>NC_053437.1:54410258-55860368 GCF_007990345.1 Gossypium hirsutum
TTTGTTTTGTTTAGTTTATTTTCTTTTACTTCTTGTAATTATTATCTTTTAAACTATATTTTATGGTTGTTTCTAATCGAGTTATAACCCCTTAATTTCTTTCTTATTTTTGTTTATTTTCTTATTAGTTTACTTAGAATCCTGGACTACATTTAGATTTGCCTACAATTCCACTTTTCACCATTCTAGCAAATTCATCCAATATTCAGGGAAGTTTCAATTTTCTCCCTCTCTTATGATACATCGTTTATACTGTGATTATATATGTTTGTACATTGAGGACAATGTACATCTTAAGTGTAGGGAGGTTATTTATATAATTATTAGAAAATCCCTCAATTATGTCTTGTATTTAAGTAATTTTCTCATACTTCCATTAGACTGAACTTTTGTCGATTTGGAATTTTTGTTGATGTGTTTTAGATTAATTTGTAGATATTTGTGCATTGGTTGATTTAGACTTTAAGATATGAGAGAATCAAGCACGATAAGTTTATTTTTAGAATTAAAAATCTTAGGTTGTTTTCTTGAATTGAGGTATTATCTTGAAGTTTTAAATTTGCAAGTTTGACATCAAAAACCAAGAACTTTTGTGAGATTTTTAGCCTTTAGAGCATACATTTTTCTTACTCATTTTATTATTGGTTTTTAGTATGTCAATTTGATGTGTTATTCTAGAACCTGCTTCAATTATACATGTCGAGATCATACCTTTGATTTGATATACTGAGATGATAAAGGCACTTAGGTTTTAACCTACTTATCCCATAAAAAGCCTACCTACATGATTAGCCCTTAGTGAACCCCGTTGCGCCTAACACACCATTTCTTGATTTACCCATTAATTTTAACACATAACTCATCTTCTCGTTGAAACTTTTTTCCCATTTTATTGACTCCCTTTTTGTCGAGATTTGATTTGGTCATTTGTTTAACTATGCTCTTCTATTTGATTTGCTGAATTATTTTTGTTTTTTCTAGATAAATAAATAGAAAAAAAAGAAAAAAAATTGATTATTATTTAGTTCTATGTTGATTGATCTTGAACAGTTCAATTCATATTTTGAGAAGAAGCTCGTTTTTATTCTTGAATAGTTCTCTATTGATGTAATTGTTTTTAATTCAACACTTGTTTATTTTTTCTAATTTGGTAATTTATCAATTCGATCTTGATTATAACCAACTTTTCTAGCCTTTTTCCTCACCCTTAACCTAATCCCCGTTACAACCTCTTAAAACCCTTTTGAAATGTGTATCATCTCATTTTATAATGGTGGAGATTTTATTTTCATGCAAGCCTATGGTAATGACATTTTTTTGTTCGACTATTGAGTGCTTATTCGTGAACCTTAAACACTTTGAGTGATTTGAGTGAATTTTTAGTAAGGATGTCGATTCTTGTAGATTTCGAATTAAAGGTAACTACGAAAATAAGGGGAGACACCTATGTTTTCGTGTTTAAAAATATTAGCTTGGATTTTTTGAGACTTTAGTGCTCTTTTAGTTGAATTGTCAATACATGATAATTTTTGAATTATTTTTAGACATTATTAATGAGAATTACAAGTTCAGAAATATTAATTTTAATATGAGTTGAGGATTTTGCTTGAGGACAAGCAAACGGTTAAGTGTCGGGATATTTGATAAACTATAAAAGGAACATACTTTAATCCCATTCTTAATGCATTTTTGGATGATTAATTATGCAAATTAGTGAATTTGATGCTCCTAATCCTTCAAATTCATGTTTCTATACTTAGGATAGCATTTGGGAGCAAAAGGAGCGAAAAACTAGCCAAAATCAGACAAATAGAGTTATTTTTAGGATCTACACGGCCTAGGCAATTACACACGGACTGGCCACATGCCTGTGTGAGCCACACGGGCTAGCCACACTCCAATGTGCCAGCCCGTGTCGATTTCACACCCTGCTTCCCAAATACGAAGAAAACTCAATTTTTAGGCTTTTTGAGCATTCTAAAGTCTATAAATACTGATTAGAAGAAGACCTAAGGGGGCAATCAAAGAAGATTAAAGAAAACACTCGAAGAACACCATCAGAACCAACTCGGAAGCGGATCTCCATCAAGATTGAAGATCTCCTTTTAATTTCTTTTAAATTTTTATTGAGTTTCTTTATGTCTTGTGGTTTTTCTGACTCTGAGATATTTTCATTCAGGATTATGAACTAATCCCCTAGATAGCTAGGGGAGATGAATCCTATGATGAATCCTATTATTTAATTCCTGTTTTACGTGATAAATACCTGGTTCTTGTTCACGATTATGTATGTTTATTTATTGTTTTAATATTTCCAAGATATTAATTGATTTTTAATGTGCTTAATTTAGTGGAGCAAAAGTCCTTGTTTATGAGTAGATCTAACATAATTGAGTGGAGTTGTATGCAATCCCAAAAATAGGACGACATAAATTTACCAGATTAGAGTCAAATCTAATAAGGGAATCTGTAGATCAAGTTAATGCGACAATAGGGGTTTTAATTAGAAAAAGATTTCAATTAATTAACCCAGAGCCAGTTGTTCTTACACTCGAAAGAGATATTAACATAATTTAGGGATTTCTATGGATCAAGACACAAGTGAATAAATTGTTTAATTAAGAGTCATAATAATAGGTGAAGTCTAGGAGAATTCTTTCCTAGGTATTGTCTATCTCATTGGTTATCTTCGATTATTTTCCTATTTCATTCTCTGTTGCGTTCTTAGTTAGATTAGTTTAGTAATTTTAGATTAAAAATAATTACTCCAACTTGTCAGCTCAATAATAGAAAAATTGTAATTACTAGTAATTTTAGTCCTCGTGGATACTATATTCTCTACTCACCATAGCTATACTATTGTTCGATAGGTGCGCTTGCCTTTGTCGTATTAATAGTTAGTTTAGTGGCCATCAAAAATGGCAATGTCATGTTGTTTAATTGTAACACCCAAACCCGTATCTGTTGAAAAATTAGGGCTACGAGGCATTACTGAGTGCAACACAGTCTAACACAGTCATTTATTACAATTCATGCTCTGAAATTTAATCGAGTCATAACCATTCAACTATTCGAATTTCGAACCAACATACATCGAATCATATTACATATGCTTTATAAATCCAATAGCTGAATCATATGATCAACAATAAGTGCATTTGAATAATCAAATTATAAATAAGCTTATTACATTATGTTTTCATATACCGAGCATATATATATCGCAACACTCAATTGTATACATCTATCTCATTGGCTAAATATCAAACACCACAATTTAAAAGCTTTTGTACATGCGCATATTTATAAAAAAAAAATCATAGTATACGGCCTAATATTCATTTACCTATAAAACATTCGTTAACATTACCACATAAACAAAATTACTTTTAATGTTATCAGTCAAAATTACTTTTAATGTTATCATATCATGCGTATATCACCCTAAAACCAAAGCCAATTCTAAAAACAATATCCCACCGTAACAATCTCATTCCATTAACTATTTAATGAACATACCAATCTGTAAAATTATACACAATCGCACATTAATCTAAGTCAAGCTATCACATAAGGCTTAATAGGCATACATATATAAAACATAAACAAGCATCACTAAATAACCAAATACAATTGTAACCATTACCAACTGAGGTGCATTTCACAATAGCCACATTAAACATTTTTGTACACAAATAACAAATCAATGTACACCTAATTAGCATGATAAATAGCATGTCTAATTTTTATATAATCAACCAATCAATTAATCATTTATTCGGTCATCCGATTTAACCTCTACAGGTCATACCAAAATCAAAACAAATTCTCAACTAGGTACCATTTTATAACTAAATAACATTATTAACCAAACATATTATACTTGCTCAAATGACTGACCAAACTTATATAAAACATAGTCATCTTTTGCCATTAATCTCCAAACCACATGACCAATTTCACAAGCTATCACTTATACATAATTGAGCTTATCAGAACATATACATTATAGCAATAACACATCCACCAACTAAATCATTACTCTAACCGAATCTTATAACCAAACATATCATACACATATGCCTCGAAACATACTTCCCAAAAGAGCTTATAACATGACCTAATATACATAATAATTAGCATCGATAACAAGCCATTCGCATGGCAACTTATATACAATTAAAAATTAACCATATCCTATACATGCCATATGGCATAATAGCAAGCTTTCAAAATACTGAATTGGCGATTGATAGTGTGACGATAATCCTTAACGATCCCCGAGCTCAAGCTAGCTTTATATATCTATAAAACAATGAAAGAATGCACAAAGTAAGCTTTGGAAGCTTAGTAAGCCATAAGCAAATAAATTATTTTAATGATATTTATAATTCAATTCAACTAGATCGAATTTAAATAAATCTCAAACATATATACATTCAACTAACTCATGTAAATTCGTATTACCACATTAAGTACTAAACTTACCTTAATATTTCATGAACGTATAAACTTCACATATACCTGAACCATTTAGCTCAAATTCACCTTCGGTCTCAGTTTGACATTGCCCATTGAACCATTCGAAATTTTTAAGGACACTCAAAAATCATATAAAGCTTGTACAATGTCATATCCCGGATATGGTTTTACATGTTAACACATATTGATGTCATTGTCCCAGACAGGGTCTTATACGAGTCATATACGAAGCCAATATCCTAGACATGGTCTTACATGAAATCACACCTCGGAAGTCCTAATGCAATGACATCAGTATCCTATACATTTCCTAAGGTTCATTCGGGGCTTTTGACTTCGTAATTAAATCAACTTATGCACGAATCTAGTCATCCAATGCTCAAATCAATTCGGCAATATGTATATATATACAAATCAATTTGAAAATATATAAAACATATACATTTGAATTTAAAAACATTTATTTACTCATGAACTTACCTCGTACGAAAACGAACGTATCGGAACGACTATTCAACAACTTTTGACTTCCCCTTATCCAAATCCGATTTCTTCCGTTCTTGATCTAAATCAATTCAAGTTTAACTTATTTAATCACATGTTCATTCAATTTCATCCAAAAACACAAAAATGAGAATTTTGCACTTTAGCCCCTAATATTTCACATTTTCTCAATTTAGTTCCTATTTCAGAACAACTCAAAATATACAAAATTTCATCATGCTCATGTTAGGCCGAATTTTCCCTAGGTCCCTAGTAGCCCATTAATTCCATTAATTTCACATTTTGACCTCTCAATTTAAAATTTTCATAATTTAATCCTTAATAAGCATTTTTATCAAAAATAACTTAATTAAACATAATAATCTAACATCAAACTCTTATAATCCATCATCAAACAACAAAAAGAACTTAATTATTCATCAATGGCATTTCATGCATTCATTAAGAAATTCAAAAATTTAAGCATGGGCTAACTTGTATACAAAGTAACGATCTTAAAAACGTAAAAATTATCAAAAATCGAGCAAATAGCATACCTAAATCAAGCTCCCAAGTGTGTCGAACCTTAAAGCTTTCAAATGGTTTTCTTTTTCTTTGAGTTTCGGCCGAACAAGATGAACATGCATGATGTTTTATGTTTTGTTTTATTTATTACATATTAATATTCAATTTACTTATTTACCCTTAATGAATAAACATAGAAATTTATAATGCATGTCCATTAATGTCCATTAACACTACCAATGGTCTAATATCATCATAAGGACTTTTAATTTAATTAATCATAGCAATTAAGCACTTTAAACAAATTGTATGCAACTTTTGTATTTTACGTGATTAAGTCTTTTTTATCAAATTAAACATCCAAACGAGAAAATTAAATCACAAAATTTTCACACGTACATGCTATCATGCTGTAAACACATAAAATAATATAAAAAATAATTTTACGACTTTAGATTTATGGTTTCGAAACTACTATTCTAATTTAGCTAAAATCGGGTTGTTACATTAATGGTTTGGTACATATATTTAAAATTTGATTAGATAATGCACTATTCAATAGGTATGGAATAGCGCACGCTTATAAGGTTGAACTGAGGTTGCTTGAATGGCTAAATAATATAAGTGATGTTTTTCACATGATTTTGATGCTTTTGAATTGGTTGAGAAATGGTATAATAGTTTCTTGAGGCTCAAGTGAATTAGGAATATAAAGCTTGTTTTGAAAGGTTTCTCCAAGTATACATGATCTGACATACGACAGTGTGCCATACAAGGGCATATGGCATGACATTAGTGAGCTACACAGTTTATTCTGATGGTCGTGTTACTCTAGCGCCACACGACATCAAGCTATTACACAACTTGCCCACACGGCCTCAGCCTTCCACATAGATAGGGGACACAACCGTGAGACCTTTGTTGTAGATTTTTCCTATCTTTTTGTATTTGTTTCAAATTGATCCTTGATTGATACCAGGTTAATTTAAAGCTTTCGTAAGATGGATTTAAACCCAAAATTGATTTTATTTCATGTTATACTTGATCATATGAGGCAAATTGGTATTGAATTGAAATTTTGAACTATAAATGAATGTAAATGTCCATATTTGTATATAGCATTCTATTATTCAGGTTCAGTGACTAGACCGAGTAAGGGGTGTTACAAACTCAAATTTACTTTCCAATCCAACACATTGCTTTTTCTTCATATAGTGTTGCATGACTAGCCTATCTTCGGTTGATGCACTCGTAAACCAATTAAAAATTTGACTAAGGCAAGTGAACCTATCAATTAATAATATAGCTATGGTGAGCAAAAATATCGTTCTCATGATTATTGAAAGCACTAGTATTTATTTTCTTTCTATTATTTAACTGATAAATGTGAGTGATTGATTAAAACTAAAATTAACTAAATTAATTAACTATGAATATGACAAAGAAAAAATCAGGAAAACAATCGAATAATAACCAAGAAGCGAAACAATACCTAGGAAATAATTCACTTAGATTTCATTTGTCATTATCAATCTAAATTATGCAATTTCTTCACTTAATATCTTGATTAGTAGAAATCCCTAAATTATGCTAGTATCTCTCTTCAAGAATAAGAGCAATTGACTCTAGGTTGAGTAATTGAAATTTCTTTCTAATTAAAACCCCTATTATCGCATTAACTCGATTTATGGATTACCCTATTAGATTTGACTCTAATTCAGTATATTTGTGTTGTCCAAATTCTAAGATTGCGTGTAACTCCACTCAATTACACTATATCTACTCTTAAATAGGGTTTATTCCTCTTTTCATTTAATCACATCAGACATGGATTAATAGTCTAGAAATATTAAACCAAGAATTAAGCACACATAATTGAGAACAAGATCTAAGTATTTGTTGCGTAAAATAAAAATAAAATGACAGAATCCATCATAAGGCTTATCTCCTTAGGTATTTAGAAAATTAGTTCATGTTAGCAAAGAAAAACATCCAAAATATAGTATAACCACAAGAAAAAAAAGAAACTTATAATAATCTTCTAAAGAAATCAAAAGGGAATCTTCAATCTTGATGAAAATCTGCTTCAGAATCGGCTTCAATGGTGTTTTCCGAGTTGTTTTCTTGAATATTCTATGACAACTCACTCCTAGCTTCTTATTTGTGTCATATATAGGTCTTAGAATGCATGAAAAACCCTAAAAATATGTTTTTTTGTTGTTTGGAGTGCAATTCACGAAATCGACATGGCCTACCACATGGCCGTGTGGTAGCCCATGTGGCTCACACGGCCATGTGTCCAGGCCATGTAAAATGGTCCAGCCTGTGTGGGTTTTGTAACTTCCTCTGATATTCGCTCGTTTTTTCGCTCTTAAATGCTCTCCTAAGTATAAAAACATGAATTTAAAGGATTAGGAGCATAAAATCCACAATTAACATCGAATAATCACTGAAAAGCACATTAAAAATAAGATTAAAACATGTTACTTTTAGTACTTATCAAATATCCCCACACTTAAGCATTTGCTTGTCCTCAAGTAAAATCCTCAACCCACAATCAAGTTAACTTTTCTCAATTTATTGTTTTCACCGATAATGTCTTAGGTTAATTTACTGATAATCATGCATTGGAAATTCACACTAAAACAACACTAAACAGCACAAGCAATCCAAGCAAAAATTTAAAGCTTTTAACCATTAGGCATAACCCCTATATCAAAAATTACTTGAAGTACAAACTCAACAAGAAATAACATCCTCACTAAATATTCATTCAAAGCACTCAAAGTGTTTAAGGTTCAAATAATGTGCAGTCAACAGTTAAACGAGAAATGTTATTACCATACACTTGCTTGAAAATCAAATCTCCACCACTATAAATGAGATGACACACCAATCCAGATGTCTTTACAAGGTTTTAATGGGAGCTTAGGTTAAGGGTATGAAAAATGTAAGAAAAGTTTGTTATAATCGAGAGTCGAGGTGATAAGTTACCAAGCTAGAAAAATCAGTTGCTAAATTAAAAGAATTCATGTTGACAAGAAATAAATAATAAAAAAAGAGCTTTTCAATACAATGAGGCTAACAATTCAAGCTCAATCATTTTTTTTTCATTTTTTTTTGTTTTTTTAGAGAACAAAGTACAATTCAACAATATAAATAATGAAATAATAGTCAAGCAACTAACCAAATCAAATCTCGACAAAAAAAGGAGTTAATAAAAGGGGTGTGGGATTGCTTACTTAAGCGATGTGGGATATAGATATATATGGACTCATAATCCAAAAAAAAAACTTACAAAACAAGCCTTTATATAGATCCCAAGTCTCATTTTCCTTGATTCCTTAAGCGATGTGGGATGTGGGTATATATAGACTCATAATCCATTTCTAGCTTGTTCCTAGACAATGTAGGATTGCTTACTCTTTCAACTAACAACATAAGATTAAAGACTACACTTAATTTATCTCTAATTAGAACTCTAAAATAAATAGAAATAAATTTAATCTATATTAAATCTATTAAATCCATCGATCTATAAAAAAATTTATATATAATTTAGATGTAAAATATAATAAAATATAAAATAAACTAGAAAGTAAAAATGGAGTAAGCAATATTAGTAATATTATATTACTATGTTAATATAGAATATACTAATAGAATCAATATAACATATAATATAAAAGAAGTATAACTAAGATATAGATAAATAAAAAATATATATAATAAAAAATTATAATATAAAGAATTGTTATATTTATTATAAAAGAAATATAACTAAGCTCGTGATGAAGTCACACAAGTATGAAAGGCTAATTTCAAGGCCAAGTTTTCAACATGGGATGATTGTATCGACAATTTCTCCCCTGAGCATATTGCGTCGTGTCTTGCTAAACTTGATTCGAACATTGAAGTTGTTAAGAGGGAGGTCATAATGATGAAGGGAGATGATGAGCATAAGATGTTGCATTTTGAATCGAAGATGCCAGGTGGTTTTGGTGCTTAATTGACAATGAGTTCTTCCTATAATTACATCCCTGTTGCAGCCTTACATTTTTATATTTATAGTAAATATACTAATAGAATCAATATAACATATAATATAATATAAAAGAAATATAACTAAGATATACAAAAATATTTAATTTGGCAGAAGTTTGTTTGGCAGTTAAATTGCATTATCATAATAAGGAAGTTTGTTTGGTAGTTAAATTGTATTATCATAATTCGACAATTAATCCGTAACAATGTTGGCAGTTTGACTGCATAACATGCAAGTGGAAAACGACCACAATAAGGTGTGTATCGGTTGGACAGGTCCACCATAACCCAAATTTTGTGTGTAGAGGATTGAGGGGTCTAGAGTACCCTATTTGGTGTGCAGGTTGGACGGAGTTGGTGTGTATGGATGGTTGGGCGGGTTTCATTTGTATTTGTCACGTATTTTGGTATTTTCTACTTATATGAATGTGTAACAATTGTGAATGAAACTGTTTATTTGATATGTTTAACTATTATGAATTATTTAAGATTTCCGTATGCTTGAACGTTTGCTTGATAATTCGACTCTGCCTATTTACATGTGTTTTAGACTCACATTGAGCTTTGCAGCTCACCCCCTTAATTTACTCTTTCAGGTAACTCGCATGGTTAGGTTTCGGACTCAGGTAATCAGAGGTCTGAGATATTTTCATTTTGGTTTGACTTTAATAAAGTTTTTCCTAAGATATAAGTTTTCATGTTCAAATGGACTTGTAAATAAGTTTATAAACTATGGTATGGGTTTTTGGTTTTGAACTAAGTTTGTGATTTCATGCATGGATTTTAGCCAACAGAATTGCTACTTACCTTAATAATCTCTCTTTCTTAGGTAATAATTTATGTTTTTTTAAGTAAGATGTCATATTTTCCGCTGCAATACCATTTTTGAAACTTCAATTAACGATTTGCTAAATCTGAAATATTTGCAACCAAATAAGGAAATATCAATATGGTTTTATTTTAATCTTAGTGACAACTAAACTAATATTTCCAAAACATAAGTCTACTGTCAAATTTTGTTATGCATGACCAACAGTGTTTTTGGAAAAGGTTTTGTAAAGTTTAAACGATTTTTATGTTATAAGTAATTTCAGTGCCCAATGTGCCTCCAGGATCCAATCGAAGCTTCTGGGTCGGGTTTTGGGGTGTTACACACATTGTCTAGGAACAAGCTAAAAATAAATTATGAGTTTATATATAACCATATCCCACATCGCTTAAGAAAACAAGGGAAATAAGACTTAGGGTCTATATAAAGACCAGTTTTGTAAGTTTTATTTCCATATTAATAGGTGGCATCAAATAAAAAAAATATTGTTGCTGTCACTTTAAGTGCTAATGTGGCACAAAGCGCTTCCAACTGGAAGCGTTTCTAGCTGGAAGCGTTTTTTTACTAATCACCTAAATTTTATCTAAAAATTTTTAAAATCGACCTATTCCTGTAATTATTCCAAAATTTGGCCTAATCTGGTAAATTTCAAATAATTTCGGCATTTATTGGTAATTTAGTCTCATCATGAGTGTAAAATATGAAATATTTAAAGGTTTAAAAATAAATATAAATAATTGTATTTTTAAATCGATATTAATCATAATTATTAACATACATAAATACAAAAATATAAAACTCGAAATCCAAAACATAAAACACAAAACTCTAATTATGTTTAAATAAAGTTAATAATAATTTTTTAAAGTCAATTAACATTTTATTTTTATATTAGTAATAATATTCCATTTTATTATTAATTGATATATAAAATTTATTTATCACATTTTATTTTTAGAAGTTTGAGCCACATTTTATGGAGGGTATTATTTTCTCTCTCTCTCTTTTACGTTGGGGTCGGTCGTGATGGGAGAAGGGGAATCAATGGAAGAGAGAAAGGTAGAGAACAGAAAAAAAGAAGGAAAGCGAGGGGAAAAAAAAGGTAACATTGTTTAAGTTCAATTTTTTTATTTGCATTTTGATTATTTTTATTGGATTAAGTTTAAAAGAATTTTTTATTACTTAAATTATGTCAAATATTATATAAATGGATATAAATAAAAAGATGATATGATAAACTAAAATATAACATGTCACAAAAACAATAATTGTTAATCCATTAGAATTTATATAAATTGGTGGGTCAATCAATTTTTTATCTCTCTTAATCGTTCCAGATTCAATTTTCAGTTCAATCAATTGGTTTGACCCGATATAAATAAAAAATTATGTATTATTGTATTTTGACATGATTCATATTTCCATATTATTTTTCATTTGTATTTTTTGATTTTATTATTTATTTAAATTGGTTACGATATTAGTATTTTTCTTTTTGCCATTAGTGGTATAAGTTGACTTACGAATTAATTTAGGACTCACAGCAAATCAGTTAAAATAATTTTAAAAATAAAATATCTAAACAATTAATATTTATTTATAATGATATATTTAAATATGCATTTGATTTCTAATTAGACTTTGAATAATGCATATAAAATAAACGGTCCCTGTATCGATTCCTGAATAGATTGAGTAATCAAATTAAACCTTGTTGAGTAATAATTGCTTATGTTGTATTAAGGGAAACACAGGGGGTGTTTATACATAATTCCTCCTGCTACTATTATAGCTCACAATAAGGCTCCCTGTCTTGTCTTGGCCTTTGGGCCAAGGGCACTGACATTCCCTGTCCCTAGTGCAGACATTCTCTAGGCCTCCTCTGGCTTATTGATATAAGCTTGTGGAGCATGTGGTCCTTCTGACCCTGGGACTGACTTTCCCAATGAACTTCGCACCTGCCAATCACAAGGGAGGGGGTCCTCTTCGCAGACATGGCTCGCAACCTCATCCTTGCAAGGTTTATGCGAGCTCCCTTTTGCCACCTTGTCTGTACGAGGCTTACGTAAGCTATCTCTGCGAACATCTTGCATTCCTGCGAGGTCCTCAGCTAACTGTTCCTATAGGCAAACATTCTTCTTTCAAGTTAGGTTTATCTGGGTGGGAGGTCTAGATCCTATCAGTCATTCATTCTATCGGGTCCAAAATCATTCGTTCTATTGGTTCCCAAATCCTAACAATTCAGTCCCCCTCATGGTGGTCTTAAGGGTCGTTATAAAGTGGGGGGTCTTAGGTCCATTTCAAACTCAGCTTGCTTGGCATGCCGTGGGGCCATAGTGTATGACAGCTGCCTTGCCACATGCGAATCTAGGCATTAGGCGTACACATTCGGCTGTTGGTTCATTTCTGGTTACTCGAATGATTTTAGGGGTTTTTCTTTAAAAGGGGAAAGGTCGGGGTTTTAGGTTTTATTGTTTGGCTTTTTTACAAATCGAAATCGAGGTAATCTCACGAATTTCTTTGTTTCTTAACTCTGATATCTATTTTCTTTCTTGTTGTGTTTGCAATATGGTACGAATGAGATGAGATCATAACCAGATTGTCTCAGCTCGTGCAATTCCAATCATTGTGACTCAGAAACCCTATGCTTGCACCAAAATGTAGGAGGAAATGAAGTAGGCTTTGGCTGTGCAGGGAATCAAGCTTCCCCACTTCACTTATGACTTCTCCATCCCCTCAGGGTCGTATTACATGTGTGAGGTGACGAAGGACAGCTTCCTACTTCAGTTGCATGTTCTGGAAGCGAGCTTCCACCTTCCTCTACACCTTTTCTTTTGTATTCTCCTCAACGATTATAGCCTCACTCTTGGCCAACTTTTTAGTTTCACCTGGTGGCTTGCCATGGCGTATTTCCTCTACTACCACTAGCGAGGCGAGGTCCCTTTGCTCTCTGTCTTCCAGCATCTATATCAACTAAAAGGGACTGATGTGGGGGAGTCCGCAGGGTTCTACTATTTTTCCCCATCAAAAATCATGAACAATTATTAAAAAATAGTGCAAGAATCTTCATCTAAAGCGAGGGCTTTGGGTTTGCCACCAGATGGTCCTCCCCTAGCAAGAATATGTGCACTTTCTAGAGGAGGCTCACCACTAATGAGGCTGTCGCGCAGTATCATAGATTGTGCTTTGGTTATGTCTTAGCCTTGGAGGAGGTTCTAACTGCTAGAAATATCTTCAAATTTCATCTGGAGGATCTTAGCCCGAATGGTTTAAAGGTTGGTGACAATCAAGAGGTTGCGCGGTCGATTGGTGGGTGACCAGCGAAGGGCACTTGGCCCCACGATTCCTACGACCCATTTGGGATGACACTGACGGGGCGTTTGAGGGAGCTTGCTAACTACTATTACCACTATTACGGTGCTTCGTCCCTTTGCCCTACTAGAATTTGAGCAAGAGGAAGGGGTTGGAGGACGTACTCACTTGTCACTTATTTCTACTGATCTTTGGGTTCTTGGTGGTGCAGGGGGCAATCAGGGCAGCGAAGGCAGTTCAAGTGACACTGACAGTGGTAACATCTCATACGAGCTTAATGAAGCCATGGACATTGATGCTTTAATAAGCGGTGGTCGCAAAAGGCACAAGACTTTAACTGAGGCCACACGTGTCAACCTTTCTAGCGAAGATGAAGGTAGTGGTCCTCAATTGGAGCACCACCAGAGGAGGAGAAATGATAGTAGAGTCCCTGCTACTGTATTTACCCCCATTCGTTCTTCCCCTCCAATGAACTTGCCCACCGTTGGCCAAACGAGCTTGCCAATTACCATTACCGGGGACACTCCCCCTTCACCTGCTCGAGAAGATTTTCTGGTGGCTCTCACGGTTGAAAATGTGTCTGTTGAGGTGGAGCACTTCCCCTTATCCTTACGCTGCCTAATGTCTGACACTGGCACTCTTGGCCCGAGGTACACGAAGACCCATGATAAAAAGCTCGCTGATACTCATGGTGAGCTACACAGGGTACGCGAGTTGTACAACAAGGTAAGGTAAGAAAATGAAGTAATAAATGAGCAACATGGAGTCCTTACTAAGCACCTAGCGATAATGAAAACAAATGTGGAGGAGTGTGAAGTTGAGCTCGCTGTCGAGAAAGAGAGATGCATAATTGCGGAGGTGAAGCTGAAGAAGTTCAATACGAGACACTCTAGTGAAGTGGAAGGGATCATTATTGAGTGTCAAGAGTAGGTTGATACTACCCTTCGAAAGCAGGGGGAGGCACTGGTAGCATTCAAGTAGCAAACTTCCCAAAATATCATGGGCTCCCTTCAAAGGTTCAAGGAGAACCTGCTCTTGCATACCCAGGTCGCCTATGGCCCATTTGATGTCCGCCAGGTGGATTTTGACGCGCTTGCAGACATGGTTGCAAGCAATTTGGGCTTCGATGGCTTTAACCCCTCTTGGTCTGCTTAGGATTCTTACGTGGCCACCTAGATGAGGGAGCTTTTTTTGGAGGAGGGGGAGGGTTCTAGCACTACAGACTTGGCTCCATCTGCTGTTGGTGATGTCATGACTTTAGTGCCTCCTTCAGTGAATGAGGATGTTGTGGTTGCTACTCCAGCAGTTTAGAACTACTGATTAGGATCAAGGTGGAGGGTGATGATGTAACTGAGGAATTATATTGTACTAATTATTGTTTGAATAAATAAACATAGTTTTGATATCTGGTTGGTTCTCTTTGTATTGCATTTTTTTTGCAATGAAGAGTGTTGTTGTGAGCTATCTCATACTTGGAAATATTTTTTTGTAAAAGATTTTCGTATGGTTTTACAGCTTGAAGCTTCGCTCTCGCGAACTATGATGTGGGTCTTCGCATTACAATGAAGAGCGTTGTTGTGAGCTATTTTATACTTGAAAAAACATTTTGGAAACATTTTTTTATGCGAACCTTGGTTTTATAGCTAGGAGCTTTGCTCTCGCTAGTTGTGCTAGAGGTCATGGCTTTTTGCCTGGGGTCCTTAATTTTACAGTTGGGAGCTTTTCCCTCGCTAACTGTGTTAGAGGTCATGGCACTTCACCTGCGAACCTTAGTTTTACAGATGGGAGCTTTGCTCTCACTAACTATGTTGCAGGTCGTGGCTCTTCGCCTATAGGCCTTAATTTTACAATTGAGAGCTTTGCTCTTGCTAACTGTGCTGGAGGTTACACCTCTTCGCCTGTGAACCTTAATTTTACAATTGGGAACTTTGCTCTCGCTACCTATGCTGGAGGTTGTGCCTCTTCGCCTGCAACCCTTAATTTTATAGCTAGGAGCTTTGCTCTCATTACTTGTGCTGGAGGTCGCGGCTCTTCACCTGCAAACCTTAATTTTACAACTGGGAGCTTTGTTCTTGCTAACCATGCTGAAGGTTGCGGCTCTTCGCCTGTAAACCTTAATTTTACAGGTAACATTTTCTTGAGAAAGGGATTTTATTTATATGATGGGTATTCATACATAATACTTCTTGAGGTGTCAGCTATTCCAAGTTCGCGGTATCATCGCGCCTTTCACTCTTCCCAATTTATATGCTCCATAGGAAATCTTTTTTACCACCTTTTTTGGTCCTTCCCAACTTGGGGCCATCTTCCCACGCTGAGCAGCGAGCAAGCTGGCTTCAGTGTTCCTTAGCACGAGGTCGTCTACTCTAAACTACTTTCCTCTAACATTACAATTTTAGTAGCGAGCTACTTGTTGGGCACGGGCTACGTTTTTTATCTTAACCGTTTCTCTAAGCTTGTCGACTAAGTCAAGATTGAGTCTCAAGGCCTCTTGATTAACTTTTTCGTTAAAGTATTGCATTCTATGTGATCTTAGACCTATCTCTGCACAGATGATAGCTTCTGCGCCATAAACGAGTGAGAAGGCTGTCTCACTCATTACAGCGTGGGGCATGGTTCGTAGTGCCCATTAGATTCCTGTTAGCTCTTCCAACCAAACCCCTTTTAGTTTGCCTACTTTCGTCTTGAGCACGGTAAGAATTTTCTCTTTTGTAGCCTCCACTTTGCCATTAGTTTGCAGGGTTTTCACCGAGCTTTTAGCCAAATATATCTGGAGGTCGATACAAAATTTCAAGAACTTCTCTTGGAAATGTATGTCGTTGTCCATTATAAATGTGCGAGGTATCTCAAACCTGTAGACAATAGACTTCCACAGAAATGATTCTACCTGCCTTTCTATTATGGTTGCCAGAGCTTCTGCCTCGATCCATTTGGTGAAATAGTCAACAGCTACTATAATAAACTTCTTCTGCACCGTGGCTCTGGGGAATGGTCCGAGGATGTCGACCCCCATATCAAAAAAGGCTAAGGTCCTATCATGACTTGAAAAAGTCCTGTTGGTTGTCGTATTCTGGCATATTTTTGGCAGGGGTCACATTTGCGGACCATGTGTTGGGCGTCCTCGTATATAATGGGGCGGTAATATCCTTGTCTGGGTATTTTTTGTGCTAACCTACCTACCAGATGATTGTTGTAAATGCCATAATAGATTTCTATCATGATATACTCAGATTCTGATGGATAAAGGCTTTATAGTAGTGGGTGTGAAAACCCTTTCCAATATAGCAAGCCCTTTAGGAGGGTGTATTATGTTGCCTTGCGTTGCTATTTTGCGAGCTCTTTTTAGTATTGGCTTTCCTCTTTACCTTGCAGCGTGTGGATTATATGGGTCATCCATGTTTCTTCTTGGGTTGCGAAGAGTAGTTGGGGAACATCATAGATCAGCGTTTCCTTATGTTCGAGTAGGATTTTTCCTATCTGCTCAATGGTGACGGAGAATGGTTGCTTAAACAGAGCATCTGTGCGTGTGTTGTCGTTTCTTGGGAGCTGTTTGACCTCCGCTTTGTCAAATCCCTCGAGCAATTGAATTGCTATTGTATGATATCATTTTATTGTTGGTTCTTTGACCTCATATTCGCCATGTATTTGTTTTTCCACGAGCTGGGAATCGGTGTAGATGGTCAAGTTTTTAGTGCCCAGCTGGGCACACTAATTGTAGTCCTCAGATCAATGCTTTGTATTCAGCGGTGTTGTTTGATGTTTAGAATCCAAATGACAGTTTAGTAAAAAATGTAAAATGAGTATTGTTTCTCTGGAAAGTGTGAGAATCGTTAGGGTAGTAATTTTTATCGCATAATGTATCATTCATTAACTTGCCAATTTTCGTTAGTATTCACATATTACTTTATGTCCACGAGGTACTTCACTATTCCATGTTTCAAATTACATTCTATGTTACCTGTTGTGTCTTCATTTCTTTCAAATGAGCACTCTACCAAGAAATCTACCAGCACCTGCCCATTTTGTTATCCTCCCTAGGATGTCTGCCTTGGCAAGCAGCTCCTTCATTGCCTGGTTAGCAACCATTATAATCGAGTGGGCTTAAAAGTATGGGCGTAGCTTGCAAGCTGCAATAATTAGAGCATAGATGCATTTTTCTATGTTTGTGTACTTGAGCTAGCCATGCTCAAGGACCTTCGAATTTGACTAGGACAGTTGTGATTGTTTCATCCGAGGCTACTAGGTAAAGATGAAGTGCTTCTCCCGTTTGAGGTGACCTTAGAAGTGGGAGGAAGTGAGGTACTGTTTTAGTTGTTCAAAGGCGATTTGACATTCTTCGGTCCATGAGAAGGATTTCCTCAAAACTCTGAAAAATGGTAAGCAATAGTCTGCCATTCTAGAGAGAAACCTGTTCAACGCCACCACCCTGCCTGTGAGGCATTGGATCTCTTTTATAGTTTGCGGTGGGGGCATCTCCGTGATAGCTTTAATTTTTTTTGGGTTCGCCTCTATTCCCCTCTCTAATATCATGAAGCCCAAGAATTTGCCAGCTCTCACGCCAAAGGTGTAGTTTTTTGGGTTCCACATATGCTCCTCGATGGATTCACTTTTTAGCAACATATCATCTACGTATACCTCTAGACCGCGGTGTATCTGCTCTTTAAATATCTTGTTTACCAACCTTTGGTAAGTTGCTCCCGCATTTTTTAGTCCAAATGGCATAACCTGGTAACAGAAGAGACCTTCCTCATTGATGAAGGTTATCTTCACTTGGTCACCTCGACCTAATAAGATTTTATTATAGCCTAAGAAGGCATCCATGAAGCTCATGAACCTGTGCCCAACAGAGATGTCCATCAAGTGATCTTTCGATGGCAAAGAGAAACAGTCTTTGGGGCATGCATTGTTCAGGTTGGTGAAGTCAATACTGTAACCACCCTAACCCGTATCCAACGCTAGAACAAGGTTACGGAGCATTACCAGACTTATAAACCAAACAATCACACATTTCATGTTCATTTCTCAATCAAATAAAAAATCATTCAAATTCATTCATACAATCCCTAATACGAGCCATCGAGGCCCAAAATAGACTTTAGAAATAGTTCGGGACTAAACTGAGTACTCAAGAAATTATTCAGAAAACATGTAAAATTTTCAAAGGTACAGGGGACACACGATTGTGTGGCCAGGCCGTGTGTCTGACACGGCTAAGAGACATGTACATGTCTTAGGCCGTGTGGACATTCAAAAATGGGCCCTACGCCCGTGTCCTTTCCTGTGTCCCAACTAGTGAGTATACTAACTTGGGTCACACAGCCAAACCACATGCCTATGTGCCAGCTCGTGTACCCTTCAAAATGGCCTCACACGCCCGTGTGCCAGGCCGTGTGCTAGGCGATGTGAAAACTGGAGGGTATACTAACTTTTGCCACACGGCCAAGCCACACGCCCATATGTTAGGCCGTGTCTCTGCCCGTGTCGATAAAAATAGGTCATTTTCCAAGCCATATTTCTCACCCAAATTGGTACCAACCTGAACACAACCATTTGTATACAACCATGGCATAAATAGACATTCAAAACCAATGAATATCAAGCTTATAACTTGTTAAAACATCACATACAAGTATGATACTAATAGACACCTCAAATAATCATTTTAGAACTTGTCACTTATGCCTCCAACATCTACCTAAATGGTCAAACACATATATGCATCAGTGTGCCTATCATGCATGCCACTTATCCATTTCAACCATTTGGTACCCAAAATACCAATTCACAAACAAGGCATTCACGTGGCAACCATACACCACATATACCAAGGCTATTTACATATTTACATAAAAAAAATATGTTCACAAAACAAGCCAACACAAATGGATAATACACCACAAAACATATAGGCTACTATTAGCCAAAATGACCTATACATGCAATTTAACACAAAATATAAAGTCCAAAGCACGAAAATAACGTTTCATAGTGTGATGAGATCCCTGACGACTCCCAATCCGAGCAAGCTTTCGAATCACTATAAAACATGGAAAAATATACAGAGTAAGCAATTAAGCTAAGTAAGTTCGTATATCACAGAATTAAACTTACCATTTAACAACAAGATAGGCAAGTAATTCAAAGCATAACACAATTCAATATGGCCAAAGCCTATTATATAATCAATAGCCAAGTTAGCCATGTATTCATATAAAACCAAGAATCATGTATGAATTCAACAATTATTAAATTTCATGTACATATAACATCAGTATCGTGTATCTGTATATCATATACAAATCATTTCAATGTAAATACTTGTATTAGTTCGTATTGAACTTGTATAATCTCGTAATAACATTATGCCCGTTGAACCACTTAGAATATTGTGAGATACGTGGGTAGTACACACGAGGTGTACTGAACTGTAATCCGTTCTTGTACATGTATGCTCATACTAGCGATAAACAGTAAGCTCTTTCGAGCTGAAATAACGGTAAGCTCATATGAGCTGAGTATCGGTAAGCTCATAAGAGCTTGAATCGATAACCCTAATGACATGTCATTGGTATATTACAAATTCTTAAGGTTCAAACAGGGCTCGGTATTCTTCGTGCATAGTCGATTATGCATTCGATAATTATACATAATAAGTCAACCGTTCATATACATATATTTCAAGTAAAGCATATAAGTACGCAATTTAATTACACGAACTTACCTCGAACTCGTACGACGGAAAACGATCGTTCAATCCAATACTTTGTCGTTCCCCCGATCTAATTTCGTACATTACTTTTCTTGATTTATATAATCAAATTTAACTACTTTAATCTTTATTCTATTCAATTCAATTCAATCCAAAATTCATGTTTTGGCAAAATTACTATTTTGCCCATAAACTTTTGACTTCATTACAATTTAGTCCCTAGGCTCGTAAAATAAAATTCATGCAATTTCATCCATACCCAAGCTTAGCCGATTTCTATACATGCATATAGCAGCCCAAACATTTCACTATTTCACACATTTACCGCACAATTTACACATTTCTCAATTTAACCCCTAATTGACAATTTCATCAAAACTCACATAACAAAAGTTGTTTATTTAACAACACGGATTCATTTTCTTCCACTAAAATTAAAAAAAAACTAACATTCTCTCATGGTAAAACCCTAGAATTTCAACCATTTTGCAAATTGGTCCCCTAGTCAGCTAGGTTAAGCAACAACGATCCCCAAAATATAAAAATCATTAAAAACGAACACCAAATTCACTTAATTGCAAGAGATTTCTTAGCCAAAAGTTTCAAACTCTCCAAGCTTTCCTCTTTCTTGTAGTTTTCGGTCAAAGATGAACAAGAAAGATGATAGTCTTATTTTCTTTTGTTTATTTTATCATTAATTACCTTTTTACCAAATTACCCTTACCTAACTTTAAAATTTTCATAATTGCCAAGCCATGCACATCCACTATCGCCTTTAATGGTTTAATTACCGTATAGGGACCTCCACTTTAAAGTTACATAGCTATTTCACACCTTTAGCTAATAGAGCACAACTTTCGCACTTTATGCGATTTAGACCTTTTTCACAAATTGAGCATACAAATGATAAAATTTCTAACGAAATTTTTATGCCATAACACTATCATGCTGTAGATCACAAAATAATATTAATATAAATTTTTCTACATCAGATTTTTGGTCCCAAAAACATTGTTCCAATTTCACTAAAAACGGGCTGTTACAACTCTCCCCCTTAGGAATTTTCATCCCCGAAAATATTACCAAAAAATAGGTTAGGGTATTGTTTTCTCATGGTTTCTCAAGTTCCCAAGTAGCCTCTTCAACCCCATGATGTTGCTAAAGAACCTTTACTAAGGCTATACTTTTGTTTCTTAACTCTTTAATCTCTCGTGTCGTAATTCTGATAGGTTCTTCATTATATGACATGTCGGGCTGAATCTCAACCTCTGTCGGATAAATTATATATGAAGGGTCTGATCTGTACTATCGTAACATAGATACATGGAACACATTATGAATCTTCTCAAATCTTGACGGTATATCAAGTCGATATGCCACTAGCCCTATTCTCAATAATCTCGTACAGCCTAATAAATCGCGGACTTAACTTTCCTTTGCGACCAAAATGGAGAATTATTTTCCAAGGTGATACTTTCAGAAACACCCTGTCACCAATCTGAAATTCAATATCTTTACGTTTCAAATCCGCATACGATTTCTATCGATATGAAGCTGCTTTCAAACTGTCAAAAATCACTTTCACTTTATCTTCGGTCTCTTGGATCAAATCAACCCCGTGTATCATTTTTTCACTAAGCTCGGTCCAGTATAACGAACTTTGACATTTATGACTATATAAAGCTAAATACGGTTCCATCTTTATGCTCGATTGAAAACTATTATTATACGCGAATTCAACTAACGATAAATACTTTTCCCAATTACCTTCAGACTCTAAAACACAGCAACGAAGCATATCTTCGACAATCTGAATCACTCTATCAAACTAACCATCGGTTTGAGGGTGAAATGCAGTGCTAAAATGCAATCGTGTACCTAAATCTTCTTATACCTTCTTCCAAAATTGTTATGTAAATCGTAGATCTCTATCCAAAATATACAACTCAGCTAACCTATCAAGTGAGAAGTCTGTACACACTGGAATAAAATGTGTGGACTTCTTCAAATAATCAACAATGACCCAGATATCATCTTTCTTTTTGAGAGATAAATTTAATCCCGATACGAAATCTATCGTAACTCTATCCCATTTTCACTCCAGTATCATCACTGGCTGTAATAGTTCTGAAGGCACTTGATGTTCGACTTTGACTTGTTCAAAAATCAAACATCTAGATACAAAGTCAGAAATGTCGCGTTTCATACCCAACCACTAGTACATCTGTCTTAAATCACCGTACATTTTGTTACTCCCAGGATGAACAGATAAGCTGCCACTATGAGCTTCATGTAGAATTTTCTTTATAAGTTCTGCATTTTTTGACACACAAACTCTACCTTGGAACAACAAACAACCATCAGATCCGATCTGAAACTCTAAATTAGTAGTCGACTCAAATTATATTATTTTAACTTGCAATTCATTACCACATTTTTCAGCTTCGCAGATTTGCCAAAGAAACATTGGTTTAGCTTTTATCTCAGCTAAAATTGATCCATCATTTGACAAAGTCAATAGTGTATTCATCGCTCTCAAGGAAAACAAGGATTTTCTACTCAAAGCATCTGCGACTATATTCGCTTTACTTGGATGATAATCAATAATTAGATCATAATCTTTCAACAGTTCAAGCCATCTTCGTTGTCTCAAATTTAGATCTTTTTGTGACATCAAATGCTTCAAAATCTTATGATCAGAAATATGTGTCATTTTTCACCGAACAAATGATGTCGCCAAATCTTTAATGCAAACAAAATTGCGGCCAACACCAAGTCATGTGTCGGACAATATTTTTATGCGGCTTTAACTGTCTAGAAGCATAAGCTATCACTTTGCCTTCGTGTATTAAAACACAACCCAAACCGTTCAATGATGTGTCACTAAAAATCACAAATCTTTTACCTGACTCAGGTTGAACTAAAACTAGTGCTTCGGTTAACAATGCTTTCAACTGATTAAAACACTGTTGGCAATTCTCATACCACTCAAATTTTACATCTTTCTCTAATAAACGAGTCATAGGTGTAACTATCATTGAGAACCCTTTTACAAATATCCGACAATAGCCCGCTAATCCCAGAAAGCTTCTAACCTCAAATATGTTTCTTGGTAGTTTCCAATCAACAACTGCTGAAATCTCGCTCGGGTCAATCTGATTCCTTTCGCCGATACAATATGTCCAAAAAATCCAACTTCTCGAAGTCAAAACTCGCACTTGCTCAGTTTAGCAAATAGTTGTTTATCACATAAAGTCTGTAACACAATTCTGAAATGCTCGGCATGCTCAAACTCGTCTCGGGAGTATATCAAGATATCATCAATGAACACAACAACAAATCTGTCCAAATACAATCTAAAAATTCTATTCGTCAAGTCCATAAATACTGCAGGAGCATTAGTTATCCCAAATGGCATAACAAGAAATTCATAGTGCCCGTACCTGGTCCTAAACGCAGTTTTTGGAACATCTGAATCTTTAACCCGCAACTGATAATAACCAGAACGTAAATCAATCTTTGATAATATGGTTGCACCTTTCAGTTGATCAAAAAAATCATCAATTCATGACAATGGATACTTATTCTTAATCGTAACCTTGTTAAGCTATCGATAATCGATACACAATCTCATTGATCCATCTTTCTTTTTTACAAAAAAAATTGGTGCACCCCAAGGCGAGAAACTCAGTTGTGCAAAACCTCTATCTGTTAACTCTTGCAATTGAGCTTTCAACTCTTTCAACTCTGTAGAAGCCATTCTGTATGGAGCTATCAATATCGGTGATGTTCCCAGTACTAACTCAATAGCAAATTCAACCTCTCTGATCGGTGGCAACCCGAATAACTCTTCTGAAAATACATCTGGATATTCACAAACCACTAGCACTGATTCAATCTTCGATCCAGATACTTTTGTATCCAGTACATATACAAGATAAGCATCGCAACCTTTTCTCACATACTTCTGTGCTAACATAGCCGATATCACAAAAAGCATCCCACTTGAATCATCAGATTCAATACGAAGAGTCTCACCATTCTAATAGTTCAGTACAATAAGCTTTCTTCTACAGTTGCCAACTACATTATGCAAAGTCAGCCAATCCATACCCAAAATCAAATTGAATTCATCAAACGGAAAAAGCATTAAATCGGCCAAGAAAATGTAACCCTGATTCATCGAAAGACAATTCTTGCAAACTTTATCAATTAGGACAGACTGACCTAAAGGGTCCGATACCTTAACCACGAATTTAGTGGACTCTACATGTAAACTCTTACTAGACACTAAATTTGTACATACAAAAGAATGGGTTCATCTGGGATCAATCGAAGCAGTTACATTAATGTTATAAAGAGAAAAAGTACCGATGATAATATCTAGCGCCGATGCATCTTCGTGAGAGTGAATAGCATAAGCTCTGCCAGGTGCCCGTGCTTGGATTTCACTGCAGAATCTCTCGTTGCACCTTAGCTACCACTAATATTTCCAGTATTTTAGGGTGGTCTACCTCTAACAGCTGTATTGCTCAGCCTCGCAGTTTGAGCTTTTTCTTTCTCAGACTTTTCAGGGCAATCTCTAAGGTAGTGGTCAAAGGAACGTCACCAAAAACATGCTCCACTTTTCACTCGACACTCGCCATAATGTGGCCTATTGTAGTGTTTGTAGTCGGGTCTAGTATTTTTAACACTACCCACACTCACTACAGATGTAGCCTAGGGTTTAGGGATGGAGCGTCTCGTATCTCTATCTCTATTAGAATGCCCTGCAGAAATAGTAGGACGATAGTGATATTATTTAGATTTCTTCGATGCTGATTGATGAGACTTTCTCGTAAATCTCTTTCTCGAATCTCTAGCTTCAAATTTAGCTTTCCTCTTTTCTTTACTAAGCTCCATGGCTTTGTGTGCTTTGTCGACTAGCATAAAAAATTCTTTCAGTTCAAGTACTCCAACTAAAAGTTTAATGTCTTCATTCAGCCCTTCTTCAAACCTTTTACACATAACCACCTCGGTTGGAATGCACTCACGGGCATACTTGCTCAGTCTGATAAACTCTCTTTCATATTCAGATATGGTCATACGACCCTGTTTCAGCTCTAGAAATTCTTTACGCTTTTGATCAAAGAACCGTTGACTTATATACTTCTTTCTGAACTCTGTCTGAAAGAATTCTCATGTGATTCGTTCTCTTGGTACTACAGAAATTAACGTGTTCCACCACTGATATGCCGAATCTTTCAAAAGAGATACAACGCATTTAACACATTCTATTGGCATACAAGACAGTTCATCAAAAACCCTAATCGTATTCTCTAGCCAAAATTTGGCTTTCTCCGGATCATCATCAACAGTAGCCTCAAAATCTTCGGCCCATATTTACGAATTTTATCAATGGGAGATCTGCTCACGCGTACAAGTTCTAAAACTTGAGGAGATACGGGGACCGGTTGGGGAAAATACGAAGGTGGAGGTTGCTAAGCAGCCAGATTAGTTCGAAAAAACTCAGTGAACCATTCGTTCATCACATGAAAGAAGGCTTCCTTCGCCTCTCCTCCACAACCTTCATATACAAGTCTCGATCCAGAAAAAGTTACTTCGTGAATAGAGGCCAACGCGTTACTTTCAACATCATCCAAGTTTGCTCGATTGGAATCCATTACTATATGAAAACATGATTTAAACTATCAGGAGACATCACACTATCACAAGTTATAAAATGGCATGTATAGCTAGACTCACATACACTACCTTAGTTCAAGAATTGACTAAACTATAGCTCTGATACCAATAAACGTAACACCCCTAACCCGTATTCGACGTTGAAACAGGGTTATAGAGCATTACCGAACTTATAAATCAAACAATCATACATTTAATGTTCACTCCTCAATCAAATCAAATACCATTCAAATTCATTCATATAGTCCCTAATACGAGTCCTTGAGGCCCCAAATAGACTTTAGACAAAGTTTGGGACTAAACTGAGTACTCAAGAAATTTTTTAAAAAACATGTAAAATTTTCAAGGGTATAAGGGACACATGCCCGTGTGGCCAGGCTGTGTGGACATTTGAAATGGGGCCACAGGCCCGTGTCCTTGCCCATGTCTTAGCCCGTGTCCCAACTAGTGAGCATACTGACTTATGTGCCAGGCCATGTACCCTTCACAATGGCCTCAGACGCCCGTGTACGAGGCTGTATGCTAAGCCGTGTAAAAAATGGAGGGTATACTAACTTGTGCAACACAGCCAAGCCACATGCTTGTGTGCTAGGCCGTGTGAAGCTACTGACTTATTTTCTAAGGAAGTTACAGAGGACACACAGCCATGTGTCACACAAGGTTGAGACACACGCCGATGTCTCTACCCGTGTGTACAAAAATAGGCCATTTTCCAAGCCATATTTCTCAACCAAATTGGTACCAACCTGAACACAACCATTTGTATACAACCATGGCATAAATAGACCTTCAAAACCAACGAATATCAAGCTTATAACTTGTTAAAACATCACATACAAGTATGATACTAATAGACACCTCAAATAACCATTTTAGAACTTGTCACTTATGCCTCCAACATCTACCTAAATTATCATGCATGCCACTTATCCATTTCAACCATTTGGTACCCAAAATACCAATTCACAAACAAGGCATTCACATGGCAACCATACACCACGTATACAAAGGCTATTTATATATTTACATAACAAAAATATGTTCACAAAACAAGCCAACACAAATGGCTAATACACCACAAAACATATAGGCTACTATTGGCCAAAATGACCTATGTATGCCATTTAACACAAAATATAAAGTTCAAAGTACCAAAATAACGTTTGATAGTGTGATGAGATCCCTGACGACTCCTAATCCGAGCGAGCTTCCGAATCACTATAAAATATGAAAAAATAAAAAAAAAACAATTAAGCTTAGTAAGTTCGTATATCACAGAATTAAACTTACCATTTAACCACAAGTTAGGTAAGTAATTCAAAGCATAACACAATTCAATATGGCCAAAGCATATCACATAATCAATAACCAAGTTAGACATGTATTCATATAAAACAGAGAATCATGTATGAATTCAACAATTATTAAATTTTATGTACGTATAACATCAATATCGTGTATCCGTATATCATATACAAATCATTTCCATGTAAATACTTGTATTAGTTCGTATCAAACTCGTATAATCTCGTAATAACACTATACCCATTGAATCACTTAGAATATCGTGAAATACGCAGGTAGGACACACGAGATGTACTCAACTGTAATCCATCAATTTTTGTACATGTATGCTCATACGAGCGATAAATGGTAAGCTCTTCTGAGCTGAATAATGGTAAGCTCATATGAGCTGAGTATCGGTAAGCTCATAAGAGCTTGAATCAATAACCCTAATGACATGTCATTGGTATCCTACGAATTTTTAAGGTTCAAACGGAGCTTGGTATTCTTCATGCATAGTCGGTTATACGTTTGATAATTATACATAATAATTCAACCATTCACATACATATATTTCAAGTAAAGCATATAAGTACGCAATTTAATTACATGAACTTACCTCGAACTCGTACGACGGAAAATGATCATTCAATCCAATACTTTGACGTTCCCCCGATCTAATTCCGTATGTTGCTTTTCTTGATTTATATAATCAAATTTAACTACTTTAATCTTTATTCTATTCAATTCAATCCAAAAATCATGTTTTGGGAAAATTACTATTTTGCCCCTAAACTTTTAACTTCATTACAATTTAGTCCCTATGCTCGTAAAATAAAATTCATGCAATTTCATCCATAACTCAACTTAGCCGATTTTTATACGTGCATATAGTAGTCCAAACATTTCACTATTTCACACATTTACAACATAATTTACACAATTCTCAATTTAACCCCTAATTGACAATTTCATCAAAACTCACAGAACAAAAGTTATTTATTTAACAATAAGGATTCATTTTCTTCCATTAAACTTCAAAAACAGCTAACATGCTCTCATGGTAAAACCCTACACTTTTAACCATTTTGCAAATTGGTCCCCTAATTAGCTAGGTTAAGCAACAACGATCCCAAAAACATAAAAATTATTAAAAACGAACACCAAATTCACTTACATGCAAGAGATTTCTTAGCCAAAATTTTCAAACTCTCCAGGATTTCCTATTTCCTATAGTTTTCAATCAAAGATGAACAAGAGAGATGATAGTCTTATTTTCTTTTGTTTATTTTATCATTAATTGCCTTTTTTACCAAATTACCCTTACCTAACTTTAAAAATTTCATAATTGCCAAGCCATGCACATCCACTATCACCTTTAATGGTCTAATTACCATATAAGGACCTCCACTTTAAATTTCTATAGCTATTTAACACCTTTAACTAATAGAACACAACTTTCATACTTTACGCGATTTAGTCTCTTTTCACAAATTGAGCATACAAATGGTAAAATTTCTTAACAATTTTTTTATGCCATAATACTATCATACTGTAGATCACAAAATAATATTAAAATAATTTTTTCTTCATCGGATTTGTTGTCTCGAAACCACTATTTCAATTTTACTATAAACGGGCTATTACACATACACATCCTCCATTTGCTAGTCGTCGTTTTTACCATTACCACATTCAAAAACAAATCTAGGTACTCTACCTCCCTAATAAATTGGTGGCCAACAGCTTGTCAACCTCCTGTCTTACTGCTTCAATTACGTGTGGTGTGAACTTTCTCTTCTTCTGTTTTACAGGCTTTGCCTCTGGGAGTACATTGAACCTATGCACTATTACCTGTGGGTACATGCTTGGCATATGTGTTACGGACCATGCGAAGACATCAAAATTCCCCCCAGGCATTTAACCAGTAAATATTTTCTTCTTCACTCAGTGCAGACAAAATTCTGATTGTTCTTTCTTTATTATCGTAAAATAGTTGTAGGGTCTCCGTGTACTCCACTGCCTCAAGTTTTGCATCTCGATGTTCTTGCCTCACAACTAAGTCATCTAAATTGATGGTTTTGCCACGAACTCTACTTCTTGATCAGAGGGTGTTTTGCCTGCATCACAGACAGCATGTGACACTGCCTCACCGTGTGCTGGTTGGATGCCAAGAAGCTAATGTTGTTACTTGTTCAGAACTTGATCTTCATACAGTAGGTCGCCATCACCATAATTTCTATTTGCATGATTGGTCTACCAAGGATGGCATTATATGCCATCGGGTGATCGACCACATAGAACTAAACACACTCTGTGGTTGCATGTTCATCATTGCGTAGAGTGATCGATAATGTGATATTTTTTTTTGCTTCGACATGATGGTTTACGAAGCCGTACAAAGGGCTGGCTGCAGATAGGGATTACTCTTCCAAACCCATTTTCTTGTATGCTCCCTAAGAGAATACTTCTATTACGCTATCACTGTTGACAAGTATCCTCCTAACTTTGAACTTTGTGATCTCAGCCAAAACCACCATTGGGTCATTCCCATCTTCGTCGTGGATTAACTCATCGTCAACACTTCTAAACTCTGCACTCCAAAGTTCCTAATTTTATGATTTCTTCGAGGTATTGGGCGACATCACACTGCCCATGTGAGCTCACCTCTTAGTACTTGACTGTATCCACTCGTCGCTTATGCCTACTATTACATGGATGATTCCTCGCTGCCTTTTCTTTCCTTTGAGGTCTAGCTCCTGCGAACTCTGGCCCTGCTATGGACCTTTCTGGTTTATGAACTCAACAAGTTCATGGTTTCAGACAACTTTTATAACATTCTTTAGCGTGAAATAATCTTCTGCCTTATGTCCCATGTCATCATGAAAGGCGCACCAGTCTCTAAAATTCGTCCTTTTACCAGTACTTCATATCGAGGAAGGTTTAGGGAGGATGCCCAGACTCTTCACTTGGTTAAGGATGTAAGCTCGCGTGACATTCAATGGGGTGTAAGCTTCGAACCTACCTTAGGGGGTGTAACACCTTGTGTACTCTTGTTGGTGCCTTTGTCGGTTTCTACCTACATTACCTTGGGCTGAGGCCCTGTACGGCCTATCTATCCTGACCCGCAAAGACTAGTTGGCAGGGAATCGCCTAGCGTGTTATCCTTCGATGTTCCTGAATTTTCTATCCTCCCTTTGAAAATTGAATCATGAAGCCCTCTTGATCTTTTCTACCTCCACGAACTTATGAGCCAGTTGGTATAGGTCCGCTAGGCTGTGCGGACTATTTTCCGTGAATGATTACTGCACAAGGTTGTTCTGCACCCCCATGATGAAGGCATCTATTGCCCATTGGTCTTTTAAGTTCTTTGTGTTGGGTGTAGCTGTGTGGAACCTCTTTATGTAATCTTGAAGGGATTCACCCTCTCGCTGCTTCATCGACATCAGCCCTATGGGTGTATTCATGATTGCTTGGTAGGCCCGAAATCTTCCCAAGAACATTTTCCCTATCTACGAGAAGTTGTAAACTGAGCCTTGTGCAATAGAAAGGTACTAGTCCTTAGCTCTTGCTTTTAGCATCGTAGAGAAGGCTTTACATTTGGCAGTATCTGATGCTCCCAGTAGTTCACGTAGCTGTTATATTGCATTAAATGGGCTTGTGGATCCTTTTTTCCTTCAAACATGTGCTTAGGAACCTTGAAGTCGTGGTAAGGCAAGCCTACTGTCGCGATCTTGGGGGTTAGTGGATTGTTAGAACAGAACAACTAGTCCATGTCTTGCAATTTTGGGTGCAAGGCTCGCATGTCACGACGAAGTTCATCCATCTCATTCATCCAATCCTTCACCTGAGTGATCAGGGCTTCATCTTGGGTGGCAGCAAAATCCTTAGTAACTCCTGTTGAAAGGCTTGTTGTTCTACGAATCGTACCTCTTGTGCCGCATCTACTCCCTCATGAACTTTATCTGTTTCTGGAGGGCCTGGAGCTGTGGCGGGAGTGGTTATTGGTTGAGGGAATAAGGCATTCCCTAACTAGAGGAGAGATTAAGGTTCAGGAAAGGAGAAGGCTTCCAAAAGATCGTGTTGTCGAGCTTTTCAGGCTTGTCAGAGAACTAGGCGGCAAACAAGTCTATTTTGTCATGTTGGGGGTTAGGACCCGATGCTCCTACCTGACCGAAGGAGGGGAGGAAGGGAAAGGCCTCGTCGGGGTGAGTCATTTTTTTATTTTAGTTGAAGAGAACTGAATCAAACTAGAGAAAAATATGTTGGCCAGAAGTAGTCCACGCTTACTGCACCAATTGTTGAGTAATATTTGCTTATGTTGTATTAAGAGAAACACAGTGTGTATTTATACATAATTCTTACTGTTACTATTATAGCTCACAATAGGGCCCACTGTTTTGTCTTGGCCTTTGGGCCAAGGGCACTGGCGTTCCTATCCCTGGTGCAGATATTTTCTAGGCCTCCTCTAGCTTATTGGATGCTTGCCTGTGGAGCACGCGATCCTTTTTTACCCTGGGACTGACTCTCCTAACAAGCCTCGCACCTGCATATCATGAGGGAAGGGGTCATCTTTGCAGACATGGCTCGTGACCTCATCCTTGCGAGGTTTACGCGAGCTCCCTCTTGCGACCTTGTCTGTGCAGGGCTTACGAGAGCTATCTCTTGGAACATCTTGCATTCCTGTGAGGTCCTTAGCTGATTGTGCCTATAGGTGAACATTCTTCTTCCGAATCAGTTTTATCTAAGTCAAAGGTCTAGATCCTATCAGTCATTTGTTCTATCGAGTCTCAAATCCTAACAAACCTATTTGAGATATAAGTTTTATTTTTAAAGACTTTTAAAAAATTTTGAATGATGTATTTAAAATGATAGGTACTTTTAACGTATGGGTAAATTTAATATTAATATCTAATTCTAAATAATTATAACAATTTAATTTTTATAATTTTATTACAGAGAGGAAAAGAGGGATTATTAAGGTTCGAGCTTAAAACTTAGTGTCAACGAAATGTTTAAATCAACCCAAGTCTTTTATCAACAACCATAACACCACCAAAGGCTTAGCTGACATTTTATTTTTATAATTAAAAAATTCAAAAAAATAGTAGTTATTGAAGATGAAAAAAATATTTCATTTGAAAATATTTATTATGCAAATAAATAATATATATTTAAAAATCTCGTGTTAGCGAGATATAATATTAGTAACCATAAATTAATATTTTTTTTGTAAATTTAAATTTTAATTCATATAATTTTATTTTTAAGAATTATAAATTCCTCTATTCATAAATTATATAGTGAAAGCCATCATCTTACGCAATATCTATAGATTTTGGTTAGATAATTTTTTATTCTAATTTGATTTTATGCAAATTTTCAACCTTCTAGGTCATTCACAAAAACTTCATTCACGTTTTGGAAGACTATTTGGTTTCAACTTTATAGGTTTATACATTATCGATATATAGGCAACATTGATAATAACAAAATACGTGTTTTTTTTATTTTTCTTATCTTTTAATAAACGTATGAATACTTGGCTGCTTGGAGAGTTTTTTTCACAGGCATGATAATAGTATTTTTATCCTAAGAAAATAATATAAAAATATTCTTCTATAATTAACATTTCATGCTTATAACTCTTAATTTCTGATATCTGTAATTGAATCATTAAAGTATTAGTTACACGCTGTACCATTCAACCATCACATTTGAATCATTCTTCTATAATTAACATTTCATGCTTATAACTCTTAATTTCTGATATCTGTAATTGAATCATTAAAGTATTAGTCACACACTGTACCATTCAACCATCACATTTGAATCATTCTTCTATAATTAACATTTCATGCTTATAACTCTTAATTTCTGATATCTATAATTGAATCATTAAAGTATTAGTTACACGATGTACCATTCAACCATCACATTTGACCTATCAGTTGGTTTTGGACCGGGTTTTCAAATTTTATTCGACTTCTTTCTGTTTATTTTTTATTCAAATTGATAATTAAAGTTAATAACGTTAAATTTTTTAAATTTAAAATAAAATTAAATCAAACATAAGCAATTTGTTTAATTGATTTGAATTTATTAAAAAATTAATGATTATTTAATTAAAATATAATAAATTATTGTATAAATTTACAAATGATTACTGAATTAAAATTATATTTTTACCACCCAACTATCAAAAATTATATTATGACACCCACATTACCAGAGGTTATTACATTATGATTACCCATCTATTAACTGGTGTTATGAAATGTTAAGCTGTCCACCTATTTTCCATATATATTAAATACATTTAACTCTTTTAATGTAAAGTAATATCCTAATAAATATTTGTCTATTTAGGTTATGGAATGAGTTGTGTTAGGTTATGTGACAATAAATTTTGATATAAGTATTGGCATAGCAACACAAACAAAGTATAAAACACTAGAACGAACACAAATAGATTGGTAATGCAGTTTAGTGCAGCATCAACTTGTGCGAGACCTTGCCCAGAGAAATCCATTGCTAAACTCATGGCAAAAGCAATGATTCAATTCCAATATACCTTAACCCTCGGATAATTACAGACTCACCGTAATACATTCAGTATGAACTCTCTCTATATAACCTCTCCTTGTACAAGCTCATAACTATTCATTCAAAGATGAATAAGCAATAAAATGCCTTCAATAAAAGTTCTTTACCATGAACATATAATCAGTCCCTACAGTTTATTTAAAAAAAATAAAATCTAAGTACATCCAATTTTATCCCACGAATCATCCATACATACAGGCTTCATGTAAAATGAGATATAATTCATTTAATTTGAAAAGATTTATCTTGAAATTTCATATCCAGGCATTTTTAAATAAATTATTTTTAAAGTTTTATCTTCAATTTTAAATCTCATGCTTGGACTAAAACTCTTCCTAAGCTTGCTATCAAGTTACGTCACTCCATTTCATTAAAGTTATTACAAACTAAAAAAAATTAGCTAGAAAACAGTGAGAAAAAACTACATTAACTAATAAACTGTTGATAAGAAACGTATATAAACATGCAAAAGAACAGATTTTAAAAAAGAAAAAGAAAAACACATGTCTAACCTTCATAGAAGAACTCGAACGTTAAAACCCACGTGCCAAAACCAACCTTGAAAAATGGATTTTCATTGTTATAAATCTTTGAACTTTGATTGTCAACTTTTTTTTCCAATATTTCTTTTTTCCTCTTCGCTCTTTTTTTGTTGCAAATAAATACAGGCAGAGCAAGAAAAAAATTGTGAAAAAATAAAATTAAAAAGAACAAATAAGACAAAGCAAAGAAAACTTTAGTTACCTTGAAAGAGAGAACTTAGCTTTCATGGATACGAAAAAGTGGCCTAATAAGGGATCAAATAATAAAAAGGCCGAACATAGCAAAGAGAAGAGCATGTGGAATTTGGATTATTATGAGCTCACTCAATCATCTCTATTTCACAATCCAAACTCAAACAAAATGCAAATCTCTACTGTTCTGAAACGCCATGTATATGTCTACAATTTTCTTATATATATATATCAGTCAAAGTGTACTGACCATGTACTGCCACCCCAAATTACCTGCAAAATAAATCACCACCAGTAAGGGCAGCAGCACAACTCAAGCAATTTCTTTAATCATCAAAATATAATCTTCATCGGAAAGTGAAAGCTGATTATATCAAAATCAGAAAGTGAAGCTGATTTCTGTTTGGACTATGATGAACATAAATTAATTAATTTATGCTATAAGATTAGATATGCTACCTATTTATTCATAAAATCAAACTGATTCTATCATGTGCCAACTGAGATCAAAGAAAGAAAATCATTAATAATAATCTATTTAATTTATTTTGATGTTTTAAAATTAAAATTTTCAATATTTGAAAAAAAATTAGAATTTCAAAAATGGGTAAGCAAGTATAATTTAATAATTTTTAATGTATTATTTTAGTTTCTACTGTTTTTCACTTTTAATTATTAATTTTTTTATCCTGATCTATACTTTAAAATATAATTTGGATGACCAAAATTATACTTTAAAATATAATTTGGATGACCAAAATATAGGAATCAACCAGGGACAGAGCTAAAGGGACGGGTAAAATTAGAAACTATAAAACTAGAATTAGAAACTATAAAACTAGAAACTCCAACTACTCGCTATATGGCTGTTAATTAGATAAAATTAGCTAGACACTGGCTCTAAACTTATGGTAAAAGCCTTAGACTAAAACTTATGCGAATTCGATAATACATTAAGTTAGATATAGCTAGACACTCGCTATATGGTTTTAGTCTAAGCTTATTAAAAGCTTTGGACTAGCTACAACATCTTCATATCTTACAAGAGGAGGTGGATATGGAGTATAGCTAGACACTGCTTCCTTCATAGGCACAAAAGTCTGCTTGGCGAATGAAGTTGACGCAATTGACTATATTCCTGTTGTTTTTCAGTATTCCACCCTTGACAAAACCTTCACTGTTCAAACCACCAACAATATCAACCATTACCTGTCATTTTATTACTGCTCTATAGACTTAAATGCATGCGAAGAAAAAAAATATCCAAAGACAGACAACACTGTTGAACTAGAATGAAGTCAGAGTAAAAGAAACCCTACCAAGCCAAAAATAAAAGAAAACAAAGGCTAGCATGCACAACAAGAAGAAAAGCCGATGACTGAAGAGAAAAGCAGACAATGCAAAAAGTAAAGGCAAAGATAGGGAATATATTGAAAGAGAAGTAAACAAGTAACAGAGTACTATTACTACTTCCCCCTTTCCCTTTTCCCATTTCTTTTACTATTTTATTACTATATTTTCAATTTTTCTCTCTTCTACAATATTATGTCCAATGAAACTAAAGTTAACTTAACTCATATTTAGTGAGAGCGAAAGTGATTCAAAATCAGTAAAAGCTAAAATCCAAATCCAAATACCTTTTGGGACCATTTCTTGCTACTTCCTCAAACCCTTCTAAATTCTAAACAATAAATGAATTGCAGACAAAAAAAGTTTAGGAATATTGTTTTTAAAGAAACAATCGAAAGAAGAGAGAAATGAGAAGGACCCGTCAATAGAGAAGCTAATGATACCTATAGCTATCCATACAAGGTGCTTAGGGCCAGGGTTAGTGAACTATAATCATACCATCACAATATAAGCAACCAACTAACCTTACTCAGTAAATCAGAGAGTATTTTCATCTTGGCCTCCATCAATGCAATATGTTTCAGACTGTTAAGGATTTCACACGCAATTTGCTTAACTGCAAAACAATATAGTAAGTATACACATTTGCATAAAAAGCTTCAAAAAATTATGGCAACCAAAAAATACCACTGTGTCGTCCGAGATAGAGCACCTGTACCCTTTCCACCAATTAGACCCACGAAAAAGGTCATAAATCATGAGAGTAACCTCTTGAAAACAAATGATATCAGGGGAATGAAGTTGAATACGAGTCCTAGCATAGTGCCTCCATAGTAATTTTAGGACCTTTTTGAAAAATTGATACATTTATTCATCCTAGTCATATTGATTAAATACAAATGTTAATGGCAATACATTATTGAAAAAAAAATAGTTTTAAAGAACAAAAACAAAAACCCAGAAAATAAAAATTGACCCTCTATTTGAACAGCTTTATTGGAGGCTTTAATGCCACGAAAACCACCCAATTCGATACAATCTTCATTACCCAGATTTGGTTCCCTTATCTTCCTTTTATTACAAGGCTTCAAAGGCAAGAAAATAGACCCAACAGAGGACTTGGCTTCATCGTTAAAGTTAGTAACTTTCAAATCATCGAAACTGGAAAGACAAGACCTTGTACCACAGATTTCTTAGTTGGATTTGTTGTAAAGGTTCAAAAAAGTGCAAGCTTTACAAGCCCATTTAGACGGCGTAGACAGTGACGGTGACGGAGGTGAGAGACAGACTTTGCAAGCGGCGGTTTGGGATGGGAAGTTGAGGAAAGTGCATTTGGTAGAAGACCAAGACATGGTTTTTGTATTGGGGTTGAAAATTGGGGATGGAAAAACAAGAAAACCCAAAGATTAAATACGCAAAATAAAGAAATTGAACCTTGAATACCGACAGTAGTAAAAACAGAAACCAAATGCCACCTTCTTCGTCTTCTCTGTGTGGGTTATGTGAAGACGATTTCACTTCATTCAACGGGTCTTCAACAAATTACAAACAAAAAAATAAACAAAAACAAGAAAATCCAAACTTTTAATACGCAAAATAAGGAAATCGAACCTTAAAAGTCGAATTCACCAAAAACCAGAATCGAATGCCACCTTTTTCGTCTTCTCTGTGTGGGTTATGTAAGTTTGCAAGAAACCTAAACACTGAACCTTTTCCTTGTAAGTAAAAAAAGCAATCGAGGAATTGGGGGTAAGAAATCAACAAACCAGTGATCTCTCTGGCTCTGACTAATAATTAGGGATTTCGATAGATAAGGCATTTGGGGCTGGGAGCAGGGAATCAGGAGAAAAAAACCGATTTATGTTTAAAGCCATGCCGTTTTCTATTTCACATTTGTGGCGCTTATAGAAAAATGCCACTAATTTTATAACTTTTGCTTTAATTCGTCAATGAAACAGTGCCATTTTGTTAAATTTTTAATATATTTTTTGCGGCATTTTTATAGAAAACGCCACTAATATTTAATTCATCAATGAAACGACACCGTTTTATTAAATTTTTAATATATTTTTTTGCGGCGTTTGTATACAAAACGCCACTGATATTTAATTCATCAATGAAACGTATCCGTTTTGTTAAATTTTAAATATATTTTTTGCGGCGTTTTTGACCAAACGCCGCTAATGATTCACTTTTAAATATATATATGTCTCTGAAATAATATTATATATTTATAAATTTTCAATTTTTTTAATAGATTTATGAATTTCATACATTCTTGTAGACATTATTTTTAATTGATACATTAATATGACATTATTAATATTATTTAAATAATATTATTTAAAATTTTGATACAGATTTAAGACATTACTTTTAATTGTTTAAATTTTATAATTTTTATAAATCTTAGAGAGTGTATAATTTAAATATTATCAATATTCAAATTTATAAATTATTGATATTATTCAAATAATGTATTATAATTTTAAAATTATACTCTATTTTTAAGTGAATAAACGAATGTAAATAACACAATTAATTTGTTTCATCATAACATATATGGCACGAGTCAATAAACTAAGCATTCGTGTCACTTAGAACCCTAGTAACATAATATAAGAAGTAAAAAAATAAGTATTTCTAATTTTTTTGAATTTGGTATCACAAAAGTAATTAAACCCAAATTCCTGTAACTCTAAACCCTAAATTCCAAAACCCAAAACCAGGCATTATTGTACACCTTAAATTATAAACAGTAAACCATAAACCATAAACATCAAGCCCTAAAACACTAAACTTCTATATCTTATAAGCCGTAAACACTAACATCTTAACAAATCATAAACCCTAAACTCTAAACTCTAAACCCCAAACTCATAAACCTGTTACCCTAAACACTAAACCTACACCATAAACCCTAAACTCAAAATTATAATCCCAAAATAATAAACTATATACAATGAACCCTAAATCCCTAAACCATATACGATAAACTTTAAATAATAATCCTTAAACCCTAAAATTATTTTTTGTAGCCTTTTTACAAAAAATGCCGCTAATGCCAGTAAACCTCAACAAAAGCGGTGTCGTTTTATCAAACTTTCCACCAAAGGTGAACACTAAACGAAGTCGTACTGCACAAGTTTTTGTGGCGTTTGTTCAAAAATGCCACTAAAGCAATAATTGAAAAAAACAAAGCCGTTTTGCGCAATTAATCTAAACCCAATACCGTAACCCGACCCCTAAATCCCTAGCTAAACTCTAAATCCCTAACTCTTAACCCCTAATGTCTAACCCTAACCCTAACCCCTAAACATTAAATCTCAGCCCTTAAACCATAATCCCTAAATCCATATATATATACTCCTAATCAATTATAATAACCTTAAAATAGTAACCCCTCAACCGACCTAAAATCTTAAATTAATAATCATATATATACCCTAAACCTAAAGCCCTAAATTAACTATAGTGATAATTAATTAATTCAATATTTTAAATTTAAATTAATACTATCTCTTTTACGATTATATAAGAAATTTTTTAATATATAAATTAAAAATCAATCAGTAATCATGTACCCTAAAAACTTTAAAATTATTTTAAATAATAGTATTTTAATTTTTCCATGTGTTTTATTTCAAATTATTTTTATGTGTTTTTTTAAAGATTTTAAATATTCAATTAGAAATAAGTTGAATTTTATTTAATTAATATAAATAATAAACCAATTAAGATAAAATATTTTTTGAGGCGCTTTCACAAAAACACCGCTAAAAACCCGAGCATTAGCGGTGCTTTTTCAAAAACGCTCCTAAAAACCCAACCATTAGCAGCACTTTCTCAAAAACGCCGCTAAAATCTAAAGCATTAGCAGCGCTTCTCTAAAAACGCCGCTAAAACCCCCAGCATTAGCGGTGTTTAGTATTAAATGTCGCTAAAACCCTGAGCATTAGCGGCGCTTCATCGAAAACGCCGCTAAAACCCAGAGCATTAGCGGCGCTTCATCGAAAACGCCGCTAAAATCCAGCATTAGCGGCGCTTTATCAAAAACGCCGCTAAAACCCCGAGCATTAGCGACGCTTCATGAAAAACGTCTCTAAAGCCCCTGATGGGTCACCAAACAATGCCGTTGGGTTTGGTTTTTGCGGCGTTTTCCTAAAAAACATCGATAATGCTTTTTTTAGAACATCGCTAATGCACAATCTTTAGCGGCGATTTCTGTAAAGCGCCGCTAATGCTCGTTTTTTACCGGCATTTTTTGTCCAAACGCCGCTAAAAGTGTCGCTAAAAGCCTGTTTTGGTGTAGTGTTGTTTTCATTTTTTGTCATTGTAAGTGTTTTTGTTTCAACTTTGAAGTTTGGATTCTGAAATACATCGCTTTCTTAGGATTTTTGGAAATTTTTAAAGGTTTAACTAAAATTTTCAAAATTTTTGTAAGACTTAATTAGAATATTTAAAATATTTGAGAGCTTTTAAGTACAATTTTACTAAATTTTAAAAGGGTTAATGATAACTTTTTAAATCTCTTAGGGGCCAAAGTCCTTTTTTGCGCATGTCTCGAAATCTCACCACCCTATGAACTATAAACTATCATCTTTTATATGATTTGCTCTTCAACAAGATTAAATAAAAGATTTTCACAGAAGATAATTTTTAAAGTTTATTGCCATTTTTGAAAAGACAAAATGATCAAACACCAACCAGTCTAAATATTTCTAGGCGCTGGAAGATAAAAGAGGGGTTGATTGGATTGCTCTAAATTCTCAATTGTTGAAGGTAGGAAGTTTTGACCATCACCATCATCAACAACAACGTTATTGGGCTACAATCCGACATGACTAAAAATGGCAACCAACCTAAATTATGATTTTTTGTCTTTTTATCGGATCAGTCGCTGGAATTTGAAAACTTTGATAAGTTGACAGGTAAGTTTCCTACTTATATTAAGTAATTCTATTCGTATTATCGACTTTTTCTTAAACAATAAGCCATACAATTAGCAGAGCAGATACAATGAGAAGAACATTGATATTGACTACGATTCTAATCCTCTATCTCTTCATCGTATCAGTGCAGAGCAAGTATCATTCACGAAGCTTGCCATATGATTCCGAGAAGGCCAAAGTCACCAATCTTCATTTATTTTGCATGAGACTATCAGCGGCAGCAACCCTACGGTGGCCATGATAGCTCAAGCTAACATCACAAACAACAATAACAATTCATCAGTGCCATTTAGCACCGTTTTAGCCCTTGACGATATCTTAAAGATTGGTCCTGAGACTAACTCAGAGGTGATCGGAAATGCTCAGGGGCTTGGAGTCCTCATAGCCGAAACAAGTACAACAAATCTGTTGTGGTACTGGGATTTTGGATTTATCACCGGTAAATTCAACGGCAGCTCTATCAGCATGTTTTCAAGGAATCCAACAACGGCGATGGTACATGAGCTTTCGGTAGTTGGAGGAAGAGGAAAATTTAGGATGGCGAAAGGGTATGCACAAATTCAAGATTACATTCAAAATGACACCAATATCATTTCTAAGCTTAATGTAACTGTTATTCACTATTAGAGGTGGTAAATGTGCGAGTCTCCACCGGATTGGTAGGATTCTCTTTATATTTAGATAATTTCAGTTATGAACAATATTGGATTTAGATTTTCTAAATTTTAGATTTTCTCAAACCTTATCAAATTCAGTTTTTCTAAAACTTCAATTTGGGTAGATTTTGATTAGACAAACAATAAGTTAAATTTTTTTTTCTAAATTCCGAATGGGTTGAATTGTCTTTAGATTCAGATAATTTCATGCATGAATAAGATTGGGTTCGGATTTTCTAAAGCTTGGATTTTCTTGAGCCTTTCAAATTCGGTTTTTTAGACTCGAATTTGGATCGATTTTGATTACACGAGCTTAGACGGAATCAAATAAATTTGATATTTTGTACTATATGTATATGAATTATATATAATATTTATAGTTATATACAAACCGACCGAGCTTCTGATAATCTATAAAACAAAAGAAAATAACTACGTAAGCAACGAGTGCTTAATATGCTCGTATAAACTTAAACATAACTTACCACCTCAATAACACAATTCATAGATTATGCATAAACCATTACCAATGTCATGAGCTTAGTATAGGCCTATTCAAGCATCATCAAGCTCACATGTTAGTAGGTTAATCAACATCACATATAAGCTCATTTATATCATAACTAGATTTCATAAGATACATTACATATGCATCAACCTTTTCATAAAGTCATTAACATTTCCATTAACTTACTTACCATTCTATTCCTTTTCTTACTCGTTGAACTGTCTAGAATTACATCAGATACTCGGAAAAGCTCACACATAGTGTGCATTTACATATAACCGTAACCTTTCCTTTACATCAATGCTCACACGAGCTGTGAAATGGGTCTGCTCACATGAGCATATCCTTAAGTACCTGTATCACTCGCTCAGACTAACCATCAGTCTGCGGATGAAATGTTGTACTGAAATGCAATTGAGTACCCAAAGCTTCATGTAATTTACTTCAGAATCGAGAAGTAAACCGTGGATCTCTATCAGATATAATAGACACCGGCACACCATGCAGTCTAATAATCTCATAAACGTATAGTTCTGCCAACTTTTCAAGTGAATAATCCGTATGCATTGGAATGAAATGCTCAGATTTAGTCAAATGATCTATAATAACCCAAACAACATCTTTCTTCTGCGGAAAAAAAGACAAACCCGATACAAAATCCACCGTAACCTGTTCCTATTTCCATTTTGGAATCATCATAGGTTGTAATAAACCAGAAGGTACCTGATGCTCGGCTTTAACTTTTTGACAGATCAAACATTTTGATACAAACTTTGAAATATCTCTTTTCATACCTAGCCACCAATACATTAGTTTCAAATCACTATACATTTTGTTACTACCAGGGTGTATAGATAAATTACTGCTGTGAGCTTCCTATAAAATCTTCTGAGTAACATCAAAATTCCTCGGAACACATATTCTATTTCTGAAATACAAATTAGCATTAGAACTAACATGAAATTCTGAATCAGGTGTTGACTCAATGTGTTCTCGTTTAGCAATAAATTCTACGTCACTTTTCTAAACCTCACAAATCTATTGCAAAAACATCGATCTAGCTTTTAATTCAGTTACAATAGAACAATCAATCAATCAATGTTAACCAAGTGTTTAAAACTCGCAAAGCAAAAAAGGATTTTCTACTTAGAGCATCAACAATAACATTACCTTTTCTGGGATGATAGTCAATGATCAAATCATAATATTTTAACAGCAGCAACCATCTACGTTGTCTCAAATTTAGCTCTTTTTGTCATATAAAAAACTTCAGACTTTTATGATCCGTGATGGTTAGAAATTTTTCTACGTATAGATGGTGTCGCCAAATATTTAAAGGAAACACAATAGCTGCAAGCACTAAATCATGAGTTGGATAATTTTTCTCATACGATTTCAACTGTTGGGATGCGTAACCTACCACTTTGCCTTCTTGTATCAAAACACAACCGAAACCATTTAGTCAAACATCACTATAAATCACAAATTCTTTACCAGACTCTGGCTGAACCAATACAGGAGCTTAGGTCAACAACGCTTTCAGTTGATCAAAGCTTTGCTGACACTTTTTAGACCATTTAAACTTGACATCTTTCTGGAGTAGTTTCGTCAACAGCGTAGCAATCATTGAAAATCTCTTAACAAATCTTCGATAATATATGGCTAAACCCAGAAAACTTTTGATTTCGAAAACATTTCTTGGTGGTTTCCAATCTACTATAGCTGATATTTTACTCGGGTCAACCCTAATACTATCTGTCGATACAACGTGTCCAAGGAATCCAACTTCTTAGAGCCAGGACTCATATTCGCTAATTTTAGCAAATAACTATTTTTTGTGCAAAGTCTATAGAATTATTCTCAAATGCTGGGCATGCTCTATTTCATCCCGAAAATAGATCAAAATATCATCAATGAACATAACAAAAAATCTATCTAGGTACGGCCTGAATATTATGTTCATTAAACTATAAATAGAACAGGTGCATTGGTTAAACCAAACAACATAACTAGAATTCATAATGTCCATACTTTATTCGAAAAAAAGTTTTCGTCACGTCTGAATCTTTTACCCATAATTGATAATATCCAAAACGGAGATCAATCTTTCAAAATACTGTAGCACTTTTCAGCTGATCAAACAAATCATCTGTACGTGGTAAGAGATATGTTTTCTTGATTGTTACTTTATTAAGCTGTTGATAGTCGATACATAATCGCATTGACCCGTACTTTTTCTAAACAAATAATATAGGAGCACCCCAAGGAGAAAAACTAGGCCGAAAAAGGCCTTTATCTGTCATCTCATGCAACTGTGCTTTCAACACTTTCAATTTTGTAGGTGCATTTCTATACAGAGTGATCGATATCGGAAAAGTTCCGTGTATTAACTCAGTAGCAAATTCAACTTCTTTGACTAGTGGTAACCTTGGCAACTCTTATGAGAACACTTCCGAGAATTCACTAATAGTCAGAACCGATTCCAATTTCAATTCTGAAGCCCTGGAATCAAATATATAAGCTAGATATGCCTCACAACCCTTTCTGACGTATTTCTGTTCCAACATAGCTGAAATCACATTAACTGTACCATTAATTCTATCTAATTCAACACAGATTATTTCACCATTGGGACATTTCAACACAATTTGCTTTCTTCTACAATTCACAGCAGCATCATGCAGAGTTAACCAGTCCATACCCAGAATCACATCAAATTTATCAAGTAGCAATAACATCAAATCAGTCAGAAAGTTGCAATCCCGAATCGTCAAATGATAGTTTTTACAGACTTTATCAACTAACACATACCGACCTAAAGGATTCGTTACTTTGACCATAAATTCAGTTGACTTATAAGGTATTTTCTTATTCGACACTAAATTTGTGCATACATATGTGTGCATTGACCCCGACTCAATCAAAGCATTAACATTAGTATCAAAGATTAAAAAAATGAACCAGTAATAACACCAAGTGTTGAAGCTTCCTCTCGAGCTCGAATCGCGTAAGCCTAGCTGGTGCCCGAGCCTCGGATCTAACCTTAGAATCTTTCGGTCCACATTGACTGTTACTTGCATTTCCACTATTTCGGGGTAGTCTCCCCCTAACAGCCGTGTTACTCGAATGAGTATTCTGAGCTTTCTCATTATCTAATCTTTTAGGCAGTCTCTAAGAAAATGATCATAAGAACCACGTTTAAAGCATGATCTGTCTCTCAATCTACACTCCCCGAAATGTCGTCTATTGCATTGCTGACATTCAGGTTTATTATTTCAGATGCTACCCAAACTCAATATAGAAGTAGCCTGAGGTCTCAAACTCGAAAGTTGCTTTCCTTTGTCTCTTCTTGAGAATCCCACTGAAGCTGATGTACAACTATGAAATTCCTTTGATTTCTTTGATGGAGATGAAAATTACTTTCCCATAGGTCATTTACCCATATCACGAGCCTTAGAATCTACTGCTCTTTTTGCTTTACTGAGTTTTTTGGCTTTATGTGCTCGATCCAGTAGAACCATGAATTCTTTAAATTCTAGAATCCCAATTAACAACTTGATATCTTTAGTTAAATCGTCTTCAAATTAGGTACATATGACAGCCTCTGATGGTATACATTCCTAAGCATATTTGTTAAGTTGCACAAATTCTCTTTCGTACTCAGCTACAATCATATGACCTTGTTTCAATTTGAGAAATTCTCTTTCTGAATTCTGTCTGAAAGAAATCCCAGTTTACACAATCTTTAAGTACTACTACAACCAAGGTATTCCACCACTGATACGTTTAATCTTTCAATAGAGATACTGCACACTTTAAACTTTCAAAAGTTGTACAAGATAATTCATGAAAAGCCCTCACATTTTTTTCTAACCAAAACTTGGCTTTTTTAGGATCATCTTTAGCTGTACCATGAAACTCTTTAGCCCTATATTTACGTACTTTATCAATTAGAAGCTTGTTCATACGTACTTGTTCCAAACCTTGAGAAATAACAGGGACAGGTTGGAGTACGAGAGGGGTGGAGGTCATTGAACCATCGAGTTCTTTCTTACGAACTTAAAGAACCACTTAGACATCATTTGGAAGAAGGCTTCTTTCGCCTCACTTTCCTAGTCTTTAGCTACAGGCCTACTACTAGCTGCTCCGTGAACGAAGGCTTGTGCATTACTTTCTACATCATTGGAATCAACTCAATTGGATGACATCTTATCTATATGAAAATATATTTCAATTTGAGTCAAGAGATAGCACACTATCACAAGTTATATAATGACATGTATTTTTAGACTCTGTACATGCTATGTTCAGTCTAAGAACTGACTAAACTGTAGATCTTCTACCACTAAATGTAACACCCTTAATCCGTCTCTATCACCAAATTAAGGTTACAGAGCATTACGGAACAATCAAAAAACATTTAACATCTTAACATTTAAATAAATTAAACATAATATAATCCATTCAATCACAGGCACGTTGCTCCTAAATTGAGCCTTTGAGGCCCTAAAAATTTCATAGAAGTAATTCGAGACTAATTTGAAACAAAACAAAAATTTTAAGAAAAGTTTGCAAAAATTGGAAAACAGGGGTAACACGGCTGTGTAGCCAAGCCGTGTGAAAAAGCCCAGCTATGTAAATTTTGAACAAGGGACACACAATTGTGTCCCAACCCGTGTCTTCACCCGTGTAACTCATTGAGTTCCCCACACGCCCGTGTGCCAGGCCGTGTGCTATGCCGTGTAACTCACTGACTTGAAACATTAAGAAGCTCTCAAATGACATATGGTCGTGTCGCCAGGCCGTGTGTGTCCCATGACAGTGTGATAGCCTGTGTCCCAGGTCATGTGAATCCAAAATTTTACCTAAAATCAAGCCATTTCAAGTCCAATTCATACTTGATTATCTATACAATTTGGGCACGCATTCAAGGGATTTAAACATCAATCAAACACATATAAATATGCCAATTCAAACACCCTAATTCATCCAACCAATATGCCATTCAAAGGCACCATAATTGTACCAAAATATCATTAACCAAAACATGCCAATATTGCAATATTCCAAGCACAAAAACCTAGTTCAATTACTTACCAAGGGATATCACATATGACCATTTACAAGCAATTCCAAACATACAAACAAGGACCTTATATACAAGCACTTAAAAGTTACCAAAATCACATAACTTGGTGAGGTGTTAATGGTCAGCAAACCAAACATAAACTTCAAAGCATATACATACCAAAACATCCATTGCACATTCAAGAAATACCATTACAAAGATCCTATACATGCCATTATTAACCTTGGCTAAAATACTCAAGAACTACTGAAATGGTTGTTGGATAGTGTGATAGTCTCCGATGAGCTTCCAGCCAATCGAGCTTCTGATAATCTATAAAACAAAAGAAAATAGTTCTGTTAGCAACGAATGCTTAGTAAGCTCGTATAAACTTAAACATAACTCACCACATCAATAACACAATTCATAGATTAAGCATAAACCATTATCAATGCCATGAACTTAGTATAAGCCTATTTAAGCATCATCAAGCTCACATGTTACTAGGTTCATCAACATCATATATAAGCTCATTTATATCATAAGTAGATTTCATAAGTTACATTACATATGCATCAACGTTTTCATAAATTCATGAACATTTCCATTAACTTACTTACTATTCCATTCCTTTTCTTACCTGTTGAACCATTTAGAATTACACCGGATACTCGAGAAAGCTCACACCTAGTGTGCCTTTACATATAGTCGTAACCATCTAATTACATCAATGCTTACACGAGCTGTGAAATAGGCCTGGTCACACGAGATATGGATCGGAATGTAAGCTACACGATGCTGCTCACACGAGCTGTGGAGAATCCACAACAAGTACAGGACCTCAACCGTTGGTAGGACATTTAAGACCAGCACCCGAAACATGAAATCCTTCATGACATGTCATTCGTATCCTAAGAATTCTTAAGGTTCAATCGGGATTCGTTATCCATCACTTCATCATAACATGAATACATTTATATAGATTCATTTACATTAAAACAACATAGTACACATTCAATTTAGCTAACATTAAAACGATCACAGTTCATACGAACTTACCTCGCTACTAAAGTCGTAGTAGTAAAGTCAAGTTACTTTGAAGCTTTGGCTTTTCCCCAATTTAAGTTTGATTGTGGTTTATCTTGATCTAAATAAATAATTTCATTCAATTAATTACTTCTAGAATTCAAGTTAATCCATAATTCATATTTACACAAAATTACTAAATTGCCCCTAATACTTTGACTTTTCACAATTTAGTCCTTAAGCTTATAACTTGAATATAACATATTTTAACCTAAATTCATATTAACAAAGATTACAAGGGACCTTCACACAACCCATTTTTACTCACATTTCACAACAAAACCCATAGATTATACTTTTAACAATTTAATTCCTATTTCCATAATTCAACAAAAATCACTTAACAAAACATGCTTATTTTACAACAAAGATAAATAATTCATCAACTAACATCAAAACCTATTCAAAAACATCTATGGCAAGTCCTTTAACCTTTAAAAGTTTTGCAAATTAACCTTCGGGCTAGTTAAATTAAGCTAAACAAACTCAAAACATAAAAATCATTAAAAACGGGGCTTGAACATATACCATACAAGTGAGAACAATGCTTAGTCAAATGCTAGCTAATCTTCCATTGATGAATTGTGGTCCTGAAACCACTGCTTCCAACACCACTGAAAAATGGTTGTTACAAGCTAGGATACAAATGACATGTTATTAGGGTTATTACCGTTTCAAGTGCTAGTCTTGGATGCCTTATTGACGGCTAAGATCTTGCATTTGTTACAAATTCTTCATAGCTCGTGTGATCAGTATCGTGTAGCCTATCTTCCCAACCCAATCTGAGCATTCTTATCCCTTTTATCCAATGTTATTTCATTGTGGTTCATCGGGTGAAAACTCGATATTTTAAATGGTAAATGAACAAATGAAATGGGAAATAGTTATTTGAGTTGAATATGGTGGTATAATTTGTTACAAGTAATTATTAATATATGTACCAAGTTGTTGATTTGAATATGTTTACAAAGTTGTTGATTTGAATATGTTTACATGTATGGCAATGATATATGTTTGTTATGTGAAAGAACTAATCTTGTTTGTTTGTGGTTTGAATAGGCCATTAATGAAAATCATGATTCTTAAATGTATAAATTGAATTTTCAATGGTTATGTCATATTAAGCTTAGGTAAGATATGTTAAGATTTTGTTTGAACTTACTGTGTTGCTTACGTTTATTCTGTTTGGTTTCTTGTAGATCGTCAAAAGTTGTTGTTGGTTGGAAGTCAAGTCGGAGCTCACACTATCAATTTATCAACTCGGTAGATTTTTAATCATTTTGGGTTAGGTTATAAGTGGCATGCAAATTGGTGTTTCGATTTCATATGTATTTATGCAAATGGTGGTTTGGAATGGTACATGTTTATTCTAATAGTATTTTGGTTATGTTTGTAGTCATGTGAACATGAATGTTTATGTATATATGTCATGTCTTGGTCTTGTTCTATATAGGTTATGCATTAATGAATGGATAAGAATGGCTTGTGTGTGCAATGAATGTTGTATGCAATACTTAGGATAGAGTAGACACTGAATTGGTAAATATAACACCCCGTACTTAGTCCAACCATCGAACCTGAGCTATTGAATGCCACATTAGCCACCTAAGTGACTCTCCATTAAAACCCAACTTATCCTCCACCACATCAAAGTATAAAGCGTGTAACATGTTTAAGTTTTCAGTTGCAATGAATTGTCATAAAGTACTTTTCATAAAATCTTTAAAGGAACAACTCATATAATGGTTCGCATACTTGTCGAGTTTCACTTAAATAGTAGGTTAAGGGAACACATATATATATAGAAGTAAAGTATGCACAAATTGTAAAACAACCCAAGCTCGCGAACTTACTTCGCAGGTTTTATGGTTCGCAGCGGTAGAATTAAACAAACCTACTTTGTATGCTTTGGCTTAACAATTTTTTCCTGGAAGTATATAAGATTATATAGAAGGGAACTAATAGCATGCGTATTCTAAGCTTTTGCAATACAATGCACTACAACAATTCATCTATCTAACATAGGGGTTCGTACCCCTACATAGCTCGCACATTCAAAGTCTCTCAATGGGGTAAGTTATCTAAACAGGGTAGGTCTCACGAGTTAACTTTATGAGCTGAGAATTATGCGAACTCAGTTCGCTAGGTTTCCATATTCAAAAAACATTATGCGTTCACACATAGTAGTTTGCTGATCGCTGGGGCTCACACTCTAGTAAAGTTCAACCCTTGTGACTCCGTAACAACCTTAGTGAACTCTATAAGTTTGTAAAATTTAAACATTTATGCTATTGCCTTTAGCGTACTCAAGGTTTAGAAATTAGTGCTTAATTATGAACTCTTCAATCAAGAAAACATTAATCAAATTTGGATTAAAATCTTATACTTGAAATACATAGGTGTTTATAGAATGATATTGGTTGGCAAATAAAAGTTAAAGATAAACATAAGAAAATAACTAAGTCTTAACACAAGTGGCGAGGTCATCAATATGATATCTCTAAGCCCAAACAAAACCTCACATTGCCTTTAATCCAGGGTTCACTTGTTCTACCCTTCTAGAGTTTATGCTCCTAGGATCACTTGCCTACTTAGTTTGCAATCTAGTTATCTGCAATGTTTAGGAAGGACTATGTGAGTTCATGCGAACTCAGTGAATAAATAGAAAAGAATAACCACATTACAATACAAAAAATAAGTTAAGCAGAAACATAGGCATGGTTTCTGAATTGCGAATAGGGTACGAAATACTTGTGCGAAGTCTGGTTCGTAGATGCTTACAATTAAATAGCTTAGTAAAACATAAGACTTTAAAAACACAATCTTATTCACTTGTTTGTTCCTATTTGATAAGCAGATCTCCTTATAACGCCTTAGTGTGACTCAATGAGTCCTTAACATGTCACATAAGTGTAGCACAAGGCTAAACACTCTCCAACACACCAACATGTCCAATTGATTGGAGCTTAGCTCAACATTCCCTGATCACTCCAACTTGTCCCAGACCCTCAATGCCTAAAACATAAAATATAAAGGTAGGTATTCACAATCCTATGACATGACATTATATCCAACAGATTCATAATGTAATTATAACACCCCTAACCCGTCTCCGTCATCGGATTAAGGTTACGAAGTGTCACAGTACAATTATAAACATATAGCTTCAAATAGAAAAAATAATTCAAATATAATAAACTTCCAAGAAACATTTTATTTAAAGTAAAAATACACTTACAAGCCTTAAACCGAGCCTACAGGGCCTTAAAAATAGTTTTGGAATGTTCAGGGAACATTCTGAAACAAAACAAAAAATTTTGGCAAAATTGATAATTTTTGAAAACAGGGGTCACATGCCGTGTGACATAGCCCAGACTGTATGGCTTGAAAACATGGTTGTGTGGCCAACCCTGTATAATTCAAAATATGGGACACACGGTCGTGTCCCAGCCCGTGTGTCTGCCCACATAGGTATTCAAAATAGGGTCACATAGTCATATCGCAGACTGTGTGTGCATTCAAAGTTGTGTCACACAGTCATGTCGCCAAGCCGTGTAACTCTACGTGACTGTGTGGTTCATCCAGCACTTAATATTTAAAGGACACACGCCCATGTGGTGTGGTTGTCTGCCATTGACAGCCCGTGTCCCAGGCCCTATCCTCCCTGAATAACCCCTAATGCAATCCATTTCATTTTGGAACACCGGTACACCTCATGGCCAACGGAAAAATAAATCTGATGATCACATCTAGGGATCCATGTGAGAGGAATGAATTGGAGTGAGAAGGGTATGAACGATTACCTTTAATCATCTAGAAAATCAAATATAGCTATTGTGAAACTGATTACGCAATTGTAAGTTGATTCGAAGCCACTACAACAAGTTTTGGCCTCTACGTAATCCACTCGGTGTGACAGCGAACGACAAGAACTCTCTCAAACTTTTTGAGAGAGAGAAACTCATTGACGACTTGTCAACCTCATACACTATATTTTGGGTATATAAGATTTTTCTTAAAAACCCTATATTTCCTAATTCAGGAATAGTTGATATCTTAATATGAATCAAGATTCATTATAATAATTAACCAAATATAATAATTATAATTGCCATAATTATAATAATGTTTGACCAAAAAATTACAATTACAATAATTATAATAATATTCAATCGTAAATTATAATTACAATAATTATAACAAGGATTATGGTAAATTATATTTATTTAAATTTTGTACGAATCAAATTCATATATATATTAATTTAACTATGTTTTCATTATGTGTACAACATACTTGTACATATAATTTGTTCGATATTTAACTGCCCAATTAAATTAATTCTATAATCAATTTAATTCATGTGACAGCCAAAAAACAATACCAACTATGTTTGGATTCTGTTTGTTTCAACTATAGGGTGTGACCTTGTAGGTTCTTGTAATGTTAGCAGTAATACTAGAACAATTCTAATATTACAAACAATGAGTGGCATCTAGCAATGCATCATTGCTACCTAAGTTACAAGAAGTCATGATTCGACATAACCTCTCTGTAATTAACCCTTCATGTATTAAAATCCTTTTGTCATTTATATTTAGAATGTACACAAGTCATGGAATAGTCACATTTGCATTGTCCATCTAATGCTTTTTGATATCCTAAGTAGACTATGATAAACAAATAAGTATGATATCTCATATCAACTTATTCGACCATGGCAATGCATTTCAAGTCTCACTCAATCAAGTGGCCTAAGATATTTCTCCCATTATATAGGAGGGAAAAATCCTATATTGATCAACCATATCCCACTACATAGATTGTGGTATATCCAACATCAGCCTTTATAGAACAACTAGTTACGGTGAACATTTGACTGTATCAAAATATATGACTCATGATGTTAGGATAATAATGATCTCAAGTCTGAGGTTCGTATACATAGTAATCACTATGAGTAATGTTGTGACTATTACATAATAATCCAAGAAACATACTCATAGTGGGTTAGTCCAATATGTTGATCTCTAACACACATACTCATGTATTGATTTTGACATCCCATGTCAATGACAACACTTTGTCATCAATAAACTACACGTTAGTTTTAATGCATTATTGTTGTCCAAGCCCACAATAATACTCGACTAAAGACCTTTTAAGAATAATCATATTATTCTCAAGACATTATTATAAAATAATTTATTTATATACACAAAAAAGAACATGAAATAATAATGGCAATGCCTTACATTAATAAATGAGGTAAAATAAGTATGGTATTACAATCATCTCATGATTGTTCTTTGGGCATACTCTAACATTTCATGTAATGCCGCGAAATTTGGGCCTAAACATATTGGGCCTTGAGCTAGGGAATGGTTAGGAAACCGTGCACAAAAGTATGTCTACTTTAGTGGTCAAGGGTCCTGAGAGGAGTTGGAAAAGTCCTGGGTCCAAACATGAGCTTTAGCAAAAATTTTGGTTTTAAGTGGATAAAACTCTGGATGCTTGGATTTAGACCTTTTAAATTATTGTGTTAAAAAAATGTCATAAGGAAGCTTGTGGTCTAGTGGTTGTGGCGTCATTAAGGTTATAAGGGAGCTTGATTTCAAGTCTTGGCTCTTGCAATTTATTTTGGTTTTTCTTTTAAAGGAACCTGAACTTTGGCCTTTAGACCTTTTAATTAATTAAAGACAAAATGTGACACAAAAAGTGCTTGTGGCAAGGAGGCAAGTGGCGTGTTGAGCTATTGAGGGGGGCTTGGGTTCGAATCTCATTGCAAGCAAAAATGATATTTTTTTTGCTAGCATGAGGCGGCAGGAGTTTGGGGTGGTTTAAAACTCTGTTGGGTGAGAGTTTGAATGGGTCTTGGAGGTTGTTATGGAGGATATCAATGAGGGATAAGGGAGAGATTTTTAAGGGATTTGGAGGAGAGGAGTGTTGTAGCTGAATTGTGCAACTTCTATGTGCAAATTTGGCTAGGGGAACTTATTTGGTTCATTTCGGTAATGTGAGAGTGAGTAGGTGCCGACCTCTTCTGGTATTTTTGGATTTTTTTTATCTTGGCACATTTTTGACCATTCAGGTCCTCTTTTCTTTCAACATTATTTCTCGTTTGGCTTTTGGTCACTCTGCCGGAAACATTAGACATCAAGTGCCTTGTTCTAATTATTTCCTTTTGAAGTCTTTTTCTCTTATTCTACTTTGGTCGAACTGAACATCTCTCTGCTTCTATTTTCTCTCGACCCAATTCAGCCCTTCTTCACTCTTTTGTTGTTGTTTTCTACTCGGTTTCTTTAGGGCCAAATAGTTTTTCTTCTTCCATATTCTGTTCATACTAAGTCGAATTATTGTTTCTCTTTCTGTTTCCCTTCGACTCATAGCCTTGAGCTAGATAGCCGTTCTTCTTTTGCTATGGTTGGTCGCGGTTTGGAGGTCACCTAGACTTTTGGTAAGCTCTTATTCTTTCTTGTGTTGTTAGATGCTAAGCGCTTTTTTTTTTAATAAATGTTTCCTTTGGTTGTTCACACGTGGTCGAATCCCTTTTTCTTCCCTGATGATGGTGGTAGCACTTTTGGGTTTTTTAGATCATTACAAGGGGTGAAGGGGTTTGTCAAGGATCGCAGTGGTAGTCAATCCTTTTTCTTATCTTGCAAGCTAAGGTAATCTTTTGGGTTAATATTGTATGATGTTAGCCGATTATTCTGGTGTTGGGTTCCTAAATCTTTTGATGTTTTCAATCTTTTAATTGAATCCTTGGAGAGGCAGATACACGATTAAGCGGGTGATTGATTCGGTTAGTAGTCTAAGAAGGATAAGGGCATCCGATCGATTAAGGCTCAGGTTTGGTATTCGGGGGTTTCTACACTATTCTAGAAAAGGTTTGTATCTATACACCGTAAATCATTACTCTCGTAAAGCCCAAAGAGTGTGTACAATCACACTGTCTCTTCTGTGAATCGACAAAAGTTAAAAAGTCGAAAATCTAGAAATACGACGATTGAGGCCACATTGGCGTGTGAACGCTCGTGTGGTAACCTGAGCCCACGAAACATGGTGTTAGACTATAGAGGCCACCACGAGCATTCTCGTGCTCTTGGGCCATTATGGGCCTCGTTGGGCTAAAATAGGTCGTCTAGGCCCAATGGGCTCATGGGGCATGAGGCGTTATCTAACTTAACTTACTCATCATATGGAGAAAAACTTCCCGAGCCTCATCTCTTTGACCCTGATTCTCGGGTTGACTTTCAACTGGCGCCATCACTTGCACGGAAACAGGCATATTACTTTGAGCATCATGAGCTGTAGCTCGATTAGGATCCATTACTATATAAAAGGAAACATCACACTATCATTATTCAATTATGGCATGTATAGATAGTCTACTACACTCGCTACGTTAGTTTGAGAATCGATTAAACCGTAGCTCTTATACCACTAAATGTAACACCCCTTACTCGAGACCGTTTCCGGAGTCGAGCATGAGGCGTTATCTAACTTAACTTACTAGTTTGGAGCATAAAAACTTGCTTTTAGAATTAATTTCACTATTCACAACAAAACTGTCCACCTGTGAGACTGTCACTAATTTAATTATAACTTGAGTTACCAAACTCAAAATTTAAAACCGTAAATTTTACCTAAAACTAAAATTATATATATTATTACCATAAAATTTTTAGAATTTTTTGTTTAGCCAACTAGTACAGTTTATTCATTGAAGTCTCCCCTATTTCACTGTCCGGTGGTTCTGACCACCACTCACTAAAAATCAATTATCTCAACGTACAGATTTCATATGGTGTTTCTACTTGTTTCTATAGAAAATAGACTCACTAAAGAATCTATACATATATATTTTGACTCATAATTGTTTCTGTACAATTTTTAATGAATTTATAAAGTTAGAACAGATGACTTCAAAAACCATTCTGGCCCTATTTCACTAAAATTCAAATATCTCAAAATATTAAATTCCTTTTCCTACACCGTTTCTTTCATTAAAAATAGACTTGATAAGCTTTAATTATATATATCATTCACTCTCTAATTTAATTTCTACTATTTTTGGTGATTTTTAAAATTCACATCACTGTTGCTGTCCCAAAAGCTACTTCTTTGCAATTTTTTTTTACTTTTTTATAGTTTCTTTGTTTTAGTTACCATTTAAGCATACATAACACCAAAACATATTCTTTACTAACCATTTCAATAGCTAATCTTTAGCCATATCATATGAACATACTCAAAATGAATAAGTCTCTATACATGCCATAACTTTAAACGTTCTGAAATCATATAATACTAAAATGTCTGTTGATAGTGTGATACGAGGCTCCGACGATCCCCAATTCGAGCAAGCTCAAAACACTATAAAACAAAGAAAAGGAAGAAAGGTGTAAGCTAATAATAGATTAGTAAGTTACATGTAAAAAATAAGTACTCATTTAATATTTAACAATTTTAACATATAACTAATCAATACTTTTCTTAGCAATTTCAATCACTTACACATGCACAATCTTACCAATTCACTTGCACATACATTTACACACTTAACCTTTATCACGTATGCTCATTCTTTGAAATGTACCTGAATAAACACTTCATTTCATGTTCACTTTAACTTATTATTAATCTCGTTGAACACTCGGAATATACACGGATACATAGAGAATTAGCACATAAGTGCCACACTGATATGTAGCCGAAGCTACCACTGATCAATAACACTGGAAATGTCCACGGGCCTACTCACACAAGCTGTCAGGTGTCTGCAACACATGCTAGATCACCCAGCACCCGGGACTCACTGTAACACTGTAACACTGGTCTCTAGTGACATGTCACTTGTATCCACTTCTATTCCTAAGTTCAACCGAGAATTTACACTTAACACTATATTTTAAACACTTTATCACTTGAATAATTCATGAATAATTTTCCTTCCACATTCAATATTAATTCACAATTTATAAAAATATAACTATTATTTACATATAACTTACCTCGGATGCAAAACGACTATTTTTGTAAATTAGTCGATAACCTTCTCTTTTCCCCGATCACTTCCACTATTTCTTCTTTCTTGATCTATATTAACACAATTTAATATATTTTATCAACATTCCATTCAAATACAATTCATACACAATATTTTGGCAAATTTACATTTTTCCCCATAACTTTTCAAAAATGACAATTTTATCCCAAAACTCGTAAAAATAAAATTCACTAAATTCTTAAATTTCAAACCTCACTAAATCATATTTCATGCTCATAACAGCCCTCAATTTCACAAAATCACAACTTTATGCACACTTCACTATCTTTCACAATTTAGTTCTTTTTCAACATTTTTATCAAAATTTATCTAGTAAAACTCGTAATTAACATTTCAAACATTCATTATCTAACATCACTCATCAAATTACAACTATATCATGAATGGGTCAATTTTTAAACTTTAATTCCATTTAAAATAAATGGTAGAAACATGAAATTCAAGGTTCAATAAGCATACAAATACGAAAATAATTAAAAACGAGGCAAGAAATCACTTACAATTGAGCTTAGAAAAATCAAGAACCCTAGCTATGGTAACATGGAATTTTTGGCAGCAAGCTCCAATTTTGAAGAAGATGAACACTTATTTTCATCTTATTTTGTCTTTTATTCAACTTTGACAAAAATGCCCTTGACCCATTTACTTAGATATTTTTCTAGAATTACCCTTATGTGTCCATAACACTAATTTATGATCTATTTGCTACATAAACACTTCCAATTCAACGCAATAATTCAATTAAGTCATTTAATCACTAATTAGACACACTTTGTATTTTTTTCTCAATTTAGTCTTAAAAATTCACTTAGGCACTAAATCATTAAAATTTCCTATCCATATTTTCACACAATATTTCAATAAATTAGTAATTAATACAAATTTATAAAATTAAACTATTTCACTTCAGATTTGTGGTTATGAAACCACTGTTCCGATTAAGCCCTATTTCAGGCTATCACATCGATTTTATCCCCACATGGTGTGCTGGTTGATACGGGTGGTGTATTGGTTGGATTGGGCTGGATTTCTGTCTGAATATTTGCATCTGATACTAATTCTGTAATGGGCTTAGGTCCATCTAGTTTTGTTAATGGGCTAAGGCTTACCTGATACTATGCCTGTGACGGGCTCAGGCCCAGTCTGTTTCTGCATACTGTATATCTGACTGTTTGTATTATAAAGGATTACACATTGAGTTTTTGCAAACTCACCCTTCTGTCTAACTGTGAAGGTAATCCCAATCCTTAGGCGTTTCGGAGCCGCGAGAGACTCAGAGGTGGCCACACGACCGTTGATGCTCTGCCATAGACTTTTTATTTTTGAATCTTATATTTTGGGTTTTTAATTCTGTTATAAGGCCTTTATAATTTCTGGATTTTAAATTTTGGATTTGCTTTGATTTTTATTTATATCTACTAGAAGTAGAACACAATTTTCCAAAACAATAACTATTTTCTAACACTACGTTTTCGCAACTCAATTTTTAAATATCACGTTTTCATAAATCATTTACTTTAAATTAAGCCTCTGCAACAATAAGGTTTTGAAGGTAATAACTTTTTAAAAGGGAATAGTTTTTTTAAACCACGATAGGAAATAAACAAACGCAAACTGAGGTTTTGTACAAAGTGTTAAATGGCAAGAAAATTCAAATTTCAAAAAGGGTTCTCAATGAAAACATGGTTTTCGAAAAACACCTCAATGTGACACGCCAGATTCGGCCAGGGGTGTTACATTTAAAACACCATTTCTTACATAGCAAGCCAAACCATTTTAAGATACTATCACATGATTAAAACACATTCAAGGACACCAAAATCATGCCAAAAACCATCCATCCTATGTCTAACCAATATGCCATCAATAGGCACCACAATTCACATATCAAATTTGATCCAATTCAACATTTCACGTTCACCCATTAAGCATAAGTCAAACATACCAAATAGTCATTTCAAAAACATACCATTCAACCATAAATTACCTACTTTCAAAAAGGCATGCATAAGTGTCCAACACCAAATATTTATGCCATCATTTACAACCCATCAACTAAGGACATTAAGACACAATTAAGCTTGGCACAACTTAAAACAAACCAAGTTGCCAAGATAACATTCAAGCCTTATAACATGTCATTTATAACCATTAGCCAAAGTAACCAAAAACTACCAAAATGATGGATGGATACTGTGATTGCACTCCGATGAGATTCCAATCGATTGAGCTTTTAAATGATCTACAAAACAAATAAAACAACTATATAAGCAACTAGTGCTTAGTAAGCTCGTATAAAGAAAACATAAACTTACAGAACATAAAACGATTAAACTAATCATAATTTCATTAAAACATGAGAAAAATTTCCTTTCCTAAACACACCACTTCACAAGGTTAGTAGGTGTATAGAAGAGCATATAAATTCAATCTAAGCATGTAACATCTCTTAATAACCATTTCAAATACATGTTTCATCCATTAAGAACTTGTAAACATTTTTTTTAATTTAATTACTTATATAAAGTTTTTTCTATTTCATCTTACAATATCATAACCTTTTCATATGCATACATGCTTGAATTAAACCTTAATCACTCATTGAACCAAATAGAATATCATCAGATACTCAGGAAATGCTCACAGAAGCTGTAATTGTATCATGTAACTGTATATGCTCACACGAGCTATGAAATGGGCCTACTCACACTAGATGTGGGTCGAGATGTTAAGCTACACGATGGTACCCACACGAGCTGTAGAAAACCTACAATAAATGTAGGACCTCAACCATCGGTAGGACATCCAAGACCAGCACCCGAAACTGTAAAACCCCTAATGACATGTCATATGTATCCTATGTATTCACAAGGTTCAAACGAGACCTTTGTACATAATAAAATCCTTTATTTTCATTGCATTATACCATTTCAAACATACTTCCATGAGATGTATATTTTTCAAATATAACATTCATTTTATTAACATCATAATTTAATCCATGATACTAAAATAGTGAAAAACTATTAATCTAAACTATGCATAGCATAATATTTATTAAACTTACCTTCCATACATCAACTAATGAATTTAATCAGTATACGAACTTAACTCAGCTAAAACGATTACTAAAACGGAGTCGACAACTAGTTCAAAACTTTAGTTTTTCCTCAATTTAAATTCGGTTCTTGTGTTTCTTGATCTAAATAATAATTTCATTCAATGAATACCATTTTTGAACTTAAATAAGAAAATTTATACAATTAAGCCTTTCCATCATTATTTTACAAAATTACCCAAACATTTTAACTTTTGAATAATTTAGTCCCTAAACCCAAAACTCACAAATACCACAATCAATGAAGAACTATGCTAGCCGATTTCTCCTAGGGTCCATTACAGCCCACTTTTATCAAAATTTCTCTAAAATTCAAGAGTTTTTCTACTTTATCAATTTAATCCTTAAACATTAAAATTACTAAAAATTACCTAAAAATACTTTTATTTAACAACCAAGCTTAATAATTTATCAACCAAGTTCAGAACACATTTAATTCATTCATAGTAGGTCCTAAAATTTTAAAAATTTCACAATTTAACCCTCATTTTAGTTAGATTAAGATAATACGAACCTAAAAACATAAAAATCACTAGGAACAAATGAAAAATTACATACCATGCATTGAGTTCCAGCTTGGCCGAACCAAAGAATACAATAATGGTGCTTTTCTCTTTCCAATTTCAGTGCTAGTGCTTTAGAAGATGATATCTTCCTTTTTTTAAAATTTTTTTAAATGTAATTTATTAATTAAGTACTATTTTTCCCTTATGTTATTAACTTAATTATTAACAAAAACATGCCCATATTTTCCACTATTAATATGTATGGTATATTTACCATCTAGATCCATCAATTCACCTTTTCATAGCTATTTGACCCATTTAACTTTTAAACATCAACTTTTGCATCTTTTACTATTTAGTCCTTTTTACCTAATTAACTATTTAAACCTTGAAATTTCTTAATGAAACTTCAATATGACCTTATACTATCTCGGTAAACATTAAATAAATGATAAAATACTGGCTCGCTTGTCAAAATTTTGATCACAAATTCATTATTTCTGACATAACTGAAAATGGGTTGTTACAATTATCTTGTTAAAATGCTTACTTAACACAAAGCTTGCAAATCATAAGGAGCTCACAAAGCAGAAAATCATATAGAGCTAGCATGTCACTGTTAAAAAAATGTATTTAAAAGATAAACACAAAACTAGAGTTTTTGTAATATCTTAGGTCTCGCGGGTTTAAGGTTTTGTCATATAGTAGTAAAATAGTCTGCAGGCAAAATGTAATCCGCCCAATGACTTATTGTGGCGTATAGTAACCACCACATAAGTAGGTAAGGATTTTATTTCACAATATTCTCCTATTTTAAAGAGATGTTTATGTTAAGTGAGAAAGAGTAAGTATGGATTGATTTATCGCCATGGGTATTAAAAGCCTTGTTCGTCTAGAGTACTGTAATAGTTAGATTATGAATAATCTAGATAGAAATCAACTGGATAGCCTAGCCAGATAATTGTGAATACGAGGTACTTATTTATGTTTCTCTCATATACTGTAGACCATTAAGAACGCAAATTTTGAAACGTGTGGCACTTGTTAATATCCACTAAGCTTGTGGGGTCATATATATAAGTGTGATGGGTTCTGAAAGAGGTTCTTCTTCTTCTTCTTCTTCTTCTTCTTCTTCCTTTTCTTTCTCTTTAAGTGGTGCTCTTTGATGCTTTCTATATGTTAGAATGTATCTCTTCCTTATTAAGTTGGGAAATTATGATTCAGTGTTTAATAAGTGGTTATTCCATTCATAGGTAAGTATATCAGCTCTACATGTTAAGTTCTGAGGGAATAAGGTTGTAAGAATTATATGAATAGTAAAGCTTTAAGTACAAGGCTTTGCATGAGATTGTCAATGATTGAGATGATGAGTAAATTGTATGTATAAGAGTTGTAACAGTGAAATTTTAGTTTCTAACCAATGGTTGTTGTTGGTTCGAGAGAGATTTTTGGGTTTGGAGCTTAAAACTACAGTAATTGAGAATTAGGTAAGTCTCTACCCTGACTCTCTTGTATAAACTGTTCAAGTAGAAGTATTTGTATATATAGGATGGTGATATCTGTAGCAATCGACAAATGTATGATCATGGTAAAGATGAAGTAAGTGTTATGATGATACATTTCAGGTTCTGTTGAGAATAATACTGATTGGTAAGAATGTAGGTATAGTTGTGATACAAAAAGAATACCTGTTAGGAATACGATTGCATTTGGGTAAGTAAGTAATCAGAAATGTCTAATTGTGAAGCCTCTTGTAGGGAAGTTATAATTCTAACCAGACCGGTATATCACTGATTGAGAATGAGTGTAAGAGCATGAGGTAGAGGCCCATGGCAGCTTGGAATGATTTGGAACCATTCATCGTGTAGCCTCCTGATCTATCGTAATTTGGTGTAGCAAATTAAACTAGTTTTTACATTTAAGAAGATTGAATACAAACATTTTCATTATATTTTAGTTAAACTTCTTTAGTTTTACTCATCTCTAATAAAATGTGCGAATTGATTATTTTATTGACCTTAAGGGCCGAATAAGGCCTAAAGGAGAGCTAACGTACTTCGTGAGTGTGTAGGAGACCATTAGAAGGCATTTCGGGGCAATCTTGGAAGCTGTGTCGCAACATGGAAGATCCGATGTCGCAACATAGAGAACAAAATAAAGAAAGTAAGAAAATGCTTTCACTATCGTGACACAGGCTGAAGGTGTCGTGACATACCCCTGAAGACAATTGTAGAGGAGTAGATTGGTTGCTTTGTTGCGACACAAGTCCTGGTGTGTCTCAACATCAACTCTGTGATGAGAATAAAACACGAAGTAGGGGCATTTTGGTCTACACAATTAAAATTAAAGGTCAGGAATGTCAACTAACCTAAGGTTAAGGACAACTGCTACTTGAAGGCTATAAATAAGCTCTTTTGGCACACATTTAGACACCACCTCGTTAGTTTAGATTTTCTCTTTAGGTTTTGTTTTCTTGCTTCCTTTAGGTTTTCATAGTTTTAGTTATTTGTTTTCTTCAAGAGGTTTGATCGTAAAGGAGATCAACTTCCATGGATTCACATTATTCATCAATATCAATCAGGCTTTCTTAAACTCTCTATTTCAATCCATTTTCTATGATTAATTCTTGCATTCATTCTATGTTATTTATGAAGGCCATGAGGAACTAAACCTTCTATGGAGGATTAGCGAGTGGAGGCATGATATCTTAATTGTATTGTAGGGTTACTCAACAAGTCAACTATTTGGAAAAGGAAGAATGTGAAACAAACCCTAGGACTAAAAACCCTGGGATTCCATCAAGGTGGGAATTAACCCAAAATTGGTATTGCTCATTTGTGAACCCTTTTACCCCAAGCCAGTCTAGACTGCGAGGTTGAAAGATAAGTAGTTCTTACTGACTCATCCTGTTAGTTGAAGATCAAAAGATCCTGCTAGGGTAGCGACTAGTTGGTTGACCAGGAACCCAAGACGAAAGTTTTAATTTATTTTTTTATGATCACCCATCCTCAAATTTGATTTACTTTATTTATCTCTATCTCTTGTAGTTTTAATTTTTTATGACATTTTATTTCATTATTTTACAAACCATAAAAATGCTTATTATTTTACTCTTGTACTATAACTGAGTTAAAGCATTACTTAGATCTTTAATTGTTTAGGTTAAGATTGATTTATTACTCGCTCATTTTGGTATGATCCTCGAAGTACTCACATACTTTGTTGTAAAATCTATATTATAACTCGACCTGTATACTTGCGGATACCGCCTCGTAACTCTCTATTTTATAGCAGTATTCACACTTTGGACGTTCGTATTTCTAGAGGCGATCACCTCTTGTAAGATGAGACTAGAAAGGCAGAACATGATACATGAATGTGTGTAAGACCATGTGATTAAGACCCATGGCATGAATTTATATGTTTGTAAATATGTTCATGGTGTAGCCTTCGATGATATGTAAATCGAAATGGTAGGTCACGATACATGAAACCCTGTATAAGACTATGAGGGAGAAATCATGACAAATTTTGTGAAGTAGGTCGAGACAGTAAACACGAGATTCTGTATAATGCCTGTATGGCATGTTCTATTGGTCGTTGTGGCGTTATCTGTCAAGAATGTCTGGTAAGATTTTAATGTCTTTCTTTATAGTAAGATATGATAAAAATCTGTTAGTTTTGTAATAAGTATGGCTAAAACAAAGTATTGAGATGCTCAGGGTTAAGAGTTGAATAAGATCTATAATTTAATTGAATAAGTCCTAAGGGTTTTCGTGAAAAGAGATGTGTATCTGTATGTTAAGAAGGGTATCCACCATGATGATCTGTAAATATTGAGATTGGGTATATTTATAGTTTTGAGAGACTTAAGAAATTTTTAAATGATCTGATCTGTATTATGTTAAGGTTAAATCTGAGTTATGTGAAATCCTTTATCTTTGAGTTGTAATGTATTTTATTCTGAAATTATTCAAAATTAGAGTTAGTGTTATCTTGAGTTTATGAGATTTTGAACAAAATGATATGGAATTTATTTGAATGGTCTATCCAATACTTTATTAATATGGGTATGTATGTTATTGAAATAGGGTATGTCTGAGGGTGAATCTAATGATATCTAATTCTACATAAGTATTCACAAAACATATATGTACCCGGCCATGATAAATGTTAGTAAACAACTGTTTTGAGATAACTGTATATGTTTAGGCATGGTTTGTTAGAAGTGGACTCCGAGGGTATGTTTTGTTGAGAAATTATTATGTGACAAAGAGATTTATGAAATATTTAGAAGAATCTTCAAATAATTAGATAAGGAAGATGTGAGTATGACAAGAGCATGATAGTTGGTGTATAAGGCATTGATAAAACTTTAGTGGTATCCGTTAGAAATAATGGTATAAAAGAATGGTTATAGTAGTACAAATAAGAATGCAAAGCATTTATCAAGGTATTGTTGTAATAAAGCTCACTAAGTACATTTGTACTTACGAGGTTGTTATTGTTTTCAGGTAATTGGGAAGAGACTTTTTTTAGAGGGATAACGACAGAAGTTCGCCAATGTGTTAGCGGTGTGGCTATTATGCATACAGTAGAAAATGGTGTAGTATGCGGATACACATTCTGTATCTGTCTTTAATAATAAACTTTTCTATTGTAAAGATTTGTATCAAGCTTAATGTAACAATTTATTTTAACTTTGTTTTCAAATGATAAGTTTTTCAGTTAAAATGCTGATCGGCTGTTTAACATCATAGCAATAATGTGCAAGAGTACTCTGCCAATGCAAGTATAGTAGACAGATATGAGTCTGTCGGATATCGATCCCATAAGGATGGTTGTCTTTTCTCTATCAATGTCAGTCTAATAAATAGATAGAAACAAGATGAATTGTGAGAGTAGTTGTCGAAGCAATAGCTTGAAAACAATAAGATAAAAATTGATAATGATAAACTGGGTTCCCCAACGTGAATATTCAACAGAATGCTAAGTGCTCACAAGGTAAAAAAGGATAGGTGATTGTCGATGCATTAAATTGCAATGAATATCTTACCAATCTTAACATCTAAATTTAATCTAAGACTTAAACATGCACATTAACCATACCTTCCGATGATGGCAATGGAAAACTATTAAGAACAAGTGGATTAAACTCATCTAATCCTTAAGCAACTTTCGTTGTCATGCTTGTTAGCTTGAGCTGTCACTGCACTTTCTAGTGTTAGTAATCACAATAACACTTCCATGCTAAAAAAATTCAAACCAAAGATTAAACAGTAGAAGCAAGATTGAATAAAATAACATTTAACCCAGAAATCATGTGTACTTCCGTACAAACATGAAATAGCAAGTAATCACCATCGTTTAGAAAATAAGTACAAAAGAAACAAGTGGAACATACTATTCCTAGACAATCTCGACTTGAATCTCTCCATTCCTTCTTGTGTCGCACTCAGGGTTCTTCGTTAGGAGCTGATCTACATCCCTTTCACGTTGGTTCACCTATAGGAGACTTAAGATGCCATAGTCGAAAAGCTTCAAAAGATAGGTTGAAGAAGATAATTGCCCCAAAAAAACCTCTCCCATTTTCATGTGAATATTAATATTTATCCAGATAGCACAGGTGTCATTTCATCAGAATCATGCTGCCTTTGTACGTACAAGTTAGTTGTACCAGACTGGACAACTCACACATTTTTCTTCTTATCTGGACAGCTGTCAGGTGCGGTGACAATTCTGGGTGCAATCAAGAAATACTCATGCAGCGACATCAGTACCAAAACATGACAAAATTAAGGATAAACATGACAAAATTAAGGATAAATTAAGGATAAACATCGCACCCCCAAACTTGAGTTTTTACTTGTCTTCAAGTAAAACAGAAACTAGCAAGGCTATACAAGAACTCACTAGGGCAAATGATCATTCTAGCAACTTGAATCACCTAAAATCCCAATGAATAAGTCATATTTAGATGACAGAATATTGCATCGACAATACATAAGTATGAATGAATAAGATTGCAACTTCATCAAAACTAGCATCATGCTTTAAATCCTAAATTCTATCTACCAATACAACATTTATAGTACAATATATGTCTCTTTTTTTGTGAATAAGGAATATTGTTGGATTATTGTACCCTTGTTCCTGAGAACTACCGATGGAGTGCAACAAACCCCCAAGGAATATGTAATTGCACCGACACACACTCATGCAGCAACAGCCTTTGGCCAGATTCATTTTTCTAACGCTTGCATTGGAGTGTTCCTCATTTAACATTTCACAATACACGCACTTTGGAGTGTCTCTTATTCATAACTATATATATATATCTAAGCAGCTGTAAAAGGTAGATTCATTCAAGATTCAAGAAATGCTACAAGTCATCCATTAATAATGCAACCTAAATCATTCACCAAAAATTGAATATACAACATTCAATCAAATTTATCCAACTCATTCATTGATAATTCACATTATTCAAGAATTAAGTATCGAATGTAACAAAAATTTTCAAACCTATGCTTATATTGCTTCTATTTACTTTATTTGTTGGAGCTATAGCAATTCCTTTTAATCAAGAATGAATGCATTTGGGTATATTATCAAAATTATTAACTCCATCAATAAATCTTTTACATCAAAATTCAAATGATTTTGAGGATTCGTATCAATTTTTTAAAACTGCAACTTTTTCAGTGAGTATAGCTTGTTCCGGAATATTTACAACATTCCTTTTATATAAACCTTTTTATTCATCTTTACAAAATTTAAATTTCTAAATTCATTTGTCAAAAGGGGTCCTAAAAGAATTTTATTGGATAAAATGATATATTTTATATATGATTGGTCATATAATCGTGGTTTCAGAGATATGTTTTATTCAATATCCTTAACAAAAGGTATAAGAGGATTGGCAGAACTAACTTATTTTTTTGATAGGCAAGTAATTGATGGAATTACAAATAGAGTAGGCATTACAAGTTTTTTTTGTGGGAGAAAGTGTAAAATATCTAGGGGAAGTCGCATCTCGTTTTATCTATTATTGTATTTATTTTATGTATTAATTTTTTTAGTAATTTACTACTTTATTTTATTTTAATTTAATTTTATGCAATTTTTATATTAATATTATATTTATAGATATTCATTTTTTAGAATATTAAAAAATTATTATTATATAATTTGAATAATAATAAAATTTAATATTTATATAAAATATTTTATCCGACCATAACGACCGAATTGATTATCGTCATGTATAAGGATATTAGATTTCCTGGTATAAAAGATTTTAAAATCATCATTAACCTCCCTTTTTCTTTTCTATTTTTGGATTATTATATGATGATTTTTGAACTTTCCATATACATATATAGAAATAGAAAAAGATAGACTAGAATCGACATCTCTTCTGTCATGTCAATGGCAATATAAAAATGGAATTGGGATCTGGATGGAATTCCTTGGGGATTCGTGATTGGTGCTGAGCTAACTATAGTGCAAAGTCGTCTCTCTTTGGTTAATAAGATCCAAAAGGTTTATCGATATCAGGGGGTAAAGATCCATAATAGGCATATAGAAATTATTGTACGTCAAATAACATCAAAAGTATTGGTTTCAAAAGATGGAATGTCTAATGTTTTTTTACCCGGGGAACTGATTGCATTATTGCGAGCGAAACGAACGAGGCGTGCTTTAGAAGAAGCGATTTGTTATTGAGCCATTTTATTGGGAATAACGAGAGCATCTCTGAACACTCAAAGTTTTATATCTGAAGCAAGTTTTTAAGAAACTACTCAAGTTTTAGCAACAGCTGCTCTTCGGGGTCATATCGATTGGTTGAAAGGCCTGAAAGAAAACATTGTGCTTGGGGGTATGATACACGCCGGTACCGGATTCAAAGGATTAGTGCACCGGTCACGACAACATTTCTTCCAATGTATCATTTCTGGGTCCAATGGAATTTATAGGTATAGGAAGAAGCCCTGTCAAATAGAGATTTTTTCTTTCGACCATATTTCGATTGTTAATACAATTTATAAGGACCGCTACTACAAATAGTACTACACCATTGATCGTGAAATATCGATTGCTTGTTGAACCCTGTGAATTGCGTGAATGTAGGATACTCCAAATTCGGGGGTCCAAGAGTTTTTATTAACCACAAATAAACCTTGCATGCTTCATTAAACTTAATTTTTTTTAAATGTGGGTGTATTTCCAAAACCAATATGTGTTCTCCCAAACTTAAAGTTTGCATTTTCTCCAATGCACTAAAATTAAAATACAATGACAATAAAAATGCATCGGCAATGTACATTAACGAAATGAAAATTAAAGCTATATACAATGCTGGAATACTACAACTAAAACTTAAAATAAACTAACTTAGTTTTCCTCGGCCATCAATATGGTTGCACGGTGTTTGTTTTTCCTCCTCTTTTTCAACTCTTTCTTGCACTTTTTGTCTTTGAAGTGCTTTCTGTTCTTTTCTTTAGGCTTCGCACGATCCTCGGATTACACCTCAATTTTTGGCTCTGCCCCGGCATCTTTGGCTGTTTCTTGTGTAGGAGGGCTTACCTTGAGTGGTCCAGTATAGACCACTATCGCTAATGAGTTGTGGTGCTTCTCACTTGTTACTTCTGTAGCTTCCACCGATCTCGTCCATCTCGCTCCATCTCGCTCCAGATTATCAGTAGTTGCACCCACAAACTCAGATGCATTGACAATGTTCTCTGCAGATTCTTTCTCAGTAGCATCTTTTTCAGTATTTCTTCCTCGGCCTTCTTGTTCACAACTACAACACGGACTTCCTCCTCTCTAACATCAACTTTGTCATCAACTGCAGGTGCTTCTTGACTAGCAATGAAGCCACCCTCGACCAGGCTATCAATCCTTCACATGCGCTCCTCAATGTCCCTTGAGTCCTCTTCTTTCTCATCATTAGAGATGTGCACAATGGGAGGGGATTCCACCGATTTGTCTCGGTCCTGTAAGTCATCTTCCTCAGATGAGGTTTCATAATCTTGGATGATTGGTGAGAACACTGGAAATTCTGGGAGTGAGGCCGGGCTTAACTAACTTAATGTGGCTACAATAGTCTTGTTCTAGGCGTTGGTATAAGTGTAGAATAAATTTTTTGATCTGTCCATAACCTCTATTATAGCAACAAGCCTGATCTATTTATTACTGATTTAATTGGCCAACTTCTCGATATCTTGTATTTTGCGCAATAATGATGTCTTTGCAGTCAAGTTTGTTCCCTTGGCTTTTGCCTTGGTTTTGCCCTTCCTTATCTTGATAGTCTCTGCTCCTTCATTGTTAGTGTATTTTTGCCATGAGTCATTCTTTCAATAGATGCTCTACTTATCGAGCCCTTATTTTCCAAGACCTCTTCATCATTATAGGGCATGATCCCTTTTTGCTGGCATAGTAACATCACCAATGATGGGAAAACCAAAATTCCAGTTTACCTTGTGATGCAATCAGCAATTTCCTGGTGGAGTATTGCACTAACATCAGTCTTTATGCCATTGAAAATTGAATGGATCAGGCACATTCAAATGAGGTTGACTGTGGTGCTGCGAGTAGAGGGCAGTAGCCTGCAGTTGACAAAATGAAACCAAATTTTTCTTTGTAGTGTCAGGAAGCGGCGGTGCATCGTATAATTCTTTTGGGGTGAACCCATCCACAATGCTCCTTTGACACTTAAATCCTTCACCAACAGGTCCCTTTTTTCGTCTCTTATATCCTCAATGAGCTCGTAGTGTTCATCTACATCCACTTTAATGTTGTACAGCTCATTGATTTTTTTAGCATCCCATGGGATTAAGCCTTCTCGAACAAAGATAAACTCTAACTCATGGTCATAAAAGTTAGTGTAAAACTCACGTACCAATGAAGGAGAATAACTTCCAAGATGTGTGCAAAAAGCCTCTCACTTCAGCTTAGAGATGGTTTTCTAGACTTGCTTACCCAAGTCTTGTTGTTGCAAAAGGAGAATGCCCTGTTTTGGGTGGAAGTTTCGCTTCAAAATGTTTTCTTGAAACCAGTCCTTCATCGCTTTCATTAAAAAGATCACCAGCTCATTTGTCTCCGTTGGTATGGAGGATTTTGGTTCACGAACTACAGTTTCAGAGGATCAGTGTTCTTCAACAGGCTTGGTGGCTTTCTTAGTTGATCCTCTCGTTCTTCCCATACTTTTTTTTATTTTGTGGAGTTAAGATGGTTTAAAGTTGTAAAGGCACGAGCTTAGGGAAGAGAAGGTGAATAAAAAATACTGCTTTGTATGTGTTACAGTTGGCATAGTGATGAGGGGGTTTATAGCGAGTAAAAGAAGAAGGTGGAAAGGCTTGACTTTTGTGAAGGGAAATAAAGCTGGCGGGAATAAATATGTCCAATGAGAATTGCACCCGTTCAGACAAATCAGATGGCTTGGTCACTTTTTATCAAATAGTGGGATGGTGAAAATTTTGATCTGCCCTTCATTCGTAGTGAGTCATACGTGACAGTATAATAGTATGAACTGCGTTGACAATAGAGCCCAAGTGCACGACAATGGTACCTAAGTATTCTGCAAATAAAAAGTAAAACAAACTTGAACGGAAACAAATATAAAATAAAATTACATAATAATAAATTCCATAAAAATTAAAATTTTTCAACCAATTTAATGGTCTCTGGCTACTTTTGACCAATATTCCCAAAATAATGTTTCAATCGCAAGCCATTCACTTTAAACTGGTGTTCATCATGTAAATCTTTGATTGTGACCTCACCATGAGGAAATAGTTCAACAACTTCGAAAGGTCCAGACCAACGAGAGTGCAATTTACACGGGTGCATTTTTAGTCTAGAATTGAATAATAAAACTTGTTGACCCGCGATAAATTGTCGCTGCAAAATAATTCTGTCATGCCATCGTTTGGTCTTTTCCTTGTAAATTTCATAGGCATTTCGCCTAAACTCCTCTAGTTCAATGGTACCCAACTGCCTTTTGTTTCTAGCAGCTTCATAGTCCATGTTCACTTGCTTAATTACCCACATTGCTTTGTGCTCTAGTTCAAATGGCAAGTGACATGCTTTCCCCAAAACCAATTGATACGGAAACATCCCTAATGGAGTTTTGTATGCTTTTCACAATGCCCATAAATCGTCATCCAATTTGGAAGACCAGTCTTTCCTCGAAGGGTTCACAACCTTCTCAAGAATGTTTTTAATTTTCCGATTCGATACTTCGGCTTATCCATTAGTTTGCGAATAGTAAGTAGTAGCCCTTCTATCAGTAACTCCACATCACTTCAGTGCGGCTGTCACTTGGTTGCAATGAAAGTGCATACCCTGATCACTAATCAATGCCTTTGGTGTGCCAAAGTGGGTGAGTATATGCTTATGAAAAAAATTAAGCACTGCCTTTGCATCATCCGTTGCGACTACAACAGCTTCAACCCACTTCGAACTTGGAAAGATAAATATTTCCAAATGAACTTGGAAATGGTCCTATAAAATCCATACCCCAGACATCAAACAATTCAACATCCATAATTGGCTGCTGCAACATTTCATTGCATAGGGATATAGAACCAGTGCGCTGAAACCTATCGCATTTATTCACAAAATTCTGGGCATCCTTGAATAATGAAGGCCAGTAGAATTTTGATTGGAGAACCTTAGTAGCAGTTCTCATTCCACTAAAATGACCTCCACAAGGAGCATCATGACAGTGCTTCAGGATGGAAAGCATCTCCTCTTCTAGATCACAATGTCGAATAATGTTGTAATTGCATACCTTGAATAAATATGGCTTGTTCCAGTGATACTTCACTACTTCACAAAGAAATCTTTCTTTTTTATGGCCTGTGACATCCAATGGGAGTTTTCCATACCATAGATAATTAACCAAATTTGCATACCAAGGGGGTTGCATCTACAACAAATAACTTCTCAGCTGGGAATGCGTCGATAATTTAAAGTATGTTTCCATCTTTGCTGCCAACTTCCAATCGAGACAAATAGTCTGCAACTTGATTCTCTAAACCCTTGCGGTCTTTTATCTCGATTTTGAATACTTGCAACAGTAAGATCCAGCGTATCAGTCTTGGTTTTGCATCCTTCTTCGCAAAAAGATATCTCAATGCCGAGTGATCAGTAAATACAGTAACCTTTGCAACGACAAGATAAGAACGAAACTTGTCGGAAGCAAAGACTACAACAAACTATTCTTTCTTTGTAGTGGTATAATCGATTTGAGCCTCTATAAGAGTTTTGCTAGCATAGTAAATGGTGTGAAATATTTTTCCCTTGCGTTGTCCTAGAACAACACCTATAGCAAATTCGCTTGCACCACACATAACTTCAAAAGGTTGGGACCAATCTAGTGCAACGATAATGGGTGCATTTACTAGTTGCGTCTTTAATTGAATAATGCATCTAGAAAAGCATCTTCAAAGAGGAATTTTCAATTCTATTCCAGTAATGGGCATAAGGGCTTTGCAATTTTTGATAAATCTCTAATAAATCTTCGATAAAACCCCACATGCCCAAGAAAACTGCATATACCTTTCATATTTTTCGGTGGAGGTAATTTCTCAATAATTTCCACTTTAGCTTTGTCTGCTTCAATGCCTTGACTAGAGATGCGATGGTTTAACACAATGCCTTCAGTTGCCATTAAATGACATTTTTCCCAATTTAGAACAAGATGTGTGTCTTCACATTGCTTCAATATTGTATCCAAATTGTCATTGCAATGATTAAAATCATTTCCATAGACTGAGAAATCATCCATAAAAACCTCTAAAGAATCTTAAATCATATATGAGAATATTGCTATCATGCACATTTGAAATGTTATTGGTGCGTTGCAAAGACTAAAAGGTATACGACAAAAAGAAAAAGTACCAAAGGGATAGGTGAAAGTAGTTTTCTCTTGATCCTTCGGTGAAATAGCAATTTGATTGTACCTAGAATAGCCATCTAAAAAGTAGTAATAGGCTTTTCCAGCAAGGCTGTCCAACATTTGGTCAATATAAGAAAGTGGGAAGTGGTCCATCCTTGTGGCAGCATTAAGTCTGCGATATACAGACTCGTCATCCTATAGGAATACATGTAGAAATTAATTCATCTTTGTCGTTGCTAACCATAGTGATGCCACTCTTTTTAGGAACACATTGCACTGGACTTACCCAACTGCTACTCGCTATAGGGTAAATAATTCTAACATTAAGCCATTTTATAATTTCTTTCTTCACAAATTCCTTCATATTCCCATTTAATCTTCTTTGTTGCTCAATCGATTGCTTGCCTTCATCTTCCAACTTGATCTTGTGCATGCAAAAAGATGGACTAATGCCTCGAATATCAGCAATACTCCAAGCAATAGCTCATTTATGTTGTTTAAGAATGTAGACCAATTTCTCTTCTTAAGTTACATCCAGTTTCACAGAGACAATAATTGAGAGAGTATTGTTATCACCAAGAAAGACGTATTTAAGATGAGTAGGAAGTGGTTTCAATTCCAGAGTAGGAGCTTTATCGATAGATGGCTTGAAAATCAGAGCTGTTCTGTTGGCTAAGTCTAGGGATTCAATCTTCCATCCATACTTGAGTTCAAAATTATTAGCTTTAACCATGCTGTCACAATTATCTAAGAATTAATCATTAGATGTCACTGCAAACTCCTTAGAAAGTATTGTGCTTTGGTCATTGAATTTTCCTCAATTAGATCACCTAGCACATCGACAATATGTCATTCTTCTTTATCCCTGCATTGAATAGATTTAAAAACACTGAAGGTAAGATGCTCATCATTAAGTCGCACGGCCAGTTCACCTTTGTAAAAATCAATAAGAGTTCGTTTGGTGGCTAAAAATTGTCATCCCAAGATTATGGAAACCTCATTGTCTGCCTCGCAGTCAAGTATGATAAAATCAGCTGGAAAAATGAATTTATCCACACGGACTAACATATCTTTGATTTGCCCTTCAGGTTGAGCCAAGGATTGATCAGCTAGTTGCAATGTCGATGCAGTAGGTTTCATGTGACCAATCCCCAACTTTCTGAAAGTAGATAGTGGCATTCAACTAATGCTAGCTTCTAAGTCATATAAAGCCTTGCCCAAATAATGGTTGCCAATTGAACATGGGATAGTAAAGCTCCCAGGATCTTTCATTTTAAGGGGCAACTTATTTATCAAAACAGCACTATAGCCTTCTGTGAGTGCAATAGTTTCCATATCATTGAGCTTTTTCTTCTTGGATAAGAGCTCTTTCAAAAATTTCACATAATTCAGAATTTGCCCAAGAGCATCTACTACAGGAATATTGACCTGAAGTTGCTTCACTATGTTTAGAAACTGTTGGTACTACTTATCCTACTCATTCTTCCTGAATCTTTGTGGAAAAGGTAAAGGTGGAGATACATCTGATTGCACCGACACCTTTGATTACATCGACAATTTCGATAGTAACATTAGGCATATGAGTGACATTTTGTGGAACTTCTTTATGTGGTACATCAAAAATTTCTTTAGATTCAACCTTTTCACTAGGGACCACTTCACTAGTATCTTGAGGTGCTACAATAGAATCAATAGTTGGCTCACCAGTTTGTTTACCACTCCTGAGAGTGATAACCTTGTAGTGTTCTTTCCCCCCCAGACTAGGATCTTTCATGTTAATAGGTAGTGTGCGAGTGGTCGAGTCATATGCTACTGCATTAAAGCCTTAAGAGCTGCTAATGGGTTGGAAGGAGAAGCTTCCGTGTACTATTATCATTGATGTTCTTGAACATGCTGATTTGGCATTAAAAAGTATTATGGCTGCGTCCGATTCTGGTGTGAATGCATCTAGCTTTGTTGTAGATGCATCTGAGTGTGCTAATTGTAGTTCTGCTGTTGTTGATTGTAATTCCCTTGTCTTTAATTATAATTTCCTTGAGTAGATATATTCCCATATCGAAATGTCGCAACATTTTGTCCAGCATTCTAAGTTCCCCAAGACTGTTCATTGAATGCAGAATTATTATATGAGGTGCCGTAAGAATTGTTGCGGATGTTACTGACATAGAAGGTATTCTCTACCTGTTGTGGACAATTTTCATAGCTATGGTTGTCACTAAAAATCTCACAACAAAAGAAAGGAACATCAACTTGTTGAGCGACTTATACAGGTGCAACGTCACTAGTCTCTTGCATATTTTATTATCATATTTGCAAGAGAAGAAACTTGAGCACTAAGTGTAGATATTGCTTTCAATTAATTAACTCCCAGAGTAGCTTTTGCTTGTCAAGCTCTAGAGATAGTTTATTGATAATCATTCTGAGCAATTCTCTCAAGAATTCCAATAGCATCATTATAAGTACAATCCAGCAAAGGACCATTGGCTGATTTGTCGACAAGATTCCTTGTTTGTGAATTCAGCCCATTATAGAAAATCTTAATTTGTGTTTCTTGTTGAATTTCATGCAAGGGACAATGTTGAAGTAAAGATTAATAACGTTCCTATATGGTGTGAAGATTCTCATCGTCCAGCTGATGATAAGCTATAATATCATTTTGGAGACGAGTGTTGATTGTCAGCGGGTTAAATCGCAAAACCAATTGTGTTGCAAGTGCATTCCAAGAAGTAATTGATCCAGCAGGTAGCCCAATGAACCAAGTACGAGCTCTTCCCTGCAAGGAATAAGGAAATAATTGCATCTTCAAAGCATCATCAAGAACGCCTTGTTGACTAAAGGAAGCACAAATCAATAAAAATGATTTAAGATGTTCTCGTGCATTTTTATGGGGCAGCCCAACATATTGCCCATTAGATTTTAGCATTTGAAACATTACTGGCTTGAGTTCAAAATTTCCAGCTTGGATAGCTGGTCGAACAACTCCCGGTTGTAAGTCATCCAAGACAGGTACTACAAAATCTCGTATAGTCTGTTTTGTAATTGAGTTTCTTACGGCAACGGTGGGTCATTAGCATTTTGGTTATGCATCAAAATTGATAATAAACTTTGAATTTCTTCGGGTCATACAACACCTAAAATAAAATGACAAAATAATGACAAAAAAGAAAACAAGTTAGTAACAACCAAATATTATGAAATAAAAACAAACAAAAATAAACATCAAACAAACACCATCCCCGACAACGACGCCAAAACTTGATGGCTGTTTAATGTCACAACAATAATATGTAAGCCTACATTGTCAATGCAAGTATAGTAGACAGATATGAGTCTGTCCAATATCGATCCCACGAGGATGGTTGTCTTTTGTCTATCAATGTCAGTGTAATAAATAGATAGAAATGAGATAAATTGTGAGAGTATTTTTCGAAGCAATAACTTGAAAACAATAAGATAAAGTATAATAATGATAAACTGGGATCCCCAATGTGAATATTCAATAGAATGTTAAGTGCTCACAAGGTAAAAAAGGATAGGTGATTGTCGATGCATTAAATTGTAATGAATATCTTACCAATCTTAACTTCTATATTTAATCTAAGACTTAAACATGCACATTAACCACACCTTCCGATGATAGCAATGGAACACTATTAAGAACAAGTGGATTAAATTCCTCTAATCCTCAAACAACTTTCGTTGTCATGCTTGTTAGCTTGAACTGTCACTGCACTTTCTAGTGTTAGTGACCACAATAACACTTCTATGCTACAAACATTCAAACCCAAATATTAAATAGTAGAAGCAAGATTGAATAAAATAACATTTAACCCAGAAATCATGTGTACTTCCGTACAAACATGAAATAGAAAGTAATCACCATTGTTTAGAAAAGAAGTATAAAAGAAACAAGTGGAGAATACTATTCCTAGACAATCTTGACTTCAATCTCACCTTTCCTTCTTGTGTCGCACTCAGGGCTCCTTGTCAGGAGCTGATCAGCATCCCTTTCATGTCGATTCACCTGTAGGAGGCTTAAGTCACCATAGCTGAAAAGCTTCAAAAGATATGTTGAAGAAGATAATCCCCCTAAACACCTCTCTCCTTTTCACGTGAATATAAATATTTCTCCAAATAACATTAGTGTTCTTTCATCAAAATCATGCTGCCTTTGTACGTACAAGTTGGTTGTACTAGACTGGACAGCTCACACCATTTTTTTCTTATTTGAACAACTGTCAGGTGCGGTGACAATTCTGGGCACAATCTAGAAATACTCATGCAGCGAATCAGTACCAAAACATGACAAAATTAAGGATAAATAGGATAAGATCCACTAAGTTATAAAATGCAATTTATTGAAATAAAAATGCTAAAATATATGCTAAATATAACTAAATGGGGACAAATTAACCAATAAGTAAGGAGAAAATATATGTTCTTTCTTGTACTATCAAATGCTAAGTGAAGTATTTAAATAACTGCAATTTTGTAAATTGTTTTATTAAATATTAAGTATTGTGTGTAGTAACACCTGAGATCTAGATTCGATGAATTAGATCAGGTTGGGATATTACAAGTTAGTATCAGAGCTCGATTTAGTCGATTTTTGGACAATTAGTGTGGAAAGGAGCCCTATATGCATAATATGCCAAACCTGATTAAGTTCTTCAACTATGACGAATTTTCTTATTGTTGTGAAATATGTATGTCATATTAGTATAGTGTAATGTTGTAATAAAGAGGCAAGGGAAAGACAAAATAAGGTTTCATTAATGAAGTGGGAAAACACTAAAGAATTGATGGAAAAGAAAAGTACAACATTTAATAAATAAAAGTTTTAATCCCCTCCATTGGCTTGGTCGATGGGGTCAGTTGGGCCTCTTCTATTAGAGAAGGATCTTTCAGATTTTGATTTTCATCTATTGAGCTTTCATCATTTGAAGCTTGTGGCGTAGTATGAATGATAAAGTCATCTGATTGTTTTCACTCACTTTGAAAGACTTCCCATTTTTTTGCGCTTAGGGTGCTAAACGTTAAAGTTTAGTGACTTAGTAGAAATGCCTCTTAGACAGTTGAAATCGACGTGACTAATATCAAGATCGCCTGTAGCCACTTGGGCGTGTAGAATCAGATTTGATCTCTATTCTAACAGAGCATCATTAAGATTCTTTTTGGAATCCTCTTGAAATTTTTTGAAGTTTTCTTCATGGAACCAACGTAGATTTTCTAACTCTATTTTGTAACATTGTTCCTGAGCTTTGAGCTTCTCTTCTGAAGCAGATTTTTCTCTTTTCAGTTGATTGACCTCCTTTTAAAAATGCTCACACTCAGTCTATGCATATTTACATTTACCCTTAAAATTTATGACATGGGTATATAGTTTTCCAATCAAATTGGTAAACTCTTGATATTTTGGCATAGTTGAGCTGAAGAGTCCTCGCCAGTTTTTACAGCCTTTTCTAACTCTGTGATTCTATTATTATAATGATTACTAGTATCTTTGAGAGCTATACTTCAAAGAATGTGTTCTATCGATAATGTTTGGAAAATTTTTACCATGAGGGAAAGAGGAGATCCTTCAAATTTGGAAGAAAGGTAAGAAGTGAAAGCCTACCTTAATTGTTAGGATACTAAATTCTGGTGTTGTTGAAAAATAGAACTCAGTGAGACAGAAGTTACACTTGACTTCATAAGATTACGCCAAGGAAAAATCCCTTCTATGGATTGTTGATTGTTAAAAAGAGTGATTGATTGAATTTAAGGTATTGCTTTTAGGGGTCTCTCGGTTAGTGGTGGATCGGATATATGAATTGGAGAGACTGTATGAGGAACTGATTTTATGGTTGAGTCTGCCAGCATATGTAGTGTGAGAACTGGAGATTTGTGAGTAATAGTGGTAGTAGGCTCATTACCAGATTTATGTCATATTAAAGGAGAGCACTCACTACTTTCAGTCTCTTGAGTACTTTCCTCCAATCTGCCCTTTTTCTTCAATTTCTTTGATGTTACCTTACTTGATAAAACAATAGTAGTCTTCCCCTTGGTTCGAGCTTCTTTAATAATAGTGGAAATGTCCATGTTCTGGGTAGGGACAAGTACAGTACGTGAATGTGAAGAAGAACCTATATCATCAACAGGAGAATTAGCCTAATTTGAAGATGAGGTAAAAGTTGTAATAGGATTATTTTTAATGTTCCAATTGCAAGGGATAAGATCACAAATGCTATAAAATAGAAAGGAGGTTCTCTTTTACACCCTAATAAGATGTGTTCTAATTCATTATCTTAATTGTAAGGCCATGTTAGAGTATGCCCAAAGATCAATCATGAGATGGTTGTAAAAACATACTTGATTTATCATGTTTATTAATATAAGGAATTACCATTATTATTTCAGTTTCTTTTCTATGTGTATAAATAAATTGTTTTATAATAATGTCCTAAGAATAATGTGATCATTCTTAAAAGATCCTTAGTCAAGTATTATTGTTGGATAGGACAACGATAATGCATTAAGACTGACATGTAGTTGATTGATGATAAAGAGTTGCCATTAATATGGAATGTCAGAATCGATGCATGAACATGTGTGTTAGAGAACAACATATTGGACTGACCCATTATGATTATGTTTCTTGGATTATTATGTAATTGTCACGACATTACTCATAGTGATTAATATGTATATGATCCTCAGACTTGAGATCATCATAATCCCAACATCGTGAGTAGTACATTTTGATACAGTCAAACATACACCGTAACTGGTTGTTCTATAAAGGCTGATGTTGGATATACCATAATCGATGTAGAGGGATATGGTTTGTCGATATAGAATAAGTCCCTCCTACATAATGGGAGTAATATCTTAGGCCACTTGATTAAGTGAGACTAGAAATGCATGGCCATGCTCAAATAAGTTGATATGAGATGTCATACTTATTTGTATATCGTAGTCTACTTTAGATATCAAGGAACATGGAATGGACTATACAAGTGTGACTATTCCATGACTTGTGTCCAATCCAGAGATAAATGACTTAAGGATTATTGCATAAAAGGTTAATCATAAAAAGGTTATGTCGAATCATGATCTCTTGTGACTTAGGTAGCAATGATGCATTGCTAGATGCCACTCATTGTTTGTAACATTGGAATCGTTCTAGTACTACTGCTAACGTTACAGGAACCTAGAGGGTCACACCCTATAGTTGAAATGAACGGAATAAACCATAGTTGGTATTGTTTTTGGGTGTCGCTTAAATTAAATTAATTATAGAATTAATTTACTTCAGTAATCAAATTTCCAATACATTATGCACAAGGTTGTTGTACGCATAATGAGGACATGAATTTGGTTAGCATATTAATTTAAATAAATATATGGTTTGCCAAAATTATATTATAATTAATGTAATTATAATTTTTGGTTTAAAATATTATTATATTTATTTAATTCCTAAGAACCTAAAAATAAAAAGATATATAAGAATCTCATTATTCTTTGTTTTGAGGGTCTAGCAGTCGTAAAAAAATCACTTTAAAAAATGTTTTAGGGATTTCTTCCATTCATAGTGAATTGGGTGGATTACATAGAGGTCGGAGTCTCGATAGATTGCGGCTTGGTTCGACTGTAGATCAGACTACACGTTGTTGAGAAGTTGCTGTCTACTTAGAAAAACATTAGGTAAATTCGTAACCTTTTTCACCTCGATTCGTACCTCACACATGGATCCGTGCTTAGGATCACTGATTTTTAAATTTTTCGCTGCGCCGTAGGGGTGACGATGATCCAATAGGCCAAGCTTTAAAAGCAGAAGGCACCATGAGATCATCTAACCACTTTGTAGACTCATTTGATCTGTAACCATTTGGGCTTCAATCTTGTAAGCAATATTGAAATACATTTCTAACTAAAATGTTGATTCTACAACATAATTATAAACAAGAGTTAACTATACAACTAAAACCCAAACTTATTAAAAAACCCTAATATTACATGTTGAACAAATGTGTCAACCCCAACCGACGAATAAAGATCAAATAGCAAGAAAGCAAAAAATAATGTTGAAATAGGGAGCAAATGAAAAATAGGAGGGGGCGATATGGCAGACAAAATATAGTTGCAAAATAAAGAACATGAATAGAAAAAGGAATGGAAGAAAAAAAAAGCAAATCAAATTGCCAAAAGTAGGAGAAGAATGGCGGCATGAAAAATGGGACTAAAGAAAAGAAAAAGAAATGTGGGGGGTTTTGTTAGGTTTGGAAATTATTATTAAATTTCTATTTGTTTGAAACTAAAAGAGATAACCACCTAAAGGTTAAAAATTAAAGAATACCAATCTAATTCCATAACTGAACAAATATTTAAATTAAATCCAAACTCATCTCCTTTTTTAACAAAAGACTAAAACACTGCAACATGCCCGCGAAGGGGTTCAAACTCACGACCAAGGTGTTCCAAATAAGAGTCTAAACCACTAAAGCAAATACATAATTTATGATAGAATTTGGCAAATCAAATATTAAAATTTTGGGTCATTTCATTTTGTAAGCTCCATTTAAGCCCAATATTCTATGAATGTGATGTTTTTGATCATATAAATGATGTTCAAAGACCCCTTATAGAATTTTGAATGGATATATCATGATTCTTGATACGAGTCTTAAGGCCCTATTTTAGACTCGTGGATGTGATGGGCTCACACTACCTCAAGGCCCAACAACAAGATTAAAGGCCAAGCAAATCAAACCAAGATTCAATCAAATGCAATATGTTAGGATGAATCTTTTTCAGGGAATGAGGAATGATACTCCATTTTTTAATATTGATATTTGTATTCTACTATCGATCTGGTTTAGTAATGGTATAAAGTAACATTGCACTCGAGAATAACATTGCATGCCGTTAAATTTACAAAAGTGATTTGAGTTAGATCAAACCCTCTAGCCATTCTTAATGCACCTCTCTCTCCCACAATAGCTAATTCATGAATTTGCGTCCAAAGATGAACTCCTTGAGAATAAAATGAAAGAGCTCCCATTGAACCTGCCACTCGAAATGTGAAATTAGTGTACATAACTGTAGTGAACATGACATGGTCTCGACTAGATGATACATAGAGTCCTTGAGCATTTCCAATCAACGTTGATGTTGGTTCAGGCCCTACAGATAATGGGTCATCAATTGCAAACAAACTGCCAACCTCGAACGAGGATGTCTATCTGATGTTCGGATGGGCTATCATGATTGTACTAGGGTTTTCAACACTGAGGGTATCATGAAGGAAGAAGTGGAGTCGGGTCCTCTTTTCTGCCCGCTAAACAGCTCACATAACAAATTCAAAGTAGTATTTACCATAGACAGGCGCTATGGTAAGGAAAAATATCACTGCCAATGCAAATATCATGGCCATGTGCTAGACCATGTGGATATCGCGATTTGCAGTCTAAACACACGGGAAAACACAATTTTTATGTTTTTTTGGGAATTTTAAGACCTATATATGACAAAGATAAGAACAGGGGAGCAAGCCATTAAAGAATATTGAAGAGAACAACTAGGAAAAAAACATTGAAGCCAACTCTGAAGTAGATTTCCACCAAGATTGAAGATCTCCTTTTTATTTCTTCGAAGTTTATTCTGAGTTTTATTTTTTCTTGTGGTTATACTGTCATTGAGATGTTTTTATTTGCAATTATGAATTAATTTTCTAAATACCTAGGGGAGATGAACCCTATGATGAATTCAATCTTTTGATTTCTATTTTACGCAATAAATACTTGGATCTTGTTCTCAATTTTGTGTGCTTAATTCTTGGTTTAATGTTTTCGAATTATTAATCCATGCTTGATGTGGATGAATAGAGGAGGAAAAGTCCCTGTTTAAGAGTAGATCTACCATAATGTAATAGAGTTGCATGCAATCCTAGAAATAGAATGACATAAATCTACCGAAAAAGAGTCAAATCTAATAGGGGGATCCATAGATTGAGTTAATGCGACAATAAGGTTAGAGCAAACCCTCTTGCCATCCTAAAAACATCTCTCCCTCCCACAATAGCTAATTCACGAACTTTATCTAGAAACAAATTTCTTGAGAATAAACTAAAAGAGCTCCTATTGAACCTGCCACTCTTAAATGTAAAATCGGCGTACATAACTAATGTAAAGACAACAGGGTCTCGATTGGATGATACGTAGAGCCCTTGAGTATTTCGAATCAACGCCAATGTTGGTTCAGGCTCTAGAATAAGGGGGTCATCAATTGCAAATAACCTGCCAAAATGGAACGAGGACGCCTGCGTTATAGTGGGACGGGCTATCATGACTGCACTGGATTTTTCACCACTAAGGGTATCATGAAGGAAAAAGTGGAGTGAGGTCATCTTTTACGTCAGCTGAACAGCTCGCATAACAGTTTCCGAGCAGTATTGCCCATAGTCTACTGTTATGGTGAGGAAAAATGTAATTGTCAATGCAAATATCTTGTGTTCTTTCTCCATCTTTCATCTCAATATTTTTACCTAACTCAATTATATTTGGTTTTGTGCTTCTTTGTTGTATACACCTCACAAACTACTTCATATAGAATTTGGGTTGGATGCTTATTACACATTTCCATATTAAACTATTTTGTGAAGGTCTTAAATTAAAAGTTCTCTCATTTTCTTTCCATAAATAGGTCAAATGAATTATAGAATACATAATCTTATTGGGTATTTCCACATTGGCATAAGACTAAATCACTAGTTAAAGTAGAATATAAATCAATCTAAAATATTTTCATATTTTTTAATTGTTAATATATGTTGCACCGGTGACGTATAATTTTATACACCCAAAAGAATAAGATAATATATTTCAAAGGCTTTATTATGAAATTAAGCCAAAAAAAGGGGATAATATATATTTTTTTCTCAATCAAAGATATTATTAAAAAGTCCAAAGTGAAATATAATTGAAATGTATCAAAACGATACTAGCAAGGCCTAGGACAAAAGTAGGAGGTGAAGATGAATTAAAACCATGCAAGGAATATTCAAAGTCTATCTAAACCCAATTTGGCAAGTCCATTAGTTAGGCCATTAGCCTCCCTTTGCATATGGATGAAACGAACATCTCCTATCTCATTATGAAATGCGTCAATGTCAGAAAACACCTTCCAGAACCTCCAAGTCCTTTGAATAGGATTCAAAATCCATTTAACATAGTTTAGAGAATCGGTCTTAATAACAAGATGTGTCTTGCTAATCCACGGAAAAGAACAAAATAAATGTAAGGCAATTGGCATTCCCATCAGCTCGACTTCAGTAGGATTCAATGTTCCAACTTGTCCCTAAAACACACCTCGAACCAACCCCTCGTGATCCCTCTTTACTCCCCTACACTAGCATAAATAGAACTTGCCCTACAATTACCATCAACATTAAATTTAAACATTCCAACAAAAGGAACACTCCATTCCACCCTTCGATTGTTACGAGTAGTTGCCAAGATAGAATGAGGATACACCACCATCGTTCCTCCTGTACATTGAAAGGGTATAATATTTTATGCATTGTCGGTACATAAGTCTCATCCAGAATCATTGTACCACATTAAGCCACCTCATTAATGAATAAAATAATAAAATATTTGAGGACTTATAAATAAATACTATTATTTTTTAATTATAATTAAAATTAATAACAATTTTTATTTTCTCAACTCATTCCCGATATATCAACATAGCAAAACCTTTCTAAACAATTGTTTGTTGATTACATATAACTATTTGCTATATTGATTTACTGGGGTTGAGAAAATAAAAATTTAATTGATTTTAATTATAATTAAAAAAAACTTACAAGTATTTATTTATAAGTTGTTAGATATTTTATTATTTTTCTCATTGATGATGTATTTTAATATAATTCATTGATGGTTTATGAGATTTATGCATCAATGGTGCTTCAAATATTTTTTTTTATTTGTTTATATGGATGGCACCGCTAAAAAACTCCATAAAAGAATAGAAGTTTTTTTTTTTGAAGTATTACAAGTACAATCAAAATATAAATACATATTTGAATAATAACAAGTGTCAAATTATTACAACACAATCTATTTGAAGAATCACAAAGTAGAATCAAATCATTATAGCACAATTGAACTAAGGACTGGTATAGTTCAGACTAAAGCTAACAAACTGGAAAAAACTCCATATATGGTAGCTGCACATGGTGGGACTACGAGACCCACACACATAGTTGTGAATAGTGGGTCTCAAACCTGGGTACTTAAAACATAGGTTAATCAACTTTTAATTTCAAAAATGGATGTCCTCATACTTAGAAATTTTTCTCAAATGAGATGTGTGCGATTTTGGGTTTAATTCAATCATAGTAGCTACAGGGACGGTAGTTAACGAATGTTTATACATCAACAATTCAAATATCAGGTCTTCTAGTATTTTATCTAGTGCGATACATAAATTTAGTTATATGTATAAATAAAATATATAATATTTATTTGTTAAAAATTTGTTGTAAAATTTATTAAATTTAAAAATATTATAGTTACTTTGAAAACGTATATATTATAACTAAAATAAAATAAAATAAAATAAAATAAAATAAAATAATATATGTTTTAGAACCGCTGTATTTTGTATTATCATCCATATGTACTGATTTTAATTTAATTTTAAAATATTTTGTCAAGCCAAATAAGAAGAGGAACAACTTTATTTTTTTTAAAATAAAGTGTTTCAAAAGTATTTTTTTAATATGTATTGAAATGTGAGTATAACTTAATTTAAATTCAAATTATAAAAATGTTCATTAATTGTAAGTGTCAAAAGTAATTTATTTTAGCCTCATTCTTAATGTAGTTTTTGGATGATTATGTGCCATTAATTGTTAATTATATTCCTAATGCTTTATATTCATGTTTTGATATTTAATAGGGTGTTTGGGAGCAATATAAGTGAAAAACTGGTAGAAATTAAAATTTTGGAGCATTTCAGAAGTTGTGCACATGCAACAAATTTTCACACATGCAATCCACATGGCTATGTGGATTCACACGGTTGAGTGTCCAGTGTGTGTCAATCTCGGGAGTTGTGTGGACTGAAGATAGTAGGTTACCATTTTTAGGGTTATGATTTTTAGTTTTTTTAGCACTTTAAGAGGAGATAAATATAAAAACAAAAAGAGGGAAAGAAAGCAACCACCAAGGCAGAGGACAAAATTACCTTGAGAACAGCGTTGAAGTCAATTTCCAAGCAATTTTGCACCAATATTCAAGAGTCCAAGTTTATTTTTAAGGGAGTTATCATGGATTTCTTTTGTGCTAGTGGTTATATTGTAGTTTTGGTGTTTACTCTTGTCATTATGAACTAATTCTCTTAATACCTAGAGGAGATGAACACTAGGATGGACTCTATTGTTTGATTTTCATTTTTATGCAATAAAATCTTTGTATTATGAAGCATTATTAAACTTTACTTTTTTAGTCTTACTATTAGATTTTTTTATTAGACAATCAATTGGACTCATTAATGGTGCAGCGTAACATTGAACTTGAGAACAACATCGCCTGTCATCAAATTTACAGAATTGGGTCAAATGAATTTTAAGATAAATAATTTGATGGTGATCAAATCGGGCAATTCACCAATAAAAGCGCTTTTTTTCCAAAAATTACCGAAATGGACCCATTATTTTATTATTTACCGGAATGGTCCTTTTCCGGGAAATTGCGTCCACGTCAGCGCGTTGTCAGTGCACGCGCCAGGACATTGCGTCCACGTCAGCAACTCGCGCTGACATGGACTCGATGTCCTCCGCGCTTGAACAGTACCCAACGGTCAAAAATTTGACCGTTGCCCCCCCTAACGGTAAAAAAAACTATAAATACCCCACCCCTTTTTATTTTTCACAAACAAATCCTCTCTCATATTTCCTCTCAATTCCTCTCAATTTCCTTCCAAAATTCTCTCAATTTCCTTCTAAAATTCTCTCAAATCTATATTTAATTTCAATTTCCTCTCAATTTCCTTCAAAAATTCTCTCAAATCCATATTTAATTTCAATTTCTTCTCAATTTCCTTTTTTAAAATAATTTTAAATTTTTTTATATTTTTATAAATCGTAAAAATTTGTCTGATTTCATCAATGGCCGGATCATTGACTCATTTTGATAGGCATCACATATCGGTGGAACAAATGACAATGGTAAGTGTTAAATTTAATTTTTAAATATTATTTAAGAATTTTTTATTTATGCATATTTAGATAATTATTAATTTATTAGTCCGAAGATCGGGTACTGGAATGCAATATTCGGAATATGCATGCTCTCCATCACCGTTGGTAGAGAACTACTTGCGGGAAGCGGGTTTTTGACACGTGCGACGGTGGGCCGGGGGTGCAAGTTGGACCCGAAACTGATCAGTGCGTTGATCGAGAGGTGGAGACCCGAGATGCACACATTCCATCTTCCATGTGGAGAGTGCACTATCACTCTAGAAGATGTTAGTCTGCAGTTGGGATTGCCGGTGGACGGGCACCCAGTCACCGGGTCTATCCAATCTAGCAATTGGGAGGCGGTGTGCTACAAGCTTTTGGGCGCTATTCCGGAGAAAATGGAGGGAGGTAAGGTCGAGATGGGCTGGTTACGTGACACATTCCCTGATCTAGATGAAGATACAACCGAAATTGAAAGAATCCGATATGTTCGGGCATACATTCTTCAATTAATTAGAGGTTATTTGATGCCCGACACGTCACGGAGCCGCGTACATCTAAGATGGCTGCTAAAACTCGTTGATTTTAGAGTAGTCGGTGAATTTTTTTGGGGGTCTGCCGTATTGGCAACATTATATCTGGAGATGTGCGGGGCGACGCGACCGAGGAGAGCAAACATCGGAGGTTACTTGTCACTACTGCAGTCATGGGCACGGTTTTGGTTTCCATTTCTACGTCCTCGAGTAAACCACCCATATACATTCCCACTCATAACGAGGTAAATTTTATTATATTACATTTTACAATTATTATGTAGATTTTTAAAAATATAAGTATGCTAAAAATTTATTTAATTAGGTCGAACCATCCGGCAAGTTATGCTCGATTACCGTCCTCTCTTGAAGATATACGGCTTCTATTGGACCAATGGTCGGAAGCAGAAGTAAGTATTATTGCAAATAGATATTTCCATACATTCGCTATTTGATTGATATTTAGTATTTAGTATTTAGTATTATGTATGTATATAACTAATACTTCTATCATGTTCATATAGTTTCAATGGACACCATACGAGGATCTAGCAATTCGGGCAGTAACCCCGGAAGAGTTTTTACAAAATCCACAAGCTTGGCACGTGAAAGTCATGTTGGTCAACTACACAACCGTGGAGCCACACCAGAAAGACAGAGTGCTACAACAGTTTGGATGTAGACAACCGATTCCGGTGGATCCTGAGGTGTTTGACGATCAACACAAAGTCGACCTTCAGCAATTAAATACGGATTGGCCGAGATACTGGTCTGAGTACACAGAAATGTGGGAAGATCGGTATGAATATCTACCTACTCCGGAACAAATCATCGTTCCTGAGTTATCGTGTGTTCCAGAATACATGCCATGGTTTAGGATCCATGGCAAGCTGTATTTACTGACGCCAGAGGAGAGGCAGCGGCAAATACGTGTCGAAAGGGTAAGGTGCGGGCCTCTAAATCCAAGACGATAAGACGAAGGCAGCCCCTCAATGAGGCCCAGACATTCACCCAGCTCATCATCAGCAGCCATGCAATCACCAGGCCCAACGAGAGCACTGACGCAGTCACCCGACGCAGTAGTTCAATCGATGATAACCACGCAACCGCCTTTTCAAATGATGCCAGGTGCGTTTCCTAGCCTTTATATGTACTCTAACCCTTATATGTATCCTTTTCTGAGTCCTATGGCAGGTTGGAGCCAAATGCCACATTCCTCCCTTATTTGGGGTAACATCCTCAATAGCATTCAAAAGGACTTTAGCAATTTTGCAGAGAGCAATGATTAGGGAAGGGAAATTTAGACTGCTCACATTCTTTTTTTGCACACCGATGCACCTCATGAAAAATAACATTGCCGATGTCGATTTTCCTACCCATGCTGATTGAATGCAATAGTAGCATTTGTTCCTTAGATATTGTGGATTTGTGGTTAGATGACATTAACCTACTCTTGAAGATGTGATACCGGACCTTACAAATGGGCTTTAGTAAAATCCTCTTGACCGTGTGACATTCTTGGTTGGACTTGATTTAAACCTTTAGCATTAATATTTTCACTGAATGGGGTGCGCTCGTCTTGAACATATTTCAACCCAAATTGGGCATTGGTTCTATCTTCATCAAATGGGACCGATGTTCCCCAAACATAAATGAAGGGATTGTCAGGGGAAGTTATATGTGCATAGAATTCTCGAACAGCTTTTCCTAAAACATTTTCCGGGTGGAAGTAAAAGATTTGCTAATTGTGAGTTGCCGTAATAGATGAAACTGACTTGTCATAACCCATAAGTGGCTCACCCTTAAAGAAAAAAACTTGCTCAAAGTAGAATGGTCTCTTGGAAATTTTGTTGTCATATTTCAATGCAGCAACATTATTGAAGAAAGTTTTCGGTTGGTTGGCACCTGTCTGAGAAGATTTGACACCCTTAGAAGTTGTTTTGACTATTACCATTAACTAGTCTTGAAGAATCCTTGTGAGTTTTTTATAGTCTAAACAAGAAAATGGTTTGCGAAACTACTTCAGAGAAGTTAGAAGTTTACAGTTCAAGAAGGGATGAAAGGGAGGTTATGAAAGATGAAAAGGAAAACGTTATGCAACAATAAGTAAATGAAAGAGTGTTGGCACTTGGAAAGATGTAAATGGGGGTAATGGGTTGGGCGGTCTATAGAAACTTATGGAGCAAGTAGTGTGAAAGAGAGGGAAGAGGGAAAAGTAAAAAGGGTTTTGGAGGGAACCCTAGAATAACATGGCCCTAAAAATTTTTTGGCACTTTCTTCATGGGCTTCCCAATCAGGATAGGATCTAGTTGTACAAAATCTTTTCCTTGGACTTTTTCTCTCTTTTCAACCTACATTTTCTCCTGCTTCAATGTCCACTTACCTATTTTGCTACGGTATAATTTTCTTCTAGATTTTTTTTGCAAACACCTTTTGGTACTACATCTATTGTGCTTGCATCTTCATTCTTTCTTTGCAATTCCTGCAAAATCTATACAATAATAAAAAATATAACCAGAATTGAAAATATCATCAAGTACTTAAAGATGAAAACCATAAAAACAAAATTAAAGTAAAACAAATAAAGAAAATAAAGATAGGAAAGAGATGTTAAGCTTAAACATCTCTAAGGTCAATGGATTGTTTGTCTCGATTTACACGAGCACCCCAGTAGTGTTTAAACATTTTCGTGTCTCCTTGATAGGTTGCTTGTTCTCTGACAACAATCGCATGTCTTATAAAATTCATGGGCGTCTTTGAACAAATTCGGCCAATAGAACCCAGATTGGAGTACCTTTACTGCAGTTCTTACTCTTCCAAAATGCCTTCCATGTGGGGTTGAATGACAATGTTGCAATACACTGTTCATCTCTTTATCAGGAATACATCTTTGAATTATTTGATTAGCATATTACTTATATAGATAGAGCTCACCCCAATAGTAGAATCTTGCATCATTCAAGAATTTCCATTTGCCCTGGCTATTTAGATCAGGTGGCAACAGTCCACTGATCAAAAAGTTTACAATATCGGCATAACAAGCCACTTCCATGACAATTAACAACTGCTCGTTTTGGAAATCATCCTTAATAAGCTTGATATTTCTATCTTCATTTCTAGCTTCTAATCTTGGTAAATCATCTTCAACTTGATTTTTAGTTCGATTTCTTTCTCGAATCTCCAAATCAAACTCTTACAGCAAGAGTATCTACCAAATTAGTCTTGGCTTTGCATCTTTCTTAGCCACTAAATACTTGAAGACAGAATGGTTTGTGTAAATCGTGACTTTGGTACCAACTAAATATGATCAGAATTTATCGAATGCAAATACCACAGCCAATAATTCCTTTTTGGTGGTGGTGTAATTAAGCTGCGCATTAGTTAGAGTCTGACTGGCATAATAGATCACTTGAAATATTTTTGTCTTTCCTTTGATCCAGTACTACTCCCACGGCATAATCACTAGCATCACACATGAACTCGAATGGCAATGTCCACTCAGGAACTACTATAATCGGTGCAGCCACCAATCACTTTTTTAACTCTTCAAAATAAATGGTTTATTTTGTTCCAACAAGGCGCATAAGGGATTAGAGATTTTGGAAAAGTCTTTGATAAATCTCCTATATAATCCAACATGCCCTAAGAAACTCCTAATTTCCTTAACACTCGTTGGACAATGCCTTATCAATTTCGATTTTTTCCTTGTCAATGGTCGTGCAGCCAGCCCATGTGACATAGCCCAGGACGTGTTGGCTTTCGAAAAATGGGACACACGGTCGTGTCCTAGCCCATGTGTCAAACAATGTAAAACCTGTAATTGAAAATAAGATGACACACGACTATGTGACAGCCCGTGTCTCAAGCCGTTTGCTCCAAATGTAGCCCCTAAAACAAGACAACTCAAGGTCTATGCTTGTACACCAAGACATACCTTCCTCCCACACATTCACATAACCTAACACACCTTAACACTCACAAACATACCATTTTAATCTTCCTATATATTCCAAACAATGTGTCATTCAAAGGCACCACAATTCATTCAACAAAACCATTCATGATTAAGATTTCAATATCACACTTTAACTGTATAACATATATACATCATGAACAATTACTTTTAAATCCATACCACCACAACTTACCAAGTTAGCTAGGTATAACCAGATGATCGCATTCAAAAGTGCCTAAACAAAAACCAAACAACATATATACAAATGGTACCAACAAATCCAAACATACCTAATGGCCTCATTGACATCAAGCCCTATACACTTATACAGTATACGTTTACAAGCCAAAACACAAAGGGATTAAACACATTCAAATTTTGCACAACTCATAACATTATCAAATTGCTATAGTAACAAACAAGCTTTATACCTGCCAAAACAAATATATCAATTAACCATTTCTTTCATAATTTCAAAGACCATGCACAACCATTAACAAAAGGTATTAGGGAATACACAAGCTTGGCACAACCCAAAACATACCAATTTAACATATAACCCTATACATGTCATTTATATCCATTTCAATATATATTCAAAAGTTACAAAAATGGATCGATGGATAGTGTGGTCTTACTCCGACTTTGGTTCCAACCGTTCAAGCATTTCGATGATCTACAAAACTGAGAAAACACATACGTAAGCAACTAGTGCTTAGTAAGCTCGTACTAGGAACTTAAACTTACCGGATATATTAAATAAAACAACCAAAGATAGTTTCATTCCATTATAGGCCAAACATCATTTCCTCTACACAAAAATTCATAAGGTTAGTTGGTGAAATAATGCATGTATAACATCAACCAAGACATGGCATAAAACATACTAAGACATGGCATAAAACATATCAACATTTCAATTTCACCATCCAACACTTATAAATATATTATGTAACCTCATTTTATTTACATTACGCATATCACTATAATCCATTTAATTATCTAAAGTCATGATTCCTTTCGTATTTTCCTATACCCATTTAAGCTTCATTTACCCGTTCATATCATGGAAAGAATTTCACTATATACGTCATTCATTCTCATAATTCAAATGTTATCTTTTCAATCCAAATACTTACATTAAATTTTCCATTTTATATTTTCAATAACATAGTTCATTTGTATACATACCTTTTCATTTTGACCCTTAGTTGCTCTTTGAACCAAATAGAATTACATCGGATAATGAAAGTAATATCTTTAGTACAACTTACCTGATACAATACACCAGTACGAAGCCTGCTAAGCTCAAAGCCTAATATAACACACCGACACAAAGCCTGCTAGGCATAAAGCCTGATATAATACACCAGCGCGAAGCTTGCTAGGCATAAAGCCCGATATAATACACCATAACATCACGAGTTAACATATTTATAGACATATGAAGCATATGATCACACCAAGGCATTAATATTCATGATCAAACTATACTAGTCAAACGTTCAATTCATATTTATACTTACGATGCATAGCTCACACGAAACGTGTTACCTGGATAACAAATTATCGGAGGATGTCATGGTATCTTTCAACCATTGTCTTATTCATTTCCCATCGTGTTTCCATAATATCTTTCAACTATGGTCTTATTCATTTGATTTGTGATGCCATAGCGTCTTTCAGCTATGGACTTACACGATAGAATCATGATGCCATATATGGCTTTCACCTATGGTCTGACTAGATAGAATCGTGATGCCATAACGTCTTTTAGCTATGGTCTTACTCGTTTTTGCTATGGTGCCATAGTGTCTTTCAACTTTGTTCTTATTTATTTCTGGTATAGTGTCATAGAGTCTTTTAGCTATGGTCCTAATAATTTCTTTCAAGCCAATGAACTTGATTTGTAACAGCCCTAACTCGTATCCGTCGCCAGAATAGTATTACTATAGTTTACAGTACAAACAAATAGAATTTCGAACATTTCATAACATATCAAAACTTCATATCAAAAACAATCAAAACCGTACATACTATCCCTTATACAAGCCCTTGAGGCCCTAAATACGCTCGTGTCTTAAGTTGTGTGGGTATTCAAAATAGGGACACATGACCATGTCCTAACCCATGTCCGTGCTCGTGTAACTCACTAACTTGGTCACACGGCCAAGCCACACCATTAAAAGAACACCCAATAACTTGTTAGGTACTGTACGAAGTATTTCAAATACAAGAAAAAAATACCATTCAGGAAATATTTCCAAAGGAGTTACGAATGGATCCGTGGGTTCACCAATCATTGAAGGTTCTAGAATCGCTAAGCCCACGTTACAAGCAATAGTACCGAGAATTACTACTGGAAAAATATATAAAAGATCATAATAACCTCACATGCCCGTGTAACTGCCTGACTTGCAACCCTTTAAAAACTACAGGGGACACACGGCTGAGACACACCCCCATGTCTCTGCTTGTGTGGATGAAAATAGGTCGTTTTACAAGCCACATTTCTCACCCAATTTTGCACCCACCTACACTCAACATTGTGCATATAAGCAAACCATAATAAAGTAACAAAACCATGCATTTTCTAACCTTATACAAATGGTATGATCACATACAACCAATATGCCCTTAGGCACCTCAAATGACATTTCATAAACATGTGCAAATATGAACACAATTTGATCATTTGTTCAACAAAGGCTTGACCAAAATTATACCATAATATGCCATTTGATTTACTCATTAAAACATATCAAAAAGTACCATATAAGGCATACAAAAACTAGGTCCAAATGGTCATATAATTTATATGTAACTTGTGCACTAAAATCATCATATAAACCATTCAAACAAGTACCATTTCACAATAATTCAAGGTTTACACAAAATGCGTACTCAAACCACCATTTTATCTTCCATCATTTTACCATATAAAGCAACTTATATACACATCAAAATATACCATTTCACCAACACAAAGCTAAAATACAAACCAACCAAATGGTCATTTCCACATCCAAAACACATAAGCTAACATTAGCCAAAATAACAAAACTTAAACCAACCAAAAGTACCAAAAGAGCCAATAGATAGTGTGATATAGCTCCAACAAGGTTCCAACCCAGACGAGCTTCCGATTCACTATAAAACACAGAAAAATACACAGAGTAAGCATTTAAGCTTAGTAAGTCAGTATAACATAGAATTTAACTTACCATTTAAGCACATATTAGGTAAGTAAAAAATACATATCCCTACACAACTTGGCCAAGTGCCTAAACACATATTCACCAAAATGTTAGCCATGTAAAATCACATATGCACCAAATTATGGATGAACTCAACAAATAATAAAGTTTCCTTATACATGTATCAATCATTTCATTTAACTATATATCATGTAAAACCTTTTTCATGTATTCAGGTATATACATGTAACAGTTTGTATTAAACTCATATCATCTCGTAATAGAACATTTCTCATTGAACCGTTTAGAATATCATTGGATACTAGGGATAGCTCACACATAGTGTGCTAAACTGTAATCCGTCAATTCATGTACATGTATGCTCGTACGAGCAATGAATTTGTATTCTCTTAGGAGCTATAAATCGGTAAGCTCTAACGAGCTGTAAGTTGGTAAGATTATACGAGTTGCGGTGTGTTCGCAACACATGCAAGACCACAACTGAATCGGTAACCCTAATGACATGTCATTTGTATCCTACAAATTCCTAAGGTTCAAATGGGACTCGATAACCGTCGTATGTTGTTGGATATGTGATTCGATAGTAATACGTGACAATTATATAAATCGCATATATATAAATCAATTGCAACATATAAATACTCAATTTAATAACGCAAACTTACCTCAATGAGTAAACGTAGATACGGAAGCGATAATCCGAGATATTTCCTTTGCCCCGATCTAACTCTGTACGACATATGTCTTGATCTATATAGCTAAATTTAATTCAATTTAATATATTTCTTATTCAAATTAGTCCAAAACATATTTTTTGAAAAATAACCATTTTACCCCTATACATTTAGTTCTTTGCAATTTAGTCCTTAGTTTTTAAAAATGGAAATTTACACAATTTCATCACAACCCACTATGGCCAAATATCAAATAGGTCCTTAGCATGCACTATACTTCAATTATTTCACAATTTCACCATGTAATATTTCCTATTTTTCAATTTAGTCCCTATTTGACAATTTCACTAAAAATTCTTTTACAAAAGTTGTTTATCTAAATACAACCATTCATTTTCTATCATCAAACTTCAAAACTCAAGCATGTTTATCAATGGTAAAACCCTAATAGTTGAAAAGTTTCACAAATTAGTCTCAGGCTAGCTTGATTAAGCTACAACGATCCCGAAAACATAGAAATCATTAAAAACGAGAAAATTACATACCTAATTGAACAAAAAGAGCTTGCTGAACCTAGGTCTCCAAAAATGGCTTCTTCTTGTGAATTTCGATTGCAAAATTGATAATGGAAGATGATGATAATTTGGTTTTATTTTAATTAACCTTTTATTTAGTGATTTACATATTTAACCTTTTAATACTTTAAAAATTACAGAAAAGGCCAAGCCATTATAATCCAATATCACTATTAAGGTCAAATTACCATATAAGGACCTCCACTTTAAAGTCCTATAGCTATTTAACACCTTTAGCTATTAGAACTAAACTTTTTCATTTTACGTGATTTAGTCCTTTTATCCAATTAAGCAAATAAATGGTAAAATTTCTTAACAAAATTTTTATACGATAACACTATCATGCGGTAGACCATAAAATAATAATAAAATAATTTTTTTGACTTCAGATTTGTGGTTTTGAAACCACTATTCTGATTTTACTAAAAATAGGCTGCTACACGATTCATATATAAATAGTTAGATATTAAACAACTGAAACAACAACTAATTGATTTAATAAAGTTAGGAACTTGCTTGAACTCATAAACAACTTCTAACATGAATCGGCCACTATTTTGTTACTTTGACTTTTCCGTCGTTTGTAACTGTTCAAGCTATTTTTTGATTTAAATAAATATTTTTATTCAACTAATCCCATTATAGCATTTAAAATAATTAATTCAAACCTAAAACCCTTATCTATGTGACTTTACTAAATTACATCCAATGTTTTAGCATTTATGCACTTTAGTCCTAAATCCCAAAAATTCATCAATTATTCACAAATTAGTCCTTAAACTTAAAATCATCAATAATTACTTAACAAAATATGTCTATTTAACAACCAAGCTTAACAATCTACCATAAAACTTAAAAAACATATCAAATTTATCCATGGAATAATTTATAAAATTTAATAGTTTTACAAAATAGTCCATGGATTAGCTAGAAGCTACAATGATCTCAAAAACATCAAATTTACTAAAAACAATGTTCAAAATTACTCACTCACATGCAAGATGAATAGCTTGACCGAAACTTGGAGCTTCAAAAATGGAAATTTCGGTTGATGAAGAAGAAGAATGAAAGTGGAAATATGTTGTTTTCTTATTTTAAGTTGTTTTATTATTAACTTAATAATATTATAACATATAAAACCTTTAAAATTTTAGGCACTAACCATCCAACTATATAAAAGTGGTCTAAATTTCCTTTAGACCCTCAAACAAATATGAATTATGCATTTTAATTAATAAAAAACAATATTAATTAAATTTTGCAGCTTTACGATTTAGTCCTTTTTTACTTAATTAACTATCTAGATATTAAAATTTCTTAACCAAATTTTAATATAACCCTAATAACACTAAATAATTATTTAATAAAATATGTACGGGCTTGGTTTATAGAAACAAGGTCTTGATACCTCAATTTGCATAAACCACTTGACTTTATGGACATACCACTTGAACTTACTTATTCATTCAAGTAACAAAAATTATCAAATCAAAATTTATTATAACACTATTTTGGAGTCATAAGTATTAAATAGCACTATTTATGGACTTTCGAAACCATTATTTTTTACACCACTAAAAAATGGGTTGTTATAAATCTTCCCCCTTAAGAAAATTTCGTCCTCGAAATTTCTTACCTGAAAATAGTTTTGGTTAATGTCTTCTGAAAAACTCTTCAACTTTTCCCAAGTCAAATTTGATCCAACTAGCTTGTTCTTGCTTCATCCTGATCAGTATAACGGAGTTTTATATTTTCGTCCGTAAAAAGCTTCAATATTATTTAATACAGAATTGATAATTGTTATAATAAACAAATTCGACCAACAATAAACATTTTCCAACTTGCCCTTGAACTTGATAATATAACATTGTCTTATGTCTTCTTGAATCTAAATTTCTCGTCCCAATTGTCCGTCTATTTGTGCCATGACTCATGGAATTTACTTTGGAATTTAAAGATAAAACTCAGATACATGCAACTCGAATAGCTTTTCAAGTGGATAATTCGATTTGACTAGAACAAAATGAGCTGACTACATCAATTAGATAGTAACAATTCAGATCAAATCTGTATTCCTCATCGTTAAAAGTAGTCCATATACAAAATCTATCATGACTTGTTCCCATTCTGATTCAGAAATCATATTAGTCTATAATAATTCATACAAAACTAGATATTAAGGTTTGACCTGTTGACAAATCAGACTCGGTACAAATTCTGAAGTTTCACATTTTATTCCTGAGTATCAATAACTCTGTCTCAAGTCATTGTACATTTTATTGATGTCAACCTTATGTAAAATGTCCTGTACAATCTCAGAATTATTCAGTACACCTAATTGATGTCGAAAATATAGAGAATTATCACAATCCACACTAAAATTGGTGATTCGTTCATTCTGAATTTGCTCCCGTTTAACTAACAAATTCGAGTCTTTCCTTTGCATCTCACATATTCTTTGAAGAATTAATGAATTAACTCTTAATGCCCATAATCGGTTTTGAACAATGTTTTCAGTACATTCACATTTGTAACTCACAACTGATAGTAACCAGATCAATAATCTATCTTCGAATCTTTAATACGAATTAAGAAATATTTATTATCTATCTTAACTTTATGTAACTAGTAATAATCTACATATAAACTCATTGACTCATCTTTCTTTTTCACAGTACAAGCGTGTCCCCAAAGTGATATGCTCAGTTGAATAGAACCTCTATAAATTAATCCTTGCAGCTGAACTTTAAATTCTTTTAATTTGGTTAGAGACATTCTATGTAGAACAATTGAGATAGGAGCAATTCCTGGGATTAATTTTATTGTAAACATAACTTCATACTTTGGCGATAACCTGAACAATTTCTAGGGAAAGACCTCTGCAAACTTGTAAATCATCAGTACCTGATTAACTTTCGTTTCTGATACCCTGGAATCCCGATCATACATATAAAAGAAAATGCATCACAACCTTTCCGGATCAAATTCTATATAGACATCGTCGAATGTATATTCAAACAGAATCAGACTTAACAAATTCAACAAAAATCAATTCACCGTTTTAACATCTCAGACAAATCTGTTACTATGAGCAATTTACTACAGCATTATGAACAGTCAACCAAATCTAGTCTCAATATAACATAAAATTCATTGAATGGAAATAACATAAATTCAGTAAGAAAATCATATCTCTAAATCTTTCGTGGATACTATTGCAATTCAAGTCATCCATCAATTAATTCAACTAGTAAACTCTTTTCTGTTACTAACATTGTGCATAAATATATATATAAATGTCTCAACCCAAAAATCAATTAATGCATATGTTGTAATATCAAATATAGGAAAAGTACAAGTAATATCATTAGGAGCTAAGGCCTCCTCGCGTATATATACAGATCGTTTAAGTTCTGTCAGGAGCTTGAGCTTCAGATCGAACTGCTATGTCTTTTATCCCACTTCTACTGACGTTAGTTGTACTTCAAATTCTTGGCCACCTACCTCTTATAGAAATAAAAGTAGGTCTTACATTCATGTCTCTATTCAACTTAGCTTTAATCGATCAATCTTTCTTAAGTTGATCAAAAAATACACAAATAAAACAAAATCTGTCTCTCAAACCACACAGTCTAGAGTGATTTCAAACACAATGGTTGCATTCAAGTCTAACTACATTTGAACGCTATAGCACTCATTACTAAAGTCATTAGTAATCTCAAATTATTCTATTTCATTCCATTTCTATCCTAAACCCTGATGGCTCTGCAAAAAACAAATTGGTTCTTTTTTTTTTAATTGATGGGAAAAAAGAATATATTCTGGATACATTTTGTTTATTGAAGTCTCAAACTCATGTCTCGTTCTGTTTCTTGCAATAACAAATCTCGACCCTTTTTGAGCCTTATCAAATAAAAATTTCAAACTCACAAAATTCCATTACGCTAACAAATATTTTAATCTCATTATTCAATCCATCTCTGGAACAAATTCATAATTTCTCTTCAATCGATATTATCTTATTAACATATTTACTGAGCTGAACTATTCTCACCCAAAATCCGCAACTGATCTATTTCCCAGCTTCAAGTCAATAACTTCCTCTTTCTTCTTGTCTAAATATCATTTTCTGACATAATTCTTTCAGAAATCAACTCAGAAGAAATCCCATTTAATCCATTCTTTTGATACCATAGTAGTTAAAGTCAAATATCGATGAATAACCTCATCTTTTAATAGTGTCACTACACATCTCAAATAATCTTCGAAAAATAAACTCTTCATCTAGAATTCTCTGTGTTTGCTATCAAGTATTAGGCTCTAACTGAATCACCATTCACTTTAGTTCTAAACTCTTCAGCTTCGCACTTTCAGATTTAATCGATAGAAATCTAGTGAATATTCTGTCATATAGTACTTTGAGGACAAAGGGGTAGAGATCGTAGAGCTACCAAAATTTTTTTCAGACATATTAAACATATTATTTATCATTAATAAAAATACAACAAACCTTTTCTCTATAATTATATAATTTCAGCACATTAAGAGTAGCTCTTTAATCAAAGACTTCAGTATTGCTTTCACCTTCATCGAAATCAGCTCGGTTGGAATACATCTCTTATTTATAAAAGGAACAGAATCACATTAAGTCAGGGGACATCACACTATCACAGGTTATAAAATGGCATGCATTTCTAGACTCCATACATGCTAGGTTCAGTTCAAGAATTGACTAAACTGTAGCTTTGATACCTTTAAATGTAACACCCTTAACCCGTCTTTGTCATCGGATTAGAGTTATGGAGCATTACTGTACAATAAAGAACCTTTAACATCAAAACAGAGATCAACATGCAATTTATATATTAACATTTGATAACATAACTTAAATATAGCATAAATACTTTTACGGGCCTTAAATAGAGCCTGAAGGGATCTAAAAAGAGTTTGCTAACAATCAAGTACTTATTCAAAGCAAATCAAAAATTTTAGGCCAAACTTCAAAATTTTCCATAACAAGGGTCACAGAACCGTGTTGCCAGGCCGTCTGACATAGCTCAGGACATGTGAGCTTTCAAACAATGGGACACACGGTCGTGTCCCGACCCGTGTGTCAAACCATGTACAACACGTACTTGAAAATAAAATGAAACATGGTCGTGTGATAGCCCATGTCTCAAGCCGTGTTCTCCAAATTTAGCCCCTAAAATAAGACAACTCAAGGTCTATGCTTGTACGCCAAGACATACCTTCCTCCCACACATTCACATAACCTAACACACCTTAACACTCACAAACGTACCATTTTAATAATTATATATGTTCTAACCAATGTCCCATCCAAAGGCACCACAATTCATTCAACAAGACCATTCATGAATAAGACCTCAATATCACATTTTAAATATATAACATAGGTACATCATGAACAATTACTTTTTAAATCCATGCCACCACAACTTACTAAGTTAGCTAGGTATAACCAAATGACCCCATTCAAAAGTGTCTAAACAAAAACCAGCGAAACCAAACTACCTATATACAAATGGTACCAACAAATCCAAACATACCAAATGGCTTCATTGGCATCAAGCCCTATACACTTACACCATATACATTTACAAGCCCAAACACAAAGGCATTAAAAATATTCAAATTTGGCACAACTAATAACATTATCAAATTTCCATAGTAACAAACAAGCCTTATACCTGTCAAAACACATATATCAATTAACCATATCTTTCCTAATTTTAAAGACCACAACCACTAACAAAAGATATTAGGGTATACATAAGTTTGGCACAACCCAAAGCATTCCAATTTAACATATAACTATATACATGCCATTTATAACCATTTCAATATATATACAAAGGTTACCAAAATGGAACGATGGATAGTGTGGTCTTGCTCCAACTTTGATTCCAACCGTTCGAGCATTCCAATAATCTACAAAACAAAGAAAACACATACGTAAGCAACTAGTGCTTAGTAAGCTCGTATTAGGAACTTAAACTTACCGAATATATTAAATAAAACAACCATAGATAGTTTCATTCCATTATCTGCCAAATATCCTTTCCTATACACAAAAATTCATAAGGTTAGTTGGTGAAATAATGCACTTATAAGATCAAGCAAGACATGGCATAAAACATATCAACATTTAAATTTCAACATCCAACACTTGTACATATACCATTTAACCTCATTCTCTTTGCATTATGCATATCACTATAATCCATTTCATCATAAAAAATCATGATTCCTTTCGTATTTTCATATACCCATTTAAGCTCTATTTATCCGTTCATATCATGGAAATAATTTCACTATATACGCCATTCGTTCTCATAATTCAAATGTTATCTTTTCAATCCAGAAACTTACATTACATTTTCCATTTTGTATTCTCGATAACATAGTTCATTTATATACATAACTTTTCATTTTAACCCTTAGTTGCTTATTCTACCAAATAGAATAACATCGGGTAATGGAAATAATATCTTTAGTACAACTTACCTGATACAATACACCGATACGAGGCCTACTAAGCTCAAAGCCTAATATAACACACTGGCATGAAGCCTGCTAGGGACAAAGCCTGATATAATACAACAACACGAAGCTTGCTAGGCATAAAGCCTGATATAATACACCACAACATCACGAGTTAACATATTTGTAAGCATATGAAGCATATAACCAGACCATGGCATTAATATTCATTATCAAACGATACTAGTCAAACATTCAATTTGTATTCATACTTATGACACATACCTCACCTGAAATGTGTTACCTAGATAGCAAATTACCAGAAGATGTCATGGTTTCTTTCAACCATGGTCTTATTCATTTCCCGTCGTGTTGTCATTGTTTCTTTCAACTATGGTCTTATTCGTTTGATTCATGATACAATAGTGTCTTTCAACTATGCTCTTACTTGATTGAATCATGATGCCATAACGTCTTTCACCTATGGTCTTCCTAGATAGAATCATGATGCCATAACGTCCTTCATCTCTTGTCTTACTCGTTTCTGGTATGATGCCATAGTGTCTTTCAACTTTGTTCTTATTTATTTTAAGTATAGTGCCATAGAGTCTTTCAACTATGGTCTTAATCATTTCCTTCAAGCCAACAAACTTGATTCATATATAAATAATTAGATATTTAACAACTAAAATAACAACTAATTGATTTAACCAAGTTAGGAACTTACTTGAACTCATAAACAACTTCTAAAATGAACCGACCACTATTCCATTACTTTGACTTTTCCACCGTTTGTATTCGTTCAAGCTATTTCTTGATCTAAATAAATATGTTTATTCAATTAATCCCATTACATCATTTAAAATAATTAATTCAAACCTAAAAACCTTTTCCATGTGACTTTACTAAATTACCCCCAATATTTTAACATTTATGGAATTTAGTCCAAAATCCCAAAAATTCATCAATTATCCACCTTTAATCAAAATACTAGCCATCCGAATTTCATATAATTTATAATAAGCCTATATCTATTATCATTTCTCAATATTTACATAAAATTTTTCTAATTTAACAAACAAGTCATTAAACTTAAAATCATCAAAAATTACTTAACAAAATATGTCTATTTAAGAACCAAGCTTAACAATCTATCATAAAACTTCAAAAGCATATCAAATTCATCCATGGCATAATCTATAGCATTTAATAGTTTTACAAAATAGTCTCTGGATTAGCTAGATTAAGCTACAACGATCTCAAAAACATAAAATTTACTAAAAACAATGTTCAAAATTACTCACTCACATGCAATATGAATAGCTTGACCGAAACTTGGAGCTCCAAAAATGGCAATTTCGGTTGATGAAGAAGAAGAATGAATGTGGAAATATGTTGTTTTCTTATTTTAACTTATTTTATTATTAACTTAATAATATTATAACATATAAAACCTTTAAAATTTTAGGCACTACCCATCCAGCTATATAAAAGTGGTCTAATTTTCCTTTAGACCCTCAAACAAATATTAATTATGCATTTTAATTAATATAAAAATAATATTAATTAACTTTTGTACCTTTACGATTTAGTCCTTTTTTATTAAATTACCTATCTAGATATTAAAATTTCTTAACCAAATTATAATATAACCCTAATAACACTCTATAAAATTTAATAAAATATTTATGGGCTCAATTTATAGGAACGGGGGGTCTCAATACCTCATTTTCTAAAACCAGTTAACTTTAAAGACATACCACTTGAACCTAATTATTCATTCAAGTAGCATAAATTATCAAATAAAAAATTATTATAATGCTATATTGGACTCATAAATATTAAATATTACTATTTACAGACTCACTTTGTCAGATTTGTGGCCTCGAAACAATTGTTTTCGACACCACTGAAAATGGGCTGTTACACCACCAAACTGACCAATTGATTGAAACGTTTGAAACATTTTAGGTTTCAGTTCAAAGTTGCGAGCTTGAATTTATGGCCTGATTATCCTAGGATTTAGGTTGTCTAAGATGGTCACTACATGCTCTCGAATTGGTAGATCCCAATCACCAAACATTTGAGTAATAGGAGGATTAACATTCGGAGCTCCTGGATTAAGTTACTCATTCATAGCAGGTGTATTGTTACCGTCTTGATTCATTGTTTTTTTTCTCTTCTCCTTCTTAGAGATGTCCTTTCAATTTATTGATCTGAAATATAGAGTCCATCAGTAAAAGTTCCTCTACGCATACAGCAAACCACAGACCTATTGAGAACACGAAACAAACAAATTAGCAACTAAAACTATAAAAATGGCAATAACAAAAACTAAGGTTACCAATTGTCAATACCCGACAACGTTGCCAAAAACATATTCCATGTGAATATGATGTGCAAATTGCGCAAGTATACACGTTAAATCAAGTAATAAAGTGATGAGTAAGTATCGTTCTCACGACCATTGGATGAGTGCTCTTTGTCTAAGTTATCACAATTGAATAGAAAATATAAATGTATCAAACAATGTTTAATGAAATTAAAATGGGATTAAGACATTAGAAGTGAGAGTAGTGAAGTATACTAGCAAAGATTACCATTGCAACAAATCAAACAAGAGTACTAAAGACTTTAGCAAAGTTGGAATATTGGTTGTGAAGGTTGGATTTACTAAAGGGTTTGTTCTAAGTAGCGAACAATGTTGTGGCAAAACCATGGCAAACTTACTGTTCGAGTGGGTACTAATGTTGTTTACCTTTATCGAAAGCAAGACCTAAGGTTATTCACCCCTAAGGCCCTACATGTCTATAGGCTCAGGATTAGCAACTACTACTAAAGCTCAACCCTCTAAATCGTATCAGATAATGCTCTATGTCTAAAGTTTACATGAGTATTTCGCTCAATACTCACTTTTATTACCCAACTTCAGTCCAGGTAACCTAATATTGTCGGTGTCAAGCTACCTTAAGACTTACCGAGCATTCATCAACACTCTCTTAAGCATTTCAACAAAAACAACCATTGAGTACAGTAGTAATATAAACCATATTAATCCATAAACATTAATCGAAGTTAAAACATCATCGAAAGAAAACCCCAGCCATATTAAGTTAGCTCATAGTTTGGCTACACAAATTCGAGAACTGAATCCTCGATATCCTAAAATATTAGTTTAGAATAGAAGAATTGAAACAAAATGCAGAGGAAGAAATATGGGTTAAAAACTCCAATCCCCCGGACTCAGTATCTTGCTGCCCGTCTTCACTAAAGTTCACAATCAGCTGAACTTGCCCTTCTTGCATTAATGAGACCATTGTCCTAGGTCTCACCACCTTTATTATTTTCCTTTTTATTGCCTTTTATACTTGGGTTGTCCTGTAGGGTAAAAGCCGTCAGCCAATGATTGCTTTTTAACTAATTTTGAGCTGAATATTCTCCATTATATGAGCATATGGGTGACCAAACAGTGAATGATCTCATTGTTGACTGGGTGTTTGTCATTTTCACTAGCTTTGCCATGAAAACCTCTCATACTGCTTCGGCAAACCTCCACCTCTACTATCCTTCTCCTTTAAACCTGCATTCAGCCACAACAAGACCTTTCCGCAAGCAATTAAAAGTAAAGATGCAATAAACTAATCACCATCTCAAGTTCTTAGTTGCACCGCTCGATTGAATAGAAATGATCATGTAATTACCTAAAATAAAGCTAATTTTACTTAAGTACAAGTAATTAATTAAGTGTAAGAGTACGAATTATAACTCTTTTCGAGATTTATCAATGTATCTACTTAAACTCTAAATATCTATGGCCTGACGTCTATTTTCTAATGTATTAAAGGACCAATGATAGGGAAGAGCTCAAGTTTTCAATTTATATGTGGTCTTTGGGTTTCAATTTTTGTAGGTTCATCAAAAAGGAATAATAATCAATTCACGCATTCATGTCTCTCTAACTATCTAAAAGACTTATACCTCATATGGCATCATTAAACATGTAACACCCCTTACCCGAGACCGTTGCCGGAGTTAAGTATGGGGCGTTATTTGACTTAACTTATTAGTTCGGGGCATAAAAATTTACTTTTAAAATTTATTTCACTGTTCACCATAATGCTGTGCACCTGCGCAGCAGTCACTAATTCAACTATAACTCGAGTTACGAAACTCATATATTATCTTACCATAAAAATTTCAGAATTTTTGGTTTAGCCAATTAGTACAATTTATTCATTAAAGTCTCCCCTATTCAATGCTAGACGGTTCTGACCTTTATTCACTAAAAATCAATTTTCTCATTGTATGATTTTCATATGGTGTTCTCACTTGTTTCTACAGAAAATAGACTCATTAAGGAATCTAGACATATAAATTATAACTCTTTATTACTTTTGTACAATTTTTAATGATTTTCTAAAGTCAGTAGAGGGGACTCCAAAAACTATTCTGACCCTGTCTAACCAAAATTCAAATATCTCATAATATAAAATTCCTTTACCCACACCGTTATTTTCCTATGAAAATAGACTCGATAAGCTTTAATTCTCTATATCATTCACTTTCTAATTAATTTTATACTATCCTTGGTGATTTTTCAAAGTCACGTACTGCTGCTATCCCAAAACTGTTTCATTTCAAATTTTTACTCTTTCATAATTTCTAGGCATAAACTATCACCTGGGCATTCATAATACCAAACATATTCTTCCTTAGCCATTTTAATAGCTCAACATTATCACATATTTACACATCATTCTTTAGCAATATCATAAAGACATACATTCAAATGACTAAGTCCCTATACATGCCATAGCTCAAACATTGATCATCATAAAATACCAAGTTGTTGTTGTTGATAGTGTGAGCACTCTCTGACATCTTTAAGATCCCCGAATTAGCTGTGCTATACTATAAAAGAAGGAAAATAAAAGAAGTAATCATAAAGCTTAGTAAGTTTACAAGTAAATAAATAACAACATTTATCATAAATAATCATACTCATAAATTTCATCAAACATTAGAATCTTTACTCGCTTCTTTACTTACTCACTTACTTGTTTACTTACTTGCTTACTTAAATAACTCATGATTATAACTTACTCCTCCCTTGCTGAAATTTCTTTCTCAACTGATAACTGAGATATTCTTAATTCTTATAACTCACCTGAATTTATTATTATGCCTTTATCTGCACTTTCATGTAACATGGTCTATTTACTAGCCCGTTGAATCACTTGGAATACTAAGGATACTCGGGTCTCCTGTCTGATAATACATGCCAAAGCTATGTCCCAAACATAGTCTTACATGGAATATTTTCTGTACTGCCAATGCCATATCCTAGATATGGTCTTACATGGGAGTTCTCATATCGGTGCCCATGCCATGTCCCAAACATGGTCTTACGGGGGACCTCTCATCTCGGTGCCAACGCCATGTCCCAGACATGGTCTTACATGGAACCTCTCATCTCGATGCCAATGCTATGTCCCAGACATGGTCTTACATGGGACCTCTCATAATCTCAATGATGCCGATGCCATGTCCCATACATGGTCTTATATGGGATCTCTTTACCCAAATGTCATGACATTTGTATCTGATACATTCCCAATATTTCAACGGGGCTTTTATCACTGATTCTCTGTCATCTCATACTTAAGTCAACATTAGATATTTTCATGAAATAAATACATAATTGCTGAAAAACAACAACATTAATAATAACTATCAAAATATTGCATATATTTACCGTAAACTTACCTCGATAAAAAATATGATCAAATCTAGCACTTTAGTCTTCAACCTTTTTCTTTACCCGGTCTAACTCCGGATTTCATTCTTCTTGATCTATAATAGAAAATTTATCTTATTTAATACTCACATTCATCAAAACAATCCTTGACTCAAACTATGGAAAAATTATGATTTTGCCCCTAAACTTTTGCATAATTACACTTTTCCCCAAAGCTCAGAAATTAAACTTCATCCCTTGTTCTTATGTTTTATGACATGATAAACATTTTTCTCTTCTATGGAAACATCAAATTCTCACTCTAACACTTACTTATGAACATTAGGTATTTTTATCGATTATATTGTTTTACTCGTTTTCACTTAAAATCGCTGAGCAAAAGTTGTTTAACATAATTCCAAGCTTTATATTCTTCCATAAAATATCAAAATAAACACATTTCACCTATGGGTATTTTTCCAAATATGAACCCTAGGTTAAATTATTGCTAGAATAAGCTAAATCAAGTTACCAAGACTCCAAAAATGTAAAGAACATTAAAAACGAGGCTTGGGATCACTTACTATAGAGCTTGGAAGCTTGAAAACCCTAACTATGGCTTCCCCCTTGCTAATTTCGGCCAAATGAAGAAGATGAGCACAATTTGCCATCTTTTTCCCTTTTAATTCATTTTAATTACCAAATTACCAAAATGCCCCTAACTTAAAATTTTCATATTTCACTTATCTCATGTCCATTTTTTTCCATAACTTAACCAATGGTCTAATTACCATATAAAGACCTCCAATTTAAAATTTCATAACAATTGGACACCTCTAACATGTAGAACTCCACTTTTGCACTTTTTACAATTTAGTCCTTTTGACTAAATTGAGTACCCAAACGTCGAAATTTTTCAACGAAATTTTCACAAAATCATTCCATGAAATTGTAGGCCATAAAAATATAGTAAAAATAAATTCTTCCTCATCGAATTTGTGGTCCCAAAACCACTGTTCCGACTAGGCCCAAAATCAGGATGTTACAAAACATTCTTACTTAGGTACTTCTAATCTATTACACAATTTAACTAAGTAACCTAATCAATTTCCCTTACAAAATCAGATTATCTTATATCAATCAAAATGCATAAAAAATCATTAAATGCTTCATATTTTCAACCACTATTCATAATATTAATATAATTCAAGCACAATGTAACGAAAATATATTTTTTTCAATAAATAATCAAAGCAAACACAGAAATGAAATCATACATGAACTAATCTTGTGTATTACCCCCATACTTTAGAACATACATTGCCCTTAATGGAAAATAATTAAAGTGCAAACAAGAAAACTTCCCTGAGTAGGTTGGATCATTGTTGTTATGATAATCTCAGGATTTGTGTGCTTTAAGCGGTGAAAAATAGTACCTAAAAATATACTACGATAATAAATATAAAATAAAAAATAAAGAAAATAAAAGTAACGAGAAAGACGATGTGTTGATAATGGGTGATAGAACGTCTGCATATATTCAGATGAACTTGGGCCTTTAATGTTGCAAGGTGTGTTTTGTCTAGGATGTCGTGACATTAGGGTGTGATGTCGTGAAATCAAGCCCAGTTTCTATTTCTTAGATTGTTTTTGTTCTTTTTGGTTTTGTCACTCCATAATATCTACACCTACTATGGAAAAAAACTAAACACAACTAAAATTAATAAAACTTAAATAAACGAAAGATAAAAAAATAACAAAATTTAAAGAAGGAAGTGGAAGTTCTTTAAAAACTGGGACGACCTGTGTCACCACCATAGAAGAGCTTCCAACTGGATGTTGACACTTTGATCCGATGTTTGTTCTTCTGTCGATGGATATAAGCCAGTCCTTTCGGTTGATTCCAATAACATTGCATTATCTTTGACTAATGCGACATTCACATTGTAATCCATTTAGTACCAAATTTGAGCCAACCCCAAATCATTTTCGGGGTATTATTATCTCGAGCTTCCTCCCTTCTATGTCATATGAAGTTTTGGTCAGTCGAGATTTTTTGCCTTTGTCAGATGAGAATGAGTTGAACTCATCGATCTCTTCAGCTGGTACCTTCTTTGCTACGAATAGAAAGTGTATTGGCTCTTCTACACTTTCATTTATATTTGGTTTAAGCTCCATGTTAGTGGTTGCTTCTACTTTTACATCAGTGGCTACATCTATTGTTATATTTGTTTCTATGCTAATTGGACCGGGGACACCTTCGTGTATGTTTGTTTCATCAACACAGTCCCTAATTCCGAACTCTTACTGATTTCCATCATCTAAGTCATGATGATTGTTGGTAATACAGAGGTCATCATGGTAAGAGTTGAGAACATCATCTACGACCTCTTCTCGTGGAGGTAATGCCTCTGATATCTCTTAGAGAATTGTAATCATTTGTGTCATATTATCTAACATTCTTGATAAAATGTTTGATGTTTCTTTTTTAGCTTCGTAGATTTGATCACACTCGAATGAATTTTTATTCAGCTCACATACGGGTTCCTCCGGATACTTGCTTTTATCTTTGTGGTCATAACTCTCATACTCATTGTAAGCTAACTCGTCCAGATGTTCGACCATATTGTATTCATTGTTATTACTCCTCCAATTTGTCGAAGCTTTGTTCAACCAAATTTTTCCTTCATTATTGTGTCACTCATTGTAACAACTCATTTTTAGTGAAATCATAACAGTGGTTTAGAAACCATAAATCTGACGTGAAAATATTTATTTTATTAATATTTTAATGTCTATGGTGTGTTAGTAGTGTCAAAAAAAATTTCGTTAAGAAAATTTTATGTTTGCTTGTTTAATTAAGTAAAAAGGACTAAATTGTAAACGGTGCAAAAGTAGAGTTCTAGTAGCTAAAGGTATCAAATAGGTATAAAACTTTATAAAAAGAGGACTTAGATGGTAAATAGACCATTTCTATAGTTAATGGATATTCATGGATTGGTTTTATTGAAATTATTAATGTTTTAAAAGGGTAAATTGATAATAAGTAAATAAATCATAAAACAAAAGAAAGAAAAACAAAGTATCATCTTCATCTTTCTTTTTCATCAACTGAAATCACCATGAGAGCGTGCTAGGGTTTGGCCAACAAGTATCATTTTAGATTCCGTTTTGTCTGATTTTGATATTTTCAGTATCGTTGTAGCTTAGTCTAGCTAGCCCAGAGACTAATTTGAAAAAAAATTTAAAGGTTTAGATTTTTAACATGGGTGCACTTGCATGATTTTTGTAGTTTAATGGAAGATTATGTGTCCTTGTTGTTAAGTAAACAAGTTTTGTCAAGTGATTTTTGATGAAAATGTCATTTAGGGCTTATTCGTAAAAGTAGAAAAATTAATGGTGAAATTTTGAAATAATGGTTCATATGGCTTGATATAGTTTTTTTAATGGATTCGGCTAGCATGGTATACAGATGAAAATGTTTAGAATTTAAATTATGAGCTTAAGGACTAAATTGTAAAAAGCTAAAATGTTCGAGGCAAAACTATAATTATGTATAAATGTAAATTACGGAATGAATTGAATGTTGAGATTGATTGAAATACTTAATTGAATATAATTATTTTTTAGATCAAGATAAATCTCAACCGGAACTGAATCGAGGAAAGGCAAAAATTACGGATTAGCTCGATCGCATTTCAACGCTTTAGTTGTAAATGTAAGTTCATAGTATTTCAATACAAAATTGAATTTATATTTGAAAAATTTTTCCTTATAATTATGAAATTAAACACTTATAATTAATTATACCCTGAATTGCACATATGTGCCCCTATTTGTACTTCGGTACCCTTGCATTGCACATATGTGTCCCTATTCGTACTTCGATACCCTTGAATTGCACATATATGCCCCTATTTGTACTTCGGTACTGCTGAATTCCATATGCGTGCCCCTGTTTGTACTTTGATAGCTCTGAATTGCACATAAGTCCCCCTGTTTGTACTTCGATACCCCTGAATAGCACATATATGCCCCTATTTATACTCTGGTAACTTCAAAAATAGTAAAATATGAGTTGTACTAAATTGTTGTTAAGTTATAATATATGCTATGTTCTTACTAAGCTATATAAGCTTATATGTTTTTGTGTATTGTTTTGTAGATCAATATTGCTTACTTTTGGACAGATCGAATCTTCGGCTCACACTATCCATCGACATTGGTAGTTCTTGTTTTCCTTAGGGTCATGGCATGTATATGTGGCAATATAGGTTGCTCTAGTACATTAGGACAAAAACACTAAACTAATATGTTCGGTACTTTATTAATATTGTAAATAGGTATCTTCTTAGTACAATTAGAATGGGATGGAATTGATTACTTGTGATTTGTTTTGGCTTGTGAATGAATGAAGTGCTATGCTAGAAATGGATCAAAGTTTACATGTTTTAGTTTTTTATGTTGGATATAATTGTGGTGCCTATGAATGGCACATTGGTTGGTTGTTTCTACGACATTAGTATGGTATTTCATGTTGTGTTGCTTATGGTCTCAACTATGGTATGGTTTGAGATGATATTGCACAAAATGTATATGTTTGAATTTAGGTCAATTAAGCATAAGTTTAGGTATAATTGCTTGGTTGTGATTGAGGTGTCTTTATCACATATTGGTTGAATGTATTCTTGGCCTATTTAGTTGGTCATGATATGCATGCTTTGATATGATTTGGTGCCTTGATCATATGTGTAAATGGTTTCTAGGTACATGTTAGGAATGGGTGAAAGAAATGGTTTGATTTTGGCCAATTTCTTGTCCACAAAGGTTGAAGACATAGACGTGTTTCTCAATCGTCTATGACACAAGGCCATGCGACACAATCGTGTGTCCTCTGTAGGTTTTAAAGGCATTCAAGTCAGGCAGTTACACGGCCTAGCACACTGTCTGGAACACGGATGTGAAGCTTGGTCGTGTAACCCAAGTCGGAGAGTTACACATGCACGAACACGGGCTAGCACACGGCTGTGTGTCCTTATTTTGATTGTTACACGGCCTGAGACACAAGCGTGTGTCTCAGCCGTATGAGTCACACGACCTAGCCACATGGCTGTGTGACTCCTGCAATTTGAATTTTTCTAAATTTTTTCCAAAATGTTTCAATTTTTTTCAATTTAGCCTCGAATCATTTCTAAAGTGTTTGTAAGGCCTCAAAGGCTGGAATAAGGGACAATATGCATGTATATTTATGCTATATTTATTGAAATGTTTGAATTTGAATGATTTTAGTTTACGTTTATTCAGTAATGCTCCGTAACCCTCTTCTGGTGACGGATATGGGTTAGGGGTGTTACACTCATCATACCAAAAGGACGACTCATCTGACTCAGACCCATTATTATTGTCATCAAATTTATCCATCTGTGCATCTATGTTTTCGGTTAAAGGATTGTTGGGCTTACTTGTTCCACATGACCACATCTCTAATGGATTAAAACAAGTCACTTTAAATACCACCACCCTCCTCCCACATTCACATCATCTACCAAACCATCAACTCCACCTTCCTATACACATTCTCCACCATTAGCCCTAGCACCTTCCATCCACCAAAACACCCTAGTGCCACAACCTTCAATGTCCACCACCAGTAGCTAATGTACCAAGCACTCCAGCACCTAGTTGCGCATGTACTAGCACAACCTCCTTTTGCATGCCCTACTGCTCACGCACCAGCCCTTGCTCTCACTTTGCTACCGCTACTCCCTTTTGCACTAGCTTACGAAACTCCAGCCCTCCTCTTACGCGCTGGTGTTGTTCCTCTGCCTTAGCTCGTGTGCACCATTATTTCACACTACCCACACAACCCTTGCTCATTCACAATTAGTCACACCATCAAGTCACCAAATAATTTCCCCCCGACCATCCCTAAACCGACACTATTAGCTCCACACTTTATTTATTTTATTGAGTTCCTAATTTTTTATATAAAGGTGGTAAGAAAATTTTCTCCTAAATTTTAATTTGATCTAATTATTTGACTCTTCAATTTATTGAATTGTTAATATTTGATACTAATTTATTTTTTGGGACAATATTATTTGTTTCCATCTTATGTGATGTTCAGGTTAAATCATGCCTCGCAAAAGAACTCGTGCCTCTGTTCAAGTTGAAGAATCAGAAAATAAAATCCACTATGAAGAAGCCAAACCAAGATATGATAAAATTTTCAAATATCAATAAATGCTCCTAGAAAAAGGTTTTACACTAAAAGAAAGCAACTATACTAATTTCATGTTAACAGAAGTCTCTGTCCGAGGAATCAATGTACCAATAAATTCAAGCACTATTATTGAATTCTTTGATTTACCTGATTTTGAAGACAACGAATATTCTTCGCTAATGGAAAACATTGAGGCCAAAAAATTGCAAGAAATTCTCAAGGAACTTACAGTTTTAGGATCTAAATGGATTGTGTCAAAGCATGGAACTTACACATGTCGTAGAGAATATTTGTCACCATTAGTGAAGGTATGGTTTTATTTTGTTCGATTCAACCTTATACCTATTTCACCTGGGGCTATACTTTCTAGAATGAATGGTCTTATTGTACTCAATTATGACAACAAAAAGTATTAATGTGGGAAAAATCATTCTAAGAAAATTTCGAAATTCTGTAGCTAGGCATTCTGGTCTAGCATACTTTAACTTTACAATAACAATTTTGTGCTTAAAATTTAAAATTCTTGCAAACATGCAGAATTCAGGTTATAGCCAAGGCATAATCACATATTGGAATCTCTTCCGAGTAGCAGGAGATTCTATTTTGTAGCAACGAGTTGAATAGAGCGACAGTCCCGAAGAAGATGAAGAAGATCCTGTAAAGATCGAACCAATGCAGCCAACTAAAATCCCTTATCAGAACCAACTGAACCAATAATCGAACCTGACATGGCAACTTCAACGTATAGAACTCATTCGCCTTGCCAGATATTCGTGATGAATTGTCAAAGTTGATGGACAGAATGCAACATATGCAGTGGCAGCAACAAGCTTACTGGAGATACTCAAAAATATGAAACGACTCAATGAGAAGCACTTTTACGAAAATATTTCATAACCTATTTATTTTTCCGCCTAAATTTCCAAACTTTATATTTGTACCATGGACTCCAATGTCAAAAGGGGAACGAGGCAATTCAAGCAAAAACAAGGAAGATGGAGCAAAAGGTGAGTCGAATTCTGAGGGGTCTGTAAATAAATAAAAATGGGGGTCCTTAATTTATTTTATTTTATTTCTTAAGATATTTTAAGCTTTTAGGATTAGGTTCTTTTAGGATTTTATTTTTCGTATAATAAAATAAGAGGTGGAATTCATCAATAAAATTGAACAAATTGCAAATTAAGGAGTGTGGCAATAGATATGTACATGTCCAGGATTGGATTTGTCTTGGAAAAGCTGGTATTTAAGCTGTCAAACTTGACTCACCTCCTTTTCCTACGGTACTACTTGGTGTATTGTATCTATGCACTTCTATATTTTCATTTTCTCTATTGTTTTAATAGTAGGGACATTGTTCATCTTAAGCAGGGGGACAAAACATTGAAATTGATTTTCAAGAATAATTCTAATTAAGTTATATTTTGTTCAAAAATTTGAATTTTTGTTAATTATGCTAACTTCTACTATAAATAAATTCTATAATATCAATAACTGCTATGTTAGTTGAACTATGACATAATGTTACTCTTAATAAAGTTTGTAAATCATACCATAAAATTTTTAATTCTTTAGGAGAGCTAGGCATGCATGAAAGTTTAAGTCTCTAGCATTGACTTAGTAATTTCTTGAGGCGAAATCCTAGGAAGCATGGAATTTTGAAAATGATTTAGGCAAACTTTTTTTGGACCGTTTGAGTCTTTCAAGCCAACCTTAACAAATAATTATCCCTTGGAACCCAACTTTTAGACTATACGACCTGATTTTATTTAAACCATTGCAATATTAAGCCATCACTCCTCTCATAATTATCTCTAAATTCTCCCAAATAGTAGGCACAAATTTAGGGTGTGACAGAGGGTGTATTAGGAAAATGTCGTAATTCAATTAAAACATCACAACCAACAAATTTCTATATCTAAAACTCATGTCTCATTTTGAAAACATAGATTAACATACATCTCATAAAATATCAGTCTCGTGAGTAGATTGTTTCGTGTACTGGAAACTTAGTATTGAATTTTTTAAAACATCATTATTGAGCTTTTTATTATTTTATATAAAATCCATCTTAAGTTGTTAGTTTTGCAAACCCTTTATATGATAGTTTTTAAAACATAAACCATGCAGAAAAATCCCAATCCAAAGTTCAAAGTCCAAAAAATCAAAGTCCAAGTCCAAAGTAATAAATCAAATCCCAGAATATCAAATACCAATAAATATAAAGTTTTTTTAAAAAATGATCAAGAGCGCCTCCGTAGCCGAGCTCATCCTAACCTCGATTATCTAAAAAATTAGACTTTAAAGGGTGAGCTTAAAAAGCCTAAGGTGGGTTACCAATAATAACAATAACAATAACAGAATTTAACTCATAACAACATCAATTTAGGTAGATCATAACATGCCAAATATTCATTCACAGAATCAAATATGGCATAATGCATAATGACAATGTTAATGCAACGCTTTTCAAAAAACAGTGTAGATTTTTAGAAAATAGATCCTACCCAACTCCGCTACACACCATAAAGAGTCCCACATAACTCATCCACCCAATAACACACCAATAATATGGACTAGCCACCAGATAGTGCAGTCAAGCGGCCAGAAACAAAATAATATGGTCGAAGCACCAGATATTACAGATTTACTGCCAGCTATAGAATATTGTGGACAAGCCACTAAATAATAAAGATTTACTACTATATACTTCCTCCGTACATATTTTCCCAACCCCATGCAACAAATTTTCAGCAGGCATGCTTTACATGAGAATCAAAATATCAGAATTTGGCATTCTTAACATGCGGGCCAGATCTCGTATATATTTTATCACAATAACTTGCTTAACATGCAAGTCAGAATCAAAATATGGCATGCTTAACATGAAATCAGAATATCAGAATGGTAACATATTCTTCATGCGAATCAGAACATCGATAATCATATTTTCACATCATTTGCACATACATAATCCAATAGCCATAAATCACATGTCATGAGTAACATAAATCACATAATTACATATTTTACAGAAATCGCCAAATCACAATCATTATCATGGATCTAAAGTTTTAGGAATTTACTTGGTATCCTCTTTTATCGAATATTAAATCAATCCTTAAGAACACTTTTATGTTCAACCAATATTTCATTATTCAAAGAATAATATTAACAATAATATTTTATTACTAATTAAATTATTTTTTATCAATATTATCATCAACCATCATTATTAAAGTAAATCCCTACACCTTGTAAATCTGATTGCACAAATCTCGATTCCACTTCGAAAGGGGAGAGTTCGATTCTTAAGTCACTACAGTTTCAACCAATTTCATGTTAGTACAAATTTAATAAATAAATAAACAACCCTTGATTAAAAATGATTGTGATTCGATGAGACTTACGCGATGGAGCAGCGGCAGTGTGGTAGTGCGACGGCAATAGTGGGGGAGAGGTGGTAGTGAGGTGGAGGTGCGACGGCCTTGTGTGGTGGTGGAGTGGAAGAGAAATAAGGAAAAGGGACTTCTAATGTGGTAGAAGGGAAAAAAGAGAGAAGAATGGATGAGCAAGCTGGTGGTGCGGCTAAAGGAGAGGAGGAGAGAAAAAGGGAGAAAATAAAAATAAAGTGGGGAGTGTTTAGGTTCAACGGTCGGCCAAGGTATGGTAAGGGAGAGGTTTTGGCAAATTGAGGGGACAATGGCACCAAAACTGAATCATGGGAATGAAAAGGGGAGAACTTTGGAAAGGTTGACCTTGTAATCAAAGAAAGAATCTTCCCTTGTATGGCAGTATGTGTTGGACGGCAAGAGTGTTCACACTAGCTCAAATTTTAAAAAAAATTAATTAAAAGATATGCTTGTGGGGGCTTGAACTGGAGATATTATGGAAACAACTACCACACTTAACCACTAGACCATTAATTCCCTTATGACATAAATTAATGCACATAAATAAATAAAATCTAGGGCGTGACATATAATCTAAAAATTTCCTAATTATTCTATTTATATGCAAAAATTAAAATTAAATCATGGACGTTGCCTCCCTTGCATCAGCGGCAACAACTTACCACCTTTGGATGTACCAACTTCCAGAGTAGAAACCCTACACAGAATATATGAAAAGGCGATATCTGCAAGTATATGGATCAGGTTGTAATATAGTTACAACAAAGTTGATGAGTACTCTGAGGATCGTACCCAAAAGAGGATAGCACTAAATTAGTTTTAACCTCAGCATAAATAAATCTAATTAGACTTTAGATGAATTATATTACGATGAAATAAAAAGAAAGGCTTTTGTAATCTATACTAATAATAAAAAATGAAAAGAAATAAATAATGTGACACCCCAAACCCGACCAGGACAAACTAGCCTGAATTTGAAGCGTTACATTAGCCACCAAAGTGACTTTCAAGCTAACGACCACCTGATGCACACCTCAACCTTATAACACCTCATTTATGACTAATTAATTATCATTTATTAATAAGGAAGCAATTTGTGAACCATTTTTTAAACTTTTTCAAAGTATTTAAACCTAAGGGTATTTTAGTCATTTTACCACCAAAGGTTAAACTATCCCGATTTTATTTCTAAAGAATTACCGACCTCCTTTTAGTCAAATTATGTAAGCCCAAAAATTTTAGCTTTATTCAAGTTCATTTACTATGTCTAATTCAAGTTTTATTATTCGGGACTACATCATAACTTTTACAAACTTTTACTACCTTTTCCAAATTAAAAATTAAGAGTGTTTCTACCAAATATTAACAGTTGCAAGTCTAATCCTAAAATATTACCAAGTCTCCCTATCATTAAAGGCTTCAATTAATCTAATCAAGTTTTAGGACTAAATCATAAATTAAGCAAATTAGAATACTAGATTACAAAAACAAAAAATCAAACCCCCAAAAACCCACAAAGCTGTGTCCCTAGCCCGTGTGTCATTTAAAAACCCGATTTTACATATTTTACTTACTCATTAAATTTTAAATAGCTACAATTGATTACTATAAAAAACCACACATCTCCAATTTAATTTATTTACAACAAATATGCAACAATTAATCAAAATTTAACACCCAATTACACACTTAGTCGCAAGCAATCCACTCCATGGTAACCTTCAATTAAAAATTTTTAGTAATAAATACATGCTTCATACACCGTGTTATCAACCACCGTATGAACACTCATCAACATACCATAAATCAAACATCAATTAGACATAAAATAATCTAATAAAGAAATTATAAAATCACCAAAATTAAAGTCCAAAATCTAATGTCCAATGTCCATTACAAGTAAAATAACACTAGTCCCAAAAGCATCACAATGCCCCTATATAGTCTCTAAAGCAAATATCTTAGGCCACTATCGAGCCTTATTCTTAGATCGCCCTTGCACTCGCTTCTCAACTCCTCACGCCCAGAAATTCTCTACACATAATGTGAGGGTGTGAGCTTAAAAAGCTCAGTGAATGATAGTAAAAACATCAAGTAATTTGCACCCAATCATGCATAAATAAAAACAATTAAGCATTAAATTTTCAGGCACAACATGTTAACATTGCACGATAACATCACATGCTATTTCAAGAATTAAGAATCAATTTTTCCACGGCATGTAAAATCATCTTTTAACACATAAAAATTCAATTATATTGGCACAATCAATCAATTGTATTGCAATAATACATCCATTGCAATAAGCAAACGTCAGATCATACATTGGATAAATGGATCTCCAAACTCCCACAAATCAAATACAGTCCTCCAAATTGAGCGAGCAGAAGCCACACACTCCCTTATAGTGTCTCAGATAACCTGATGAGTGGAGAATCAAGCTCAACACTCCCTTATCTACTCCAAACGAATTAGTCCACAAAGAGCTATATGCTCACAATATCACAAATAATGGTGAGTACTCATAAATCCTATGGCATGCCAAAAATAACCAATGGATCCACCATGCAATGTTACCAATATAATCATACATACAAGGCATAAAATCTGTTGTTTAATCACTTAATTTAGGATTTTAAAATGCAAGTAAAAGCATGTGGCTAAGCAATTTTAACATCAATAAAATTAAGCATAGCAAAATCAATTTCCCAATATTCATATGCCAATTAGAACATCTTTATCAAATGTTCAATAAATAGCAATTGATGCTCTAAATATCAATTTAATAATGCTAAAAGCATAATACACAGCTTACCAAACCAATTGTCTAACACCCCTAACCCATCTCCGTCGCTAGATTAGGGCTACGGAGCATTACCATATAATTAAAAAATATTTAACATCATAACATTAAATAAATTAAACTTATTATAAATCAGTCAATCACATGTACTTTATCCCTAAATTGAGCCTTCGAGGCCCTAAAAATAGCTTAGAAGCAATTCGGGACTAATGTGAAACAAAACAAAACTTTTAAGAAAAAGTTGAAAAAAATGAAAACATAGGTCACATAGCCGTGTGGTTGGGTCGTGTGACATACCCCGGGCCATGTAACATTCGAACAAAGGGATACACAGCCATGTCCTAGCCTATGTCCTCACCCGTGTAACTCACTGAGAAGGGTTACACGGCCATGTCGCAAGCCGTGTGCCAGGTCGTGTAACTCTCTGAGTTGCCTTACACAGTCGTGTGTCAGGCCGTGTGCTAGGCCGTGTAACTCACTGAATTAAAATGCTAGAATTTTATAAATGACACATGGCTGTGTTGCTATGCCATGTGTGTCACACGGCCATGTGACAACCCATGTCCCAGGCCATGTGATCCATAAGTTGACCCTAATTTCATGCCATTTCATAGTCAAATCAAAACTAGCCATTCATACCATTTGGGCATACATCAAAGTGTTTGAACATCATTCAAACACACATAAACATGTCATTTCAGACATCCTAATTCATCTAACCAATATGCCATTCAAAGTCAATACAATTATACCGAAACATCATTTACCAAAAACAAGTCAATGTTGTCATATTCCAAGCATATAAACCTAGTTCCTTAACTACCAAATAACATCACATATGACCATTTGCATATCACCACAAACATACCAAAAATGATCTTATATACAAGCACTTAAAAGTGACCAAAATGACATAACTTGGTGAGGTGTTAAGGTTCACCAAACCAAACATAAACTTCAAAGCATGTACATACCAAATCACCATTACACATTCATAGGCTTCCATTACAAAAGATCCTATACATGTCATTATTAAACTTGGCCAAAATATTCAAAACCTATCGAAATGGTTGCTGGATAGTGTGATAGGTCTCTGATGAGCTTCCAACCGGTTGAGCTTTAAATAATCTATAAAACAAAGGAAAGTAACTACATAAGCAACGAGTGCTTAGTAAGCTCTTATAAACTTAAACATAACTTACCATTTCATTTGCACAATTTATAGCATAAGCATAAGCCTATACAAAACCATAATGTTAGCATAAGCCTATTCAACCATAAAATAAGTAGATTTCCATATACATGTATACATTTAACTCGTCAACCTTTTCAAAAGATCATGATTCATTACATTTACATACTTACCATTTCATTTCCTTTCCTTACTTATTGAACCATCTAAAATTACATCGGATACTTAGGAATACTCACACATAGTGTGCCTTTCCATATAACCGTTGTTGAAACCACTTTTTTGAAAACAAAAAGCTAGTTGTTGACTTAAAAATGAAAATTGGAGTCGCCACCGATCTCTTAAAGAGGCGTGATCGGATCACCTTGAAAATGATTTTAGGTCTAAAAAATTTGAGAAAATAGGTTCGGGAGTCGGTTACGCACGAGGAAGGGTTAGCACCCTCGTAACGCCCAAAATTGGTACCAAATTGATTGTTTAATGTCTTAGTGTCGAGAATTTGAAAAGATTTTAAAATACGATCCTTCCTTTTTTATTAATGTTAATTTTATAAAAGATGCTTGGATAAATCAATGTGAATGCTAAAGACCTTCTCATCTCGGAGTAATGAAATGTGATGCCCAATACATTAGGACACGACATTTTTAGTCCTCGAGAATGAGCTTGTCTTTTGATTTTCAAAACTCTTGCGGTGAAGTCAAAAAGGGATATTCAATTGCTTTAAATTAGTTAAGAAATTGAAACCCAATACGTTAGGGCACAATTTCTCAAAATTCCTACCATTGAATATATCCCTTATTATTATTAAAAATCTTCATTTCGAGAAAACGACATGTCACATCCAATACATTAGGACATGATGTATCGAATTCCCGAGAATGAGTTTTTATTTATGTGTTTTGATTAAAGAAAATTTTTTATTATTTAGATTCAACGAGGAAAATTGGAACCCAATACGTTAGGGCTCAATTCTCTCGAGGATTCCAAATTTCGAGTATTGCGTTATTTTGAAAACTTTTGTATGAAATGATTTTGACATTTGTGATCTTTTGTATGAATAAAAAACGATTGAATAATAATGTACAACATAAAGGATGATTTGTAAATAACATACACTAATGAATTGCGAATAATCAATAGGCAAATACAAACAAACATAGTAACAATAATCTCAATCATACATTTTGCCAATGCTAATAATATCGACATCCAAAGAATAAACGAATTATCAATAAAAAATGAGTTATATGTGTAAAATTTAAAATAAACAATATACATATATGAGTTTAAAATAAGTCAAAAATGAAGATAAAAAAATAAACACCATAAAAAAATATCAAAATGAAGTTTAAGGTGAATATTGTATATGAAGAAAACCAAAATACATGAAATAATATATACATATAAATTTAAATAATATTACACATGTGCAATGAAGATGTTAATAACAATATGAATGATAATATATACATAATAATATATATAAAAAAAGGTTGAAATAAATGAAATATATAAAGTAAGGCTTTTAAAAGAAAATAATTATATAAATATAGGAATAAGTAAAAATATATATAATAATATGAAATCGGTAATATATTATATGTACATGTATGGATGAAAATAGTTTAATATTAACTGTATATACATATATAGATAGAGCATTGTATAAGAATATTATTGTATAGCGAATTTTAAAAGTATTATAAAATAAAACCATTAGAAAATGTTTAAAATATATTGGATTAATATAAAAATAATAATAAGTTTAAACATTCTAGTAATATTAAATTTTAAGTTAAAAATATCATAATAATAAATAATTAAATAAATAAACAAACAAGCGAATTTAAATCAACTAATCAGGATTGAATTGAATTTGAAACAAAATTAAAAGAAAAAACAAAAATAAAAAAAAAAACTGAGGGCCAAAATACGACACGCGGATAACATGAGGGCCAAATAGGAAATATTCCCTTCCCTCAAAACGCAGCGCCTTGACATGGCCCAAATTGGAACACATTTCCAATGTGGAGGGACTTGAGGGATAAATAACCCATTTAACAGGAGCGCGCGGATCCCCCATGGAACAGGTCGGGTCGCGTGCGGGTTGCTGGGTAATGGCCAGTACGACGCCGTTTTGAAGCTATTGAATCAGGCTTCAAACGGTGCCGTTCTATGATCCCTTTAAAGCCAAAATCTAAACCCCTATTTAGCAGTTCCTAAATCAGGTTGGCCAAAACCCTAGCCGCTCTCCCCTTAAAAATCTGGCCATCCGAATGCCGATTAATCTCCACCCAGACTCCAACGGCGACGGTGGGAGCGAAGATCCATCGGCACTGTTAAAAGGTAATTTCTCCCTTTTTATTCTATATCTACTCTTATATATGTTTGATAAAAAAGGCAAAAGCAAAGAAATATGAATCGGAAAAAGAACCGAATGACGGAAAGGAAAAAAGGAAAGGAAAACTTTGAAGAATCACCTTCAAAAACTCAGTCCTTTTTTTATTCTGTTTTTGTATTGATATTGCATTTCTCCGTAACCATACAAAAGCTGAAAAATGGATTTATATAGCCGAAAATAAAAGGAAAATTACAAAATAAAAATGGATTTTGTTGTTTTTCTCCTTTTTCCTCTTTTTGTTGTCGATTTCTACTCGTTTTTGCTTGTTTGTTTGTGTGCAGGTACAGGCGTACGGGGCAGTGAGCGTGAAGCGTACGGAGGCAGAGGCACATGCATATAGGGGCTCGTTACGTGCGGAGTGCTTGGTTGTGGAGCTGGAGTCTGCTTCTGTTTCAGAAACTACTAGGGTTTCGGCCTTAATTTGGGCTGGGCATTGGGCTGGTGTTGGGGTTTGTAACGTTTGAGTTTATGGTGTCTGAAACTTTAGGCTAGCTGGGCCTACTTGGATTTGGGCCTGTTGATGTAAAGAACTGGATTGTGTGATTTTTTGGACTTTTAATTTTTTATTTCTATTAGTTTTATTTATTTTATAAAATTGGGCCGGGAAAATTGGGTATTACAGCTGCTCCTCTTTGCTCGTTGTTCTATAACGGGAACGAAGCAAAGACTTTAAAAATGGACAACTTTACCCGGTCGAGCTAGGCCTTGGTGCTCTTCTTCTTCAAGTAGCTTCATTCCATCCTACTACATCTTCAGAGGTATAAGAAATGGTGCTTTGATCCACTCCACTACAACTTCAGGGAGATAGGACCATGAGCTACTTCACTGTCGATGCAGGAAGGCAAGACCAGCTATCTTCAACCTGCTCCACTACAACCGAGGGAGGCAAGCCTTGTGTCTTTGATCTACTTCGCTGTCGATGTAGGAAGGAAGGATCTGCTATCTTCAACCTATTCTGCTACAACCAAGGGAGGGAAGGCTAGGGTCTTCGATCTGCTCCACTACTGCTTAGGGAGATAAGATTTGTAATTTTCAACCTGCTCCACTGCTACTCAGGGAGCTAGGACTTACAATCTTCTACCTACTCCACTACTGGTCAGGGAGCTAGGATTTACAATCTTCCACCTATTCCACTGCTGGTCAAGGAGCTAGGTTTTATAATCTTCCGCCTATTCCACTGTTGTTCAGGGAACTAGGACTTATAGTCTTCCACCTATTCCACTGCTAGTCAGGGAGCTAGGATTTACAATCTTCTACCTATTCCACTGCTGGTCAGGGAGCTAGGATTTATAGTCTTCCACCGGTTTGTTCTCTGGGGAACATGACGTGTATAATTCATTTTATGAACCTAATTATGCCTAGTGATTAGGATGTCATGATCAGAATGAGTCAAATGCTCCTAACTAGGTATGTATGAATGATGTTTGCATGAATGCAGAATGTCATTTTTTGACAACGATCTTTATTTATCGCTTAACTTATCAATGCTCGAAGCTTATTAAGGCTTTATCACCAACGTGCTACAACACCTTCTTGCCTAACTGGCTTTTCTGAAGGAACACCTAGTCAGATTTCCCCCCACTGTAAACCTCCAAGTTCAATTAACTCGGACATAAAATTATACCATCATTCTCTCACCCAATGGTAGAAAGATATGGTCATCGCAATTCGAGGATACAGAATATGAAGCTCTTTATACGCAAATGAAGGCTTCTCCTCTCTAAGGAAACCCCTTTTATTGCCTGGTGATTCTTGCTTGCTTGCTCATTGAAGCCTTATCACCGACACGACATCTTGTCATTTTGTTCAATCAATGCTTGGTTAACAAAATCTGAGGGACAGTCTTAATTTAGACTTTTCCTTCTTAAATATTTCAACCCTTAAACCAGGTGCGTTTTAAACAATAGTCCTGTTTCAGGTTCCCTTATTATTTAGAAACTTCTAGAGTAACATGCGAAACTTCCCTTGTGAAAGTTTTATTAGTCCATTAATCATTATTCTAATGCAACATTCTTGCAAAAAGAATGTAAAGATGGGTAAAGTAATATTGATTTGAGAACACAACTCGAAATGAATAAACTATCAAAAATAGTAACAAATGAATTGATTGGAAATGGAGTCTTCCAAGAACAAAAAATTCAACATAAATAGTAGGGAGACTAGGTGTCCCAGATATCGCAGCTTGAACTTCTCTGTACAAACTTTTTGAAGACCCTTCTGAGGTTGACATGTGTTCAGGAGATCTATAGTGCTCTGTCGATGCCCCAAGATGTCATCTACCCTTTCCTGTTGGTTCAGGTATAGCAAGATCACCACATGTCCCAATTCAGTCAAAATTCAAGTCATTCTGATCACCTCGTGGCCCATTTTGATCCAAAATTTGAGCCGCCCTTTTCGGGTTTTCAGCTCAAATCTCCTTTGGTCTCAAGGCGCCCTTTGCGGGTTTTCACCTTGACCTCTCCATTCTACTTTTCTCTCCTTTTTTTTTGAACTCAAAGCACCCTTCGCGGGTTTTCACCTTGGTCTTTTCTCATTTTTAGGCAAAGTATTTCTTCACTGAGTCTGAGTTTACTGGATTAGTCAGACTTTTACCATCCATCTCGCTCAAAATCAAAGCTCCTCTTGAAAAGGTCTTCTTTACAACATAAGAGCCTTCCCAATTTGGCATCCATTTCCCTCTAAAGTCTTTTTTTAGAGGAAGGATCTTTTTCAACACCAGGTCGCCCTCATGAAATTCTCTGGGATGAACCTTTTTGTTATAGGCTCACATCATTCGCTTCTGGTACATCTGTCCATGATGAATAGCTTTTAATCTTTTTCCTTCTATCAGGTTTAACTGATCATATCGAGATTGGATCCATTCAGCCTCATCTAACTTGAGTTCAGCTAGCACCCGAAGAGAGGGGATTTCAACTTCAATGGGTAATATTGCCTCCATCCCTTAAACTAGAGAGAAAGGCGTTGCCTAGTAGACGTTCTAATAGATGTTCGATAGGCAAGGAGAGCGAACGGTAATTTCTCATGTCAGTCTTTGTATGTCTCAGTCATTTTCTCTACTATCTTCTTGATGTTTTTATTAGCTACCTCCACTGCACCATTCCTCTTCGGACGATACGGTGACGAGTTGTGGTGTTTGATCTTGAATTGAATGCAGACTTTCGCTATTGTGCTATTGTTCAAGTTCAGTGCATTGTTAGATATGATTCTTTCGGGCATTCCGTATCGACATATGATCTCTTTTTTTAAGAACTTGCTGACTGTAAGTAGCTTCTACCCATTTAGTGAAATAATCAATAACCACGAAGATGAAACGATACCCTTTAGAAGCTTTTGGCGATATGGGTCCGATAACATCCATTCCCCACATGGAGAAAGGCCGTGGAGAAGTCATAACGTGAAGAGGTGACGGAGGTGCGTGTATTTTGTCTGCATAGATTTGGCATTTATGGCACTTCTTGGCATAATTGATGCAATCTCCTTCTATGGTGGACCAGTAATAGTCGAATCTCATAATCTGCTTAGCCATCGTAAATCCATTAGCATGCATTCCAAAAATGCCCTCATAGACTTCTTCTAGGATTTTCTTGGCTTCCACATTATCCACACATCTCAGTAGTACTTGATCCTTTCCTCTTTTGTATAAAATCTCTCCATCTAGGACATAGTCTATGGCTAATCTCCTTAATGCCCTCTTATCATTCTTCGTTGCCTGCTCAGGGTACTCGCGATTCTTCACGTATTGTAATATGTCTTGGTACCAAGGATGACTAACCTTTTTCTCTTCCTCGATTTGTAGCAATGAGCCAGGGTCTCATAAATGCTCATCTGGATAGGTTTCATATCCTCTAACTTGTTCACCTTGATCATGGAAGCTAAAGTGGCTAATGCATCAGCCATTTGGTTCTCATCTCGTGGGAGATAGTGGAAAGTAATGTCATCAAACTCTTTCGTCAATTCGAGGACCAACTTTCGATACCTGACTAATTTGAGGTCTCTTGTCTCCCATTCACCCTTGAGTTGGTATATTACCAACGCAGAGTCCCCGTATACCTCTAACGTCTTAATTTTACGTTCTATAGTTGCACGGATGCCCATAATGCATGCTTCATTTTCGGCCATATTATTTGTGCAATCAAAATCCAATTTACTGGTGAAAGGATAGTGGTCTCCAATTGGGGACATCAGGACTGCCCCAATCCCATTTCCTATGGCATTTGAAACTCCATCGAAATATAGTTTCCAAGGATGATAGTCTTGAGAACCTTGTTCAGCAGTTGCCACGCACATTAAGTCTTCATTTGGGAAATCAAAATCCAGGGGTTCATAGTCTTCTAAAGCTCGACTAGTTAAAAAGTCTGCTATTGCACTCCCTTCAACAGCCTTCTGACTTATATAGACTATATTGAACTCGGAGAGAAAAATCTGCCATCTAGCCATCCTCCCATTCAATGCAGTTGACTCTATCATATATTTTAAGGGGTCTAATCTTGAAATTAGCCAAGATGTATGGTAGAGCATGTATTGTCTCAATCTGCGCGTCATCCAGATCAAGGCACAACATAATTTTTCAATAGGTGAATATCTCATTTCACAGTCGGTGAATTTTTTACTAAGATAGTATATCGCCTTCTCTGTCCTCCCTGTCTCATCATGTTGTCCTAACACGCATCCCATGGACTTATCAAACACCGTTAAATATAGGATCAGTGGTTTATTCGGGTTAGGTGGTGACAATACTGGGGTACTGGACAGATACTGCTTTACTCTGTCAAAAGCTTTCTGACATTCTTCGTCCCATACACCTGGGTTATGTTTCTTCAGAAGAAGGAATACGGGATCGCATTTCTCAATCAGTTATGAAATGAACCGAGCAATGTAATTCGGTCTTCCTAGGAAACCTCGAACTTCTTTTTGAGTACACGGAGGAGACAGTTCTTGTATTGCTTTCACTTTGTCTAGATCAATCTCAATCCCTTTTTCACTGACTACAAACCCTAGAAGCTTTCCCGACCTGGTCCCAAAGGAACACTTGACTGGGTTGAGTTTGAGCTGGAACATTCTAAACCTTAGAAATAGTTTTCTCAGGACTTGCACATGTTCCTTATCTGTTTGAGATTTGGCAATCATGTCGTAGACATAGACTTCTATTTCCTTATGCATCATGTCATGGAAAAGGGTCACCATGGCTCTCTGGTATATAGCTCCTGCATTTTTCAACCCGAATGGCATCACCCTATAACAGAATGTTCCCTATAGGGTTATGAATGTGGTCTTCGTTATATCTTCAGAATGCATCTTAATTTGGTTATATCCTGAGAAACCGTCCATGAAAGAAAATAATGAGTATCCTGCCGTGTTGTCCACCAATGTGTCGACGTGAGGCAAGGGAAAATTATCTTTTGGGCTGGCCTTATTTAAATCTCTGTAGTCTACACAGATTCGAACCTTCCCATCCTTTTTAGGAATGGGTACGATGTTGGCCACCCATTCTGAGTACTTGACCACTTGTAGGAATCCAGCATCGAACTGCTTTTGAACCTCCTCCTTTATTTTTAACACAACATCAGGCCTCATTCTCCGGAGTTTTTGCTGAACTGGTTTGCTATCATCTCTTATAGGAAGACGCTGTACTACAATGTCTGTATTGAGACCAGGCATATCTTGGTATGACCATGCGAAGACGTCTTTGAACTCCTGAAGTAATGCGATGAGGTCTCGCTTCGTTTCTTCAGTTATGCGTGTTCCAATCTTTACTACTTTTCCTTCCTCCAGGGTCACAATCTCCACCACTTCCTTATGAAGTAGGATCTGTTTCTCATCCTATTCTACCATCCTCAACAGGTCTGGGGATAAGTTACTATCTATGTCGTCTTCAAAGTCTTGAGATCCCTCTAAACACATGTCTCGTTCAAAAGGGTTCTCTGAGTCCATAGTAGAGTCACTCATGTCATTGATATTCGGAGACCTGTTACAGGTACCAAGGAGTATACAAAGAATGTGAAATATTTATTCGTACGGTATGATTATAAAATTAATGAAAGAATGATTTGGAAGAATATGAAAGAATCCGCAGTAATTACTCATATAAAAGAATGAAAGAATCTTAAAGGAAATATCTATTCCAAATAACTGCAAAGATGAATTTCATTAGGATAATGATGTTCGAACATAAGCCTATTTCACAAAGGAATTCTTATTGTTTCTAGGCTAAAACAACAAGTGTGTTCTGAGTATTACTCTGAGAAGGCTCTAAAAACTTCAGGTATCTCTTCTGCAGTCCAATTATTCAAAACACTACCAGGTTCATAGGGACGGATATCAAATAAAGTCCCTTCTTCATTTGTGTCCTCACGAATGGCGTCGATGTGAACATTTTTCAACATCTCATTGATGCTTTCTTTTACCGGTATCCTTCTCTGAGCATGAATAATCCCTCCCGATACAAAAGTCTCAAATATGTAGGGAAAGGTCAGAAGCTCCCACTTGACTTCTTTTCTGCTCAAACGTGCCCTTCTTCTCTCCTGCATGTTTACTATTTCCTCCTTCTTTTGTTTTATCTCTGGTTAGTAGCCCAGGCCAAAGCGATCAAACTTGTCCCTCAATACTGGTGCCTCAACTCTTCCTTGTAGATGCCTTCCCAAACCTCTTCCTGGTAAGGCTCCCATTCCAACCATCAACTGCAGACCCATCTTCGTGGTCTTGGATATTCTTGGTACCGGGATTCTATCTCCCTCGATAATAAATATTGTGTTCATGAATTCTAAGGACTGGAAAGAACATCCTAGCGCCTCATCATCAGTCTCCACATATGGTGCACTGTTAGTTACTGTCACGATGATATCTTCTTCAGCACTTATCGTCACCAATCGACCTTCTGACACTAACTTCATTTTCTGATGGAGTGATGAAGGCACGGCCCCTACTGAGTGTGTTCAAGGTCTTCCCAACAAACAGTTGTAGGAAGGTTTGATATCCATTACCAGGAAGTCTACCTCATAAGTGGTTGGGCCAATTATCAACGGAATCTCAATTCTTCCCATGACCCTTCTTTCAGTTCCATCAAATGCCCTCACTATATTCTGACATGCCTTCATATGTGAGCTATCCACAGGTAGTCTATCTAGGGTGGACAGGGGCAATACATTCAATGCAGACCCATTATCAATCAAAACTCTAGGCAATGTGTACCCTTTACAACGGGTGGTAATGTGCAAAGCTTTAGTTGAGCCCCTACCTCCAGAAGGTATTTCATCATCATTGAAGAAGATAAAATTGTCAGCACTTATATTGTTGGCCAGCCGATCCAACTTATTGACTGAAATGTCATTAGCTACATACGTCTCATTTAATACTTTCATCAACGCACTTCGATGTGCCTTAGAACTCAAGAGTAGAGCTAATACCGATATACGAGCCGGTTGTTTATATAGTTGTTCGACAACACTGTACTCACTGTGTTTCAGAAATTTTAAAAATTCCTTAGCTTCTTCTTTTATTGGCTCATTGATCAACGGTTCAGGCATAATTGCTTTTTCTCTTTTTTACTTTTCTGTCGAAGCTCCTTCTTTCGTCGGTTCTGCTCGGGGGTTTATCAAGCCGTAGCGCTTCCCACTACGCGTGTGAAAACTTATACCTTGATCCCCTTCTGCCATAGCAGCCGAAGTCTCTGGAACAGTTGTGTTGCATTCATAGTTCCATGGGACTTTCTTGCATCTTTGTAAGGGAAGGTTGCCGGTTTCTAAATGATGATCTTAGGTGTTATATATGTTCTAACATCACTATTCTTAGGTCGCAAAATGATGACCACAGGATGATTAGCTTTTGGAACTCCCACCGTTAATTCTGATGTGCATATGTTTCCTTCCTCTTGAACTTCTTCGTAGAACTCCGTCTTTTTGTTATCCATCATGCCTTGAACCAAAGTTTTGAATTCTGTACATTCCTATATCTCGTGTCCTATCTCATGGTGGAAGTCACAGTAGTTCCCTTTCTGTTCATAACTCTTTTCTAAATCTGCAATGATTAACCCCATTTTTTTCATCTCCTTCCAGACCCATCTCAAAGGGGTTATTACCTCTACAACGTCTGTCTTAACATTTCTCCCCATGTTTCCACTCATCATGTTCACCTTGTTATGATTAGGCAATGGGTTTTCTGCATTGGGCGAATCATCCAACTTGACAACGCCCATACCGATCAGTTTTTCAACCAGTTTCTTGAAGGCTATGAAATTTTCTATAGAATGTCCCACAATCCCTGCATGATAGTCGCACTGTGCACTCGCATCATACCAATTAGGGTATGGCGGTTGTAGGGGTTTCAAATAGTGAGGGGCAACAACATGTGCATCGAATAACCTCTAATACAGCTCCTTATACGACATTGGGATTGGCGTGAACTGGAGCTTCTCAGTGTTTTGCCTCGTTCTAAATTCTTGTCTTAATGAGCCTGACTGGTTGGCTGTCACCTTCCTCGGTTGATTCACCGTAATCAACTTTGAGTAACCTTTGTTATATGTACTCGCGTTGTTCATATCATTCTCTTTTTTCTTTGAAGCTGACCTTCGGTTACTTTCTCCCGCGTCAATCTTCCCACTTCTGATAGCATTTTTGATCATTTCACCATTCATGACTATGTCAGAGAAGCTTTTGGTGGCACTTCCTATCATGTGTGTGATAAACGGGGCTTTCAAGGTGTTAATGAAGAGCATTGTAGTCTCTTTCTCCAAGAGGGGTGGCTGAACCTGGACTGCAACCTCCCTCCACCTCTGTGCATACTGCCTAAAACTTTCGTTTGGCTTCTTTTCCATGTTTTGCAAAGTGATTCTACCAGGAACCATATCTGTCACATGACTGTATTGCCTCATGAATGCTTGAGCTAGGTCCCTCCATGAACCAATCTCGGTACGGCTCAATTGATTGTACCATTTGGACGCTGCCCCTACCAAACTGTCTTGGAAGCAGTGTATTAGCAGCTGATCATTGTTAATGCAGCCAGTCATCCTTCTACAGAACATGGTGATATGGGCTTCGGGATAGCTAGTTCCATTGTATTTTTCAAATTCAGGCATTTTGGATTTGGGAGGAAGTACTAGGTCTGGGACTAAGCTTAAATCGTTAGCGTCGATTCCCTGATTACTATCAGCGCTTTCCAAGGCTTTGAATTTTTCCTCCAACCATTTATTCCTATCTTCCCACTATTTTGGTAATTCCACGTTCGCCTTTCCTTCTTCAGCTGTTTCATCAAAATCGGGAACAATAGGATTAATTGGGTTATCTCCAGGGCTTAAACCAAATCCTCCCTGGAAAATCGTGGGGATTATGACACCAGTTTGTAATTTTTGCGGCCTAATTATGACAGACAGCCTTCTTGGGTATATTTCAGCTTGGGTTTGTACATTTAGTGGAGTAAATCGCGGAGAACACAAGGGATCCTCATTACCTTCTCTAGGATTGGCCATAAGGCCCTTTCCTTAATCTACTCTCCCCGTCAGTAGATGGGTCAATCCAGCCATCGCATCTTTTTAAGCCTTGATCAATTTTTCCATCATGTCTTCTTGGATTTTATCTAGTCACTCTTGCATTTGTACTTGTAACTGTTCTTGCATATCCTCTTGCATTTGCTACAATTTCCCTAATCTTTGGTCCATTTCCTTAGTTTTCTGGCGAGTACTGTATTGGTGATTAATTGGTGAGCTTTTGTCGGTTTCCAGATTAGCTGTAATGATTTTAACCGATTAGGGTCTTTCGGTGGACTTTAATGCATATGATGCAATGCGAATGCATGAATGCAAAAAGGCGTCGATTCTGATTCAATTTCATTTAGAAAACTTTACTAGAAAACAAAATTCTTTACATAAAACAGATTACATATATGGTTTTGCCCTAGTTCTCAGAACTTTAATTTTCCTAAGTAACGAAGCTAATTGTTGTCCCCGACTTGATTCTAGCTCATACTTTACGCTCAGTGTATCGGCTTGTACCGCCAAAGTCTGCAGGTGATCAGCTACCTCTCGAATTTGAACCACAGCTTCTCCCATGATACGATCTCTGTTTTCAACTTGATTCTGAAAGTGGTAAAGTTGCTCCCTCTGACGACTTTCGTTGGTTTCCAGGTACTCAGTCCGGATCTCACAATTTTGCAATGCCGATTCCAACTCTTCTATTCTTTCCTTCATTTCTTCGATCTTGCTCAAGCTCGCTCTCAAGTCCATCGCGAAATTTTGACTTTGGTACTGATGAAGAGATCTTTCTAACTCGGCCACTCTACCTTTTAGTTCACATTTTTCCTTTTGGTTCTCTGACAAACTCTTCTCTAAAGCTCCATTTCGCGTCTAAACCTCTCGGAATTTCTTTTCCCATCCATCAGCCTTGATCTTTTCTTCCTGAATCTCTTGACACCATTGTTCTGAAGTTTTCCCTAGCCCAGTAGTTCTTATTGATAACCTCAACTTCTTATAGTCTCTCTTCAAACTGTCCAGATCTTCCTCAGCTTTGTTCTTAACTTTTCTTAATTTCTTAGTCTCTAACTTTTGAACATCCATGTCTAATCCCAAGTGCATCTTTTCTTCTTCTAACTGCTCGATCTTTTTTTCAAGCTCTGCATTCCTCTTCTCAAAATCTTTCTTTATAATTTCCAATTTAGAGGGAACAACTCACAAATGTTCTTCTATCGATTGACTGTCTCCTTGACTTGGCTTTGGGATATTATCATTGATTCTTCTAACCCACCATTCATTATATTCAGGAGTCGTCATCGGGCCTACGCCTAATCTCTTCATCCGATGAGTTTGGTCTCATGCATTGGTTATCTCTCGAATCTTCTTTTTATTACCATTGTCTTTATATGAGAATTCGGACTCAGCTAAGCCTTGGGTTGCAGGTATAAACTACCTTGACCTGTACTGTCTTAGCACCAAAAATGGCCAACAGCTCCTCAGATTCCAAGTAACGGGACCCAATCAAAATTACCGCATCGGTACAAGATCTCATCCGAAAGTAACCACGAGGATCTCCACTCGATGTCCTCCTCATTAAGATTCTGAAGAATGACCAACCATTTCTCTTCCGAGATGTCATCTCTCCTTGGTGTAACTGTTATCTCATTTAATAGCGAATAATTTTCAGAAAAGACCCGATACGAAACCTTATCAATTCTCCAAAAATGACTGTGGGACATGCATTCAGTGACCTGAAGGTTTCTACCAAAATTCTCGGAATTGTCGGAACTAGCCCAGAAATGTAATAGCCCGATTCTGGGCCTAGTCAGAACAGTGGTTTTGGGACCACAAATCTGACGAGAGAAAATATGATTATCATTATATTTTTATGGTCTATAATTTCACGGAAAAATTTTGTAAAAATTTCATTCAAAAATTTCGACGTTTGGGCACTCAATTTAGTCAAAATGACTAAATTGTAAAAAGTGCAAAAGTTTAGTTCAACATGTTAGAAGTGTCTAATTGTTATGAAATTATAAATTGGGGGTCCTTATATGGTAATTAGACCATTAGTTAATTGATGGACAAAAATAGACATAAGAAATGGGTGAAATAGATTTTTTTTAAATGGGGGCATTTTAGTCATTTAGTAATAAAAAGAATTAAAAAGGGAAAAAGACGGCAAAATGTGCTCATCTTCTTCATGGTGAATGAAACCAGCAAGGGGGAAGCCATAGTTAGGGTTTTTAAGCTTCCAAGCTCAATAGTAAGTGATTCCAAGCCACGTTTTTAATGTTCTTTACGTTTTTTGAGTCTCGGTAACTTAATTTAGCTTATTCTAGCAATAATTTAACCTAGGGTTTATATTTGGAAAAATACCCATAGGTGAAAAGTGTTTATTTTGCTGTTTTATGGTGGAATATGAAGCTAGAAATTATGTTAAATAACTTTTGCTAAGCGATTTTAAACGAAAACGGGTAAATTGACATAATCGGTAAAAATACTTAATGTTCAAAAGTGTGTGTTAGAGTGAGAATTTGATCTTGTCATATAAGGGAAAAATTTTCAGCTTGTCATAAAACATAAGAATAAGAGATGATTTTAAATTTTCAAGCTTAGGGACAAAAGTGTAAATATGTAAAAGTTTGGGGGCAAAATTGTAATTTTTCAAAAAGTTGGGTGGAGGACTATTTTATTAAATGTGAACATTAAATGAGTTAAATTTGCTATTATAGATCAAGAAAGAAAAGAAGACTACCTCAAACGGGGAAAAGAGAAGATAGTGGAGTAAATTGCAAAATTACAATATTTTGCACCGAGGTAAGTAAACATGTGATTTAATGCATTATTTTGATATTATTCAATATATGTTGGGATTTAATAGAACATAGAATAAATATTCGGCAAGATCCTAAAAATGTGGTAACGTTGGGAAAGGTGGTAAAATGTTCAAAATATGGGTTCCGGTTGAACACTCGGAATAAGCCTGAGTACATTGAATATAAAGGGGGTTGCTAAGTGCTGATTCCCCCAAGGGGTTGCTAAGTGTTAATTCCCTGACTCATTGGTGGTTGCTAAGTGCTGATTCCACCGTATCTTGAATATAAAGGGGGTTGCTAAGTGTTGATTCCCCTAAGGGGTTGCTAAGTGCTGATTCCCTGATTCATTGGTGGTTGCTAAGTGCTGATCCCACCGTATTTTAAATGTGAAGGGGGTTGCTAAGTGCTGATTCCCACAAGGGGTTGCTAAGTGCTCATTCCCCGAATCATTGGTGGTTGCTAAGTGCTGATTCCACCATATCTTTGAATGTGAAAGGGGTTGCTAAGTGGTGATTCCCCGAATCACTGGTGGTTGCTAAGTGCTGAATCCTCCGATAACGGTTAATATTCCGAGTGTTCAGCGAATAAATTGGGAAGGCGAATATTTATATGTGGTGGACAAGTTTATGGGAGGAATATTGGGAGGAAATATCAAAAATACAAAAGAAACAATTTAAATACAAAACTGTTTTGAGCAACAGCAGTTGGTCAACTTTGAAAAATCACCATAAATGTTGGAAAATGAATTAGAGGTTGAATAATATATGAAATTTAATCTGAATGAGTCTATTTTCATATGAAAGAAATAGAGCAAGCAAAAGACTTGTATATTTGGGGATATTTGAATTTATTTGAGACAGGGTTGGATTGATTTTGAAATCCCCTGTTCCAACTTTGGAAAATCACTAAAAATTGTACAAAAATAATTATGGCCTAAAATTTATATGCCTAGATTCCTTAATTAGTCTATTTTTAATAGAAATAAACTATAACATTTTTTTAATTTTTTACAGGGATTTAATTAAATTTTATTAAAGGGAAGTCAGAATCGTCGGGCAGTGAAATAGGGGAATCCTTAAAGAATAAAATGTACTAATTGGCTAAATAAAAATTTCTGAAAATTTTATGGTTGAAAGGTGTATTACTCTAGTTTTGGTTAAAATTTACGGAACATAATTTGAAGTCCTGTAGCTCCAAATAAAAATAAATTAGAGTCTGTGATGCAAAAAGATAGTTTGCTGGAAATTAAACGAACCTTGAAATTTATGTATGATTAAAATTATGTTACTATGTAATCATGTGAGGAATTTATTTATTTGTCATATGTTTACTTACTAAGCTATATGCTTCCTCTTTTTTATTTTCCCTTGATTATAGTGACAACAGCCAGCTCAGAATTTGGACGAGGTTAAGAAATCATCCACACTATCATCAACTTTTTTGGTACTTTGTAATTAATATTTTTGAAATATGGCATGTATAGATAACTTTATGTGATGTGGTATAAATATATATATAGTGTTGTTCGGTTTAATATGTTGGTGATTATTAATGGAAAATTTATGTCTGAACATATATCTGTAATTGGTTGAAAATATTGAAGTTGTTTGAAATTGTTTTTGGAAAGTTGTAGGGGTTTATGTAAAAACAAGCAGAAATGCTGCCGAATTTTTTATAAAAAAATAATTTATTAGTGTTTGACTTCTAGTAATACCTCATACTCTGTTTCGGCAAGGAACACGAGTAAGGGATGTTACATTTTAGTGGTATCAGAGCTACGGTTTAGCCGGTTCTCAGACTAATAAAATATGTGTGAAAGTCAATCTATACATGCCATAATTATATTGTGATAGTGTGATGATTTCTGACAATTTAAAATTTTGTTTTATATAGTAAATGGATCCTGACCGAAGTGTGGCAGATGATGTTGAAAGTAATGTGTCGGCTCCCGCACAAGGAACCGCGCATTAAAAAAGTAGACATGAGACGCATAGTCAGGATGAGGCTCAGGAAGCCTTCCTTCGAATGATGAGTAATTGGTACACAGAATTTGTTCGTGCAAATCCGAATGTTCAACCTCCTCTACCCCCTCCTATTCCTCAACCGGTTCTCGTAGCTCCACAAAGTGTTGATTTGGTGAGATCAAGTAAACCTCCCGTTGACAAAATCCGAAAGCATGGGGCTGAAGATTTCAGGGCTAATGTTGATGATGATCTAGAAAAAGCAGAGTTTTGGCTTGAAAACACTATTCGAGTATTTGATGAACTATCTTGTACTTCTGATGAATGTTTGAAATGTGATGTGTCTTTACTGAATGATTCAGCATACCGTTGGTGGAAAACATTAATATCGGTGGTTCCGAAAGAAAGAGTTACTTGGGACTTCTTCCAGGAGGAATTCAGAAAGAAATATATAAGCCAGCGGTTTATTGATCAAGAAACGCAAGGAATTTCTTGAGTTGAAGCAGGGCCGGATGTCTGTGGCAGAATATGAAAAGGAGTTTGTTAGGCTCAGCAAATATGCCCAGGAATGTGTGCCCACGGAGGCCATTCTGTGTAAAATATTTGAATAGGGGTTAAATGAAGATATCAGATTGTATGTTGGGGTTTTAGAGTTGAAAGAATTTGTAGTACTGGTTGACCGAGCTTGCAAAGTTGAAGAACTGAGTAAAGAAAAGAGAAGAGCGGAGATGGAAGCTCGAGATGTAAGAAAAAGGTCAATCAGCAGAACATTTCAATCCCAACCAAAAAAGCTTAAAGGGATGGATCCACGACCAACTAGTTCAGTTGGGTATTCACGTAGAGATCGAGGGAGGTCATATTCCGGAGCTAAAACTCAAGCGACCTCAGTAGCAAGTGTGGGCAATGTGGGGAATACTAGATCTGAGTGTCGACAGTGTGGCCGGTGACATGCTGGTGAGTGTTGGGGATTTAGACGAGCCTATTTCAGGTGTGGTTCTCAAGAACACTATATAAAAGATTGCCCTGAGAGAATAGAGGAAGAAAGATTGCAGAGAGCTGGATCGGGTGACATTGTCAGTAGAGGTAGACCACCGTGGAATATTGGGATCAAAGTCAGTGGTAAAAGCATGGCGAAAGATACAGTGAGAGATCAGAAACTAGAACGCCTGCCAGAACTTATTCCATACATGCTCGTGAGGATGCATCATCTCCTGATGTGATTACTGGTACATTTTCTCTTCATGATATTGATGTTGTTGCTTTAATTGACCCTGGGTCTACTCATTCATATGTATGTGTGAATTTAGTATCTAATAAGAAATTTTCTGTTGAAAATATTGAATTTGTGGTTAAAGTATCAAATCCCTTAGGCAAATATGTCTTAGTCGATAAGGTTTGCAAGAATTGTCCTCTGATGATTCAAGGTCACTATTTCCCGGCTAATTTGATGTTGTTACCATTTGATGAGTTTGATGTTATTTTGGGGATGGATTGGTTGATATTGCATGATGCCAAGGTAAATTATAGACAGAAAATCCTTGAATTGAAGTGTGAAAATGGAGAAATTCTCCGGGTTGAAGCAAAAGAGCCGAATAAATTGCCTATCGTGATTTCGCACATGTCTGCTCAGAGATACTTGAGAAAAGGATGTGAAGCCTATATTGCTTATGTGTTGAATACTGGTATAACTGGGTCGAAGCTTGAATTAGTGCCGGTAGTTTGCGAATTTCCGGATGTATTTCCAAAAGAATTACCTAGGTTACCTCCGATTAGAGAAGTGGAGTTTGCTAATGACTTGTTACCTGGTACTGCATCGATTTCTATTGCTCCGTATCGGATGGCTCCGACTGAGTTGAGAGAATTAACAGCTCAATTACAAGAGTTTACAGATAAAGGATTTGTGAGACCGAGTTTTTCTCCCTGGGGTGCTCCTGTATTATTTGTGAAAAAGAAAGAAAGCTCTATGAGACTTTGTATTGATTATCGTCAGCTCAACAAAGTGACTATAAGGAACAAGTATCCTTTGCCGAGAATTGATGATTTGTTTGACCAACTAAAAGGAGCAACAGTGTTTTCAAAGATTGATCTGAGGTCTAGTTACTATCAATTGAGAGTTAGGGAGTCCGATGTGTGAAAGACTGCTTTCAGAACAAGGTATGGACATTATGAATTTCTGGTAATGCCTTTTGGGTTGACTAATGCTCCGGCTATTTTTATGGATTTAATGAACCGAATTTTTCGGCCGTATCTGGATAAGTTTGTGGTGGTGTTCATAGATGATATTTTAATTTATTCTCGGGATGAATCCGAGCACGCCGAACATTTGAGAACTGTGTCACAGATTCTGAGAGAGAAGAAATTGTATGCTAAATTCAGCAAAAGCGAGTTTTGGCTTCGTGAGGTCGGATTCTTGGGACATATAGTTTCAAGTGAAGGTATTCGGGTTGATCCAAGCAAAATTTTAGCAATTGTTGATTAGGAGCCACCAAAAAATGTGACCGAGGTTAGAAGCTTTCTAGGCTTAGCCGGGTATTACAGACGGTTTGTCAAGGGATTCTCGATGATTGCCTCTCCCATGACTAAGTTACTGCAGAAAAATGTCAAGTTTGAATGGACCGACAAATGTCACCAAAGTTTTGAGAAATTGAAGGCATTGTTGACTGAGGCGCCAGTGTTGGTGCAACTTGAGTCAGGGAAGGAGTTTGTAATTTACAGTGATGCATCATTGAATGGTCTTGGGTGTGTGTTAATGCAAGAGGGCAAAGTAATAGCTTATGCTTCGAGACAGCTGAAACCGCATGAGAAGAATTATCGGACGCATGATTTAGAATTGGCTGCCATTGTTTTTGCTTTAAAAATTTGGCGTCATTATTTGTATGGTGAGACGTGCCGAATCTTCACTGATCATAAGAGCTTAAAGTATTTAATGAATCAAAAAGACTTAAATTTGCGACAACGAAGATGACTCGAGCTAATAAAAGATTATGAGCTAGTGATTGATTATCATCCCAGAAAAGCTAATATTGTTGCTGATGCCTTGAGCAGAAAATATTTATTTGCTTTGAGAGCTATGAGTACGAGGTTAGCTTATTCTAATGATGGTTCAATTTTGGCTGAATTGAGGGCTAGACCGTTATTTCTTTAGTAAATTAGGGAAGTTCAAAAAGAATGACAGTAAATTGCAAGCCAGGAGAGCTCAGTGTGAAGCAGGTGATGACTCAGATTTTCAAATTGGTTCAGATGATTGCCTGATGTTCCGGGATAGAGTATGTGTACCGAGAAATGATGAGTTAATTCGGACCATTTTATGTGAGGCACATAGTGGTAATTTGTCAGTCCACCCAGGTAGTGTGAAAATGTATAATGATTTGAAAAAATTGTATTAGTGGCCGGGCATGAAAAAAGATATCTCGGAATTTGTATCAAAGTGTTTAATTTGTCAACAAGTGAAAGCTGAGCATCAAGTACCATCGGGTTTACTTCAGCCGGTAATGATACCAGAGTGGAAGTGGGACAGTATCACAATGGATTTTGTGACAGGATTGCCTTTAACTCCAAAGAAGAAGGATGCTATTTGGGTAATTGTTGATAGACTGACAAAGTCAGCCCATTTCCTTCCAGTACGCATTGATTACTCACATGACAGGTTGGCGGAGTTATATGTTGCTGAAATAGTGAGATTACACGGGGTGTCTAAGTCTATTATATTGGATAGAGATCCGAGGTTTACATCGAGGTTTTGGATAAAGTTGCAGGAAGCTTTGGGTACAAAATTGAACTTTAGTACTGCGTTCCATCTGTAAATTGACGGGCAATCAGAAATAGTGATTCAAGTTCTTGAAGATATGCTCCAGTGTTGTATTTTAGAATTTGAAGGCAGTTGGGAGCAATATCTACCATTGGTTGAATTTGCTTACAACAATAGCTATTAGTCAAGTATACGAATGGCACCGTATGAAGCATTATATGGGCGTAAGTGTAGAACTCCTTTATATTGGACTGAACTCGGTGAAAACCGGATTCATGGAGTTGACTTGGTGAAAGAAACTAAAGAAAAAGTGAAAATAATCCGTGACTGTTTAAAAGCTGCTTCAAATCGGCAAAAGTAATATGCGGATTTAAAGAGGAAAGAAATTGAGTTTCAAGTGCGTGATAAAGTGTTCTTGAAACTACCTCCATGGAAGAAGATTCTGAGATTTGGTCGTAAAGGCAAATTGAGTCCACGTTTTATTGGACCGTATGAAGGTATTGAAAGAATTGGACCTATAGCTTATCGGTTAGCTTTACCAACAGAGTTGGAAAGGATACATAATGTATTTCATGTATCGATGTTGCGACGCTATCGTTCGGATCCTTCACATATAGTTTCTCCTACAGAGATTGAAGTTCGACCGGATATGACTTATGAGGAGCAACCGATAAAGATTCTGGCTCGAGAGGTCAAACAGTTAAGGAATAAAAGTGTACCTTAGTGAAAGTGTTGTGGCAAAAACATGGAATGGAAGAGGCTACGTGGGAACCGGAGGAAGTTATGAGGAAACAGTACCCAAACCTATTTTCAATAAGATTTTCTGGAACGAAAATCCCTAAGGGGGGAGAATTGTAATAGCCCGATTTTGGGCCTAGTCAGAACAGTGGTTTTGGGACCACAAATCCGACGAGAGAAAATATGATTATCATTATAATTTAATAGTCTATAATTTCACGGAAAAATTTTGTAAAAATTTCGTTCGAAAATTTTGACGTTTGAGCACTCAATTTAGTCAAAAGGACTAAATTGTAAAAAGTACAAAAGTTGAGTTCTACATGTTAGAAGTGTCTAGTTGTTATGAAATTATAAATTGGGGATCCTTATATGGTAATTAGACCATTAGTTAATTGATGGACAAAAATAGACATAAGAAATGGGTGAAAGAGATTTTTTTAAAATGGAGGCATTTTAGTCATTTAGTAATAAAAAGAATTAAAAAAGGAAAAAGATGGCAAAATGTGCTCATCTTCTTCATGGTGAACGAAATCAGCAAGGGGGAAGCCATAGTTAGGGTTTTTAAGCTTCCAAGCTCAATAGTAAGTGATTCCAAGCCCCGTTTTTAATGTTCTTTACGTTTTTTGAGTCCCGGTAACTTAATTTAGCTTATTCTAGCAATAATTTAACCTAGGGTTTATATTTGGAAAAATACCCATAGGTGAAAAGTGTTTATTTTGTTGTTTTGTAGTGGAATATGAAGCTAGAAATTATGTTAAACAACTTTTGCTAAGCGATTTTAAACGAAAACGGGTAAATTGACATAATCAGTAAAAATACTTAATGTTCAAAAGTGTGTTAGAGTGAGAATTTGTTGTCATAGAAGGGAAAAATTTTCAGCATGTCATAAAACATAAGAATAAGAGATGAATTTTAATTTTCAAGCTTAGGGAAAAAAGTGTAAATGTGTAAAAGTTTGGGGGCAAAATTGTAATTTTTCAAAAAGTTGGGTGGAGGACTATTTTATTAAATGTGAATATTAAATGAGTTAAATTTGCTATTATAGATCTAGAAAGACGAGAAGACTACCTCAAACGGCGAAAAGAGAAGATAGTGGAGTAAATTGTAAAATTACGATATTTTGCACCGACGTAAGTAAACATGTGATTTAATGCATTATTTTGGTATTATTCAATATATGTTGGGATTTAATAGAACATAGAATAAGTATTCGGCAAGATCCTAAAAATGTGGTTAAGTTGGGAAAGGTGGTAAAATGTTCAAAATATGGGTTCCGGTTGAACACTCGGAATAAGCCGGAGTACATTGAATATAAAGGGGGTTGCTAAGTGCTGATTCCCCCAAGGGGTTGCTAAGTGTTGGTTCCTCGACTCATTGGTGGTTGCTAAGTGCTGATTCCACCATATCTTGAATATAAAGGGGGTTGCTAAGTGCTGATTCCCCCAAGGGGTTGCTAAGTGTTGATTCCCCGATTCATTGGTGGTTGCTAAGTGCTGATCCCACCATATTTTAAATGTGAAGGGGTTGCTAAGTGCTGATTCCCCGAATCATTGGTGGTTGCTAGGTGCTGATTCCACCATATCTTTTAATGTGAAAGTGGTTGCTAAGTGTTGATTCCCCGAATCACTGTTGGTTGCTAAGTGCTGAATCCACCGATAACGGTTAATATTCCGAGTGTTCAACGAGTAAATTGGGAAGGTAAATATTTATATGTGGTGGACAAGTTTATGGGAGGAATATTAGGTTTGATACTTAATCGACCCATGTATAAGAGGGGAGGAAATATCAAAATACAAAAGAAACAATTTAAATACAAAACTGTTTTAAACAACAGCAGTTGGGCAACTTTGAAAAATCACCATAAATGTTGTAAAATGAATTAGAGGTTGAATAATATATGAAATTGAATCTGAATGAGTCTATTTTCATATGAAAGAAACAGAGCAAGAAAAAGAGTTGTATATTTGGGGATATTTGAATTTATTTGAGACAGGGTTGGATTGATTTCGAAATCCCCTGTTCCAACTTTGGAAAATCACTAAAAATTGTAAAAAAATAATTATGGCCTAAAATTTATATGCCTAGATTCCTTAATTAGTCTATTTTTAATAGAAATAAACTATAACATTTTTTTAATTTTCTACACGAGGTAATTAAATTTTATTAAAGGGAAGTCATAATCGTCGGGCAGTGAAATAGGGGAATCCTTAAAGAATAAAATGTACTAATTGGCTAAATAAAAATTTCTGAAAATTTTATGGTGGAAAGGTGTATTACTCTAGTTTCGGTTAAAATTTACGGAACATAATTTGAAGTCATGTAGCTCTAGATAAAAATAAATTAGAGTCTATGATGCAGAAAGATAGTTTGCTGGAAATTAAACGAACCTTGAAATTTATGTATGATTAAAATTATGTTACTATGTAATCATGTGAGGAATTTATTTATTTTTCATATGTTTACTTACTAAGCTATATGCTTACTTGTTTTTATTTTCCCTTGATTATAGTGACATCAGCCAGCTCGGAATTTGGACGAAGTCAGGAAATCATCCACACTATCATCAACTTTTTTGGTATTTTGTAATTAATATTTTTGAAATATGGCATGTATAGATGACTTTATGTGATGTGGTATAAATATATATATAGTGTTGTTCGGTTTAATATGTTGGTGATTATTAATGGAAAAATTATGTCTGAACATATATCTGTAATTGGTTGGAAATATTGAAGTTGTTTGAAATTGTTTTTGGAAAGTTGCAGGGGGTTTTACGTAAAAACAAGCAGAAATGCTGCCGAATTTTTTATAAAAAAAAATAATTTGTAAGTGTTTGACTTCTAGTAATACCTCATACTCTATTTCGGCAAGGAACACGGGTAAGGGATGTTGCAATAAATGCTCAGAGCAAGGATGTCGACCGTTTTCCTCGCATTAAGGTGCGCCAAAATTAGCTCTTGCAGGCTTTTCCAAGGGATGCATTTGCTTTCCCCCTTCTGCTTGATCCGTGCTGTGACCCACTGCTCACTCATTCCGATGATGTTCATCAACTTCTTTACAAAGGTTGGGACATTAACGGCTCTAGAGTAGACTTTATCGACTTAGATCTTCAGGCAACGAAGCCAAGCCGTATATTCCTCTATAGTGGGCACTACAATAACCCTTCCAAAGGTAAAGCAACCATATGCGGGGTTTCAATACAGAGCAAAGGCTCGAAACAGATGTTCATCTACCTTCATGTCGAGTAGATACGACAAATCCCCATAGCTAGAGTTGAACAAATGCTTAGTTTCGTCATTCCAATGATCCCATATTACTTTTAATTCCTGAAGGCTATTTTGCGTTACACTGATACGGGTGTAGTCCCACAACTCCGACGTATACCCCCCGGTTAGACTATCTCCTTTCTCTAATTTTGTTTTCTCTGACCACATACGAACAGCAGCATTGTCCTCTACTTTATCAAGAAATGAGTTCTCCATGCCAAGCTTTCTAATTTAGCAATCGAACTTGAATCGACACTCTTTTGAATATGAAATGACATGCAAACATAGCAAAAACGCCACAGGTTAGTGCAACATACAGAAACACAACTTCAAGTAAGCAAAAAAGTCTAACACCTATTAGGGTAACAGCTAGAGTTTCCACAATACGATCAAGGGTGGGCTCCTAGTGTTTTCTATATGCAGCTCGGTTCTAAAGTTGAGGTACTCGAACCAGCAGATTCCTCGATCCTCACCCATTATAGGCTCATACGGACCGAGTTCGGTTCAGGGGAATACATTTCCCTATGGCTGCACGGAGATGAAAATCTCACGAAGACATAGGTACGGATGTATCCCGGAAGCGGTCAACTATCCTGCACGAAGGTGAAAACCTCACGATGGACTAGTTTCTCACTCCCACTTAAAAGGGTAAGACTAAACAGTCTTTATGCAATATGATGCCAAGATATAAAACTCGATTTACAGTGATCATACAAACAAGTGCAAAGGGAGGATCGTAATTTTTCAAATGAAATTTTTAATTTTCGACAATAAGAAAAAAACAATCAATTTTGCGGCTTGACTCTCTAAAGGTTCCCAGCGGAGTCGCCAAGCTGTCGAAACCATTTTTTTTAAAACAGAAAGCTAGTTGTTGACTTAAAACTGAAAATTGGAGTAGCCACCGATCTCTTAAAGAGGCGTGATCGGATCACCTTGAAAACAATTTTAGGTCTACTAATTTTGAGAAAATAGGTTCGGGAGTCGGTTATGCACGAGGAAGGGTTAGCACCCTCGTAACGCCCAAAATTGGTACCGAATTGATTGTTTAATGTCTTAGTTTCGAGAATTTGAAAAGATTTTAAAATACGATCCTTCCTTTTTTATTAATTTTAATTTTATAAAAGATGCTTGGATAAATCGATGTGAATTCTAAAGACCTTCTCATCTCGGAGTAATGAAATGTCATGCCCAATACATTAGGACACGACATTTTTAGTCCTCGAGAATGAGATTGTCTTTTGATTTTCAAAACTCTTGCGGTGAAGTCAAAAAGAGATATTCAATTGCTTTAAGTCAGATGAAAAATTGAAACCCAATACGTTAGGGCACAATTTCTCAAAATTCCTAGCATTGAATATATCCCTTATTATTATTAAAAATCTTCATTTCGAGAAAACGACATGTCACATCCAATACATTAGGACATGACGTATCGAATTCCCGAGAATGAGTTTTTATTTGTGTTTTGATTAAATAAAATTTTCGATTATTTAGATTCAACGAGGAAAATTGGAACCCAATACGTTAGGGCTCAATTCTCTCGAGGATTCCAAATTTCGAGTATTGCGTTATTTTGAAACCTTTTGTATGGAATGACTTTGACATTTGTGATCTTTTGAATGAATAAAAAACTGATTGAACAATAATGTACAACATAAAGGATGATTTGTAAATAACATACACTAATGAATTGCGAATAATCAATAGGCAAATACAAACAAACATAGTAACAATAATCTCAATCATACATTTTGCCAATGCTAATAATATCGACATCCAAAGAATAAACGAATTATCAATAAAAAATGAGTTATATGTGTAAAATTTAAAATAAACAATATACATATATGAGTTTAAAATAAGTCAAAAATGAAGATAAAAAAATAAACACCATAAAAAAATATCAAAATGAAGTTTAAGGTGAATATTGTATATGAAGAAAACCAAAATACATGAAATAATATATACATATAAATTTAAATAATATTACACATGTGAAATGAAGATGTTAATAACAATATGAATGATAATATATACATAATAATATATATAAAAAAAGGTTGAAATAAATGAAATATATAAAGTAAGGCTTTTAAAAGAAAATAATTATATAAATATAGGAATAAGTAAAAATATATATAATAATATGAAATCGGTAATATATTATATGTACATGTATGGATGAAAATAGTTTAATATTAACTGTATATACATATATAGATAGAGCATTGTATAAGAATATTATTGTATAGCGAATTTTAAAAGTATTATAAAATAAAACCATTAGAAAATGTTTAAAATATATTGGATTAATATAAACATAATAATAATAAGTTTAAACATTCCAGTAATATTAAATTTTAAGTTAAAAATATCATAATAATAAATAAATAAATAAATAAACAAACAAGCGAATTTAAATCAACTAATAAGGATTGAATTGAATTTGAAACAAAATTAAAGGAAAAAACAAAAATAAAACAAAACTGAGGGCCAAAATACGACACGCGGATAACATGAGGGCCAAATAGGAAAATTCCCTTCCCTCAAAACGCAGAGCCTTGACACGGCCCAAATTGGAACACATTTCCAATGTGGAGGGACTTGAGGGATAAATAACCCATTTAACAAGAGCGCGCGGATCCCCCATGGAGCAGGTCGGGTCGCGCGCGGGTTGCTGGGTAATGGTCAATACGGCGCCGTTTTGAAGCTATTGAATCAGGCTTCAAATGATGTCATTCTATGATCCCTTTAAAACTAAAATCTATACCCTTATTTAGCAGTCCCTAAATCAGGTTGGCCAAAACCCTAGCCGCTCTCCCCTTAAAAATCTGGCCATCCGAATGCCGATTAATCTCCACCCAGACTCCGACAGCGATGGAGGGAGCGAAGATCCATCGGTGCTGTTAAAAGGTAATTTCTCCCTTTTTATTCTATATCTATTCTTATATATGTTTGATAAAAAAAGTAAAAAGAAAAGAAATATGAATCGGAAAAAGAACCGAATGACGGAAAGGAAAAAAGGAAAGGAAAACTTCGAGGAATCACCTTCAAAAACTCAGTCCTTTTTTTATTCTTTTTGTGTATTGATATTACGTGTGTCTGTAACCATACAAACGCTGAAAATGGCTTTATATAGCCGAAAATAAAATGAAAATTACAAAAGAAAAATGGATTTCGCTGTTTTTCTCCTTTTTCCTCTTTTTGCTGTCGATTTCTACTCGTTTTTACTTGTTTGTTTGTGTACAGGTACGAGCATACGGGGCAGTGGGCGTGGAGTGTACGGAGGTAGAGGCGCATGCATACGGAGGCTCGTCACGTACGAAGGGCTTGGTTACGGCGCTGAAGTCTGCTTCTGCTTCAGAAACTACTAGGGTTTCGGCCTTGATTTGGGCTGGGCATTAGGGTGGTGTTGGGGTTTGTAACGTTTGAGCTTATGGTGTTTGAAAATTTAGGCTAGTTGGGCCTACTTGGATTTGGGTCTGTTGATGTAAAGAACTGGATTGTGTTATTTTGTGGACTTTTACTTTTTGATTTCTATTGGTTTTATTTATTTTATAAAATTGGGCTGTGCAAATTGGGTATTACAATCGTAACCTTTCCTTTACATCAATGCTTACACGAGCTGTGAAATAGGCCTGCTCACACGAGCTATGGGTAGGAATGTAAGCTACATGATGCTGCTCACACGAGCTCTGGAGAACACGCAATAAATACAGGACCTCAGCCATCGGTCTGACACTCAAGACCAACACTTTAAACATGAAATCCTTAATGACATGTCATTTGTATCCGAAGAATTCTTAAGGTTCAAACAAGATTCGTTATCCATCGATTATTCATATCATTGATACATTTTTATTCAAATTCATTATATTACAACAACATAGCAAATATTCAATTTAGCTAACATTAAAACGGTCACAATTCTTACGAACTTACCTCGATAATGAGGGTTGTAGTAAAAGAGTCGAACTAATATGAAGCTTTAGCTTTTCCTCGATTTAAGTTCGATTTTAGTTTATCTTGATCTAAATAAATAATTTCATTCAATTAAGTACTTCTAGAATTCAGTTTAATTCATAATTCGTATTTATGCAAAATTATGAAATTGCCCCTAACATTTTAACTTTTCACAATTTAGTCCTTAATCTCATAACTTAAATATAACTCATTTTAACCTAAATCCAACTTAACCAATGTTACAAGGGACCTAGAAACAACCCATTATTCCCAACAATTCACAACAAAACTCTTGGATTTATACTTTTAACAATTTAATCCCTATTTCTAGAATTCATAAAAAATCACTTAACAAAACATGTTTATTTTACAACCAAGATTCATAATCTATCAACTAACATCAAAACACATTCAAAAAATCCATGGCAAGTCCCTCAAATTTTAAAATTTTTGCAAATTAAACATTGGGCTAGCTAGATTAAGCTAAAATGCACTCAAAAACATAAAAAATCATTAAAACCGGAGCTTGAAAACTCATCATGGAATCACAAAATGTTGGTTAAAACTAGCTCCCTTCTCTAATGGCTAATTTAGGTTTTTGAAACAAAATGATGAAGACAACATCTTTCTTTTGTATTTTATTAACTTGATTTTTCTTTTAGTTACTAAATTACCTTATTAACCTTATTACTAATTAAAAATTTCAATAAAACCTTGTCCATGCACATCCACTAACATATATTATGGTATAATTACCATATAAATCCATCAGCTTTCCTTTCCATAGCTATTTAGCCCTTTTAACTAATAGAATTCAAATTTTACAGCTTTTACAATTCAGTCATTTTCACCTAATTAATCATTTAAACATCAAAATTTCTTAATGAAATTTTAATACAACCTTAATGTAATCTTGTATACATTAAATAAATATTAAAATAATAACTCACTCATCGTAATTGTAGTCCCGAAACCACTGTTTTCCACACACTGAAAATGGGTTGTTACAAATTGCCATTTTGCTCTTTTATAAAATAAAACTTATTTTTGGAAATCCAACTATCCAATATGCAATTCAGTCATTAATAACACCAATTAAACCTTTAATTTAACACATAATTGGGCCAATTTACCAAATTTCCCTTAATATCACTCACCTCCACACTTGGCTTTTTAAGCAAAAATGTGTTCAAACAAGCAAGTTTAAGCTTCAATTCTGATTTGCATGTTCTCCTCTTGATGTGGAGCTTTAATAGAGACAAAGTATGCATTACAGACTAAAAATATCAACAAGAAACACGAAATTTGATAAATTATACAAATCTAAATCATTGATCTAAACTCCGTTACTGATGTTGCACAACTAAGCCAAAATATGGAATTCCTCAACTAATCTCCCTTTCCAGCACCTCAAACCACATCTAATCTTCATTCCTAGTCCAATAACATGTATTATAAGTGTTAATTTCATCATTTAATTCGTTTCATTATTTTCCAGAAAACTCATCCATGTTCTTGATCAAATTCGAATTTCTCGAAATTGATTCATAAAACGTGTTTGATCTTTTGGTTTAAGATTAAAAACAACTTATTAGACCTATTTTGAGCTTAGACATCCATTATTATTTGGATTCCAACTCAAATTTAAAGACCCACCATTGTTGATCCGCAAGTTTAAGAAAGAAGAAATTAAAGTTGAAATCCATTATAATCACTTTAATTAACAAATAATGATTGAAATCAACTTAAAAACAAGTTTAGATATGAGGATTACCTTCAATTGAACTCAAATCGTTGATTTGGAAGTTTAAATCAAAATGCTTGTAGAAATTCAGATGACTTTTTGCCCAACTATGAAAATTATTTCGAGAGATTTTAGAGAGAATTTTGGGAGAGAAAAGGTTTAGATCTATTCTTTGATATTTGGTTTATGAAAACAAGCAAAAAGAGAGAGAGAGAGAGAGAGAGAGAGAGAGAGAGAGAGAGCTCTCAATTTGGGTGAAAAATGAGTGAAAGGCGAGGTACTTGCAGAGTTTTTAAAACTCAAAACCTTCACCTAATTTTCAAAATTTGGGGAATTTGTCATCAGGCCACTCCCCCTTTTCCTTTATTTTACAAGTAGCTCCTTTCCCTCCAAAATTTCAAAAATATGGTTTATTTTCTATAAAACCTCTTACACATTTCCCTTGTTTTTCAAATTAATCCCATTTAATTAATATTTTAAATCACCCAATTTAACCCCTATTTTAAATTATTTTTAAATTCTAATTTAACCCAAAATATTTATTTTTACCCAAAAATTATTTAAAACTATAAAATTAATTTTTCTAAAAATATTTTTATTTTTCGGAATATTATTTACCGATTTTTAGATTAAATTAAGCTAACAAATTAAGAATATAAATTGCTAATTAACCCAATTAATTCTCGATTTTCACTCGGAACCTGGTAAACATACCTGAAACTACTAGACCTATTTTCGGGGCCTTACATTGTTCCCACTAGGATGCATAGCACATGGACTACTATGAGCCTCGGTAAGAATCAAGTGTCTCAAATCCTAGTCCATCGGAACACACAATCGACCTCGAAAATAAAGAACACCATCAGAATTGAGATCAAAATATCTAAGAACACCTAACTCAACCTAACAGATGCGACACGCCAAACTCTCATCAAACGGTTGTCTCTCTCAAGTTTGCTGAATAGGGGTCGGCTTCACTTGAAGCTCAGCTAACAAACCACCATCCTAGAAAATCGACAACTTCGCAAACATTGCCCTTAAGTCAACTAAAAACTTGAGACTTAAGGCATCAACGACAATATTCGTCTTTCCCCAATAATACTCAATCACACAGTCATAGTCCTTCAACAACTCAATCCAATGCCTCATCTGTCTCAAGCTCTCCTTCAGGGTAAGGAGATACTTAAGACTCTTGTGATCGGTGTAAATCACACACCTCTCACCATACAGGTGGTGACACCAAATCTTAAGTACAAAGACTACAACAACCAACTCCAGATCATGGGTCGGATAGTTATACTCACGTGGCCTCAACTGCCTCGATGCATAAGCAACTATCTTTCCCTCCTACATCAGCAACCAACCCAATCCCATGTACGAAGCATCATTGAAAACAACATACTCCTTACCAGATTCCGGTTGTGTCAATACAGGCGTTTCAATCAAAACTAACTTCAGCTTCTCAAAACTCTTTTGTCTCTCGTCAGTTCACTCAAAGGCAGAGTTCTTCTGAAGCAACTTTGTCAACAGAGCAGTAATACTCAAAAAACCTTCGACAAAATAATGATAGTAACCAGCTAAGCCCAATAAACTCCTGACCTCAAACATAGTCCTCAGCGGCTTCCAATCCAAGATCACTTCAACCTTCTTCAAATCAACCTGAATACCCTCGACTAAAACGACATGACCAAGAAAAACCACCTCACAAAGCCAAAACTCACACTTGCTCAACTTAGCATACAATTGCTTCTCCCTAAAACTTGAAGTACCACTCTCAAATGCTCATCATGCTCATCTTTCGATCGAGAATACACCAATATATCATCTATGAAAACCACAACGAATCGATCTAGATAGGAATGGAATACACGATTCACATTTCCATAAACGCGACATATGCATTCGTCAACCCAAATGGCATGACAAGCAACTCAAAATGCCTATAACGAGTCCTAAAAATCGCTTTCATAACATCAGCATCCTTCACCTTCAACTGATAGTACCCAGACCTTAAATCAATCTTTAAGAAAACCGAAGCTCCTCGAAGCTGGTCAAATAGATCATCAATCCTTAGAAGTTGATACATATTCTTGATGGTCAACTTATTCAGCTGGCAATAATCAATTCACAGCCTCAAAGCCTCATCCTTCTTCTTCACAAATAGAATCAGTCCTCCCCACGGTGACATACTCTTTCGAATGAAACCCCGGTCCAACAACTCTTGCAACTGAAGCTTCAACTCTTTAAATTCCTTAGGTGTCATGCGATAGGGCGCAATTAACACCGGAGCTGTATCGAGATAGAGCTCAATACCGAACTCAACTTCTTTATCCTATGGTAAACCAAGCAACTCCTCAAGAAACACATCCAAAAAATCACAGATAACTCAAATCATATCCAACCTCAACTCCTTACTATCGACATTCAGTACATAGGCTAGATAAGCTTCGTAACCTTTCCAGACCAACTTCTCAGCTCTAAGCGAAGAAATCACATTAGAAAGCAACTCCAACTTCTCTCCAACAACAACAACTTCGAAACCATCCGCGCAACACAAAATCACCATAATTACCTCACAATCAACCTTCGCTCGATGCTCGGTCAACCAATCCATCCTGAGGATAACATAGAACCCTTAGAACGGTAATTCTAAAAGATCTATAGGAAACACTTGTCCCTAAACCATTAGAGAACAACGACGGTAAACCCAATCCACCACTACACTATCACCTAGAGGGATCTTAATCATAACACCTAACCTAGATGTCTCTACAGGAATCCTTAACTTTCTAACTACATCACTCAGAATAAACGATCCCATAGCACCCGAATCAACTAAAGCTAAAAGAGGAAAAGATTGTAGCATGAAAGTACCCGCGATGACATCCGTAGCCTCTTTTGTCTAAGGCTCTCTAACTGTGTAAACTCTGGCTGGACCTTCATTACCATCGTGAGCAATTTTACGCTAACCAACATCTCTACCACCACCTCTGTCAAGGCCCCTCCCTCAAGCCGAAACAGGTGCAGCAGCAACAACAATAGCAATAGGTTGGTCCATCAAGCCGAACCACAACTGCTCTTCTCGGACAATTACTAACATGATGCTTCATCGATCCGTAAAGAAGATAAGTGCCACTCATCCTCCAACACTCACCATGATGATGACGACCACAATGCTCACATAACAGCCATGTAACAACTCCTTACTATCGACATTCAATACATAGGCTAGATAAGCTTCGTAACCTTTCTAGACCAACTTCTCAGCTCTAAGTGAAGAAATCACATTAGAAAGCAACTCCAACTTCTCTCCAATAACAACAACTTCGAAACCATCCACGCAACACAAAATCACCATAATTGCCTCACAATAAACCTTCGCTCAATGCTCGGTCAACCAATCCATCCTAAGGATAACATAAAACCCTTAAAATGGTAATTCTAAAAGATCTATAGGAAACACTTGTCCCTAAACCATTAGAGAACAACGACGGTAAACCCAATCCACCACTACACTATCACCTAGAGGGCTCTTAATCATAACACCTAACCTAGATGTCTCTACAGGAATCCTTAACTTTCTAACTACATCACTCAGAATAAACGATCCCATAGCACCCGAATCAACTAAAGCTAAAAGAGGAAAAGATTGTAGCATGAAAGTACCCGCGATGACATCCGTGGCCTCTCTTATCTAAGGCTCTCTAACTGTGTAAACTCTGGCTGGACCTCCATTACCACCCTGAGCAGTTTTACGCTAACCAACATCTCTACCACCACCACATCTGTCAAGGCCCCTCCCTCGAGCCGAAACAGATGCAGCAGCAACAACAATAGCAATAGGTTGGTCCATCAAGCCGAACCACAACTGCTCTCCTCGGACAATAACTAACACGATGCTTCATCGATCCGTAAAGAAGATAAATGCCACTCATCCTCCAACACTCACCATGATGACGACGACCACAATGCTCACATAACAGCCATGTAACAACTCTTTGATCACTCGTACCAACCTCATCTTTTGTGACCTGCCTATCCTGACCTCGGCCTACAGCACCATGTTATCCTAACCTCCCAACATTACTTCTCTTGCCCTTTCGACCAGATCCACTAACAGAGTTGAACGTCCTCTTAATAGTACCAACAAAAATAGCTTTAGGCTCCTCCCTCAAAGTCTACTCTAAAGCACGGGCCTTCTCAACTAACTCATCGAAGACCTCAGCAGACTATGCTATCAGATACAACTTAATTTCATGGTTCAGTCTAAACCTGAACCTTTTACAGCTACTCACCTTGTAATCCACCAACTCAGGCGCATACTGGCTCAAACACACAAACTCAGCTTCATATTCGTCCACACACAAAGTACCTTGGACTAAATCCATGAACTCGCATCTCCTTGCCACCAGATATTGCTCTCCCACAAATTTCATCTAGAAAGACTCCAGGAAAAAGTCTCAAGTCACTCTCTTGGGTGCAGTACCACGCTCAACAGTCATCCACCAATGATGAGCCTTATCTACAAGCAACAACATGGTACATCCGAGCCTATCCTCATCAGAACATCCCATTTGACCAAGGATACGAACAACTCCTTTTAACCAATACTCAACACGAGTAGGATTTCCACCCCTAACTCCTCAGAATTCCTTACCACCTAGAGCTCACAAACGTTTAATGGTAATCTCTGAGGAATATGAGCAACATTGGCACCAGTGATACGCTACAATAACCCGACCATCTCTAACATAAAATGCTCAACTCGACCCATTTGAGCATCATCATGCGGCTGCAACGGCGTATCATCATCTAGACTACCATGCTCGTGTCTCAAAGTCATAACGTAAACTGTGTACTAAAGAAAAAGGTAGAGAAAATGTACCAGGAGTGAGTAGCAGCAAGTAATCCAAGACTTAACTAAGTATAATTTCCTTTAGGCATTATGTTCCCAAATCTTACCCCATAGAACAGTTTATATCACAAAGAAGATGCATAGGCAAAACTTACAATTTCAAGCAATATTTACTGATAAGCTAGACTTCAATATTACATAATCCAAGATCTCTAATTTTTAACAAATCTAGGCTAACCTAAAATTAAACTTGCAGCTCTAATACCACTAAATATGACACCTCAAAACTGACCGAGACGGACTGACCTGAATTCAAAATGTTATATTAACCACCGAAGTGACTCTCCAGCTGACAACCACCCGACGCACACCCCAACCTTATAACACATCATTTATGACTAATTAACTATCATTTATTAATAAAAAAGTAATTTTTGAACCATTTTTTAAACTTTTTCTAAGTATTTAAACCTAAGGGTATTTTGGTCATTTTACAACTTAAGATTAAACTATCCTGATTTTATTTCTAAATAGTTACCGACCTTCTTTTGGTCAAATTATGCAATCCTTAAAAAATTTAGCTTAATTCAAGTTCATTTACTATGCTTAATCCAAGTTTAATTATTAGGGACTACATTGTAACTTTTACAAACTTTTAGTACATTTTTAAATTAAAATTTAAGAGTGTTTCTACCAAATATTAACAATTACAAGTCTAATATTAAAATATTACCAAGTTTCCCTATCATTAAAGGCTTCAATTACTCTAATCAAGTTTTAGGACTAAATTATAAATTAAGCAAATTAGAATACTAAATTACAAAAACAAAAAACCCAGAAACCCATACGGTCGTGTCCTGAGCCATTGTGTCATTTAAAAATCTGATTTTACATGTTTTACTTACACATTAAACTTGAAATAACTACAATTAATTACCATAAACATCCACACATCTCCAATTTAATTTATTTACAACAAATATGCAACAATTAATCAAAATTTAACACCCAATTACATGCTTAGAAAACACCAATTAATTCACACAAGCTACATACCTTAGTCGCAAACAATCCACTCCATGGTAAGCTTCAATTAAACATTATTAGTAAAAAAATACATGTTTCATACACCGTGTTATCAACCACTATACGAACACTCATCAACATACCATAAATCAAACATCAATTAGACATAAAATCATGTAATAAAGCAATTATAAAATCACCAAAACTAAAGTCCAAAATTTAATGTCCAATGTCCATTACAAGTAAAATAACACTAGTCCCAAAAACATTACAATGCCCCTATATAGTCTCTAAAGTAAATTTCTTAGGCCACTACCGAGCCTTATTCTTCAATTGCCCTTGCACTCACTTCTCGACTCCTTATGCCCAAAATTTCTCTACATGAAATGTGAGGGTGTAAGCTTAAAAAGCTCTGTGAATGATAGTAGAAACATCAAGTAATTTGCACCCAAACATGCATAAATCAAAGCAATTAAGCATTAAATTTTTAGTCATAACATGTTAACATTTCACTATAACATCACATGAAATTTTAAGAATTAAGAATCAATTTTTCCATGGCATGTAAAATCAACTTTTAACACAAACATTCAATTATATTGACACAACCAATCAATTCTATTGGCATAGTGCATCCATGGCACTAAGTAAACGTGTGATCATACATTGGATAAACGGATCTCCGAACTCCCACAAATCAAATACAATCTTCCGAATTGAGTGGGCCAAAGCCATACACTCCCTCATAGCACCTCAAATAACCCAATGAGTGGAGACTCAAGCTCAACACTCCCTTATCTACTCCAAACAAATCAATCCACCGAGAGTCATATGCTCAAAATATCACAAATAATGGTGAGTACTCACAAATCCTATGGCATGCCAACTATATCCAATATATCCACCATGCAATATTACCAATGTAATCATACATACAAGGCATAAAATATGTTGTTTAATCACTTAATTTAGGATGTTAAAATGCAAGTAAAAGATGTGGCTAAGCAATTTTAACATCAATAAAATTAAGCATAGCAAATATCAATTTCCCAATATTCATACACCAATTAGAACACCTTTATCAAATGTTAAATAAATTAGCAATTCATGCTCCAAATATCAATTTATTCCATACAATTTAATCAAGCTAAAAGCATAATACACAACTTACCAAACCAATTGCCATTTTGCTATTTTATAAAACAAAACCTATTTTTGCAAAATCCAACCATCCAATATACAATTAAGTCATTAATAACACCAATTAAACCTTTAATTTAACCTATAATCAGGTCAATTTATCAAATTTCCCTTAATATCACTCACCTCCACACTTAGCGCTTTAAGCAAAAATGTGTTCAAACAAGCAGGTTTGAGCTTCAATTCTGATTTGCATGTTCCTCATCTTGATGTGGAGCTTTAACAGAGATAAAGTATGCATTACAAACTAACAATAGCAACAAAAACTTGAAATTTGATAAAGTATTCGAATCTAAATCATTGCTCTAAACTACCTTCCCGATGTTGCACAACTAAGCCGAAATATAGAATTCCTCAACTAAACTCCCTTTTTAGCACATCAACCCACTTTTAATCTTTATTCCTAGTCCAATAACATGTATTCTAAGTATTAATTTCATCATTTAATCTGTGTCAATACAAGCGCGTCAGTCAAAACGGACTTCAGCTTCTCAAAACTCTTCTGCCTCTCATCAGTCCACTCAAAGGCAGAGTTCTTCTAAAGCAACTTTGTCAATGGAGCAGCAATACTAAAAAAACCCTCAACAAAATGACGATAGTAACCAGCTAAGCCCAAGAAACTCCTACCCTCAGACACATTCCTCGACGGCTTCCAATCCAAGATCGCCTCAACCTTCTTCGAATCAACCCAAATACCCTCAGTTGAAACGAGATGACCAAGAAAAACCACCTTACGAAACCAAAACTCACACTTGCTCAACTTATCATACAACTACTTCTCCCGTAAAACTTGAAGAACCCTCTCAAATGCTCGTCGTGCTTATCCTTCGATCGAGAATGCACCAATATATCATCTATGAAAAGTACAACGAATCAATCCAAATAGGAATGGAATACACGGTTCATCATGTCCATAAATGCAACAGGTGAATTCATCAAACCAAATGGCATGACAAGAAACTCAGAATGCCCGTAACGAGTCCTAAAAGAGCATTCATAACATCTACATCCTTCAATTTCAACTAATAGTACCCAGACCTCAAATTAATCTTCAAAAAAATCGAAGCTCCCCTAAATTGGTCAAATAGAGCATCGATCCTCAGAAGTAGATACTTATTCTTAATGTCTAATTTATTCAGTTGGTGATAATCAATGCACAGCCTCAAAGTCTCAACCTTCTTCTTCACAAACAGAACTGGCGCTCCCCACGGTGACATACTCAGTCGAATGAAACCCCGATTTAATAACTCTTGTAAATTTGAAGCTTCAACTCTTTCATTTCCTTAGGTGTTATGTGATAAGGCATAATTGGCACCAGAGCTGTATCAGGATAGAGCTTAATACCAAACTCAACTTCTCTATCTGACAGTAAACCAGGCAACTCATTAGGAAACACATCTGTAAAATCACAGACAACTTGAATCTCATCTAACCTCAACTCCTTACTATCGGCATTCAAGAAATAGGCTAGATAAGCTTCGCAACCTTTCAGGACCAACTTCTTGGCTCTAAACAAAAAAATCACATTAGAAAGTTACTCGAACTTCTCTCCAACAACAACAACTTTGAAACCATCTGTGCAATATAAAGTCACCATCTTTGCCCCACAATCAACCTTCGTCCATTGCTTCGTCAACCAATCCATCCCAAGGATAACATTGAACCCCCCAAAATGAAAATTCTAAAAGATCTACAGGAAACACCTGTCTCTGAACCATTAGAGGACAATGATAATAAACTCGATCCACCACTACACTTTCACCGAGAGGGCTCTTAACCATAACACCACACCTAGATACCTCTACAAGAATCCCTGACTCTCTAACTACATCACAAAGAAAAAGTGAACTTATAGAACCCAAATCAACTAAAGTTAAAAGAGGAAAAGACTGCAGCGTAAAAGTCCCCGCGATGACATTCGTGCTTCTCTAGTTCGGGGCTCTCTAACTGCATAAACTCTGACTGGACCTCCATTACCACCCCTAACAGCTCCATGCTGACCAACACCTCTACCACTATCACCTTTTCTACGACCCCTCTCTTGAGTCGGAGCAGGTGTAGCAGTAACAACAACAGCAGTAGGTCGGTCTCGAACCACAACTGCTCTCCTCGGACAATCACTAACATGATGCTCCATCAATTCGTAAACACGACAAGCACTAGTCATCCTCCAACACTCACCACGATGACGACAACCACAATGCTCACGTAACAGTCATGTAACAACTCCCTAATAACCCGTACCAGCCTCAGCTCTTGCGGCCTGCCTATCCTGACCTCGACCTATAGCACCACGTCGTCTTGACCTCCCACAACAACCTATCTTGTACTTTCAACCAAATCCACTAATAGACTCAGATGTCCTATTAACAAAACTCAGGCAAATCCATGTGTGATTAGCTTGCTTCAGTAATCATAACCAACTATTACTTCGGGTTTTCTTGTTTAATCAACTAGTCGAAATCCTAGTAGGATCTTTCGATCTTCTACTAAAATAATAAGTCAGTAAGAACTGTTTATCTCTTGACCTCATAGTCCAAACCGATTCAGGGTTAAGGTGTTCACAGATAGACCATACCAAATTTGGGTTAATTCTCACCTTAATGACTTCTTAAGGTTGTCAGGCCTAGGGTTTAGGTTTTTTTTTCTTGAATAGTTGTTTCGTTAAGAGAACCCTACAAAATAATTAATTAATCATACCTCCACTTGCTAATCCCTTATAGGAGGATTAGTTCCTCATGGATCTCATAAAAAATATAAACTTGATAGAAATAGTAGACATGAATAATAATTCAAGAGTATAAAGTTTAGAAGAAGCCTAATTTGTATTGAATATAATGTAGAATCCTTATAAAGTTTGATCAAATGCATAAATTTGATTTCTTCCACAAAAACAAATAACAAAAACTAAAACAAACTTAAAACCTAAGAAAAGAAAAAGACTAAAGAATAAAGACTAAATCTAACAAGAAAATTATACAATATGAAAGTTGTCCCCTAATATGTGTTAAATGAGTCTGTTTATAGACTTTAGAGTGGTTGTCATCCTTAACCCTAGGTCAGTTGTCGTCCTTATGCTTAATGTTTGATTGTGTAGACCAAAACGCCCCTGGCTCGTAATTATTTCTAGTACAGAGGTGATGTCGTGAGACATTAGGTCCTATGTCGTGACATCGAGGAAAATATGCTGCATCTTCAAGGTGCCTTCAAGGGTGTGTCGTGACATCCTCAGGCTGTGTCGTGACACCAAAGGTAGTCTTAAAATTCCTCTATTTTACTCCCTATGCTGTGACATCTAGTGCTTCGTGTTGCAACACAACGACCAATATTCAGTTAGCATGCCTTTTAATGGTCTCTTGCATGCTTACAAAGTATATTAGCTCACCCTTAGGCCACATTCAGCCCCTAAGGTCAATAAAAGACTTAAAATACACACTTTATTGAATTTAACTAAAATTGTGAAAATGTAATTAAAACTTAACCAAAATGCTTGTGTTCAAGCTCCTAAAGTGCGAAAACTAGTTTAATCTACTACACCGAATTACGATAGATCACTCTCATACAAAATTCCTCAAAATGAACAAATGTTTTACACTTTAAAAATATTCTCTTGCTCTCTATTAAACACTTCCAATCTATGCAATATTTATGGAACGATTGAGTTATATTCCTAATTCAAAATAGCGACATTCTTCAATTTCAAAATAGCCACATCATATTATTCTTGTCAAATAAGTCTTCAAAAATGGAGAGGACTTTTCTTTAGTCCAATCCCTTTAAATGTGCAATCCCTTTAATTAAATTTCTGAAGGAATATTCACAACATCCTAATACTCGATTTAGTTACAACATATTTCGTTATTGATGTAGATAAATAAAAATGTTTACAAGCAAAGGTCAAAAACTATTAAAACATAAAGTTGTGGTTCGTAATGTGGTAGCAATGAAAAACATAACTAGTTCTACAACCTGATTACTAACAGTCTTGTTTTGGAAATTTGACCTATTTACTTAAAGAAACTTGATAACGTTGATGGTCTTCAAAAAAGCTTTTACTTAACTTTAACTTCTTCAAAATCATTACCTCTTTAAAAAAATAAGTAAATTACAAAAGACTCTTAAAAGCTTTCTTTGTTTATCAAATTTTTTTAAAAATATAATCTCGAGATTTATCACTCAAAATCCTTTGAAATACATAAGCAAATAATCAAGTAAAATCATATCATAAATAAAGTAAGATGTACAACATCTCAATAGAAAGTGAATGGTAACTAAGATTTCATATGAGATGCGCAATTGACACTATAAATTTTATTATCATTCTTCAAATGCTAAAAGATAGTAGATAAAAATGCAAAAAATTGTTTTTATTTTATTTTATTCTACTTGAGGTCCTATCTAATGTAATGTCTGTCCAATCGGTCACATTTACATCTCTATTTTTTGAGTCATTTGTTCCAATCTCAAGATAAAGCATCTCTCTAATTGGACTTGATAGACAAAATATTAATCTTTCAATTGATTTGCTCATTTCCAATTAGACTAATGATATGTTTAGGTTCATCTACTAATACAAGTTGTCTTTCTGTATTACGATCTGACCACGTGAAACCGCTTAGTATTAGTTAAATACTAGATAACCAGTGAGCCCATATTTGCTTATTTCCAATTAGACTAATGATATGTGTAGGTTCATCTACTAATACAAGTTGTCTTTCTGTATTACGATCTGACCACGTGAAACCGCTTAGTATTAGTTAAATACTAGATAACCAGTGAGCCCATATTTGTTTTCATTTTGCTTTGGATGCAAAAACCATTGAGGATAATATACAAATGCATTAATGTAATTTATGAATATTTTTATTAAATTAATTTGTTCGAAAAATACAAGTGCACAAAATGAGTATATTACACTTAGGGCACCAAATCCAACACAATCCATTATCCACTCATGATTAAGATATTTCACACTATAAACGTCACAAGTGAATAAATTCATAAACGAATCTATTCCACTTGGGTCCTATTCGATGTATTGTTAATCTAGTCAGAACCATCTATGTATCTATCTTTTGGGAGTCATATTCTCCTATATCCAAGACAAGACATCTCCCCAATTGGATTTGGTAGAAGACAAATTGGTCTTTTAATCAATTTTCTCAATTCCAACTAAACTAAGGACATGTTTAGATTATCTATTAATAGGAGTTGTCTTTCCGTATCACGATCCTACTATGTAATACCGTTTAATATTAGTTAAACGTTAGAGAATCATTGAGCCAATAATTGTTTTCTTTTTACTTTGCGTGCAAAAATAATTGAGAACAATATATGAAAATATTAATGATACTGGTGAATATTTTATTAAACTAATTTATTTGTAAAATTATAACTACATATAAACAAAATCACTACACTCAAGATATTAGATCCAACATCTTCTTCATCCAATCCCTTTGATTTGATTTGTTGAAGGAATCTTCACAATATCCTGATGTTGGAAATAGTTACAACATATTTTGTTGTTGATGTACATAAATAAAAATAACTACAAGCAAAGGTGAAAAACTAATACAATATCAAGTTGTGGTTCATAATGCGGTCACAATGAAAAGTACAATTGGTTCCACAAGCTGAGGGTTTTTTGCATAAATAATACAAAAAAATAAAAAAAAATACCAAAATAATACAATTATTTTATTATGTACCAAAATGGTACAAACAGGAAAAAAAACCTGGTCGAGGGCCTGCCACAGGCGGCACCAAAGGTGCCAGTGGCAGAGGCGGCACCAAAGGTGCCACTGCCACAGGCGACATCCCAGCCTTATAATGGTCCCCAATTCACTTCAGGTGCACGAAAGAGAAGAAAGAAAAGGAAAAGAGAAGAAGAAGAAGAAGAAGAAAAAGAAGAAGGGGAAGGAGGCGTAGAAGGAAGAAAAAGGAAAAAAAAGAAGAAGAAGAGGGATGGAAGGAAAAAGAAAAGAAAAAATAAAGGGTAAACATAGCACAGGTGCCGCCTATGACAGTGGCACCTTTGGTGCCTCCTGTGACAGACCCTTGACCAGGTTTTTTACTATTTGTATTATTTTGGTACATAATAAAATGGTTGTATTATTTTGATATTTTTTTAATTTTTTATATTATTTATGTAAAAAAAAACCCACAACCTAGCTACTACCAATATTGTTTTGGAAATTTGACCTTTCTACTTCAAGAAACTTATAACATTGAAGGTTTGACTTTTAACTTCTTTAAAATTAATCTCTTTAAATAAAATAAATAAATTACAAAACACTTTTAAAAATTTCATTTATCCTATCATTTTAACAAAATATATAATTTCGACATTTATTACTCAAAATCTTTTAAAATACATAAATAAATAATCAAATAAAAGTAAGATGTACAAAACGAATGGTTTACATGAGATGCGCATTTTACACCATAAATTTTATGGTCATTCTTCGAATGTTAAAAGATGGTGATAAAAAAGCGAAAATTTACATTTTTTGTGTTGTATTTGATCATAGAAATTACATTAAAATGGTATAAAAATGGTCTTATTGATATTTTGAAGTTTGATTTAAAAGCAAAAAAACAAACATGTACTAGTAAAGTTTGAAAAAGACAGCGACCCCATCGAAATGTCCCATCCGCTCAGTGTGACTTTCTTTACTCCCCAATTTACCCTTTGACCAGTCTTTTTCTCTTTCCCAGATTAATTAATTAATTAAATCAGCAATCATGCCAGCTTAATTTCTCCGTGCAGTCCGCGAATAGATAGATAAATACATAAATACGATAGGGTAGGATTGTCCTTTAGATCAGATTTTTGTTTTTACTGTGGGGTCCCATCAAAGTAACCCTTCTTTCTCTCTCTCATGTCTCCGGACTCTTTCGTAATTTCACATCCCCCCAAAAAAGACCGATTTAGGTTTCCCATCGTATAATCTGACGCTTCATATTCATCCACCTTATCCTTAACCCCTAGCCGTCCGATCCCTTCCTCTAAAACCCGCCGTCGTTTTGGTTCTAATTAACTTTAGAAACTGAAGTAGTTATTATTAATTATAATTCCCAAAGGCTGATGTGGCAGTCACACCTTCTGCATTCCTCTGTTCTTCAATATAAAGTCCCGACCTCACTGAGACTTCGCTTTTGCGCCTTCCTTTTTCATTTCTGTGGTTTCTGAGTGTTGTTTTGGGATTTTGAATATGGGTGAGAATAGGATGACCGGCAAGGTGAAGTGGTTCGATGACCAAAAGGGTTATGGCTTCATATCCCCTGACGACGGCGGCGACGATTTGTTTGTTCACCAATCTTCCATCCGTTCCGAGGGTTTCCGTAGCCTTGCTGATGGTGAAGAGGTCGAGTACGTTGTTGAGTCTTCTGAAGGTCGCCCCAAGGCTGTTGAGGTCACGGGCCCCAACGGCAACCCTGTTCGTGGATCATCTAGATCCGGACGCGGCGGCGGCGGTGGTAGCGGTTATGGCGGTGGATCCGGTGGTTATGGTGGAGGAGGAAGGAGAAGCGGTTATGGTGGAGGAGGCGGTGGTGGTGGTGGTGGAGGCGCCGGATGTTATAAGTGTGGTGAGATGGGCCATTTAGCACGGGAATGTGGGCAGGGTGGCGGTGGCGGTGGAGGCAGATATGGCGGAGGCGGAGGCGGCGGTGCTTGTTACAACTGTGGAGGCTCTGGGCATTTCGCTAGGGATTGCCCCAACAGTGGTCGCTAATTTTGAGGAGGGACTTAAATGTGTCATTCACATCTCCTACGATCCATCCTTTTTTCCTCTTCCGCTACTGTTTCTGTCGGTTTCGTTATTATCGTATGGTTTGCTTTTTATGTTTTCCTTTTCCAGTTTATGCAGGACGGTTTCTCTTAGTCAGTTTGCTGTTTTGTCTTTTTGGATTTTGAAGTTGGCAAATGGTTGTAATGGGTGCTTTCGTAGTAGTCTTACAGTGAGGGTGGACATTAGTGTCGATGGGAAAACAACAATGAAGAAGAAAATGATGTTAAAACTCACCGTCATCAAGTGTTTATATCGATATCATATAAATACAAACTGATGGATGATGGTTTGGTTTCAATCCTTTTTCTTTTAATTTCAGTACGCTTTCATGAATTTCTTTATTTAATGCCTCAATTGTTCGATGTGATTTGTTTTGGTTCCATTCTGGTTGTAATGTGCCATGAACCTGAAGTTTGTGTTAATATGATTGAACCATAATTTACAACATTTTGACATTTTTAGCATGGTGCCCTTTGTTTCAAGGTTTCTTTTGTTTGTTTATATTCTTAGATGGGTAGGGACTCCCTACTGTTTTTTCTTTATACTATTTGATGAAAAGGATTGGGATTTGGGACTCATTGGTGAATAATGCAACATAAACTCCCCCGATTATGTGCTGCTGCCTTGCTTTGTTTAATTACAAGTGGTCCATTTTTCCATCTCTCTCTGCATTAACCCTTTTTTTGGTTTAATCATGATGGGTAATCTGTTCTCTAGTAACAATGGGAGACACTTGGATAGGACTGCAAGAATGGTAGTTTACCTCTTTGTTGCTATGAAGTTTAGAAACATGCATTATTCGGTCTGCCGATCAAACCGATCAACTCTAAGATGGGCCGGTTTTGTCGGTTCTTCACTTAAAAGTCGGTCGATTTTGGTTCCATAAAAAGAGGAAGTCAGTTTGCCGAACCGACCTATTTCTCACCCTAGTCTTCTTCATGATCTTTTTAATTTTTCAGAGAAGTAATTTTTGCCTTTTTAATTTAATTTTTCATTTTCTTTTGCTTTTACAAAATTGTGTTGATTTTCAAAATTAAAAATTATTAAAATTTATAATATATATTTAAAATTTTTAAAAAATAAATTAAATATTTGTGTTATTTACGTCGTAATATATATATATTTTACATCAGTAAAGTTAAATTTTCTTTGAGATAATTTGAAGGCTAAAATAATTTTTTTGCATAGTTGAAATAGAAAGAAATCAGTAAAAGTTTCCCCTCCCTTTCAATGAAATTTAGAGCTAGTTCAACATTGTTTTCATGATGTTATAAAGTAATAAATAAGTATTTAAATAATGTTTAAATTAAATAATATTATGATATTTTAATAAGAATATAGAAAATATTTTATTATAATTTGTTGTTAATATTTTTATATATAAAAATTAAGTTTTAAATAAGTTTAAATGATTAATTAGAGAATGGAAAGTATGATGTGTTGGAAGGGTACAAACAGAATTAAGCTGTCAAAATAATTTTTAGAAGAAAAAATTAAAAGTTTTAACTTTTCCGTTTGGAAAAAAATGTTTTTGAAAAATCAGTTTCTTTTTCAAAAATTACTTATTTAAAATTTTACTTTAAAAGTATTTTTCTATGTAAAAAAAATTTCTAAAAGATAGTACTAAATACAACTTTAATTTTTTAGATTTTAGTCTACAAAGGTCGAGAATTGCCCAAATTTAAGCATCACATTCTTTTTATTTCATTAAGTTTGGTTAATTTTCTAATCTAATATATTAAAAATATAATGCTTAGATCAGACTTCCTTTTCACGGTTGGAAGTAGGTTAGGGATGGATAAAATTGTTGGTTCATTTGAACTTTGCATGGGTCCTTGCGTAAAGTTTTCGTAATACCAAAAGGCCCAAAGTTCAATTATTTTGAGAAATATTTAAATCCTAATATTAGTATATTTTTTATCATTTTATAGGTAAAGAGGACTCATTTTAGTACTCAAATTCATCTATATTATTATTTAAAATTTTAATTAAATTAGTATTACAAGTTAATTAAATATAATTTCATGGAAAATGATAAAATGATAAAAGAATAATTTAAAGTGTTACTATAAATAATTGAGGATATAATAGAAAGGTTTTTTAATATGCTTGGCAAGCAAGCATTGCGCCTAATTACTCACCCAGATACTCCTTAATTGTGTATTAATTTCAAAGAATTTTGAGAGAAAAACTAGAAGGGCAAAATAAAAAAGATTCAACTTTGGTAAATTTAACATATTATGTTGAGGCAAGTTACGAAGAAACAATTTGAATGGAATTCGATAGCATTTACTACCATTTGAAATGAAGCAAAACTTGTCATATTCAGTAATTGTAATTTATTGAAATAAAATTTTTAAGTTATTAACTACATTGATATTTATGAATATATGGAAGCTTATATATATAAAACAATTGGTTGCGTTCAAATATCAGACTGGAGTGAATTAAATTAATACAACTCTTGAATTATGGAAATTTGTTCAGATGGAGGAGTTGTTCTTCTAGAAGACTGAATCTCCATCATATTGTGATTTATTGGACTCTATTAATGTATTGTCTTTGTTATTTTGTAGTTGCTAATTTTAAGAAGTTACTTTGTATTCAATCACTAGTATGTTATTAAGTTTAATTTTATATATATGTCCTGAGGCTTGTATAGGGAATGTATGAGAGCATATTGAGGTCACTTTTGTTTGTTCATTGAGGAACTCATTGTGCAAGTGCTATTAAAGAGCAAATCTTTAGTGTTTATAGCCTAAATTCTCAAGGGGAGCATTTAGAGGTGAGTGTTATAATCTTTTAAGTACAAATGTGATATCTCTATACTTGGGGAGTGATAGACTGTGATTTGGGTAAAATACTAATAAAAGCCACTTTTTTTAAAAATTTACTGAAATGGGCCCGGTATATAATTAATTATCGAAATGGCCCAATTCCCCGAAAGCGTGTCCACGTCAGTGCGATGTCAGGGGACGTGGCAAGAAAACGCTTCCTCAAGGAAGCGCTTTGTCCACATGGACAAAAAGTGTGCCCTTAAGGACGTGTTTTCCTGCCACGTCAACGCTCTCTTTGGGGATGCATTTTGCCCGTGCGTGAACAGTAGCAACAGCTACTTTTTTGACCGTTGGTGACCCCCCCAACAGTAAAAAAAATCTATAAAAACCCCTCTTCATTTTTTTCACAACTAAATCATTTCTCTCAATTTCTCTCTAATATTCTCTCAAATTCCTCCCAATTTCCTCTCAAGTTCCTCTCAAATTCCTATTTAAAAAAGTTTTAATTTTTTAATTATTTTTTAAAAAAAATTTTAAATTTTATTTTTTTGAATTTTTTTTAAATCATAAAAATTTGATCGTGTTAGCAATGACAGGAGAACTAATTCGTCTTGATGACAAGCACATATCCGTCGAACAAATGAAAATTGTAAGTGTTAAATTTAATTTTTAAATATTATTTAATATATTTTTTATTTTTGCAATTTTTAATAATTATTATTTTATTATTTGTTATAAAAGTCTGTAGATCGGATATTGCAATGTTATATCCGTAATATGCATGATCATCCATCACCGTTGGTAGAGAATTACTTGTGAGAAGCGAATTTTTGGCTCGTGGCGACGGTAGGCCGGAGATGCAAGTTGGACCCAAAACTCATCAGTGCGTTGATTGAGAGGTGGAGACCCGAGACGCATACATTCCATCTTCCATGTGGAGAGTGTACTATCACTTTGGAAGATGTCAATTTGCAATTGGGATTGCTGGTGGATGGGTACGCAGTCACCGAGTCTGTTCAATCTGGTGATTGGGGAGGAGTATGCTACTAGCTTTTGGGCGCTATTCCAGAGAATATTAACGGAGGTCGGATCGAGATGGGCTGGTTACGAGACACATTCCCGGAGCTGGATGATGATTCTACCGAACTAGAAAGAATCCGATATGCTCGGGCGTACATTCTTCAGATAATTAGAGATTATCTCATGCCAGACTTGTCACGGAATCTTATACATCTAAGATGGCTGCTGAAACTCGTTGATTTTAGAGCAGCTGGTGAATTTAGTTAGGGGTCTACCGTTTTGGCCACATTGTACCGGGAGATGTGTGGGGCGATGCGACCGAATAAAGTGAAAATCGGAGGTTGCCTGTCACTACTGCAGCCATGGGCACGGTTTCGCTTTCTATTTTTACGTCCTCGAGTGGACCACCCATATACATTCCCACTCATAACAAGGTAAATTTTATATTAGATTTTACAATTATTACGTAGATTTAAAATATAATAGTATGCTAAAAATTTATTTAAGTAGGTGGAACCATTCGACAAGTTATGCTCGATTACCTACCTCTCTTGAAGATATATGGCTTCTATTAGACCAACAGTCGGAAGCACAAGTAAGTATTAAATAAAATATATATTTCCATCACGAGCAAGTCGATTGGTATTTAGTATTTAGTATTTAGTATTATGTATTGTGTATTATGTATTATGTATATAACTAATATTTCCATCATGTTCATATAGTTTCAATAGACACCATACGAGGATCCGACAATTCGGGCAGTAATTCCGGATGAGTACTTCCAAAATCTAAACGTTTGGCATGTGAAAGTCGCATTGGTCAACTATGCGATCGTGGAGATGCACTAGTCAGACAGAGTATTACGGTTATTTAGATTCCGACAACCGATCCCCGTGGCACCTGAGGTGTTGGATAATCATCACAAAATTGACCTACGGCAATTGCATACAGATTGGCCGAGATTCTAGTCATACTACATCCAAATGTGGGAAGATCGATATGATTACATACCTACTCGGAAACCGATCATCGTTCTAGAGTTAGCGTACGTACCGGAATACATGCCATGGTTTAGGATCCATAATAAGCTGTATTTACTGTCGGCAGAGGAGAGACAACGGCAATTGCGTGTCCAAAGGGAACGACGTGGCCCTTTAAATCCAAGAAGAATGGACGACAACTCAAGTTTATCAACGTGGCCCACCCGACCCATCATCAGCACCTATACAATCACCAGGCCCAGCAACAACACCGACACAGTCACCCGACCCAGCAGTTCAACCGACGATACCCACGGCACAACCTTTTCAGATGATGCCAGGTGTGTATCATAGCCCTTTTATGTATCCTAACCCTTATATGTTTCCTTTTTCTAGTCCTATGGCAGGTTGGAGTCCATGGCCCGGTTCATCTTCATTTTTGACTACGCCGAGTGTACTGCAGATGTATAGGCCATGTGCGTCGCACGAGGTATCGCAAGAGGGGCCGTCGGGGAGCTCTTCTTTTTACCAATCCCCATCACCGTATGAGTTTCAAAAAGCTTCGCCGTTGGTGATGCAAACACCTCCACAATCACTATTCTATCAATGTGGCTTATTGTCCCAACACCGACAACCAGATCCCCTACCGGAGGAACCAGAATTCCCGCTGGAGCAACCACAACCCCCATCGGAAGCTAGACAAAGGAGGAATCCAGCGCATAACCATCAACGGCCGCCATGTGGCATTGAATCCGGCGGGCACAAAGATTGATTTTTATTTTAATATACTTGTACAAACATTTTAAATATTTTGATATTATTTGATGTAATGAAATAGAAATTCTTCTATATTATTTCATGTAATAAAATAGAAATTTACTTTTACATTTTTAATATAATAGAAATTCTTTTAAATAAGTCAATATGTTGAATATTTCTATATTATTTCATTTAATAAAATAAAACGTTATTTTGAATAAAGTAATTGTAATTTACTTTAATATTTTTAATGAAATAGATTTTCTTTTAAATTTTATACTATTCTGAATATTTGTACCAATTTTTTATTTTAAAAATATAAATAATACAAAGTTTTTTACAATAACGTTCAACTATTGCGATTTCGGCATGATCAGCTTGTATGGCCTGAGTTTCTACACAATCCGCACAACTTCTGTTAGCTGGCTGTTTCTCGGATATCCATATTGTTACGTATTCTAGTCGAGCAAGGTCGACCCTTTGGTTTGCAACGTAATTCTCTATCCGGTAACAGCTTAAAAGGAGCAAGCGATGAAGATGACCACTTATGTTCATTTGGGACCAGTAGGAATACGTGTCTCCAAACGTTGTATATGTTTTCTAATTTGTACACTTCATCGACATAGCTCATCGGATCTAGACGGAGATTCTAACAAGCTGCAATTACATGAGCGCATGGATAACGAAGTGCGTCAAACATCCCATAGTCGCAAGTGCATCATTTGGCGACGTAAATTGTACATATAACTCAATATAGGGTGCTCCACTAGCGAGATAAGTCTGCACCATTACCTCCAAGCTACGAGCACCTTTTATGTCGAACGAGTCATATGTCACCGGATCAACAGAAGAACAAAATCGATACGTAATAGACAGAACTTTCATTGGCATTGTTCCGAATATTTTACGCCTAATTCTTTTATGAAGTTCTGTCAAATCTATGTTTTGGTTAAAAACCAGTCGCACTGTATTCTCCGATAAAAAAACAACACCGTTCTCGGTGTGGCAAACCTCACCATCATAGTAAATAACAGTACTAATACGTTCACTCATCTTCAATTTCTATCCTTCTTAGCCTCTCTAAATTTTTTTTTGCTGTAACTTATGCAATCTGAGAAAAATTTTTGCCTCATTTATAGCCTCAGGCCAAACATGCACTATTGTAGCAAAAACGCATCCACGTGGGAGCTTCTTTCAATACTTCTACTGACAAAACATCCTGCTTAAAGCTTTTTTAACACTATTTGCTCAGAAACGTCTACTCAAAATTATTTTTCATGAGCTACTGTAGCAAAAGCGCGTCCACGTGGGAGCTTCTTTCAGTACTATTGCTGACAAAGCATCTTGCTTAAAGCGTTTTTGACACTATTTGCTCAAAAACGTCTACTCGAAATTATTTTTTTAGGAGCTACAGTAACGAAAGCGCGTCCACGTGGGAGCTTCTTTCAGTACTATTGCTGACAAAGCATCCTGCTTAAAGCGTTTTTGACACTATTTGCTCAGAAACGTCTACTCAAAATTATTTTTTCAGGAGCTACTGTAGCAAAAGCGCGTCCACGTGAGAACTTCTTTAAATTAACAAATAATTTAATTAAGTAACCCTCAACCACAAACCCTAATTTATTTGAGTTTTTACTTAAAAACCCTAAACACTAAACCATAATCTAATTTTTTAAAAATTTATAATTAATTTATTCAAGTAACCCTGAACCCTAATTTATTTGATTTTTTCATAAAAACCCTTAACTCTAAACCCTAATCTATTTTTTTTAAAAAAATTAATTAAATTACTCAAGTAACCTTAAACCCTAATTTAATTTTTTTTCTTAAAAAACAATAAACACGAAACCTAATCTAATTTTGAAAAATTTATAATTAATTTAATTGACAAACCATAAACCCTAATCCCTTATTTATTTAATTTTTTCTCTAAAACTCTAAACTTAAAAATATCAAAACCCTAACCCTAACCCTAAACCAATAACCCAAAACCCTAACCGCAGGACACACAGGCAAAACACGTCCTTGAGGAAGCTTTTTGCCTACTTGGACATAAAGCGCGCACTTAAGGGAGTGATTTTTGTCCACGTAGGCAAAACGCTTCCTCAAGGACACGTTTTCCTGCTTCGTCACCTGACAACGTGCTGACGTGGATGCGCTTTCAGGGAAATAAGGCCATTCCGGTAAATAATTATTTTGATTTATTTAAGTGTTCGAAAAATTTTTAATGTTCTCGGTTTGGACCCGAACTGTTTCCGTTGCATGTTTTAGGGTCTCGAGGGCCCTTTTTAGGGACATATTGATTGAACGTGAGCGAATTAAATTTAAAAGCAAATTTTTATGCTCCGGACTAGTAAGTTAAGTCAGGTAACGCCTCGTGCTTGACTCCGACAATGGTCTCAGGTAAGGGGTGTTACAGGAGGGCTTCAGTCTGGAGTTTACAAAGTGAAACCAAATTTTACCTTGCGGCATCAAAAAGCGACGGTGTATTGTATAGCTCTTTTGATGGGAACCCGTCCAAACTGCTCCTTCGACACACAAGTCTCTCACCAGCAGGTCTCATTTTTCATCTGTGATGTCATCCATGAACTCAGAGTGTTCGTCGGCATTGACCTTAATGTTGTACAACTCATTGATGTTTGCAGCGTCCCATGATATTAAACCTTTTCGAACGAAAATAAATTCTAACTCATGATCGTAGAGATAGGCATAGAACTCACGTACTAGTTTGTTTTTGTTCTCCTTTCTTTCTTCTCCTTATCTTCTTCCTTTTTGTCTGATAATTTTTTAAAAAATGTTGTACTCGTCTCATATTGAGATGTGTTTAAATAGGTGAAAAATTGACATTAGTGCCGCCTGTCAGAAAAGAGTCACCAGTGGCACCTAGCAAGTAGGAATCACTAATGACGCCTACCAGACCACCTGTCTTTATACCATTCCTGTATCTCTACATGGGTCATATACCAAACCGGATAAATATTTTATAGTTATGTCACCTATGAAAAAGACACCACTAATAAAATAATATTTTTTAAAAGATAAAAAATATTATAAAAAATAGGTGGTGTCGCTTATAAGAAAGCTACCACTAAAAAACCTATACTATTTTAGTAATTAATTGAACTGATAACCCATTTCAGAATTTAATTTAACCTTATTTTTATTATAGAAATTTTATTTAAATGGTAAATGATGGTCTTATTGATATTTTGAAGTTTGATTTAAAAGCATAAAAACCATGTACTAGTAAAGTTTTAAAAAACAGCGACCCCATCGAAATGTCCCATCCGCTCAGTGTGACTTTCTTTACTCCCCAATTTACCCTTTGACCAGTCTGTTTTTCTCTTTCCCAGATTAATTAATTAATTAAATCAGTAATCATGGAAGATTAATTTCTCCGTGCAGTCCGCGAATAGATAGATAAATACACAAATACGATAGGGTAGGATTGTCCTTTAGATCAGATTTTTGTTTTTACTGTGGGGTCCCATCAAAGTGACCCTTCTTTCTCTCTCTCAGGACTCCGGACTCTTTCGTAATTTCACATCCCCCCAAAGAAAAAACCGATTTAGGTTTCCCATCGTAAAATCTGACGCTTCATATTCATCCACCTTATCCTTAACCCCTAGCCGTCGATCCCTTCCTCTGAAACCCGCCGTTGTTTTGGTTCGAATTAACTTTTAAAACAGAAGTAATTATTATAAATTATAATTCCCAAAGGCTGACGTGGCAGTCACACCTTTTGCATTCCTCTGATCTTCAATATAAAGTCCCGACCTCACTGAAACTTCGCTTTTGCGCCTCCCTTTTTCATTTCTGTGGTTGCTGAGTGTTGTTTTGGGATTTTAAAGATGGGTGAGAATAGGATGACCGGCAAGGTGAAGTGGTTCGATGACCAAAAGGGTTATGGCTTCATATCCCCTGACGACGGCGGCGACGATTTGTTTGTTCACCAGTCTTCCATCCGTTCCGAGGGTTTCCGTAGCCTTGCTGATGGTGAAGAGGTCGAGTACGTTGTCGAGTCTTCTGAAGGTCGCCCCAAGGCTGTTGAGGTCACTGGCCCCAACGGCAACCCTGTTCGTGGATCATCTAGATCCGGACGCGGCGGCGGCGGTGGTGGCGGTTATGGCGGTGGATCCGGTGGATATGGTGGAGGGGGAAGGAGAGGCGGTTATGGTGGAGGAGGCGGTGGTGGTGGTGGTGGAGGCGCCGGATGTTATAAGTGTGGTGAGATGGGCCATTTAGCACGGGACTGTGGGCAGGGTGGCGGTGGCGGTGGAGGCAGATATGGCGGAGGCGGAGGCGGGGGCGGCGGTGCTTGTTACAACTGTGGAGGCTCTGGGCATTTCGCTAGGGAGTGCCCCAACAGTGGTCGCTAATTTTGAGGAGGGATTTAAATGTGTCACTCGCATCTCCTCCGATCCATCCTTTTTTTCCTCTTCCGCTACTGTTTCTGTCGGTTTGGTTATTATTGTATGGTTTGCTTTTTATGTTTTCCTTTTCCAGTTTATGCAGGACGATTTCTCTTAGTCAGTTTGCTGTTTTTGTCTTTTTGGATTTTGAAGTTGGCAAATGGTTGTAATGGGTGCTTTCGTAGTAGTCTTACAGTGAGGGTGGACATTAGTGTCGATGGGAAAACAACAATGAAGAAGAAAATGATGTTAAAACTCACTGTCATCAAGTGTTTATATCGATATCATATAAATACAAACTGATGGATGATGGATTGGTTTCAATCCTTTTCCTTTTAATTTCAGTGCCCTTTCATGAATTTCTTTATATAATGCCTCAATTGTTAGATGTGATTTGTTTTGGTTCCATTCTGGTTGTAATGTGCCTTGAACCTGAAATTTGTGTTAATATGATTGAACCATAATTTACAACATTTTGACATTTTTAGCATGGTGCCCTTTGTTTCAAGGTTTCTTTTGTTTGTTTATATTCTTAGATGGGTAGGGACTCCTACTGTTTTTTCTTTATACTATTTGATGAAAAGGATTGGGATTTGGGACTCGTTGGTGAATAATGCAACATAAACTCCCCAGATTATGTGCTACTGCCTTGCTTTTTTTAATCACAAGTGGTCCATTTTTCCATCTCTCTCTGCATTAACCCTTTTTCTTGGTTTATGAGGGTTGAACAAAAGGTTAAATCATGAGGGTACTCTGTTCTCTAGTAAATTTTATGAGAACAATGGGAGGCACTTGGATAGGACTGCAAGAATGTTTGTATGCCTCTTTGTTTCTATTCAGTTTAGAAACATGCATTATTGGACCTTGTTTGTGGAAAAAAAATTGAAAGAAAATTATAGAAACAAGTTGCAAAACTGAATTGATATGTTTAAAATGTCTAAGGGAGCATGAAAACTAGTGGGGGGTGTTAAGGTGGAGTAATCATTGTAGTTGGATATTGGGAGTAGTTGGAATTGCTTGGAGACATCTTTGTCCTACTTAGTCCCTACCTTCTATTACGGATAATATCGAGTAGGATGGTATATGGAAATTGGGGTAGTTCGGCCTAATGGTATCTCATTTCCAAAATCTAGCACCTTTGATGTCAATCCTTGGGTTTTGACCTGCCAAGCTCCACTTTTCACGTATTTAACATTTTTCCCATACAGGATTGATACTTAATTCATCACGGCATTGTGGGTTTTTTTTCCACAGTTTTCTTTTGACTTTTAACATATATATTTTTCGCTTCGTCAATCAGAAGGATATGCGGATTTGAGTAATTGATTAATGGTTGAAATTATAGACGTTGTATGAGAAAATATATGTATATGACTCCAATTAGAGTGTGTTCCGCTGGAATGGTAGAATGTAAATGGCAAGAGCTTTGGCCTCTAAAATGGTAAAATTACTTTAAAGGATTTTTTTATTATTATTTTAAATTACAAAATTATAAATTTAGTATGGATGAGGATATGATAGAAACGTAATTTAATATGCTTGGCATGCTGCCGTTGCGCCTTATTATTTGCTCAGATACTCTCTTTAGTCGTATCAAAACCAAATATTTTCCTGATTGGGATTTCTTTACTGTTGATATGGGTTCTAATCCATCGTGCACGTGGAGAATTATATTTTTCAGCGAAGGGGCTGCTAGCTAGTGGCTATCGTTGGTGTTTGGGTGACGGTTTGACCATAAAGGTTTTCTATGAACCTTGGTTAGGGGACAATTTTTGCATCGACTCCATACCTTTGTCGGGTTTGGAAAACTTCAGGGTGAATCAGTTATTCTCAATAGATGAAATGGCTTGGAATGTGGATTTTATTGAAGGCATCCTTACTCCTATTGATGTCAATCTGTAAGTGTTCACAAGCAGCAGGATAAGCTTATTTGGCATCTTAGTAAGGACGGTCGTTATAGTGTTAGGACCAGTTATAGGGTGGCTTTAGAGTTGAATGCTAATTTACATGATCAATTTGTTGAAGGACCATGGTCATGGTTTTGGAGTTGTAAGTTCCACCAAAGGTTGAAGACTTTGTTTGGAGATGTCTTCGAGGTCTTTTGCCAACAAAAGCTCACTTGGTTGAGAGAGGTATCAATGTGGCTGTCCCGTGTGCTCGATGTGGAGCGATCAAGGATCTCAATTATGTGTTTATTGTGTGTGTCCGATTGCGGTGACTGTTTTGCAATTAGCGAGGCTGCAGCCTAGTCGGTATGTTACTGATAATTTTATCATCCCTTTATTGCAATCTTCTTATAAGCAACTTATCAGTATGGGTCTAACTATTTTGTACAGCATCTGGTTTCACCGTAACATCTATGTGTGGAGGAGTCAAAGCTTGCAGTTTCTAATATTCTTGTGTATGCTGAACCCTTCTTACAGAACTAGCGGAGTTCGCGAGTTTTTGCTGTTGTGCAACCTTCTCCCATGTCGTAGCACGCTGCTAATACTCCATATGGTTAAGGCCGCCTTTAGGTTTTCTTAAATGCAACGTAGATGAGGCTTGGTTCGAGGACGTTGTGACCACTAATTATGCTGCACTGCTGAGGGATTCACATGGCCATGTTGTTAAGTGTTTTATTGGTATTGCACAGTCGGTGATGGATCCTAGCATAGCCAAGGCATTTGTCGTTCGAGAGGCTCTTTCTTGGTTGCGTTCCTTCAATGTTGATTGGATTTTAATGGATCTTTTTTTTTGTTAGTTAGGATTGGTAATTCAAGATTGTTTGATAATTCATCTTATTTTGAGTTTATATTATCTATCTTAAAACAATAATACCAACTTTTACAATTTTAACAACTACTACCCACCTCTTAAACAAAATTAAAAAAAGAACCTGAAGAGGAAAAAACAACTTTCACGAATTCAACAACTCAATAATTTTTCATTGCAATTTTTTTACTTTTAGGATGATTTTTATTTTAATATTTATTTTTAATTATTTTTATTTAAATATTATTTTAAAATATATTTTTTAAGAATTTAATTAAGATTAAATTTTATTTTTAAAAGTTCATTTAGGAGTAGAATGGTAGAAAAAAATTCAGCTTAAAACAGAACAGGAAACCTTTTGCTTTTCCTTCTCTTTATGCGACATTAATTTTCAACCTTTCTGTCAAACTCCATTCTTTCAACTAAATTCTATTTATTTGATTATTATGAGCAACTAAATTGTATTTTAGCCAAATGGCGACCAAATTTAGGTATTTGAGTTGTGAGGTCAAAACTCATATTTAACTTTTTTTTTATTTAGATATTTATTTTTTTTCCTTGGATTGTTTCATAATATTGTTTTCAATTTCGTTTAAGAAAGAATCCCTAGTACAATATTGGGAACAATGTATAATTGGTACAAATAATTCAACGCTGAATCATTCTACAGAAGAATAAATTAATCTGGTTCGATTGGGAGTATAGTTGGGCAATACCATAAGATTAAGTGATCTAATTTAAATGATCTGCACAGTTGAGATCATTTCTTAGAGTCGGGTTCTTCTAGTTTACAAGACTGTCGGCGAATTAAAACGTGGAAGTTGCTTTCAGAATTGCTCGCTTGATAAGGGGATTATCAATAAGCAAGAAGACATTCATAGTCCGTGATTGATTTTGAAACTGTAACCGACATCATACCCAAGGCTAGAGCTTTTGTAACACCCCTTACTCGTATTTGATGCCGGAACAGGGCATGAGGTATTACTAGAACACATACACTTGTAAACATATTTAACCGAGTTATCAAATTTCATCTAAATTAAAACTTTCAAAATTTTTTTAACATGCTTTTATAATTCTTCACAATATATCCTTAAAATATTATATTAATAAAAAATAGGGCCTACGAGACCCGATACATACCCATGCAATTCAATGCTTCATTTCCATTTCATTCCGTTCACAATTTCTCATGCTCACAATTTAAATCATATCACTAGCAATTTCTATTTAATTACCATGTATTTCAATTAAAACACAATTATTAATAATAATTAGATTTGAATTACAGTAATACAAACTTACTAGGCTAAATTGCAGAAATACCATGATACAAGGGCATTTTGGAAATTTTCCATTTCCCTTGACTTTCCATGCGATCTTGATCTAAATTAATAATTTCATTCAATTTATTAATTTAAAAAATAAAACTATTCAATTCTTGAAATTTCATCATTTTTTTCATTTTTACAAAATTACCCAAACAATTTTACTTTTATTCATTTTAGTCCCTGAACCTAAAACATATAAATTAGCTATTTTTAAAATAAACTCATATTATCAGAATATTCACATATATTTTTCCTCCTCCACTCCATTCCACATCCTTAATGTACTTAACACTCTTAGAAATAATATTTTCTAAAGTTTCATTATTCACCCTTAAGTATATTCAAAGTTGTCTATTCAAGTCACTATCACTAAATTATTTTTATCTTGAGCTACAGATCTCCAAATTATGCACCGTTAATTTTTCATGAAACTAGAATCATATATAGTTTTACCATAAAATTTTCAGAAATTTTAGTTTAGCCAATTGGTACAGTTTATTCTTTAAAGATTCCCCTGTTTCACTGCCTTCCTTTTCTGACCTCTCTTCACTAAAAATCAAATATCTCTTAGTAAAAAATTCTGATGGTAGTGTCATTTATTTCTATTGAAACTAGACTCATTAAGAAATTTAATCATATAAATTAAAAATTACAATTATTTTTTTACAATTTATAATTATTTATCAAAGTTAGAATAGGGGACTCCAAATACAATCCGATCCTGCCTCACTAAAATTCAAATATCTCAAAATATATAACTCTTTTACTTGCTCTGTTTCTTTTATGTAAAAATAGACTCATTAAAATTTCATTTAATATCTTATTCACTCTCTAATTAAATTTCCACAATTTATGGTTATTTTTCAAAGTTAACCTACTGCAGCTGTCCAAAACTGTTTTAGTGGAAGATGTTGATAATCAAATTTATAACACCCTCCTTTCCTTTCTCTACAATATTTTCTATCAATTCTTCTTGTTTCCCTTCACTAACATATCAAGAATATAGAACCTTATATAATAAATCCCTACATTAACATCAATTCCCTGCTTTTTCAATAATATCGAACTCAAAAATATATTGAAATCTTAATGTTCTTACCTTGCTCTATTGATTTCAATTTTTAACTTGATTTTCTCTCTCCTCCAGCCTTTATTTCTTGAATCTAACTTGATATTCTAGCTCCCAATAATCTCCTTATCAATTTTCTCTCTTGGTGGCTATGGAAATTCTTTTGATTTCTAGATGAAAATGGTGAATTTTTGGTGGAAGGATCAAATTATAAAGAAAGCAAAACTTTCTTTCTTTCTCTCTTTTTCTCACGTTGGTGTATGGAAAAATGGTGGGTTGCATGCTTCTTCATCTTCCTTTTCTTATATATATACTAAATAAAATAATAATAAAATAATAAAATATCATTTAAAAATCAAATTAAAATACTAATAAACTAATATTTATTTATTTAATTAATATAAAATATCTCCAACATCATCATTATCTTCTAGATTTCTCTCACTTCTAATTGACCATTTTTCCCTTTATGATCTTTTAAAATTCCATCCTTGAGTCATCACTTAATTTGGTAAAATTACGATTTAGTCCCTCAAAATTCTCCACCTTTTTCAATTTGGTCCTAATCCATCCATTTTCCTTAGTTTCTAGATCATTCCACCCTTAAAATAGTTACACCACTGGTCCTTTAACTTTTTCATATTTACACTTTAACCCCTCAATTTTTCAGTATTTACTTTTGGGCAACAAAACTTTTCTCACTTTTGCGATTTAATCCTTTCTTGAACTAATATGTCATAATACACTTCCCAATGTTGACATAACTCCAAAATTTCCCCTTTTTGTCGCTTTATTTCCTTATTTTATTATATAAAAGATAATATTTTACTGTAAAATTTTTTGGGTATTACAGCTTTTATCAATTCGGCTTACTTTATTTAATTTCGAAATTCACCTTTTATCTATCATTTCACTTTTTTATTTTTTATTTAATTTCGTTATATTTTAATCTCCTCTTTATTTTATGCAAGATTGCAAGGTTTGTAGGCACGTATGAATTTTATATTCTATTTTTAGTCGTAAGATTTATTTTTGGTGGATTTCACACTCATCAAACTTATAAGGGTGATTTTTCATTTTGAAAGGGAGCAAGACACTTGCATGATTCCTCTAGATCTACTTATGATTATAAATACATGTTCGAACAATTACAAATAACGTAACATTACAATTTTCTTTTAAAAAAAATATAAGATTACAATATTTGATATATATAAAAAAGTGTTAGATTGAAATCTTAAGAAAGATGCATTTATATGTTTAGTATACTAAACATTTTATTAGAAGTATGCTCATAAAATCCAGAATTTACCCAATCAAATAAACTACAATTTAGCATTTACAATGATATTTATAATTAACAAAAGTTAATTTATTATTAAAAACATATTCTTTAATCAAATTATTTTTAATTATATTAATTAATTAATTAATTAAATTAACATATTTATTTCAAAATTGATATATGATTAAATTTGAAATTAGTTTTAAATATTCAATATGTATTTAAATTTGAATACAAAAAATTTCAGTTGTCACAGCTCGTTTTCAGAAAAATCGGAACAGTGATTTCGGGACCACAAATTTGAAGTCAAAAAATTTATTTTAATATTATTTTAATATCTCCAGCATGATAGTATTATAGTAAAAATTTCGTTAAGAAATTTTACCGTTTGTATGTTCAATTTGTAAAAAAGAACTAAATCATGTAAAGTGTGAAAGTTGTGTTCTAATAGCTAAAGGTGTTAAATAGCTATAGAAATTTAAAGTGGAGGTTCTTATATGGTAATTAGACCATTAAATGATTTAGTGGGTGTGCTTGGCTTGGTAATTTTGAAATATTTAAAGTTAGGTAAGGGTGATTTGGTAATTAGCCAATTAAAGATAAAAAAAATAAAGCAAATTGGCTATCATCTTCATACATGCATGAACCAAATTTTACAGCAAGAAACATCATTGGAAAAGCTTGAAAATTTTACAAAGAAAGTCTCTTGCATGTAAGTGTTATCTTGTCCCTTTTTTTGTTGATTTTTATGTTTTTGGAATCGTTGTAGCTTAATCTAGCTAATTAGGGGACTAATTTGCAAAATGATTGAAAGTTTAAGGTTTTTCCATGAGATAATTTTAGTCTTTCTTGAAGTTTAATGGAAGAAAATAAATCCTTGTTGTTAATTAAACAACTTTTGTTAAGTGATTTTTAATGAAATTGTCAAATAGGGATTAAATTGAGAAATATGAAAATTATATGTTAAATATATGAAATTGTGAAATATATGGGCTGCTATAGACTTATAAGATATTCGGCTAGCCTTTGGTATGGTGAAATTACATGAATTTCATTTTTACGAGCCTAGGGACTAAATTGTAAAGAAATCAAAAGTATATGGGAAAAATAATAATTTTCCCATAGCATGAATTTTGGATTGAATTGAAGAGGATAAGGTTTAATTTGATTAAATTTGATTATATAGATCAAGAAAAGACACGTACAGAAATAGATTGGAGAAAGGACAAAGTTATCGATTGAAGGATCGTTTTCCATCGTACGAGTTCAAGGCAAGTTCGTGTAATTAAATTGCGTCTTTATATGTTTTAATTGAAATATATGTTTGTGAATCGTTTAATTATTATGTAAAATTATCGAGCGCATAACTGACAACGTACAAAAAATACCAAATTCCGTTTGAACCTTAGGAATTCGTAGAATACAAATGACATGTCATTAGGGTTACCGATTCCAGCTCTTATGTGCCTACCGATACTCAGCTCGTATGACCTTATTGTTATTCAACTCAGAGGACCTTATCGTTTATCGCTCGTATGAGCATACATGTACAAGAATTGATGGATTACGGTTCAGTGCACCTCGTGTGTACTACTCGCGTATCTAACGATATTCCAAGTGGTTCAACGGGCATAGTGTTATTAAGAGATTATACAAGTTTGATACGAACTAGTACAGGTATTTACATGGAAAAGGTATATATATGATATACGGATACACTGTATAGATACACATGTACATCGAATTTAATAATTTTTGAATTCATACATGATTCTCTGTTTTTATATGAATACATGGCTAACTTGGTTATTGATTATGTGATAGGCTTTGGCCAAATTGAATTGTGTTATGCTTTGAGTTACTTACCTAAATTTGTGGTTAAATGGTAAGTTACTAGGTCTTCCTAAAAGGGGAATTCTCCTGTGTCTTTCTCTCAGTGCCATGGCATACAAAGTCATGTCTTGGCGCATTCCATACGTCGACTCATACAAAGCAGACGAAAAAGTCAAACCCAAAGCTTTATAACATCTCGGGCTCATCACTTTATCCCCAGGCTCCTTTCTTTTTCTTATTCCTTACTCTATTGGTTGGCTCGCGGAACTACTTGACCAATGGAACTACGGAACTGGATTACTTCTTTTTCATTAAGCCCGCTAGACCTTTCTCGTTTTCTGGTTAGGCAGCAGAGCAACCTCATTGCAGGAACCACTGGGAAGTCTCCATTTCAATCTCTTTTAGTGCCTGCTTTCCTTTAATTCCATCAAACCCTCGTAGCTAAATCGCCTGTATCGAATAGCCAACGCCTCTAACAACGTATTTCAGGGGTTGAGGGCAGCTCCTTAGGCACCTTCACATCTACATCTACTTAGAACAAGCACGTACACACAAGCAAGCTTGAATCCTGTTATTTTAACTGAGCTCTATAAGCCGTTACGCCCGGCAGCTACACATTGGTTGGTCGAGACTCAGGATTTCGTTTAGCGTTGTGGCCTGTAGATTAGAATCGTAAAGCTCACCCTAATTTAACATCTGCTTGAACTCCCAATCTACTTTTTAATTAAATAAAAAAACTTATCTAGCTAGAGGATTTTAGAAGATTAGTATATTCATTCCTTTGTTACTTTCTTTCCAAAGCCCCGCATGAGCAAGCCAAGCTACTCATGCCAAGCAGCTAACTTCGAGCTAGAACTAATGGATTAGCATTAATAGTCAGTTCCCCCCGGGCTGGGAAACTTCCAACCTTCTATACTTATAACTTTCTTGCATCCCACTTCTGGGATTGCTTGAGAACCTGCTCCATGATCCGCTAAACTCCGTAATTCTTTTCGACCTAAATAAAGTAATGAACTCAAAGTCAAAGACAAGTGAACTCTAGGGGCTGATGGGATAGGTTAGCTCGACTTATCATCCGAGAAGAGTGAAGAGAGTAAGCAAGCTTCCTCTTCTACCGTATCGATTGAGCGGTTCATATCTTCTATCATCTCCGTAGAGGGTTCAGTCTCCACTATTTTCAGTCCTTCTTTCTACCCTGAGCTCGAAATCCTACGCGTAACCTTTTCGAGCTTATAGTCTAAAACCCCCAACTCAAAGGTTCTTTATTAGAAAAAAAGATATTTTATCAGTCCTTGGAATTAATACAACGATAGGGAGGTTAAGAGCACTGGATCGAAGACAATGTCAATTGCCCAAGCAAAGCAATGAGCAGGCAGGACAGAAGACAGAAAGCTTCCTTATCTCCGGATTTCCTCTTCTCACTCTACCAACTTACTAAGATGAGGGACGTAGCACGCTTGGGTGCTCTCGTTGACGCACGATGTCTTAGATCGCTTCTTGCGGTAACTTCGAGCAACCTCGGGCTGGCTAGCCCCCCTTCGGGCGGACCCTAACTCTTACACCTTATCGGCCTTGACTATGTGCTACCATCCTTTCTTCGCCGGCCCGTGGTTTTCTCCCAAATTTATCCTCACTAGCCTACCAAATCCTTTCTTCGCCCGCTTCGGCGACGGTCTTTGGATTGTTAGAAGCTAGTCACTGATAGCACATGTCAAGAATCCTACACTTCGTGGAGGTTTAGTGATCATTTAAGAAATTTCAAAGATGCTCTTGGGGCCCCAAAGAGAAAACCCAATATAGTCCCCTTGAGAAACTCCTTGAGTTATTCTAGAGATTCCTATAAACCCCTTGAGTTATTAGTGATCTCCCTTGAAGGGGGATCACGTTAGCCAATGGGTCTGAAGATGGGCTCTCCCGGAGCTCAATTTCTTGAATGCACTGTAGCGAGGGCCTTATCTCCTCTCTACTTCACCTCCGGGATACTGTATGGTAGCTTTTTTGTTTTTGGATGGAATTTCCAGTTCGTGAAGCAGAGAGGAGGGGGTATCGTAAGGGGGAGATTTTCTCCCCCTTCTGCGTTCAGCGTCGAGGCCAAGGCGCGGGGGGGGGGTAGAGTCCAACTAAGACTTCCATGAAAAGTCTCATTCATGTTGATTGAGGAGTTTCTTACTGACCACTAAACCTTCTCTACTTTTGAAGATAGACTGGAAAGCAAACTCAGAGAATAGCTAAGTGAAAGTCAGAGACTCCATTTTTTAGGAACTTAGACTACCTATGTGCTGGTAAACTCCACCTAGACTGAGATTCATCAGTTCGATCATTTATTTTGTGTCCTAAGTTCTATATCCTTCAGGAAAGGATCAATTCCTTCTCTAACTTCTACTTGGGGTCACTCCTCGGAAAGATTCTTCATTCGAGTTAGCTTCTTTCACTCCTTCACCCTTGACTGCATTCCCGAAAATGCCATTCCCATCCGCTAAACCTGCTCCTTCTGAGAATGGTTTTACCCCGCTCTTCAATCTTATTCTGTTTCCGATCCTGCTTCAGATTCTCTTTTAGTTGTGGAAACAAGCCCTTATTCCTATCGGTTGAGTAGCCCAAGCTCCTTAAGAGCGTATTGTCCCTTCTCCTGTGAAAGAAAGAGGTTGATGCACCCAGCTACCTGAAGTAGAGCTGTCTTTGTCCCACCTTTCCTTACTGACTTTCCTAGTTTAGATAGCGTATTGAGAATCATGTCAAAATACACCAAGACCTGGGCCCAGGTTCTCTTTCTTCAAGAAAGGGCAGCTTTAAACAAACCGCTTCCAAACACACCAAACAAGCAAGTGACTCCCCTTCCTTAGCGTACCCGTCCATTAAGGCATTCTTCCTTCTTGCGTATGTGTTATAGCTCTAAGCCCCAGTTCCTTGGTAAAAAGAGCTGTCGCCTTTAAATCATCGAAAAAAAAAGAAGGAACCGCTCGAAAGGGACCACACAACAATGGCTCATAACTGGAAAACATAACAACAATGTCTCCTAGCTGCAAAAGACTGGCTCCCAACTGAAAATTTCTCTCGATCACTTTCTAACAGAAAGCCATTTTCCCTTTCGCAAAAAGTCAACTTGGACTTCTTTCCTAAGCGGAGATTTGGACTACATGGACCTAAGCAACCCGCCGACAGGGGCAACCTTTCACTATTGGAAACTTTGATTTAGATTGGTAGGATTCTGTCTAATCTTTCCTAATTTAGAAATTGCACTCAATCAACATAGTTTCCACTCATTCCTTCTCGACCGCCTCTTTTCTAGTCACTTTTGATCAAATCTTTCTTGTGATTTTCTATTCTCTTATGAGAAATGGTTTGCTTCGTTTGAGCCGTCGTCGCTTAATGCATGTAGGGGGACTGGGGCATTTCCCCCACGACCCCTTTTATTTTAAAGGAGAACCAGAAGAACAACAATGAACTCAAAGCTAATGAAGGAGATCCGCAACTTGAACAAGGTACATGAGATCATTCCTACCCCTTTCTATTTCGACTTCTTTGAAAGGTGAAAGAGTAAGAAGCTAGACCGACTTGCTCTTAAATTAAAAGCAGCAAGAGCAAGTAAGTAGGCTTTTCTCCGCAAGAACAATCTTGACTTTCTTTATACTTTCTTTATAATATAAGGCCCTTTAAACGATCGTAAATGGCGTTGTACCTATTTGGAGCTTTTCACAGTCAAAGTCAAACGTTTGTCGGTGGCAACATCGGCATGCGTTAATTCTGTGTTATATGAACTTACTAAGCTTAATTGCTTACTCTGTTTATTTTTTCGTGTTTTATAGTGATTTGGGAGATCGTTCGGATTGGAAGTCGTCAGAGATCTCATCACACTATCAAATGTTATTTTGGTACTTTTGACTTTATATTTTGGGTAAAATGGCATGTATAGGTATTTTTGGCTAATGGAAGCCTATATGTTTTGTTGTGTATTTAGCCATTTGATTTGGCTTGAATTTCGTATATTTTGTTATGTAAATATGTAAATAGCTTTATTGTATATGATGTATGGTTATCATGTGAATGCCTTGTTTGTGAATTGGTATTTTGGGTATCAAATGATTGAGATTGATAAGTGATGTGCATGATATGTAACAACCCGATTTTGGGTCTAGTCGGAGCAGTGATTTCGGGACAACAAATCCGACGAGGAAAAAAATTATTTTTAAATTATGACATGGGTTGCATTATGATAGGAAGGTTGCATGAAAAAACTGATATGAAAATTTTATCGATTTAGTGATTAATTAAGGAAATGACCTATTTATATAAAATGTAGAAATTAAATTCTAGAAGCTAGAAGGGTTAAATAGCTATGAAATTCAAAACTAGAGGTTCTTATATGGTAAATAGACTATCAATCAAAAGATGGTAGATTTTTATGGATAAATCATCCATGAGATTTGAGAAAAAGAAAAGGATTAAATTGGAATTTGGGGAAATTAAAAGATGATAATTAATTACATGAACATATCATCTTTTTCTATCATCTTCTTCCTCAAAATTTACATGGAAACCCTAGGAGATAGAAAAGAGACTTTCTTGGCATAAATTGGTAAGTAATCATATCCCGTTTTTAATAATTTTTATATTTTTGAGATCGAGATAACATGTTCTCTTTATTTTGAGGATTTTTTTGAAAAGTTATCAAGGTATGAAAACTGTGCCATGGATGAACATGCTGAAAATTGAAAATTTATGGTAGAAAATGAAAGGTTGTTAGTAAATAAACAACTTTTACAAAGTGATTTTGGGTGAAATTGAGATTTAGAGACTAAATGGTAAACTTGTGAAATTCAAAGGAAAATTCTAATTTTTGTGAAATCTATGGATTGTTATAGATACATATGAATTTGGTTTAGGCTTGAAAAGGGGATTGAATTGCATGAATTTCATTTTTCGAGCCTAGGGATGAAATAGGAATTAATGAAAAGTTTAGGGGCAAAAATGTAATTTTTCTAAAGAGTGATTTTTAAACTAAATTGAATAATGTGAGTGTTAAATAAGTTAAATGTGTTGTTATAAATCAAGAAAGACGAGAAATTGACCTTGATCGATAAAAAGAAAAGTGAGAAAAAGTGAAAATTTATGAAATAGTACATTCAGCAATAAAACGGTTTAGACAACAAAAGTTGTGTGACTTTGAAAAATCACTAAAAATGGTGGAAATTGAATTAGAGGCTGATATATGAAATTAAAGCTTAATTAGTCTATTTTCACATAAAATAAACGGTGTACACAAAAGAATTTTATATTGTGAGATATTTGAACTTGGGTGAGACAGGGTCAGAATGATTTTGGAATCCCCTATTCTGACTTGGAAAAATCATTACAAATTGTACAAAAATAATTATGGGTTATATTTTATATTTTTAAAATCTTTAATAAGTCTATTTTAAATAGAAATAAACAAGGACATCATTCGAATTCTGTACAATGAGATAATTAATTTTTAGTGAAGAGAGGTCAGAACTGTCGAATAGTGAAATAGGGGAAACTTTAAAGAATAAAATGTACTTATTGGCTGGACAAAAAATTCTGAAAATTTTATGGTTAGAAGATATGTGAGTCTAGTTTTGGGGAAAATTAATGGATCTTAATTTGGAGCTCTTTAGCTCGAGATATAAATAAATTAGTGACTCTGACTCAGAGAGACAGCTTGAATTTACATACAGGAAAATAGTGATAGTATGGATAATGTTGTTTAAATATGTTATACACATTAAGGATGTGAAATGGAGAGGAGGAGGAGGAGGAAAATTGGGAAATATATGAATGATTTGTGTATAATTGGTCATATGCTTGATTATAATTGATAAACGATGAAATAAAAATGATGTTTATATTTGTGCATTATTGGTCATGGTTTAAGCTCATATGTGAAAATAAGGTTTCATAGTATGTGTGTATGGTATATTCGGTATATGATTTGACATGAAATAATGTCATAAATGGTTTATGAATTAACACATGTTGGGAAGCGTGATACATGAATAAATGTTGTGCTCATCCATGCTTATAATGGTTATGCTATATGTGTATTTGGCTAACATATTTGGTGTACATGCTTAGGCTTTGGCCAAGTAGTGGCTAAATTATGCCACGTTAAATTTATAAGTTATGCATTAAAATGGTAAATGCCTAATAGAAAATATGCTTATTATCATGAAAAGGGTGGTAAGGTTTAAATTATGTAATCTCTAGTGAAATGGTTTATCATGTGGTTAGTTCCAAAAAGAGTTATGTTTAAATACACTAGCTTGCGACTATGGTTGAATGATATGTTTATATCTTGTGTGATGTGCATAGGAAACGAGTGTGGAAAGGTAATGAAATAGTAAGTTCATATGACAGAAATTTAATGATTAAATGTTAATTTCGTGAATTATATAATGTATGATGAGATATATTTGTTGCTGAATTGAGAATAAAATAACAATGCAAAACCGAATAAATGATCAAATTGAGCGGAACGTCGGATTTAAGTACTTCTAACCAGTGAAAAGTGATAAGTGGTAGCTTTAGCTACGCTTATCTGATCAGTGACAAGTGATAAGTGGTAGCTTTAGTTACACTTATCTGATCAGTGACAAGTAACAAGTGATAAGTGGTAGCTTTAGCTACACTTATTTGATCAGGGACAAGTGACAAGTGATAAATGTGATCCGTGTAAGACCGTGGCAGGGCTATTGCTTCAGAAAGTGATAAGTGATCATATGCAAGACCATATTTATACTATGGCAAAGTGGAAGTGAAGTACTCAATTTTCCATAACCATTCCCTAATTTGATTAAGGATGGTAAGTGACAAATGGGCCCAAAAGAATTATAGTAAATGGATAAGTGGTAGTGAATTTATACCAGGATGATGAGTTGAATTGATGTTGTTATTTAAGCTAAAGTGATATTTTCATTGCAAAATTGAGAATTTCATAAATGTGTTAATGAATGGTATAATCGATAAACGTTGAGTTAAATGGTAAATACATATTAGTATTGAACTTAATGATTTGAATTGTGAACATGAGAAATTTGTGAATTGAATGAAATGGAACTGAAACATTGAATTATTAAGACTTGTGAATTGCATGAATATGTATCGGGTCTTGTAGGTCCTATTTATTATGAATATAATATTTTGAGGATATATTATGAAGAATTATAAAAGCATGTTAATAATTTGAAAGTTTTAATTTAGATGAAGTTTTATAACTCTGTTAAATACATTTACAAGTGTATGTGTTCTAATAATGCCTTGTATCCTATTCCAGTGTCGAATACGGGTAAGGGGTGTTACATGATAAGTTTAGGCACAATGAATGCATATATGTGTTTGACCATTTAGGTAGATTTTAGAGGCATAATTGACAAGTTTTTGAGTGTCTAATTGAGATGCCTACTAGTATCATACTTGTATGTGTTGATATTACATGTTATAAACTTGATATTGGTTGGTTTTGAATGTCTATTTCTGCCATGGTTATATGAAAATTTATGTGTGTAGGTTGGTACCAATTTGGGTGGGAAATATGACTTGAAAAATAGCCTATTTTTGTCTACATGGGTGTGTGTCCTCTGTACTTTTGAAAATTTTACATTTTTTTTGAAATTTTTTTTGAGTACTCGGTTTAGTCCTGAACTATTTTTAATGTCTATTTGGGGCCTCGAGGGCTCGTATTAAGGACTATATGAATGAATTGGAATGGTTTTTGATTTGATTGAGAAATGAACATGAAATGTATGATTTTTTGATTTATAAGTCTTGTAATGCTCTGTAACCCTGTTTCGTCATCGAATACGGGTTACCGAATACGGGTTAGGGGTGTTATATTTATTGGTATCAGAGGTACCGTTTAGTCGATTCTCAGACTAACGTAACGTATGAGTCTAGCTATACATGCCATTTTATAACCTGTGATTGTGTGATGTCTCTTAACAGTTTAAATCATGTTTTCATATAGTAATAGATTCCAACCGAGCAGACTCTGATGATGAATAAAGTAACGCGCCAGCCTCCATTTGTGGAGTGGCATCCTCTGAATCGAGACCCGTATCTGAGGGTTGTGGAGGAGAGGCTAAGGAAGCCTTCTTCCAAATGATGAAGAAGTGGTTCACTGAGTTTTTCCGGACTAATCCGGCTGCTCAGTAACCTCCAACCCCACCTTTTTCCCAACCAGTTCCAGTAGCTCCTCAAGTTTTAGAACCTGTACGCATGAGCAAACCGCCTGTTGATAAAATTCAAAAATATAGGGCCAAATAGTTTAGGGCTACTGTTGATGACAATTTGGAGAGAGCTAAGTTTTGGCTAGAGAATACGACCAGGGTTTTTGATGAACTGTCTTGTACGCCAACAAAATGTGTTAAAAGAAAGATGCTGTATACTAGTGGTGGAGTATGTTAATTTCTGTAGTACAGAGGGAACGAGTTACATGGGAATTCTTTCAGGTAGAATTCAAAAGAAGTATATAAGTCAATGGTTTCTCGATCAAAAGTGTAAAGAATTTCTAGAGTTGAAATAGGGTCGTATGACCATATCTGAATATGAAAGAGAGTTTGTTAGATTGAGCAAGTATACTTGTGAGTGCATTCCAACCGAGGTGGTTATGTGTAAAAGGTTTGAAGATGGGTTGAATGAAGACATTAAGCTTTTAGTTGGAATACTTGAATTGAAGGAATTTATTGTGTTAGTCAACAGAGCACACAAAGCCGAGGAGCTTAGTAAAGAAAAGAGAAAAGCTGTATTTGAAGCTAGAGATTCGAGAAAGAGATTTACGGGAAAGTCTCATCAATCAGCATCGAAGAAATCTAAAGAACATCATTATCATCTTACTATTTCTGCGGGGCATTCTAATAGAGATAAAGATGCGAGACACTCCAGTCCTAAACCCCAGGCTACATCTGTAGCGAGTGTGGGTAGTGTTAGAAATGCTAGACCCGAGTGCAAACATTGCAACATGTCACATTATGGCGAGTGCCGAGTGAAAAGCGGAGCATGTTTTAGATGTGGGTCCTTCGACCACTACCTTAGAGATTTCCCTAAGAAGTCTGAGAAAGAAAAAGCTCAAACCGTGAGGCCGAGCAATACAACTGCTAGAGGGAGATCGCCCTGAAATACTGGAAATATGAGTGGTAGCCGAGGTGTAACGAGAGATTCTGCAGTGAGATCCGAGGCTCGGGCGCCAGCCAAAGCTTACGCTATTCGCGCTCGCGAGGATGCATCGACGCCAGATATTATCACCGGTACTTTTTCTCTTTATAACACTGATGTAACTGCTTTGATTGATTCCGGATCAACCCATTCTTATGTATGTACGAATTTAGCGTCTAGTAAGAATTTACCTGTTGAGTCCACTAAATTCGTGGTTAAGGTATCAAACCCCTTAGGCCAATATGTTCTAATTAATAAAGTTTGCAAGAATTGTCCTTTGATGACTCGGGGTTACAATTTTTTGACCGATTTGATGCTTTTACCGCTTGATGAATTCGATGTGATTTTGGGTATGGATTGGCTGACTCTACATGATGTGGTTGTAAAATGTAGACGAAATCTTATTGTATTAAAATGTCAGAGTTACCCTGGTTGCCACCGATTAGAGAGGTTGAATTTGCTATTGAGTTAGTACCGAGAACATCACCGATATCGATAGCTCCGTACAAAATGGCTCCTACAGAGTTGAAAGAGTTGAAAGCTAAATTGTAAGAGTTAACAGATAGAGGTTTTGCACTATCTAGTTTCACCAGTTTTGTTTGTAAAGAAGAAAGATGGATCAATAAGATTGTGTATCGATTATCGATAGCTTAACAAGGTTACGATTAAGAATAAGTATCCATTACCGAGAATTGATGATTTGTTTGATCAGCTGAAAAGTGCAACGGTATTTTCAAATATTGATTTACGTTTCGGTTATCATTAGTTACGAGTAAAAGATTCAGATGTGCCTAAAATTGTGTTCAGGACCAGGTATGGGCACTATGAATTTCTTATTATGCCATTTGGGTTAACGAACGCTCCTGCGATATTTATGGATTTGATGAATAGAATTTTTAGACCGTATTTAGACAGATTTGTTGTTATGTTCATTGATGATATCTTATTATACTCCTGAGATGAGTCTGAGCATGCCGAACATTTGAGAATTGTGTTACAAACTCTGCATAATAAACAACTATTTGCTAAATTTAGCAAGTGCAAGTTTTGGCCCCGATAAATGGGATTTTTGGGACACATTATTTCGGCGGAAGGCATTAGAGTTGATCCAAGAAAGATTTCAGCAGTTGTTGATTGGAAACCACCAAGAAACATATCTGAGGTCAGAAGCTTTCTAGAATTAGCGCGCTATTATCGGAGATTTGTAAAAAGGTTCTCAACGATAGCTACACCGATGACTCAGTTATTATTGAAAGATGTAAAGTTTGAGTGGTCTGAGAAATGCCAACAAAGTTTTAACCAGTTGAAAGCACTGTTAACCGAAACACCAGTATTGGTTCAGCCTGAGTGGGGTAAAGAGTGTGATTTTCAGTGATGCGTCATTGAACAGTTTGAGATGTGTTCTAATGCAAGAAGGCAAAGTGATAGTGTATGTTTCCAGACAATTAAAGCCGCATGAAAAGAATTATCTGACACAGGACTTAGAGTTGACTACTATTGTGTTTGCATTGAAGATTTGGCGACACCATTTGTTTGGTAAAAAATGCCACATATTTACTGATCACAAGAGTAATAAGATGTACAGTGATTTGAGACAGATGTACTGGTGGTTGGGTATGAAACGTGACATTTCTGACTTTGTGTCCAGATGTTTGATTTGTCAACAGGTTAAATTTGAACATCAAGTACCTTCAGGACTGTTACAGCCAGTGATGATACTGGAGTGGAAATGAGATAGAGTTACGATGGATTTCATATAAGGATTACCTCTATCTTCAAAAAAGAAAGATGCTATCTGGGTTATTGTTGATTGTTTGACAAAATCTACACATTTTATTTTGGTACGTACAAACTTTTCATTTGACAGATTAGCTGAGTTGTATATTTCTAAGATCATCAGATTACATGGAGTGCCAGTCTCCATTATTTCGGATAGAGATCCGCGATTTGCATCACACTTTTGGAAGAAGTTACAAGAATCTTTGGGTACGCGGTTGCATTTTAGCACTACATTTCACCCTCAAACCGATGGTCAGTTTGAGAGGGTGATTCAGATTCTCAAGGATATGCTTCGTTGTTGTATTTTAGAGTTCAAAGGTAGTTGGGAAAATATTTATCGTTGGTTACGTATAACAATATTTTTTAATCGAGCATAAGGATGGCACCGTATGAAGCTTTATATGGTCGTAAATGTCAAACTCCATTGTACTAGACCGAGCTTAGTGAGAAAAAGATACACGGGGTTGATTTGATCAGAGAGACCGAAGAGAAAGTGAAAGTGATTCGTGATATTTGAAAGCAGCTTCAGATCGATAGAAATTGTATATGGATTTGAAACGTAAGGATATTGAATTTTAGATCGGTGATAGAGTGTTTTTGAAAGTATCGCATTGGAAAAGAATTCTTCGTTTTGGTCGCAAACGAAAGTCGAGTTCACGATTTATCGAATCGTATGAGATTATCGAGAGAATAGGGCTAGTGGCATATCGACTTGAATTACCATTAAAATTAGAAAAAATTTATAATGTGTTTCATGTATCTATGTTACGATGGTACCGATCAGACCCTTAGCATATAATTTCTCCGAAAGAGATTGAGATTCAGCTCGACATGTCGTATAACGAAGAACCGATCAAAATCTTAGCTCGAGAGATTAAAGAGTTAAGAAACAAAAGTATAGTCTTAGTGAAGGTTCTTTGGCAACGTCACGGGATTGAGGAGACTACTTGGGAACTCGAGGAAACTATGAGAAAACAATACCCTAACCTATTTCCTGGTAAGATTTTTGGGGACAAAAATTCCTAAAGGGGAAGAGTTGTAACAACCCATTTTTAGAAAAAATAGAATAGTGGTTTCGACACCACAAATTTGAAGTTGAAAAATTTATTTTAATATTATTTTAATATCTACAACATGATAGTATTATAGTATAAAACTTTTGTTAAGAAATTTTACCATTTGTATGTTCAATTTGTGAAAAAGGACTAAATCGCGTAAAGTGTGAAAGTTGTGTTCTAATAGCTAAAGGTGTTAAATAGCTATAGAAATTTAAAGTGGAGGTCCTTATATGGTAATTAGACCATTAAATGAGTCAGTGGATGTGCTTGGCTTGGTAATTTTGAAATATTTAAAGCTAGGTAAGGGTGACTTGGTAATTAGCCAATTAAAGATAAAAATAAAAAAAATTGGCTATCATCTTCATATATGCATGAACCAAATTTTACAGCAAGAAACACCATTGGGAAACCTTGAAAAATTTTCAAAGAAAGCCTCTTGCATGTAAGTCTTATCTTGTCCCGTTTCTGTTGATTTTTATGTTTTTGGAATCGTTGTTGCTTAATCTAGCTAATTAGGGGATTAATTTGCAAAATGGTTGAAAGTATAGGGTTTTTCCATGAGAGAATTTTAGTTTTTTTTGATGTTTAATGGAAGAAAATGAATCCTTGTTGTTAATTAAACAACTTTTGTTAAGTGATTTTTAATGAAATTGTGAAATAGGGATTAAATTGAGAAATATGAAAATTATGTGTTAAATATATGAAATAGTGAAATGTATGGGCTGCTATAGACTTATAAGATATTCGGCTAGGCTTGGGTGTGGTGAAATTACATTAATTTCATTTTTACGAGCCTAGGGATTAAATTGTAAAGAAATCAAAAGTATAGAGGCAAAATAGTAATTTTCCATAGCATGAATTTTGGATTGAATTGAATAGAATAAGATTTAAATTGATTAAATTTGATTATATAGATCAAGAAAAGCAACGTACGGAAATAGATCGGGGAAAGGACAAAGTTATAGATTAAATGATTGTTTTCCGTTGTACAAGTTCAAGGAAAGTTCGTGTAATTAAATTGCGTATTTATATGTTTTAATTGAAATATATGTATGTGAATGGTTTAATTATTATGTATAATTATCGAGCGCATAACCGACAATGTAAGAAGAATACCAAATCCAGTTTGAACCTTAGAAAGTCGTAGGATACAAATGACATGTTATTAGGGTTACCGATTCCAGCTCTTATGAGCTTACCAATACTCAGATCGTATGAGCATACATGTACAAGAATTGATTGATTACAGTTCAGTATACCTCGTGTGTACTACTCGCGTTTCTAACGATATTCCAAGTGGTTCAACGAGCATAGTGTTATTACGAGATTATACAAGTTCGATACGAACTAGTACAGGTATTTACATGGAAATGGTATATATATGATATACGGATTCATGGTATAAATATTACATGTACATGGAATTTAATAATTTTTGAATTCATACATGATTCTTAGTTTTTATATGAATACATGGCTAACTTGGTTATTGATTATGTGATAGGCTTTGGCCAAATTGAATTGTGTTATGCTTTGAGTTACTTACCTAAATTTTTGGTTAAATGGTAAGTTTAATTATATGTTATACGAACTTACTAAGCTTAACTGCTTACTCTGTTTATTTTTTCGTGTTTTATAGTGATTCGGGAGATCATTCGAATTGGAAGTCGTCAAAGATCTCATCACACTATCAAAAGTTATTTTGGTACTTTTTACTTTATATTTTGGGCTAAATGGCATGTATAGGTCTTTTTGGCTAATGGAAGCCTGTATGTTTTGTTATGTATTTTGCCAATTTGATTTGGCTTGAATTTGGTATATTTTGTCATGTAAATATGTAAATGGCTTTATTGTATATGATGTATGGTTGTCATGTGAATGCCTTATTTGTGAATTGATATTTTAGGTATCAAATGATTGAGATTGATAAGTGGTATGCATGATAAGTTTAGGCACAATGAATGCATATATGTGTTTGACCATTTAGGTAGATTTTAGAGGTATAATTGTCAAGTTTTTAAGATGCTAATTGAGATGCCTACTAGTATCATACTTGCATGTGGATATTACATGTTATAAACTTGATATTGGATGGTTTTGAATGCCTATTTATGCCTTGGTTATATGCAAATTTATGTGTGTAGGTTGGTACCAATTTGGGTGAGAAATATGGCTTGGAAAATGACTTATTTTTTTCCACATGGGCAAAGGCACGAGCGTGTGCCTCAGCTGTGTGTCCCCTGCAACTTCTGTAGAAAATAAGTCAATAGCTTCACAGAGCCTAGCACAGGGCGTTTAGCTTGGCTGTGTGGCACAAGTCAATATACCCTTCAGTTTTCACATAGCCTAACACATGACCTGGCACATGGGCCTAGCACACAGGCATGTAGTCTGGCCGTGTGACCTAAGTCAATATGCTCACTAATTTGGGCACAGGCTAGGACACAAGCGTGTGGCCCCATTTTGAATTCCCACACGACCTGAGACATGGGCGTGTCTCTTGGCCGTGTGAAACACATGGCTTGGCCACACGGGCGTGTGTCTCCTATACTTTTGAAAATTTCACATTTTTTCTAAAAAAATTCTTGAGTACTTAGTTTAGTCTGAAACTATTTTTAATGTCTATTTAGGGCCTTTAGGGATCGCATTAGAGACTATATGAATGAATTGGAATGGTTTTTGATTTGATTGAGAAATGAACATGAAATGTATGATTGTTTGATTTATAAGTTCGGTACTGTTCCGTAACCCTGTTTCGGCGTCGGATACGGGTTAGGAGTGTTACATAAGTTGATAATCCTTAACATAAATATAAAATTGTAGTAGAAAGGGTAATGTATAAATTAGACTATATCACACCTAGGGTATAGATAAGAATAATATTTTAGGTAAAAAAAAGTTTGTTTAAGATTTATTCAACAATGATTATAGTTGAAGTGGTAAAGAACTTGTATATAAATCTTATTAAACATGAGTTCGATCTTTGGACGTGACTTTTAGTTGTTTTATTTAAATATTATATAAAAGTATATATATGTAAAAAGGCATGAAGATAGCGTTTACTCTGTGGCAATTCACGTTAAATTCATAAAAATTCAAAAAAAATATATAAAAAACATTTTAAAATTCAATAAATTTCAAAAAAAGTTCATAAAAACTTTTAGAAATTTTATTTATGTTGACAATGAAATATATGTAAAATGCCACATGAGCTAGGGATAATATTTGATACAGTAGAGTTTTTAGACTCCATAAGTAGGGTTAAGGATTGACAAGTGTCCTATAGAAATATAGTTAAACATTAAAAAATAAATATTTTAAAAAACAGATACGTAACAATTTTTTAAGGCTACTTATAAAATTTAAAAAATACTATCAATATACCAAATACTAACCCTATAATTAATATCTAATGGTCTTTATCTGACTTGTAGAATTTAAGGGCAATTTTTTTTCAATTTAATGTTAAATAAATTAAAATAATAGACAATAAAAATAAAAGATAATAAATCACGAATTAAAACACTAAAAGTTGCATTCAACCAAAAAAGAAAAAAGTTGCGAAAGAAAACTAGATGAAAAAATTATGCCAAAACTAAATGAAGAGAAAAGAAATGTTAATCCAATAGAAGAGGAGGATACCTTTTCATAAATGAAGAGATGTGGATGGATTTAACTGTCAAAAGACTATGCCTGATTTATTTGTTTGTTAAATGTCTCAATAAAATTTCAGCATATTATAATTAAATAATTTAGCATTTTATGATTTCAGGTTTGGTATAACTGCTTCAGTAAATTGATGGAATATTTTGATAAAAAAAATTTGCAGGAGATCGATTTTGAAGCATAAATTATTTGACAGCGGAAGAAGTGTTCGATGCTAATTCCATTGTTTTTGGTGCTTTTATTATGTTATAATAATTTTATTATCTTTTATTTTAATTTTAATATATTTAATTGTTAGCTCGATAATTCAACGCGAAATCACCAATAGAGGATGAATTGACCTCTTAAAAATTTGTGGTTGCTAAGAATTGTATAGAGAAAATGAACACATCAATTTATAGTGGTTCGGTCCCAATTGCTTACTTCACTATCTTAGCTTTTCACAACTAAGGATTTATCCAAATTCACTAATTTGATAACCTTTGAGGACAATGTTTAACCTTACAAACTCCCTTAAGGTTTCTACCCAAACCTTAAGATACAAACTTTCTCAAAGAGATACAAAAAAAAAATAAATAAAGAAATTATCCTTACAAGATCAATGTGTTTGCAAATTAAGATCAATTACAATGAAAAACATTTGAGCAAAAAGAATGAAAATAAAGCTCACAAGTGTATGAAAAAAAAAGTATGAAATATTTGTCACAAAGGTTGTTTGATTGATCTTTTTTCTTGAATATGTGTTCTTATTGTTGTAAGATCTTTGGAAGCTGGTATTTATACCCCCTAATTTATTTCCAACCATTGTGGTTGTTGGAGATATGAATAGAACTATTGGGGATGTGAAAACCAGTGCATTTAATTTACCTGCAACAACAAGTATTGATACAAGATAAAATGGTATCAATAATTTTTGCATTAAATGCAAAATTCAGTGACCGTTGGAGCTGAAATATCGGTACCAGACAAATTTTATCGATACCATATGAAAGGTATCGATACTGGATCGATACTTAGTTTGATTGATACCTTAGTTGAATTTGTGAAAAACAGAATGTCACTTTAGTATTGTTTTTAAAAGGGGTATAGATATTTTAAAATCAATACTTGGCCAAAAAGTATTACTTTTTGGCCTGAAGCTATTCTGACTTGTTTTAAAAATAGTTTGACTAGTTGAAAGAGTTCTTACTTAATTAAAATCACTTTAACTTGATTTTAAGTTTGATTCAAAAACTTTCTAAGAGTTTTAAAGTAACGATTGAAATTTTCATCTCTTAGACTTCATTTGAGAAATCATTTTGTCAATTTTGTTCACCTTTAACTTTTATTCAAAAACACTTTAATTTGTTATATCAAAACATATTATCAAATAAAGCTTAGTTTAACAATCTTTCCCTTTTTGATATTACAAAATATTTGGTAAATTTGTTTTTGAATAAATTGCTCTCCCTTAATAAAAATCATTTTCAATTTATGGCCTAAATAAAAAAATTGACATAAATTCAAAATTTGACATTCAATTTTACTTTGAAGAAAACTGGTAACATAATTTTCATAGCACAATATCAATCAATTTACCTTGACTTTCTCTCCATTTTTGTTATATCAAAAAAATCAAATAAAACTTTAGGAGAAAAAGATTGTTAGTTCAAGGTTACATATAAAAATAAAGACTAAGTGAAGTAACATGTAAAAAAAATTACCAAAGTATCTTATAGTACTAATAAAAACATTAAGGTTCAAAAAGCCAGTCATAATAAATAAGCAAAAGTAATAGTGCAAATGTTATGAACAATGATATGAAGATGCAAACTTAAAAATCTACTTTAATCATTATCTTGAGCAGAAAAAGGAGGTGTCGAAGGAAAATGAATGAGGAGAGATGCCATTTACATCTCTAACGTAGAAAACCAAGAGTTAAGCTCATCTCTATGAAATCTAACCTTATCTCTAAGTCCTTGAACATCGTTGCTCAAAGAGTGTAGAGCATCGACGATGGCAACATTAATCTCGAACAAAGGTTGAGTAGCTTGAGATGAAGTAGCCAGAGGAGGAACATGCTTGGGTGCCAGAATGTCTTCAAATGGGCCTTTGACATCATCATCTTCATTAGCAGCCTAATGACCACTCTTGACCCATTCAGTGAAGTTGGCAAAAAAATGATAATCGGCACGGTGAAGTGCCCCATAACTGTTGGGAAATGTGCCCATAGTCTAGTAAACACGTAATTATTTTTTATGTATTTGAACGATGAATAAATAAATATCACATTTCATTGTTATGTCTTTTTTATTTTCGTCTTTCATATTTTGCATGCATAGTAAAATTGTGACAAGAAAATATTAGTTCATTGATTGTCTAAGTTCAAACTGATGATAAGTGGCATTGTAAGAACGTTTACATTGAGAAAAATACAACTTACTTCAGTAGATAATCTAAAAAAGTCTGTAATCCTGTAAAAGAATCAAAGTGAGCATTTAATTTAAATACTGAGAAGGATTATTATGTCGTCTACAATTCTAATTGAGGAGATGGCTAGTCTTGGCTATCGAAGCAGTTGACTCCACGGGTACAGATATAAATGTATTCATTGGCAAAATGATACATTGGACTAGACCCAAGATGAATTAATTTTGAACCCATTTGTGAATTAATTCACTTGTAACATTCATGGTGTGATTTACCTAAATCCTAAGTTAGTCACTGACCATGCGTGTGTAACTCATGTGCTTTGATATAAGTGGAGGCTTATGCTCTAAAGATGATCAAGCCAATAGCCGGTATGTTGGGTACATGACTTGTATGTGGCATGGTTTTACTAGCAAAAATGGAATTCATAGCTCAATTAAAGAGTTAACGGTATCCTCTCATTGACATTGTGTGGATTGATAAATATGGAATGTGACCACGGGTTGCTTGCTCTCGAATGAACAATTTATCATGATCATATGTTGACAATTATCATATTAATCATTAAGAAGACACAATGACGACAATGAGATAAAATAGGATTGTATTGAGTGAACGGATTTAACTCAAAGGAATCAAGGATATCATATGAGGGTAACACACACATGACGAGGTCATTGGACAAAGTAGTTGGATGAATTATTTTCGTAAAGAGTATATAATAAAGAATTTTCAATCATGGTACTTCTTGTGGACTGACTTCGTGATTAAGTAATTATGAATTATCAGAACGATGCTTTTGGACATGATTGATATTACTAGAGCCTAATTGTATAGGTCTGATTGATCCCTCCTCTAGCTCAACAAAATCTTGATCGAACTGCTTTTGAATTAGAAGAAAAATCTACGACTTTGGAAATAATTTAATTGAGTCAATTTATTCGATGTGGAATCAAATTGGGCGGTCGTAAGAAATGTTCAATTAGAGAATTTGATTAAAAAATTTTCTTCAAAAATTAATTTGGAAAGTCTAAGTGATTTTTGGGAAAATTAATTTTGATCAAGTAAAATTAAAATAATCAAATTAATTAAAATTAATATGATATTTTTGAAAATTAATTTTCAAGTCAGACAATTGGCCTAATGGGTAATTGAACTTGAAAATTACCTAAAATTGTAAATTGAGCCCAAGAGCCCAAAATTGAGATCAAGACCCCAAAAACTAGTCGAACCGGACCTGATATGTGAAATCAGGTCGACGGTCCAACCAGTGGATGGACCAGACCAATCGGGCTGTTACTGGCCCAAACTGAGCCAGTAGAAACCAAAGCAGCTCGAGGTACTGGCGGTTGTGACGGTGACATTTCAGTGGCCGATAAATGGTCAGTGGTGGTGGTTCTTTAGTGGTTGAGCAGTAAAAGAATTACACTCCTACTGGGACTCTACCAAAAAGTTTGATTTCAGATTAACTATTCCAAAATAATGTTATTTTAATAGATTTAATATTAAATTAAATTTAATATTTATCTTAATAGTATTTTATTAATTTAATATTAAATTTAATTTAATGTTTATCTTATAGATAAATATTCTATTAATTTAATAATATTTAATATTAAATTTAATCTAATATTTATCTTGATAAATATTATATTAATCTAGTATTAAAGTGATTAAGTTTAATCATAGTTGAACTCTCTAAACTCTCCCTATATAAAGAGAGCCTTGAGTCATTATTTACACACACTTGAATCGAAGATAAAGTTGTAGAGAGAAAATTCTCTAATGAAATTATTTTAGAATATTTCTAGAGATATTTTTCTTATTTACAACTTGACCGAAAATTTTGGAGAAATTGCGAAATTATCCCACTAGTAATTTTTGTGAAGATTTTTCTAATTCGAAGCAAGCCCACACTCGGCAGATGTAAGCTTGAGGATAGCAAAGAAGATTAACCGGTCGAAGTGTATATCCTAGATGAATTGAAAATATACAATTTTTATTAAATGTTTATTACTTTAGATATCACAACCAAGTTCTTGTTTTAGATTTCTTTTTAAACTCTGATTTTTCCTAAATTTATTTTCTAATGTGTTTTCCAAACTCGATTTTCCAACAATAACTATTAGGCTGACTAGAGGAAATGGGAGTGTCTCCAAGGGTTATAATGCCTAACCTCTTAAAAATATATGACAAATAAGTGGTATGGGGAAGGGTGAGGTTTGTATTCATCGCCCTCCCAATAGCCTTAGTTATGTCATTGAACATAATAAGGGCTAGGTCAGGACACCTATCGAAATGGTTAGAATCAAGCCACCAATAATCAGTGTTATGAAGCTTGACATGTTTCTTAATAGGATGTCAATTCCAAGTGATAATAAAATGGAACACGATCATGGATATTAAGTTCGGATGTTAATCCAGACTCAATCTAGAGAGTAGGATTGTTATGACATTTCTCATTGGAGTTAACTCCAAGAGGAAAATGAAGCAAATTACCAAACTCTTCCAAGGTTAGACGAATGGGGGTGCTCATTAAAAATGATGTGATGACAATAACGATATCGCTGGACTCATCGTGTTCGAGTTTGGCGTTAGATAAAAAGGCTCGAACAAGATTATAAAAAGTCGGCAAGAAAATTTTGAGAAAATCCGTCCAACCCTAATTTTGAAAACTTGAAAGATAAGAAAAATTTATCCCTTCTAAAATGGTCATATCTACCTTTCTAGACTCTTATACTCATTTGGACAGAAAATTCCTTTCGGAACGTTCACATTCCACATTGGAATGAAACACTTATTGAAAGATGGTTTAAAACCACTAGGAGGATTTGACAATGAGGCACCGGTTCTAGGATGTTTCTTAGGGGCCATACTAGAGAACTAAGCACTAAAGATGCACTAAGACACTTAAAAAATTTTGTTTAGGAATTTTAACAAACACTTGGTATGCAAAGGGTTTGAAACAAAATGTTGAGAAAACTTTTAGAAATAGGATACCCCTTGCAACAAAACACAATATATATAGTCCAAATCAACCCAATAATTCATCAAAAAGCAATATTTCAACCTACATTTCATAAATTCAAAAGATTTAAAAATTTAAGTTTTACCTCAAAAGTTGAAATATTGAAAACCTTAAATTAATATTGTTGAAATCTTGATACAATGGTGTTTGAGAGTGCTGCAAAGACAAGATTTCTCGAAAAAATCAAGAATTTTGAAGAAATTTTGAAGAGGAAATGAAGGGTTTTCGGATGAAGAGAGAAGAAAATTTGAGTTTTTTTAAACTGTTTTTGAAAACACACGGTGCAGGTGCCTTTAAAACCCAGTAGGTATCAAATTTTTATACGAGTATTGATATTTTTTCAAAAGTATCGATAATTTTGAAATGGTACGATACCAAATCGTTATTCTATTTCCAAGTGCAGAAAAATTTCAAACCTGCAATTTTTAAGTCCTTGTGTGTTCTAATTGTCTTACAATGACTTCTAGGATAAATCCTAATGATGTCATATGCATGAAAATGCACAAAGTAAACATAATGCAAATGGTTCATGAATCACAATAGGTTCAATAAAAAAATGACTAAGTTAACCAAACCAAGTCTATTCTAACAAGTTTAAGAGCATAAAAAAAAGTCATACTAAACAGAATAAGGTCAAAATATATCAATTAACCAAATAAAATTCCCCCTATCTTATTGCATACAAGAGCCATGCACACCATACTATCATGCTTTTTGCAAACAAATAAAAAAAACAATTAAAGTGCATGAAAAAGATTCAACACAAAGTCAAGGTAAGGTGGTCAAACCTAGTTCTCTCCTAAGTCTCCAAAATCTCTCATTGTCTAAAGGTTTTGTAAAAGTGTCAGCTAATTGATGCAAAGTATCTACATACTCTAATACTATTTCTCCTCTTTGGACATGATCTCTAATAAAATGATGTCTTATTTCAATGTGTTTAGTCCTAGAATGTTGGATGAAATTTTTAGAAAGACAAATAACACTAGTATTGTCACACTTGATAGGAATAGTATCTATATAGAATCCATAATCCTTAAATTGTTGTTTCATCCATAAAACTTGAGCACAATAACTATCGGCTGAAATATATTCCGCTTTGGTGGTGGACAATGCAACACTCTTTTGTTAATTTGAAATCACGATATGAGCATGTTACCTAGGAATTGACGAGTACCAGAAGTGCTCTTCCTATCTAGTTTGCAACCTCCAAAATTCGCATTCGAGAAAGCATGCAAGCTAAATGAAGAGTCTCTAGGATACCAATGGCCTAAATTAGTGTTGGGTTGCTGGTGCGCCTCGTGGCGCAGCGAAAAAAATTATTCCAGCGACTATCAACCATGGATCCATGTATGAGGAAAAAATCGGGTTGAAAAAGAGTTGAAGATATACCTTTAGGATCTTATTTCTTTTTGTAATGTTTATTCCAAGCCACAACCAAAAATTTCTCGGCCTCTACATAGTCCACCCAGTCAACAACGAACAACAAAACTTTTTAAACTTTTCAAAGGGAATTTTCACAAAAACGGTTGCTAGACCTTTTTTTATTTTTTTTATTTTCTTGGCAACCCTAACACACTAAGGGATTATATTCCTTTTATTAATTTGACCTAATAAAAATGGAATAATTCCCTTTTATTTTTTAGAGAAGCATATGAAAAGCATATTTAAAATATTATATTCTTTCCAAAAGAATATCAACTTCCATGTCTTTTTATTTTTTACCAAAATAATTATAACTATTTTTATTAATAATTTTGATAAACTATATTCAGTTAATATTTTATGTGAATCAAATTTATATATTAATTTTAACTATGTTCTCTTTTTGTGTACAACAAGTTTATACATATAATGTGTTCAAAATTTAACTGTCAAGTTAAAATAATTCAATAATTAATTTAATTCATGTGACAACTAAACACAATATCAATTGTATTTGGATTTTGTTCACTTCAATAGTAGGGTATGACCCTGTAAGCTTTTGTAACATTGGTAGTAATACTAGAACATTTCTAATATCACAAGCAATGAGTGGCATCTAGCAATGTATCATTTCTACCCAAGTTACAAGAAGTCGTGATTGGTCTTTGGGCATACTCTAACAATTAAGAGTGTCTCTAAGGTACCTAAAGATTCTCTTAATGGCTTGTAAATGTTATTCATTAGGACATGATTGACATCTAGCAAAAAACAAACACTAAACATAATATCCGAACTACTTGCTGTAAGATAAAGCAAAGAACCAATCATAGACCTATATAATTTTAAATCAACACATTTACCTTCTTCATCTTTGTCAAGCTTTGTAGAAGAGCTCATTGGTGTAACTTGTGGTTTGAGACTGTCCATCCCAAACTTTTTAAGCATTTCCCTTGTGTACTTAGCTTGATTGTTGAAGATGACATATTTCATTTGCTTGATTTGGAGTCCCAAAAAAAGTTTAGTTCTCCCATCATGCTCATATCAAATCCACCTTGCATTAGCTTTGAAAATTCTTGACAAAGAAGATCATTAGTAGAACCAAAAATAAAATCATCAACATATATTTGAACTACTAATAAATCATTGTCTTTTCTTTTAATAATATGTGTCATGTCAGTCTTCCCTTTACTAAACCTTTTTTCAAAAAAAAAATGGTAACCTTTCATACCAAGCTCTAGGAGCTTGCTTCAAACTATATAAACCTTTTGAAAATTTGAAAACATGGTTTGGAAATTTTGAATCTTCATTTATAAAACCATATAGAAAAACACTTTTTACATCCATTTGTTATAATTTAAAATCATAAAAGCATGCAAAAGCTAAAAGCATCATAATGACTTCCATTCTAGCTACAAGAACATATGTTTCATCAAATTATATTCCTTTCTCTTGAGTGTAACCTTGAGCAGCAAGCCTAGCCTTGTTCCTCACTATGTTTCCATTCTTATCTAGCTTATTCTTAAAAACCCATTTAGTACCTATAGTAGATTTTTCACTAGGTTTTTCAACTAGGGCCTATACTTCTCTCAAATTGATTTAATTCTTCTTGCATAACCAATATCCAATATTCATCATTTAATGCTTCTTTGATATTTTTAAGCTCAATGCATGAAATAAATACAACATAATTACATGTATTTCTAAGAGAAGATAGAGTGGTTACCCCTTTGGATGAATCTCCCAAAATCTTACCATCCTTCACATAGTTGAACTCATTTGGATGAGTGACTTACCTCTTCTCTATTCTAAGCTTCTTTAGAGCATCTTAAGTTTGTTCTTGTATCTTTTCACTTGATTATTGACCAACTTTATTATCACCATGAAAAATTTCTGCATCATCATCATCATCATCAATACAAGAATCCTTTCTAGGATGAAGGTTAAATTCATAAAAAACAACATGTACAGACTCTTCTACTACTGAAGTTCTTTTGTTAAAAACTCGAAAAGCTTTAGAATTTAAAAAATAACCAAGAAAAATTATTTCATCACTTTTTGCATACCAAGATTGTCTTTATCATTATTTAAAACAAATACTTACATCCAAAGGGATGAAAATAGCTAATGTTAGACTTTTTATTTTTGAAGAGTTCATATGGAGTTTTCTTTAAAATATGTCTAATCATTACTCTATTAAAAATATAGAAAGCAATGTTTGTTGCTTCCACCCAAAAATATTTTGATAAATTATTTTCACAAAACATGGCTCCAGCCATTTCTTCTAAAGTTGTATTTTTCCTCTCAAAAACTCCATTCTGTTGAGGGGTTCTAAGAGTAGAAAAATTATGGCTATTCCATTTGAGTTGCAAAAATTTTCAAAACCAGTATTTTGAAATTCAGTTCCATGGTCACTTCTAACACTAGTGATAGAGTAATATTTTTCATTTTGATTCATTTTAGAAAATGTGATTAATTTTTCTAAAGATTCATATTTAGTACTTAAGAAAAGAACCCAAGTAAACCTAGAATAGTCATCAACAAGAACAAAAACATATTGTTTTCCACCCAAGCTAGTTATCCTAATAGGACCAAATAAGTTTATGTGAATTAGTTGAAGAACTCTACTAATTGATACATCATTAATAGGTTTTAATATGACTCTTCTATATTTGCTCTTAGCACATGCATCACAAATTTTATCTAATTCAAATTCAGTTTTAGGCAAACCCCTAACTAAGACATTTTTTGCTAATTTATACAAAATGCTCATGCTAGCAAGTCCTAGTTTTCTATGCCACAATAAATAATTATTTTCATTTTTAGCAACATATGAATGTATCATGCAAGTCATCTAAATGCACCATATAAGTATTTCCTATCCTACGTCCTACAAGAATAATCTTGCTAGACACAATGTCAATTACTTTACATCCATTAGACTCAAAAATGACATTGAGACCTTTATCACACAATTGACTAATACTTAGTAGATTATTCTTAAGACTGTTGACATAGAAAACATTTTCAATAAGAATTGAAGAGTTTTTATCAATAGAGTCAATTCTTTCTATTTGTCCCTTAGAGTTGTCACCAAATGTAACTTCTCCTCCACTTTTTGGCTTCGAATTGATAAAGTGGCTCTTGCCACCGGTCATGTGCTTTGAGCATCCACTATCAATGCATTATGAGTTTTTGCTTGAACTGTCCACCTTGAAACAATGCTCCTCCCTAGATTCTTTTGGGCCATAAGCATTAGTTCCTATAATTTAGTCCCTTTAGGTATCATTTTGAAAGCATGTCCTTATCTTAAGTAGTTCTGAGTCCTTAAGGGGCCCACACACTTTTAATGAATTTTCCTTTGTAAAAACTTGGGAGACTTCTATGTTAATAAAAATTAAAGCTAGTTTTAACAAAGTTTTATTTTGAGCTTTCTCCTTTTAGAATTCTTTTTGGTAAAACTTTGTTAGAGTGAGATTTTTCACTCTTAAGCAACTCACGTTGCTTTTGATGATCATCATGAACTTTAGAAAGTAAATTATGCACGTCACAATTTTTTTTCTCAAAATCATTTATAATAGCTTGCATATAATTTATTTTACTTTCAAGCTCATGCTTGACTTTGGAGAGTGAATTATTTTCATCATTTAGTTTTGAAATAATTTTCCTATATTTTGAAACCATTAATTCAAACTCCAAGCCTAATTCATCTTAGGCATCTTGCAACTCATCAAAAGAATAGGAATTTGAAATAATGAGTTAGAAGTTATATAACACCCCAGGTTTGGCGGGTCTAAGGTTTTGGCATATAGTAGTAAAATAGTTTGTATGGCGAAGTGTAATCCACTCAATTTCTTATTATGGCGTATAAGTGTGGGCGTATAGTTATCGCCACATATGTAGGTAAAGATTTTGTTTCATGTTATTCTAATATATTAAGGAGAATTATGTGTTAAATAATAAATGGTAAGTATGGTATGAGTTAGTGCCAAAGACGTAATACGCCTTGTTTGTCTGGAGTATTGTACTAGTTATGTCACAGCCCGATTTTGACCCTAATTGGACCTAGTGGTTTCGAGACCACAAATCCGAGACCAAAAAATGTTTTAATATTATTTTATGTGTTAAGTATGTGTGAAATTATGTGTGAAAGTTTCGTGAAATAATTTTATTGTTTGAGTGCTTAATTTGAGAAAATGGCTTAATCGTGTAAAATGAAAATTTAGGGGTTAAATCTAAAGGCACCTAATTGTTGTTATCTTTTTAAATGGGAGGTTCAAAGATGAAAATAAGACCAAAATTCAAGATAATGTGTGGCAAGGGAAAACTTTATCCTTATGTTATATGAAATATAAATTATTTATTTAGAGAAAACTTTATCCTTATGTTATATGAAAACTTTATCCTAATTGTTGTTGTCTTTTTAAATGGGAGGTTTAAAGATGCAATAAGACCAAAATTCAAGATAGTGGGTGGCAATGGAAAACTTTATCCTTATGTTATATGAAATATAAATTATTTATTTAAATGTTAAAAAGGTAAACTAATAATACCTTAATATATGTTAATTAAAAAAAAAGAAAAATTCAATGGTTGTCATCTTCATTATGCCTAAACTAGCTAGGGAGAAAACCATTAAAACAAACTTAAGGGTCGGCAAGTTACAAGCTTGATTCAAGGTAAGTTTTGTTTCAGTTTTTGATAATTTTTACATTTTTGAAATCGTTGCTTCGTGTATTACAAGACCCATGCTTTAATTTTAGAATTTGATGGTGATTTTGAGATATGTCATTGATGAATGTTTGAGATTTTTGATAGTTGATGATGAAATATGAAAGATATGTGAAAGATTAACATGTTTTGTCTTTGAATTTTTGGTGAAATTGAGTAATTAGGGGTAAATTGTAAAAATAAATTTTTGAGGGACTAAAATGTGAAATAAATGAAATGTGTGAACTTGTATGAACACTAGAAACATTCGGCCCTAGCATGGTGTGTTTAAATTTTGTGTATTTTGTGTTTTGTGTAAAAAGGACTAAATTGCAAAAAGTGTAAAATGTCAGGGGCAAAATGGTAATTTTCCCATTTATGCAATTTTGGATTTAATTGAATGATTTGATGAATAAAAAGGCTAAATTTGAATATGTTTAGATCAAGAAACGAAGAAAAAGGAATTGGATCGGGGAAAAACGAAAGTAGTCGAGTAGTCGGTCGTGTCCGTCGATATTCGAGGTAAGTCAATTAGCAATTAAATGTTATCTAAATTGAATATATATATTTATCATACATATGATAAGCTGGAACTTAAAAAACATAAATTGAATAAAACTTTGTAATTTTCCTATTTGATAACCAAATATAGAATTTATCTTGGTAGGTTGATTTTAATGATACAAATTACATGTATGTTAGTTAAAGTATGCTTTAAGTTTAATGATATGAAATTAATAGTAGAATATATATATATAGACACGTAATTCGAATGTAAGACTTAATTTATTTGGGATGAATTTAAAGTTATGAGTTATAAATATATGGTTCGAAAGTATATTACAAGTTCTTGAGTTAAAATTTAATATTATGAATTACATATATTTATATGCATGTGGCTCGAACATACATATATACATATATTCAAGTTCTTGAGTTGGAGAATTGATGTATGAATTTTATATACATAAGGGGGTTCGAACATAGGTTACAAAATACTTTGAGCTGAACTTAATGTTTTTGAGTTATATCTATATGCTTCGAATGCATGTTTACTATGAAGAATCAAATATAATTCAATGTTGTGGATATACGGTTATTGAGTAAAACTTATGTAAATATAAAGAACTATACGAAAGAATCATCTTTGTATCTGAGATTTTCAGTTTTGTGCCTAGCAGGCTTAATGCCGTGAAATATTTTAGACTATACGTCTAGCAGGCTTAATGCCGGTGTACTGGATCAGGCTTCAAGCCTAGTAGGCTATGTGCCGGTGAATTTGTTCAAAACATGTGTTTAGAAAGTTCTTGTCAATGTAATATTAAATGCAGTTGGACATGTGAATGAATTTTATCTGCATGTATGTATTAGTTAAATGAATGAAAGGAAATGAGGTAAGTTGGCTATTTGAGATGAAATATTATAAGTGATTATAATATTGTAAGTTATCATGTTTATTTATAGGTGTAAATCGGCTTAGTTGATAACTAAGTTACCATAATGAAGGCTTATATGTATACATATGTGTTAAGGTATGTTTAGATTAATAGAAAAGTATATGAAATTAAAAGTATAACCAAGAGATGTATATTGTCTTTATAAAATAAGTTAATTGCCCTTTTATTTTATTAGTTAAATTTTATCTATGCTATTGACTTACTAAGCTCTCAATGGCTTACTGTATGTGTTTGTGTCTGTTTTTTTTTTGTCTTATAGATTTTGAGGTTGTTACGAGCTCGGGGATCATCAGTAAAGCTCATCACACTATCAAATAATCACAGTATATTTTAAGCTGAAATTTCTTTTGAAACTATGGCATGTATAGGTAGCCTTGGTTTTAGTTTAAAATTCGAAAGAGACTGTATTAAAGCCATGCAAAAATGGCTTAAGTTCCTTGTCTATATTCAGTTTTAATTGAATTATGGTTTAAGTATATTTTAATCATTTAAGCTTAAATGGGTAGTACTTATAAGGAATATATATATAAATATGCATTTGATGGTGTTTTTGTTTAAAATATTACGCAAACAAAGTATATGGAGAAAATATGCTTAATGTATGTGTTACAATAAATAAGGATAGGTTATGTAATTTTAACTAAGTGATATATAAATTAAATATATGGTAAGTAATGATTTAGAAATTAGGTAAGAATAAGTTACAAATTTATAAATTGATATATGCTTATAATTTAATTACCACATGTATTCGGTTTGCTGAATTATGTCTTATAAATTAATGTTATGTGCAGTTGTTTGATTTAGTGATAAGATGAATATATATTTTTGAATACATCTAGATCAATTAAATTTGGTTGAGTTAATAAGTAATGCAACCTTGTTTTAATAGAAATGGTTCAGTATGTGCATTTAGCATTTAAAGTAAAACAATGCAAATTTGACATAATATAATTTTGTATTTGTGCATTTAAATATTAAATGTGATCAGAACATTTTTTGCGTTGCATTGTGATAACTAAAATATGTATATGCCATATCATGATGTTAGTTATAAGATTAAATTTATAAGTTGTACTTGTATTATTTTTGAATTCGACAAATATAGAATATGTTTTATTGTTTATATGCAAGATGTTTAACTAAGTGTATAAAAATTTATTTATTTAAAATTTTTTGTAAATTATGATTTTGTATTTAATTGTGTTCAATTATGCTATGTTTGGTAATGCCTCATAACCCCAATTCGGCGATGGACACGAGTTAGGGGTGTTACAAGTTAAGATTATAAGTAATCTGGTTAGAAATCAATTGGATAGCCCAGCATGATAATTGTGAATGTAGGGTACTAATTTATGTCTCTCTCGGAAACTGTAGACCATTAAAAACACAAATTCTGAAACACGTGACACTTGTTAAGTTCCACTAGGTAAGTGGGTCATATTTATATATGTGAGAAAGGTTCTGAGAGAGATTCTTCTTCTTCCTTAAAAATACTACTCTCTGATTTCTTTCTTTAAAAAAGTATAATTGCATCTCTTTCTCATAAACCTGGAAGCTACAATTCTAGGTTTAATCAATGGTTATTCCATCTCCGGGTAAGTGTTTTAGCTCTGCCTGTTAAATTTTGAAAGTGTAAGACTCTAAGAGTTGTATGGACAGTAAAGCTTTAAGTACAAGTTTTGCATGAGGTTGTCAGCGGTCGAGATGATAAGTAAATTACATGTATAAGAGTTGCAATAGTAAATTTATGTTTTCTAAGCAATTGTTGCTGCTAGTTCAAAAGAGATGCCTAAGTTTGGAGCTTAGAACTGTAATATGTGAGTTAAGGTGAGTCTTTACCTTGACTCTTTTATATGAACTGTTCAAAAAACAAGTATATATATACACATTCATAGATGGGATGATGATGTCTACGGAAAATGGTAAGGGTATGGGTATAGTAAAGATGAGAGATGTTTTATAATTAATATGCATAAAGTTCTGTTAAAAGAATTATGTTTGATAAGCATGTATGTAAAGGTCTGGTATACAAGGTGTATGAGTTTGTAAGAATGTGATTATATAGGTAAGTAAATGTTGAGCTAATGTTCTATTGTGATGCTTTTTGTAGGGTAGTTATATTGCTAACCAGACTGGCATATCATGTATTGAAATTGAGTGTAAGACCATGATGTAGAGGCCCATGAAAACTTGGTATGACTTGGAAACTTTCATGGTCTAGCCTCCAGTAAAATGAAAATTGGATTGGCAGAACATGATACATGAATGTATGTAAGACCATGTGGTTAAGACCCATGGCATGATATGTCTGGATGTATTGTTCATGGTGAAGCCTTCGATGATGTGTAAATTGAAATGGCAGATCATGATACATGAAATTTTGTATAAGTTATGAGGGAGAAAATCATGGCATCCTCTGTGAAGTTGGTTCACGATGAAATGTGCAAGTGTACATAGTCGTTATCAAGTAATAAGTAAAATTGTTAACGTCTCCACAAGGACTGTATCTGTTAATCAAATAATTGCAAAATTATGAATTTACAAGTTGGTAAAGAAAAACACAATAATTTGGGGGGTGATAGATGTTAAAATTAAATTAATTAACTAAATGAAAATTAACCTAAATGCAAATGAGATGAAATAAAATGCAAGGTGATGGTTTAGCAACAATTTCACAAGTTTAACAATAATAACATGAAGAAGCTAAATAAGTACAACACTTGACTCAATTCATTCTCACCATGTTTATTAATGTTCCAAAAAAAATTCAATGGCAACTCGATCATTCATTAACTTGGGGTCTGATATAAGTTCTTTCGAAGTCGTATACTTAGAAAAACATGTATACTTCTATGTCCATATTTAACTAAGGATTCCTTAGAATTTATGTGAAGTAACAAGGACGGATCAGGTTTGAAACAATATAATCACACAAACCTAAAGTTATGCAAGGTAATAGAGCTCTCCCGAGTTATTACGGATATTTAATTTAATCGTATCATGGTCTAAATTAAGCAAACACCTTCCAATTATTGTGTCCATTAATTTTCATCTGGTCAGGATTGATCAACTAATTCTAATGCATCCAAACATGTTTTGATGTATGAAATACAAAAATGATTTTAATTGGAAGCATGAACAATTGAGGCATAGAACATCATAAACATGAATCAATTGATTTTTATCAAATTATTACTATCATTCCAGCTAAAACAAAATTAAGTCATCATTGTTAATGGAAAAACAATTATACAATTTGCAAACATATTGAATAATTAAGAACAAAAATAAAGAATAACAAAGAAGGAACTCTTAGCGATTTCGACGATTCTCCGAAGATCGATCGTGATGGCTTCTTCCAATTCTCGTGATCGTTCCTTCACAAATTGCTCCTCAAGGTAGCTGGCCAAGAGATTTTTCTCAAGGGAAATGCTAGCTAAAGGGAAATGGGGAAATGCATGGCTTATACGTGGAAGAGAGGAAAGAAGAATGAGAGAAAGATGATAGAATGTGAGGGATGTTTGAAATAGGATATTGGAAGTGGTATTTATACTAGAGGAATGAATTGGGAGTTTGTTAAAAATATCATGGAGATATCTTGGATTTATCCCTTGCTTGGTCGACCATAAAGTGTGGAGAGAAGGTTGAGTGGTTGCTTGATTCATGCAAAGGTTGGACGGTTTTCAAAGGTTCAGTTGAGGGTTGATTTTTGATTTTTTTCACACATGTAAGGACCTCCAATTCAAATATCCCAAAGCTAATTTGGGCTAATTTTCATGCCTTATCCAATTTTGGCTATTCTTCCCCTTATTGGACTGTTTTGACAACCAAACTAACTAGCAGACTAGCTTTTCTCAGCAACCAACTTTGAACTAGGCTTGATTAATTTTTCTGGGTCAAATTTGTTGTGTTGTCGTCCACATGGAGTGGATGTTAGCTCATGTCCATGTGTGTCTTGGCTCCCACATTTTATTTAATTCAGTGGTCCAACTGTAGAAAATTAAGTAGACAAAAATTATATGTAGCATAAAATAGTAAAATTAATACTTAATTTCATAAAATTACACACTTTACTAAAATTATGCCTAATGTCTAAATATAAACTAAAATGACTCAATTAGTTGTCCATATACTTGAAATTTACATAGATTATAAGTGCTTGAAAAACTTATATGTTTTAGACGTATCAGAAGTTTGTGAGAACAGTAAACACGAGATTTTGTCTGATGTCTTTATGTCGTATTCTATTCGGCCTTTATGGCATGATCTGTCATGTATGTCTGGTAAGTTGTGTATATCTATTTTATGGTAAGATATGGATAATTTCTATTATTTTGTATTAAGTACGGCTAAGATAAGGTATTCATGTGTTCAGGGTTAAGGGTTGAGTAAGGTCTATAAAATAATTGAATAAGTTTTTGAAAATAACTGTGCATCTATATGTTAATAAAAGTATCTGTCATGATGGTCTGATAATGTTGGACATGGATATATTCGTAGCTGTGTGTGACTTAAGAACTGGAGAATGTGGGTTCGTTTATGTTGTGAAATGGTTGAATTAGAGTTATTTGGAATCGATTTTGTTTGGGTTGTATGATGAATTCGTCTATAACCATATGAAATCTGATTATTGATTATTTGTGAGTTTGGGGTTCTGGAGTATATTATCAATATGCGATATGTGCTATTGTTCAAGGTATGATTCGATTAATAGTTTGTTGGTACCTAGATCTACATAAGTATTTTTCGAAAGTGTATGAATTCGCCCATGATTAATGTTAGCAAAAAACTATTTTGAGATAAGTGCAAGTATTAGGATATGGTCTATAAGAAACGGTTTCTGAAGGTATGTTCTGCTGAGAATTACATATATATCAAAGAGAATTAAGAAATGTCTGAAAGAATCTTTAGTTAGTCAACTAAGAAAGAGTTGGTATGTTAAGAGTATGATAGTTGGTGTATATGTATATATCAAAACTGTAGTGGTATCCGCTCGATATAAGTGGTTCAGAACGATGGTTGACGTGTTGATGTCCTTCAAAGAATAAGAAGTATCTACCAAGGTAATTTATAATAATGCTCACTAAGTCCTTTTGAACTTACCAAGTTTATTATGGTTTCCAAGTACTTGGGAAAGAGTTTACGCCAAAAGGGATGATGCTAGGAGTACGTTGGAGTAGCAGCGAAGTGGGTTATTATGCATATAGTGGAAACGTGGCGTAGTTTTAGGATATATCTTAAGTGTTTATAGTTAAGAAACTTCTTTATTGTAATTTTCTATATCACGTCTAATGTAAATAGTATTTTTAAATACTCATTCTGTTTTTAGATATTAAGTTTTTCAGTTAAAATGATAAATAGAATATTTAAAGATAGGAGAAATTGTAATATGTTTTTGTTTAATTGTTAAGTACCCAAAATCTAGACCCAGCGAATCAGGTCAATTGAGAGCGTTACAAGTTACCTTAGGATCATCAATGGCCATAAGGCAAAGGTTAGCTACTTCTTGATCTTCACTGTCAGATGAATCTTCATCACTCTAAGTAGCAACATGAGCCTTGATCTTTTTCTTTCTTACCCCCTTCTTGATCTTTTGCTTTCATAGCATATGATAGAGTCCTCCTTGGTAGATTCAATCTTGAGTCCTTCATCCTTTCGGAATTTTCTCCCTCTATTGGACCTCATAAACTTCTTGAATCTCTTAGCAAACATTGCCATCTCTTTGTCCTCATCCACCTCTTCACTTTATTCACTGTCTTCAACGGTGGTGGATTTGAGAGCAACACCAACCTTCTTCTTCTCATTCTTAGCTTATTTTACCCCTTCATTGAGTCACATCTCATGTATGAGCAAAGACCTGATGAGCTCATCCAAAGTTAACGTTTCTAAATTCTTTACTTCTTCAATTGCAATCACCTTGGCTTTCCATGACTTAGGCAAGCTTCGAAGCATCTTCCTTACAACTTTTTCATTGGGATAGGTCTTCCCATAGGATTTTAGCCTATTGATGACGAAGGTGAATCTATCAGGCATAACTTTGATGTCCTCCTGAGGCTTTATCTTGAAGGTCTCGTAATTGAAAGTGAGGATTCCCATATTTGACTTCTTCACTAGGCTAGTTCTTTCATGAGTTACCTCAAGTTTACCCCATATCTCCTTGGCATTCAAACATGACGATATTCTACTATACTCATCTAGACCAAGTGCACAAAAGAGACTGTGCATGGCCTTAGCATTGAGTTGAATACTCATTTTATCTCCTTCGTTCCATTCTTTCCTACTCTTTGGAACTAAGAGCTCTTCTTCTTGCTTGAGTGGTATTGAAAGGTCATCCATGACAATGTCCCAAACCGCAAGATCATTTGCTTAGATGAATAACATCATCCTTGTTTTCCAATATGGATAATTAGCACCAATGAAATAAGGAGATTTGGAAATAGATTGAGACTCTCTAAGAAAAATTGAGCCGAAAGTAAACGTCATTGTGGGAATTGAGTTGATGATTATTGATGTAACAACCCTATTTTGGGCCTAGTCGAAACAGTGGTTTTGGGACCACAAATCCGACGAGGGAAAATATTATTATCATTATATTTTTATGGTCTACAATTTCACGAAATAAATTCATGAAAATTTCGTTCGAAAATTTCGACGTTTGGGCACTCAATTTAGTCAAAAGGACTAAATTATAAAAAAGTGCAAAAGTTGGGCTCTACATGTTAGAGGTGTCCAATTGTTATGAAATTTTAAATTTGAGGTCTTTATGTGGTAATTAGACCATTAGTTAATTGATGGACAAAAATGGGCATAGAATTAGTGAAATAGATTTTTTTTAAGTAAGGGTATTTTAGTCATTTGGTAATAAATAGAATTAAAATGGGAGAAAGATGAAAAAAATGGCATTCATCTTCTTCGTTGCTGCCGAAATTTGAAGGAAGCCATAGCTAGGGTTTCTTCACTTTCTCAAGCTCATAATCAAGAAAGACGAGAAGACAATCTCAAACGGGGAAAGGAAAAGATCGTGGAGTAAATCGCGAAATTACAATATTTTACACCGAGGTAAGTATGCATATGAATTAATGCAATATTTAATGTTATTCAATATATCGTGGAGATTTGATTGAATATAGAATAAATATTCGATATAGATCCTAAAAATGTGGTTAAGTTGGGAAAGGTGGTAAAATGTTGAAAAACAAGGTTTCCAGTTGAACACTCGGAATAGGCCGGAATATATTGAATAAAAAGAGGTTGCTAAGTGCTGATCCCACCTTATCTTTGATTATGAAAGGGGTTGCTAAGTGCTGATTCCCCGTATCACTAAATATAAAGGTGGTTGCTAAGTGCTGATTCCACCGAATTCTTAATTGTGAAAGGGGTTGCTATGTGCTGATTCCTCGTATCACTGAATTTATGGTGGTTGCTAAAGTGCTGAATCCACCGAGTAACGGATAATATTCCGACTGTTCAACAGGGAAATTGGAAAGGTGAGTGTATATACTAAATGGACAAGATTATGTGAGGAATATTGGGTTTGATACTTAGTCGACCCATGTGAAGATGGTATGAAATTTCAAAACTACAAAAGAGTAAATTTTGAAATAAAATAGTTTTGAACAATAGCGGTTGAGCAACTTTGAAAAATCACCATAAATGATGGAAATTGAATTAGAGGTTGAATAATATATTAAATTGAAGCTGAATGAGTCTATTTTTACATGAAAGAAACAGAGCAAGCAAAAGAGTTATATATTTTGAAGTATTTGAATTTTAGTGATACAGGGTTGAATTGATTTCGAAATCCCCTGTTCCAACTTTGCAAAATCACCAAAACTTTTAAAAAAATAATTATGGCTTGAAATTTAGATGCTTCAATTCCTCAATGAGTCTATTTTCAAGAGAAACAAGCAATAACATCGTTTGAATTTTGTACAGATATTTAAGTAAATTTTAGTAAAGAGAGGTCAGAGCTGTTGAGCAGTGAAATAGGGGAAAATTTAAAGAATAAACTATACTAATTGGATAAACCAAAAATTCTTAACATTTTATGGTAGAAAATTATATGAGTCTAGTTTCAAGGAAAATTTACGGAACTTAATTTAGAGCCCTGTAGCTCCAGATAAAAATATATTAGTAACCGTGATGCAAAAAAAAAATAGCTTGCTGGAAATTGAACAAACAATGAAATTTATGTGTGAATAAAATCATGTTTCATTGAAATCATGATAGAAATTTTTTTATTTTTCATATGCTTACTTACTAAGATACATGCTTATCCCTTATTCTTTTCTTTGTTTTATAGTGATATCAGTACAGCTCGGAAATTGAACAGAGTCGGAATATCATCCACACTATCTACATCTTTTGGTATTTTGTAACCAATACTTTTGAATTATGGCATGTATAGATGACTTAATGTAAAGTGATATATAATATATATATCTATTAATTATTATTTGGTTTAAAATGTTAGTGGATATTAATTGAAAGGTTGTTTTTCTTTAAATTATTAACAAGGTTACTTAGAATGCTGTGAATGATTTAACTATGTTTTATATATAAATGTATTGGTTGAATTATTGGGATTGGTTTGGTTGAAATTTTGAAATTTGCAGGGGGTTTTATGTAAAAATAAGCAGAAATACTGCCGAATTTTTTTTAAAAAAATTGTAATAAAGTTTGTCAATTGGAACATTTACGAGTATTTGAGTTCCAGTAATACCTCACACTCTGTTCCGGCAAGGAAAACGGGTAAGGGGTGTTACAATTGAGCTTCCTCAAGGATCTCCTCTTTGGTTGTTAAACCGTCTAAAAATGACTAGCTTTGATACCAATTGTTAGCTCGATAGTTCAACTCTAAATTACCAAGAGGGGGTAAACTGACCTCTTAAAAATTTGTGGTTGTTAAGAAAAGGATAGAGACAATGAACACTTCAATTTATAGTGGTTTGACCCTAATTGCCTACTCCACAACCTTAGCTTTTCACAACTAAGGATTTTCTCAAATTCACTAATTTGATAACCTTTGAGGACAAGGTTTAACCTTACAAACTCCCGTAAGGTTTCTACCCAAACCTTAAGATACAAACTCTCTCAAAGAGATATAAAAAAGCAAATAAAGAAATAATCCTTACAAAATCAATGTATTTGCAAATTAAGCTCAATAACAATGAAAAACACTTGAGCAAAAAGAATGGAAATTAAGCTCACAAGTGTATGAAAGAAAAGTATGAAATATTTTTCACAAAGGTAGTTTGATTGATCTTTTTTTCTTGAATACGCGTTCTTGTTGTTGTAGGATCTTTAGAAGCTAGTATTTATACCTTTAATTGATTTCCAACCATTGTGGTTGTTGGAGATATGAATAGAACTGTTGGGGATGTGAAAACCAGTGCATTTAATTCACCTACAACAATGAGTATTGATACCAGATAAAATGGTATCGATAATTTTTGCATTAAATGCAAAATTCAATGATCGTTAGAGCTGAAATATCGATACCGGATAAATTTTATCAATACCATATGAAAGGTATCGATCTTAGATCGATACTTAGCTGAATTTGTGAAAAACAGAATGTCAATTTGGTATTGTTTTTAAAAGGGGTATGAATATTTTGAAAAATATTGATACTTTGGCCTGAAGCTATTCTGACTTGTTTTAAAAATAGTTTGGCTAGTTGAAAGAGTTCTTACTTAATTAAAATCATTTTAACTTGATTTTAAGTTTGATTCAAAAATTTTCTAAGAGTTTTAAAGTATGGATTGAAAATTTTATCTCTTAGACTTCATTTGAGAAATCATTTTGTCAATTTTGTTTTTAACTTTAACTTTTATTTAAAAACACTTTAATTTGTTATATCAAAACATATTATCAAATAAAACTTAGTTTAACATTAATGTTAAGTTGGAAAAAATAGAATTTGCCATCAAATAGAGATTTAATTTTAACGGGCCGGTTGAGTCTTAACTTGACTGGCATGGGCGTTGTTGCTAATTTAGGAGGATGTGGATGTGTCAAAAAGAGTAGATATGATCAAAACTTATAATGAGATTGTTTTTAAAAAATTAACCATTAAATTTTAAGATTAAAATTTGCTATTAATCCTTATACTTTGTGAAAGTTGTGGAATTAATCTTTATATTTTAATTTGATTAATTTTAGTCCTTATACTTTTGAAATTGATCAATTTTAATCACTGTACTTTTTAAAATTTAAAATTTTAGTCCTAGCACAAACAGTAACAGTTAAATTTAGTTAAATTTGTTTGGTTAAATTCAATTATTTTTCTTGTACTACAGAGGCAGACAGGGGCCTTGGCCCCCCAAAATTTTGGAAAATGGATTTTGATTTCTTCTTTGATTTTTTTAGAAAATTTTCATTAGCTCCCCTCAATTTTTTGAAAATTCTCATTATACTTTTTTAGTTTTTGAAAATTTTAATTAAGCTCTCTTAAAATTATTGAAAATTCTCATTAATCTCACAAAAAAATTAATTAGACCCCTAATTTAAAAAAAAATTCATTCAAATCCTTAAATTTTAATTTTTGAAAATTTTACTTGGCCCCCCTAAACTTAGTCTCAGGATCCGCCATTACTGTACTATGCATACAATTGTAGATTTAGTCTATATTCTTTAATTGGATCATTTTAATTCACTATAATTATCAATTTTGAAATTTCAATCTTGACGCAAATGAAAAGCATTAAACTATTAATTGGATTTTTTTGAGTCATATGTGGAAATAACAAGATGACATGGCATTACACATGGTAATAAATTTGTCATATCAGATATTGGAAAGAGCATAACTTAATGAATTTAACAGTTATCATTTGGTGATGACTGAAATTTTATAATTTAACAAATACAGGGATAAAAATGACCAAATTAAAGGGCATGGACTAAATCCACAACTTTCGTAAAGTACAGGGACTAATAGTTGAATTTAACCAAATATTAGTAATCCATGAGTTACCAACAAGTGTTGGTGGAGTGTTAAGACATTACAGACCCAAAAAGAGAACACAAGTTCGAATCTTAAAGAAAACATTATTAAGAATGGTAGTCACATATCCCCGAAAAGATTAATCTTCATGAGCCATAAAATGAATATGGAAGAAACCTTAGTTATATAAAAAAAAAAGAAGAAAAAAGCCATGTGTTAATCATCTAAAATGGTATTAGATATAAATGGAGGAAAATTGCATCGAAAAAGAGCAAAATCTAATATTAGTTATCATTTAAAAATAATAATATATTAATATTTTCTCAATTAAATTAGTATCCGGTTAAATATGACACCAATTTATATAAAATTTTATATTAAGTATAGAAATAATGAAAATAAATGGATAAGAAAAAGAATAATTTTGTCTACAAAATTAATTTTAACTTTATTTTTCACCATTATGTAAAGAAAATCACATTATCGAAGTTTACATTATTATAAAAGTTAATATTTTGTTTAATACTTCAAATGTCAGAATCACTTCCTCACTAATTAAATTTAGATGGAAATGATTATCGGGTGTATCGTATCAAACCCTCGGTATATTTTTTATTTAGACATTTTGAATATTACATTTTTTTATGAATGTATTACAAAGATAATAGCATAAATATTTAGTATTGATGGTGTTTTGTGAATGAATGGATGATGTTTCAAATATGCCATTGCCAAGCATTAACAAGAAAATTCATTGAATTGTTGTCGAATTTGTTAAATTAGGGAACCGAAAGAATTAAATGCCTTAAAGCTAGCATTTTGTCACCTTCACAACTTCTCCATTAATCTTTAGACCAAATTGAGTCTGAAAAACAAAAAGGAAAGTCGTCTTGTATTATGCAGGCAGAACCCATCATTTCTCTTGTTGCCTTACGACTAAAGAGAAATGACTTCAACTGAAAAGCCTTGAAACCCTTTCTTTTTTTTCCCACTTTGGTCGCATGCACTGCAAAGGGAAAATGGTTTTTTTTTTCCTTTTTAATTCTCTTAGAAAAGGAAGCTTTGACAGCCTTGTGACTAATGCAACATATTAGCTCTTTCATGGCTTCAAGATCCTTAAGACTCCCCAACTACTACTGCCATTTGTGTATTTATGTATGTCTTTGCTAGCAACTTTATTGCCTAACAATCCACCAACATATCCAATCCCCGTTTTAATTTAATTGATTCATGTAATTATCCTTGGAAAAAAAAATATTCAACAAGTTGATAGGATTTAAAGTAATGAATTTTTCGAGATTCCCACAGTTTGTTGGTAACGAAGAAACGCTTTCAAGTTTCAGCTATTCTTCTCCCTACCTATGCCCTGCTTGAAAGCTGCTTTATTGCTTGAACTATCGTTTTCAAGGTCCAAGCACCAACGCCCTAGATATGGGGGGTGTAAAAGTCTGGGTCGAAAATCAAAATATTCATCATAAAATTGGTTCTATGGGCTGCTATTAATCATCTCCTTCAGTTCTACTAGCTGGTTTTCAGGTTATTTTTATTAGTTTGCTGTCAAGTTGCAAGCCAGATGATTACACAATATGAGAATCGTTCCTAGCTGGCTATCCCTTTAACCATTTTGAGCAATGTCAAGCTTTGGGCATGCAATCAACCCTTTTCTTCATCTTTTCTAAGAATCGTTTTTGCCTGATTGTTACAACTTCACCAACATTAAATCTTACATAATGCTTGATATCAGGAAACATTTCAGTACTTCATAGTAACCCCCGTTCCCTTATGTGTTATCCTTTCTGTATCAATAACTGTTTGGTTGATTTGGTATGATCAGTCAAGTTCTTCCATTTTCAAAGCTTTTAGACTTCCTATCATTCTTTTTCTTTTCCTAATGAAAATGATTTGGCTTAGCCTTTGAATAGAGGAAAGTAAAGAGTCTAGAAATAAGAGAGACAATTCACTGCCAATTTTCTTTACAGCAGAATCCTACAGTAGGAATTGGACTTATTATTCTGTCATGTTATAGTTTAAGTAGATTCCATCTCTTTTTTTTTTCTTTTTTGTTTTAGACCCTTGATATCCGGTAATTACATTGGGAATTAAGTCAAGCCAAATTAGACCTAGACAAAGCCTCTTCTCTTTATCAACATCTTGCTTAAAAAATATAGAATTTCTTACCACTCGCTTACCAAGTTTTCATATATACTTTCCATTAGATAGGGGCAAATGTTTGCTTTGATAATTCAATACTCAACATTGAACTAAAAAAACCAAGGGAAAGCTTGACATTATTGTGAAGGGCAGGGGCAAGAGAACAACTCGTACATTATCAAAGACTGAACCATAGCTACAACGTAGGATCTTCAATTTTTGATACAAACTTTGTTTCTTTCCCTTTTTTTCGTTTTCTGGAAATGCATTACAGACTCTCTAAGCTAAATAAAAACGACAGAGAAAGGCTCAAATTGGATGACCATTCTGTGTGTATTATCTTCTCTGTTTACAGTCTAAAAGTAGCAAAGATGAACCAGCGTGTGCTGCTAATGACACGATGACATATTCATGGTTGCATTTTAGTTAAGCCATGAGGAGGGAACCTCCACTATAGTTTGAGCAATTCAGGCGCTATGAGTGTGGTTGAAAGGGTGGTGTAGCGGAGCAGCGGTGGTGGCATTAAGGCCGTGGAGTGGTGGTGAGACTGCCGATGCTGGTGGTGGACATTGGTAACACTTTGTGAAGAGCCCAAATGTGTCAATCTGGTGTATGAAATTTGTCATGCTCGCCCATCCACCAAATCCAAACCCAACAATTAGAACCCACACCACAACAAACACGTTTATGGTATATGTCCCAACCCATCTTCCAAAGTACTTGGATGGTTGCTCCACTGCATTCTGCATCACAACCGTTCATCACACACCACATGTTAATAATCATACATGAATCGATGATCCAACAGTCAATAAAAAATTCTCAGATAAAGACAAGTTTTGTGTAGTACCCCCAGATATGGGGAATCAGGTACGAACAAGAACATGAACATATTCTGGTTAACAGTTGAAGCACGAATCTCTTGCCTTTTGCAAAAAATATTACAAACTCACAATTATCAACATGTTGTCCAAATATGTTCAGTGTTAAATCTAAAAGATTAGGAGATTAGGAGAAAGACCCGGGACTGGTCTGCTAGACTGTGACCACACGCTATCTCCCTGTATCTTGGATTTATTAAATACCAAATCAAATTCAAAACCTAATAACATATACTTTTTTATAACAAAAAAAAAAAGAACATATATTTTTCAATTCTCAGTCAAATGTTTGACTCTGACATAAAGTAAAAAATCATGTCAGATATTCTGCATTTGCCTGTTCTAACTCTAATTAGCTTAAATAATTACATACCTCTCGAGCAGTGGCTGATCTGAAGGTGAAAATGTGAGCCAGTGCTGGAATTACGTAGACAGTGAAGCTAACAAGGAGGGATCCCACGGTGGAGTTTATTGGTCCAAAGAATGGGAAAATAATGGCCAAAAACCAAATGGGAACCACCACTGGCAATCTTGCTGCCGCTCGCTTGCACAGGCTCTTGCACTCATGCATCCCAATTGCTTTCTCCCATACAAAGTACAGTGGCGTGCATGCAAATCCAAATGTTATGAACTGCACCAGAAAGAATGAACATTGTTACATGTACTAGTATTTGTTATGTATGTATGGATCTGATAATAGAGAAATTTTTTTCATAGGCATGCCTGGTGGATGAGCATTAAAATGACAGCCATATCTCTGAAGGGAGTTCTTGGGAGAAGAGAAAAGGCATTTGAGTGATCGAGAAGCATGTCTCCGAATGCCCAATATACAGCAGCAGCCACGGGAAGTGTCAGTGTCAGCACATACAGTGTTGCTATCAGGTATATGGCCTTGAACTTTTGAGGCTTCCACATTGCGTGCATGATTTCCCTGCGTATCCCCACCAACCCACAAACTTAAACTTACATTAATTAGCCATTGATTCTTGTTACTACTAGTATTTATTAAGTTCATCATTTCTCTGCAGGTACTAACTAGAGTCTATTAGTCTTGGTATCAGGGCCTGAAAAAGGCCTGCCTTCTCCAGGCTGATTAATTTTGGGTTTAATCCCACCGCTTTCAACTTTACGGGCTTTTTCTGCCTGTGGGGTGTGCTGGATTCAATGAACAAAACTGGACCCCCACAACAGCATTTCTCATGATAAAAGCGAAAGGAAAGGGCAAAAAGAAAAAAGAAAAAGATCATTGGCTTTCTACATCCAAAAGGAATACTATGGTTTCCAAGAACTTTTTGCCTGCCACGCTTACAAAGGGCATTTTTGGGAATGAAACCTCGAATTAATAACAATTTAAAATTTATATGAGAATATGTATGTTTCTTGACAGGGATTGGTCATTGCATCTCCAATGGTCAGATCATGTCTAAAGAAGTGGAGGTCTGGTCGTTTTCACAGCTGTTTTTATATGCATTTATAAATAGAAAACAGCTGCTAACTATGCTTATTATGAGTTAAGAGACCAGGCGCAAAACATTTTAAGTATCCCATTTATTGAGTTGATAAACATGGGCAGATTTGTATATAACGTAAGAGACACGAATTCTAACTATAAATTAGTCTTACACAGTAACAGCATGTCCCCCGAATGTATACAGAATGTTGGTGGCACCTGTGAAATATAACACCAGCTTGGTAGGACCAGAATGTTTAACTCCCTCAACCTACATTTATATCAACAAAATTCCATTTTTAAAAAATAATAGATTTTCATTACTTTCATTCATCACACAATTATAATAATATGCTTAGTTAAATAAGTTATTAATTTGCAGTTTTCTTTCTTTTCAAGAAATGGGACAGGACAACCAGATTTCCTTTTTGACTAACCCAACATGTTCAACCATTTTAATCTAAACAAATTATATATTCAGGCATGAAGCATCATCTTAATGTCAACAAGCTGAGTTGATTTTGACACATCCTTAAGTACCTACAATTTTCATAGGTTTAGTGAATTCTATAATAGACTAAACAGTGGAAAATGTTAAAACTGAAGCAAATTAAGGGCTAAGTGGTAAGTGAGAGTTTATACCTGGCCATGGAGGAGGGAAGCAATGGTGAGATACCATGCAGTGTAGGTGGTCATTATAAGGCCAAGAAAAGACCAGATTCTGTAATTATGAAATGAAGGAATAAAGACAGTAGTTGCGCAACAAGCCCCAAAGATGTATGTCCAAGTCCTCTTGTCCAGATTATCATTTATGTAATATATGTTACTGCAATAACAAAACAAAAGATACCCAACATTAGGGAATTGATTTGTCAGGGTGCATCACCATGATGATTCCTCTATTATTTTATTATGGACCTAAGAAATTTATATTTGGATACAAAGGAGTAGGTACCTTGCACAAGCAATGAGTTGAATGACAGATCCAAACAGAAGAAAAGTGCAGTTAAATGCCAAACCCACGTTCCTCCAGTGTTTCCCAAGGAGCCCATCAAGAACCTCAAACCACTGCACAATTTAAAACACATATGAGCATTGAAAGATAATAAGTTTTCGATGCCATTTCATCATACACTTGGAGTTAAAAACCTGAATGACATGGTTCCTGAAATCAACTTTCTCTCTTTCTTTCCTTGTTCTATATTCTACATAGAGTATGCTGATCAGATAAGCTGTCCAGCTACCCATCAAACCATAGAACAGCTGAAAGAGAATTCCAGAAAGCATCCCCAGTTGAGAAAATGAGTACGGCAATGTAAGCAACACTTGAGCTACCTGAAAAAAAAAACACTAATTTTAATCTCCATCATCACACAACAAGTGCAGTTACTGAGTGGGAAAAAAGAAGAAGCAAAGATATGGGTGAAACCTGATTAGAAGCACAGCTAAACCAAGCATCATAAACAGACCCACCATGCCAAAAGAGATTAGGAATCTTGCTTTTCATGCCTTTAGGCTTTCCTTCAGTTTCCATCTCCACATAATTCCCAACAATCACAGTCTCCACCACCTTATCACTACTTGCCATTATCTCTCTCCCTTCCTCACACTCTTCCACTTCTGTTTTATTTCCCCTACAGCTTTTCCTCTAATGATAATATGGGTAGTGTTGTTTCAATGCAAGAAAAGGATCGATAGATAACTCAAGCGAAGGTGGTGAAGAAAATAGTATAGATATAGTGGGTATATATATACATACACTTCAAGACATTAAGCGGGGAGGGCTTCTCGAAGGATGAAAAAAAAAACAGCTTTGCTTGAAAGGTATTTTACAGAGGGGGGTTCGAGTTTTGGGTTCGGGAAGTGGGTAAAATCCACTTTTTCGAGCTTAAATTAAAGGGATTTTTTTTAAAAAAATTTTGAGTTTTTTTTGGTTGTTGATTTTAACGAAACCCTCTGGTTTATGATTTTTTTTAATTAAAAATCTGTTTTTTAGTTTGTTATTCAATTAGTCTAATCATAGTTTTGAATTAATTAGAAAGCGTGAGTGTCTTGTCAGCACGAGTGGGTCAGTGGGTAAATTACCACTATAAATATTATAATAATTAGGTTTAATTGTGCTCTCAGTCCCTGTACTCATCCCACATTTGCCATTTTTAATTACCTAACTTTTAATTCTAAGAATTTAGTTCTCGTACTCTTTTGATTTAATAATTAAAATCCAATTGATAACATAATTGAAAAACTTCTAATAAATTGGATCATGTGAAACAATTGCTCATATGATAAATTTAAAGTTACGTGATAGCCATATGAGAAAAAAAAACACTTTCACTTTGCTTACTGAAAAATTCTCAAGAGCCTTACAATCCCAAATTAACATTTTTATTTGCTTGATTGACCTTCCACATATGTAATATTGACTACTTGGAAATTTTTTAAATGCCACATAAGCTAATGTAACAAAAATATTTTGATGGTACTAGTAATTGAACTTCAATTGTTAAATCAAAAGAATAGGAAGACTAAATTCGTTAGATTAAAAGGAAAGGGACTGAATTCTAAATGTGTAAAAAATATAGAGACCAAGAACATAAATAGACCTATTAAATAATCTTAAAAATTACTCAATTAAATGCGTCAATTATGACGACTAAAAACACACACCACAAGAGTAAGTTGATAAAATAATTTGGAGAGGGTTTATTAATGATGGGTTAAAAAAGTAGAAAAACAAGGCACATAGGGAGGGAGACAAAATGAAGTTAAAAAATAAGAAAAGAATGAGGAAAAATTATAACAAAGTAGACCGCATGATTGCACCCAGACGGGCGTGGTCGCTTTACATTACGATGAAAGTCGCTTTTATCACATGGCCTATGGCTCCAATTCCCCGCCCCCCTATACCCCAAACCCCTAAACACATGCACTTCCATTCCTTCTTATTTTTAATATCATTCCTTATGATATTATAAATTTCCCCAATTTCCATATCTGATGATCACATTCGGTTACCATTCAATTTAAATTCGAGCTAATTAGAATTTTTTAATAAGTAGGAATGGCAAAACTCAAACAATCTCATGAACTCTGAATTAATTTGTTTCGAGTTAAATGATTTTTTTTCTTTTAAAAAGTGAATGTGGGGCGAGGCAGAGTGATTTTTTTTTTTTGACAATGGATATGGAGCAATCATGATTATTGCTTGCTCCGTCCCGTCTCGCTCCACTGATGAAATTACTATTTATCACTATTTATATTTACTGAAAAGGTAAAAATGTTATAATGTGTTATAAAAAAAACCATAAGTTTTATACTTAAATATTTTTTTAGTAAATATGTTCAAATATTTACTTGCATTTAAAAAGGTTAAAAATATTAAAGAGAAGTAGCAAAAATTAAATTGAAGTAGAGCGAGATGGGACGAGGATGAATATATTCATATCCATATTGGAACGGAGAGAGCCGGCTGTGGAGCGGTAGTGGGTTTAGTAGCATTCGCCCCCGCTCCACTCCTTTGTCATCCCTATCAATAAGAAAGTAAAACTCTCTTAACATTGTTTTCTTTACATACAAAATTGAAATTCAAAACCTTATTTGAGGACTATCAAATTTCGTATCACTTGATATATGTAAAAATTAAATTTTATTAATCACCGCCTTAAAAAATAATTTTAAAGAAAATTAACATACTCAAATGTTTGATTCTATTATTAATGTTTAATATACGCTCATTGCACTATTGTTGATACACAGTATCAACAGAGATAGAGAAAGATGAGAGAGAGTAGTGTCGAAGAAGACTAATTTACTCATTTTAGGATCAAGAGTTGAAAATGCGACGTAAATGGTTAATGTATCAAAATTTTGAATGAAATTATATTAATCATTGGATTATTCATAGGTAAGCGGAGGGTCTTATCTTACCCAATCATACCACTCATAGAGTGGTATGTAACTTAATCGAGGGTTGAACTGAGTTTAAATTGAAGCAGGAATATATGCAATGTGCGTATAAATGGAGAATACTAGAAAAGATTTCCACTAAATACTTATTAGATCATGTTTCATATGCTATCGAAAATAGCATACTATTTTTTAAATTAATTTCGGTTACTCTTTCTTCGATGCACTTGTATTTTTAATTAAGGTAAATATAACACTTATTTTTCTCATGTTCAACGTAAAATTCACCTTCAATGCTTTCAAGAATGATTATTTAATTAGAAAAGAAATTCATAAACTTTTTTGAGATATATTTACTAAACAAATATGTTTGATTTAAATTAAAATAAATATTTTGAATTTATATTTAGTTTAGTTATATATATTATCTTTAAGATGAATTCATTAAATTATTTTATGTAAAATTAATTAGTTAACTTTATTAAAAAATTTCGATAAAAACACTTATTAAATATAAAAGAAAAACAAATCATTTTGTAATTAACATTACAATTAAATATTTAACTTTACATAAAAGTAAAGTGAATCGAAAACAAAATAATAGACTTACGAATCTTAAATCCAGCAGCAATTTCCACACATACCTTGGCAAAAGCAAGACGTTGCTCAGATGTAGTGATTCCATCCATGTAAGGAGGTTTGCAAAGCGCACTCACAACATAACTAATACCCTTTCGAGTGAAAAGCTCTAATGGAACTCGAGAAAGTTGAATCCAAACAGGCATCCGATCCATATAAAACTCAAGTTTTTTCAAATTAGTCTCCCATCAATGCAAAACAATCGGCTTATTCTGAATGTCCCAAGGGCCATACACTAAGACCTAGTCCCTTGCAACAATTGTAGCAAATTGAAATATTTACAGGTTCTCACCAGCTGCTTGATTGGTGTGTTTTCCCAATTCGAAGGTAGAGTTCATTGCCCTAGGTGTTTCTAACTATTGTCCCTCTCTTGTCTGGTTAGATAATGCTTGCTTTTCTCCTCCAAAGCCTTCTAAGTTTTTTTTAATTTTTGGTGTAGGCACAAGGATTTTTTGTCCACTGTTGAGCAGTTTTGGTAACAGGAGGTTGCTGGTGATCCCATAGTGAGGTTGTTCCTCAAATTGAAGTGGTTGAAACAACTATTAAAAGCCCTCAATTCTGAGCCTTTTAGTTGTAAAACTCAGATTTCTAATAACCCGAAAATTTGGAACAAATGAAGGACTAAATTGAAAGAGATCGCAAGTTGATGGCCTCTATTGAAAGAAACAGGAAAGTTAGAAATTGAATTGGATATATTTGAGGACCAATTTTGGTTCAGTTAAAATGGAACCCGTCGGTTCCTTAGCGGGAGACATAATAATTAGTGATGCACAGTTCTCATAAGGTTGGAAGCAGTGCAAGAATGGCTATAAATAGTTGAAAATGGTTTCCCATGGATGATTTTCTTCCCGACTTTGCTTCATTTACTCTTGTTCATCATATTCTTCAATAACTCAAAGAATGAGGCCATGGAAGGTTCTACATGAAGCAGACTTCATGAGGATTAAGATGGAAAACTAGGGAAACCAGCAAACGGGTAAGGTTCTTAACCCTTCTATGTACGTAAAGGTTAAGAAATGAGGTTATGGATATTCAAAACTGTTCTAAGGGTTCTACGTGTTATGAAAGTTTAAGCTTTTAAAATGAAGTGTAAGTTTAACCAATTGATTTTTTGTTAAATGTTTGGCTTCCAAGAGAATGGAAGCTCTTGCATTTGAGGAAACTAAGTTGTGGAAATGATAAAGTTTCAAATGAGTTTCAAAATCCAAACTTGTTGTTAAGGTCTACTTCATCTATGTATGTCATGTTTCCGTAAGCATAAAATACGATGATATGAGCACACATTGCATGATTGTGGGAAAACCTCAAGGGGTTATATGAAGTTAAGATAAGAATGAGGAGAGAACTCACTAGTTACCGCCTTAGGCGAAGCTCTAGGCCTTGCAGAGGGAACACTGTGGTATTTGAGCATCAAGGTTAGGTGGTGTAAATGAGGTAATAAGAAGAGGATTCGAGTAGTATGAATCATGGAATGATATTTACCGCGACGGCTGTAACGACTGGTCCTTCGGGGCAACACCGTGACGATGGTATATGGCATAAAACCATAAATGAAAGACGCTATGGTAGTCTGGTATAAGGTACGTAGCGTAAGACCATGGATGAAAGACATCGTGGAAGCATGGTACACGGTAAAAGGTATACATTGCAAGACCATAGATGATAGATGCTATGGAAACCAGGTATAATGAGTAAAACCATGGATGAAAAACTACATGGCATTAATTGATAGTACGCCAGGATGGCAGATAGGTGTAAGACCATGGATGAAAGAATTCATGACATTCGCAGATATAGTCTGCTGAGAAAGTAAACACAGAATAGAGATAGTCCGTTGGGACAGTAAACACAGAACAGAGTAAGTTCGTCGGGAGAGTAAACATGAGGTGAGCCTGCAAAGACGTGAAGAATGAGGTAAGAAGGGTATAAAACCATAACTCGGCTACAACATTCCATAAAGCCCGTTAGGGAATAAATGATAAAAGTATTCCAGAACCTCAAGTGTGGAGTATAGGCCTGTACACCAAGTATGAGAACCCTCACAGGGGAAGAAGAGGCAAAGGAAGAAGAGGCCTGTACGCCCTTCACCCAACCTGATCGACTGCATCCGAGTGTTGGGTGTTACGCCTAAGGACAGACATACTTAGACTCTTTCTTTACTTTCCTATGTAACTACATGAGATAAAATTTTCTTTTCTCTTAGACTAAATAATCTCAAGTATCTCATTAAAAATATCTTTACGTACAATGCATGTTTCTCTTTTACATAATAAAACTATGAAGTTCAACGGATACATCATGTTTTTACTAATTACAAAATCAGAGTACTATAACTCATGCGCAGACTTAACTTCGCCATATAACTTTCTGTATGAATTGTACTTTTATAGCCCTTTTTAGCGTAGACTATGGCTTTTTATCCCATTCTTTGGGGAGACTTTCCCCTCTATATGCATATCAGCACGAACCGCCGCTCTACTAGCATAGCCTTGGAATCATCCCTCCGCACAAGATTTTTTACAACTTGAAACAAAAACAACTTATATAAGTTCTTGAGAACTTAGTAAATCTCTATTACTTGTTTCATTACGTTGTAATGTACTCAACACTTTGTGTATTCTTTAGCCTATGTCTTTCCCCGACAGGTACTTTACCCTACCACTTCTTATGGTGTTGTTCGAACATATTTGACTAAGACTTCCTTAAAGTGTACCACGTACATCATTCATTTATTTTTCATTCTCTTATCCATATTGGATCCTTACTCTTTTCGTGTCTATCACATATTTCATTTTGACCCCTTTTCACCCTACTGACCATTTTCCTCTTTTGTTTACATAGAGTTCATCTCATCTTTAACATTCAGAACCTTTCTGTCGTATTTCAATAGATACCATACTTTTAGCTTTCCTTTAAAGAGTCATTTATCCAGATTTCACCATGTTGATATTTCGTTAACAGAGTTCGCCATTTTGGCATTGCTCTTAAATCTTTGTTCCGAGATCACTTTCACAGACTACGCCACTAAGGCGTATTCCTGACTTTAATATCTTCCCTTATTTTTGGGAGCTTCAAACACTCATTTGATCAACAGATAGCCACGAAGGCGTCCACTTGACTTAGATAGCCACAAGGGTATCCACACAACTTTTGATAGCCACAAAGGCACCTACTCATATTAGATAGTCGCAATGGCATCTAGATACATACACAAGATAACCATAGAAGTGATCATACAGATAGATAGTCATAAGGGCTCTCATAATACATTAGATAGCCATAAAGGTGTCAACATATAACAAACTTCGCCACGAAGGCACATTTAACAGATACAACCACAAAAGCTCTTATACAACAGAATTAGCCAATAAGGTTTTACTTTATCAGAATCAACCACGAAGGCTCTTTTCATAACAAAACAACCACAAGGGCTTCCGCATATAACATATTCAACCACAAAGGCTCACATATAATAGATTCTGCCACTATGGCTCACATATAATTGATTTCGCCACTAGGGCCTACATATAACTCAATGTCTTGAGGTTTGCCCTTTATCGTATGGTACTCATCGAACTAGCCTTTATCTTTTTCCCCACATAACGTCATAGTCGCAGACTTGGTCTTACACTATGTGGTCTTCACTTGCCATATGATGTCATAGCAAACGACTAGGCCTTACACAATATGATATTCACTTTTCATTCCATAATTCGTTTTTATTGTCCATACAGACTCACATGCAAGTAGACTCATACATGACAGACGTACTCTTTCAGACATGCAACTTATGCAAAGACTCGTTCACAACAGAATCATACTTCCAGACATATTCATGCGTATGCATGTTTTCCTTAGAACATAAACATATCATCAAGCTCATGATTTCTTTACATTTTCATCATACTTGTCATTCTTTTCATAATAGAGGCATATCTTCATTCAAGAATCACATGCAACTTATCAAGAATACATCTTTCACAGACTAGTTGTTTGGAACGGAGTGGAATAACACGCAAACATACCACAAGATTCAGTTTAGAGACTCACTTGTTAGCCTTAAATGTAGCTTAAACTTCAGACTTGGCTTCCATCAACTAGATCATCAGCCCCTAAATGTTAAACCACAAGAAACTCATTAAGATCTTTCCTTTCTCACTTGAACACCAGGATCGTACAACAAGGCTTTACCATTTTCATTACTAAGCTTAAACATACCTTCTCTCATGGCAACTTAGCATGTAAGGTCGAGAAACTTACCTTATAAAAGGGATATCTCAAAATTGATCCTTTCATTCTCGGCTCATCCTAAAGGATGAGAGGATTTTTCCCCATCAGCTTATCCTTATATAGATAGAGGATACTTCTTGAGGAAGTAATAAACAATGCCTGTCATTAACCCTATTAGATAGATATTTTCCTTTGTCTCTTTAGACGTTTGACACATGTATTAATCCATGTAATTCACCCAGTAGATGCATGACAGTTGTAAAAAGATACATGTATAGGTACACTTACCTTGACCTAACATACTTTTGGGTCTTAGCCCATCCTTTGTTAAAGTGTAGCTAATAGCTTAACCGGTCATGCTTCGGCACATCGCGCCTCTTTGGCGGTGAATCTATTACGGGAGTCCACTTAATACTTTCATTACAAACTAAGCTCCCACATATACGTCAAAAGCCCTAATAGGGTGGACAATGTTTTATTTACTCATAGACTTCATAGTTCGTCATTCGTCAGGCCTTATACTTAACCTAAATGAGCTTTTCCATCTTTTCTTGGTTCTGTTCTCCCGATGAGAGAGATATATTTCTTGTCTTAAACATTTTGACTTGTCCATTGACTTTATTAGGACTCAACAAATGTCATATCAATCATTTTGATAGTCTTATCCAAATCTTACGAATTACAAGAACTAAAGTGTTTTTCCTATGGTTCTTAACTTTTTTAGTTCTCATTTGGTTACCTCCTAACTAGCTTTTCCTTATATCTTATTCAACTCAAGGTCATTGTTACTAGTTACCCTTATTATTGACATAAGCTGTTCGTCACATGGTCTTATTTCTCCTTATGGATTTCGCCCCAAACTATGCACGCCAACCAGAGGCTCCTAGGGCGAATCCTTCTTTATCAGGCTAACTATGTGCTCACCCCAGTGTTTGCCAACATTTATGTGTCATAGGCGCACTCACGATGGTTCTTGTCTTTATACTAGTTTAAGTACTATTCCCTTATAACTCATCTTATCTGACACATTCTCTGAACAGTACACGGATACTAAGATTCCGCTAAAAGTGATGAAAGCTAATAAGGTATGGACAAAGACCTAACGAGATTTAGAGGAAGATAGAAAATGCGAGAACTGTCCTGTTCATGAAAATGGAAGAAGGAAATATCCAAAGATCTCATGTAAGGATCCAAAATGAAGAGCTACCAAAGGGCGCTCAATGAAGTTGTACACGAGAGACAAACCTTGTGGAAAGGATGGGAGTCTCACTCTCATGATAAATATACTATCCAAAGTACAATATGTCTATTAAGACTATTCCTTTTTGAGAAAAAATTAGTGTGGGTACACCGCAGAAAGGATAGTTTCGAAGAGAGGAAATGAGGGAGATCGTTTCCTTCACGTATGAGACGAGTGAAGTCATATGTAACGCCCTCAACCCAACCCAATTCACTAGATCTGGGTATTGGGTGTTATATTACTATTACAAACTTATACATGTTTAAAACACACAAATTTTTAAAGAAACGCATCTTATTAGTAATAGCGCCCAACAGTGTTGCATCTGGGTGGACAATGTATAAAAAACTTACAAGAGTAATTATGTATTACATTTGCTTATATTGTCCAATTTAGTTAGTCTCTAAGTAATGTTTCTATCAGACTCGAACACGACCATGCAACCTCCACTCTCTATGCATAAATGCCCAACTTGCCAGTCATTTAGTGCAACCCTGGCGTCGTCTCCTACTGGCGCTTTCTTTACTTGAAACATAAAACACAGAGGGGTAAGTTTGATGGTACTTAGTGAGAAAACCCTCTTTTATCTAATCCCTTATCCATGGATTTCATCATTTGTTTCTCGTTCATAACTTTGACCCTATCGAATGTACAATCTTTTCCATAACCTTCCATACTGACTTTCTTTTATAGCTAACCCGCACTTGCCAATTCTCATAATAACATGCTTACCATTCATTCCAAGTCCGATCATAGGCGTTGTCTTCAAATGGTCATCATGAGGTTCGTTCTTCAGCTTATGCCACGAAGGCGTTCCTTTCTAAAAATAGCCACATAGGTTTTCCTTTCAAAGTCTCGCCACATAGACATCCTTTTAACAGAATTTGCCACAAAACATTCATTTAGCTGAGATCGCCACAGACTTACTTTTACCGAAATTAGTGTTTTTGACGACAGAGATTTATCTAAACTCATCGTCGTGAGGTTTGCCCCTCATCGTTGGTACTTACCCAATCATCCTTTATATATTCCATATGATGCCATGACCCAGCCATGGTCTTTAGAGTGTCATGGCCATGGACTTGCCTTTATCAGAGAATCGTGTTTTTAGTCCCAACGGACCCCTTTAGCTTGAGTTTCGTGTTTTTAGTCCCAATTAACCCCTTTAGATAACTCTAGAGACAAACACATGCTTATCATGCTGACTCATGCTTGACAGGCTTATTCCTTTCAAACTTCTTCATAATAGATGCATTTGTGCTTCCAAACATGTAACACATTCCTCTTAAACTTCATACAATGACTTGCTCATGACAGACAATTTCACAACAAACTTGTTCAAACAATGGCTAACACATGACATACATATTCATGCTTTCATGCACACATATCGCTCCTTTCTTTTTTAGAGTCATAGAGTCATGCTTTACTAGTTCCAATTTCACAATTTAGTCAATTGGCCCAAAATATCTAGACTACAACATACATGTAAGAGCCAGTCTAAAGACTCACCTGGTGGTTATGAGTAGCAGCTTAAACTCCAGTTCCATCAACCGACTTGGTACTTGTAACGCAGGGTTTGTGCAAGTTTACTCAGTAATTATCAAGTAATAAGTAAGCATAAGAGTTATCATCTCCATAGGGACTGTATATGTTAATCAATATTTTGCAAAATTAATATTAACAATTTGGTAAGGAAAACACAATAATTTTGAGGTGATTTATGATTAAATTAAATTAAATTAAATTATCTAAATTTAGTTTAACCTAAATACAATGTATGCAATAAAATGTTTGAGATGGATTTAGTAGCAAATTCACAAGCTTCAACAACAATAAAATGAATAGGCTAGAATAATCACATCAATTGACTTAATTCATTTTCATCATGTTTAATAATGCTCCGAAAAATATTTCATGGAAACTCGATCTTTCATGAGCTTGAAACCAATATTAAGTCCTTTCGGAATCTTTTACTTAGAAAAACATGCATACTACCATGATCACATTTAATTAAGGGTTTCTTAGAATTCATGTGAAGTAATAGGGACTGGGTCAGTTTGAAACAATTTAATCAAATAAACCTAAAAGTTATGCAATGTAATAGAGCTCATCAAGTTGAGATTGCCCCTTTCAATTATTGTGTCCATTAATCACCATCTGGTTCAGATTAAGCAACTAATTCGAATGTATTCAATCACATTTTAATAAATGAAATACATGCACGATTTTAATTGAAAAAGCATGAACAATTAAGGCATAGAACACCATGAACATGAATCAAAAGAACTTTATCAAATTGATGTAATCATTCTAGCTAAACAAAATTAACCTACCATTGTTGATGAAAAAACAAAAAAACAAATTGCAAACATGGTTAATATCAAAAGTAAAATAAAGATAAGGAAGAATAAACTCTGATTGCTTTGGCAGTCCTCCAAAAATCGATCGTAGTGGTTTCCTCCAATCCTTGTGTTTGCTCCTTTACAAAGTGCTTCTCAATGTAGTTGGCTAATAGAGTATTTTTTTTCAAGGAATTGCTAGCTAAGGTGTAGTGAAAATGGAGATTGTTATACGTGAAAGGAGAGGAAAATGAAATGAGAGAAGAGAATGTGAAGTGAAGAATGAGGGATGTAAAGGGTAGTATTTATAGTGGATGGGCAACTAAGAAGTTTACTAAAAATAGCTTTGAAATCCCTTAGGTTTCTCTTTCCCATGGCTGGCCATGAATTGTGGAGATGGGATGTTGTTGGTTGCTTGATTCATGCATGAAATCATGCTTGAATCAAGCAATGTGGTGAATAGTTTTAAGGGTGAAAGTAGTGTGTTGATTTTTGATTAATTTCCAAGTGTAGGGACCTCCGAATAAATCTCCCAAAAACTTATTTTGGGATGCTCATATGCCCTTGTCAAATTGGGCTTCTCTCCCCCTTGTTTGGACGGTCTTATATCCCAATTAGTTGTCAAACTTGTCCTTCATTTAAACCATTTTTAATGAGATCAATGTAACATCTTCATGACCCAAATTGCATGTTTTTGTCGTCTAACTAGGGTAGGAATAGTCTCACATCCATGCAAAATTAAAATGAGCTTCATACTTTATTAACTTCATGGTCCCACTGTATATTTCAATAGAGGAAATTAATATATAGTATGAATTAATTAAATTACGCACAAAATTAATACATAAAAGCATAAAATTGCATACTTTTGTAAATCATGCCCATTATCGTAATATGAACAAAATTCACCCAACTAACTATCATATTCTCGGGATTACATAATTTTTTAAGTAAAAAGATGCCAAAAATAATTATATAAACTCTATATAATTTAGAGTTTACTATACTGAAGCAATCACTGCTTAATAGAATAGAGGAATGTTATTAAGACTTATCTATTAACCCTTAACCTTTCTTTGACTCATAAACCCGTATTGGTCCTATCTCCTCCAAGTACTCTTACAGATCTATGTTTTTTTAACATGGAGGTTTATAAACCTTACCTTGTTATGAAGAAATCGTTGGTGATGTCTAGGATCTCAGTCCTAGCATGAAGAAATCTTCTTTCCTACTCCTCCAAACAGTAATGTTAGAAGAGTGAAGAAGGGCCTCCTTATCCTATCTAGCATATCTATTCATATAACCTATGGCCTTATTGAAACATAACAAGTGTCACCTTTTCACTTAATTATCTTATCAAGGTCTTTAACTCTCGAGAAACTTAATCAAGTGCTTTCCCTTTATTTATAACTAAGCTGATTTACGTCTAGTTAATACCTAACCATCTTACCTTATAGTTTAACCAACACAGAGCCATAGTTATAGGGTACACTGTACCGCTGTTGTGAGCTCGTAGCTTAGACGTCATTTCACTTAACCACAAGTCCTACTCATTCTATCCTAGAAACATGATATATAACCCTTATCATTTTATGTCCATATTAGAGTTTACTCGTTCTATACGCCAAGAGAGCTTTAGGCGAATACTACTTCGTCAAACATTTTTATATCTATGTACCAGTCCTTATGTTCTACAACGCCGAGACGTTATAGGTGTGCTCAAGAAATTATAATTCTACGTAAACTCCTAATACCATACAATATCAGAACTTATCTTATCTGTCGTATTTCCTTAATTAATATTTAGTCACTAAGGCTTCGCTGGGCAGGGTGTTACATCACAAGTAAAGGCTGGTGTAAGGGGTGGATTACTGGAAGTAATCCCACCACTGCGAACAAGGTGGAATGAGGATGAGCTCGTAGAGTGGTGACGTTTGATGATGGTCAACACAAAACAAAAGTGTCAACGACTCCTTCGGGACTAAGGTTTGGATAGAAAGAGTCTGCCAAGGACTAGTACGATCAAGCTCGCCAAGGAAGGTATGCATTCAAAATCATTGGGCTAAAGTTGAAAAGCTACCATAAGGGTTCATGATAGGAAGTCGACGAACAACTAGATTAGTTTAAGGTCAACGAATACCCCGAGCGAAGGGAAGGTGAAATGAATAAAAGATAGGAATCGCTAGAGTGGCGAAATAGTTGGGATATAGTAAATGGAGAGTGTAACAACTCTAACTCGTCTCCGTCACCAGAACAGGGTTACGAAGTATTACTGTAACACCCCTAACCCATATTCATCGCCAGAACAGGGTTACAAAGCATTATCAGAGTTTATAGAATAAATAGAAAAAAATTTCAAACATATCACATCATATAATATTCATGTTAGAAACCAATCGAAATTAAACATATTGTCCCTTATATGAGCCCTCGAGACCTAAAATACACATTAAAAACAAGTCGGAACTATATCAAATACTCAAAGAATTTTTCAGAAATCATTGAAATTTTTCAAAGCTACAAGGGTCACACGGCCGTGTGGCCAGGCCATGTGACTCACACGGCCAAAAGACACACCGTGTCTTAGACCATGAGGACATTCGAAATAGAGACACACGACCATGTCCCAACCTGTGTCCCTGCCTGTGAAACTCCCTGACTTGGGTCACACGGCCAAGCCATATGCCCGTGTGCTAGGCCATGTGAGCATACTGACTTGCGCAATTTCAAAAATACAGGGGACACACGACCGTGTCACCTAGCCATGTGTCACACACGGCTGAGACACACTCCTGTGTCTATGCCCGTGTGGACGAAAATAGGTCAATTTTCAAGCCACATTTCTCACCCAATTTGACATCAACCTAACCCAACATTTGTGCACATCAACAAGCCATAACAAGGCATTCAAAACAAACCAAAATCAAGTCTTAAACATGAAATATCATGATATACAACCAATATGCCCTTAGGCACCTCAAATGACAACTTAAGGGCATGTAAACCAAGTATCTCAACTTACCTAAATGACCAAATTTATATATGCATATTCAAGCCACATTTTACTTTCTTTCATTATACCATTTCAATCACACATCAAACATGATAAGGTCACTTATGTACACATCAAAATATGCCAAAAACAAGTCATATACATGGTTAATCTCAACAAAAAATTTATATGCCATCATTGGCCAAAATAACCTATACATGCCATTATAACTGGCATTAGTTTATTGAAAGTACCAAAAGGCTCGATGGATAGTGTGAAATAGCTCCGACTAGCTTCCAACCCAACCGAGCTTCCGAATTACTATAAAATATGGAAAATAACACAAAGTAAGCATTTAAGCTTAGTAAGTTCGTATAACACAGAATTTAACTTACCATATATCCATAAAATAGGTAAGTAAACAAATCATATCTCAACCAATTTGGCCAAAGCCTAAACACATGATCACCAACATATTAGCCATGAAAATCACATATAAGATCCAACACACATGGTTGAATTCATCAAATAATCATATTTCAAGTATTTCATGTAAATACCAGTAATAGTTTATATCGAACTCATATAATCTCGTAATAGAATTATGGCCGCTGAACCATTTAAAATATTGTTGGATACCCAGGTAGTACACATGAGGTGTACTAAACTGTAATCCGTCCTTTCATATTCATGTATGCTCATACGAGCTATGAATCAGTATGCTCTCACGAGTTATGAATCAGGAAGCTCATACGAGCTGTAAATCGGGAAGCTCATACGAGCTATAAATTGGAAAGCTCATACAAGCTGTGGTGTGTCTGCCACACATGCAAGACCCAAACCAAATCGGTAACCCTAATGGCATGTCATTTGTATCGTACAAATTTCTAAGGTTCAAACGGGACTCAGTAATCGTCGGTTATGCGATCAGTATTTATACATAGAAAATATACAAATCACATACATACGATTCAATTAAAACATATAAATACTCAATTTAATTACACTAACTTACCTCGACAAGTGTACGTAGATATGAAGGCGACTAATCAAATATTTTCTCTTTGCCTCGATCTAACTCTGTACAAGGTCTGACAGGATCTATACGAATGAATTTAACTCATTTCAATATAATTCTCATTCAATTTAGTCCAACATGGAATTTTGGAAAAAATTACCATTTTGCCCTACACTTTTAATTCCTTTGTAATTTAGTCTCTAGGCTCGAAAAATAAAATTCATACAATTTAATCCTTACTCAAGCCTAGTCAGTTTTATACATATTAATAGCAGCCCATATATTTCACAAAATTCACAAATTTTACCATAATTTATCATTTTTTTCAATTTAATCCCTAATTGATAATTCCATCAAAATTCTCTTTACAAAAGTTGTTTATCTAACAACAACCATTCATTTTCTATCATCAAACTTCAAAATTTAAGCATATTCATCAATGGAAAAACCCTAATACTTTAACAGTTTTTTAAATTAATCCCCGGGCTGATCTCAAAAACATAAAAATCATTAAAAATGGGACAAAGATTCATATCTAATTGAGCAAAATAAGCTTGCCCAAATTCAAGCTTCCATGGCTAGGTTTCTTTCTTTCTTTTTTTTTTCTTTTTGGTGGATGATGATGAGAATAGATTATTTTATTTTATTTATTATAACTTAAATCACTAATTTCCAAAATTACCCTTAATAATTTATTCAATTTCCAATGATGACTACTCATGCTTAACCACTAAGCACTTTAATAGCCTATTTACTATAAAAGGGCCTCCAATTTAAAATTCTATAGCTATTTAATACCTTTTGCTATTAGAACACAACCTTTTGCACTTTATAAAATTTAGTCATTTTTATCAAATTAGGCATGTAAACAGTAAAATTTATTAAAGAAATTTTTATACGATATTTGTATCATACTATAGACCATAAACTAATATGAAACTAAATTTTCTAACTTCAGATTTGTGTTCCCGAAGCCACTGTTCCAATTTCACTGAAAATGGGTTGTTACAATTATAATATAAATCAACTCAAGAAACATGATTAGACCATCTAAATATTAAATTAAAATAATATTATTCAATCCACATATTAAACATAACATAAATACACTTACAGGACATAAATCAAGCTTACGAGACCCTAAAAATAGTTTAGGAACAATCAGGGACTAATTTGAAACAAAACAGAAAAATATGAAAAATTTTGAAAAAAATGGTCACACGCCGTGTGACAAAGCCCAGACTGTGTAGCTCAGAAACATAGTCATGTGGCCAAACTATGTACAATTCAAAGTAATGGTCCTACAGCCGTGTCGCAGCCCGTGTACTCGCATATGTACAAATCGAAATAGGGTCACATAGTCATGTTTCTAGGCCATGTAACAGACTGTTGCCATGTGGAAAATCTTTCACTTAAAATCAAGATGACACACGACCATGTGGAGTGACCGTGCGTAGCAACAACCGTGGGACAGCCCATTTCCCAGGCTGTGTGCACCTTAAATAGCTTTCAAAACAAGGCAAAACTTCACCAAAACTTAGGCACCAAGCCAAACCCGAAAACAACCATTTCCATACCTTCAAAACACCTTGAAACATGCTTAAAACATATCAAAACATTCAACCTAAGTGCCTAACCAATGTTCCCTTATTGATACCATAATTCAATAATCAAACCAAAACCACATTTCGTACCAAAATAATTTGCATTCAAAGTTCACAAGTTCATACATTAACACATGCCAAACTTACCATTTCATCCAATCCATTCATATCTACTTCTACCATAACCTATTCATTCACAAATAGCATAAACCAAAATGACCAAACTTATATATATGGACCTTTACAAACCAAAAGCTAAAAACATAAACAAGTAAACCAAAAACCAAGTTAAAACAACATCATCCAAGTACTAAATGCATCATAAGGGATAAGTATTCAAAACACGTACAAGATACCTATTACATGCCATATAACCTAAAGATAAACTTGTCAAAATCTACCGATAGACCTCTGGATAGTGTGATCTTCAGGTTGATCCGAACTCCCGATTTCAAAAAATATTATCTACAAGGAAATAGGAAAAAATGACACAAGTAAGCTTCTATAGAGCTTAGTAAGTTCAACGATTAAAACGATATAACTTACCATATAAACATAGCAATTACATTAACAAGATTAGCAAACAATAAATCCTACCAACCACAGTCATTTAACAAGTGAGTTTATACATATACGAGTTGCATAATATATTCAATCACATGAGATAATTCAATACCAAGTCACAATAATATTGAAAAATCATGCAATCCATTATACAATTTAGTAACAAGTCATATCTAATTGGAAATTTTCTCGATAAACGATATAATAGATACGAGTATGTAATTATCCACTTGAAACATGCCAAAAAGCTCAAACGAGCCAATCCAACTGAAAACATGCCTTGACACCAAGTGTCTAGCCTGTAGGCTACCATCCCTCCGAAAACATGCCTAGGCACCAAGTGCCAAGCCCGAAGGCTTTACATCTGCCCCCGATAACCGAATGAACCAATTTAATCAACCAATTTCACAATCAATATAACATTTCAAATTATACTAAACTAAACTGAATGAAGTTACCAAGGCTAAACTGTAGATATAGCAAAAGTTCAAGGACTAGTCAACAATTTTCCATTTTCCTCGATTATTTACTAGTTATTGATCTATAAAGTAATTTATTTCAATTTATTAGCCTCAATTTCATATAATATTCACTTTAATACATATGACTTCCTATTTATAATTTTTCACATTTACCCCAAACTTTTACATTTTATACAATTTAGTTCCTAAACCTAAAACATTCAAATTTATCACAAATTCATAAATTTTTATGCTAGCTGAATTTCCAATCATATTAGTAAAACCCATAATTATTCAAAATTTATAATAATTTCATGTCAAATTTAATATTTTATCAATCCAGTCCTTTAACTAAAAACTAATTAAAATCACTTTACAAAATAGTCTTAATCAACAACCAAGATTAATATTCTACCATTAAACTTCAAAAATACATCAAAATCATCAATGAAATCTTCCAAAATATTTAAAAAGTTTACAAATTAACCCTAGGTTAGCTAGATAGAGCTAAAACGACCCCAAAAACATAAAATTCATGAAAAACAAGTGAAAAATACATACCATGCATGTGAAATGAGTCTTGGCTGAAAGCTTGGCTTAATCTCCCATGGAGTTTCAATTTTCAAGCCAAAAAGATGAAGAAATTGGCTTTATTCATCTTTTTTTTCTGTTTAATTTAATTTATTTATATAATTACGAGTTTACCATTAACTATTACTTAAAAAAATTCATTAAAACAATACCACTACCATCCATTAAAAGTAATTTGGTATATTTACCATTTAAATCCATTAAATCATAATTCCTTAGCCATTTAGTACAATTAAACTAATAATGATTGACTTTTACAACTTTTACAATTTAGTCCGTTTTACTTAATTAACTATCTAAACGTTAAAATTACCTAACCAAATTTTAATACAACATTAATGACCTCATAAATATTAATGGACCTACACATCAAAATTGTGGTCCCGAAACCACTAGAAAATTGGCTGTTACAGAAAGTTGAGCCAGAGGAAGGTTTTATAGTGAGCCAGATAGCTCGAAAGACTGAGTGGAGTCCTCTACCTTGATAAATAACACTCGCCTTGAGCGAGCAGGGGGTATTTTTATTTAATTTATTTTATGTTGTTTACCCTTGTGTGATAGGGTTATTTATAGTTAGTATAGGAACTTACTAAGTTCATTCGAACTTATGGAGTTGACTAACGTTCATAGGACTTGTGAGGATGATCAAGGACTTCGAGGAGGGACTAAACCAGACGGAGTGGAGATCGAGGATTGCTGATAGATCAAGTTATACATATAGGTAAGGGGTATCATTTGAGGCTTTGCCTCAAGATTAGTGACTAAAAAGCTAGATAGCCTCCCTAGGATCGAGACTTAGATAATCCTTAGCTTAGTTGTAAGAGTTTCATTGTAAATAAATAGTTGGATTAGATATAGGAATGAATTGAAGGATTAAATATTCTGTGGCCTAAGGACTTTAGTTGTAAGAATTATTATTTTTAAAATTTATTATTATATAGTTTCATTTTCAGATTGTTTATCAACAATTTAGTTAGCAAAATTAAACATAGATCCAACTGTGACGCTCCATACCCGGACCCAGTGGATGGGTCGAGAGTGTATGGAGCGTGGGGTGTTACATTAGTGATATTACTAATCGAGTTGCCAGTAAAATAGTTGAGGTGGGATCTACTCATTAGCAGGTTTAAATTCTAGTTTAGATTATACCGGGCAGAAGTATATTGATGAGTTGCAAATAGAGCTTCATGAATTGTAGTTGGCTAAGGAGAGTTTCTACATGTAGAAATCAAGGGTGAGCTGACTAAGAGAAGGGGATCAGGGTACTCGATATTTCCACAATGCTACTGTAGTGAAGAGACATAAGCACACCATTAAGGTGCTGATAAATGATCAGGGTCAATTGATTGATTATTTTGAGCAGATTTATGCTGAAGTTCTTCAGTTTTTTAACGGATTTCTTGGTTCCTCTGAAAATAATGTTGCTGGTTGCTCTAGGAAATTCTTGGCAGAGTTGTTGCCATCTCTGTCTTCTAAGGCTCAGGAAAATTTGGTCAGGCCTATTATTGTTGATGAAATTGAACAAGTCTTTTTTTAAAAAAAGGGAGTGATAAGGTGTTCGATCCAGATGGTTTCAGTGCTGGTTTCTTTAAAGTTGCATGGAGGATTTTAGGTGAGGACTTTGTTTTTGCTGTTCAGTTCTTCCTTGCTTCTTCATCTTTGCTACCAGCTTTTAATGCTGCTATTTTAGCTCTGGTGCCTAAGTGTGAACATCCTATGCATGTAAAAGATTTTAGACCCATTGCTTGTTGTAATAATGTCTACAAATGTATTGCTAAAAGATTTTTTAGTATGCTTTTGGAAAAAGTGATATATAATTTTGGAGTAGTTTGCAATTTTTTAAATGGTATTTTGCCCATTATTCTTGCTCGGTGTCGGTAAAAAAGTACAAACATTCTCTCTTTTGGTTAAACTCGATATTTTGAATGTGCGCTTTCCATTTTTCAATCTCTCTCTCTATATATATATTTAAATAATTTGGATTATAGTTGATATAAACATTAATGTTGCTTGAATATTCACTTGTGCTGCTTAGAGCAAAAATTAAGGTAGTTATATATATTTCTATAATTATTTCTATAATTAATATTTTTATGATTTAATGGTTGAATTTATTAATATAATTGTATTTGTGTATATATTTTTCTTAATCAATCCGATATCTGTGTCATATCTATTTAAAATACTTTATATTTTAATATATATTCAATAGTTGAAATTTTGTTACATTAAACAAATGGTTAGAAGTTTTAAATTTACATCAAATTTGACATGCATGATCTATATGAATAGAATATAAAATATACCAGTTGGATCGTTAAAATATTAACCATATAAATAGTTACGGAAATGTGTAAAACTACTTTAATTTTTTTATTTTTTTTGTAAGGAATTTAAAGAATTTGTTATATGATGCTTTTAATATACAATTTATAATAATAATAACTAATAGTATTGTAAATAATTGCGATAACTTCTTTATAGGTAAAAGTATTACAGAGGTCTCTGTATTAGGAGATAGATTGCATTTTCTCCCTTCTACTAAAAAATAGATAAATTAGCTCATATGCATTAAAAAATGTGCAAATTGGTCATTCGGTTAAAAAGTTCATCCATATGTGTTGTTAAGTAATGATTTGATTTTTTTTTCAATTTTTTACATAAGTGACATGGAATTAAAAGATGAGTAGGCTTAGATAAAAGTATGGTTTGGATTATAATTAATAGGAGTATTAAAAATTATAAGAAATTAATAAAATAGGACTTGATTAACTAAAAATACCAGCTTAATTACGAAGATACATATATGTGTACATGTGTATATTTAAATTCTTTAAACATACTATTTTTTAAATTTTAATCATTATTTATAGTTTCTTATAATTCTTAATCATTTTTAAATAATGCTCTATAATTTTGTATAATTTTTAATAATTATATAAGAAACCACTCCATAATGAATCTTAACAACAATTTGTCTATGTTGATTTTGGATTTTTAAAACTAAATTTTATTAGTTTTTAATAATTTTAAATTCTTTTATATTCTTTTATAAATTTTAAATTATTTTCTTTATTTTTATAATTATTTAAAAAATTATTTTGCCCATATATATATGTATCTTGGATGTGCTTTTCTTTTTAATAATTATAAGAAATGTTTGTTTTTTATTTTTTAAAAATATTGTCATATCAGAATAAGGTACACGTGAGATGCTCTACCAACTGAGCTATAGCCCTTGTGTTTGTGATAAATATTTTATCATATTATGTAGAGAATTTATTGTCAAGATGAATATTACATGATCCAACATCATAATCATACCCTTTTGGTCGGTTTGATTGGTATTGCTTAGAAGTAATATTGGATTTATAATCCATCGATGTCATAGGTCCCTTTTCTTTCTCTTTATGATTCCTTATGATAATAAATGACCTACTTAACTCAGCGGTTAGAGTATTACTTTCATACAGCGAGAGTCATTGGTTCAAATCCAATAGTAGGTAGAACTTATTAGATACCATCGATCCCGGTGTCTAATAAGTTTTTCTACCCACCTTCTTTTATTGATTTTCTATCTTTTTCGTCCTATTCTATTTCCGTTATTGTTGCTGGGTTGGCTGCTGGGTTTGCTTCTATTGGACCTGGAATTGGTCAAGGTACTATTGTGGGCCAAGTTGTAGAAGGTATTGCGAGACAACCTGAGGTGGAGGGAAAAATACGAGGTACTTTATTGCTTAGTTTGACTTTTATGGAAGCTTTAACAATTTATGGGCTGGTTGTAGCATTGACACTCTTATTTACGAATCCCTTTTTGCCATTGACATGAAACATTCCCCTTAGGTTTCAATTTTTTCAAATGAACGATTTGAAGACCTATTGATTCTAAAAACTGATTGCAAAGTTGATCATTCGGACCTTTCAATTCATAGATGTGGATCTCAAAACTATGAATGGGGATATTCCCAAAACTCACAAAGAAAAAAGGAAGTGAGTTAGACAAAAAGAGAAGAAACTTGGACAAAAAGAAACAAAGTGACTTAGACAAATCTTTTTTGTCGATAACCTCATACCAATCAATTGAATATCGATTAATACGTAATCAATAAAACACTACTTGAAAACGGCTCTTCTGCTCAAAAACGAAATGTTCCAAATGCTCCTGTAAATTCTCGCTCCCATTGGACTATTTGTATCTATATGCATTAGGATCCCGATTCATGGATCTCTCAGTCTGAGAAATCAAAATAAAAGGATCGAACCATTTCTTCCGACTCTTTTTCAAATTCGATAAATGTTGGTTGATCGGATATTTCATTATAGTTCTATGGTTCAGAGTATTATTTCCTATTTGATCCCTTTGAATTCCATATCCGAAGTTGCGATCGGATCGATTCTTTTTAATGAATCGATTCAATACATTTCTTATGTACCCATAGGTGTTATATTGGATTTGAATCAAATTTCGGATCAATCTATCTTGATTGATTGCCTCCATTATGTTGTTGCTAGCAAATACCAATATTTTTGGTTTTGGATCTTACAAATCATTCCCGCACGAGATCCGGACCCATTTTTTTTATCCTTCGATAAAAAGATTCATTTTCTTTATAAAAAATAGGAGGTAGAGCCGATAAATATTTCTTTTTTGATTCATCCCTGGAGTTGACAGATCACATGTTAGTGTACGGTTGCTTCATTAAATACATTAGCATTTAATAGTAAAAATAGATGAAATCTTTAATAAAAAAATTAATTTACTCTTTAATCTAACATATAGAGATTAATTTATCCATTTTTTAGTAAAGATGATAAAATACAATTCGTCATTTAATAGGTCAGTTATATAAAAGAAATTAAAAAAAGACAAACATATAAAAAGAAATTTTAACGAAGGGTGAATTTGCATTTTTTTTTAAACCTACAGAGCTAATCTATTTTTTTTAATAAAGAAATCTCTTAATACTTGACAAAAATAAAACCAACAGAGTGTGTGAATTAATGCCATTACCTATCAAACTTGAAGGTGTCAGAAAAACAGACCCCATTAACAACTCAGTGATTTCTTCTCATATTCTTTTATGCTTTAACATTAATCTTTGAACTTGTTTTGAATTTAAACAAATAACCCAGAGAGATTATTCTCTCAAGCTATGATGGTAAAATATAATGAGTTTGTTTCTCTAATAAATTTGAAAAAAGGAAAAAAATTAAAACCATCAACCTTATGTTGAATGTTGATATCATCCATGACTTTGCAGGGACAAAAAATAGGAACTTTTTTGTTTGGAAGCAGTGCAACATATTCATGGGGCCTGTTGAGCAACTCAGCCATTCCCTCATGAATCTTATATGCTTTTTTTTTTGACAGCCACTGGGACCTCAAACGTTCTTTGTCTCTTTGACCATTTATCCCACCATTTCTGCCCTTTCCTTAAATTCTTTCTATCAGATGTTAATGTATTTGTCGTATCTGTAATAATCAGACAATCGAAATTTAAGTGAAGATAGGGGGTATTGCTTAATTGTTTTGTGATAATATGGGGACTCGACAGTGCATGCTATTAGTTCTGAATTTTGTCTTGTGGGTGGTATATGGAGTCATTAGGGTTTGGGGCCATAACACCAAAGCTAAAATCATTTGTGATTATTATTTTGATTAACAAAAAGGGAAGAAAATGTTGATTCCATGTCATCCTAATAATGAACACAAATACAAACAAATTGATAATGCAGGTAGCATGAAATTTAAGCTCAGCACGCCAGCCCAGGGCTACTACATCAATGGAGATCCAAATTGAAATGCCAAAAGAAAATGAAAAACCTCACTTTAATATAAGATCATAAGTCAAACCTATGATGAACAATCATTTTTGCCTCAAACCATTGTTAGAAGAACAAGCAAACGGCTTTGTTTTCTCTTTACAACACAGGAATGAAATTAAACCATCATTGCTTTTTGCTAGCTGCCAACATCCTTTATAAACTTTTTTTTCATGATTTGAGTCCACACAAAAGACAACCCTTATTCTTGCTTTCTAACAGCAACCTTCAAACCAGTTTTATGACTAATTTAGTAAAAGATTTGTTTTCATAAATAATAATAATAATAATAATAATAATAATAATAATAATAATAATAATCTACCGGTACTAGTTTAGTTTATATTTAATATGGAAAGAAAAATGTTAATAGAGGTAAAAGTATTATAGAGAATATTAAATTAGGAGTCAAATTACATTTTGCTCTCTTTATTAAAAAAATGAGTAAATTAGTCTTTGTATGTTAAATCAAAGAGCAAATCGTTCATTTTTGTAAAAATTTCATCTACTTTTATTGTTAAAAACAGTTGTAACTAACAGAACAACCAAATAGTGACACATTAAGTACCATGTGTATCTCATGTTGATGTATAGGGACCCGTTTTGAACAATAAAAATGCATGAAATTTTTAACAGAATGACCAATTTGCTATTTGATCTAACGTATAGGGACTAATTTACCCATTTTTTGAGTAGAGAAGGATGCTTAGAGCCCGTAAACATTGATTAATACAACCCTTAAACCAAACACAGAAATAAGTAAGTGCTCAGATTTTTATTAAGCCTTTTTTGATACTCGATAATCACATTGAGTTTTACTAATTAAATTTAAAGTTGAATCGGATTAGATTCTTAAACGACGAATAATATTTTTTGATTTATGTTTTTGTCATCTACAAAATTTAACTCTCAAATTTTATTTGAAAAATATCAAATATTTTACCTGAAAAGAGAGTGTGAAGTCACATATCTTGTTTTTCTTTTTCCCATATTATGTTGGTGTTGAAGCTTTTGGTACATAATTATAAAGAGTGGAAACCAGCATTGACTTGGTGATAATGCAAAGGAAAGAGAATGAAATTGTGGTCAACCCCAAAGATAGAAATGGTTATGAAGCCATTTCATCAACAACGAAACAATATGATGGGTGGCTTTTCCTTTTTGGCTTCCATTTGTGGGACTAAAAGAATCCTTTACTAAGAGAACATTTGACATTCCACTTTCCTTTTGTTCTTTGTGTTACAACTTACAATAATACAAATTAAAGCTGCATTTCAAAGCAAAAGAAAAGTATTTCAATTTGTTCTTTCTTGTGTTCTATGAATTGACTCTATGTCTTGCTTGACTAGTGCTTAGCAGGAGGAATGGTGTTCCAATCTGCAAACTTGAATTTAGAAATTTAGATTTGGGTTTACATCTCTAAGATCCCAACAATTATTAAAACCACTAAAAATCCTACTTAATTTTAATTTTTTTTTTAAATTCTCACGCTCCTTTTCTTGAACCAAAATACTTTCTCACAAAAAAAAAATTTTAAGGCACCAATGTTCTTTATTTAAAGTGAGGCCCAAGTGTTTTCCCGGTTGGATTTATGGTGGCCCAAATCTGATCGTCCAACGAGACTAGGGTTTATAATTTGCTTAATTTCTATAGTATATATTAACACCTGACAAATTTTTTTTGTTTTATTGAAAAATTATATTTTGATTAGTTTTTTAATGATAAATGCGTAATTTTTTTTTAAAATGAAAAATAATAATATAACTTTATTAAGCTATTAATTTTATTTTCAAAATATTATGTGACTTAATTCATAGCATCAACTTATTCAAGAGTTTTATAAATGGTATATATATTTTTGTCAAATATGCTATAAATTTTAGGGTAAACTACATCAGTAGTCATTAAATTTTGGGTAAATTTTCGTTTTGATCACTTAACTAAAAAACATTACAATTTGGTCTTTGAACTATTTGAAAGCTCTCGTTTAAATCATTAAACTATTCAAAAAATTTTATTTAAGTTATTGGCGGTTAAGTGTTTTTTTTTAATTCTACCAACAAGCTACAAGCAACGATTCGACGATCGGTATGATGGATTAGTACCCATCGACGAGGGAAAAAACATACCTTAAATCCAAGTCGATCTGACAATCAGTGTTGGAGATCAAAGAAAAAGTTGTTCGAATTTTTGTTCACGGATTTGTGATGCCCAAAGTTGTTTCATGGAAAAAAATTGAATTGTAGAAGAGAACAAGAAAGACAGTTTTCGATTGGTGCAAGCAGTGCTAAGAGAAAAAAATCATATAACATGATTTTAATAGCCCGATGACTTAAATAAAAACTTTTAAATAGTTCAAGACCAAATTGTAACTTTTTTGGTTAAGTAACTAAAACAAAAACTAATAATGTAGTTTTCTCAAAGTTTTATATAAAAATTAATATATTAATCATTTTTATATATTTTAATGTAAAAAATACTATTTGATTTTTTTAAAGTTGATATAACATGGTAATCGGTATAATATTGATACTGATTGTACTATTTAATGCATACTATTTCGATTTTAAATTAATATTAAGTTCGTTTGTGGTTAAAATTTTGTAGTATTTCACTCATTTTGATGTGTATTGGTTTGTTTCAGTTAATATTGGTTTGTATCAATATATATCTGTCAATATTTATAGGTATAAAATTTTAATATTTTAAAATATTTTTAATGAAATAATTTTTTTATCTTACAACTATTTGTACTTTTTTATAATTACATTTAAAAATAAAATATATTATATGGGTATAATTTAGATATATTCGTCTAGACAAATTTAAAATGTATTTTAAAAAATATCAATAAATTGAAACCGTAGACAAAATATCATAGGAACAAAATGAGTCAAACATTTAAACGGCTAAGATCAGGTGATTAACACGATAGAATAAACCGCAAAGTCTGACGTGGCGACAAGTGATTAAATCAGGAAGGTAGTTCAGCATTTATAAGCATAGTCCGGCGCCACATTTTGTTGTGCAACAACTCGTTTGGCTTCTTCTTTCTCTTTTTCCCACTTCCCATTTCACCGCTTCTTTCGTCGTTCTTAAACTTCCTTATTATGCCAACTTCCAGTTCTTGTCCCTGACTGCTTTCATCAAAGGTACTGTCAAAAGAAACCTACCATTATTCTCTGTTTGTTTCCTCAGAAAATGTGCCAAGAAAACCAAAGAGCCAATATGCTTCTTTTCTTTTTGCATTTTAAACATTTCTGAATTCCTTTTTCTGATATCCAACTGACTGATAGAAAGCTTTCTGTGTATATTCATTAGCAATTTGGTTTCTACTTCAATTCTATTGCTTGCTGTTTGTTGAAGGGAAACAGAGCGCTGTCAGTCTCTCACAAAGTTCTTTGTTTTCTTTTAAAGAGTTGTCACTCTTTTGAACAATTGGTGGTTGTGATTAAGCTATTGGTCGTATATGAAAAATTTAATCAAGGGTTGTAATCTGTGGTTTTCACTGCATTGATACACACAAAGTATCAAACCAGGGTTTAGTTTTGATGAGCTTGATGCTGGAACATTGTTTTCAGTTTTGTTACTAATCTTTGTCTATACGGATTTTAGCCCTTGAATATTCATATAACAGATATTGTAATCATGTGCTTGGTAAAATACACAAATTTTTTAGATGAGGTCATTTGAAATCCTAATGAACTATTTCCAAATCAGACTTGATTCAAAGCATGCCTCAGTAATCAGTATACAGCTCAATTCTTTGAGTCAATGGTTTATATTACTATTTCTTCATACAGATGTCAGCAACACAGGAAGGAGTTGTATGTAGGGCCAAAGCAGAATGGACTCCGTCTCGGGATGCATTTCTGGTTGAGCTTTTCATCGAGCAGCACAATTGTGGACGAACTGCATATAATGAATTCAAGAACGATGTTATTCGGTCTGTTACGCGTGATTTTAACAACAAGTTCGGCATGAATTTGGAAGAAAACCAAATAAAAAACCGTTACAATGTGATGAAAAAAGATTATGGCGTTGTTAAAACCCTACTCGGACATAATGGATTTGGTTGGGATGAAACTCGACAAATGGTGGTTGCTGATGACAAAGTTTGGGACAACTATATCGCGGTACGAAGTGAAGCAAGACCCTTCCGACGCAAGAGCTTTCCTCTCTATAAACAAATGTCTATCATATTTGAAGGTAATATTACTTTATTAGATTATGACTATTTGCCCATAGTTGCTTTCTAAAACAATCTTCTTTAACTTGCGGAGCAGGCGAAAGAACTACCGGCAAATCCATGCCGAACACGGCTCCAATTATAACTGAAGAGGGGAATAGCAACACAGAGACAGTTCGATCTTCAGAGCCAACTAATGTACCGACACAAGTGGTTGAGGGTACCCTTGATTCTGATTCGATAATTCGAATAAGTGACAAACAACCTAAGAAACGAAAGTCTGTGGCTCCAAGAGCTTCAGCTCATAAGAAAAAGGTCTGCTATGATGCTGGTGAGCCGATAGAGAACGCCATATACGAGATGTTTTCAGCTGTCAAGATGAGAGCTTTACAAAGAGATGCATCAAACGAGAGAACATTGTATCATAAGTGCCTGGAAGAGTTGCAGCATTTAGAAGAACTGGATGATGCTGAAGAACTGGATGATGCTGAGTTTACAAAGTCTGTCAATGTTCTCAAAGACGATAAAAACGCAATTGCATTCATGACAATTAAAGGGCCTCGGCGGTTGATTTGGTTGAGGTCTATATGGCAAGCATCGTGACCTGAGAATCGAAATAGATTAGAAACAATTGGCTCACTTCCACTCGCGAGTGTTATACCTCTTTTGTTGCAGATCCACTTCTGCTTGTGAGTACTGATACTCATATGCAACACCTGTTACCTTGTGGGTTAAGAAACTCGTTTCCTTCTTTATTTGGTCCATTTCGACACATAAATATCATCATTTCCGGTTGAAATTTTGAAACATTTTTACCTTGTAACTCTCCATTTTGAGCTTTCACTTTAGGAATCTCCACTATATTTGTATGCTTAAGCTTGAGTTTACGATAAGTTTACATCAAGCATTCGTTGCCAAAACAGGGCACTGAACTCTTCACCAGCCAATTGAACATTCCAAACAAGAACAGGGTTTGCTTGCTTGTTTATTTGGTCAAAGGCAGGCATTTCAAGTGTTAAACCATCACAAACCAGATTATATCAATGCTTCAGCGAAAAAAAGTTAGCATAAAGAAGGCCAATAAAATACAGTTTTCTGTACATATATACCTTTGCTTGAAAAGAAAGGAACGTGAAAATGCCCGGAACAACAAAGACAAAAACTTCGAGATTTGAGTATTTAACAAAATAACCCTAAACCAAAACCAAAAGCCTAAAGGCAAAAACCCCACAAACACATTCTGGAAGTCCCACTCTCCCTGCTATGTCCTCCAAGAAAAAGTAAAGTTCTCTAGTGTTTTTTGGCAATTGTTTAACTTCAAACTCCATTTTTTAATCTTTAAGTCATCAACAATGGATCGTCGTCATCTCTCTTCCACCTTTGTTTTGCTCCTCTTCATCTCCTTCTTCTCAGGTAAATAAAACCTTCAAAGACTCCATTTTTTTTTCTTTGCTCTGCAATCACTGACACAGACCCTTGTTTTCAATCGCAGAAGTGAATCCAGCTTCTTTCAAGATCGTCAACAAGTGCCGCCACACGATATGGCCGGGTTTTTTATCTGGCGCCAACACTGCTCATCTTACAACAACCGGCTTCGTTCTAAAACCCGGCAAATCAAGAACAGTGACAATACCAAAGTCTTGGTCCGGTCGACTCTGGGGTCGAACCCTTTGCGGCGTCGATTCCTCCCGTAAATTCGTTTGTCAAAGCGGCGATTGCGGCTCCGGCCAAATTGAATGTTCCGGAAATGGCGCCAAGCCGCCAGCCACTCTCGCGGAATTTACGTTAAATGGTGCCGGAGGATTAGACTTTTACGACGTCAGCTTAGTGGACGGCTACAATTTGCCGATGTTGATAGTGGTCAAGGGAGGTAAAGGCGGGAATTGTAGCGCCACAGGTTGCTTATTGGACCTCAACGGTGCTTGTCCATCTGAGTTACGCGTTGCGCGTCAAAATGGTGGTGGAGGCGTGGGGTGTAGGAGCGCGTGTGAAGCGTTCGGAGATCCCGAATACTGTTGCAGCGGGCCGTTCGGAACGCCTAACGTTTGTCGGCCATCCAGATACTCGTTGTTTTTCAAGCATGCTTGCCCACGCGCGTATAGCTATGCGTACGACGATACCACGAGTACGTACACGTGTGCCGGCGCTGATTACGTCATCATGTTCTGCCCTCCTCCTTATACCAGGTGAATTTCACCAACCAATCAACATTCCCCATCTTTAATGTTTTAGTTAAGTTTGCTTGCTTTGTAATTGTTACTTGTCGACTTCATGAGTGCCACGCTGTCATGTTCCAGAAAATTCGGCGTATTTTGTGGATGAAGTGCAGAGCGGTGACTTTGCGATGCTTCTTAAACATAATGGGTTTTAAAAAGTTGTTTCTTTTTCCAGATTATTAAATTCAATGCCATTATACATCGGAGATTCAATGATTGTCTGGTTAAAATTTATGAAAAAAACAGAACGAAAAGAAAAATAAAAGAGTAGTGCATAGTGTTTGTATTTGGGAAAAAGGAACCTTGATACAGCTGGATCTTGGAGGCCTTCTAGTTGTTGTTCATGTGCTATAACTGGATCTTACATGGATGGTTTGTCTTTTTTCATATGTCGTATGGCAGCCATTTTGTAGACCAAGTATTGATTAGTGTTTGATGGATAATTTTTGCAGTCAGAAAGTGTTTGGTGCAAGGAAGGATGGAGCGCTGCTACCGCTTGTAAATAAGAGTATGATATACATATCCAGCCTACATGCAAATGGGGCATCACTATCAGGTCTGCTCCAACTGCAATCTACTGTCCCTGCAGCCTCTTTTACAATGGCTATTTTCCTCTTTTGGCAACTTATTTTAACTTTGTGACTAACATTTGGCCTGGACACTTCCAGGCAAGTAGTAGCAAGGACTAGCTCAACTGAAGGGAGACATTCTATACGCTGGATTAAAATGAGCGGCAACATAAATTTGCATATTGCCTACAGATATTGGGATTTCACGTTTGCCACACAAATATTGTACACATTTTGTTTTTATACTGATACACAAAAGGTTTCCAAGTTTTTACTGTCAAATGAATATCAAGGTTTAAATTCAACATATCCTTTGACCATCTGATGTTATATCTATGAATTTTAGATGGGTTATGTAAAGGAATGGGTATCTCTCACTAAGCTGAGAGTTCATTTACTAATAGAAAGAGAGCTCCAACCAAATCTTACGTAAAAACGTCAAATCTCCTTTACGCTTTCTGAGTGTGAGGGGAAATCTGGCTTCACCTAACATGCAATTTGCTCTCGCATTAGCTGTAAGCAAGCCATGTCGATACTGGACTGGACCAGTCCATTGTTGGATGTTTGCAACTCTCATCTTCAACACCACCACATGTATTCCAGGGGGTACAACGTTGTCTGTGCTTCATCTAACGCCTGTGCGGTCAACTTTCAAGTTTTAATTTATGCAGAGTCACTCATGAAAATGTCTGATTTGGAGGCTGCTATTAACAGGTATAACGTGTACTGTAATAGTGAGTCATAACAAAGTAGTCGAACATGTAAGAATAGTTAAACGTAAATAAAGAAGAGACCAAAGTTATAGTAGTTTGGTTAATAAATCTATATACTGTTGAGAAAATCTAGGTATTTTAAAACAACCAAATTATATCATTGAGAGCTAAATTTCTTTTGCTTGTGATGATGTTGCAGAATTTGATACTTTTATTTTTATTAAAGAGATTCCACAAATTATATAGTCAAATTAAAAATACAACTGTTAAAGAGTTTTTTTTTAACCAAGACTTAATTATCTTTCGCTAAGTCAAACCTACTTTACTTTTCTCTACTCACTACTGGTGATAACGGTTTGGGCAAGTCGAGTTTTTTAAATTTTCTAAATTGTTCATTATAATTCAATTTGACTCTATTTAATTCTCATTTTTTTCCATTTAATTTTTGGTCTTCAATTTTTAGACTTATTTTTTACGAAATTAGCTTTGTTTTATGACTTGTGAATATTATTTGATAAAATTTCAAAGTTTTTCATAAATGTTTCTAAAAAACAAGAATTGTCAAGAATTTTTAAATTATTTTCACTATTTTAAATATGAAATATTTATTTTTATATTATAAAAAATTATATATTAAATAAAAAATAGAGTTCGGTTCGGTTTCGGGTAATTACAGTTTTTAAACTTGCATTTCATAAATCATCCAAAAACTGTCGATTTTCGATTTTTTCTTACTTAGCCCTAATGCTCACCTATCCTATTTTTAGTCGGTAATTACCCTATGAATATCGGGCTTTATTTTCTTTATAGATAAAAAAAATGTATTTTTTTTCTCACTTGTTCTCTCCATCCTCTTGAATTAAAAAGTATTTTCACCTTATAGTTTATTTGTTGTTCTTGTCTCTATTCTTCCAAACAAAAGAGCTTGTTGAATTGTGAAAGATACATTATATGATGAAATATCTTTAAAATAAATATCCAATATGCCTCAAACTATCACCTTAGTTATGTGATTTGCTCGATTTCACTCAAATTTTTCGATAGATATTTGTGGCCTCATCCTTATAGAATTCATATGTACTCATTTTTCACTTCACACTCTTCCTAATGAAGGCTAAATTAATTGTATACACTCGCACTCCACTTCACACCCTTCCTATTGAAAGATAAATTCAACATTTTAGAAAGTGAAAAAGAAAAGAATAAACATGCAATCAAATGCCCTTTAATACGATTCAATTGTGCTTCCTTTGTATATCGTCAACATGGGAAATATAACTTTGTTTTATAATTGTTAAGGGACAAAGAAAGTAGAAAGAGGAGATGAAGGTTCACTTGGTATAATGTGTTTAGAACCACGGAGCATAAGATCAAGGGTTAAAGGGAGTCAAAGTTATTGCGTGTGTGCCTCGCATGGTCTAATTCGATGAGGCGCTCTTGTTCTATTGTTTCTATTGCCTCTTTAGACAACTTCAGACTCTCCACAGATTTGGGAGACAAACCCCAACTGTAGACAATATCAATCCATTGAGGGGCACTTTGAAGCATCCTCTTAAAAGAGTTAGCTTCCCCTAAACAATAATCATATACAAGATTCGATTAATATCGAAATCACTTAATCACCTCCTTATCCACTAGAATATGTGATCATGGTTATCTTAACTAAGGAAAGTGATAATTTCACGAGACATGGTTTCTAATAATATGGATAAAGCAACATTGAATTCTTGTACTTGGTAATTTCTCCGAACTTGGTCCTTATATTCCTTTTTGTCCATGTTAGTCTTGAACTTGGATTTAGTCAAACAATTTAGGCTTAATTTGGATGGGTGGTGCCTCCGGTGAGGTTAAAAACAATAGTGGCAGTAAGATCGAATACTGTAGCAATGAAATTAGAAACAGTGGTGGGGTGTGTGTTTAGGTTCAAACGTAGTTGTAGAGGTGAGGTGAAAATAAAAAAATTACTATTAATGATATTAGATTAGAAATGATATATAATAGAAGTTTTGTTAAACTAAACCTTATTGGATAATATGTTTTGATATAACAAATCAAAGTGTTTTTGCATAAAAGTAAAGTTAAGCAATTTGATAAAATCAAGTTGAAATGGTTTCAATTGACTCAAACATTTTCAAATATGTTTTAACCATTTTCAAAAAAGTTAGAATTGCTCCAGGACAAAAAGTATCAATACTTTTTGTCTAAGTATCGATATTTTACAAGATATCGATACCCCTCTAATAATCGATACCAAATTGACATTTTGTTTCTTTCAAACCCTAGTAGGTATCGATTCGCTATCAATACTTTTCTTAAGATAGCAATATATTTCCTAAAGCATCGACATTCCTGCTCCAACGGTCATTAAAATCTGCATTAATTACAAAAATTATCGATACCCTTTTAGTAGGTATCGATACTCATTGTTGCAGGTGCAGTTAATAACCTAGTATTTCATCCCCAACAGCTACATTCACTTATACAACAACCATAACGGTTGGAAATCAATTAGAGGGTAAAAATACCATCTTCAAAAAGTTTAACAAAAACAAGAGCAATGTGTAAAGCTTACAGATAAATCAAAACAACCTCTTTCATACATTTTTTTGTAGACACTTGTGAGCTTTTATTGTATTCATTTAGCTCAAGTGTTCTTCTTTGTATTTGTACTTAATTGGCAAACATCCTGTAAAAAATAAAATGTTGGTAATGAAAATATATCGCAAAGAAAAGAGAAATAAAAATAAAGAACACACAGATTTTTACGTGGAAACCCTTTTGTGAAAAAACCACGACAGAGGAGAAGAAAATTCACTATGTCGAATTCGAATAATTGCAAGAGAAGTAGACTATGTCTATTTATAGGCTTGTAAAACCATATTCTAACAAGAGTGTAGTAAGATTGAAACACCTTATTCTAATCAATATCAAACAAATGGAGTTTAATAAGCTCTAAAAAATCTTATTCTAAAATAAAATAAAAGAAGTGTAGTTCTATATTGATTTTACTTTTATTTTATTTTACCACTATATTTTATTTAAATAAGGATTCGGGTGACTTAATTCTAACAATCTCCACCTTGACATGAATTCTCAATGAACAAGTTCTTCATTGTGAACTATCAACAAACAAGTTCTCCACCTCTTCCATAAAACCCGTTAAGGGTTTAACTTCAACAATGAGCACCAACCAAGTCTAAGCAATGCTCAAACTTGGTTATAGGAAATGACTTAGTCATCATATCTGTAGGATTTTCATGAGTACTAATTTTGCTCACAACAATATCACCACGAGCAATAATATCACGAACAAAATGATACCGAACATTAATGTGTTTTGTTCTCTCATGAAACATTTGATCTTTCGTAAAGAAGATGTCACTTTAACTGTCACAAAATACTATACTGATTTGAAGGTCTTCATTGAGTTCACTAAACTAAAGAGTCCCTTCAACCAAATAGCTTCTTAACAAGCCTCAGTAATCGTCATGTACTCAGCTTCAGTGGTAGACAAAGCGACTTTAGTTTGCAAAGTGGCTTTCCAACTGATTGCACAACCTCCGATTGTAAAGACATAACCTGTGAGAGATCTTCTTCTATCAAGGTATCCAGCAAAATCAGCACCAACATACCCAATGACTCCATCTCTAATTCTTCCAAACTGTAAGCAAACATCAGTAGTACCTCGTAAGTATCTTAAAATCCACTGTACTGCTTTCTAATGTTCTTTACCAGGATTCGCCATGTATCTGCTAACTGCACTGACTGCATATGATAAATCTAGACGTGAACAAATCATAGCATACATGAGAGATCCTACTGCACTAGAGTATAGAACATGTGACATGTGCTCAATATCATCATCTGATTGTGGACATAAAGCTGATAAAATTCCGAAATAGGCTGCTAAAGGAGTACTAATAGGCTTAGCACTCTGCATATTGAACCTACAAAAAACTTTCTCGATGTACCCCTTCTAACTTAAGTACAATTTACTTGCTTTTCTATCTCTGAGAATCTCCATACCAAGTATCTTCTTTGATGGTCCCAAATCTTTCATATTAAATTCTTCACTTAGTTGGGCTTTGACCTTTCTTATCTCTCATTTATCTTTCGCTGCTATCAACATGTCATCAACATAAAGGAGTAGATACACAAAAGAACCATCACTATTTTTCTTAAAGTAAACACAACTGTCAAAGCTACTTCTTTTGAAATCATGAGAAGTCATAAAGGAATCAAACATCTTGTACCACTGTTTTGGTGACTGTTTCAAACCGTAAAGGGACTTTTTCAGCAAGCAAACATAATCCTCTTTTTTTGAAACTGTAAAACCCTCTAGTTGTTGCATGTAAATATTCTCCTCAAGTTCTCCATGTAAAAATGTAGTTTTTACATCTAACTACTTAAGCTCCAAATCATGCATGGCCACAATACCAAGCAAAGCTCGAATTGAACTATGCTTTACAACTGGGGAGAACACATTTGTGAAGTTCACTATTGGAATTTGGCTACAACCCTTTGCAACAAGTCTTGCTTTATATCTGGGTTCTTCAACTCCTAGAGTCTCTTCTTTCCTTTTAAACACCCATTTATAACGAGCAACCTTTTTACAGCTAACCGCCTCAGAATAATTAGATGGTTCTTGGTTTGCATCTATATCTTCAGCCACATTTAAAGCATAAGCAACTAAATCAGTCTCGGCATACTTCTTTGAAGGTTTAATTTATGTTCTAATAATGTTTTTGGCAATAAAGTATTGTGGTAAAGAAGCAACTCTATTATGAATTTTTGTATTTACTTGAGGAGTCGACTCTATTGTAGATTCTGGATTAATTTGATGTTCGAGCTGCTTTTGATTTTCTTTATTAGAAGATTCTTTAAGAGATAAGTTATGTAGCATAGCAGTTTCATCAAAAACAACATCTCTGCTAATCACAACTTTTCTATTTTCAGGACACCATAACTTATACCATTTTACACCAACTTTATAACCAAGAAAAACACATTTAATGGATCTCGGTTCCAATTTTCCATTATCAACATGAGCATACACAGGACACCCAAAGATCTTTAAATCAGATACTCAGGAGGATTACAAGACCATACCTTTTGTGGAGTCTTTTTGTCAATGGCAACGGATGGAGATCGGTTGATAAAAAAACATGTAGTAGAGGCTGCTTCGGCCCAAAATGACTTCGGTAAGTTAGCATTCGACAACATACATCGAACTTTCTCCATGATTATTCTGTTCATTTTTTCTTCAATGTCGTTTTGTTGTAGAGTATGACGAACTGTCAAGTGTCTCACAATCCATTCTGACTTGCATAGTTCATTAAACTCATCAAAGCCATTGTCTGTGCGGAGGTGTTTTATTTTTTTTCCCGTCTATTTTTCAATCATAGTTTTCCAAGACTTAAATGCAGAAAACACATCTCTTTTCTGCTTCAAGAAGAACTCTCACACTTTTTTGGAAAAATCATCAATAAAAGTTAGCATACAATTAGCTCCACCTCTCGAAGGCACTCTAGATGCCCCCCACAGATCAGAATGAATATACTCCAATGTTCCCTTCGTGTTATGGATTCCTTTGGTGAATCGAACTCTCTTTTGCTTCCCAAAAATGTAGTGCTCACAGAACTTTAGTTTGCAAATTCCTTGCCTATCAAGAAGTCCTCTTTTGCTCAATTCTACCATGTCATTCTCACTCATATGCCCTAGGTACATATACCAAATTTTAGTAATATAATCATCTAACAAGAAAGAAGAAGCGACAGTTGCATCACTAGTAACAGTAGAACCCTGCAAAATATATAACTTGACATTATTTCTCTGCCCTTTCATCACAACGAGAGAACCTTTGGATATCTTTAAAACCCTACTTTCAGTTGTGTATTTGTATCCTTTTGAATCAAGAGTACTCAATGAAATTATATTTCTCTTAAATTCTGGAACGTGTCACACGTCACTAAGTGTTCTGACAACTCCGTCAAACACCTTAACTTTAATCGCTCCAAAACTTGCAATTTTACACGAAGCATTATTTCCCATCAAAACAACACTTTCAGACAGTATTTCATAAGTTGTAAACCAATCCCGATTGGGACTCATGTGGAAAGTGCAGCTTGAATCAATGATCCACTCCTCGCTCACTTTAGAATTGTTAATAGAAGCGACTAAAAGTTCACCATCGCTGTAGTCTTCTACAACATTAGCTTCACCAAATTTTTCTAGTTATTTTCCCTTTTGATTCGTAGCCTCCCTTTTGATCTTGTTCTGCAACTTATAGCACTCAGATTTAATGTGCCCTTTTTTCTTGTAGAAGTTACAAGTTTTACCTCTGTTTGAAGACTTTGATCTACCTTTTATATTTATCGCAAGGATTTCATTCTTGTGTCCTTCCACGATCATCATCAGCATTTCAATCTTGTCTCCCACGAACAATGAGACTCACTCCCTGAGATTCAAGTTTAACCACAAGTGTACCAGTCTATTTTCAGTGAAATCAGAATAGTAGTTTCAAGACCACAAATTTGAGTCTGAAAGAAAATTTATTTTAATATTATTTTATGGTTTACATTATGATAGAAATATCGTATGAAAATTTCATAAAGAAATTTTACAAATTTCATGTTTAATTTGATGAAAATGATCAAATTATATAAAATGCAAAAGTTGAATTCTAGTAGCTATAGGGATCAAATAGCTATGGAATTCAAAATTTAAGGTTCTTATGTGACAAATAGACCATTTAGAGGAGTTAGTTGATAAGTATGATGATTCATCATTGGAAAATTCAATAAAGAAAATGATTAAATTGGAAAGTGAATAAAATAAAAGATGATAAATAAAATAAAAATCTAATATCATCATTTTTCATCATCTTTCCTAAAATAAAGACATGGAAATCCTAGTTGTGGGTGATGAGCTCAAGCAATCTATTTTGGCTTAATTAGGTATGAATTCTTGTCCCATTGTTAATAATTTTTATGTTTCTGAGATCGTAATAACTTAATTTAGCTATCTTGAGGACTAATTTGCAAAACTATCAAAGTACTAGGATTTTTTCATGGATGAGTATAGTTGAATTATAAAATTTTATGGTAGAAAATGAAAGGTTGTTGATAGATAAACAACTTTTATAAAGTGGATTTTGATGAAATCATGATTTATGGACTAAATTAAAAAGATGTAAAATTTATGAAAAAAATCTAAATTTTGTGAAATACATGGGCTACTATTGTTATATATGAAATTCTTCTAGGCTTGGAATAAGGATTAAATTGCATGAATTTCATTTTCCAAGCCTAGGGATGAAATCGTAATTAATTAAAAGTATAGGGGCAAAATGGTAATTTTGCCAAAGATGTGAATTGGATTGAATTGAATACAAATTGATGTTAAATTCATTTGTATAGATCCGGATAGATCAAATACAAAGTTAGATCGAGGAAAAAAGTATCAGATTAGTAGACGATAAATCAACGTACAATTGTCGAGGAAAGTTCATGTAACTAAATTGAGAATTTATATGTGTTAATTGAATTGTATGTGTGTGTTTGTATTATTTCTATGTATATGAAATTAATCACATATCCGAAAATGACCGACAAGTATTAAATTCCGTTTGAATAAATGAAATTCGATGGATACAGGGTTCCCGAATTGGTTGTGGTCTTGCATGTGTTGCGGACACACCACAGCTCACAAGAGCATTCCATTATTAGCTCTCATAAGCATCCCGATAGTTGCTCTCTTGAGCTTCTTGATATATGGCTCTCATGAGCTTTCCGTTAATAGCTCTTTAGAGCATCCAGATTGGTTGTGATCCTGTATGTATTGTGGACACACCGCAGCTCTTATGAGTGTCTCGATATATGGCTCTCCGGAGCTTTTCGATATATGGCTTGCATGAGCTTCCAGATTAATGGCTCTCCAGAGCTTTTCGATATTTGCTCACATGAGCTTCTCGATTATGGCTCTTATGAGCTTCCCGTATATGTGCTCGAACAAGCATTCCTGAATATGAATTGATGGATAATACATGAATTGATGGATTACAGTTTTGTACGCTTTGTGTGTACTACTTGTGTATCCATCGATATTTTAAATGATTTAACGGGCAATGTTCTGATATAAGAGAATGTGAATCCGATACGAATTGTTACCTGTATGTACATGAAATTACTTGTAAATGATAGTATATGATATATGGAAATTATGAAATGAATGATACATGCATAGAACTTATTTGGTGAACTTATTCACCCATGATTATGGATTATTATATGTGATTACTTGGCTAACATGTTAAGGATATGTGATTACTTAGTATTAAATGCTTACTCTATTTTATTTCCCCTATTTTATAGTACTCGGAAACTCATTAAGGTTGGAAGCTAGTCAGAGCTACATCACACTATCGATAGGATCATTCTGGTATATATATAGTAAATTCATTTGGTTATAATGGCATGTATAGGTTAATTTAGCCAAATGATTGTGTTTAAATGTTTGTTGCAATTAGTCATTTGACCGGCTAATGTTTGGTATATTTTGTTATACATATATATATGTGGCTTCATCAAATTGATATGTGTGTGGGTAAATGGATGAAAATGAATTGGGAATTAAATATGCATATGAGTATTTGTAAGTTAGGTAAATTTGTATACTTGGTTATGTGAGGTATTATATCATGTTTAAGTCTTGGTTTTAGCTTGATTTGAATGTCTTGTAATGGCTTATGAATGTGTTAAAGTGTTAATGTAGGTGGATACCAAATTTGAGTGAGAAATATGGCTTGGAAATGGTCTATTTTCGTCCACATGAGAAGAGACACAGGCGTGTGTCTCAACCGTGTGTGACACACAGCCTAGCACATGGGCGTGTGGTTTGGCCGTGTGTCTCTTGCATCTTTAAAATTTCAAAACAGAATGTTAAAAATATCCATACGGCCTACAACACAGGCATGTGGCTTGGTCGTGTGACCCTTGCACCTATTAAATACAACTCAGTTAGCTGACATAGCCTAGCACACAGGCGAGTGGCTTGGCCGTGAGACCCAAGTCAGAGAGCACCCTAATTTGGACACGGGCTGGGACACGGCTGTGTGCCCCTATTTTGAATGTCCACATGGCCTGAGACACGGGTGTGTCTCTTGACCGTGTGAGACACACGGCCTAGCCACACGGGCCTGTGTCCCCTGCACCTTCGAAAAATTTTGATATTTTGCACAAAATTCTCTGAGTATCTGGTTTAGTCCCAACTTGTTTTTAATTTATATTTTGGTCCTCGAGGGCTCTTGTAAGGGACAATATGATTGATTATGAGTAGTTTCTGATATAAATTTTGAATGATATTAAATGTCTATATTTGATCTGTAAATTTTAGAAATGCTCCGTAACTTTGTTCCGGCGATGGATATGGGTTAGGGGTGTTATAGCAAGATGTTTCATCTTATCATACGAGGTCAAAGAATCATAAACCTCATCAACTGTGAGAGACTCGCGGCTATATAAAATAGTGTCTCTAAAGGTTGAATAAGACGGGGGCAACGAACAAAGTAGAATCAACCCTAGATCTGTCTTATCATATTGAACCTCCATAGCCTTTAAGTTTGAGAGAATTTCTTTAGACTTTGTTAAGTATTCGTGCACAGACGAACCTTCCTCCAAATGATGAGCATAAATACGCTGCTTCATATTCAACTTGCTGGTTAGAGTTTTCGACATACATATTTGTTCTAGCCTCTTCCATAATGCAACTGCGGTCTTCTCCTTCATTACATCCTGCAAAATTTCGTTAGAAAAATGCAGCTGTAATTTTGTTAATGCATTTTAATCCTTACGCTTCTTCTCTTCATCCGTTAATGTCGAAGACATCTTATCTATCCCTAATAGGGCATCCTTCAGATCCATCTGCGTAAGAACTGCGTGCATCTTAATCTGCCACAACGGTCACTGAAATCTACATTAATTACAAATATTATCGATATCCTTTTAGTAGGTATCAATATTCGTTGCTGCAGGTGTAGTTAAGTACCTGGTATTTCATCCCTAACAGCTACATTCACTTATACAACAACCACAACGGTTGGAAATCAATTAGAGGGTATAAATACCATCTTTTAAAGGTTTAGCGACAACAAGAGCAACGTATAAAGCTTAAAGATAAATCAAATCAACCTACAGCTTAATTCTTTCATACCTTGTTTTGTAGACACTTGTGAGCTTTTATTGTATTCATTTAGTTCAAGTGTTCTTCTTTGTATTTGTGCTTAATTGAAAAACATCCTGTAGAAAATAGAATGTTGGTAATGACAATATATCACAAAGAAAAGAGAAATAAAAATAAAGAACACACATATTTTTATGTGAAAACCCTTTCGTGAAAAAACCACAGGCAGAGGAGAAGAAAATTCACTATGTCGAATTCGAATAATTACAAGAGGAGTAGACTATGTCTATTTATAGGCTTGTAAAACCATATTCTAATAGGAGTGTAGTAAGATTGAAACACCTTATTATAATCAATATCAAATAAATGGAGTTTAATAAGGTTTAAAAAACCATATTCTGAAATAAAATAAAAGAAGTGTAGTTCTATATTGATTTTACTTTTATTTTATTTTACCACTGTATTTTATTTAAATAAGGATTCGGGTCACTTGATTGTAACACATCCTGAACTTGTGAGGATTGTTTTCTTTGTTTGCTTATTTGTACCTCTTTTAAGAGAGAGTTTATTCTTAAGGTTTGGGTAGAAACCTTAAGGGAGTTGTATCTTAAGGTTCGGGGGTATAAGTCTTAAGAGAGATTGTAAGGTTAAACATTGCTTTCAAAGGTTGCCAAATTAGTGAATTCGGAAAAATCCTTATGTAACAGCTCGATTTTAGGCCTAGTTGGAACAGTGGTTTCGGGACCACAAATTCGACAAGAAAAAATTTATTTTTTATTATATTTTTATGGTCTACAATTTCACAGAATGACTTCGTAAAAATTTCGTTCAAAAATTTTGACGTTTGGGCACTCAATTTAGCCAAAAGGACTAAATTGTAAAAAGTATAAAAGTTGAGTTCTACATGTTAGAAGTGTCCAATTGTTATGAAATTTTAAATTTTAGGTCCTTAAATGGTAATTAGACCATTGGTTAACTTGTTGGACAAAAATGGATAAGAGATAAGTGAAATAGGATATTTTTAAGTTGGGGGCATTTTGGTCATTTAGTAATTAAAAGAATTAAAAAGGCCAAAATAGCCAAAAATTTGTCCATCTTCTCCATGATGAACAAAAATAGCAAGGGGGAAGCCATGGTTAGGGTTTTCAAGCTTCCAAGCTCCATAGTAAGTGATTCCAAGCCCCATTTTTAATGTTCTTTACTTTTTTTAAGTCCCGATAGCTTAATTTAGCTTATTCTAGCAATAATTTAACCTAGGGTTTATATTTGAAAAAATACCCATAGGTGAAATGTGTTTTTTTTTATGTTTTATGGTAGAATATGAATCTTGAAATTGTGTTAAACAATTTTTGCTAAGCGATTTTCAGTGAAAACAAGTGAAACGACATAATCGGTAAAAATTATTATTGTTCATAAGTGCATGTTAGTGCAAGAATTTGATGTTGCTATAAAAGGGAAAAATGTTCAGTGTGTTATAAAACATAAGAAAAAGGAATAAAGTTTAATTTTCGAGCCTAGGGGCAAAATCATAATTTTTGTGAAACTTTAGGGGCAAAAATGTAATTTTTCCAAAATGTGATTTTTGGACTGGATTGAATAATGTGAATGTTATATAAGCTAAATAAATTATTATAAATCACGAAAGACGAGAAATTGAGATTGATTGGTAAAAAAAGTGAGAAAAAGTGAATATTCCCTATTGAATTAAAGAGATACGAGTGAAGTTGATAGGTCACGTGTGTAGTACTATGTGCAGGCTACTACGTGTACCGGAATGATAGGTCGCATGTGTAGTACTGTGTGCAGGCTACTATGCGTACCGGATAGCTTCGATCACGTGTGTAGTACTATGTGCAGGCTACTATGTGAATCGAGTATCATTTATTATAAGGTGGTTGCTATGTGTTGATTCCACCGTGTATCTGTTATTATTCTGAAGTGTTCATCGGGAAATTGACTAAGTGTAATTGAGTGATGAATATATATGTGGAATTGAGTTGAAGATTGACTTGAAATTGGAAATGATAAATTGGATTGCTTTTAATATAGTGATAAATTGAATGAATTGTATATGAATTGAAATGAACTATTGGAATTGAAATAGTGAAAAAGTGAAATTATGAAAGAATACATTTTACAACAAAACAGTTTAGACAGCAACAGTTGTTTGACTTTGAAAAATCACTAAAAATGGTGAAAATTGAATTGGAGAGTGAATAAGATATGAAATGAAATCTTAATGAGTATATTTTTACATAAAAGAAACAGAGCAAGTAAAAGAATTATATATTTTGAGATATTTGAATTTTAGTGAGGCAGAGTTGGATTGATTTTGGAATCCCCTGTTCTGACTTTGGAAAATAATTAAAAATTTTAAAAAAATAATTATGAGTTATAATTTATATTCTTAGAATCCTTAATGAGTCTATTTTCAAAGGAAACAAACGGAAATATCATCCGAATTCTGTACAATGAGATAATTCATTTTTAGTGAAGAGAGGTCAGAGATGTTGAGCAGTGAAACAGGGGTGAATTTAAAGAATAAACTGTACTAATTGGCCAAGTAAAAAATTCTGAAAATTTTATGGTAAGAAGATATGTGAGTCTAGTTTCGGGTAAAATTAACAGATCTTAATTTGGAGTTCTGTAGCTCCGGATAAAAATGATTTAGTGACTCTGACTCAAATAGACAGCTTTGCATTTAAATATAAGTGAATATTGAAATTATGTATAATGCTGTTTGAGCATGTTATATACATAAAGGATGTGGGATGAAGAGGAGGAGGAGGAGGACAATAAAGTATATGAATGAATTGTGTATAATTGGTTATATGCCTGCTTATAATTGATAAACGTTGAAATATGAGTGATGTTTATATTGGTGCATTACTGGTCATGGTAAGCTCATGAGAGAAAATAAAGTTTCATAGCATATGTGTGTGGTATATTTGGCATGAAGTGATGTCATAAGTGACTCATGAATTAACTCATGTTGGTAAGTTGATGCATAATTATAGTATTCAAATATATACATATTTGTAATATTTTGCTATGTGATTCGAAAAAGGGTAATAAATAGCATAATGAAAATTCGACCATGGTGCTAGTTTATGTTAAAAGAGTGTTTTATGGCATATATTAAGTAATGGAATGTTATAAATTTTGAGGTTAATTTGCTAGTCAAATAAATGACAAATGAATTGATTGTGTATTCGTAATTTTGACATATGCTTGGTATATGAAACGTAATAATATATGCTTGAATAAACTTTAAGTATTCGAATGACATGGATTTGATGGTGATAAGAATCGAATATTGAATTCATAAAGCACAGGTGATGTATTATTGTTGTGTGATAGCTTGGTTCGAGAAATTGATTAGGTAAATGGACTATCAACTGTTTTGAAAATTAAAAAAATAAAAATATTTATTATTGTTATTAATATTGATTCTGACATAAAGGTGATGTATTATGGATGACCTATATGTATTGGGCCTCGTATACCCTAATTAGCGACTCGAAGATAATAATTTGAAAGTATTTAATTTAGATGAAATTTTATAACTCGGTTTAATATGTCTATAAGTTTATTTATTCTGGTAATGCCTCGTACCCTATTCCAGCGTTGAATACGGGTAAGAGGTGTTACAATGTGACATCACCAGATTCGGCCCTAATTTTAGGCCGGGTTTGGGGTGTTACACCTTAGTTATGGAAAGCTAAGGTAGTGGAGTAGGCAGTTGGGGCCGAACCTTTATAAATCCTTATGTTTTTTGTTGCACAATTTTTGTTGCCTCCACCACTTCTCAAAGGCCGATTCAACCTCCCTATCGTTGATCTCGAGTTGATCCTTCCGAGCTACCAAGTTTTTTTAAAAAATTATTTTACTTTTACGAATTATTAAAAATATTTGAATTTATAAATTAATTTAATAAAATATTAAAATGTATCTTCCAATATTTTATTATAATTATTTTAATTAATTATATTATCCATTTAAATTATTTATTAGATGTTTACTATTTAATTATTAAATTTATATTTATATTTATATTCTATTATATATTTAATAATGATATTATTCCTTACATATTAAACAGTAAATAAATTTTAATAAAATTTTTAATAGTTATTTGAAACAAATGAAAATACTATAAAGGGGTATTATATATACACACGTTATTTGAAATAGAAATGAATAAAAAAAGAGAGGATATATTTGTAAAATGAGGGTCCAGTGAAGTAACTGAGCTCATTTACCTTCACTGGGAAATTCAACTCCCAATATCTAAAACGCACTAGAATGGCACTAAATAGGCATCCAAAGGGGTCGCATCATCACCTCATCTTTTTAATATATATCTTAAAAAATAAAAATATATAAAAAAATTCTAAACTTTGTAAAATATTTAGAATTTACTAAAAAAACAACAACATCCATAACCAACGTCCAAATTCATCTAAATATGGACTATCATTTGTCCAACATAATTTTAAATGTAATTTTTAAAATATTTTTATTTTTTAATTTTCAAAAAGTTATAAATTCAAAATAATTTTTCAATTTTCAGGTTTTTTGAATTTTGCTGGATTAATACATGTATTTGTCTAGGTTCATTGTAAACATGCATTTTTAATATTTTTTATATTTTTATTTCAAAAAAATAATTTATAAATTATCATTTTTTTATAATTTTAAAATTTGTTATAACATTTATATTTTTATGATTTTTAAATTTTTTAATTAGTTTTATAATTTTAGATTTTTTTGAATTTTTATAATTATAAATTTCCTATAGTTTTTTTCTATGTATCTTTTTATATTATATATTTTATTTTTTAAATTTTAGAATTTATATTTTTGTATATTATTTCTACATCTCATAATTATAAGTTGATCTCGAAATTAAAAATTGTTAATGTTGTCGACCATTATTGTAAATAGCAACCCGAGCAGAATGAGGCACCCACTGAAACCCTTTCCTGATTTTAAATTTGACCAGTTAATGTGGGTGGGTTAAGACCATAAAACATGGTCCATTTAGCCCCACCCATTTCCCCTTTTACGCAATAATAAATGGAACTATCAGCATTTCGGAGCCACCAAAATTAAAAAAATAAACCTAAATGTGTTAAATGTATAAATTTAAATTCTCTTAGAAGAGTACGAAATTCTCTCTTTATTTCCCACCAAAAACTCTTACCAAAACTCATCTGCGACTACATTTTATCTAATCGACATGCTAAATTGAAAATTTTTAACAAAAACATATTTACAATTTTAATGATTGAACTAAAATTCTTAAATCAAAATAGTTGAACTTAAATTCTAACATTTTAGGTACAAAAACTAAATATCAAATTTGTCAAATTACAAAGTCTAATAACATATTTTAACATAAAAAAATGATATCTATTGCAACTTTACCATGGCATTGGTAGAATATTTATTTATTAGGGTAAACTACAGGTCATCCAACTATATTTAAATTATTTTTTGTCATCAAACTATAAAAAGTTATAAAATGCTCACTAATTTATTTGTTTGTCCAATTCATTAACTTTCGTTAATTGGGTAACAATCAACGAACAATCGAAGAAGGGCCAAAATAGGCCCAACGTTGTGACGAGCAAGTAGGGCTCGTCGGGACGACACGATGTAAATCGCAAGCAAATGCGACGTCGACGTCGTGACGAGGAGAGCCGACAAGTCATGACGTGTTCTCCTATTTGGCAGCCGCTTTTTAGACTTCAAATTAGGGGTGAGCAAAACTCGATTCGACTCGAAAAAATCGAAAAAAAATTTGAATTTCGAGTTAAACGAATTGAGTTATTCGAGTTAATCGAGTTATTCGAATCAACTCGAATTTTTTTTTCGAATTTCGAGTTCGAATCGAGTTGAGTTTTCGAATTCGAATAACTCGAATAATTCGAATAATTCGAATATCAAACTACAATATTTTACATTTTTACCCTAAACTCCCAAACCTTTTTACTTTTCCCTCAAATCTTTTACTCTTTCCCACCTTTCCCCCAAAACTTTTACTCCCCTCCCCTCCCCTCCCAACCCCCCAATCTACCCAAAATCCATTTCCCACCAAAATTTTACTCTCCCGTTTACTTTTTTCTCAAAATTTTACTCCCCAAAACCCTCAAAACCTTTTATTTTCCCCCAAAATTTTTACTCCCTCCCACTTTTCCCCCAAAACTTTTATTCCCTTCCCATCCCACCTCCCATCTACCCCAAACCCTCCCCCCTCCAATTTTTTTTAATATTTTCCCTCCAAAATTTTACTCCCCCTATTTACTTTCTCTCAAACTTTTATTCCCCAAAACTTTTTATTTTCTCCCTAAACTTTTACTTCTCACCCTTTACTCTCAAATAAAAAATCAAAATTATCCAAAAAAATCACTAAACATAAATAGTAATAATTTTATTTATATCTACTATTTATATTATTAAATTAAATTTCACATTTTATACTATTTATATTATTGAATTGTTTAGTCATATTGAATATTTATATTAAAATTGAATTATTAATTATGCCATAAAATATTCGTGTTAAAATTTTATATTGGTATTAATTTCACATTTTATTTTTAAAATAACTTTTATTAAAAAAATCATATTTTTACATTTAATATATTATTTAATTCCAAAATACATAGTGACAAGAATCTGAAGATAATTGAAACAACTAACCAAGAAAAGAAACTAACTAGTATATAAAAATTTAATAAATAAATTATGAGGTGATGAAAGTTAATAAAAAATTTGATTAAGGTGGACAAATTTTATTACGATGGGTGACAATGGTTACAAGGACCCAAAATTTTTTTTTAAAATTTAACTCGAACAAATATATTCGATTCGATTCGAATTCCATCTCACTCGACTCGATTCGAGAAAACTTCAAATTAAGTTAGGATGATAAAATGAGATTCGAAAACTCGATTAACTCGAAAATTTTTGATTCGATTCGATCCGATTCGATCAAATGCTCACCCCTACTTCAAATAGGACTGCTTCTCCCAGTTGAACTTTGATTATTCTAAGGATATTTTAGTATGATTATAACTTTAATCTAAGCCTATTTAAAGAGGTCACTGTATGTAACAACTCGATTTTGACCCTAATCGGAACGGTAGTTTCGGGACCATGAATTCGAGTTAGAAAAATATTTTAAAATTATTTTTTGTGTTTATTATCTGTGGATTTACTTGTGTGAAAATTTTGTGCTTTAATTTCATCGTTTGAGTGTCCGATTAAATAAAAGGATTAAATCGCGTAAAATGAAAATTTAATGGTTAAATATGAAAGTGTTTATTTGTTGTTGTCTTTATAATTTGGAGGATTTAAGAAGCAATTAGTCGACTATTAGGTGAGTGGACGGCAATGGTCAAGAATGACCTTATAATATGTGTTATATATATTTTTTAACAAAGGTTAATATATGTTAAATATAACAAATTTAAAACTATGTTCTTCATCTTTTTGACCGAAAATAAGAGAGAAATATAAGGGTTTAAAGCTTTGGAATATTTGGCACTTACAAAGCTTGTTTAAGGTATGGATTTTGTTCGGTTTTTGATAATTTTTATGTTTTTGAGATCGTTGCTTCGAGTACTATTCGACTCATGCTAGAATTTTTTATTTTGATGAATATTTTGAGTTATGGCATTGATGAAAAATTGTGTTTTGTGATGTTTGATGATGAATTATGAAATATATGTTTTGTATTGAAATTTTTGATGATTTTGAGTAATTAGGGCTAAATTGCAAAAATAATAAATTGAGAGACTAAAATGTGAAATAAATGAAATGCATGGACTTGTATGAATACAAGGAAGATTCGGCCTAACTATGTTGTTGTGAGATTTTGCATATTTTGTGTTTGGTGAAATTTGGACTAAAATGTAAAATGCCAGGGGTAAAATGGTAATTTTTCCATTTATGAGTTCTGGGACTAAATTGGATGGAATTATATTTAAATTGGTTTATTTTGAATACATTTAGATCAAGAACCAAAGAGATCAGAGTTGGATCGAGGAAAAACCAAAGTTGTTGATTAATCGTCCTGTTCCAATTTTTATCGTCCGAAGTAAGTCTATAAGTAAATAAACGTCGTTAAATTAGAGTGTATATGAATTATATATGCTGAATTTAATTGTATGAACTTTCATATTAATAGTCGAATGTTTGAAAAGCTTAGTATGAACCTTAAAGAATAATTAGGATATCCTATATATGAATTATGTGTAAGACTGACTTTGTATCAGTGATATTCGGGCTCTGTGCCTAGCAGGCTTTATGCCGGTGAATTATATCAGGCTTTATGCCTAGCAGGCTTCGTGTTGGTGTATCATATCTAGCTTTGTGACTAGAAGGCTTTATGTCGATGTGGTATCGAATGTGATTAATGAGTTAAAATGATCAGGTATGTGATGTTTAATTACCTATTTGATAATTAGGTAAGTAAGTTTGTTTTATATATAACAAAAATGATACATAATGCTATTATAAGTATATGAGTGTATATGAAAGGTATGTTCAGCCTTATGTTAATTATAGGTATATGATTGGAAGCCTGTTTATAAACGATTAGCCATGACAAAAATGATTTGAGACTTGTGAATGTATTAGTAATGTTTATATGTGTATATTCGGCCTTGATAAATTGCTTATGAAATTATATGTTATATATATATATATTTGCTTAAGGCTTACTAAGCTAAATTAGCTTACTTTGTATATTTATTTGTCATTGTTTTTTTAGATTTTGGAGGTCGTTACGTGCTCGGGGATCGTAAGCAAAGTCTATCGCACTATCGACTATTTCTTTCGGTATTTTACTAAGTTGAATTTTTTGGCTTATGGCATGTATAGCATAGATGAAATATTTGATTTTGGGACTTGTATATGTATATAGCCATGCGAAAATGACTTATCTTTGATCATTAGATTTAGGCTAGGTTTTATGAGTTCTTGTTCAAATGTTTTATGTGTTTGGTTTTAGCAAATTGGTTATGACTTATTTATATGTGGAATATGGTTGTTATGTTTCGTTAATGATGTGGTGAATGAATTGATATATATATTATATGTGTGGTATGTATGGATTTGGTAACTAATTGGGTTGGTTGATTATAAGTTTGAATGTATAGGTCATTTTGTTTCGGCTTGTATTGATAATGTATTTGAGTGTATATTGGTTATATACGTTTGATTGTTAAATAATAAGCAGTAAATGTGTTTCATAATTCTTTTTTATATGAATCAAATAGGGTAAATGATGGATATGGTTTAAGTATGTTTTGGCTAGTTATTTTTTTATGGATAGTTAAAAAGGTTAAGTTGGTTAATATATTGGTCCATTATGATAATTATATGATTTGATAATGGGTGACCCAATAAATGATTAGTTAAAAGAATGTGATATGAAGTTCTTGCATACTAATTTACATATGCGAATTAGGTGTACAATGAGATGTTGTTTGTATTTTAATTTTTAAAATATGGCTCTTGATTTTATGATAAAAGTGCGCACCATATATATATTTATATAAGCTTTATTGGTATGTTTGGTCATGTGTATATTATTATGATTTCATATGTAATTGACTATTATTATAAAAATAAGAAAATTTGTTCGGTTGGTTTTGTTATATGCTAGTGTAGAATTAATAATTGATATGTGAATATTCGGCAATAGAAATAGTATGTTTGCTTATGTATTATATATATTTGATATATACTCGATATATAATATGTTTAGGTAGATGCCGGATTATGTTTCAACTATGCAATGCTTTTGAATTTTATGATTATTTTTTATTTAAATTTGACATTTGATTAAGTTTCGAGCTTTGATGTGATTAAATTCTGAGTCGCGACATGAAATGAATATCTGTATGAACTGTGATATGTCTGGTAATGCCTCGTAACCCTGATTCGGCGATGGACTCGGGTTAGGGGTGTTACACTATATCCCTGTTTTGATATGCCAATCAGTAAGGGCTTTTCTTTTGGGGGTGAAAAGATGTAGTCATAGATAAGTTTTGGTGAGAGTTTTTTTTGTGGGAAATAAGGAGACAATTTCGTACCCCTTTTGAGAGAACTCTATGAAAGTTAGGACTTTGTTTTTGGGATTTGAGTTTATACGTTTAGTACATTTAGGTTTATTTTCTCCATATTGTACACTCGTTTGTTTACTCATTTAGTGAAAAAAATGATGCCTCATTTACCCGTGGTTTTGAGGGTCTTCCACGTAAAATATTTGTGTCCATTCATCTCCACTTTTACTATCTCGTTGTTTATACGGGTCGATCCTCAATAGAAACAATGAAATCTTCTTGATAAATCTTCATAACATTCTTGTTCAATTTAAGCTTTTCAACATTTTTTCATTAATTTTAAGATGCTCGTTATATAGTGTCCTCTACATCTTTGATTTATAATTCTTTGTTATGTCTCATCATCTGTACATGAATTCTATTTATAAACCTTCATACATGCATAAAATGGAAGTAAGAATGGTGTGCTTTAATTACTGATTTTATTTTATATAAATTATTATTTAATCATTATTGTTTATTTCCCGTAAATTTTACTTTAATTTCCATAATCAATATTAAGGATTTTTTTTGTTACCTTTTACATTAACATTAAAAAGTATATTTATTTTCTTTGAAAAATTTAATATTTGACTCTTTAAAGACAAAGGTAGCAAAAAATGTTTAATATGAAATGAATTGTTGATATTATAAGTAGTAAATATATTCACTATCTATTGTTACGGAAATCAATCTACTTAGTTATAAATTGTGTTAGTAGTAAATTATTATTTAAAATAGAGTATCAATGATCAATAATGTAAATATAAAAAAGTATATTGAGGAGTTATTTAGAATATTTAATTATTTGAAATTTATAATTAATGTAATAACACATCATTAATAGTAAAAAAATAATATTTAAAACTTAATTTTAAAAGTGGGATAACTTTAAATATAACTAAAAATGAAGTACTTTGGAAATTAAAAAATTAATCTACTCAATGTTTCCAATTCCTTATATATATTACAAAAATAGAGTTGAACAAAAATCAATACATCTATGGAATGTAAGAAAGTTATAATAACTTATGCGACCTTCCAACTTTACAAAAAAGTCATTTTAGTCCTACAATTAACTTTTCGTCTATTTTATCTTTAAACTTACATTGTTTACCAAGTCACCCTAAAATATATGGAAAAGTTAACATCTGTTAACTTTGCTGATCGGCATCTACGTACGTTAGCAATTAATTATTTTATTTAAAATTAAATATTTTTATATTTTTTTGAATTTTTTAAAATTTAAAAAGTTAATTAATTGCTAACGTGGCCGTTAGGCAATACCACGTCGACAAAGTTAACTCTTTTATCCATTTTAAGGTGATTTTTCAAATAATGCAAGTTTAAAAGCTAAAAAAATTACATGAAAAACTAAAATTACTTTTTTTAAAAAAAATGAAAGGTTGAATAAATTATTACGTGTAAGAAAGAAACACCTGTACAAGCCCAAATTTACCCATTACAAACCCATAACCCAGGCCAAATTATACCTACACTAAGCAGACCCAAAATAATCCATGGCCCAATATCTAGCCCAACAACAGCAACCCACAAACTAAAAAAATTAACAGCAAACCCTAATCCCCCCTAACCCTAGGTGCGCCGCACCTAGGGCCTTCTCACCAACTCCTCTGCTCCGCCGTTCACCTACTCTCTGCTCCACTGCTCGCCCTCTTGCCTTGTCTCGTCAAGGTACCTGCAAACAATAAAAGAATAGCAGTACCAACAACAGAAAAGAGGAGAGAAAAACAAACAAAAAGAGAGAGTTGTAAAATGGCTATAAAAGCCATATCAAACATTGTAAAAGGGGTTCAGCCCCCTCTTTCATGGTTTCAAGAAATAGAAAGGCAAAGAAAACAGATTCAAAAACTTTTTTTTGGTATGAACTCTATTTTCCCTTTTATTTTTTTTATTTTTCCCTTCATTTTTTTCTTCCTTTTGAAACCGTTTGTTTTCTCTATTTTTATTTTTCTTTTATTTTTAAAAACTATATATATAACGTATAAACGTAAAAAAAACAAACTTTTACCTTTTTGAATTTTCCGGCCACCGCGCACGGTGGCCGGCGCAACGGCGTCGACGGTGAAGCTTCACCGGACCCAAGGCCGGAGTTCAGAAAGGGGAGAGTAAACTAGAGAGATTTTTTGTTATTTTTTGGAAGAAAGGCTAAAAATAGGGTTCTAAAAAAAGAAATTTGGCTTTTATATTACTATTAAAACGGCGCCGTTTTGAGACCCCTTGACCCACGCGGTAACCCGGCCCAGGAGGAAGGATCCGCGCGTTTTGCCTTAGGGGGATATTTGCGCCATAGGTCCTCCCTCTTTTGCGGCGTATTCAATGCAGTTTTTTTTATATTTGCAATTTTGGCATCAAATTTTTCTTCTGTTTCAGTTTGGTCCTTAAACCATGCACTTTGACTTCGTTGGAACGGCGTCGTTTAATCAACAGGGGTTATTTCCCTATTCGGTCCTCCGCTTTTCATCCGCGCTATAATTTAGTCTTTTTTGTCTCTTTTATCTTTAATTACGGCCCTAAAATTTTGTTTTTTTTCGATTTGATCCTAAATCGACTACTATACTTATTCTCCCCATTAAATCAAATATTTTAGTATTATTATACAGTATTATTATTTCTTGTTGATATTATTGTCTTTATTTCATTTGTGTATTTTTTCTTCTTTTTTCATCTTATTTTTTTTATTTTTTATGTCTAAAAGATTATTATATATGTATATGTATCTACGTATTGAAAAAATATCATAAGTAGGCCTTACTTCCTTTTTTACATTTATGCGTGTATATTATTTCTATATATTATGATTTACTTACATATTTACATATTTATATGCCATTTTTTATTTTCATATACATATATATATATACCTTATTATAAATATCTTTATATCTTATTATGTATATATATCTATATCTCTTTTTAAATATTTTCTAGCTTATATATATACATACGTTTTGCTATATATATGTCTAGCTTCATTAAACATTTATATATATATACGTCTATAAACTTTTATTTTATTTTATTTATTTTCTATATATATATACATACTTACATATATTATTATTTATACTTTATATATACACCCGTATACACATACACACTTGCACATTTATATCTCAAGATTAAATATATATACATATGTTCTTCTTATTTTTATTTTTACGTATATACATATATATATATATCTTTTATATTTTTATAGCCTTGTTCATTTCTTTACTTATTTATTTATTTCATTTTCATCATTGATTTGAAGGAATGCTTTAATTTTATTTGCTTCTATACATTGCTATTTCGTATGTTATTGATTTGTACTTTTTTTTATTTATCTTATCTTTGATGCTATTGCTCGTATTATTACTTTACTTACATCATTATCATCGTTATTCCATTACACCCATTTTCATTTAGATTTCGAAAAAGAAATTTTAGAAATAAGTAATACTCGGTATTTGGGATCTTCGAGAGAATCGAGCCCTAACGTATTGGGTTCCGATTTTCTTCGTTGAATCTAAATAATCGATATTACTCTTTTAAAAATAATAAAAAGCTCATTATCAGGAATTCAATACGTGGTGTCCTAACGCATTGGATATGACGCGTTGTTTTTTCGAGATGGGGATTTTTAAGAAATAATAAATAGCATATCGTGTTTAGATTCGAGAAAGTCATGCCCTAACTTACTGGGTTTCGATTTTCACAATAAATCTAAATACATGAATCTTTTCAAACTCAAGTTTTAAACGATCTCGGGAATTAAAAAAAAAGATTGAGTCCTAACTTACTTGTCGCGATTTTTTTTAAATCCGAGATAAATAAATATCCTTTAAATTTTCAGCATTCATTTGCGCATCGGGAATTTGAGACATTGTGTCCTAACTTACTGGATACGATTCTCTTCCTCGATTAACGTGAAATATGCCACATTTCCTGAAAATTTTCAATGTTTTGATACAAGGATCGTATTTTTAAATTTCTTTAAAGTTTTTAGTTTTTTCGACACTAAGACATTAAGTAATCAACTAGGTACCAATTTTGGGCGTATCGAGGGTGCTAATCCTTCCTCGTGCGTAACCGACTCTCGAACCCATTTTTCTGAATTTCGTGGACCAAACTTGTTGTTTTAATAAAATCAAACTGTTTATTAAAAACAACCACTTTTCGAGGTGATCCAATCACACCTCATAAAAAAAAGGATTGGTGGCGACTCCTATTTCATTTTTCAAAACTCAAGTTGACTCCTTTTTTTTCATCCAAAAAAATGGTGTCAACAGCTTGGCGACTCCACTGGGGACCCAAAATAAGAGAGTCAAGCCACGTGTTGATTAATTTTTGTCTTTTGTCGAAAGTTGAAAATTTGATTTAAATATATGATCCTCTCATTGCATTTTGTTTGTTTTGAGTTATAGTTTTCATCATGTTCTGTATTTTAAATTTTTATATCTCTACACATTGCATTGCATGACCGTTGGTCACACCTTTTTAAGTGGGAGTGAAAAGCTAGTCCTTCGTGAGGTTTTCACCTCCGTGCAGGATAGTGGATCGCTTTCGGGATACATTCGTACCTATGTCTTCGTGAGATTTTCATCTCCGTGCAGCCATAGGGAAATGTATTCCCCTAAACCGAACTCGGTCTATATGAGCATATAATGGGTGAAGATAGAGGAATCTGCTGGTTCAGGTACCCTTACTTTAGAGCCAAACCTCATGTAGTGAACCTTAGGAGCCCACCCTAGATAGAACCACTTTGAACCCCTAGTATGCACCCGAATAGGTATTCTATTTATTCCTGTTTGCTTCTGTTTTGTACTAACCTGTTTTCTTTTATCTTGGTTATGGTTGCATTGCATTTTCATCATAAAGAGGTGTTGATTCAGGTTCGGTTGTTAAATAGAGAGCTTGTAATAAGGAAATGGGTCTTTTGATAAAGTGGAAAATAATATGGTTGCCCGAATATGTTTCGAGAAAACACAACAAGAGAAAGATGATAGAGGACAACACAACTATTGCTCCGTTGCCCGAGGATTCAAGATGACAAAGATTATACGAGAGCCGCTGAACTTTCTTAAAGAGAAGTCAATGAGCATAACGAGGATGAGCGAGCAACGAGTCGCGGCCCAGATCAAGAAAAAAGGAGATAGAAGAGACGTCCCTTTTGAAGAATTCGTGAGATTTATCTTAATGCTCGAATAAAGAAGAGGATCGAATGTCTCTGCCTATGAGGGCAAAAGCCGTATATATATCCACTTTATGTAAAGAGATTTGTTTTCTAGTAAAGTTGTTCTAATAGAATTGAACCAAGAATCAACGTCTCTTTTTGCATTCATTTCATACATTTTCATTGCATTGCATCATATGCATTAAATTTTCACAAAGTTACCCTAATTAGGTAAAATTATTTCAGTTACCCTGGAAATCAACAAAAATCTGCCAATTAGATATCACTACGGTACTCGCCGCAAGACTAAAGAAACGGATTAAAGACTAGAGAGATTGGAGTAATTGCAAGAACAGATGCAAGCTCAAATGCAAGAAAAACTAGCTAAAATGCAGCAAGACATGGAAGAATCCTAGAGAGATTTATTGAATCAATTAAAGCAGTTTATGGTTGGAGGGCATGATAAGGGGAAGAGCCCTGTGGTAAATTCTGGGGATGATCACGAAGACCCTGCCTATCCTCCAGGTTTCGCCCCAACCAATATCCAAGCACAACAAGGTATGTACCCACAAAGGGTACCTGTCATCATTAGATCCCAATACCAAGTCGGTGCCCCAGCATCGATGAACTTCCCAACAGGCTCGAGTTCTAATCCTAGAGATAATCCTATCAATCCCGTGGTTCCTGATCTCGATGATGCAACAGAAATGGAGAAGACAAGAGTGGACTTGCCAAAACAATTAGAAGACCGATGTAGATGGCTAGAGGAGAAGTTTAAAGCCATGGAAAATACTAATTACCACCGAGGAATGAACGCCAAAGATTTGAGCTTGGTACCCGATTTGGTCCTCCCTCCCAAATTTAAAATGCCGGAGTTTGAGAAGTATAACGAGACAAGTTGTCCCGAAGCTCATATCACTATGTGTTGCCGAAGGATGATCAGGTATATCAACAATGATCAACTGTTGATTCACTGCTTCTAGGACAATTTGGTCGGGTCAGCGGCTAGATGGTACAATCAATTGAGTCGGGCCAACATCCACTCGTGGAAAGATTTGGCGCGAGCCTTTATAAAGCAATACAGACATGTGATGGATATAGCACCTGACCAAATTGTATTGCAAAACATGGAAAAGAAACCTAATGAGAGCTTCCGACAGTATGCTCAGAGATGGAGGGAAGTGGCAGCGCAAGTTCAACCACCACTTTTAGAGAAAGAGACAACCATGCTTTTTATCAATACTTTGAAGGCTCCATTTCTAAATCACATGTTGGGTAGCGCCACTAAAAGCTTTTCAGATATAGTGATGTCGGGAGAAATGATAGAGAACGCTATAAGATGCGGCAAGATAGAAGCGGGAGAAAGCGCCAAGAGGTCAGCCCCGATGAAGAAAGAGTACGAGATAAACAATGCAAGCGTGCTTAACAAGGGCTATTTTAAACCAATCACGGTGGGACAAGCAAGAGTAGTAACCACTAACCAACAAGGTTCTTCAAGGCAGGAATCCAGTCCAAGGCCAAATGAAGAAAGACCCCAATTCACACCCATCCCAATGACGTATAGAGAGCTGTGCCGGAACTTATATGACGCACATGTGGTATCTCCCTCCTATCTAAAACCCATGCAACCTCCATATCCTAAATGGTACGACGCGAATGCCCAATGCGAGTATCATGCGGGAATTACGGGGCACTCGATTGAAAATTGTACTACGTTCAAGAAGTTGGTTGAAAGATTTATTAAGATGGGGATCGTAAAATTTGGCGACCCATCAGGACCAAACGTAGCAGGGAATCCGCTACCCAGTCATGATTGATAATGGAGTGAGTGTGAAAAAGTGTTGGGAAACGTTCAATGAAAAAGGACCTTGTTAGATATCTGCCCTTATGAATCTGGAGTGTTCTAAGCAATTAAACTGCAGAAGAAACCCCTGTAGTTTTTAGAGCTTATTTAGAGTAATGTTCAGAACATTTTTGTTGTTTTTAGCCTAAAAATGATGGAAATTCCTTTGTGAAATAGACTAATGTCTGAAAGTCATTATTCTAATAAAATACATCTTTGCATTCCTTTTTGAGCCAATATTCTTTCATTCTTTTTGAATAATTATTTCTGATTATTTCATTCTTTTAGATTTTATTCCACATCATTCATTCATTCATAATCATATTGTATAAATAATTATTCATAAATTTATACATTATTTTGTATATTCTTTGGTACTTATTATGAGTCCTCAGATATCAATGACATGAATGAAACTGCTGCAAACTCAGATTTTCCACTTGAACGAGGCATGTGTTTAGAGGGATCTCATGGCTTTGAAAATGACATGGATTGTAGCCTATCTCCGGACTTGTTGAAGATGGTAGAGCAAGAGGATAAACAGATCCTACCTCTCAAGGAATCATTAGAAATTGTGAGTTTGGTGAATATTAGAATTGACTTGATCGCAAAGACGAAGCAAGACCTTGTTGAGTTACCTCTAGAGTTCAAAGATGTCTTTGTATGATCATACCAGGATATGCCCGAATTAATCGCTAATAATGAAATCTGCACAGCAACACGTTTTCAGAAATTTGCAGTGAACGATGTAATTCTTTGTCAGGGCAAATGCCTCTCTCGTTGACTCAGCATAGCTTTGCCCATTTGAAGTCGAGCTTCCATCTCTTCAGGTTTTGTGGGATTTTATCCTGATTAAAAAGGAAGATTAAAAGTTTTCTGTTATAGTTTCGCCCCAGAAGGCTCTATGAAGGAAATCTGATCAAAGAAGATCTTTTGGAAGGGATAACAATGACTTGCTTAACCCTATGAGTTCAGATTCCATAAAAAAAGAAAAAAAGAGGGAAAAAATGAAAAAGGAAAAATCAAAGTCAAAAGTAAAAAAGAAAAATCAATAAAAGTCAAAAATAAGAGAAAAAAAAAAGAAAGGAGAAAAAGAAAAGAAAAAGGAGAGGTCAAGGCGAAAACCCGCAAAAGGCGCTTTGACCAAAGGTGGATTTGAGTTGAAAACCCGAAAAGGGCGACTCAAATTTTGAGCGAAATGGGGTAGGGACATCACCATTATTGAAGACTTCTAATGGGCATTGCTTCATTTTTTAGAGAGGCTACTTCATGGATCAAGGTCATCCTATACCGATACAGTATTTCAGAGAGGATGGTATTGGAAAATGCATTGAACTTAAATGATAGCATGATAACTAAGGTCTGAAATCAATTCAGAAGCAGACACTACGTTTGTCACCGAATTACCTAGAGGTGAACAAAGACTGGTATAGGAAATTACCATTTGCCCTCATTGCTTGTCGAACATCTATATTGGGGTAACACCTCTCTTTTTGGTTTACAAAATTGAGGTAGTTTTACCTATTAAAATCCCTCATTGCTTGTTGGAGGGATCCAATCGCGATGTGATCAGTTGGCCCTAGGAAAAGGGCTAAAAGCTATTTAGTAGAGTCAGATGTGCCAAAGGCAAATGATACGAGCCCATGACAAACAGGGTCGTCCCAGAGAATTCCACAATAGGGCTGGATGTTGAAAGAATATCCTTCCTCAACGAAAAGATTCTAGAGGGAAATGAATGCCAAATCGAGAATGTCCCTATGATGACCATTTTTAGAGGAGTACTGATCCTGAGTGAGATTGCTAATCCTATAAACTCAGACCCAATCAAGAAACACGTCATTTAAAGTAGAATAAAGGACCAAGGTGAAAACCCGCAAAGGGCACTTTGGATCAAAAAAATGAAAATAAAAAAATGAAAAATAAAAATAGAGAGGCTAAGGGGAAACCCGCAAGGGGCATCTTAGGCCAAAAGGGATTTGAGTTGAAAACTCGAAAAAGGGCAGCTCAAATATTGATCAGAATGGGGCATGAGGTGATTAGAGCAATTCAAATTTTGATCAGATGTGGTGATCTTGTTATACCTGAATCAACAAGGAAGGGTAGGCGACATCTTGGGGCATCGACAAAGCAATGTAGATCTCCTAAACACATGTCAAACTCAAAATGGTCTTCAAAAAGTTTGTACAGAGAAGTTCAAACTGCGATATCTGGGGCACCCAATTCTCATATTATTTATATTGAATTTGTTGTTCTTGAAATACTTTATTCTTTTCCAAGATATGCATTCCTAATCAATTTCTTTATTATCCTACTTTACTATTCTGGAGAATTCATTCATTTTGAGCTATGTTCAGAACCAACTTTATTCTTATCCATTGTTATAACCCTTTTTGCAAGCATGTTGCATTGGAATAATGATTAATGGACTAATAAAACTTTCACAAATGAAGTTTTGCATATTACTCTAAAAAGTTTCTAAATAATACAGGAACCTGAAACAGGACTATTGTTTAGAACACACCAAATTTAAAGGTTTGAAATTTGAGAAGGAAGGGTCTAAATTTTGACTTTCTCTTTGGATTTTGTTGTCAAGTACATTGATTGAACAAAATGACAAGACGTCGTGTCAATGACAAAGCTTAAATAAACAAGCAAGAAATGATTATCAGCCAATAGGAAGAGGTTATCTCGGAGAAGAGATCATTCATTTGCACATGAGTACGACACCTTGGGAATGGTGTAAGGAACTAGAACGATTCAAGTCCTGTATCCTTGAATTGTGGTAGGAAAGGATTGAGGAAATGCCACATATTTCTACCCTTGGATTACAGTGGGAGAATGATGGTACAAATTTTGCGCCCCAATGGATTAAACTTTGAGGTTCACAGTGGGGGGTAACCTAGCTAAATATTTCTTCAGAAAAGCCAGTCAAGCAAGAAGACGTCGTAGCACGTTAGTTACAAAGCCTTAATAAACTTCGAGTAATGACAACCTAAGTGGGATCATTCTCGAAAAAATAAAATTTTGCATTCATGCGAACACCATTCACACATGTCTAGTTAGGAGCATTTGATTCATTTTGGTCATGCCATCATAATCATTAGGCATAATTAGGTTCATTGTACAGGTCATGTTCCCTAGAGAACAGATCAATGAAGACATCAGATCTTGCTTTCCTGTACTGACTACGAATCAAATCAAAGATAGCCGATCTTGCCTTCCTGCATTGACAGCGAAGCAGATCGAAGACAAACCTTGCCTCTCTCGATTGTAGTGGAACTGGTCGAAGACAACAGATTTTGCCTTCCTACCTTGACAGCGAAGCAGATCGAAGACACAAACCTATCACCCTAAACAGTAGTGGAGTAGGTCGAAGATTGCAGATTCTGTTACCCTAAGCAGTAGTGGAGCAGATCGAAGATGGTGAATCTTATCTTCCCAATACAGTGGAGAAGCAGATTTAAGCCATTAGTCCTATCACCCTAAGCAGTAGTGGAGTAGGTTGAAGATTGCATATTCTGTCACCCTAAGTAGTAGTAGAGCAGATCAAAAATGGTGAATCTTATCTTCCCAATATAGTGGACAAGCAGATTTAAGACATTAGTCCTATCACCCTAAGCAGTAGTAGAGTAGGTCGAAGATTGCAGATTCTGTCACCCTAAGCGGTAGTGGAGCAGATCGAAGATGGTGAATCTTATATTCCCAATACAGTGGAGAAGCAGATTTAAGCCATTAGTCCTATCACCCTAAGCAGTAGTGGAGTAGGTCGAAGATTGCAGATTCTGTCACCCTATGCAGTAGTGGAGCAGATCGAAAATGGTGAATCTTATCTTCCCAATACAGTGGAGAAGCAGATTTAAGCCATTAGTCCTATCACCCTAAGCAGTAGTGGAGTAGGTTGAAGATTGCAGATTCTGTCACCCTATGTAGTAGTGGAGCAGATCGAAGATTGTGAATCTTATCTTCCCAATACAGTGGAGAAGCAGATTTAAGCCATTAGTCCTATCACCCTAAGCAGTAGTGGATTAGGTTGAAGATTGCATATTCTATCACCCTATGCAGTAGTGGAGCAGATCGAAGATGGTAAATCTTATCTTCCCAATACAGTGGAGAAGCAGATTTAAGCCATTAGTCCTATCACCCTAAGCAGTAGTGGAGTAGGTTGAAGATTGCAAATTCTGTCACCCTAAGCAGTAGTGGAGCAGATCGAAGATGGTGAATCATATCTTCCCACTACAGTGGAGAAGCAGATTTAAGCCATTAGTCCTATCACCCTAAGCAATAGTGGAGTAGGTCGAAGATTGCAGATTTTGTCACCCTAAGCAGTAGTGGAGCAGATCAAAGATGGTGAATCTTATCTTCCCAATACAGTGGAGAAGCAGATTTAAGCCATTAGTCCTATCACCCTAAGCAGTAGTGGAATAGGTCAAAGATTGTAGATTCTGTATCCCTAAGCAGTAGTGGAGCAGATCAAAGACAGTGAATCTTATCTTCCCAATACAGTGGAGAAGCATATGTAAGCCATTAGCCCTATCACCTTAAGCAGTAGTGGAGCAGATCGAAGATGGTGAATCTTATCTTCCCAATACAGTGGAGAAGCAGATTTAAGCCATTAGTCCTATCACCCTAAGCAGTAGTGGAATAGGTCAAAGATTTTAGATTCTGTATCCCTAAGCAGTAGTGGAGCAGATCAAAGACGGTGAATCTTATCTTCCCAAGATAGTAGGGAAGTAAATTTAAACCACCAACCTCACCCCCTGAAGTTACAACAGAGTGGATTGAAGCTACAAGCCGTATCTCTCTGAAGTTGCAGTGGAATGGATCGAAGCAACAAGGCACAGTGGACTGGAGTGAAGCTAATTGAAGATAAGCGTCAAGAGAAGTCCAGACTCGGCGAGACCGGGCAAATTTGGTCTTTCTTGGTCTTTGCTCTGTTCTCGTTACACGACAATGAGTAAAGAGGGGCAGCTGTACAAGCCCAAATTTACCCATTACAAACCATAACCCAAGCCAAATTATACCTACACTAAGCAGACCCAAAATAATCCATGACCAAATATCTACCCCAACAACAACAGCCCACAAACTAAAAAAATTAACAGCAAACCCTAATCCCCCCTAACCCTAGGTGCGCCGCACCTAGGGCCTTCTCACCAACTCCTCTGCTCTGCCGTTCACCTACTCTCTGCTCCACTGCTCGCCCTCTTGCCTTGTCTCGTCAAGGTACCTGCAAACAATAAAAGAATAGCAGTACCAACAACGAAAAAGAGGAGAGAAAAACAAACAAAAAAATAGAGTTGTAAAATGGCTATAAAAGCCATATCAAACATTGTAAAAGGGGTTCGGCCCCCTCTTTCATGGTTTCAAGAAATAGAAAGGCAAAGAAAACAGATTCAAAAACTTTTTTTTGGTATGAACTCTATTTTCCCTTTTATTTTTTTATTTTTCCCTTCATTTTTTTTCTTCCTTTTGAAACTGTTTGTTTTCTCTATTTTTATTTTTCTTTTATTTTTAAAAACTATATATATAACGTATAAACGTAAAAAAAACAAACTTTTACCTTTTTGAATTTTTCAGCCACCGCGCACGGTGGCCAGCGCGACGGCGTCGACGGTGAAGCTTCACCGGACCCAGGGCTGGAGTTCAGAAAGGGGAGTTCAGAAAGGCTAAAAATAAGGTTTTAAAAAAAAGAAATTTGGCTTTTATAATACTATTAAAACGGCGCCGTTTTGAGACCCCTTGACCCGCGCGATGACCCGGCACAGGGGGAAGGATCTGCGCGTTTTGCCTTAGGGGGATATTTGCGTCATAGGTCCTCCCTCTTTTGCGGCGTATTCAATGCAGTTTTTTTTATATTTGCAATTTTGGCATCGAATTTTGCTTCTGTTTCAGTTTGGTCCTTAGACCATGCGCTTTGACTTCGTTGGAACGGTGTCGTTTAATCAACAGGGGTTATTTCCCTATTCGGTCCTCTACTTTTCATCCGCGTTATAATTTAGTCTTTTTTGTCTCTTTTATCTTTAATTACGGCCCTAAATTTTTTTTTTTCGATTTGATCCTAAATCGACTATTATACTTATTCTCCCCATTAAATCAAATATTTTAGTATTATTATACAGTATTATTATTTCTTGTTCATATTATTGTCTTTATTTCATTTGTGTATTTTTTCTTCTTTTTTCATCTTCTTTTTTTATTTTTTATGTCTAAAAGATTATTATATATGTATATGTATCTACGTATTGAAAAAATATCATAAGTAGGCCTTACTCCTTTTTTACATTTATGCGTGTATATTATTTCTATATATTATGATTTACTTACATATTTACATATTTATATGCCATTTTTTATTTTCATATATATATATATATATACCTTATTATAAATATCTTTATATCTTATTATGTATATATATCTATATCTCTTTTTAAATATTTTCTAGCTTATATATACATACGTTTTGCTATATATATGTCTAGCTTCATTAAACATTTTTATATATATACGTCTATAAACTTTTATTTTATTTTATTTATTTTCTATATATATATACATACTTACATATATTATTATTTATACTTTATATATACACCCGTATACACATACACACTTGCACATTTATATCTCAAGATTAAATATATATATATACATATGTTAATCTTATTTTTATTTTTACGTATATACATATATATATCTTTTATATTTTTATAGCCTTGTTCATTTCTTTACTTATTTATTTATTTCATTTTCATCATTGATTTGAAGGAATGCTTTAATTTTATTTGCTTGTATACATTGCTATTTTGTATGTTATTGATTTGTACTTTTTATTTATTTATCTTATCTTTGATGCTATTGCTCGTATTATTATTTTACTTACATCATTATCATCGTTATTCCATTACACCCATTTTCATTTAGATTTCAAAAAAGAAATTTTAGAAATAAGTAATACTTGGTATTTGGGATCTTCGAGAGAATCGAGCCCTAACGTATTGGGTTCCGATTTTCTTCGTTGAATCTAAATAATCGATATTACTCTTTTAAAAATAATAAAAAGCTCATTATCGGGAATTCAATACGTGGTGTCCTAACGCATTGGATATGACGCGTTGTTTTTTCGAGATGGGGATTTTTAAGAAATAATAAATAGCATCTCGTGTTTAGATTCGAGAAAGTCATGCCCTAACTTACTAGGTTTCGATTTTCACAATAAATCTAAATACGTGAATCTTTTCAAACTCAAGTTTTAAACGATCTCGGGAATTAAAAAAAAAGATTCAGTCCTAACTTACTGGTCGCGATTTTTTTAAATCCGAGATAGATAAATATCCTTTAAATTTTCAGCATTCATTTGCGCATCGGGAATTTGAGACATTGTGTCCTAACTTACTGGATACGATTCTCTTCCTCGATTAACGTGAAATATGCCACATTTCCTGAAAATTTTCAACGTTTTGATACAAGGATCGTATTTTTAAATTTCTTTAAAGTTTTCAGTTTTTTCGACACTAAGACATTAAGTAATCAACTAGGTACCAATTTTGGGCGTATCGAGGGTGCTAATCCTTCCTCATGCGTAACCGACTCCCAAACCCGTTTTTCTGAATTTCGTGGACCAAACTTGTTGTTTTAATAAAATCAAACTGTTTATTAAAAACAACCACTTTTCGAGGTGATCTAATCACACCTCATAAAAAAAGTATTGGTGCGACTCCTATTTCATTTTTCAAAACCCAAGTTGACCCCATTTTTTTCATAAAAAAAATGGTGTCAACAACATGTTTTGCTTAATCAATCAATTATTCCACGATAAAGCTTAAAAAAATATAACATGAACTCAAGAAATTAAACCCTAAATGCACCTTTTAACTCAAACTTGGAAAATGAATATCCAAATCACCTATATAAAACCATTAAACCTCAAATCCATGCCTTAAATCCTATATATATTGCCATCTATATCTACTCCTCTTCTACAACTCTCTACTCCATACTCATCATATCCCCGTTTAACCTAATCCCTTTCATATATCTCATTAACAAAATAATTATAAACCTCACTCTCACTGCACATTCCCTTTTGAAATTCACTTTCATAAAAATCTCCATTGCTTTCTTTTTCTTTGTTGATGTTTTTATTACATTGGGTGATAAGCTATAAAAGTAACATATTTTAATCTCATTCTTAATGCATTTTTGGATGATTAATTCATATTTCATAAATTAGTGCATTTGATGCTCCTAATCCTTTAAATTCATATTTCTATACTTAGGAGAGCATTTGAGAGTGAAAGGAGTGAAAAACGAGCCAAAATTAGTCAAAAAAGCTGTTTTCAGGATCCACACGGGCTGGACACGCTCACACGGGCTGGACACGCTCACACGGGCTGGACACATGCCCATGTGCTAGCTCGTGTCGATTTCACACCCTACTTCCCAAATACGCGGAAAAACTCAATTTTTAGGGTTTTTGGGCATTTTAAAGTCTATAAATACCCATTAGAAGAAGAAATAATAAGGCAATCAAAGTAGATCGAAGAAAACACTCGAAGAACACCATTAGAACCAACTCAGAAGCGAATCTTCATCAATATTGAATATCTCTCTTTAATTTCTTTCGAAGTTTTATTGAGTTTCTTTATGTCTTGTGATTATTCTAACTTTGAGATGTTTTTATTCAGAATTATGAACTAATCCTCTAGATACCTAGGGAAGATGAAACCTATGATGAATCCTATTATTTGATTTCTGTTTTACGCGATAAATACTTGATTCTTGTTCTCAATGATGTATGCTTATTTCTTGTTTTAATATTTTCGGGATATTAATTCATGTTTAATATGCTTAATTCAGTAGAGCAAAAGCCCCTATTTAAGAGTAGATCTAGCATAATTGAGTGAAGTTGCATGCAGTCCTAAAAATAGGATGACATAAATCTACCGGATTAGAGTCAAATATAATAAGAGAATCTATAAATCGAGTTAATGCAAATATAGGGGTTTTAATTAGAAAGAGATTTCAATTAATCAACATAAAGTCAGTTATTCTTACACTCGAAAGAGATATTAACATAATTTAGGGATTTTTACGGATCAAGTCAGAAGTGAATAAATCGTTTAATTTAGATTCATAATAAAATGTGAAGTCTAGGTGGATTCTTTCCTAGGTATTGTCTATCTCATTGGTTATCTTCAATTATTTCCTTGATTCATTCTCTATTGCGTTCTTAATCAAATTAGTTTAGTAATTTTAGATTAAAACGCAACCGTTCCAATTTATTGGCTAAATAATAAGAAAACAGTAATTACTAGTACTTTTAGCCCTCGTGGATACGATATTCCCTACTCACCATAGCTATACTATTATTTGATAGGTGCGCTTGCCTTTGTCGTATTTATAGTTAGTTTAGTAACCATCATTGGGTCTCTCCAATGAACCATTCGCCAAGATGAAATTAGGTTTCAAAAGGTATAATATTACTTTCAAACAAACAAAACCTTGATTGATTAAAGCTTTTTTTTAAAGCTACAAAAAGGGTTATAGCGAAGAAGATTAAGGCTAACAAAAGGTTTCTCGATGTAGGGATTTCTTCTCTTAGAACATAAAAATCGAAGATGAAAGAAACAAAGTGAACAAAGAGATTGAGGCCATAGAGAAAATCTGAGCATTTATTAGGATTTTTTAATAAAGGAGAAAAATGATTTTTTTTAGAATTAGGACCAAATTGAGCTGATGCAAATGTTGAGGGTTAATTTTTTTATAATAACGACCAATTGATACAATGTGTAAATATTGATGGTTAAATTTGTTATTATACCAAATCCAAAACTACCACATCATTTTTCTGTTACCCAGTTAACGAAATGGGACCAGAAAATATAAACTTAATTAGTTAGGTGACCATTTTGTAACTTTTTATAGTTTTGTTGATACAGTCTACAACAAGGGAGGAATATAAAGGAGAGTGGAGTGGTTGCTATAAAGGTCAGTTCACCTAGTCGGGGCAGAGAGCCAGAGGTTATGAAGAGTGGAGGTGAAGAGAATGTAGAGATTGAGAGCTATTTACAGAGTGTAGGCCTAGTATTCTTAAAGAGTCGACCCCTTCCTTTTGTTCCTAGAAGTATTTATAGGCAAAATTTTTATGTAAGGTCACGTTAACGTGTTAGACTTGCCATTAAGCCATCATAACGGAACGCATAGGTAGATGTCTTCAATGGGATGAGGATGTCTGTGATGGTATGGAGCAATTGACCCCACATGATGGTTGGTGACCAACAACTTCATGTTCTCGATGAAGATTAGGCCATCTATTATTCGGATGGTTATCCTAGGAAGGTGAGTTCGTAGGTAACCTTTCGGCTTGCTGGTGGCAGGCTTATTGTTCGAGCGCTTTTCTGGCTTGCCACGTGTCTTGACACAAATGAAGGTTTAACAAGTTTGGTGACTAAAAAAGAAATTTAAGAATAGTTGAGTGACCTGCAATGTCATTTGCCCTCTTTTTAAAAAATTTAAAAAATGTTTATGTTGAGAATCGATCAAACCAACTACATCAATACAACCAAAAATAAATTTAACTAGAATATAATACGCACAAAAAGAATAATTTGCAAAGAGAAATAAATAAAAAGATACAAGGATTTACATTGGTTGGCTTTAAAGCCTACGTCGACAAATAAAGACGACAAAAGATTTCATTGTAACCACAAGACAAAGATTAAAAGTGTTTCGACGCTCAAAACACAATCCAAAAAGCTTACACTCAAAATTCTACCAAATTTCTTGAAATTAGATCGCCTCATCCAAACGCCTCTTTAGGCATTCCCTAATCTCAAATACCAACAAAGTCCAAGAAATGCTTGAACATGAATATGATGATCACCTTTACCAATACATCCGCAGGATTCTCCTGAATGGCAACCTTACTAATTACAATGTTACATTGCATAATATATTCTCAAACAAAATTATATATGATGCTATTGTATTTTCCCCATTCATGAAACATCTGATTTGGATTAGATGGATGGCACATCGAAATATATCGTCGTTTTATGGAGGAAAAATTAACCAATGGTGTCTTAAGTCTATCTTATCTAGCATTCGAAAAATAGTTGCCTAATGTTTTTACTAAATGGCTCAACTATAAGACTTATCATAATCTTCTTTGCAACCATACTTTTCTTCATTACAACCATCTCTGTAGAGGGAATTTATTGAAAATGAAGAGATGACACCTTGCTTTGTTACTCTTCTTAGGGATAATTTAGTTCCAGTAGAGACTTTGGTTCAAAAGAAGACTAGCGGCGGTTGTTGGATATGCCTGATTTAAGGACATACACTAGAAAAGGAAAAAAATAAGATGTCATCATACAATCTACTCTATGCTCTGACTCTTCACAGTCAGGTGAGTCTTTTTTACCTAAATTTGCTACTGATTTAGAATTACCAATAAGCCCAACGAAAAGGTGTTAAAACTTGCATTTTACATCCTATCTCTAAATTTGTCTCTTATAATTCCTTATCCCCATCCTATAGAGCTTTTTCTTTGTCCTTGTTCTCTATGTCTGTTCCACAGGATTGGAGAGAAGCTATCACTGATCCAAGATGGAAGAAGGCTATGATTGAAGAAATGTGGGCTTTAGCAAAAAAATGAGACGTGGGAATTGGTTAATCCTCTTGAGGGGCAAAAAATAGTTAGTTTCAAATGGGTGTTTACTATAAATTATAAGGCTGATGGTTCAATTGGAAGACTCAAAGCCAGATTAGTAGCGCAAGGATTCACTCAGATATATGGGTGAGTATTCGATCGAATCAAGTTGATCGAGTCAAAAAAATTCGAGTTAGTCGAGTTAATGAATCCTATTTTAACAACCGAACTAAATTTGAATTTTTTTGAATCAAATCGAATCGAGTCAAAAAATTTAAATCAAGTCGAGTCGAGTTAACGAATCTACTCAATGTTACATTTATATGAACAAATTATTTAACCAGTAGACGAAATACAAGATTATTTAACAACATAAACAATATAACGCTTTTGTCTTTTAACTTAATGGGTAAACATTTATCAAATCGACGCAGTTTTTCCTTTTAACTTAATGGTTTTGACTTTTAATTTTAGAAAAGGTAAAAATTTATCTAAACGATGTCGTTTTGCCTTTTTTTATTCAAATTTTTTAATAACTCGAATTGTTTAATTCATATTCGATTTAAAGCAAAAAAATTAATTTTTTTTATTCGAGTTGATATGAATAATTTGATTAACTCAAATAAATCAAACTATTTAATTCAAAGTTTGAATTTTTTATCAAGTTTTTTGAATTGAATCGAATTTTGCTCACCCCTACTCAGACATATGGAGTGGATTATCAAGAAATATTTGCTCTGGTTGCTCAATTGAACACGATTAGGATCCTTTTATCATGTACAGCAAATCTCGACTGAGACTTATAGCAATTTGAGGTAAAGAATGCCTTCTTACGTGGAGACATGGAAGAAGAAGTGTATATGAAAGTTCCTCCATGATTCAAGGATAAAGATACTCAAGGGAATGTGTGTAGACTGAAAGAGGCCCTATATAGACTAAAGCAATCTCCCAGAACCTAGTTTGACAAATTTAGTAAGGCCATAGTGTCGTTTGGTTATCGACAAAGTAATGCTGATCATACCCTCCTTATAAAACATCACAAGAGTAAGATTACTCTCCTTATAGTTTATGTTGATGACATAATTATGACATGAGATAACAGGGAAAACATGGCTTGACTTAAGAAACAGTTTGCTCAGGAATTCGAAATCAAATACTTGGGAAAGTTACAATGTTTCCTCATAATAGAAGTGGCTAGATCGAAAGAAAGAATCTTTATTTCCCCAAAAAAGTATATCTTAGATCTTCTGACGGAGATTGGCATGTTAGGTTGCAAACTAGCAGAATCACCTATTGAGAGTAATCACAAGTTGCAAGCAGGGATCAGTGAAATGGTGGATAAATAGAGATATCAAAGACTCGTCGGACAATTGATTTATCTTGCTCATTCTCAACCTTATATAGCCTATGTAGTTAGTTTGGGAAGTCAATTTATATACGATCCTTGCGAAGCCCATATACAAGCAGTATTGCCAATTTTGTGCTATTTGAAGTTTGCATTAGGCAAAGTTATTCTCTTTTCCAAAAATAGTCATATCAAAAAGTATTTATAGATGCAGATTGGGCTAGCTCTCTTGATGATAAAAAGGTCTGCAATGGGTTATTGTACTCTTGTGGGGGGAAACTTAGTCACTTGGAGGAGTAAGAAACAAAGTGTTGTGGCTCGATCAAGTGCAGAGGCTGAATATAGGGCTATGGCTCAAGGTGTTTGTGAGCTTTAAGGGATGCAAAAGGCATTGGAAAAGTTAAATTTATTGAACGAAAATGGATTAACCTTGTACTGTGACAACAAAGTGGTCATCAGCATAGCTCAAAATCCAATACAACACAATAGGACCAAGCACATCGAAATAGATTGTCATTTTATCAAGGAAAAATAGCCAATGGGGTCTTAAGTCTATCTTATCTAACATTCGAAAAACAGTTGGCTAATGTTCTTACTAAAGGGTTCAACTATAAGACTAACCATAATCTTCTTTGCAAGTTAGGCATGTGAGACATCTATGCACCAACTTAAGGAGAAGTGTTGAGAATCTTTGATTTATTTGACAACATTGAATAGTTAATCTTTAGGGATTATAGTTGATTTTTAGAGATTCTAATTAGAGATATTCTTTCCTTACATGATTCAATGCTTCATGTATATATATATCTATACATATTTCTAAGATATACATAGTTTTGAGTGAGTTTTTCCTCAGTATATTAGAGTATTCATCTCTAATTTCATCTGGATGACACTTTGAATATCGCAAAACACAATAGTAGAATCCTGTTGTAAACCGATATTGCTTAGAAGACCTTTTACCCACAATATTCCTTGTTGTTATTCCCATATATTTTGCCTTAGTCATATATAATACTGCAATAGACTTTAATACAACTTTCTAACTAATGGCTCCTCTAAAAAAATGAATCCATTACCTGTTAAAAATATTCTGTCCAAATCTCCAGCATATTTATAGTCCACAGAACCAATGCTTCTACTAGTGTCACGGGACTAGATCTTTCGCCTCGCGATCTGTGCGGCCAGGCGATCCGTTCGTCCAAACTTGCCTAAGTCAGCCTTTACTCAAGTGAGGATTCCTTAAGAACTCCTCCAATGCACCAATTTATATAGCGGAAGCAAACTTATGCCAAAAGAAGCCACAAGGAAAAACAAAAAGCCACAAAAAAGAACACACACAAGGTGTTTGAGTAAATGCTCTCAGAATTCTATTACTCTTAAAAATTCAACAAACAATGGAATGACTACAAATGAGGGGGAGGCTCTTTATTTATAGTTGAGCTCCCCCGAAACCGACGATCAAGATACATTTACATCGATAGACGAGATTAACCATATCCTTTGATTTTAGGGATTTACAAGATATGTCATATCAAATCTAATCTAATCTTTACGGGATATGATTCCTTCAATCTTCTAAGATTAGTTACTAAATTAGCCTAAGTTGTCATATCTTCATTATCGGGCCAATCAGGATTCAATCTGACAGTTCTTTGAATCAGGCCAATTTTCGTGGGCTAAATGATCCTTATCTTATTGACAGACCTCCATGGGGCGCATCTTGTGCCATGGTCACGGGCTTTGCACTTTGACCCATGGCATTCACCCCCACCCATTCTCACAACGCCCTCGTTGCGACTTCTGAATGGCACTGACTTGATTCACCTCTGAACTCTCTCGTTTCCTTGGCTTTTTCCTGACTTGTCTTGCGATCGGGTTGTCCCTTTTTCTGAAACTTTTGCCTCGACTTCTATCGCTTCTTAACTTGAACCGTTACACTCGTTGGTACATCTCGTTGGCAAGAAGTCTCCGCTTTAACTTGCCCCAATTTTGACTTGTTCCCTTTTGAACCGCCTTGATTGTCACACCTTGACTTTGTATTGCCCACAGTCCCTTGGCCTCCTTGCTTATGGACTTTGAAAGGGCCCCTACAACCTTGCCAATCCAACAAGTCAGAACTCAAAACACTATCAAAGTGGTACCAATATACCTTACTCCTAGCATTTACTTGTCCCGATTCTTTTTGCATCGCTCCTTTTTACTCGGAGCCCAATACACAACTCACTTCTCCCAAAAGTGTTGGCTCCACAGTCGAATCTGTAGGCTTCATATCAATCTCTTGTGACACTAACACTTCCGAAGGGGCTTTCGTAGTATTTCGTTCCATCGAGTCAATGTTCCTCCCATACGAAACATCCTAGACTAATTGGATTGACGACAACACCTTTGTCCCCACCTTCATATCTCGATGCACCGACACAAAAATTTTTGTTAACTAACCAGTGACAATATGAATTTGATCGGCCTATGGATACAGAGATGCTTGAATCCTGTCAAGAAAGTTTAAGCCAAGTACATAATCGTAATCATCTAATTGGATTACCTCAAATTCTTCCTTGCCCTTCTATTCTATAACACCCCTTACCCGTATTCAACACCGGAATAGGGTACGAGGCATTACCAGAACACATACACTTATAAACATGTTAAACCGAGTTATAAAATTTCACTCAAATTTAAACTCTTCAAATTTTTAACATGCTTTTATAAATCTTGACGTTATAACTTAAAAATACTATATTTGTAACAAATAGGGCTTCTGAGACCCAATACATACTCATGCAATTCAATACTTCATTTCCATTTCATTTAATTCACGATTCTTGTGTTCATGATTCAATTCAATTTCTCAATCCAATATACATTTCAATATCACAATAATTCATTTAATTCAAATCATATCATTTGCAATTTCCATTTAATTCACGTACAATTCAATTTCATTAAGTTCAATACTAATACATATTTATCGTTTAACTTAACATACCCTTTTTGCGTCATTTTACGCTTCAAGTATGAACTTAGTATTTCATTTCCTTTCCACTCCAGTTTCCTATGCATATCACACAAGATATGAACATTACACTCAACCATAGTCGCAAGCTAGTTTTTTTTTTTTTTTTGAAGACTAACCACATGATAAATCATTTTAATAAAGATTACAAACTTTAAACCTTACCACCCTTTTATGATCACAAGCATATTTCCATCTAGGCATTTACCATCTCAATGCATAATTTTATAATTTTAATGTGGCGTAATCCAACCATAACTTGGCCAAAGCCTAAGCATACACACCAAATATGCTAGCCAAATAAACATATAGTATAAGCATTATAAGCATGGATAAGCACCACATTTATTTATGTATCAAACTTACCAACATGAGTTAATTCATAAACCATTTCTGACATTGCTACATACCAAATCATATACCAAGTATACCACATACACATACTATGAAACTTTATTTTCTCACATGAACTTTAATCATAACTAATAATGCACAATTATAAACATCATTTCTTTTCAATCGTTTATAGATTATAATCGAGCATATGGCCAATTATACACAAATCATTCATATGTTCTTCCAATTTTCCTCCTCCTCCTCTCCATTCCACATCCTTAATGTACATAACACTCTTAGAAATAACATTTTCTATAGTTTCACTATTACTTACATGTATACTTAAAATTGTCTCTCTGAGTTAGAGTCACTAAATTATTTTTACCCAGAGCTACAGAGCTGCAAATTAAGAACCGTTAACTTTCCCAAAAACTAGATTCACATATCTTCTTACCATAAAATTTTCAAAGTTTTTGGATTAGCAAAATAGTACAGTTTATTCTTTAAATTTTTCCCTGTTTCACTACTCAACAGTTCTAACCTCTCTTCACTAAAAACTAATTATCTCAATGTACAGAATTTGGATATTGTTTTTATTTATTTCTCTTGAAAATAGATTCACTGAGGATTCTAAACATATAAATTTTATCCCATAATTATTTTTGTACAATTTTTTATAATTTTTCAAATTCAGAATGGGGGATTCTGAATTCATTCTACCTCTGTCTAACTAAACTTCAAATATCTCAAAATATAAAATTCTTTTGCTTTCTCTGTTTATTTTATGTGAAAATAGGCTCATTCAGCTTCAACTTCATATATTATTCAGCCTATAATTCAATTTCCACCATTTTTGGTGATTTTTCAAAGTCACACAACTGTTGCTGTCTAAACTGTTTTGTTGCTAAATGTACTATTTCATAATTTCACTTTTTCACTTTCAATCACAATTCAATTCAAAATTCACTTTTCCATTTCTAAGTCGATATTCAATTCAATTCCACACCTATATTCATTATTCAAGTACACTTACGGCACGTTTAGTTCGCTGTAATGGAATACAGGTGTAATGGAATAGAGCTGTAATGGAATATAGGCGTAATAGTAATTCAATTGTTTGGTTGAATGGAATGAAATAGATATGTAATAGTATTCTTGTGTTTGGTTGAATGGAATGATGTTGTAATAGCATAAGGAAAAAAAACTAAAATGACTAGAATACCCTTAGCAAAAGTTTTTTTAGGTAGATGGTTATTGTTATTGTTATTAAATTTTAATAAGATTATTAATATAAATAATAAATAATTTAATCATATTTTAACATAATTATTATTAAATATAATTTAATAAAAATCTTAATATTAAATATTCTTCTATGAATTTACTGAAATCATAATATATAATACTATAAAAAATAATTTAAAATAATTATTATTAAATATAATTTAATAAAAATATATAATTTAATAAAATTCTTAATATTAAATATTCTTATATGAATTTACTAAAATCATAATATATAATACTATAAAATATAATTTAAAATAATTATTATTAAATATAATTTAATAAAAATATATAATTTAATAAAATTCTTAATATAATTATTCTTATATGAATTTACTAAAATCATAATATATAATACTCTAAAATATAATTTAAAATAATTATTATTATATATAATTTAATAAAATATATAATTTAATAAAATTCTTAATATAATTATTCTTATATGAATTTACTAAAATCATAATATATAATACTCTAAATATAATTTAAAATAATAATTATTAAATATAATTTAATAAAAATATATAATTTAATAAAATTCTTAATATATTTATTCTTATATGAATTTACTAAAATCATAATATATAATACTATAAAATATAATTTAAAATAATAATTATTAAATATAATTTAATAAAAATATATAATTTAATAAAATTATTAATATAATTATTCTTATATGAATTTACTAAAATCATAATATATAATACTATAAAAATAATATATAATCTACTTTATTATTTTTAAACTGCAATACATATTTAATGTGCTAAAATGTCATTAGTGAAACAAATAATTTAATTATTCTACAATAAAAAAATATTAGCAGTAATTTAATTATTCTACAATAATTTAATATTCATATATTAACAAAAGGTTACATGAAATTCATGAAATTCTATGTCATAATCCATATGTTATACAGTTTTACAACATCAAAAAGTTAGAATATTGTAATGACATATCATCCCAAATATTACAAACAGAAAAAGTTACCAAAATATCATCAACAGAACCATGATTTTTATTGGTCAGCAAGAAATCTTTTGACCCAATCCAACCACACATCAGAACGTAAACTAAAGAAAATGAGCATTTGCGTTGGATGATCTGGAATTTTGCTCAATGCTCGATAACGCTCATCCACGGTTAAACCTTCTATTTCACATAAGGTTGGATATAAATTTATAGTTTTTTCTTGGATGATCTGGAATTTTTCTGACTTTTGTTGAACTACCACATCAGAGGCAATACTCCTACTGATTTGTTCGCCAATGGCCCGCATGTTTTCCGCCAATAAAGTGGCAGCATCATGAAATGAAGAAGAAATATGATCACTTGTATCAGAATTCTTTTTTTTTCTTCTTTGAAGATGTGGAACCCCCTTGGTTTCTATCTCGTTGCAGTTCTGTAGCAGAAACATCCATGTCATCCAAAAAGACATCAGCTTCGCAGTCATAGAATTTGTTTCTTTCTTCATTAATATCTGTAGTAGGTACATCCTGAACATTTATTTCTTCAATAACATCAGCGACTATTTGAGCATCTTTCCCAGTCGCTCGATCTCTTGCGTAGATGGCAGTAAGTTGATCGTAGTAAGGGAAACTACAATGTCTGAATTGGCCGGCTTCTTTATGACTTTATAAAAATGAGGAATTCATATTAGTTATAAGTTTGGTCAAAATAAGATAATAAATACTTGAAATAATTCTTACATTTATATAAGAGTTCCAAACCGCATCTTTAGCAACAACGAGCTGCCTATGCTCATCCTAACCAAAACCGCTATTGTTTTGGCCATTAAGCATGTCATACACGATTGACCAATCCCTTTTCAGTACCCTAATCCTCGATTCAATATTAGGTCTAGCCTTCAACATTGCATTGGGTAAAGCTTTTTCTAACATTTTTTCCAACTCGTTTAAATAATCGGCTTTGAACCCTGTATCAGCATTAAATGTTCCAACATTGTGCAAGTCCACAAAGCAGGAAACCAACGCTGCATCTTCTTCTGGAACCCATTTCCTTTTGGTTCCTCGAGATGTTTGGGAAGAAACATTTGATTCTAAAACACTTGACATAATTATCTTAAGAAAAAAAAACAAATTAAAATTAAGTTTAATATCATGAATCAAAATGTGAACACTTTATAAAATTAAAATTAAGTTCAATAACATGAATCAAAAAGCTCAACACTTTATAAAATTATAACACATGATGAATGAAAAAGAAATTAAATTATAATTCAACAAGTTTAGTACAATACAAAAAAAAAATTCAAACACCACCAAAGTTTCACAAACTAGATACATAAAATAACATAAACAAATTAACTCAAACTCATTTTGTCCCTAAACCTAACTAATTTCTAGATGCTTGCCATTCATCGAACATTTAGTTGGCTAGTTCCATCCTCCAAGTAGCCCATGCATCCGATGGATGAATATTTACGATATTCGGTTCATTATCATCTACCACATTACTAAGTAATCCTTCTCCCAACTCCGCTTCAATAGGATCAATACTCATATGGGTTTGAATAAAATTATGGAGCAAACAACATGCAGTTATGATTCTATTGTGCACCCTTACAGGATAGAATGATGGACTCCTAAGTATTTCCCATCTAAGTTTTAATAACCCAAAGCATCTTTCAATAACATTACGTGCTGAGGCATGTTTCATATTAAAAAATTCTTCCGGAGTACTTGGCTGATAACCCTAACGCCACTCATTCAAATGATATCGTTGTCCTCTAAAAGGTGCAAGAAATCCCTCACAATTTGTGTATCCAGCATTAACTAGATAACAACAACCTATAAAAAACACTTTTTTTTAAAATGATCAATTCCCCAATAATGTTTGATCTTAAAGAATAATTCAAAGTCCTCTAATTTTGTACTTTACCATGAGGAACTTTTAGTCCATGTCTCCTACTAATGGCATCTCGAAGAACCCGTCCATCAGCAACAAAACCTTCCCAACCAGGAAGAACATATACAAATTGCATATCAGGTGTACAAACATCTAACATATTTGTTGCTATGTCACCTTTTCACGTTCGATATCTAAGTTTATCAACTGTTGGAACCCTAATCTTGATGTGGGTTCCATCTAAAGCACCTAAGCAATTCTATATCACATGTATAAAACCTTGAGTTAGGATACTATATTTAAATCTAAATCAACTAAGTTATGTAGAAGCTATATATAGAACTCACTCCAATACCTTAAACCATTTTCATCTTGGATCTGTAGAATTAGCTGTAATTGGCTCTGCCTTTTTAAATAACACATCTTGTAAACGTATGACAGCATTTAAAACTTTGTGAAAAGATCTGCTAACAGTTTCCCCAGACCTATTAAAGTGATGCTTTATAACTCAATTTTTAAGATGATAAGATATGATATGTAAAAACATTGCCACTTGCTCATCAACAAGCATGTTCCTTGACGACTTCAATCCCCCTAACGTTTGTAACATCTCACATAGTTTAAAAAAGGAAATTCTATTCATCCTAACTTGTTCAATACAAGTCTCGTCACTAGAATTTATAAGCCTTTTCACATAATCTCGTTTTGCATAAAAATCTAAAATATAGGACCTAATCCTGGGTCTATAAGTATGTAGGCTATGGATGGCACCCAATGTAAGTAAGAACCAACTCGCAATTCTACAGATTTGCAACCATATTGTCAATGCAATACCAATTCTTTTACGCCTCACACTTTGTCCTATTAAAGGCAGACGAGCCATTACTGCAAGATATTAAAGTGTTATATAGCTTCAAATCGTAGTTAAAGGGTTACATTTCTCTAATACTAATTTCAATAACAGTAAAATAAAATTAAAGAATTTAATTGCCAAAGAACTTACAGTGATTTAGTGAATACAAGATGCTCAACTGTGGGTGGAGGAAGCAATCAAACAAGCCAAAGAATTCAAGTTGCAATAACACACTATAAAGAGAAATGAACAATACAAATTTAGAATATTTACTAAGTAAAAAATAGAAATTAAAATTATCTTTGCAACTTGAAATTCATTTCTTTATCAAATTAGTTGTCATGATATAAAAGCACTTTAGGCCTCGATAATACAATCACAGATGGCATGCCTTAGTCTATTAACCAAAACCTTATGTAGAATTAGACTATCCTTGTAAGGTGAACAAATTTTGAAATAGTCTAGAGCAATTTGCATAAATTCTTCGTCTTCAAAATCTTTGATCATGTTATTATGTTGATGCTTTGTAGGTATATGTATAGTTGAGCTAAAATTAAAATCTCATCTATATATTGAATTAAAATTAAAATTATATTTATACAATTGCACCAAAATAAAATTTTTAAATCACATTCTACATCAAATTAAAATTTAATATAATTTTAAGATTTATTTGAAGTTTTGTTGTTTCCATATTTATTATTAATATTCATTACAGTTAATTAAAACAATATTTTGTTAATTACAACAATTAAAGACTTTGTAATTATTAAACGGTATTTAATAATTAAATATATAATTTAATTATTTTTATTTTAATAAATTGGAATATTAAAAATAAAAAATATTAAAAATAAAAAAATTTAATTTAATTTAATTAATTTGTAAATATATAATTTAATTAGTTTTATGCATTTAATTGTTTTTATTTTAACAAATGCATTTTTTAATAAATTGGAATATTAAAAATAAAAAAATCCAAACTTTACTTGAATTACAAAAATAAACAAATGCATTATTTAGTAAATTGAAAAACAAATGCATAAAACCAATCCATAACAATAAAATTAAAACTTGAATAATAATTGAAAAATAATAGTTAAAATTAAAAATAAATTGTTTTGCACTAACTATTACAATAGTCACTCAAAACTGATTTGCACAAACTATTACAACCACCTTAGTCAACTAAACAAATAATCGAACAAGAAATGAAACAAACAAGCTAGTCGAAACACTAGTTGCGCATATTCTCAGTAGAAATCAACTTTTAAAACTTGATCAATCCCAATTAATCATCTGCTAACAGTTTGACTTCCATGCTTATCAAACAGTTTACTAGTGTTTACTACTGTAGATATATAGCAATATGACTATTCTCGATTAAAATAGTTTACTAGTGTTTGAGAAATTCAATTGGGAGACTAATAAGACATCTTAATTGACCTATGCTATCATTTTCTCAAACATGCCATAGTCAAACACTTTACAATGTTATTTGTTTAAGAGCTGCGAATTGCAATCTTAATCAACCTCAGGTTCTGCATGGCATAGAAAAAGGAACTGCATAGAAAAAGTAATCCATATACAAGAGGTATCTTTAGATACAAAAAGTAATCCATACTGTTTTGCACATACATATTTAACAATATAAAGAGAACAATATAGCTAATGGTGAATAAATAAAACACAGGGCAAGTTTCATAATCATTAGGCGTAATGTGAGCAGATTCAGTACGCGCAATGAACCACAACTCATAACTAAATTTTCATATTCATTCACAAATCAGGACACCCTATTGAATTTGTTCACAAACAAGGGATAAGTAGATTCAGTAGTTCCAAACGAATGTGTATGGTTAACAATCCCTCACAATTTCTTATACCTCAGAATAAAAAGTGAATATATCATGCATATATGGGTGTGGGGTTCTGAACCTCCAATGGTAATGCATGAAACTACAACAACAATAGAGATAATCCATAAATAGAAAACATCAACTTAATACAGACAAACATCAACTTAATACAGAAACCAAAACATGAACATTATAACACAGGACCTTCTTTATTTAATAGTTTTAATATAATATTTGCAACTTTTTTGGTTAATTTAGATGCTTGGTGCATGCATATATGAATCATACATAAAAAGTCAGAATCCAATACAGGGTGTACAAAGTTACACTTTGTTTATTTCATTTTATACTATTGGATCCAACCTTCTTGTGTGGTATCTCAATTTTAAAAAATAAAACTAAAATGAGATAATAATATTATTACAATGTACCGTGTTTTATAGTTTGGACAAGAAAAGGCAGGACCTTCTTAAATGCAATGTCACTGGTCAACAAGACTGGAATGCTCGCCTGTTTATCCTGGTGGAAATCAAAATGCTATCATTGTTAACATTTATCAGCATAAAGCCTTCATCTTTTGTGCAAACAAATTTTAAATTAACAAGCCTGGTTTGCAGGACTGGATCCTTGAAAGCCAGCAAGGTCTTAAACAATCCAATGTTGCAGATCAATGCACGTATAGGTATAATTCTGGACCCAGAACAATATTATTGTAAACTCTAAATCCTGACTCTCACCCAACTAATCAATCTTCTCTAAAGAAAAACTTCAACTTAATACAGAAACCAAAACATGAACTCCAACAAATTTCAAGAAATGTAAATAAACAGAACTCAACTAGTCGAAATCACAAGCCATTCGGAAAATAATAGAATCAGTCAAACATGCAATAGAATAAACAAATAATAGAACCACATTGAAAAAATTTTCATCTGTTCAATCAAACATGCAATAGAATCAGTCAAAGAAAAGCCGAATGGAAATCATAAGAAACGAATCAAAATTAGGAGAACAAAATCAAATATTCCAGATTTGAGCAAAAGCAAAACTAAATCAATTTTACAGAAAAGAAAAGAAAAGAAAAAAAGGGAAAGAGTGCAAGCATTTTTCGTTCTTGATAAAATAGAGAAAAGAAAAGAAACGTGAGAAGAAAAGAAACGTATGAGAAGAAGAAGCAGAAATCAATGGAAAGCAAAAGAATTGCCTTACAATATGGAAGGGAAATGTCGGAGAGGATGAAGCTTGATGAGGGTAGAAAATGGAAAAAAAAATGAGAATTGGGGGGAATCCCTAATCGGCGCTGAAGGGGGGGAATGGTTATTACAGCCAATAGGGGTAATAGGGGCAGAACGGAATCGGGCTGTAATAACATTACAGCCAACCAAACTCACGTTTGGTGGTGGGCCCAGGGAATTTCGGGGGAATGCATACCTATTCCCCCCAACCAAATGCCTCCTTAGTCAATTTCCCGATGAACACTTTGAAATAATAACAGATACTCGGTGGATTCAGCACATAGCAATCACCTTACTAATCAATGATGTTCGGTTCACATAGTAGCCTACACATAGTACTACACATGTGAGCATTACCATCCGATACACGTAGTAGCCTACACATAGTACTACACACGTGATCGAAACTATCTGGTACGCATAGTAGCCTGCACATAGTACTACACATGCGACCTATCATTCCGGTACACATAGTAGCCTGCACATAGTACTACACACGTGACCATCACTTTCACTTTTACATAGTGGCCTACACACAGTCCGTGCCACACATGTGATCATTTCTGTCACTTCATTCGTATCCTTTTTTATTCCAAAAGTGCATTCGGGAATTTTTCACTTTTCTTTTTACCGATCAATTTTAATTTCTCGTATTTCTTGATTTATAACAATACATTTAACTTAAATAACATTCACACTATTCATTCCAGTCCAAAAATCATAATTTGGTAAAATTACATTTTTCCCTTAAAGTTTCACAAAATTACGAGCCCTAGGCTCATAAAATAATTTTTATTGAATTTCCTTGCATTTTAGGCTTAGCCGAACCATCTTATGACAGTTTCCATTCACAATTTTCACTTATTCACAAAATTATGACACATTTTATAACTTTTACAAATTAATACTTTTAGACATTTTATCGAAAATTACTTAACACAAATCGTTTATCACACTCCAAACATTCATATTCTTCCATAGAACATCAAAATACATGCATATTCTCCATGGGTAAATTTTTAAACATCAACTCTAGCTGAAATAAATGGTAGAAATAGGTAAATCATATTATGATAATATCAAAAATGTAAAAATCATTAAAAACGGGGCAAGGATGGACTTACTATTGAGCTTGGAAGCTTGAAAACCCTAACCATGGTTTCCCCTTGCTAAATTCGGCCTTATGGAGAAGATGGAAAAAAATTGGCTTTTAATTTTATTTTTAATTCATTTTAATAACTAAATGACCAAAATACCCTTAATAAAAAACTTTGTAAACATGCCTAATCATGCTCATTTTTGTCCACCAACTTAACCAATGGTCTAATTACCAACTTTTTCACTTTTTACAATTTAGTTCTTTTGACTAAATTGAATGCCCAAACGTCAAAATTTTCGAACGAAATTTTCACGAAATCATTTTGTAAAATCGTAGACCATAAAAATATAATGAAAATAAATTTTTTTCTCGTTGAATTTGCGGTTCCGAAACCACTATTCTGGCTAGCCCCAAATTCGGGCTGTTACACATTCGCCGATTTGTAGTTCTACATCATGAACTACTCTCACAGTTGGGGCCTCTTCGGAATTTACCGTCTTAATCTTCCTATTCGATTTCCTAATCAAGAGACCAAGTTTCCCCACAACCTTTTCCGATATGAACAAGTTCGATGCTCCTGTATCGACAAAAGTACTCATCTTTTGACTTTCAATGTTGATGTCTACAAACATTAACCCTTCTCCACCATTCCTTTTCTTTAGAATGAGCACCATCGAATTAACCGTCGATATCTTTTTCTCAATAGGCTTCACCTCTTTCGGCTCATCATTCCTCTTGATAGCCGAAACTAAAGATACATTTGGGCAGTCCCTTTTCATGTGTGGTCCCTTACAAAAGTAGCATAATAACTTTCTCCTATTTTTTTCGAGCTATTAGGTCTCCACTTCCTATTTCGTGGTTTCCTATTATCCCCGTCGCTACTACTACTGTTGCAATAATAGCTATGTCCCTCTTCATCTTCCTTATAGTACCCACCATTGCCCCTCCTGTTGGGCATGGAAGATTCAAACTTGTATCTTCTCGGAACAAGTTCCACTATGGACTCTACTACCATCATGGCATTGGTAAGTTCCTGAACTCCTCGACGTTGCAATTCTTACTTCGCCCATGGTTTCAACCCATTTGTAAAGGAGAAAAATGTCTCCTTCTCGCTCAAATAAGAGATCTAGAGCATGAGTTCACTGAACTCCCGCACATACTCCCTAATCGTGCCTCGTTGCGTAAGTCACTGCAACTTTACTCGAGCTTCATCCTCAGCATACTCGGGGTAAAACTATACTTTAAATTCCTTTTGGAACTCCTTTCAAGTCCCAATCTTGATCCCACCACGTCTCACATTAATGGACCTACGTCGCCACCATAACAAAGCAACGTCAGTAAAATACATAGCAATAGTATTTACCTTTGTGGCATCATCTTCGATGTTCATCACACGGAAGTATTACTCCATGGCCCAAAGAAAGTTGTCCACTTCACTTGTAAACCTTGGCCCTTTAAATGATTTAGGTTTAGGAACATCCATTTCTTTTTGCTTCGGCTTTGAAGCCAACATTCCATTACCTATGGCAGCCTTGAAAATCTTGAGCTCCCCTTTAAGCTCATTGATCTCCTCCTTCAAAGCTGTTACCATAGCCTCGATAGCATCGTCCTTCCCAGCCAGCTTATTCTCCAAGGAGCCAATAATATCCCACACAAATTCTTTGAGCTGCTCTTGCATTGTTCGCAACCCATAATTGAGTCTATTGTCGACATCGCTGATTCTCTCCTTGACCTCCCCCATAGACTCCTCGAGAGTGACGACTCGATCCTTCAAAGCTGACAATAAGTCCCTCGATCGACTCACTTTTCTGGCTCTTCCTCGGGTCTCCATTGGCTTACTCTAACTAACAACTTCTTTCGACATCCCAATAGTGCCGTCGAACCAATAGCTCTGATACCATTTGTTACGGGGCTAGATATTTCATCTCGCGATCCATGCTGCCTTAGGCGATTTTTTCGTCCAAACTTGCCTAAGTCAGACTTTACTCAAGTAAGGATTCCTTAAGAACCCCTCAAAGGCACCAATTTATATAGCGGAAGCAAACTTATGCCAAAAGAAGCCACAAGGAATAATAGAAAGCCACAGAAAAGAACACACACCAGGTGTTTGAGTAAATGCTCTCAAAATTCTATTACTATTAAAAATTCAATATATAATGGAATGAGTACAAAGGAGGGGGAGGCTCTTTATTTATAGTTGAGCTCCCTCAAAACTGATGGTAAAGATACATTTACATCGACGGACGAGATTAGTCATATCCCTTGATTTTAGGGATTTACAAGATATGCCATATCAAATCTAATCCAATCTTTACAAGATATGATTCCCTTAGTCTTCTAAGATTAGTTACTAAATTAGCCTAAGTTGTCATATCTTCATTATCGAGCCAACCAAGCTTCAATCTGACAGGCTTCTCCAACAGTTCTTTGAATCAGGCCAGTTCTCATGGGCTAAATGATCTTCATCTTATCGACAAATCTCTATGGGGCACATCTTATGCCATGGTCATGGGCTTTGCACTTTGACACGTGACACTTGAATGTCACTTTGGTTATACAGTAAGCATAAATCTACAATATCTTTTAAGTACTTAAGAGTCCATTTCACGGCCTACTAGTGCTTGCCAGGACAGTCCATATATTTGCTAACTAAACTGATTGCATGTGAAGTTTGGATGAGTGCAAACCATTTGCACTTGAGTATGAGATATGAGACATTTGCTGCTTTTCTTCATCAAATTGTGTAGACATTTCTCCAGAGTTTTTCACAATATTGCATTGTTGTAGTCCGTTGCTTTTTATTAATGGAAATGATAAACATGGCTTCAACTCTTCTATTTACTTTATTTTAAATATCATAGTGATTAAATTATCTGGTTTAGATAAAGCCCAAATTACTCAGTAAAAATAGTTAATTGCGTCATCAATTATCCTTTTTTTTCATTCATTTTATTTTAAGAGGAAAAAAGTTGCTATTTTCCTATTATTAATACTAATAAATAACTGAACTATGGAACATAAGAAGAAGAAAGGAGCAGTTTCTATTATGCTAAGGATAGTTGTAGTAGTAATGATGAATGAGTTTATATTTATCCCGCGCAACCTCCACTTTATTTACTTTTTGCAAAAGAAAAAATGGGTTGGATCACACAAATCTGTCCATTCAGATCATTGCAAAAATTCTGAGGTAAATAGAATAGAAAGGCAGCTACTTAGCTGGCTTTCAACACAATGTTAACGTTGTACCATCATCACCAACTAAAAGGTGCTTACATCCATCCCTACATCAACGTTAAACTGGTGTCCACACATAAAAAATTTTATCGCTTTACCTGTCTTGAGATTTTACTCCCCGCACGTGCCCAGATATAGGAGATACATGATTATAGATAATTCAATTTTACTTCATATTCTCTGAAAAGTTCTACTTTATGAGTTGAGGCCCAAAATTTACTTTTTTTTCTTTTTTACAAGGGAAAAGTAGATGGAAATCAAATATACAGGGAGGAAAAAAGAACAACATTCTTTCAAAAGAATGGCCAATGGTGTGGGGTCTCCTCAATGATGTGGATTGTTAAAATAATTAGCCTTAAACTGGAAATTATTAACTTTATTATCGTTATGCAGTAAAACACAACATTTTTGGGCTCCATGTTTTTGATAATTAAAACACCAGACACCTTGAAGACAAACTTCCTTGTTTCCATATAAATACTAATCATTATTGTGGATAGAAGAAAAAAAACACAAGTTTCTTTAGGATTTAAGGTCAAAGTGTATAAATCCGATATGTTATCAAGTAGACTGTTTATGTTATTTTAATATTGGATATGATTATGCATCCAAAATAATATATATATTTTTAAGAACATGAAACATAATAATATGCATATGTTTGGAGAGAAATATTTTTTAGAAAATATTAATTAAATAACTAGGAAGGAGTTGGAATTAGTTTGGTCGTGTTTCCAGCAACATGTTTTCACGTGCATGCTTTGGCTATATAGACCAACGAAAATTATGGTAAGAGAGCCTGTTCTCAAATCATGCATTTCAATGAATAAATAATTATGACCATTTTTATAACACAGGATTACCATCCGTATTTACTAGATTACAAAAACAATTAATAACCCTTTTCTTCAAGATTCTTAAACCAAGATGGGAAGAATGCATTTGTTAGTCTATTATTTCGAGTTTTACAAGTACCGATTTCCACCAGTTGAGGCATTTCTCTTTATGAACTGTATATGCGAGGTTAGAGAACATTATTGACAATCCAAATTGACTACCAAAAAACAACAATTTGAAAATTTCTCTAAAAAAAGTCCATCTCATTTATAATTTTTATACAATATGTTTTAAAGGCAAATATAGCAGTTTAGTGGGTGAAAATAAATGATAGTTTAAGTTTGGGATATAATTTCATACTTTTTAAATTAACTCTTTAGCTCTCTGCATCTTGTAACGTATTAAAGTATATATTGTCCTTGATGCTTTCAAGGCATGCAAAGACGAGATGACAGCAAAGAATCCAATGGATTTTCTGTAAGTTAGGGGCACATCCATCTCCAGCGTGGCATCCAAAAGGTGACGTGGACTCAAACAAGCAAATAAGAAAATGACACGCGGCAAAAATAGAACTCATGTCAGCTTCGGGTATATGATAAGAGGTCAAAAGTGTCAGTGTGAAAAGAAAAAGCTTTTTTGACTTTTTGGACCAGGAAATCACGCGCTCTCCTTCGTAATGCTAAAAACACTTCAATGTGTTAGAATACAAATATTTTATTAATATTTTTTGTTAATATTTTATCTCATCCTCAATTTTTAATAAAAGAATTATTGATGGTGAAACCTAATTTTTCATATCAATTATCATATTCAATGATTAAATATTACTTTTATCTATTTAGTAAATAAGAATATTAAGTTTGATGCCTAGATTTGAAAGAAATATAATAATTATATCATTTATAAATACTATTAATATGTACAGTTGTATTCCTAAAGCATTAGGGTAAGGAACTCCTCGAAGTTGGTAAAGTTAATAGACGGACAAAGGCAGGGCCTAGAAGGGAATATACTAAATTTATAAAATTAAAATAGTTTAATTTGACAATTACATTGACTAATAATTCAACTTAACAGCACTCAAATCACAGCTAATATCAAGCGTTATCCATAAGTATTGCTCCCAACTATTCCTTTTAACATTATATTTATATTGCTAATCAACTGATAAATCAAAATACATTTAGATAATAAATTTGGATCAATGCATTAAAAATGAATATGAATATCTAAATTATAAATTCCTTTTACAAAAGCCAAAAGGAGTATATAAATTGTCTTCTTAAAGTTTTATTTGAATCATATGCGATAAAATATAATCTGGTTAATATATACGAAGATATTTGAATTTGGTAATTTGTATCTATTTGATATTTGAATTTTTTGGACTTAATTGGTACCTAAGCTTAAAAATCGTAAGTTAATTTGATACCTGTTTTAGTACCTGACTAACACCATAAAATGTGCTGACATAGTACTAATAATCAATAACATGGTGACATGTGATAAAATATGATAAAAGTATGAATACGATTACTTTACTAGCTACATCACGAGCTTAAAAAAGAACTCGTGACCCAATTGAATAGCTGGAAGTAGGTGTTTGGGTTGCCATTTGTCGTGGTGTCAAAAGGTTTAGTGTTTCCTAGTATGTCTGTTGATCTAGTTACGAGTAAAACCAAAAGTTATCTAAGTGTAATTAATTGAATAATTCAGGGTAGGTGCTTGGGTTGTCGTCTACACTCGCATTCAAATGTGATCATCCTAAATTCAATAAAGTGAACAAGCATTAAAAAAAAGAGAGAAAAAAATAAATGCTTAATCATGTATATTTTTTAATATTTTGAGCTTCTCTTCTATCTCATGCTTATTTAAGGGTTTTAGTTGAATGAGTTGTTGAAAAAAAGAATTTGATACTTTGTGCTCAATTGAATCCAAAGGTAGCTAGGTGCTTAGGGCGTGAACTTAATTTTCCTTCTTATATTTGACCCTAACCCTTACAGTCCTAACTGACTTTAAAAACATGTTAAAACTTGACAATTTCTTGATTTTTCTAACATTTCTTATTAGGAAGAATGATCACAGATGGGCATCAAGATCTATTGATTCTAATTCTTTTTAACTGTATAAATTATTGTATTTGTTATATTTTGATTAGCATATAGAATTCCGATTGTATTCATAAAAACATGTTTGCTTGTTTCATTTGTATATGATAGTATTTTCAACTATCGATTTGAGTTAAATATTTTTTTAGGTTGCATATGCATTTGCTTTAGTGTTTTATGCTTGAGGACAAGTATGATTCAAGTGTGGGGAATTTCATACGTGAGTAATTTCCTAATTATTTGTGATATTTCTTCTCTTGAATTATGCTATTTATGTTAGAATCATAAAAATCTTGATACAAAACTTAAAATTGTAAACCATGATCTGTCATGTCAAATCATTAAAATAGGTCAAGAACAAAACTAGATATGGAAGCGTACCTAAATTCATCAATTTCCTAAAATCTACGAATCTTGGGGTTTTGATATTCTAAATTAGCACAAAAGTAATCTAGAGAAGGTGGCTCTCTCTTTTCTAAAGATAGGATATTAGAAAAGTTACCTTGTTGTTTAATTTGGGGACCATAACCCTAATATATAACTTTGGCACATTAGACCTAATTTCTAATCAACCCATCATCAATTAGAAATTAGTTACTAGAGTATCTACACATATTTGAACCATACTTTATTTAATAATTAAAGCTCAATAAATTTTAACCAAATTAGATCACTTTTAATTTGGGCTAACATATTATTATATTAAATAATATGTAATTATCTTTATTATATATGTGATGTCCATATTTTCTAACAATCTCCCACTTGGACCACATATATATACTAATTACTCTATAATTACATGTCATTATATAACCTTATGAGCTCAAAACTTTACTATCATATCCAAAAGGTATTCCGAACAATCTCGTCCATTAATTATGTTAACATAGAACCAAGGCGACTTTCGTTACATATATCATAACTAAATTCATCCCTGATCACATATATTTACACAACCAAATGATATAGATCAAGTATGGATATGTAGCATGGAAATTACATGCAATATGATCTAAACATGTCTATTTCTAACTGGTTCTCCTTAAACCTTAGTGAGATTAAACCTTACCAAAATAAGAGTGTGAAGAAACCAAATAAACTTTATTTATGCAGAAAATAAACTTAATATCTATAAACTAAAATAACTGAAAAGGTGTAATACCCCTAACCCGTATCCATCGCCAGAATAGGGTTACGAAGCATTACTAGAATTTACGGATTAAATAATAGTCATTTCATATCATCTAGCATTCATATCAGAAACCAATCAAAATCAATCATATTGTCCCTTATGCGAGCCTTCGAGACCCAAAATACACTTTAGAAATAAGTCAGGACTAAATCGAGTACTCAAAGAATTTTTCAAAAAACATCAAAAATTATCAAAGGTGCAGGGGACACACGCCCGTGTGGTCAGGCCGTGTGGCTCACACGATTAAGAGACATGCCTGTGTCTCAGGCAGTCTAGGCATTCGAAAAAGGGGTACACAGCCATGTCCTATCCCGTGTCCATACTCGTGTAACTCTTTGACTTGGGTCATACGGCCAAGCTACACGCTCGTGTGCTAGGCCGTGCGAGTAATCTGTTTTGTGCCAATTAAAGATACAGGGGACACATGGCCGTGTCGCTTGGCCGTGTGCCACACACAGCTGAGACACACGCCCGTGTGGACAAAAATATGCCATTTTCTAAGCCACATTTCTTACCAAAAATTGACATCAACCTAACTCAACATTTTTACACAACAATAAGCCATAACAAGGCATTCAAATCAAGCTAAAATAAAATCTCAAACATAAAATATCATCACATATATCCAAGTATCTAAACTTAATTGACCAAATACACAAATATGCATATTTTTACCATACATACCAAATCAAACCAAGTCTCAATATACCTATAATTTTCCATCATTCATCCATTTCAAACACACACCAAACATGATAATGCTACTTATATACATATCAAAATATACCAATCACATGCCATACAAACGGCTAATTTCAACAAAACACTTATATGCCACATTGGCCAAAATAACCTATACATGTCATTATAACTAAAAATAATTTACTAATTATACCAAAAAGGCTACTGGATAGTGTGAATCTGCTTTGACTAGCTTCCAACCAAAACGAGCTTCCAAATTACTATAAAACATAGAAAATAATACAGAGTAAGCATTTAAGCTTAGTAAGTTCGTATAACATGGAATTTAACTTACCATTTAATAACATTTAAGGTAAGCATACATGAAATGTCCAAATTAATTTGGCCAAAAGCCTAAACACATATCCTCATCATGTTAGCCATGTAAACACATATAATAACCCATAAACATGTGTGAACATAGTCATCAAGCAAGTTCCACACATGTATCATCATTCATCTCATAATTTATTATATCATGTAATGTCATTTTCATGTATTTCAAATATATACCCACAATAGTTCGTTTCAAATTCATATTGTCTCATATCAGAACTTTGTCCGTTGAACCATGTAAAATATCGTTGGATACAAGGGTAGTACAATCAAATTGTACAAAACTGTAATCCGTCAATTCATGTACATGCTGCTCATACAAGCATGTAACTGGGAAGCTCCTCCGAGTCATATAACGGGAAACTTATGTGAGCTAAGTAACGGAGAACTCATACTAGCTGTATATCGGGAAGCTCTTGCGAGACAAATATCGGGAAGCTCATGAGAGTCAAGTATCGGGAAGCTCAAGAGAGTTGTGGTGTGTCTACAACACATGCATGATCACAACCATATGGGGAACCCTAATGACATGTCATTTGTATCCTTCGAATTTCTAAGGTTCAAACGGGACTTGATAATTATCAGATTTATAATCATAATTACACATGGCAATTTGTACAAATCACACACAACAACATTCAAGCTTAAAACATAGAAATATACAATTTAGTTACATGAACTTACCTCGATAAGTATATGTAGATACGAAGGCTACTAATCCGATACTTTTTCTTTGCCTCGATAACTCCGTATTAGGTCTATCCGGATTTATACAAATGAATTTAACTCAATTTAATATAATTCATATTCAATTCAGTCCAACACACATTTTTGGCAAAATTACTATTTCCCCTATACTTTTAATTAATTACAATTTAGTCCCTAGACTCAAAAAATAAAATTCATACAATTTAATCCTTATTCAAGACGAGCCGAATTTCATACACATCAATAGTAGCCCATGTATTTCATAAAATTCAAAATTTTTCCATAAAATTTTCATCTTTTCAATTTAGTCCCTAATTGAAAATTTCATCAAAATTCTCTTTACAAAAATTTCATCAAAATTTCATTTTCTATCATAAAACTTCAAAATTCAACTATAATCATCCATGGCAGAACCCTAATTAGTTAATGGTTTTGTAAATTAATCCCCGAGATAGTTAGATTAAGCTATTACGATCTCATAAATATAAAAATCATTAAAAATGGAATAAGAATACTTACCCAAAAGAGCAAAATAAGCTTGCTAAAACTCAAGCTTCCATGGCTAGGGTTTCCATGTTTTTGATGAAAGATTATGAAAATATATATTTTTTCTTTTATTTAATATTACTTTAATCTCCAATTTCCAAAATTAACCTTAATAATTTATCCAATTTCCAATTATGAATAATCATTCTTATCCACTAACTACTCTAAATGGTCTATTTGTTATATGAGGACCTCCAATTTAAAATCCCATAGCTATTTGATACCTTTAGCTACTAGAATTCAATTTTTACATTTTATATAATTTAGTCCTTTTTATCAAGCTAGGCATATAAAAGGTAAAATTTCTTAACAAAATTTTCATACGATATTTCTATCATACTATAGACCATAAAATAATATTAAAATAAATTTTCTTCTGACCTCGGATTTGTGGTCCCAAAACCACTATTCCGATTTCACTGAAAATGGGTTGTTACAACTCTCCCCCTAAAAGAATTTTCGTCCTCGAAAATCTTACCAGTAAAAAGGTTCAGATATTGCTTTCTCATAATTTCCTCGAGTTCCTAAATAGCTTATTCTATTCCATGTCTCTGCTAAAGAACTTTTACTAAAGCTACATTTTTATTTTTCAATTCTTTCACCTCACGTGCTAGAATTTTGATCAATTCCTCACTGTATGTCATATCAGGCTGAATTTCAACATCCGTCAGAGAAATAACATGTGAAGGGTCAGATTGATATCGTTGTGACATAGACACATGGAAGACATTGTGGATTCTTTCAAGTTCTGATGGTAAAGCTAATCGGTACGTAACAAGTCCAATTCTCTCAGTAATCTCATACGATTCGATAAATTGTGGACTCAGTTTTCCTTTACAACCGAACCGGAGAATTTTCTTCTAGTGCGAGACTTTCAAAAATACTTTGTCGCCAACTTGAACTCTATTTCTTTACGTTTAAGACCCGCATAAAATTTTTGATGATCATAAGCTGCTTTCAAGCTATCTCGGATAACTTTCACTTTTTTCTCAGTCTCACGAATCAAATCAATTCTGTGTATCTTTTTTTCACTGAGCTTAGTCCAATATAATGGAGTTTGAAATTTGCGACCATACAGAGCCTCATATAGTGCCATCTTTATACTTGACTGAAAACTATTATTATAGGCAAATTCGACTAATGGCAAATATTTCTCCCAATTACCTTCGAATTCTAAAACACAACATCGAAGCATATCTTTAAGAATCTGAATCACACGCTCGGACTGACCATCATTCTGAGGGTGAAATATGGTACTAAAATGTAATCACGTACCTAGAACTTCCTTAACCTTTTCCAAAATCACGATGTGAACCGCGGATCTCTATCCGAAATAATGGAGACTGGTACTCCGTGCAACTTGAAAATCTCTAAAACATATAACTCAGCCAATCTGTTAAGTAAGATATCTGTACATACTGGAATAAAATGTGCAGACTTCATCAAACGATCAACGATAACCCAAATGACATCTTTCTTTTTCGGAGATAGGGGTAACCCCGATACAAAATCCATTGTAACTTTATCCCATTTCTACTATGGTATCGTTACTAGTTGTAACAGTCCCAAAGGTACCTGATGTTCAGCTTTAACTTGTTGACATATCAAACATCTAGATATAAAATCTGAAATATCACGTTTCATTCCTGGCCACCAGTACATCTGTTTCAAATCATTGTACATTTTATTACTTCCCGAATGAACAGACATACTACCTCTATGAGCTTCGTACAAAATTTTCTATACAAGCTCTGGATTCTTCGGTACACAAACCCTGCCTCTGAATAACAAACAATCATCAGATCCTACCTGAAATTCTAAATCAGAAGTCGACTCACATTGTACCCGTTTAGCTTGCAACTTATTATAACATTTCTGAGCTTCACAGATCTATTTTAGAAACATCGGTTTAGCTTTTAACTCAGCTAAAATTGAACCATCGTCAGACAATGACAATTGTGTATTCATTACTTGTAAGACAAACAAATATTTTCTACTCAGAGCATCCGCAACTACATTTGTTTTTCCCGGATGATAATCAATAACCAACTCATAATCTTTTAATAGTTTGAGCCATCTACGTTGTCTCAGATTCAAATCTTTCTGCAACATTAGACACTTTAAGCTTTTATGATCAATAAATATATGACACTTTCACTGAACAAATAGTGTCGACAAATTTTCAGCGCAAATACAATAGCGGCCAATTCTAGATCATGTGTCGGATAGTTCTTTTCATGTGGCTTTAACTGCCTAAAAGCATAAGCTATTACTTTACCTTCTTACATCAAAACACAGCCTAGACCATTCAATGACGCGTCAATATAAATCACAAATTCCTTACCCGATTCAGGCTGAAACAGAGCTAGTACTTCAGTCAACAAAGCTTTCACCTGGTCAAAAATTTGCTGACATTTATCAGACCGTTCAAATTTTACATTTTTCTGTAATAGCCGTGTCATCGGTGTAGCTAACATTGACAACCTTTTTACAAATCTTCGATAATAACTAGCTAATCCCAGAAAACTTTTGACTTCAAATACATTTTTCTGTGGTTTCCAGTTAACAATAGCTAAAATTTTATTCGGATAAACTCTAATACCTTCAGCCGATACTATGTGTCCCAAAAAACTCATTTCTTGAAGCCAAAATTCACATTTGTTAAATTTAGCAAACAATTGTTTATTTCATAAAGTTTGCAGTACAATTTTCAGATGTTCGGCATGTTCAATCTCATTTCGAGAATATACTAGAATATCATCAATAAATACCACAACAAATCTATCCAAATCCATAGATACCGCAGGTGCATTAGTTAAACTAAATAACATCACAAGAAATTCATAATGTCCGTACCTGGTTCTAAATGTTGTTTTCGGTACTTCTAAATCTTTCACTTGTAACTGATCATAGCCAGAACGAATATCAATATTTGAGAACTCTGTGGCACCTTTCAACTGATCAAACAAATCACTAATATGAGACAGTGGATATTTATTCTTGATTGTAACTTTGTTGAGCTGACGGTAATCAATGCATAACCTCAATGATCCGTCTTTTTTCTTAACAAACAGAACCGGTGCACCCCAATATGAAAAACTAGGTCGAGCAAAACCCCAATCAGTAAACTCTTGCAATTGTGCTTTCAACCTTTTTAACTCAATAAGAGTAATTCTGTATGGTGCTATCGATATCAGTGTTGTTCCCGGTACAAGGTCTATAGCAAATTTAACTTCTCTAACTGTCGAAAATCCAAGTAACTCCTCTGAAAACATGCCAGGATACTCGCAACCCACTGGCACTAATTAAAGCTTCGACTCAGACACTTTAGCATCCAATATATAAGCAAGGTAAGCATTACAACCTTTTCTCACATATTTCTGTGCTGACGTAGCTGATATCACAATAGGCAACCCATTCAATTTATCTAATTCAATATGAAACATCTCACCATTCTGACATTTCAATATGATATGCTTTTGTCTATAATTTACTACAGCATCATGCAGAGTTAGTCAATCCATGCCCAATATCATATCAAATTCATCAAACAATAATAGCATCAAATCAACTAGAAAATAGTAACCCCGAATCATTAACGGATAGTTCTTGCAAATCTTATCAACTAACACGTACTGGCCTAGAGGGTTTGTGTAACACCCCTTACTCGTATTCCTTACCGGAATAGAGTACGAGGTATTACTAAATTTTTAAAAAAATTTCGACAGCATTTCTGCTTGTTTTTGCTTAAACCTCCTGCAATTTCCAACCACAATTCAAATTTCCAACCAAAACAGTTGTATAAAGATACACAATTTAACTATTTATAAACGCCACATTTAGATCGAACCATAACATATATATATATACAGTGACGCCACATTACATAAAGTCGTCTATACATGCCATAATTTCCAGAATACCAGTAGCAAAATACCCAAACGCGGATGATAGTGTGGATGATTGTCCGACTCCGTCCCAATTCCAAGTTGATGGATATCACTATAATCAAGGGAAAAATAAAATCAAGTAAGCATATAGCTTAGTAAGTAAACATATGACAAGTGGATAAAATTCCCACATGATTACACCAAAATATAACTTTTATCACAAATAAATTTCATTATTTGGTCAAATTCCAGCAAGCAGTATTTCTGCATCATGGTCACTAATTTATTTTTATCGGGAGCTACAGGGATCCAAATCAGATTCTGTAAATTTTCCCTGAAACTAGATTCATATATATTTCCACCATAAAATGTTCATAATTTTTGGTCAGGCCAATTAGTACATTTTATTCATTAAAGTTTCCCCTGTTTCACTACCCGACAGTCCTGGCCTCCCCTTACAAAAATTCACATAACTCTCTATACAAGTTTCAAACAATGTTCTCGTTTGTTTCTATTAAAAATAGACTCAAAAAGGAATCCAGGCAGATAAATTTCAAGTCATAATTATTTTTTTATAATTTTTTGTGATTTTCCAAAGTTGGAACAGGGGATTTCGAATTCAATCCAACCCTGTCTCAGTAAAATTTAAATATCCCCAAATATATAATTCCTTTGCTTTCCCCACTTCTTTCATATGAAAATAAACTCATTCAAATTAAATTTCATATTTTATTCAACCTCCAATTCATTTTTCACCATTTATGGTGATTTTTCAAAGTTGCCCAACTGCTGCCATTCAAAACAGTTTTGCATTCAAATTGTCTCTTTTGTATTTTTTTTATTTTTCCTCCCATCTTATACATGGGTTGATTAAGTATCAAACCAATACTCCTCCCATAAACTTGTCCACCACATATATGAATATTCACCTTCTCAATTTACTCGTTGAACACTCGGAATTTTAACCGTTGTTGGTGGATTCCGCACTTAGCACCACCAATGAATCGGGGAATCAGCACACAGCAACCCCTTGGGGGAATCAGCACTTAGCAACCCCCTTCACATTTCAGATGCGATGGAATCAGCACTTAGCAACCACCAAATGGGTCGGGGAATCAGCACTTAGCAACCCCTCGGGGGAATCAGCACTTAGCAACCCCCTTTCACATTTAAAATACGGTGGAATCAGCACTTAGCAACCACCAATAGGTAGGGGAATTAGCACTTAGCAACCCCTCGGGGGAATCAGCACTTAGCAACCCCCTTCCACATTTAAAATACGGTAGAATCAGCACTTAGCAACCACCAATGAATAGGGGAATCAGCACACAGCAACCCCTTTATATGCAATATGCTCCGGCCTATTCCGAGTGTTCAACCAAAAACCGTGTTTTGCAACTCCTTACCACCTTTCCCAATTTAACAACATTTTTGGAATCTTGCCAAACATTTATTTTATATTCAAATAAATCTCAACACATATCAAATAATACCAAAATAATACATTAAGTCACGTGTTTACTTACCTCGGTGCAAAATATCGTAATTTTGCAATTTATTTCACTATCTTTTCTTTTCTTCGTTTGAGGTAGTCCTCTCGTCTTTCTTGATCTATAATAGCAAATTTAACTTATTTAAGGTTCACATTTATTAAAATAATCCTCCACCCAACTTTTTGAAAAATTACAATTTTGCCCCCAAACTTTTGCATAATTACATTTTTGTCCCCAAGCTCGGAAATTAAATTTCATCACTTATTCTTATGTTTTATGACATGATGAATATTTTTCCCTTCTATGGCAACATCAAATTCTCACTCTAACACATACTTTTGAACATTAACTATTTTTACGAATTTTGTCAATTTACCCGTTTTCGTTTAAAATCGCTTAGCAAAAGTTGTTTAACATAATTTCTAGCTTCATATTCCACCATAAAACAGCAAAATAAACACATTTCACCTATGGGTATTTTTCCAAATATGAATCCTAACACGAATTATTGCTAGAATAAGCTAAACCGAGCTACGAGGATTCCAAAAATGCGAAGAACATTAAAAACGGGGCTAAGATGCACTTACTATGAGCTTGAAAAAGCGAAGAAACCTTAGCTATGGTGTCCCTTAAAATTCGGCAGCAACTTATGGAGAAGATGATGATTTTTGTCATCTTTTTCCCATTTTATTCTTTTTATAACCAAATGACTAAAATGCCCCCACTTAAAAAAATCTATTTCTCTCATTTCTTATGTCTATTTTTTTCCATCAATTACTAATGGTCTAATTACCACATAAGGACCCCCAACTTATAATTTCATATCAATTAGATACTTCTACATAGAGAACTCAACTTTTGCACTTTTTACAATTTAGTCCTTTTGACTAAATTGAGTGCCCAAACGTCGAAATTTTCGAACGAAATTTTTACGAAAATTTTTCGTGAAATTGTAGACCATAAAAATATAATAATAACCATATTTTCCCTCGTCAGATTTGTGGTCCCGAAATCACTATTCCGACTAGGCCCAGAATCGGGCTGTTACAGTTTGATACTTTAACCACGAATTCAGTGGACTTAAAAGGCAATTTTTTACTAGACACTGAATTCATGCAAACATATAATGAGTCGATCTAGGATCAATTAAAACAATTACATCAGTATCAATAAGAGAGAAAATATCGATAATAACATCTGGCGCAGAAGTATCTTCGCATGCACGAATAGCATAAACCCTAGCTAGTGCTTGTACCTCAGACCTTACAGTAGAATCTTTCGTCACACCACGGCTACCGCTCACATTTTTAGGATTACGAGGTGGTCTGCCTCTCATAGCTGTGTTGCTCAGCCTAAAAGTTTCAATATTATCTTTTTCAAATTTCTCTGGGAAATCTCTAAAATAGTGGTCAAAGGAACCACATCTAAAACACACTCCACTCTTCATTCGACACTCACCAAAATGTAGCTTGTTACAGTGCTTACACTTGGGTTTAGTGTTTCTAACACTTCCCGTACTCACTACAGATGTAGTCTGAGATCTAAGAGTGGAGTGTCGAGTACCTCTGTCTCTACCGGAATATCCTGCAGAAGTAGTAGAACGGTCATGATATTTCTTTAATTTCTTTGATGCTGATTGGTATGACTTTCCCGTCAATGTCTTACTTGAATTTCTAGCTTCTATCTCAGCTTGTCTTTTCTCTTTGCTCAACTCTTCTGCTTTATATGCCCGATCAACCAATACAACAAATTCTTTCAACTCAAGGATCCCGACTAATAATTTTATGTCTTCATTCAAACCATCTTCAAACCGCTTACAAATTGCAGTTTCAGTTGGAATACATTCTTTAGCATATTTGCTCAATCAAACAAATTTCTGTTCATATTTAGACATTGTCATATGACCCTATTTAAGTTCTAAGATTTTTTTACGTTTCTGGTCAAGAAACCTCTAACTGATGTTTTTCTTTCGAAACTCAGTTTGAAAGAATTCCCAAGTAATCCTCTCTTTCGACACTACAAAAGTTAATGTATTCCACCACTGATAAGTTGAATCTTTTAGTAAAGACACCGCACACTTAAGACATTCAGTAGGTGAACAAGATAATTCATCAAGAACTCTAATAGTATTTCTAACTAGAATTCTGCTCTTTCAGGATCACCATCAGCTGTAGCTCAAAATTCTTCTGTACCGTACTTACGAATTTTATCAACAAGAGGCTTATCAGCTTTAATAAGTTTTGTACTTTGAGGCATATCAGGAACTGATTGAGGAACAGAAGGGGGTGGAGGTTGCATAGCCGGGTTCGTTTGTACAAATTCAGCAAACCATTCATTCATTATTTGGAAGAATGCCTCTTTAACCTCTCCTCCTCAGCCCTCAGATGCGGGCCTCCTACTACTTGACGCTGCTCTTTGCACAGAGGCTTGAACATTACTTTTAACTTCTTCAGAATCAGCTCGGTTGGATGATATTACTATATGAAAACATGCTTTAAAACGGTCAAGATATATCACAGTATCACAGGTTATATAATGGCATGTATAGCTAGACTCATATAAGTTACGTTAGTCCGAGAATCGACTAAACCGTTGCTCTGATACCAATAAATGTAACACCCTTAACCCGTATCCATCGTCGAAACAAGGTTATGGAGCATTACCAAAATTTACGGATTAAATAATAGTAATTTCATATCATCTAGAATTCATATCAAAAACCAATCAAAATCAATCATATTGTCCCTTATGTGAGCCCTTGAGGCCCAAAATACACTTTAAAAATAAGTCGAGATTAAATCGGGTACTCAATGAATTTTTCTGAAAACATCAAAAATTTTCAAAGGTGTAAGGGGTACGCGCCCGTGTGGTCAGGCCATGTGACTCACACGATCAAGAGACACGCTTGTGTCTCAAGCCGTATGGGCATTCGAAATAGGGGTACACGACCGTGTCCCAGCTCGTGTCCATTCCCATGTAACTCTCCAACTTGGGTCACACAGCCAAGCTACACACCCGTATGAGCATTTTGTTTTGTGCAAATTAAAGATACAGGAGACACAAGGCCATGTCACCTGGCCGTGTGTCACACACGGCTGCGACACATGCCAGTGTCTCTACCCGTGTGGACAAAAATATGTCATTTTCTAAGCCACATTTCTCACCTAAATTGACATCAACCTAACTCAACATTTTTACACAATAATAAGCCATAACAAGGCATTCAAATCAAGCTAAAATATAATCTCAAACATTAAATATCATCACATATATCCAAGTATCTAAACTTACCTAATTGACCAAATACACATATATACATATATTTACCAAGCATACCAAATCAAACAAAGTCTTAATATACTATAATTTTCCATCATTCATCCATTTCAAGCACACACCAAACACAATAAAGCTACTTATATACACATCAAAATATATCAATCACAAGTCATACAAACGGCTAATTTCAACAAAACACTTATATGCCAATTTTAGCCAAAATAACCTATACATGCCATTATAACTAAAAATAATTTACTAATTATACCTAAAAGGCTGCTGGATAGTGTGAATCTGCTTTGACCAGCTTCCAACCAAAATGAGCTTCTAAATTACTATAAAATAAAGAAAATAACGCAGAGTAAGCATTTAAGCTTAGTAAGTTCATAAAACATGGAATTTAACTTACCATTTAATAATATTTAAGGTAAGCATACATGACATGTCCAAATTAATTTGGCCAAAAGCCTAAACACATATCCTCATCATGTTAGCCATGTAAACATATATAATAACCCATAAACATGGGTGAACATAGTCATCAAGCTAGTTCCATACATGTATCATCATTCATCTCATACTTCATTATATCATGTAATGTCATTTTCATGTATTTCAAATATATACCCGTAATAGTTAGTTTCAAACTCATATTGTCTCATATCAGAACTTTGTCCGTTGAACCAAGTAAAATATCATTGGATACAAGGGTAGTAAAATCAAATTGTACAAAACTGTAATCCGTCAATTCATGTACATGCTGCTCATACAAGCATGTAACCGGGAAGCTCCTCCGAGCCATATAACGGGAAGCTCATGTGAGCTAAGTAAAGGGGAACTCATACTAGCTGTATATCGGGAAGCTCTTGCGAGACAAATATCGAGAAGCTCATGAGAGCCAAGTATCGGGAAGCTCAAGAGAGTTGTGGTGTGTCTGCAACACATGCAGGATCACAACCATATAGGGAACCCTAATGACATGTCATTTGTATCCTTCGAATTTTTAAGGTTCAAATAGGACTCGATAATTATCAGATATGCGATCATAATTACACGTAGAAATTTGTACAAATCACACACCACAACATTCAATTTTAAAACATAGAAATATACAATTTAGTTACACGAACTTACCTCGATAAGTACATGTAGATACGAAGGCTACTAATCCGGTACTTTTTCTTTGTCTCGATAACTCTGTATTATGTCTATCCGGATCTATACAAATGAATTTAACTTAATTTAATATAATTCATATTCAATTCAGTCCAATACACATTTTTGGAAAAATTACTATTTTTCCTCTATACTTTTAATTAATTACAATTTAGTCCCGGGTAATTTACCAATAAAAGCCCTTTCTTTCAAAATTTACCAAAATGGGCCAACTATTCCAAAACTTTGAAAGGCCATAACTTTTGGCTCGGTTGTCCGATTGAGACGATTTTTTTTATTTCGAATAACTTTTCGAGATCTACGCGCTGACAAACTGCTTAAAGATGAATAGGGACTAATTTGTAAAGTATAATTTGTTAGTTACGAGTATAGGGACTAAAGTATAATTATTTCAAAATTAGCATGAAATTTTTGTATTTAAGAATATTTGAATGTTATGGAAGGATGAAATTGAATTTGAATTGAAAAACGAAGCTTAGATTTGAAAATATGACTATTTAGGTTTTAGGGACTAAATTGAATAAAATGAAAAATTTTAGGGAACTTCTCAAAAGTGGAATGAGCTAACTTATACCTATAACAGGATGATATAAGACAATTCTGTAAAAAATGATCCGGTGTTTACTTCAAATAAATAAGGAAAATAATGATTTGAATGTTTCAAAATTCAATTTTAAACCGAAAAAATCAAAATTTAGGGGCAAAAAAGGATCTTTTTCGACGAAAACTATGGCAAACTGCCTTTAGCAGTTTGTCAGTGCGTAGATCTCGAAAATTTATTCGAAATAAAAAAAATCGTCTCAATCGGACAACCGAGTGAAAAGTTATGGCCTTTCAAAGTTTTCCAAGCTTAAAAACATAAACTGTTCATCCACGTCAGCAAATCGCGTCCTCGTAAGCGTGATTTGTGTCCACGTAAGCAAATCGCGCTGACGTGGACGCGATGTCCTGACACGTACCCTGACATCGCACTGACGTGGACGCGATTTCGCGAAAAATGGCCCATTCCGGTAAATAATCAAAAAATTGGCCCATTTCGGTAAATTTTGAAAAAAAACAGCTTTTATTGGTAAATTACCCTTTAGTCCCTAGGCTCGAAAAATGAAATTCATACAATTTAATCCTTATTCAAGCCTAGCTGATTTTCATACACATCAATAGCAGCCCATGTATTTGACAAAATTCAAAATTTTTCCATAAAATTTTCATCTTTTCAATTTAGTTCCTAATTGAAAATTTCATCAAAATTCTCTTTACAAAAATTTCATCAAAATTTCATTTTCTATCACAAAAATTCAAAATTCAACTATAATCATCCATGGTAAAACCCTAATTAGTTAACAATTTTGCAAATTAATCCCCGAAATAGTAGATTAAGCTATTACGATCTTAGAAACATAAAAATCATTAAAAATGGGACAAGAATACTTACCCAAATGAGCAAAATAAGCTTGCTAAAACTCAATCTTCCTTGGCTAGGGTTTCCATGTTTTTTGATGAAAGATGATGAAAATAGATTTTTTTTTCTTTTATTTAATATTACTTTAATCTCCAATTTCCAACATTAGCCTTAATAAATTACCCAATTTCCAATTATGAATAATCATTCTTATCCACTAACTACTCTAAATGGTTTATTTGCTATATAAGGACATTTAATTTAAAATTCCCTAGCTATTTGATACCTTTAGCTACTAGAATTTAATTTTACACTTTATACAATTTAGTCCTTTTATCAAGCTAGGCATGTAAACGATAAAATTTCTTAACGAAATTTTTATACGATATTTCTATCATACTATAAAACATAAAATAATATTAAAATAATTTTTTTTCTGACCTTAGATTTGTGATCCCAAAACCACTATTTTGATTTCACTAAAAACGGGCTGTTACAAAAGGTGTCTATAACATAAAAGCATTTAAAAGCACAAAATCCTACTAAAACCAAATATCCTTAAATGACATTACAGCTATATGGACAGTGTGCTCATGAAAAACCTTAGGTGCAGTCCTTCAGTAAGCGAATCCGTAATCATGGAGTCTGTCCTAATATGCTTTATAGGCACCTAACCACCCTGAACTTTTACTTTAACAACCAGGAACTTAATTCTATTTGTTTTTAATTTGATGTGCACATATTGCTATTGGAACAAAAGACTACAATTTTTTTTCACAATTTGCACCTTAGTGACAAAATCTTATATCCATATTCCATCAAAATTGAAGTATGTATATCTGATGATTTCTAACAGATCAGACCTCTGATATGTGAGCATGTAATCTTTTTTTTCTCCAAATATACCTTATAACCCTCTTGGATGCTATCCAGTAGTCCAAACTAAGGTTGCTTAAATATCTGTCTAACATCCCAACAGTGTACACAAAATTCCAATGTATACAAACTTGAACATACATTAGACTTCCCATTGCTTAAATGTAAAAAAATCTTATGCATTTTTATAATCTCAAAATCATTCTTAGGGCATTAATTGAGACTATACTTATTATTGACAAGCAATATGTCATTAACATATAAAACCAAATATAGAACCTTACTTCCACTGAACTTGTGGTATATACAATTATCGACCAAATTCATCTTTGAACTAAATGAGATAATCATTTGGTAAATTTTGTAATACTATAGCGAGAAGTTTGCTTAATCTCATTGATGAAGTTTTTTAATTTCCAAATTATTAACTTCACATCATCAGACACAAAGTTTTCTAGTTGCACCATATAAATGTATGATCAATGTTACCATTGAGAAACCATTAACTTAATATTCATCTGATGTAGCTTAAGGTCAAAATATTTCACTAAAGTCATTTTAATCTTTTATTTAGTGGACCTTTTTAATGACATTCATTCTTGAGGTTGTTGAGTTTGTTTTTCTAGAACAATTACCTCATTTTGAATATAGAGTTGTTCAACATTGTCTTGTTGAGGTTTCGCTTCTTGATCAATAATAGGTATGAGAACCTGAATATCGTCAAAAGTGATAGCAGGAACTGAGTTAGAATCCAATTCTTCCTCAAAAGCAATGCCTCTAACCTTATTTCTCCCTCCAAACTCAACATCCTCAAAAAATGTTACAATTCTCATCTAAAAATATTCCTAATTATTGGATCATAAAACTCATAGCCCCTAGATTGCTCAGAATTTCCTTGACCCTTATACTTCATAGACATCAAAGAAGTCAGAAATGATGTCATCTCAACCTTATCGTTTTTAGCAAAATGTTTCTCAATTTCGTCAAGGAAACCTTAGCCTGAGTAATCTCTTCAGATTCTATCCCCCTAAAGGCTTCTGGAATGCTATGCTTAATGATCATTAGACTCATACGATTTGAATGATCCCACCTCTCAAAATCCCTTTTAACATAATGGGTGCTTTCCGCAATGAGAGGTGTGGGCTGTTCTTCCTTAAGTGTAAGGTCTACGTCCATACAACCAAGCACTATAAGTAAGTGCATTTTCCATTCATTAAATTCAGTCCCATTAAGCATGGGTATAAAATTTATATTAGCAGATATTGTGGCAACAGAAGATGAACTAGCTAAATATAGAACAAAATAGATAAAAACAAGCTCACATGAATATTCATAAGTAAACAATAAATTCAAAATAGTGGTTAATCTGATATCAATATTCTAAACACAACATTAATATCAAGTCTTTAGACAGTAATATTAACAATAAGCGGTACTCTTATTGTAGCAATCAAACATTGACAATATTAATCTTTGGACTAACATATTGCTCACATAAAGTACCTTATAATTGTCACACATTTATCACCATAGTTGTCATTGAAATTCTGCCAAATATTAACTTACATTTGGGTCAATTAATAAATGCATGAATCACAAAAAATGTAACCATCTTAATATTTTAAATAATCTAATCTACGAAAAAGAGGTCACTTTGGCGACATTTTGTTTCAACTAATCTATTTAAAATATTAGACATCCTTAATTAAAAATCAAAGCCAAAATCTGAATTTATTTGTTTCAAAAAATTTTCTTAATTTCATCTTTCAATCAAATTAAAAGATAATAGTATATATATTTACCCCAAAACAACATACAGTGATGTTAGCAAATATAATGATAATTGAATAAATCAAAATAACATCACATAATACTTTAAATTTAAACCAAAATAATTTGAAGAAAGGAAAACCTCATATCAAGATATCAAACACTCCATTAATATTTCATCTTTAGACAAAATATTAGCTTGTAAGTGATATCTTGATGTAGTAATCAAACACTAACAATAAGAACATGTCGAACAATAAATCTTCCTTTGGGTCGATTTATTACTCACATGTAAAATCGGATAATCGTCACATGTTTAATTTCAATAACAGAGATCACTTTGGCAACTTATTATTTCAATTAAGTTATTTTAAAATATATATAAACATACCAATATTCAAATTTAAAATTTACCCAATAGTCGAAGGTCAAAACTATTTTTTATTGCTTTATAGATTCCGAAATAACCCAAAATAAGGTTGTCTTAATAATGCAATAAAAAACTGAAAACATTAATCTTTGACTCTTTTTTTTGTTCCAAAACCATATATATCAAAACTAAATAGAAATAATGTGGTGGTTCAAAGTCAAATAATTAATAAGCATATGTATTCTTAATTTTGGCATAGACAAAAACACCAAAACAATTCACGTATATACATGTATTCATAATCAAATAAAAAACTTACCATGAATATACCGTGTAAATCCAAAGTTGTATTTATGATTAAACAGAAATTCACATGAATACTTTAAAAATATTTTCAAGCGAATAAATCCCAAAAACAAAATCATAATAGTTGTCATATCCCACAATTCATACAATAAACCATATCATCATAATTTAACCAAATATTTGGAACCATAAGATGCCAAAACCTAATATTATAGAACTAAACTTAAAACCAAATTATTTAGACATGTATATAGTTGACATGGATTTGCACCAAAGCACCCATAAAATTGAATATATAACCATAACAAAAAAAAATTAACAACTTCAACAATATCCATCAAAACTTAATTTCACCAATTAAACTATAAAATATATATTCTTGAATAATGGTTATAAACACCTACTCACGCAAACTATAATCATGCATTAATTCATCATGAATAAAAACAAAAGATGATAATTCCATATACATTCAACTACAAACATAAAATTTAAAACAAATAGTGCAAAAAGAAAAACAAAACATCTTAACAACATTTATTTATTTGCTTATCAAGTGAATTTATAAATATATAAACATTCATCTTTCGAATAGCTTATGCAAATATTAAACTAGATTATATTTATAAAATCCTAAAATTTTATTAAAAGAATCAAAACCTATAAATTTTATCAAGAATTTTAAAGATTCAATATAGTTTATAATTGAAATATCAAATTCGGAAAATTAAAAAAAAAACAAATCAATCCAAAAATAATAAAGAATCAATTCATTCTCAATTATTCTCAGTAATATTAAACGTCTCAATGATTCTTATTTATTTAGTATTACTTTTAGTGAATAATTAAAATATTAACTTAAAATTTATTTTTACAACCAATGATATCCGAATTATATTTTCGAGCCTAGCAATAACAAACGAAAAGAAGCTAAAAATAAGGCTCGTTTAGGGGAAGAAAATATTGGAAGAAGGTGAAGCTTAAGCTGATTTACTCGCAAAATCCAATTCTCCAAATTTCCCAAACGTCATGCATACAAATGAAACAACTTTTACACATGCATTGTTAATGGATATACAGATCATGAGTTGATTTAGATGCTGGTGCAATAGACGAAATCATGAGTTGAATTGAGTGAAGCTGTCATTGCACAGGATTTTCCACCATAGCTTCATCCCTGACCAACTCTGGCTTGTCCTCAAAGCGGAAACTTTTTGAACTTGATTCAGGTTTACAACTTTACATTCATTAACGTCGGTAGCTTTATGCTTTCCTGGTGGAGATGATGATGATTCGATTTCAGAATAAGAATGTTGGGAAAATTATTTAATTATATATTTTTAAGGAATAAATTGATAGAATTTATAAATGTGGAGTGTCAAATTGATTGAACTATTTAGAAATATGATCAAATTGGTAGAATATGAAAGTATTGAACACTAAATGTGTTATTATAACAATTAAGAAAATTCACGGCATCATTCCTACTAAAGATTTAACAAAGAGTGATCAAAACAAAAACAATTTAGAGTGTTAGTGACAAAATTAATTTTTTTATACTTGAGTGACTAATTTTTTCTTAGTAAAGAAATGAAGAATAAGGGTTAAATGGAAGATATTTCAGTAGTCAACTCTCTTACTCTCACATTGCTCTTCTTGCACCGGTTGCTCGACTTGGAGCTTACGTCTTGTCGGATAAAATCATCAATATTGATTCGATGCATGAATTCATGTAATTTGTTTCAATGGCGGAGCATTTAATGATGTGACTTTGTATTTGTGTTGTTGATGTTTCTATAAAATTTACTTTTTTGGTGTAAAATGTTTTTGGTATGACTTGATTTTAGGCAATGATACAATGTTGTTTTTGGACTTAATTTACATATCAATAAAAGAAAAGGGATTTCTATTGCTGAAATCTGAAAAGAAACACCAAAAAAACAGGATGTGGTAAGTCTAAATTCCCTCAAATACATCATCAACCACCCAAAAGATGGTCGTCTCCTCTCAACTCAACCCCATATAGAGGTTCTTACCAAATTCCAGCTCTGGTCGTTTATCTAAACTAGGGTTGAGGTTTTGTTTGGAATTTCATACCCAGATTCTCCTCCCAGTATTACTATTTGTTTGGGTTTACAACGAAAACCCTGCAAGTCAAACAAAATAGACCAAATAATTGACCTTTTCTTTTGACAATTATGATGACAACAGTAACAAACAGTACTTCCTACTTAAAGAAAATGAAGAAACCAAAAATAAAAGGGTTAACAAGTGAAAAGAAGGACAAGCCCAGAGGATTAAAAAAGAAAGCAAGATTAAGGAAGGATATAGGAATTAGTATTATATTACAATAGCAGTGGCTGTGTACTGATATGCACTCTCTCTATCTCATTAACACTTTTGTCCGTTTTTAGTTAATCATTCATCCTCCTCTTTTCACTCTCTTCTTCGCCAATATCCTCTCTCGTGGAGTTCGGGGGGCAGATTAATCACTTCACCCTCCCCTGCTTGTCCTTTCTTCTTCCATTATTCCTCCTTTTTCTGCTCTGGAAATCTTCTAGGCTTGTAGCTAAGCTAAGCTAAACGAGACTTCTAAGACATGGATCTTCTTCACTCCTTTAGCTCATTAGCTCTTATTCTGTATCTCATTGTCTTAACTCTGAACTCTAAAGGTTAAACCCAGCTCTCTCCTTTTTTCTGGGAGTCTCTCAAGCATCGTGGTTTCTTATATTTACACTAAAAACCCCATCTGTTTTTTTTTCTTTCTTTCAGGTGCATTAGGTGCTTCTTTCACATTTGTCAATCGATGTGGCTACACGGTGTGGCCTGGGATATTAGCAAATGCAGGCAGTCCTACACTCGACAGCACTGGGTTCGAGCTACCAAAGGACTCGTCTCGTTCATTTCAAGCCCCAACTGGCTGGTCCGGTCGTTTTTGGGGTCGAACGGGCTGCACATTTGACGGATCCGGGTCTGGTACGTGCGTAACGGGCGACTGCGGGTCGGGTCAGATGGAATGTAACGGACTCGGAGCTGCTCCGCCCGTGACTCTGGCTGAGTTCACTCTGGGAACGGGTGGGCAAGATTTTTACGACGTCAGCCTTGTTGATGGCTACAATATCCCCATGATCGTTGAAGGCAGTGGTGGGTCAGGTTTTTGTGCTTCGACGGGGTGTACAACTGACTTGAACCGTCAATGCCCGTCGGAGCTCCGGGTTGGAGACGGTGACGCTTGCAAGAGCGCGTGTGAGGCATTCGGGAGTCCCGAGTATTGTTGCAGTGGCGCGTATAGCACACCTGCCACATGTAAGCCTTCAGTTTATTCTGAGATGTTCAAGGCCGCTTGTCCCAGATCTTACAGCTATGCATACGATGATGCTACAAGCACTTTCACGTGTACTGGAGCAGATTATACGGTTACCTTTTGTCCCTCTTCTCCTAGGTAAATGATTCACTTGCTTTTTTTTTAAAAAAAAATTGCTGTCTAAACTCTAAATATGATGAAGATTATAGTGATTATTAACCCTTTTAATGTTTCCAACGATGTGGGATTTTGTTGCAGTCAAAAATCTTCGAGAGATGCTACGCCAGCTACAGAAGCTACCCCAGTGACAGGCTCAACGTCACAAGGGTCAGGGACACAGCCCGGGTTTACTTATTCTGGTAATGGATATGGATATTCGGTTTCAGGGTACGGATACCCTGGTTCGGGTTCAAGTACTGGGTCAGGATCTGGGCAAACCATGTTGACAGATGGATCATGGTTAGCTGGTTTGGCAATGGGAGATTCACCAAGAACAATACCATCTCCCACTTTTCTAGTACCATTTGCACTCATGGCATCAACAGCTTTGTGTTTCTTGTTTTCATTAGTTCACTTGTAGCCCATCCCTATCCTTTTGTATTATGGCTTTTGTTAAATGTGAATTCTTTACAGATTTGCAGCTTTGATGGGTAAAAATGGGGTTTTGGCCTTTGTTTGAGGAAAAAAAAGCTGACAGATTCTTGGTCCAGATTGTAAACCATCATCAGCTTCAAGATTCCCCAATGTTATATAAACATTTAAAACTGTTGTTTCTCTAACATTCTGGGATTTAGAGATATTTTGGTTATGTGTTGTGTTGTGTTGTTAGCTTTGCTTTTTCAGCTTTGGTTGTTTGTTTCCTTTTTGGCAATTTGGATTGTAAAGAGAAAGGTGAGATCTTCTTCCTTAAAAGCTTGTTTGTAATGTGGAAATGTGAGGAATTTGGGTGTTGTATGTGAAGGATGCCCTAAGTCTCAAGTTTTTAGCTCAGCTTTTTGCCTTTGTGCCATGAATGATTGGACTTGGAATCATCAATACTAGTAAATTTTAGGTCAAATACTACATAAAGTCCTTGCACTATGCGTTTTTTGAGTTTAGTCCCTCTACTATAATTATTGCACATTTTAAAAAGAAGTACAAAATATATCAAGGAGCATATGTTTTAAAAAACAAGCCGATGGATTTTTACAAAAAAAATAACCTTTGGGTTGAAAATATATTTCAGAAATAAAAAATAAAGATTAAATCTATCAAAAATCCATAGTGCAGGGACCTTCCATAGGATTTTACCTAAATTATATTCAAATGTGAGTTGAGTACTCGAGAATATGCCTAAATAATCGTAATGGGGCCTTAATAAAGTGAATAAAGTCCAAGTGGTGGGATTAATTTGCTTGGAAAATTTTGGCAAATGAAAGACCTTTTGGCAGTCGCAAAATTTGATCTACATCATGCAACTTTTTGACCAATTTAGGTGGTACAATGATGATGAAATGTTTACCATCCATTAACTTAGAGAAGCACTGTGCAAACGGAGCCTGAATAATTGCCTTCCATAATTTCTTAATAATGGAGATGCCTAATCATACACATACTGTTGCTTGTTTAATTCAATGTTTCAGTCAGGGCAATCTTTTAAGTCGGTATAGAATTTTCACATGTATTATAATTCTGAATTTCCCAATAACCTATAGTTTATTATCATCCAATTTTTTTCCTCTTATTTTGTTTAGTTTAGTGTGGCTAGCTTTCAGGTTGGCTATTGTTGTCTTTTTCTTTTCTCTTTTATCAACTTTTTCTTTACTTGTTCTCCTCATTTAGTCTATATATTTTCTCTTTTTTAGTTTGTAGATCTATTTTATAGGCATCTTCATTGTCTTCACAAGTTGCGATAGATAATGGTGGTGTCTATCCTTGCTAAACCTCCATCAACCACCAGCAGTTTCTTTTCAATAGTGGGTTGGTCGTAAATACTCGAATGGCGACTCTTCGTCAGCTTCTTAATCTATTTAAGTTTTGAGACTATTTCAGAATCATAAATGATTACATGTGTCAGTTTCGATCTGTGTTGTCTTAAGTATTATATGTTTCTTTTATTCTTTAATAAGTCTTCATTTTTAGAAATTTTTGTCTTGTCTTGGACAAGTTTTTTTTTTTGTCTTACTTATGCATGAAGTCTTTTGCTAGTGATTTTGGGGTTGATTTTATAGCTGTCCTCTCCAAATTGGTGGATGATAAGTTCTTTTGCTGATTTTTTTCCCACCACTTTGGATTAGTCAAGATTGATTTCCTTATCTTGTTAAATGCTTGCAATCACTCTTGATACATCGTGTTTGAGTTGTGACAAAGTTAATTGATGTTGAGTTGAAACTTTTGTTTGTTGATGAATTGTCCTTCACTGCCTACGATGACTGTTTTTTTTCTCGAATAGTATGGTCCCATTAATAAAATGAATTAATGAATTTTCCTTTTAAAAAATATTATGATTCAAATTTTCATTAATTATATATATATGGGTTAGTATTTGGTACATTGACAATATACTTTTGTTTTATTCCACAAGCAACCTTAAAAAATTAGCATGCATATCTTTTTTTTAAATATTTATTTTTTAATATTTTATTATACTCTATAGGACACTTGTCAACTTGGTCTTGCTTGTAGAGTTTAAAAACTCTACTGGGCGGTGCACAAAATATTTTCTCTATTTATATTTATACTATATATAAAGATTTTGATAGGGGTTGATGTCACGTAGAACTAGATCCCAACTCTATTGTTAAATAAGCAAAAGATTCCGGTCTTAATAAAGTAATAAATATTAATTGAAGGATATTTTTGTCTTTTTATATAAAATTCAGAAGAAAAAAATTTATATGCTTATGATGGGTACAAAATTTGAACCCAAGACACAAAACATACACTTTTAAGTTTGAACTTTATATAATTATTTTCACCTATATTATAAGTGTGACAAAATCTAGGATATTTTACTTCTTAAGGTTTTGTGGAAGGTTGGTTTTAGGCTTTCCTTTTACAATCATAATATCATTTTGGTGTTAGTTTGATGAAATGGTACCAAAGTTGCAACAATGACTTCATATTTAGGAGGTCATAGGTTTGAATTTGGCGAACCTTAAAGTGGGAAAGTCTTGAGGGGTGTTTAGACGTTGAGAGAGAACAATACTGATATTTTTACTCATGATGCAACGCGATTAAAGGAAGTGGTAATACTTGCCAATCAACATCCCAAGACTGTTTAAATGACATGGGATGGATCTGCTTTTAATGTGAACGGTGATGGTGTGATTTTGAAGAGTAAGCACAAAGCAATGTGTGATTGAAGCTGCCTGCCGATGGCTTTGCTTGGACAACATATTCTGTTTCAGTGGCTTGCTGATTGAACTCATTGAAGCCACGTAACTATTTATTTGTCCCTACGGCATTGCGGCTGAACCAAACAGCTTGAGCCCAATATCCATTGGATAGGGGTGACAACTCGTCCATAGCCCGAGGTAACCTTAGGTTTTAGTATTTAAACTTCAAATCAAAACATGTGTTTGTACTCTTGAGTACTGTTTAAAATCTAATTTAAAATTTCCATATACAAGAATCATGGGTGTTACAAATGAATGCTGAAGTGTTTAGTTTCACCGCTAGGGGGGAGTGAGAAAGTAAAATTTGCAGCCCTGTCTCCATATCCAACATTGACCTTGTATTCGCCTAAGAATCCATAAAAGCTGTATGAACCATGCTCACCTGTTACCCCCTTCATCTCCCCGCTTTCCCATTCTTTCAGCAGCTTGTCAACCACATCACCCGCTGGGAGATTCTTAAAATTCCCATCAGTTAAACACATTTCGTAACACCCTTTTGGATGGAGAGCCGTCCACAGCATTATCCCATTCACTGAAGGGTGTGAAAACCCTTCTCTTAGTACCTGTTCTAGGTACACCCCCTGTAATTCTTTACCAACCGAACTGCTAATATCTACCTCTGTTAGCCATATGGGGAGTCTGAGGGTAGCCAATTTGTCTATCACGGCTCGCATTAGAGGAAGGTTTGGCACTGTAAAATGACTTTCCAACCCAATTCCATCCATGTACATGCCACCGCTTTCAAGCTCTCTTATCCTTTCAATGTAAGTGTCAACTGTTGATTTAACATCACTGCAGGTTTCCACAACATTAAATTCATTCATGAACAGGGTTGCTAAAGGGTCCGATTGATGTGCAGTCTCGTAGAAATGCAAGGTTGCATCAGGTCCAAGTCGTTGCTCGTAAAAATCAAAGTGGAGCATCTCATTACTGACATCCCAGTGTATGAATTCTTCTTTGTATTTGCTCATTAAGCTCTGTATCCTGGAATTAACTGCTGATTGTAGGTCAGGGCCTGTAAGGTTCCGAACCCATGCAGGCGTGTACTTGGGGTCTTCCCAGAATATGTTGTGGCCTCTGGCTATTATTTGGTGGGCTCTAACAAACTCCAACATTTGGTCAGCTAAGGTGTAGTTGGTCTTCCCTTGATCTGGTTCTGTTGCATACCATTTCAGTTCATTTTCAAACACTGCTGCATTGAATCGTTCAACAAACCAGTTCTGGAAGACAAAAGAAAACAAGATCAATTAGCTAACATTGTCCGACATGTATTAAGAAATGAATATGAACACATACCTGATAGGGCAAATTCCCAAGAATGGTGTGTGCTATTGCAGAACCAAATGGAAAATCCTTTGAGACTTGGTTTATAGTTATTGCTGCTCCTTGCAACCTATTACCTTGTTGATCTGAGACATGTATTGTTACAGCACGCTTCCTTTGCTGGGGAAAAAATAGACAGTAAGTAATTTTGTTAAGATATTGGACATTACCATTATTGAAATATCATTTCACAAAGTGTGTCAACAGTAATTACAGTGTTAATCATGAATTGCTGGTTGAACCTCCATTCTTGATCAGTAAATGACTGTAACGAGGAACTATCAATTGTTATATCAATGTCTTTATCATCTGAGTTCTGTATATCCAGGACATTAGAAAAAAAAAGGTTTTTAGAAGCAAAAATCAATGACAGCATTCATGATCTAATGCTCAATCTTTTTTAGAAGCAAAACAAAAGGTTCACCTGGAATAGCAGTAAAGCTAAATTTGAAGGTGAATCAAGAACAAATCCACCTTTGAGAAATGACCAGCAACCATTCTTAGCCAAAACAGTCCCTATACAATTATATGTTCTGTTTTCTGTCTTCAAGCTTGCCCTAATGAGAGCTGAATTTGCACCTTGTATTTTGATCCAAGCTGTAATTGCACCAAACAGAGTAAGCCAATCCTGTAATGTTTCAAAATACAATTTGTCTGATATTCACAGTAGAAGTTTTTGTCTATGTTAAAATGTCAATTGCCTCTACAATAGGGGGATGTTCCTGAACTGGGGCCATATCTAGCATTTGCATATGTCGGTTGCCACTTTATGTGACAAATCCAAACCTTAAACATTGCCACTTGTTGGGCCACGGGCGATACAGTGTGACATGCCAGTAAGTAACAGGTACATTAAGGGTTCACCTATGTCGATGAACTTGTTTATTCTTTTTTTAAAGTATTTGTGTTTTAATATTTGTATCCGAAATTCATATGGATGGAGAACTTAACTGGAGAAACAGTAAAAATTGCCCACGGTGAGATTCTTCAAGAGAAAAGCTGGAGTGTAAAAACCAGTTGCAGTTTTGCCAAAAATGGCAGGTCTCATAATGGGCGTCTCATCTTTCAGAATCCCTCCTTGGTACAGTGGCTCCTCTGGCTGTGCTTTACACTGCAAACCAACAACATCATCAACAATTGTCATGGACATTGCGGTGAATCAAATAACTTCAGACTACATATTCATAATATAGTCAATAGATAAATGATCTATTCTCAAACTGTTTTACCTCTGTGTAAGCAGTAAAATCATATAAAGGCCCATCTGCAGCAATAAAAAGAAAAAGAACCCACTTAAGTTTTCTGAAAACCCATTAGAATGTTTTGAACAGTCAAACCAAATGTAGAAAGGGAGAGAGAACCATATGAAGCAACCAAGGAACCACTAAGAAGAATGAAGAAAGCCCAGAAGCCACCAAAAACAAGAGAATGTTTCATGTTCCTGTTTTGAACAAACTGCTATTGAATTGAACAAATGCTGAAGCTTACATTATATACCATACAGAAAAAAAATATGAAATGATTTCGGATATCAGGAGAAAGAGGGGGAGTGTACCTAATTAAGGTTTGTGGTGGGGATCACAAGGGAACAGTGACAGGCCTATGAGCACCCGTGCCTTGCTCACATGTTTTACTTAAGGGTTTCATTTGATGTGAACTTCAAATAAACTTGTCTTTGCTGCTAAATGTCCATTTATGGTTATACAGGCTTAGACTCAACGTTATATAAGTGGGAAATTTATTTATTTTCTATCCACCCTTAATATTAGTCACTTTAGCTTTAATGGAGAGTTGGCTTGTTGCTAAGGACTAAGTGATGAGTCCAAGTTAAGTGTTTTTTTAATCTAAGATTTGGTTGTGTGCCAAACTCTGGTTTTTGTCAGCAAACTGAAACAATGTTCGTTTAAACAATATTATTAGAACTTCGGTTGCTTTTGGCGACCAACTTGGGCTGCTTTGAGAAGTGTAAAAGAAGAAATTTATATAATGGACGTTCGAGGATTAGGTGACCAGTGTAACCAAGCACTGTTGCTAATACTGAGAGATTCCGAAATTAGTGATTGGGGGATAGCTTAGTTTTTGTTTTGATCATGGAGATTGGAAAAAAAAAAGCACAAGCTGTACAAGGATTGAAGATGGGTAATTAATGGGAAGTGGGTTGGAAATAGGTGAAGTCTGCTTTAGATTAAAGTCTAGTCCTCCATTGTCAGACCAGTTTGATTCCAGGGGTGCTTCATTCATGGCTAGAACTTGCACGCGTGAAGCGTGCATGATATTGGGACCATGCATTCACATGCTTTAAAAGTCAAATCACATTGAATGCCCAATCCCTCGGTTCCTCCATGGATGTGGAACCTGTTGGGCATTGAAGGAAAAGGTGAAGACATTTTCATTTTCACTGCAATTCTAGTATCACTGTAGGGAGGGTAGGACAATTTGGGAAGGAAAATAATTTATCAAAGTAATTTTTCTTTTAACTTGATAATTTTGACTTTTTAACTTTAGATAAGGTAAATATTTATCAAAACAATGTAGTTTTGTCTTTTTTTTATTTGGATTTTTTAATAACTTGAATTAACCGCGAGCGTTCAGTTGAATCGAGTGAGATTGTTTGAGTTAAATTAGAAAAATTAATATTGTCAAATTAAAATCTTGTTACAATATAATTATTTCCATGTTAGAGTATATAAATTTAAAACTATATATATTTGCAAACTTGTTTAAAGCATAATAATAAAATATTTTAATACGATAAACTTGAATCATTAATCATTCCAAAATTATTATTTTATAAAATTTTTAAAATTTCAACTTTTTATATATTTTCTAGATTTCTTTAAAAAAATTAAATTTTAAAATAATTTTAAAATTTTTTTGCAATTTTTGTTAAAAGAGACCAATTTGCTCATTTTCAAATTTGATAGGGACCAAAATGGTATTTAAATTAATCTGTTATTCGAATTATTCGAGTTATTTGAATTGTAAAAATTCAACTCGACTCGAACTCAAAGTCAGAAATTTCTTATTCAAGCTGACTCAAATAATTCATTTCGATTAACTCAAAATTTAATTTTTTTCGATTTTTTTATCGAATCAAATTTTGTTCACCTCTAATTAGAAGGATGTTGTTCAAATCAAGATAGTGTCAAAATGTGGGCCTCTAAAACCATATTTTTGAGCCCAGAGGCTTTAATCTGTCGATCAATTAGATACCGAAGACAAACTCGACTCATGTGACCCAAAAACACAAACAAGACTTTCAGAGATTCCTCCCTTATTTTCTTAGACCAGACCGGGCCAAATGAACCATTTTTTATCATGGGCAAACCCAAATAGCTGCAAGATTGTAAGTTTTATAATTATTTGAACCAAGAACATTAATATATATCTTGATAATCGTAGTAAATGCATTTAACCAAATGACATGCCTACCAATAGATCAATGAAGGCATATGCCATATGTTGCTATCTTAACAAGAATTGAACAAAATTCTAACAATTTATTACTATTACACGTTTTCTTTCGAGAGAAAAATCATACAATCATACTATTAATACAGTACTAGTGGTGTTCTAGAATCACTGATCACCTTATAAAATGATGAACCAGCCAATGGCTAATGGTGTATGCAGGATATCACTGAGCAAAGAGCTCATCAATCCTACAATTCCAGCCTTACCTTTTCTGCAGAATTGTCTATCATTGGCCATTAGATGCCGCCAAAGACTTCTTTGGTTTCCGACTGTTGAATATCTGGGTATAAATGTTCTTGGTTCTAATTGCCAGCAAAACATCCAACCCAAATCCAATAAGGGAGGCCATAGCCATTATGATAAACACGAGACCGTAACAATGGGCTCCCACACAGGTATTCCCACCTCCTGGTGTTGGAGTAGCTTGTGCATCATATAGGTAGCCAGCAAGCAGGCCAGAAAACAGGAAAGAACCTATGGGAAGATTGAGGATTAAAATGTTGTAGAGCAGACCGTAGTATTTGAGACCGAATAGTTCCGAGGCAACCGGGACAGTCACTGCTAGACGGACTCCGTAACACATGCCAACAACAATTGAACCAATGTAAAGGCAACCAGGCAATGCCAATGCCATTAGAAGGAGCCCAACCGCCATCAAGATCTGAGATGCTGCATTCCAAAGTGGCCTAGGAGTTCCTGCTTTCCTGTTTGAAACCAATGCACATGGAATATAGATCTTATTAGACATCATTATCATCCAAGTGAAAACTAGTCCCTATCAAGCTATCCAAATTGGCCAACCTTGCAATGACCTCATCTACATTGTCCATTTGCAATATTAGTTCACCTACTTTGCAACCAACACTCACTTTCAATCATTCTAAGATTTTACATTGTTATAACTAATCAATGACAGCATTAAGGAATTAATATGATGCATGTTTCATCTATTTATTGATCGCAATGCATTTAACCCAAACATCCATTAAAGCAACAAAAGCTGTCTAATCACAATATTAATTGAGGGCAAAACATTCCTTTTTTTGCTTCCAAAAGTCGGAAACTTATTGAATTACGTAAAAAGCAAAACAAACAGCAACAGCATTTCGTGTACAACTCAAGTTGAAAAACCAAACCACAAGCGGATTCAAACCAAGGTTTCTTAACCAGAAAGAAAACGCAAACCAGATTTTTTTTTTAAATAAAAATAAATTATGCAGCTTTGCGGCTCAAAGCACAAAATATTGCCTTTCAAGAAAAGAAAGAAACCAACCCATACTTATTAAAATGATGGTAGAGATGTACCAGTTTATATATTGCCAAAATCATGCATATCTAACACTTCAACACATAATTAATTAAAGATAGTTAAGATCATTGTTAAGTAAATTCTAAAAGAAAATATTTTTCTTACATAAAATGTTTTCTTGTGGTTTATTTTTTAAAACATGTATGTGATGTTTGCATACATTTGACGAAATTAATAAAAAGATCGAAAATAAACATTTTATGAACTCATCGATCAAATCAAAGAATATGGAAAATAATAACTAAAAAAGGGTATCAAGTTGCATATTACTAATAATAAACCGATGTCGACCTGAATCAATCAATAAATAAATATCCACCAACTAAAAGTAAAAGATCCTAATTATGCTAACAAAAAGTCACAATCAAGCAAAAGTTAAGGTTTTTGGCAACAACAAAAAAAGAACAAGTTGAGGTTAAGGGCAAGGAATGGAAGAAGCTTACTTGAGAAAGTACTCGGAAACAGAGCCGGAAATGATTCGTCCAAAAAAGCCCCAAATACTGGTCAATGAAATGAATATAGAAACGTCGGCGTGACCCAAGGCTAACCCGATCTGTGCCATGTTGTTTATCACCGCCATACCTGTTCCCACCCCACAAAGGAACGATGTGAACAATACCCAAAAGTCCCATGTCTGCATCGCCTCCATTATCGTGTGCTCCTCTCCTATCACCGGTTTTGTCTTTTCCACTAACACCGTTGCGTCATCCGCCGAAGCTGCTGCTGCCACTTCGGTAATGATCTCCTTTGTCTCCGCCGGCGGCGACGTAGTTTCCTCTTTCAGCAACGGTTGTTGTCGCTCCATGTCAGCTTCGAACCCGACCAAGCGCCAACTCTTTACAAAAGCATATATCGGCACCGCCAACGGACTAGCTAATAAAATAAGAAGTATAACCGCGAAAACCAGCGAAAACACTTGATTGGTTGAACCGATGAGGTCGTAAGTTAAAAGATAAACAGCGACGACGACGGCGACTATGTTGAATATTGCGAAATAGCGGGCTTCTTCCTTCTCCGCAGCGACGGAAGTAGATTGGGGGATTTCACGGAGGAATAAGATGGCGACAAGGCAAACAGCAAAAGGGATTACGGCAAGCATGACGAGGAATCGTGCTGGGTCATCGGAGAAGAGGGCAGAGCATAAGTCTGTGAAGATAGCGGTGCTGAGACCGACATACCCTTTTAAGATTCCGGAGACCGGACCACGGTTTCGCCGGAAGTTGCGGATGCAAGTGACTAACACGGCAGTGTTCATCCATGTGGTGCTGTTGCCTCCCAAGCACATAAATATACACATCTGCCAGTAAGGAAGTGGATGGATTTTCTGACTGACGACAAGCCATTGAGCACCATACCCAATCAAGCCTTCAATGGCACCAATAAGGAGGATGACGGGAGTGGGCAAACGATCAGAGGCAAGACCGGCAAGGAGACCAAAAGCCTTACCAACATCTTTAGCCACTGACAAATTGTTAAGCTGAAGCTGGGTAAGGTTCATAAGCGTCTTGATGGCATCAGAGTAGTTTGAGAAAGTGTAATTATTGCCTGAAATGGTCTGCACCCATACTGCAGATACGAAGCCTAGCCATTTCCAGGCACTGAACGTGTGACTTTCTCGAATCCCCATCAGAAAAATCTCGCCGACAACCACTACACTTTGAACGGTAGGTGTGGGATGGATTTTTAAAGTTTTCAGAGCTCGAAATTTAGAGCCTTCCTGTATTTGTGACTTGCGGCCTTGCTTGGTTATTTAAAGAGTAAAAGTTTGGACCCATATGTAGAATCCGTAGACTTCGGTTAATTAAATAATAATAATAAATTAGTAATTCAACTTTGATTTAAATCACAAAATATTCATTTAACTTTTAATTCAATTCAGAAAATAACAAATCAGTTTTACTAACTATTTTCCATTACGAATTAATGGAAAATTGACGCGATATTTAATCGGTCACCTTAGAGTCTATGCTGTCATTTAAACAACCTTAATAAAAATTTGACTATTATCAAAAATTAAAATTCTTTTCAACTTCTTTCTTTATTTCTCTATGTTATATTTCTCTCTATTTTTTCCCTTTAGAACAATCCCTTCATCCAAAAACACCAATACAACTATTAACAAACCCCTAGAAAGAGGAAGATAAAGTTGAAGAGAGAATAGAGGGGAAATCCAAATATTATTTTATTATTTTTCCCCAATTTTAATTCTTTAATTTCATCAAAGCTGTATTTTTTTCATTTGCTTTTTTGTTTTGTATCAAACAATTATTTTTACCTTCTTATTTCCTTTCTCATTTGAAAAAAAAAATTAAGGGTTTCATTTATCTTTTAATTATTTAACTTCTTTCTTAAAATTGAAGTGTTCCATTTCGGAATTGGGATTTAATTTTTCTTGGTTGTTGTTGATTTTTGTTTTGTTTGATTTTTTATTTTTTATTTCTCTTTGCTCAATAGAAAACGAGTATAATCGACGTGGTTTGGTGGTACAGTTTAATGAGTAAAATAAAACTTCAAAATCAAATTCTACCAAATGAGATTATTCTATATATAGAATACAAAAACAAAAAAAATGAAGAAAAGAGGGGAAAAGAAAGAAGGGGCCTGCTTTAGAAGAAGAAGACCCTTCTGCTCCTCATGTCCAACATGACACGTTGGTGATCGATTTATTATTTTTTAAAAGTATAGTGACCGAATTGAAAGTTGAGTGACTGTTTTGTCATCAAGATCAAAGTTGAGTGACTGTTAGTATAATTTATTCCTAAAAATATTAAAAGTTATTAGGAAAAAAAACTGATTGGGCCATCTTTGAAAAGAAAAAAAAGGTGGTAGGACCAAGTTTCGATTTTTATTATTTTCTGTTCACAACAATTTTTCTAATAAAAAAGTGAAAAAGAAAGAAAAGAAAGTTATTAATTTTTTCTTTTCTTTTTTTAATAAAAGGAATTTTGATTTTTTGTGGAAAATAAAACAAGAGTTAATTGCATAAATATCCCTGAATTATAATTTATATTTTAAATTGATTTTTAAACTTTAGGGTATTATATTATTTTGCCATGCTATTGCTAGCCATCAAAATTTGACTTAAATGTTAGCTTAGATCTAATATTATTAAAGATATATTAAATAATTAATAAAGTTGAAGTTCAGACCAACGTTATAACCAAATTGAAATAATACTCTGATTTAAGGATTTAATAAAATATTAAATGAATTAATTAATAATTTTGAGGATGTAAAAGGGCGTTCGCTTTTGTTAGGCTCCACAACATACAGGCGTACGGTTCGCTATTTGTTTTTACTTGCCGCTGAAATGTACGGTCTGCACTGCAGGAGCTGGTGTTAGATATTTTATTTTTGGGTAAACTGCACCCAACTTCATTAAATTATTACTAAATTTACATTTTGGTCATTCAATTTCAAAAACTTATCAAATGGTAATTGCATTGTTTGAAAATTTCCATTTAAGTCATTAGACTATTAAAATTATTGTTCTATGGCCTTCTCTGTTCACATCACTTACACCAATTAAAAACTCTCATTCCTCTTCTCTTCTACAGTTTATTATTTTCAATGAAACAACTTTGAACGTCATGAATTTAAGAACCAAAATCCAAACAACTTTATTATCCGATTTTCTACATTGACTGTTAGACCAACTTGGATCTAAGATATATTATTCTCCTTATCAATGGGTACTTTCAACTGTACTAGTCGTTGAATTGTTGCTTAAAGCTCACTAGCCGAACCTAATTAAAAAAAAACTTAACAATCCAATTACTTAAATAAAATTTTATGAATAATTTAATAATCATTTTGTAAATTTATTGTTTGTGTATAACATTTGGTGTACACATATACATACACATATATTAGAGTACCAAGTTGATTTTGTTTCATCAACTAGAATAGAGCAATGGGATGTGGTTGGAGTGGATACAGCTTCTTGCTGTATAGCTGTTGGGTTTCAATTACTGTGGCATGAGACTTTGGCTCAACTAAACCATAGGATCCACTTCAGAATTTCCAGACTCTAAATTCCATTTTGTAATCTTTTATCTTTCTATTTAACAAATTTCAATTAAAAAATTATAATATAATCATTTATAAAATTATTTTAATTATTTTTAAACTGCATTATAAATTACATTATATTAAACATAATACAATTTTTAAATTACATTATATCATAATGATAATTACAAAGATGCATCCAGATAACTATAATAAAAATATATTATTATAAAGTATCGTTGGAGTAATAACCAGAAAATATCTAAATTTTAGTTAAAATAAATTTATACAGAGCCTACAGATAGCGAGACATAAATGATGATAAATATGGATTACGAACTTAAATAAAATACGGCTCATTTTAAAATTTTTATTAAACTAATTCTTTATTGGTTATAAGTTTAATCGTAACTTAGAATATAGCTAGAAAAAATATCAATTTTTCTCGTCACTTTTTTCAACGCTTAACTACGTTAATCCTATAATTAATGGATTTTAAATGTGTAATATTCGAATATAATTAATTGAAATTTTAATTTTAAGATATTTAAAAAAATATAGCATTTTAATCATGACATAAAGAACACGCTTAGATTATTCTTTGATGCTAAGAATATGCCTGATTCTAACAAAAATAGTTAAAAGAAGAATATGAATCGTAATGTTGTCCACCATTGTTGTACGACACGTCCCATGGACTACTCAACAAACATTTATGACCCAAAAATAAAAACAAACATGATAAGCTTTGGGAATTAATACCATTAAACAGAACTTAGGATCCCAAAACTATTTTTATATGATATGATGATCAATGAAATTATAGGAACATGTGGGGTATCATATAAGCACACGTCCTTATTACACAGCACAACCACATGCTTCATGCATTTCTTTTATTTATTTATTTTCTCCAATTGATGAGATCTACGTTATTTGACTGATGCTGCATTTATTTGTAGGTTGCGTTTTGCAATTGGATTTCCTTTTTCTTTCAAAAAAAAATCATAAAAACTTTTGCTTTTTTATGTATAAGTGATTGAATTGTTATTTTTGTCTTAAATTCAAATTTCTTTTCTTTTTCTATTGCATTTGGCACTATTGCTCAACAAGAATGAGATAAAAGAGAAAAAAGTGGTCATCATTTTACCTCTGACAGGCAGAGAATTAGAGAAAATGATTAAGTAGGGAAAAAGAGAGGTAGGAGAACTTAGGGAGATATGGCCGTAGGAGAAGCCTCTAAGAGTTTGGGTATCAAGTAGAATGGTTAAGAAGAAAAAAGATCATCCGCTCTTCGAATGTTGGGGTATATAAGAGAGGTCCCCTTGCCATGTAGTGTTATGCCATCGATAATACGAATGGTGGCTCACTCATATGGTTGGTTAGGTGGTAGGTCTGTTATATGTCAATTGTCGTCTAACCTAATATTGTGTGGTCCTACTCTAACTTTCCCTTTGTTGAGGTAGTACAAGGAATGATCCCCATGGATAATCCGTAGCAAGTGATTGAAAGTGGGTGGATGACAACAAGTGACCTCCTTGCGGGTGGTGTGAGGTATGCGAGTGACTGATTATGAAACTAATGATACAAATCGAATAACCATTCATCTACCCGTCATGAACTATCTCATGCTGTCACGTGTCTAAAGTGATAAACAAGTATAACAATTACATTGGAAAAAAGGAATTTCACAATAATTGAACTTTGTAGAATATGTCAACAAAATGCCACTAGTAACTAAAGTTGTAATATACAAGTTTAATAAGGGTTTGTTTGTTTGCATGTAAAATGGCTTTCGGAATTGATTTCTAGAAAATGAATTACTTTTCTGGAATATCTAATATTTTCTGGAAAATGATTTATTTATAAATAAATACAAATATATAATAGTACCCAATTATTAAGTTAGAATATTAACAATCATAAATTGAAAACAACTTATGCGAATAGATGACTCTTGATTATGTTATAAAAAAAACAACGGTCAAATAATAAATTAGTTTCCAAACCATAATTAGTATTATAAATTAATACTAAAACATACATAACATAGAAACGTTAACCTTAAGCCCTAAACCGACCTAATGTTTCTAGCCATATAATCAGTCCACATAGACTGTGCAATTTCATCTCTCTTAGTAGACCATTCTCTTGCTACTTCTATTTTTTCTCACTTCGTAAGAGTTGATATTATCAAATCAAACTCAGACTTCTCATATAATACTTGATTAATTAAATAATTAGGATCAACTCTCATTATATGATTATGAATGATACAACAAGCCAACACTATATCTACTTGAGTTTGGAAATTCTAAAATGGTTTAGCATCTAACACACGAAACCGTTTCTTTAAAATATCAAAAACATGTTCAACAGTGATTCGCAATGACGAATGACGAAAATTAAAGAGCTCTTTTGCATTTTCTGGCCGCTAATCACAAAATTCTTCTAAATGATATTGAACACCACAATATGGAGTAATATATTCATTTCGGATGCCATATCAATGAGGGCACATTGGTTAGGCACTTAGGATGGATGTTTTGACATGCTTTGAGCTTGTTTAATCGTGTTTTGAGTAAGTCTATTTGATGGAAATTGGGTTGCTTGATGTCCAAGTAAGTATGTTTTGGTAAACTTGAATTTGAAGGTACAAATTGGAGCACACGGCTTGGGATATGGGCTGTCACATGGCCATGTACCACACACGGTCACACCACACGGTCGTGAGTCATTGTTGTTTTAATTGCAGGTTGGTCCACACGGACACTAAGAGTTACTTGGCCGTGTGACCCTGAGCTATATGATCACAGTGAGTTACATGACCTGGCCACATGGCTGTGTGACCTTATATTACATAGGCACAATTAGTTACATGGTCCACGTACATGGGCATGTGAAGTAGCCACACGGACGTGTGAAATAGACACATGGCCATATTTATGATCCACACAGTTTGGGCTTTGTCACACGACCGTATGACCCATGTTTTCAAAATTTCCAGGTTTTTATGTTTTGTTTCAAAATGACCCTTGATTGTTTTCAAATTATTTTTAAAGCCCCGTGGGCTCGATTTAAGGTCCATAAAAGTAATTTTACCTAAAAATATATGAGTTATGGAATGTTATTATTTAGTTTTGTATAATTGTTTCTTTATGAAGTTAAATATTTTGTATTATACTGTAACACTCCGTAACCCTAATCTGGCAACGAAGACGGGATAGGGGTGTTACACTAAAAGCTTATACATGCGATAGGTATATCAATAGCTGAAAGAGAAAGATGATTTTGTAAGGTGAAAATAAGTACCATAACAAGTTTTAAATTAGTCAAAGAACCTCTCAATATAGAGGTGTCACAAGATTAGTGTTTTCCTTTAATCTTTTAATCATGTCTGTTGTACATGTTTTCCCTTAAAACTAATGTTTACAAATATCTATCCTATACATTTGGAATTCCCCATGCTATACGAAGTATCCTATTACTTAATCACTCATTCACATTAACCCCTATAAGCCTCATTCTCATTATCTCCTTTATTTTTCTTATAATTTCTTGTTTTGTGTTCCTCAAATTCATGAATTGTCTACCATTTCTCTCCTTTCATATCAGGTAAAGATATGCACTCCATGCCAGTCTCAAAATGATAGTAATAAGTGTCCTTCCCTTTAGCTTAGCACTAGCCAAATGAAGCTCCCATTGCCAACTCATTTGTTGTCTAATTAATTGACAAAGTTGTAAGACGACAACCTAAACAAATTTTGAGTATGCACACTTAAAAAATAACTGTTTTCTAGTTTTTGCATCAGTGAGACACAAAATGCATCTTCCACCAATGTTAATTCCCTTAGCAATAAGTCAGTTACAAGTTGGCAACCTATTAAGAATAGCCATTCAAGCAACCATTGTATGCCTTGAAATATGAAGAGGAAACCATAAAAGCTTACACCATTAAACTCTATCTATTATTGGTCTAATCTCATTCCATACTCTGTTAACCAAATACATTTGTCCCTATAGAAACCAACTTCCATTTGAATTATGTTGAATCAAGGTTTTTGGAAATTTTAGAACTACCTTTTACACAATTTTCAATTGAAACGTCTCTACATAGAGGAAATGATTAAATATAAAATAGGATAATAATAAAAAAAGAAAGAGAGGGGAAAAAAGAACTATTGTAATAACTAAACCCAAGAATTCTTCACCTCACCATATTTTTTTTTCCATTGTTAATATAAATCGCTTCAACTCAAACAAACTACCAAAAACACCCTACAAGAAAAAAATCATCAGAAACATCAAAATTTAGAAAGCCTATTTATTTTCATAAATGAAGCATTTTATCAAACACTTTTTAAGTTGAACCCAATCCTTACAGAATACAAAAGAATCCCAAATAATAATAAGACCTCCAAAATTGCCATTAGAGGGCCATAAATAATTTATCAACCAATCTGCACAATTTCTACTATTGAATAATGAAAAATTGTACTTTCACCTCAGCAACCAATTGCTTAACCTTTCTTTTCTTTGTACTCGATCCTAAGCCCCTTAGGTTCTAAGATAAAATGCAAACCTTATTCAATGCACAAAACTTTAGTACACCAATAGAGACAAACTTGGAACAAAGATAATAGAAGCACATATCAATAAACTGAATAAGAAACCAGCTAAGTGAATCAAAGCAACCAAGTCAACCCAAACGCCACCCAAAGCACTAAGAATAGAAAGAATGGAGTTGTACAAGATATATTGGCAAACATTTCTTTAATTGATTTATGCAGATCAATTTATCCCGAAGTAAAAAAAAGTTATAAGAAAAATAATAATAAATTCACCTAAAAATAAATAGATCCATTTCCAATGAAGCAAATAACTTCCATTTCTATATAAAAAAAAGTTAGATGCAAAACCTTGATAAGAAGAAGATAGTGATATACCTTGATATGACTGGAAATATTGTTTTTATTTTTATTTTTGAGGGTTTCTTAAAAATGCAGGCAAGAAAGGAAGACTTGATAAGGACAACGGTCGATTGATAGAGATGATGAGACAAAGATGAAGAGGTGAGGCCAACAGACAGAGATGAGGAGGGGAGGCAGAGGCCGACGGACAAAGATAATAAGAAAGGGAGAATGACTGTTAATCAAGTTAGTGATGAGAGTGAAGAGGAGAAGGGAAAATGTCTTACGGGATGAAAGTCGGTAAGACATTTTCCTTAAAAATGCATTGATTTTACTGGTGTTTTAGAGAATGTTTTCCTTTGAGAAATCATTTTCCACCAAACAAATACCGTAAAACAATGAAAATATTTTATTAAAATGTTTTTTTTTCCGATACATAAATAAATTCCTATACTCAAACTTCTTCAATTGTCTCAAAACCTTAAAAAAACTTTTTAACCCAAATTGGTTGGTGATAGAATTTGTGACGATTCAAGTTTGTTCTATGTTAAGTTTTGTATAAAAAAAACAAATTTCTTCTTTTTTTCAAAATAATTCCTAAACTTGACAAATCATTTTAATCTTATTTATAAAAAAAAAATCTAACACAAATCACACAAATCAAAATTAAAAAAAGTATCAATTTGTAACTCAATATTAAATAAGAAAAACTTAGAGGCGCAATTGATGCCAGTGAAATCTGATTATTGCGTTCTTAGTGGCCCCCTCCAAGTTGCTAATCTATTTAGAAATGATTTGGACCTTATATTATACTGGGTACGGTCCCTTTGTACTTTAATATAAAAGGACAAACTTGTCTGTCATAAAATCACGTGGATTAAGACTTTAATAGGCTTCTTTTTAGACCACTTATGATTGGATCTCGGATCCTATTGAAATGTTTGATTTTGATTATTGTTTAACTACAATAAATATTTTTTACCAAAATTATTTGGGTTAAAAAAATTAAGAAATAAATATATTCATCTAACCTTTCAAAACCATATTTATAAAAACCAAACGCTATTTTATTGAAATGATAAATTTGAATATCTAAAATTTATCAAATTTTATTATTTATAAAATTTTATAATTATAATATCTAAAAAAATATTATTATGAGTATATTTTTGTGGGTTGATGTGATTTAAAAGAAAGATTTTTTTTAAAATTAAGATGTTCATAATTGAGAATAGTAATTAATTTTTTTTATTACTTACGAGTTTTTTTTTAAATAAACGATAAACCTTGACATATATTTCATTCTCATTAGAAGAAATCAAACACCTAATATCATAGTTTAGGAATATAATTAATAACCTCACGAAATGGTTTGGATTAGAACTAATTTTGGTTTTTAATGTTTAAGGGGCGGCTAAAATTGGGTTCGCCTTCGTTTTTATGTCAACAAATTTATTAATTTATAAAGAGGATAGGAGAAAAGAGTGACCAGCCTAGCAATTTTTGGCAGCATCGGCCCTCAGAATTGTGGGTCGTTGGTTAAAATCTATCGCTGTCTGGGCAAATACGGTGGCTACAAATACTCCCAAGGGTCATTTTAGGGTTTTTTACAAAAATAATACAAAAAAATTAAAATAATACCAAAATAGCATCACAATTTTATTATGTACCAAAATGGTACAAACAATAAAATTTAAAAAAAATAGTTTAAAAAAAAAGGAACGAAGTGACAGGACCCTGGTGGAGAGTCTGTCACAGGCGGCACCAAAGGTGCCACTGCCACAGGCGGCACCACCTTGGGGGACCATTATAATGGTCCCCAATTCACACTTCAGCTGAAGGAGAAGAAAGAAAAGGAAAGGAGAAGGAGAAGAAGAAGAAGAAGAAGAAGAAGAAGAAGAAGAAGGAAGAAAAAGGAAAAAGAAAAAGAGAAGGAGAAGAAGAAGAGGGAGGGAAGGAAAAAGAAAGGAAAAAAAATAAGGAAAGGTAATTTTTTTTATATTATTTTAATTTTTTTGTATTATTTGCGTAAAAAACCCATGTTATGTACATTTTATGTTTTATTATTTTATTTAATTTATTTGTTAAGTGTGTTTTATGTTGATTAGATATATTTTTTTATGAAATTTATTTAGCATGTTGTAATGAGTTTTTTTTTACAAAAATAGTATTAAAAATAAAATACAGAAAAAATATGTTTCTGAAAAGATAAAATACAAAAAGAAATAAAAAAACGAAAATAGTATATTTACTGAAAGTAATAAAATCCGAAAAAAAAAGAAAAATACGAATAAATGGCCAAAATAAGGGTTTTTTTACTAAATTTATATAAAAAAACACACTAAATTAATACATTTCAAACATTATGTACTAAAATAATATAAAATAATAAAATACGAAAATAATATATTTTTTAAAAGTAATAAAATCTAAAAATAAGAAAAATACGAACAAATGGCCAAAATAAGGGGGTTTTACTAAATTTATATAAAAAACACACTAAATTAATACATTTCAAACATTATGTACTAAAATAATATAAAATAATAAAATAAGAAAATAGTATATTTTTTGAAAGTAATAAAATCCAAAAATAAGAAAAATACGAACAAATGGCCAAAATAAGGGTTTTTTTTACTAAATTTATATAAAAAAACACACTAAATTAATACATTTCAAACATTATGTACTAAAATAATATAAAATAATAAAATACAAAAATAGTATATTTTTAAAAGTAATAAAATTAGAAAATAAGAAAATGAACAAAGAGCCAAAATAATGGTTTTTTACTAAATTTATATAAAAAACACACTAAATTAATATATTTCAAACATTATGTACTAAAATAATATAAAATAATAAAATACAAAACTAGTATATTTTTTGAAAGTAATAAAATCCGAAAATAAGGAAAATACGAACAAAGGGCCAAAATAATGGTTTTTTACTAAATTTATATAAAAAAACACACTAAATTAATACATTTCAAACATTATGTACTAACATAATATGAAATAATAAAATACGAAAATAATATATTTTTTGAAAGTAATAAAATCTGAAAATAAGAAAAATATATTGAAATTAAAAACAGAAATTTGTTTTGAAGTTGCAGGCATCGCAATAACTCGATTGATTAACGACGATCCTCACATATCTGATGCGGCTAATAATATGGTAATATATTATTATTTGTTAATCACGGGTTCTATTAAAAAAGGATATACATAATATATAGAAATAAATCATGTTATCCTAATATTTATTTTCTGTAATTTAACACTATCAGGACTCGTACCGCGTATTAAAGGGCCGAATGAATGGTATAGGATATCCCCCGGATGAACGATTGATGCCCTACTTGGAGCAAGCTGGATTCGGGTCAGCAGCATTGATCCGGACGTTCGACTTGCGATACGATTTAATATCTGCACTAGTGGAACGATGGCGCCCGGAGACCCACACTTTTCATTTTCCGTGTGAGGAGTGCACAGTGACTTTAGAGGATGTTGCACTGTAGCTTGGGCTCGGAATCGACGGGAGTCCCATAACGGGAGTAAGTACATTTGCTGAGCCGGCTGCACTATGTTATAGCCTACTAGAAGACTCACCCGACGATGATGAGTCAAATTTTTTGGGCTTGAAAGGCAAATTTGGACACTTATTAGCTAATGCCACTGAAGGAGAGTTGATGTGCGCTGCTCGAGCGCACATCATGCATATTATAGGGGGAGTACTAATGCCCGATTCAAACAACAACAATGTTCATTTCATGTACTTACCTCTATTAGCTGATTTGAGTAATGTTCGCTCGTATAGCTGGGGCTCCGCAGTTCTGGCAATGTTGTATCGCCGACAAAGCCTGCTGTCGTAGACATGGGCAGATCCCTTACATTGTTGCAGTCCTGGGCACTTTATCGAATGTCATTCTTGGCATTAGTTAGTCACCAACCATATGTATATCCACTAGTTAACATGTGATAAAATATAACTTGTCATTAATTGTCACGATACTATATTGACTGATGTCACCAATCATACTATATTTGTTTTCGTAGATAGAGTATTTATCCAGGTATCGGGAGGTCATACACTGTCCCGATATACCGTCTGATGATCGAACAACATGCCGGGGAAGGGGTAAGCTATTCTAATATTCGTGACATGTTACTTTCTATATCTTACTCACACCGTGTTAAATTATAACCATGTTATTAATCATGCAATTTATATGGATGCCATATCGTAGACCGAAAATTGCAGCTATTATACCCTCATCTGCCTATGTTCATTCTCATATGTGGTGCACTAATGCACCAATTATAAATTTCAATGTAGTCGAGTGATACCATAGGGATTGAGTGCTACGACAGTTTGGTTGCGTCCAATATATCCAAGATTTGCCATGCGAGGTGGGGGTGGTTCACGGCAGTTGAATCGGGAGGTTAAGCATCGGAGATTTGTTGCGCTGTGGAATAATCAGATTGCTCGAATACCTTAGATGGTTATGGCTTTCGATTTGCAACAATCAGTAGAGTACATACAATGGTACTCTAGTTTGGGAAAGCCATATCTACTTGGAGGGCAGTCGACTGTAGTCCCCTTGCACATGCAACGACCTAGGGCATACGAGCCAGTGGCTGATATGAAGGTGGAGCCAGCGGCAAATCCTGATCTCGAGCCTGATCCCGTACCGGAGTCTGAGTCAGAGCCCGAGCCAAATCTCGAGCAATCACATTTACATAGGGATTCACATTCTTATCATTCAGATTTGGTGGGCAATGACTATTTCTCGAGCTTGTTAGGGGGCGAATACATTACGAGTTTGATATCTTTGGATCGTACCCACTGCAGTACAACACTCCCAGCCCGTATCCAGTGCAGTACACCAGTCCTGCTGGGTCGTATCCATAACATCATGGCACTCCTTCCAGTTCAAGTTCATCGATGCCATTCGAGCCAAATGATTTTTCTTCCATGTTTAACACACCCCCACTTGCACCTAATGAGGATGTTGGTCGTCGCGATCACCCACAACGTGAACGTCGACCTCCGCAGAGGTATACCCCTAGGACCACACCATCGAACCATCAATTTTAGGGGTTTCTTGCACTTTTTTGTCATTACAAAGTTTGTACTTTTTGTGTAAATTTAATTATTCTAATTTTAGGTATGCTTAGTACGGAACTTTTCTTCCCTTTTTGCATTATATTAAAGTTGAATTTAAGGTTAAATGGATCCATTTTGGATATAATTTTAATTATTTCAAATCAATTATACTTTTTATAACTTAATTTGGAAACCGTATAAATAATTATACTTTTTTGCATTATATTAAAGCTAAATTTCAAATCAGTTATCGGGTCTAGTAATGCTCCGTAACCCTGTTCCAGTGACGATTTAGGGTTAAGAGGTGTTACAACAACATTACAACATTACACATAACAACTTTACAGCATAAGCTCAATTCCGACCTGATCGTGACGATTGTCCAACATGATAGTTTAGCTATGGGCATTTATTCCGATTATGACCAACTAACCTGCATAATCCACAATGCTTACCGTCTGATTTCTCCCTAATGTCCATTTCATTATGGATTCTAGATGATTGCGGACGACCTCTTGGATTCTTGAATAGCCCTCTATCTGGACAAGTTCGAAAGTCGTCGGAGGCACCTCACACGTATAAAGGTCAGGCAAGACAAGGAACTCATTTTCCCAGACACGCAATGTGCGCTCGAGCGTGTACACATCATCGACAAATTGTTCAATATTAAGGTTCACTTTAGCACACGCTGCCACGACATGCGCACGTGGATAATGAAGTGTTTCGAACCTCCTACATTGGCACCGTCTGTTCCAGAGATTAACTCCATAGGACCTAGGTGGTATACCGAGTCGACGACCGATGGTCTCAGTAACTCAAAACATTTCCAGACGTTGTGAATATATTTCTACATTCATCAACCTCGCCATCCGACGGTTTGCAACCATTGCATCCCTGACATCTTCGATAAACACGTGTCCCGCCTCCATCTGGTCGATTTGTTGCTGACCCATTCTTGGCATCAAGGTAGCCAACCTGTAGAATGTAACCGAGAAGATAAATGAAATCGGAAGATGACGTGTTTTCAACAACACAGTGTTGACCCGCTCCACTAGGTTTGTGGTTATTTGACCATAACGAAAGCCTTCGTTAAAACTTTGAGCCCATTGCCACAGCTTCATTATACTCAACCACTGTCGAAAAGACCCTCCATGTCACTCTAAAGTCGAGTCATTCTTTATCAGAAAATATGTGGCTCTAACTCGTATGCTGTATACGTATTAAAAAAAAGGTAAGTTCCAGTAACTCGATAACATAAAACATTACAACTTATATTGAAAAGATAAGGTTATCATTTACCCACCACTACTTGTCTCTTCCAGTCTGCATTCTTATAATCTCGATGAAAGTTAGCCGCAATGTGACGGATGTAGTAAATGGATGGCACATTGGAACGCCTAATTGCTGCAATTAAACATTTCCCTCTATTGGAGATGATGCAAATATTATCGTTGCTAATAACACACCTCCGCAGGTTGGTAAGGAAGAATTCCCAAGATTTCAAGTTCTCCTTATCTACGATGGCAAATGCTATTAGGAGCACGTTTCTATTGCAGTCTTGAGCAACCGCAAGAAGTAGGATCTATGTATATTTTCCATATATCTAGGTCTCATCCACTTGCACAAACAGCTTGCAGTAGGGAAATGTCTGCACACATGGATCAAACGTCCAGAACATCCGATGGAAAATTCTTTTCCTCGGCTGTAATTGGCCGTCCGAGCCGTAATAAGGTCTTGTCTTTAACTCAATCACAGTCCCCGGTACGTACTCCCGCATAGTAGCTATCCATCCTTGTAGCTTGTTATACGACGAATCATAATCCCCATACAATTGCTCCATTGCCATCTGTTTAGCTATCCACGCCTTTCAATATGATACTCGATACTGGAATCGTGCTTGCATTTCGGCAATCAGTACCGAAACTTTAATGGTCGGCATGTCCTTCACCATTAGCATGATACACGTACAGATAGTTTTGGAATCAAGTTTTTGGTGATCTTCTGTCATACGTGTTGATGTGCATGTATGAGGCCCAACAAATTTTTGTATCTCCCACATCTGCGAATTTTGAATGAATGCAACTCGTACCCGCTAATTGCAGCCTTTCGCTGCCTTTCAACACTCCCCAATGTATACTGTCGGTTTAAACACTACTACTTTATAATCCACTGATATGTTTATGCTATACCGTTTAATAGCAAATACGCACTCTTCTTTACTTTCGAATCTCTGGCCTACGAATAACTCGTAATGATCAAAATTTACGGTAAGCAGGAACTATTTTAGGGTACTCCGGGAACTCAGCTACATGCGCTGCATCGGGGTTTATGAGCGACATGTGTGGCCCAGGATTATTGTGTATCATAATACGTCGCATCTGGTTCCCGACCGAAGATGCATTAATGTTTCCATTGTTATTCACATCTTCATCGTGAATATCATCAGGTACATCGTCCACATCGAGATCACTGTCACTATCGACCTTTTGATCACAATGATCGCTACCATCGTATCCATCATCAGCAACCACATCAATATCGGGTGTAATATTGAGATCGATACTGATCCCACCTATAGTCGATTCACTATCAACGTACTGTATTAGAGCCACTATGCACGGTTCTTGAGCTCCATGTTCTTCACTCCATACCGGCTAACTCAGCAAATAAGTGAATCGGTGCATTTTTGTCACTCCCATTCTGATAGTAAAGAGAGATCATTGTCTCCACGTCTTCATCGTCTACAAGTTCCATTTCAGTGAATTTGATCGGATCTGTCAAAACTGCAAACTTGTAGAAAATTTTTGATATCCTTCTCCCACAACGTCTAACAATTTTTTTCATTAATCCTTTCCTTCATATCATCCAACGAGACATTTGTATTAAATCTCATTGCTATTTGTTACCGACATTCAAATATACATCCAACAATTGTTGTCAAGATGATTCCATCGAAATAAACGCATACAAAAAACTTATCATCCATCTTCAATATTCAATCTGTTAAAAAATAAACAAAATTTTAAAAAACAATTTCGAACAGTAAATAAATTACTTAAATAAAAAAATTAAAGTTTCAATATGCAATTTTTTTCATTCATAAGCTCATACTATTTTAGTTATCATTTTGTACATGAACAACATTTAACCACTAATCCTAATAACTAACACAATAATATTAAAAATAACAGTTTACTAAAAATAATACTAACTAACAATAATAATTAGGGTTTTACTAAAAATAATAACTAACAATAATATAGTGTAAAAACTAACAATCATACTAACTAAAATAATAATTAGGGTTTTTACTAATCCTAATAACTAACCATAATAATACTAGTTTTTTACTAACAATAATACTAAGTAACAATAATTATTAATAACTAAACCCTAAAAACTAACAATAATAATACTAACTAAAATAATAATTAGGTTTTTTATTAATCCTAATAACTAACAATAGTAACTAAACTAAGAACAAAAAATAATAAAAAATATACAAAAAAATAATAATAACAAGATAATCCATTTTTTTAAATACCTTATTTTCTCAATTTTTTTTCTTCTCTTTCTTTTTCCTTTCTCTATTCTCTTTCTCTCTTTTTCTTTTCTTTTTCCGGCATCGCCCTCTCCTTCTCCTCCTCCTCCTCTTCCTCCTTCTTCTCCTTTCCTTTTCTTTCTTCTCCTTTCCTTTTCTTTCTTCTCCTTCAGCTGAAGTGAATTGGGGACCATTATAATGGTCCCAAAGTGGTGCCGCCTGTGGCAGTGGCACCTTTGGTGCCGCCTCTGCCACTGGCACCTTTGATGCCGCCTGTGGCAGACCCTCCACTAGGGTCCTGTCACTTCGTACCTTTTTTTACTATTTTTTTTTAAATTTTTTACTGTTTGTACCATTTTGGTACATAATAAAATTGTGATACTATTTTGGTATTATTTTAATTTTTTTGTATTATTTTTGTAAAAAACCCGTCATTTTATAAGAAAATGGGTTGATTAGATTACTTTCTACTTTGGTTTTAATATTTAATTTTACATTGCAATTTTTTTTTTATTTTAATATTTAATTTTATATTTGAGTTTAGTTTCAATGTTTAATTTAGTTTTTGGATTAGATAATATCATGTAGCTCAATAAATATTTAATACATGTGATCTAGTAAAAAGATTTTTTAAGTACTTATTCGAGATTAAAAAAATTAAATACCAAATTAAATACTAATGCCAAACTAAGGTACTTAATTAGGATTAAAAAAAAACTCAAATACCAATTTGTATATTGAACCCAAACTCAAATATCAAATAATGTATTAATGCTAAGCATAATAATACCAAATCAACGGTAAAAGTACAAATGGGCATATTGGCCTCCTCTACTAAAACATGGGCATATTGATTCATGTACGATAGATCAAATAGTAAATTGATCTTTTAGTTAAAAATTTGATCTATTTTTACTGTTAAAAATCGGTCCCTATACATTAACATAATGTACATGTAATGCACCACATGTCACTGTCTGATTATTTCGTCAAACATACTAATCTTTAAAAGTAAAAATATATGAATTTTTAATAGAAATGACTAATTTATTTTTTGATCTAATACACGTAAATTAATTTACCCATTTTTCAAATAAAAGAGACAAAAACTAATTCGACTCTTAATATAAGGATCTCTATGTTACTTTTACCCAAATCAACCTACCTTATCATTGTTTTCTTTCCTCATAAATGTATGAATCTAATATAAAAATGTGAGTATTTATTACATAGCAAACATATAAATGATTTTTGTACTCATTACAAATCGCATTATATCAAACATAGCAACATAATTCAAGTGGCAGAAAATTTAGCATTCCTTATTTAGAATATCTAAATTGGTTTAAATGCATCACATCATATCAAACATATAAATATGTAACTATCATGATTTCAACTCCTTATTTCAAGGTTATTTGTTTATTATCTATTATAATAGATATTGACTTTTTATGATTTTTTTTATTATAATAGACGTTGATAATAGTAATAGAATGATCGCAAAGTAATAATGAAAAAAATACACAGATTTTACGTGGAAACATTTCGTATAATCACTTCATATAACTAATTCTATATAACTGATTTATATAATCATTTCACATACTCATTTATATAACTCTTTCTGATACCCATCTCATTTTACCATTTCGTTTAACCATTTCGAGTAACCATTTCATTTTACACATTTAACACATAATTATCACATTTCATTTCAATAATTCATATCAATTTCTCCATTCAATGTCCCATTCCATATTTCTAATTGATATATTCTTTTCATTGTACTCTTTTATCACCCGATGAATCAAATAAAATAACGTCAAATACGCGAGAACAATGCTCACACAAAGTGTGACTATAATTGTAACTGTAAATGCTCACACTAGCTGTAAAATGGGTTTGCTTACACAAGCTGTGTGATACGAACTCGTCCAATGGCTCAACTGAATCTGTTTGTGATCTAATCAAACTAACAACTGGTCTAATTACTCGAGCTTGAGCCAAGCAATTCGAAGAAGCAATCTCGGCCTTAGTTGAACAAGTTTGGGAGGAAGCTTCAACTGGACTTGTCAATCGAGCTTGGGATGGCTCATCAAGTGCCCCATGCAATTTAATTCAAGTCGAATTCAGCCTAGCCAACTAATTAGCTGCTGAATAAGACTTAAACGTTTTTAGTCATTTTAATTACATTAATTATGTTTTGATTTCATACAGCATTATTGCATGTCTGATTGTTTTAGTTGTTTAAGTCTATTAATTGTGTATTAGATTATTACACATTAAAATCGTGTTTAGTTTGTCTATTAAGTATGCTCTAATTCATACAACATTAATACGTGTCTAAGTCAGACATCTTAATTATGTCTTAATTTCTTGCAAATTAAATTGTGTTTTTAGATTGTTTTAATAATGTACTTGACAGAGTTTAATTTGTCTTAAGAGGTTATTCAACCATGCGGTTGGACATTTATGCATTTTCCAGATTCGTTGAAACTTATTTAATGAGAAACATGCACCCGATTATGCATGAACGTTGGAGCTACTTGGTGCATTTATCCAGGTGACCTTTCATGAAACGATGAGACATCAAGTGTGAGCTGATCAGCCAACACATCAACTAACCATTTGGAACTTGGTGTTCACACCAAAGAACCCTCCAAATCCGATTGTTCACACTCAAGGGCCATTCGGTTGCCACCAGATGCATTCATCAACTAATTATCCATTCAGTGAACCATGCAACATTCAGTCCAGCTTATAAACAACATTGATCGATCAAATTAATGTTTCTGTCAACTCAGCTATTAAGTCCACCTCCATGGTTGTTTGGGAACTCCAAGTGACAAGCTCCATGGCTGTTCGGGGACTTCAATTGTCAAGATGATTAATTAAGTTTCTTTAAGACTCATTCAGCTAAATTAAATTGAATTCCAGTTTCCTTTAATTGTAATTATTTAGTGTCCATTCGGTTGGAATTTTAGCAGCTTATAAATAGCTTGCTTGTAATCTGTTTGAAGAACTTTTGAATCTTGAATAAATTTTATCACTTTTGTGAGTTGTTCAACTCTTTTTGTTCTTAGTGATTCAAATTGACTTATCTAGCTTGCTAGTGGCGTCAATCTGTTTCCTTTCTGAACTTATCACTCTTTGAGTGTGGCGTTCAACCCCATTGATACTGATTGGTTCCTATCTTCCTTGATAGAGGGTCATGGTCCTTAACCATCTTTCCAACTATCACCTTAATAGCCATATAAGATTCGGGTCTTTATTTCTTAATAAAGGTTCTTTCTTCTGCTGTCGAGTTCACTATCCATTCAGCCATCTGTTACATCAACTTATCATTAGTTTTACTATCTTTGTTAAACTTTTTTATCTTTGAAATCAACCCTAGTTAAACGAAATCCTTTTATTACTTAATTTACGATCAGACAACAAACGACTCAAATTCGACAACGAATACGAGTTAGTATCATTGTGGGTCGGGATGTTAGGCTACGCGATGCTGCACACATGACCTGTAAAGAATCCGTAACAAATGCAGGACCTCAGCCATCAGTAAGACATCCAAAACCAGCACTCGAACTGTAATAATCCTAATGACATGTCATTTGTATCCTAAGCATTCACGAGATTCATATGGGTGGTGTTTCATATCTATATCATTTAGTCATATACACATTATTTCATTACAAGAATTCATCCATGTAGTTTCTCATTTTCAAGCATAACCTTTAATTTAATTAGCATTACAACTTAATCCATCTCATCTATTACCATTTAACTAGTAAATGAACTCAATCACAACATATATAGATAAATATTATATCACAAAAAAACTAGCAACTAATTAGTTTAACCAAGTTACGGACTTACAAAAATACAATAACTGCCGATACCTCAATGATGACTACTCAATGACTTTTTCTTTCCCTTGATTACCAACCGAATGATCCGTTTCTTGATATAAATACAATAATTTTATTCAATTAACCAATTCAATTATCATAAAATAATGAAATTCATATATTTGACCCTTAATCGTTATTTTATATTTTACCCCAAACTTTTACTTTTTAAATCATAAATTAATCCAAACAAGGGCAACTGAATTTTCTATAATCCCCAAACAGCCCATATTCATCATATTTTATAAGAATTTCATATAATTTTACCATTTTAGAAATTTAGTACCAAAGAATATCCCAAAGCATAAACTTCAATGCCTCTTAGCTCACATTTCTATCGTAAGAATTCCGTAACATTCAAACCAATTTCAAAATACAATATTAAAATAAAAAATTACATCTAATTGGCTAACTAAAATTTATATTCGAAGAGCTTACAAAAATAAATTCAAATGAGATAGCCGAAATCTGAATGTAAAACCTTCACAAGTTGTTCTCAATTTGACAGAAAATTTTCCGCAAGTTGATTTTGAAGAGGCGGCTCTAAGTTGGCTGCCCGTCGTTTTCTAAGAATTTCTACGGGAGGAAAGATCTGAGCAGCCTGGCAAATTTTGGCTCCATGTGCCTACGGCCTACAATTTATATCTTATACGTCAGCAAAGCAAATCAAATCAACCTGTAACCTCATAATTGTTTTCGTTCTTCATTAATAAATGCAGTTGGATTTAAAAATATAATCAAATTGTATTAATCATAACAAACGCTACTAGCTCCTCTGGCACATTTTCAAACACTTGCCAAATTATATCTGCAATTTGATTCTTGATCTCTCATTACTTCATGATTTGTATAAATGGAAACTTTCTTGCTCCCTCTATTTGGATGAATGTTAAACCTTCTTGCTTATACACCACCCTTTTGGCAATAATCCACCCTGCATTTAACTTTTTACCGACATATAAACATCTTTAGATCAAAAACAGATTCTTCTAAATATGGGGCGGTGGAAAATATTTTGAGTCCGGAGTTTAAAAAAAATAAAAGGGAACACTTTTGTCATGCAAGCTTTGTAGAAACCCTGTGCAGAAAAAGCATTTTGTTTTCCAGTTTAAGATAAGGTTATGATGTATTAAAACCCTGATTCTTAAGTTTGGAGAAACCCACATGTTGAGATATAGAAGTGTCGATGCCATTTTCTTAATTATAGTTTTGATAGATTAAAAGGGTTTTAATACCGTAGAGTTGAATGTTTGTAAGAGATTTACATTAAATCTTTGTAGCATGCATAAAAGAAATAGAAATTACTTCAATGGGTAGAATTTATAACACAATACAGTAATTTTAGGTTTTATTATATTATAAATTCTAAGACCCAGCAAATGTGGGCATCTGTTTTTACATGTGCCATATCCATTTGAGTTTTTTTTATACCTTAAATTGACTAAGAATATTTTATAGTTCATTTCTTCATTAAGTTAATTTTAATCCTATATTAGTTAGAGAATATTTTCATGCTCGCCCTTGCTCTAACAATATCAATTTCTTCATTATTTTCATTAATAAGTTGATCTCAATCTAACATTAACTAGAAAATATTCTCATATTTCACATTTATCTTATAAATAAGTGACAAAATTTTTACTATTTTCGTTAAAAAGTTAATTTTAATCTCACATTGACTAAGAATATTCTCATAGCTCACCTCTTAATTATTTTCATTAAAAAGTTAATTTTGATCCCACATTAACTAATAGAGAATACTATCATAACTCACTTCTTCACTATTTTCATTAAAGTTTAATTTTAATCCCTTAAAAATTTAATTTTAATCTCACATTGATTAGACAATGCTCTTATAGCCCATTTATTCACTATTTTTATTAAAAAATAATTCTAATACATTAAGAAGTTAATTTTCATCTCACATTAGCAAGTGAATACTTCTATGTTCACGCTTACCCTATAAATAAGTGTTACTATTTTCACTATTTTTATTAAAAAGTTAATTTTAATCTCACTGTTTAGAAAACACTCCATATTTTATTTATCATTAAAAATTAATTTTAATCCTAAATACAATAAACCCGTACAAATTCTAATTTACACTATTATTAATTAAAGTATACTGACTGTTTTTTTAAGTATAATCACTATTACCATCTAAACATATTAAATTATTTAAATTTACTTATTAAATAACTTATTACTGAATTTAAATTTTGACAAATTTTTATTTGCATATATTAAATCATTTAAACTTATTTATTAAATAACTTATTATTAAATTCAAAACCAGATTTTTATATTATAATTAATTTATATGCCATGTACGGATAAAAAACTAATTATTTTCAAGAAAAATGTTGCTTTCTTTGGTAATAAATGCGATGGAGATATAGGACACTTTACCTTTTTATATAAAGTAAACCACAGTTTTAATTCCTTTTCAGAAAAGCCTTTTTCTCTTTAAACAAAAAACAATTCTATGCGCTGAAATTTGAGAGGTATAATGATTTATTTCCCCTTTTTAACTTTATAAAACAATCCTTTTAGTCTTTAATTTATTTTTTTAGCCTTTAAATTTATATTTTTTCAAATCACCTAAAAATAATAAAAATAATTTTTTTAAACTTTGTTTGTGTGGATGACACGTCAGTATTTAATTAATTTTTAAAAATTTTTAAAAAATAAAAAAATATTAAAAATATTAAAAAGTATTAAAATATTTTTAAAATTTTAAAAATTAATTAAACGTTGACATGCCATTTAATCCACGTGCATACTACGCTACCAAAATTAACAAATATTAACATTTTCATTTATTTTAGGGTGATTGAAAAAAAATACAAATCTAAAAACTAAAAGAGACGAAAAATTAAATAAATGGCTAAAATGACTTTATTTATAAAGGTGAATAGCCAAAAAAAAAAATCCTTATGCTAATTTGAAATCATATTCATTCCATAATGTTTTGTCTGCTTACATTGGGCTTCAATTTTTTTATTTAATTTTAGTTATATTGTAATACTTTATTATTGAAATAATGAAATTATTTTTATTAATTAAAATTTAGTTAATACGTTTTTTAAAATAAATTTTTATTAAATCAAATGACAAACAATTGCATTAAATATAGATTGTATTATGTTAAATTATGATAATGGTTCTTCTACTACAATGGCGAATCCTAGGATTAAGTTTTTTTAGGGAGGTGCTAGTAAAATTTAAAAAAAATTTAAGAGTTTAATGAGAATAATTTTTTAAAATGAGGGCCTAATTAAAAATTTTAAAGTTTTTGTGAGATTAAGAGAATTTTCAAAAATTTTAAAAGTGCTTAATTAAAATAAAAAATAAAAAGTATAATGAGAATTTTCAAAAATTTGAGGAGACCTAATTAAAGTTTTCTAAAAACTTCAATGGAGAAATGAAATTTTTTAAAAAATTTTGGGGCTTAATTAAAATTTTCAAAAGAATTCAAGGGAGAAATTAAAATTTCTCAAAATTTGTTGGGGCAAAGATCTTCCCAACTCTACTATGTTTAAATTTAAGTTTTAATATCCATACTTTAATTTAATATGATTTAGTTTTTGTACTTTTAGTTAGGTCAAATAGTTGCGACTCTTAATTATTTTGTTTAGAATGCTTAAATTGAAGTTTTTTTTTAAAAATACTCATTCCAAACTTATCATACCGAACTAGATTTTTCTGTGTGTAGGTTAGAATTGTATTTAAAAAAAAATTTCATGATAGCATTTAATCGAAATAGTTAATGATATTAACTATTTAAAATAATTAATATTATTGATAAAGTAGATGATTAAATTATCTCAAATTAAAATAGTAAAATTAAATTCTAAAAGTTGGCATAGTAGAGGGATGAATACTGAATTTTTATTGTTATATTACATAGGAAAAAAAGGATGTGTCAAGATAGAATCATTTAAGACCTTTTTATATAAGCAGTATAGATATGATAAATGTCTTTTATATATATATATATATTATATGAACCATTAATAAATTATTGCATACTTATTTTAAGTATATTTTTGTTGTGAGGTATCAATATATGCTTATCAAGTATTGATACCTTTATTTGAAAAATACCAATGTATAGTATATTGATTGTAACATTTCAAATCTGACCTAGACATTAAAATCGGGTCTCAAGGAATTACATCATTTCGTTTAAAAATTTTAGATTTCATCTAACAGAGTGTGTTTTACGAAAGTATAAAATTTTGGCAAAACTCTCACATATATTTTAAGCAAATCCTTGTACTCGAAAATCCTAATTTTATAGTAATACCGCTTAATCACTTTCTTAGCTTAGCAGTGAAAAAATTTTAGAATTTTAATTGAAAACTGAATTTCAATTTGTCAATTCATATGATTTTGCAGTTTTACGTTAAAATACCAAAAGTCATCAAGCAAAACGAAAACGAAAACGAAAACAGAAAACAAAGTCTAAAAGCAGGTTTATAGTCCAAAAGTCCAGAAAAGTTAAAATGTAAACCATCATATTAAATTAACTGAGAAAAAATCCGAGCTCCCGCACGCCGTCTGATCCTAAATTTGCTGAATATCTAAAAAAGTCAAATACAGAGGAGTGAGCTAACACGCTCAGTATGTAACTAAACCCAAGCAAAAACACAAATAACATAATAACCAATCAAAAATTACAGAGAATCTCATCAAACTCGCTTGGAAAAATCCTGCATGCATGATTATGTTAATGCAATACTTTTAGAAATCAAAATGCAGATTTTTCAGAAAACTTCCTACCCAACTCCACTACACACCAAATTGGAGTTCCCCAGAACTCGTCCATTCAAAACACACGAACTGATAAATGTGGACTATGCCACCAGAGTTGCAGTTAAACTGCCAGATTAGATATATGTGTCACACCACTATATTGTAGCCAAGCTGTTAGGACAGATATGTATGGTCAAGCCACAATAATTGCAAACAAGCTGCTATACAGGATTGTGGATAATCCACTAGAGAGTGCAGATCATTAAACTGCTAGAACTTCCTCCTTACCATATTATCCCAACCTCATGCAAAGTGACATGGAATGCAAATATAGAATTTGAATGAAAAGCATGTAAGACATGCAATTGTACAATAACAGAAAACAGAAGGCATGGAATTCCATACTTTGCAGAACAAATGTGTCACAATTTTAACAAAAGCCAATTAGTTTTGCCATAATGTCACATGCATGTTCACATAGTAAATTCAAAAATATAAAAATTAACATAATCAGACACCATATGCTCATATACAAACATGGCAAAAGAGAAACATGCTATCAAAATTATCAGTATACAAATCATGCATATAAAAATCACATACCTTTTCTACATTACTTACAACATCACACTAACGGATATCATGTTTACAAGTCCTATTTATGCAATATGGACCCGAAAGGGCCAAATACGCATCACAGATAAATATGTCCCTAAATGAAATTTCTAAAAAATAGGTCCACACACCCCAAAAGGTCTAACCTGTGCGGCTCACACAACCCAAATAGCCTAGGCTGAGTGGTTCAGACGGTTTAGAACATGACTTGGAACACGGCCATTGTGTTTCACACAGTTTGCCATACGGCCTGCCAAATAGCCTAGACAATAAGTTTTTCGACTTTTTACCGTTCGCTATTTTTACGAAATCGAGTCACACCTGGATTCTTTCTGAAAAACGTTGATACGACACACTCCCAAACCCTAAAACCAACATACCAAATGATCTAATAAGCATCAAAACACCAAAATTCAAATATTAACTAGTCCACTAGCATAAGACCTTCAACCTTAAAACGAAAACTAGCCCTTTCCAGAGCTATGAAAATTTACCCTTGAAGAGAAAAGAAATTGCTAAAATCCTCACTCACCAGAAGAGTAAACCTCTCACGAACCACCCTTAGCAAAATCACAACTAATGAAACAAAAAGACCTTCCAAAGATATCAAAACAACCACCCTAAAATGAAACTAACAAATTATACTTACTTGAGGATTTTAATAACACCAATGCAGTTTAAATGATGGCACAATAGAAGATAGGTTGGCAATGAAGAAACAATAGCAAGAGATAACAACAGGGGAAAATGATAACAAATGTAAAAGAAACAAAAGAATAATGAAACAGAAATAAAGAAGAAGAAAAAAATAACGTCAGAGGAACAGAAAATAGGTCAAAAGAAATGGAAGTAGTGGAAAGAGAAGAACATAAAAAATTGGGGAAATTGCTAAAATCATCACTCTCTAGAAGAGTAAACACCTTATGAACCACCTTTAGCAAAATCATAACTAACAAAATCAAAAGACCTTCCAAAGATACCAAGACAACCACCCTAAAATGAAACTAATGAATTATACTTACCTGAATATTTTAATAACACCAACGCAGTCTAAATGGCGGCACAACAGCAGATAGATCTACAATGAAGAAATAATATCAAGAGATGAAAACATGGGAGTATGGCAACAAATGTAAAAGAAACGAAATCAAAATGAAATGAAAAAAGAAGAAAAAGAAAATAAAGTTAGAGGAACAGAAAGTGGGAAAAAGAAATGGAAGTAGTGGAAAAAGAGGAACATAAAAAATTTGAGAAATTGCTAAAACCCTTACTCACTAGAAAAGTAAACGCCTTACGAACCACCCCTAAAAAAATCAACACTAATGAAACCAAAAGTCCTTCCAAAGATAGCAAAACAACCACCCTAAAATGAAACTAACGAATTATACATACTTGAAGATTTTAAAAACACCGATGCAGTTAAAATGCTAGCACAACAGAATATAGGTCGGCAATGAAGAAACAATAGCAAGAGGCGTCAACAGGGGAATATGACAACAAATGTAAAAGAAACAAAAGAAAAAAAAATAGAAAGAAAAAAGAAGAAAAAAAATAACATCAGAGGAAAAAAATAGGAAAAAGAAATGGAAGTAGTGGAAAGAGAAGAACATAAAAAATTTGGGGAAGTTGCTAAAATCCTCACTCACTAGAAGACTAAATGCCTCACGAACCACTCTAGCAAAATCACAACTAATGAAAGCAAAAGACCTTCTAAAGATATCAAGTCAACCACCCTAAAACGAAATTAATGAATTATACTTACCTAATGATTTTAAGAACACCAATGCAGTCTAAATGGTGGCAAAGTAGAAGATAAGTCGACAATGAAGAAACAATAGAAAGAGACGATAACAGGGGAATATGGAAATAAATGTAAAAGAAACGAAAGAAATATAAAACAGAATGGAAGAAGAAGAAAAAAAAATAACATTAGAGGAACTGAAAATTGGAAAAAGAAATGGAAGTAGTGGAAAGAGAGGAACATAAAAAATTTGTGGAAATTGCTAAAATCCTCACTCGCTAGAAAAGTAAACGTCTCACGAACTACCCCTAGCAAAATCACAACTAATGAAACCAAAAGACCTTCCAAAGATATCAAGACAACCACCCTAAAAGAAAACTAACTAATTATACTTACCTAATGATTTTAATAACACCAACACAGTCTAAATGGCGGCACAATAGAAGATAGGTCGGCAATGAAGAAACAATAGCAAGAGACAACAACAAAAGAATATAGCAACAAATGTAATAGAAACGAAGGAAAAATGAAACAGAAAGGAAGAAGAAGAAAAAATGACGTTAGAGGAAGAAAAATGGGAAAACAAAATGAAAGTAGTAGAAAGAGAGGAATATAAAAAAATGGGGAAATTGTAAAAATCCTCACTCGCCAGAAGAGTAAATGCCTCACGAACCACCCCTAGCAAAATCACAACTAATGAAACCAAAAGACCTCCCAAAGATATCAAGACAACCACCCTAAAAGAAAACTAACGAATTATACTTACCTGAAGAGTTTAATAACACCAACCCAGTCTACATGGCGGCACAATAGAAAATATGTCGGTAACGAAAAAACAGTAGCAAGAGACGATAATAGGGGAATATGGCAACAAATGTAAAAAAACAAAAGAAAATAAAACAAAAAGAAAGAAGAAAAAAAATAACGTTAGAGGAACAAAAAATGGGAAAAGGAAATGAAAGTAGTGGAAAGAGAGGAACATAAAAAATTTGGGGAAATTCTAAAGTCCTTACTCGCTAGAAGAGTAAACGCCTCACGAACCAACCTAGAAAAATCACAACTAATGAAACCAAAAGACATTCCAAAGATATTAAGATAACCACCCTAAAATTAAACTAGCGAATTATACTTACCTGAATATTTTAATAGCACCAACGTAGTCTAAATGGCGACAGAACAGAAGGCAGGTTGGCAATGAAGCAACAATAGTAAGAGACGACAATAGGGGAATATGGTAAAAAATGTAAAAGAAACGAAAGAAAAATAAAACAGAAAGGAAGAAGAAGAAGAAGATAACGTTAGAGGAACATAAAATGGTAAAAAGAAATGGAAGTAGTGGAAAGAGAAGAACATAAAAAATTTGGGGAAATTGCTAAAATCCTCACTCGCTAGAAGAGTAAATGCCTCACGAACCACCCCTAGCAAAATTACAACTAATGAAAGGAAAAAACCTTCCAAAGATATTAAGACAACCACCCTAAAAGAATATTAACGAATTATACTTACCTAATAATTTTAAGAACACCAACACAGTCTAAATGGTCGCACAATAGAAGATATCAAGACAACCACCCTAAAAGAAAACTAACGAATTATACTTACCAGAAGATTTTAATAACACCAATGCAGTCTAAATAGCAGCACAACAGAAGATAGGTCGGTAACGAAGAAGCAATAGCAAGAAACGACAACAGGAGAATATGGCAACAAATGTAAAAGAAACGAAAGAAAACAAAACAGAAAGAAAGAAAAAGAAGAAAATAACGTTAGAGAAACTGAAACTGGGAAAAAGAAATGGAATTAGTGGAAAGAGAGGAACATAAAAAATTTGGGAAAATTGCTAAAATCCTAACTCATTAGAAAAGTAAACGCCTCACGAATCACCCCTAGCAAAATCAACACTAATGAAACCAAAAGACCTTCCAAAGATATCAAGACAACCACCCTAAAAGAAAAGTAACGAATTATACTTACATAAAGATTTTAATAACACCAACACAGTCTAAATGGCGGCACAACAGAAGATAGGTCGGCAATAAAGAAACAGTAGCAAGAGACGACAACAGGGGAATATGACAACAAATGTAAAAGAAACAAAATAAAACAGAACATAAATAAAGAAGAAGAAAATAAAGTCAGAGGAACCAAAAATGGGAAAAAGAAATGGAAGTAGTGGAAACAGAGGAACGTAAAAGATTTGGGGAAATTGCTGAAATACTCACTCGCCAAAGAGTAAAAGCCTCATGAACCACCCCTAGCAAAATCACAACTAAAGAAACCAAAATACCTTCCAAAGATTTAAAAACAACCACCCTAAAATGAAACTAATGAATTATACTTACCTGAAAATTTTAATAATAACACCAACGCAGTCCAAATGGTGGCATAAAAGAAGATAAGTCGGCAATGAAGAAACAATAGCAAGAGACGACAACAAGGGAATATGACAACAAATTTAAAAGAAATAAAAGAAAAATGAAACAGAAAGAAAGAAGAAGAAGAAAATAACGTTAGAGGAAAAGAAAATGGGAAAAAGAAATGGAAGTAGTGGAAAGAGAAGAACATAAAAAATTTGTGAAAATTGCTAAAATCCTCACTCGCCAGAAAATTAAATGCCTCAATAACCACCCTTAGCAAAATCAACACTAATGAAACCAAAAGACCTTCCAAAGATATCAAGACAACTACTCTAAAACAAAACTAACGAATTATACTTACCTGAAGATTTTAATAACACTGACGCAGTCTAAATGGCAACACAACAGAATATAGGTCGGTAATGAAGAAACAATAGTAAGAGACGTCAATAGGAGAATATGGAAACAAATGTAAAAGAAACAAAAGAAAACGAAACTAGAAGAAAGAAGAAGAAAAAATAACATTAGAGGAACAGAGAATGAGAAAAAGAAATTGAAGTAGTGGAAAGAGAAGAAAATAAAAAATTTGGAGAAATTGCTAAAATCCTCATTCGCCAAAAGATTAAACGCCTCATGAACCTCCCTAGCAAAATCACAACTAATGAAAGCAAAAGACCTTCCAATGATATCAAGACAACCATCCTAAAACGAAACTAACGAATTATACTTACCTAATGATTTTAAGAACACCAACACAGTCTAAATGGTGGCACAATAGAAGATATGTCAGCAATAAAGAAACAATAGTAAGAGATGACAACAAAGGAATATAGCAACAAATGTAAAAGAAACGAAGGAAAAATGAAACAAAAAGGAAGAAGAAGAAAAAATAACATTAGAGGAACATAAAAGGGGAAAAAGAAATAGAAGTTGTGGAAAGAGAGGAACATAAAAAATTTAGGGAAATTGCTAAAATCCTCATTCGCCAGAAGAGTAAATGCCTCACGAACCACCCTAAAAAAATTAGTACTAATGATAGTAAAAGGCCTTCCAAAGATATCAAGATAACCACCCTAAAATGAAACTAACAAATTATACTTACTTGATGATTTTAATAACACCAACACAATCAAAATGGTAGCACAACAGAAGATTGATCGGCAATGAAGAAACAATAGCAAGAGACGACAACAGAGGAATATGGCAACAAATGTAAAAGAAACGAAAGAAAAATGAAACAGAAAGAAAGAAGAAGAAGAAAAGAACGTTAGACGAACATAAAATGGGAAAAAGAAATGGAAGCAATGGAAAGAGAGAAATATAAAAAATTTGGGAAAATTGCTAAAATCTTTACTCGCTAAAAGAGTAAATGCCTCATGAACCACCCCTAGCAAAATCACAACTAATGAAACCAAAAGACCTTTCAACGATATCAAGACAACCACCCTAAAAGAAAACTAACGAATTATACTTACTAGAAGATTTTAATAACACCAACGTAATCTAAATGTCGCCACAATAGAAGATAGGTCGACAATGAAGAAACAGTAGCAAGAGACGATAACAGGGGAATATGGCAACAAATGTAAAAGAAACAAAATAAAACGAAACAGAAAGAAAGAAGAAAATAACGTTAGAGGAACAAAAAATGGGAAAAAGAAATGGAAGTGGTGGAAAGAGAGGAACGTAAAAAATGTAGGGAAATCGCTGAAATACTCACTCGCTAGAAGAGTAAATGCCTCATGAACCACCCCTAGCAAAATCACAACTAATGTAACAAAAATACCTTCCAAAGATTTAAAAATAACCACCCTAAAACGAAACTAACAAATTATACTTACCTGAATATTTTAATAATAACACCAACGCAGTTTAAATAGTGGCACAACAGAAGATAAGTCGGCAATGAAGAAATAGTAGCAAGAGACGATAACAAAGGAATATGGCAACAAATGTAAAAGAAATGAAAGAAAAATGAAATAGAAAGAAAGAAGAAGAAAAAAATAACGTCAAACGAACAAAAAATGGGAAAATAAATGGAAGTAGTGGAAAGAGAGGAACGTAAAAAATTTGGGTAAATTTTAGGAGGTATTTTTTTGGATAATTTTCTAAAGTTCAAATCCAACCCAAATACCACTAGATGGGTGACACATGAGGATTTAGCAAAAATAATTCCATTTTTAATAACAACTAATGAAACCAAAAGACCTTTCAAAGATATCAAGACAACCACCATAAAACAAAACTAACGAATTATACTTTCCTGAAGATTTTGATAACACCGAAGCAGTCTAAATGACAGCACAATAGAAGATAGGTCGGCAATAAAGAAACAATAGTAAGAGACGAAAACAGGTGAATATGACAACAAATGTAAAAGAAACGAAAGAAAAATGAAACAGAAAGAAAGAAAAAGAAAAAAAATAACGTTAGAGGAACAAAAAATGGGAAAAAGAAATGGAAGTAGTGGAAAGAGAGGAACATAAAAAATTTGGGGAAATTGCTAAAATCTTCACTCGCTAGAAGAGTAAATGCCTCACGAACCACCTCTAGCAAAATCACAACTAATAAAACCAAAAGGCCTTCCAAAGATATCAAGACAACCACCCTAAAATGAAACTAATGAATTATATTTACCTGAAGATTTTAATAATACCGACGTAGTCTAAATGGCGGCAAAAGAGAAAATAGGTTGGCAATGAAGAAACGATAGCAAGAGACGAGAAGAAGGGAATATGGCAACAAATGTAAAAGAAATAAAAGAAAATGAAACAGAAAGAAAGAAGAAGAAAAAAATAACAACAGAGGAACAGAAAATGGGAAAAAGAAATGGAAGTAGTGGAAAGAGAAGAACATAAAAAATTTGGGGAAATTGCTAAAATCCTCACTCGCCAAAAGAGTAAATGCCTCACAAACCACCTCTAGCAAAATCACATTTAATAAAACCAAAAGACCTCCCAAAGAATCAAGACAACCACCCTAAAATGAAACAAACAAATTATACTTACCTAAAGATTTTAATAACACCGACATAGTCTAAATGACGGCACAACAGAAGATAGGTCGGTAATGAAGAAATAATAGCAAGAGATGACAAAGGGGGAATATGACAACAAATGTAAAAGAAACGAAAGAAAAATGAGACAGAAAGAAAGAAGAAGAAGAAGAAAATAACATTAGAGGAACAAAAAATGGGAAAAAGAAATGGAAGTAGTGGAAATAGAGGAATATAAAAAATTTGGGGAAATTACTAAAATCCTCACTCACCAGAAGAGTAAATGCCAATATAAAAAATTTGGGGAAATTGCTAAAATCCTCATTCACCAGAAGAGTAAATGCCTTACGAACCAGCCTTAGCAAAATCACAACTAATGAAATCAAAAGACCTTCCAATGATATCATGACAACCACCCTAAAATGAAACGAACGAATTATTCTTACTTGAAGATTTTAAGAACACAACGTAGTCTAAATGTCGGCACAACAGAAGATGGGTAGGCAATGAAGTAATAGTAGCAAGAGACGACAATAGGGGAATAAGGCAACAAATGTAAAAGAAACAAAAGAAAACGAAACAAAAAGAAAGAAGAAGAAGAAAATAACGTCAGATGAACAAAAAAAGGGAAAATGTAATGGAAGTAGTGGAAAGAGAGGAACGTAAAAAATTTGGGAAAACTACTAAAATACTTACTCGTCAGAAGAGTAAACGCCTCATGAACCACTCCTAGCAAAATCACAACTAATAAAACCAAAATACCTTCTAAAGATTTAAAAACAACCAGCCTAAAATGAAGCTAACGAATTATACTTACCTAAAGAGTTTATTAATTACACCAATGCAGTCTAAATGGTGGCACAATAAAAGATAAGTCGACAATGAAAAAACAATAGCAAGAGACGACAGCAAGGGAATATGACAATAAATGTAAAAGAAATGAAAGAAAAATGAAACAGAAAGAAATAAGAAGAAAAAATAACGTCAAATGAACAGAAAATGGAAAAAAGAAATGAAAGTAATGGAAAGAGAGGAACGTAAATAATTTGGGAAAATTTTAGGAGGTATTTTTGGGATAATTTTCTAAAGTTCAAATCCAACCCAAATACCACTAGATGGGTGACACATGGGGATTTAGCAAAAATAATTCCATTTTACCCATGCAGGGCTTCAAACATAAGACCAAAAAGTAAGCTGAGGCCTTACGACTAAACGAGTAGGTCCATCCTTGTCATTAGTTGAGCAAAAATAATATATAACTCTAATATCCAAGGTTAGAGGTTGGGAAAAATTTAACAAAAATTCCACAGGATGAGATTCAAACCTAGAACCTCACACACACAAGCACAACACTTATCCACTAAACCAAATTAGCTCACTTTTACAAAATTTTCACAACCTTAATTCAAAAACTGGACATGACCAGTCTTAGTATCACTAACCCGATTTCTACTAGCCCAATTTTTGGAATGAGACATTGATGCCTCTGCTTTTTGGACAATCTTTATGCACTTTTATTTATTCTTAAATACATATAGAATTGTATGATCAAATTATATATATGCATGTGAATTTCTTAGCTTAAAGATATTATATGATATCGAAAATACAAATTGAAAATCTTTTGATATTTCAATAAATTATAAAGCTTAAAGATATATTTTATCAAAATCTATTGAGCATCTTTGATTTGTCGCTTAAACATTGTTGAAAATGTTGAATATGATATAAAAATGCTTTTATATTGTTTTGAATTTTTGATAGGTAATTTACAATAAAATTTAGTAAATTGAGCTATGATTGCTCCATCACCTTAAAACGTGTATAATGTACGAACTGTACATAGGTATAACATTCTGTTAGGTATAACTTTCTGTTGTATCTTCGTTTACCTTTATCTTGGTATCTAGCAATATTTTGATATAATCTTTTAGATACATTCTTGCCATGACATATTTTAAGCTTTTACTTGAATTTTTTGCTTGAACTAATCACATTAATATCCATTGTTCATTTACATTGCTATATTGATTAGATGTTATCACCATGTCTTGTGATTAATAGAAATTTCACTCAATATAAAACGTGGTGTTAATATGTGATGTTGAGTATGCATTTTGATCAAAAGTTTGTTTTGTTCATTTAATAAACCATATTTCACTTTTTCTTATGTGTTTCAATTGTAATTCCCCAAAATTTTGGTTTCTAAGAAAGGACAAGTATTTTAAAGGTGAATTAGGTATTTGGAGAGAAAGTATGAATAATGAAATTTAGTAAGGACTAAATTGTGAAATTTTAAAAGTTGAAGAGTTAAAAGTGTAAATTTAACTTTTTAGAAAAGGGGTGAAAATTTAAGAAATATTTTTTATTAATGTTACATGGAGATATATTGATATGTGAAATTGGAATATCAAAATAAGGACTTAATTGAATAATATATATACTAAATTACAATTTTCCCATTTTATGGAAGAAGGATCTAAATGTAAATTTTCCAAATTTAATAGATTTTTTGAGACATAATGATGAGATTAAAATCCCCAAGCTTGTGAGGTGTGAAGTGTAGGGGAAAATATGGTAATAAAGGATGAAACTTGTTGAAAATTGATTGGTTGGTGGAAAATAAGGATGGAATTGAAAGAAAAGAAAAATGTAGAATTTTCTATATATTATTTTAGCATGGGGTGGCAGCAATAAGCATCAAGGAGAAGGAAAGAAAAAAAGAAAGAAAAGACAAGTAAGAAAAACAGAAAAATAATGAAAATTTTCTATGAATATTCCTTGAGTTCTACCTTAAAACCATATTCTAATTTCATATACTAGAGTGTTATGAGATCATTTTCTACCATGGAGATGAATTAGTTGAAGGAGAAAGTGAAGGAAAGCATAAGATAGTGAAGAGAAAGGTTGAGTTCAAGTGAAAAAATAGTTAAGTACTTAATTAAATTCAAGTTAGTTTATTTTAATTTGAATATTTCAGTATTTAAATTTTAATATGAAATAATTAAATAAGATATGGTTAAGATGATTAAATCTGTATATTGAACTTAGTAGTGAATATGTAATTAAAGTTATGTTAGTAATGTAAGAAATGACAAAGTGATAATTTAGTGATTAGTGAATTTTATGAAACTAAGGATTAAATTATAAAGAGTGAAAGTTATTTATTTTTCATTGATTGATAAGTGTCCAAATGTATAATAGTGACATCACTATAGAGAGGACTAAATGATTAAAGGTTTAAATGAATTCAAAAGTAATATTAAAGTTTTATAAAAGTAAATATTGAATTTTGATGAATTTAGGGATTAAAGTGTAAAATGTTTAAAATTTACTAAGTGTGTTAAATTAGTGATGTAACAGCTCAATTTTGGCCCTAATCAGACAAAGTGGTTTCGGGACCATAAATTCGAGTCAAAAAAATATTTTTAAATTATTTTTGGTATTTGCAGTATGTGAATTAATATGTGTGAAAATTTCGTATAAAAAATTTGATCGTTTGAGAGCTCAATTTGATAAAATGACTTAATCGCGTAAAATGAAAATTTAGAAGGTCAAACTTAAAAGCACCCAATTGTTGTTGTCTTTCAAAAATGAGGGTTTTAAATGGCAATTAGGCCATTTAGTAGATAGTGGGCTGCAATGGTCAATATTGCCCTTAAGTTATATGTTTTATAATTTATTTAATTAAGGTTAATTTAGTCAATAAGTAAATTATAATATTATAACTAAAAATAAGTAATGAAAAGATGAATATTTCATCTTTCTTAGCCGAATAGTGAAAATGAAGAAACCTTCCATGGCTTTTTAAAGTTTCGGCACTTCCATAGCAAAATTAAGGTATGTTTTGGTTTCGGATTTTTAAAAATTTTATGTTTTTGAGATCGTTGCTTTGTGTACTACAAGACCCATACTTTAATTTTAGAATTTGATGGTGATTTTGAGATATGCCATTGATGAATGCTTGAGCTTTGTGATAGTTGATGATGAAATATGAAAGATATGTAAAGGATTAACATGTTTTGTCTTTGAATGTTTAGTGAAATTAAGTAATTATGGTTAAAATTGTGAAAATAAATTTTTGAGGGACTAAAATGTGAAATAAATGAAATGTGTGGACTTGTATGAGGCCAATGAATATTCGGCCCTAGCATAGTGAGGGCAAATTTTGTGTATTTTGAGTTTTGTGCAAAAAGGATTAAATTGCAAAAAGTTTAAAATGTTAGGGGTAAATTTGTAATTTTCCCATTTATGTGTTGTTGGATTAAATTAAAGTTAATAATATTTAAACTAGCTCATTTTGAATATGTTTAGATCAAGAACCAAAGAAATCAGAGCTAGATCGGGGAAAAACCAAAATTGTCGACTAATTATCCGATTTCAATTTTTCACTGTCCGAGGTAAGTCTATTAGCAAATTCATGTTATCAAATCAATATATATATGTATATCTATTTTATAATTAATGAGCTATAACTAAAAGTATAAAATTTAATATTAGTTGAAGTGTGAATCTTATATATATATAAGATGTTCGAATAGGTATATATATAAAAGTATAAATTTTGGATTTAATTAAAAGTTTGGATGTTATATTTGTGTATATCCAATGTACGAATATATATATGTAATATATATAAATTCTTGAACTTAATTGAAGTATGAATGTTATATAAGTTCATGAAAGGTTCGAATACATTAAGGTATATACATGTATAATTTTTTCTTTTTTAATCAAAGGTATATATATAAAAATATAATTGTATATATATGTGGATCGAATAAGCATGTATATACATGTATGATTCCTTATATGGAGTTGAGTATGAAATTAGAGATATATATATTAGATTCGAATATGTATGAGTATAAAAGTATAAGTTCATGTTTTGATTATTAATTATGTAGTTATATATGAATATGATAGACTCGAATATATATATAAATATATATATGTATAAATTATATTATTGAAATTAGATATGAATTTATATATGTATATGTGAGGTTCAAATGTGTATTTTTATACATGTATAAGTTTTATATTTCAAAGGAATGAAATTATTAGCTTAGATTATTTCAATATCTTCGAATGTAGGATATGTTTTCTTTGGATTAAATTTGATGCCATGAAATGTATATATATTTAAGTAATTTGCAGGTTAAATGTACATTAATTGAGGTATGTTATAAGCAAATAGTATAATACTAGTAGTAGGATCTAAATTATAAAGTTATATATATAAGTATTCGGTTGGATCATTGAGTTATCGAGATGGGTTTTGTGATTGAACTTTATATACCAAGGTTGTTCAAAGATATAAGTTACAATTTTTCTTTATGAGTTGAATTATGATGTATGGATTTCATATATGTAAATAGTTCAGATATGAGTTACAACTTATATAATTTGAGGTTTTCAGGCTTAGCGCCTAGCAGGCTAAGTGCCGGTGATCTGAATCAGGCTATAAGCCTAGCAGGCTAAGTGCCGGTGATCTGAATCAGGTTATAAGCCTAGCAGGCTAAGTGCCGGTGAATCTGTTTAAATTAAGTGATTATATGCAATGGGTATATATATATGATTTTGGTTATATGTAATGAATAAATATATGAACATTTGTTCAATGTATTTGATGAGCATATAAACGTTCAGATCTTTGTGATTAGTGAGTATGTACATATATTGGTTGTCATGAAATTGTGGATATATATATATGTATGCATTCGACATATGCGAATTATAAGTATATATGTGCATCCGACACATGTAGTTGATAAGTATAAATACATGCTTTTGGCATATGTATTTGAAAGATCATATATATATAAATGCATTCAATGAAGTGCAAATGACAAGTACACTAGCAATCAGTATATGCAGTTAAAGATTATGTTTGTAACTTGATTATATACATATAATGTATATACATATGTTCGTTTATATGCATTAGTTAAATATACATTCTTTTAGATATAAACAAAATGACTTAAGATAGCAATGTTTGAAAAGTAATTATATTTGATATTTGTGTTCTCAATAAATTTACTTAAGGAATTATATGATTCTTTTATCTGTATTTTTAGATATGCTATAGACTTACTAAGCTATAAAAGCTTACTTTGCTTGTTTTCGTCCATTTGTTTTATAGATAAAAACCAAGCTGTAAACTCGGGGATCGTCAGCAAAGATCATCACTCTATCTACTGTCTCGGTATTGAAATGTTTAAATTTTAACTTATGGCATGTATAGGCTAGATAATATTTTGGAAGTCGTATTTTGAGGTACTGTATATATAATTAATAGCCATATGAAAATAGCTTATTTTCTTATGGTTTAACTGGACTGAAATGTTATGTTTTGTTTTAAAAGGTTAAAGTAGAATTTATAATTATACTTACTTAAAATTTGAGTAAGCTTAATATATTTAAATTTATATATCTAAACAATGTTTATATTTTGATGTGGAAATAGTTGATTTAAACCTGTATTAAAACGATTTGCATATAAATGTTAAATTCTTGAATTCTACTGAACGTCTGTATTGAGATGTGTTTTGTTTGGTAATGCCTCGTAACCCTAATTTGTCGACAGATACGGGTTAGGGGTGTTACATTTTATTGGTATCAGAGCTACGGTTTAGTTGATTCTAGGACTAACGTAGCGTGTATGAGTCTAGCTATAAATGCCATATTTTATACTGAGATGGTGTGATGATTTCTGACATCTAAAAATGTGTTTTCATATAGTAATGGATCCCGATCAAGCCGTAGCTGATGATGTTGAGAGTATAGCGCCTGCTCTCGCGCAAGGGACAGAGCCGGTAGATTCTCGACCGACCTCGAGTAACCAGGAGGGAGAGGCTAAACAAGCCTTCCACCAAATGATGAACTACTGGTTTACACAATATATTCAGGCTAATCCGGCTACACAACAACCTCCACCCCCGATTAATCCATATTCGGTTCCTGTTATACCTCAAGTGAGTGATCCGATGAGATTACTTAAGCCTCCTATTGATAAAATTCAAAAACACGGGCCCGAAGAGTTCAGAGCCACTGATGATGATGATGCTGAGAGAGCTGAATTCTGGCTCGATAATACTATTCGAGTGTTTGATGAGTTATCTCGCACCCTTGATGAGTGCTTGAAATGTGCCATATCTTTGCTACGAGACATTGCATATCACTGGTGGAATACACTAGCATCGGTGGTTCTGAAAGAACAAGTGACTTGAGAATTCTTTTAGACTGATTTTCGTAAGAAATACATCAGTCAGAGATTCATTGATCAGAAAGGCAAGGAATTTCTTGAATTGAAACAGGGTTGGATGACAGTGACAGAATACGAGTGAAAATTTGTTAGACTCAGCAGATATGCCCGAGAATGTGTTTCGACTGAAGCTATTATGTGTAAAAGATTTAAAGATGGATTGAATAAACTGTTAGTTGGCATACTTGAGATAAAAGAGTTTGTAGTACTTGTTGAACGATCTTGTAAAGCCGAGGAGCTTGGGAAAGAGAAGAGAAAAGCTGACTTTGAAGCTCGAGATTCCCGTAAAAGATCATTTAGTAAATCGTTCCAGTTGGCCTCAAAGAAATTCAGAGAGAATTTTAGCCGATCTAAATCTACTACAGGGTTTCCTAAATATAATCGAGATCGACCCCCTGTGAGTTCACGAGCTACTTCAGTTGCTAGTTTTGGTAATGCTCGACAAAATAGATCAGAGTGCAAGCATTGTGGTAAATGGCATCTAGGAGATTGCAGATTACATGATCGGTCTTGCTGTAAGTGTGGATCAAATGATCATTTTATTCGAGAGTGTCCGATGGTGGCTGAGCAAAATACTGTACAGAGTACCAGACCGAGTAATGTGTCAGTACGTGGTAGACCACCCAGGCATACGGGTAATGTTAGTGGTAGTCAGAGACAGACAAAGGACACGACAGCTTGATCTGAGGCTCGTGCACCTGCAGAGCATATTCCATCCGTGCTCGAGAGGAGGCTTCTTCTCCAGATGTTATTACTAGTACTTTCACTCTTTATGATACTAAAGTTATTGCATTGATTGATCATGGTTTGACTCATTCTTATGTGTGTGAGACTTTAGTATTCAGTAAGACTTTGCCTGTTGAGTCTACTGAGTTTGTAATGAAAGTATCGAACCCCCTGGGTCGTTGTGTTTTGGTTGAAAAAATGTGTAAGAATTGTCCCTTGATGATTCGAGATTTGTGTTTTCCAGCTAATTTGATGTTGTTACCATTTGACGAGTTCGATATAATTCTGGGTATGGACTGGTTGACTTTACACGATGCTGTGGTTAACTGCAAAAGAAAGACTATCGATTTAAGGTGCCTAGATGACGAGATTATTCGAATTGAATCTAATGATCTGAATGGTTTACCAGCAATAATATCCTCGATGTTGGCTCAGAAGTATGTGAGAAAAGGTTGTGAAGCTTACATTGCATTTGTTCTTGATAGTAAAGTGACCGAAAAGAAGATTGAATCCGTACCAGTTGTGTGTGAGTATTCAGACGTGTTTCCCGAAGAATTATTGGGTTTACCACCTATTGAGAAGTAGGGTTTGGTATTGAGTTAGTACCGGGGACGACTCCAATTTCGATAGCTCCGTATCATATGGCATCGACCGAATTAAAAGAATTGAAAGCACAGTTGCAAGAGTTGACTGATAAAGGTTTCGCACGACCGAGTTTCTCTCCTTGGGGTGCACCAGTTCTATTTGTGAGAAAGAAAGACGGAACGATGAGAATGTGCATTGATTACTGGCAGCTCAATAAGGTGACAATAAAGAATAAGTATTTGTTACCACGGATTGATGATTTATTCGATCAGTTGAAAGGGGCTATTGTGTTTTCGAAGATAGATCTGAGATTAAGCTACTATCAGTTGCGGGTTAAAGACTTTGATGTGACAAAGACTGCTTTCCGAATGAGGTACGGACATTATGAGTTTCTGGTTATGCCTTTTGGACTTACTAATGCACCTGCTGTTTTCATGGATTTGATGAGTTAGATCTTTAGACAGTTCTGGATCGGTTTGTGGTAGTGTTCATAGATGACATTCTGATCTACTCCCGTGATGAGGCAGAGCATGCCGAACATTTGAGACTCGTGTTACAGACTTTGCAAGATAAATAGTTGTATGAAAAATTTAGTAAATGTGAGTTTTGGTTACGCGAAGTCAGTTTCTTGGGCCATGTTATATCAGCATCAGGTATTCGGGTTGATCCGGGTAAGATTTCGGCTATACTTGATTGGAAACCTCTAAGAAATGTTTCAGAAGTTTGAAGTTTTCTAGGACTCGCTGGTTATTATAGACGATTCATGAAAGGGTTCTATATGATTGCGACCCCGATGACAAAGTTACTACAAAAAGACATTAAGTTTGAGTAGTCAGAAAAGTGCCAGAAAAGTTTCGATCAGTTGAAAGTTCTTTTGACCGAAGCTCCAGTCTTAGTTCAGCCCGAATCGGGTAAAGAATTTGTTATCTATAGTGATGCATCTTTAAATGGTTTGGGCTGTGTTTTGATGCAGGAAGACAAACTTGTAGCCTATGCCTTGAGACAGTTAAAGCCGCATGAAAAGAACTATTCGACGCATGATCTGGAATTGGCCGCTATTGTATTTTCATTAAAAATATGGCGTTACTATCTGTTTGGCGCCGATGGTTAGAATTGCTGAAAGATTATGAGCTTGTGATTGACTATCATCCGGGAAAGGCTAATGTTGTTGCTGATGCCCTAAGTCAAAAATCACTGTTTACTTTGCATGCAATGAACACGCATATGGCTATGTTTGATGATGGTGCGATAGTAGATGAGTTGAAAGCAAAACCGTTATTTGTTTAACAGATTTGTGAAGCTCAGAAAGTAAAAGTGATTCGGGATAGTCTGAAATCAGGATATAGAATTTTAGATCGGGGACAAAGTGTTTTTGAAAGTCTCACCATAGAAGAAAATACTCAGATTCAGTCGTAAAGGCAAATTGAGTCCGAGATTCATTGGACCGTATGAGATTATAGAGCGTGTCGGACCGGTTGCTTATAGATTGATGTTACCGCCTGAGTTAGAATAGATTCACATTGTATTCCATGTTTTGATGCTCCGTAGATACTGATCTGATCCTTCACATGTGATTAGTCCGACGGAGATTGAAATTAACTCTGATATGTCATATGAAGAAGAACCGATTAGCATTCTGGCTCGTGAGATCAAAGAATTATGAAATAAGAAAATTCCGTTAGTTAAAGTATTGTGGAATAAAAACGGAGTTGAAGAAGCAACTTTGGAATTAGAAGATACAATGAAAGAGCATTATCCAAACCTATTCACCGATAAGATTTTCGGGGACGAAAATCCCTAAGGGGGGAGAGTTGTAACAGCTCAATTTTAGCCCTAATCAGACAAAGTGGTTTTGGGACCATAAATTTGAGTCAAAAAATAGTTTTAAATTATTTTTGGTATTTGCAGTATGTGAATTAATATGTGTGAAAATTTCGTATAAAAAATTGATCGTTTGAGAGCTCAATTTGATAAAATGACTTAATCGCGTAAAATGAAAATTTAGAAGGTCAAACTTAAAAGTACCCAATTGTTGTTGTCTTTCAAAAATGAGGGTTTTAAATGGCAATTAGGCCATTTAGTAGATAGTGGGCTGCAATGGTCAATATTGCCCTTAAGTTATATGTTTTATAATTTACTTAATTAAGGTTAATTTAGTCAATAAGTAAATTATAATATTATAACTAAAAATAAGTAATGAAAAGATGAATATTTCATCTTTCTTAGCCGAATAGTGAAAATGAAGAAACCTTCCATGGCTTTTTAAAGTTTCGGCACTTCCATAGCAAAATTAAGGTATGTTTTGGTTTCGGTTTTTGATAATTTTTATGTTTTTGGGATCGTTGCTTTGTGTACTACAAGACCCATACTTTAATTTTAGAATTTGATGGTGATTTTGAGATATGCCATTGATGAATGCTTGAGCTTTGTGATAGTTGATGATGAAATATGAAATATATGTAAAGGATTAACATGTTTTATCTTTGAATGTTTAGTGAAATTAAGTAATTAGGGTTAAAATTGAGAAAATAAATTTTTGAGGGACTAAAATGTGAAATAAATGAAATGTGTGAACTGGTATGAAGCCTATGAATATTCGGCCCTAGCATAGTGAGGGCAAATTTTGTGTATTTTGAGTTTTGTGCAAAAAGGACTAAATTGCAAAAAGTTTAAAATGTTAGGGGTAAATTTGTAATTTTCCCATTTATGTGTTTTTGGATTAAATTAAAGTTAATAATATTTAAACTAGCTCATTTTGAATATGTTTAGATCAAGAACCAAAGAAATCAGAGCTAGATCGGGGAAAAACCAAAATTGTCGACTAATTATCCGATTTCAATTTTTCACTATCCGAGGTAAGTCTATTAGCAAATTCATGTTATCAAATCAATATATATATATATGTATATCTATTTTATAATTAATGAGCTATAACTAAAAGTATAAAATTTGATATTAGTTGAAGTGTGAATCTTATATATATATAAGATGTTCGAATAGGTATATATATAAAAGTATAAATTTTGGATTTAATTAAAAGTTTGGATGTTATATTTGTGTATATCTAATGTACGAATATATATATATATATGTAATATATATATATAAATTCTTGAACTTAATTGAAGTATGAATGTTATATAAGTTCATAAAAGGTTCGAATACATTAAGGTATATACATGTATAGTTTTTGTTTTTTTTAATCAAAGGTATATATATAAAAAATATAATTGTATATATATGTGGATCGAATAAGCATGTATATACATGTATGATTCCTTATATGGAGTTGAGTATGAAATTAGAGATATATATATTAGATTCGAATATGTATGAGTATAAAAGTATAAGTTCATGTTTTGATTATTAAGTATGTAATTATATATGAATATGATAGACTCGAATATATATAAAATATATATGTATAAATTATATTATTGAAATTAGATATGAATTTATATATGTATATGTGAGGTTCAAATGTGTATTTTTATACATGTATAAGTTTTATATTTCAAAGGAATGAAATTATTAGCTTAGATTATTTCAATATCTTCGAATGTATGATATGTTTTCTTTGGATTAAATTTGATGCCATGAAATGTATATATATATTTAAGTAATTTGCAGGTTAAATGTACATTAATTGAGGTATGTTATAAGCAAATAGTATAATACTAGTAGTAGGATCTAAATTATAAAGTTATATATATAAGTATTCGGTTGGATCATTGAGTTATCGAGAAGGGTTTTGTGTTGAACTTTATATACCAAGGTGGTTCAAAGATATAAGTTACAATTTTTCTTTTTGAGTTGAATTATGATGTATGGATTTCATATATGTAAATAGTTCAGATATGAGTTACAACTTATATAATTTGAGGTTTTCAGGCTTAGCGCCTAGCAGGCTAAGTGCCGGTGATCTAAATCAGACTATAAGCCTAGCAGGCTAAGTGCCGGTGATCTGAATCAGGCTATAAGCCTAGTAGGCTAAGTGCCGGTGATCTGAATCAGGTTATAAGCCTAGCAGGCTAAGTGCCGGTGAATCTGTTTAAATTAAGTGATTATATGCAATGGGTATATATATATGATTTTTGTTATATGTAATGGATAAATATATGAACATTTGTTCAATGTATTTGATGAGCATATAAACATTCAGATCTTTGTGATTAGTGAGTATGTACATATATTGGTTGTCATGAAATTGTGGATATATATATGTATGCATTCGACATATGCGAATTATAAGTATATATGTGCATCCGGCACATGTAGTTGATAAGTATAAATATATGCTTTTGGCATATGTATTGGGAAGATCATATATATATAAATGCATTCGATGAAGTGCAAATGATAAGTACACTAGCAATCAGTATATGCAGTTAAAGATTATGTTTGTAACTTGATTATATACATATAATGTATATACAAATGTTCGTTTATATGTATTAGTTAAATATACATTCTTTTAGATATAAACAAAATGACTTAAGATAGCAATGTTTGAAAAGTAATTATATTTGATATTTGTGATCTCAATAAATTTACTTAAGGAATTATATGATTCTTTTATATGTATTTTAGATATGCTATAGACTTACTAAGCTATAAAAGCTTACTTTGTTTGTTTTCGTCCATTTGTTTTATAGATAAAAACCAAGCTGTAGACTCGGGGATCGTTACCAAAGATCATCACTTTATCTACTGTCTCGGTATTGAAATGTTTAAATTTTAACTTATGGCATGTATAGGCTAGATAATGTTTTGGAAGTCGTATTTTGAGGTACTGTATATATAATTAATAGCCATACGAAAATAGCTTATTTTCTTATGGTTTAACTGGACTGAAATGTTATGTTTTGTTTTAAAAGGTTAAAGTAGAATTTATAATTATACTTACTTAAAATTTGAGTAAGCTTATTATATTTAAATTTATATATATAAACAATGTTTATATTTTGATTTGGAAATAGTTGATTTAAACCTGTATTAAAACGATTTGCATATAAATTTTAAATTCTTGAATTCTACCGAACGTCTGTATTGAGTTGTGTTTTGTTCGGTAATGCCTCGTAACCCTAATTTGTCGACGGATACGGGTTAGGGGTGTTACAAGTGAAATATTAAGTGAAGTGTTTTATGAAAGTAAAGTGTTATATGAAAGTGAATTAATATTTAAAGTGTAAAGTATTGTAAAGTTAACACCCCTATCCCGTCTCCTTCGCCGGATTATGGTTATAGAGTATTACGACACATATCAAAACAATTGACATCATTAATCTATTCATTTATGAATTTAAATAACAAAATTTGAATATGCATTTCATTCATAGAAAAATAACATTTACGGGACTTAAAAACGAGCTTACGGGGCCTTAAAAATAGTTTGCGAACAATCATGGACAAATTTGAATCAAAACAGAAAAATATGCAAAAATTTGAAAATTTCGGAAACAGTAGTCACACGGCCGTGTGGCCAGCCAGTGTGAAAGAGGCCAGCATGTGTGGCTTCAAACATACTTGTGTGGCTACCCCACATGCTCGTGTGCTCAGATTATGTCACTCACTGTAATCGTGTGAAAAATCTTGCACTTAAAATTAATAAGGCACTTGGCTATGTGGCCAGGTCGTGTGTCACACACGACCATGTGAATAAGCCTAGGCTGTGTGCACAAAAAACTTCAAAAACAAGGCATACTTTCATCCAAAACTTAGGTACCAAGCCAAATCAAAACCAACCATTTCCACATTTTAAAAACACATTTAACCAAGCTTAAAACATGCCAAAATAATCAACCTAAGTGCCTAATCAATGTGTCCTAATTGACACCACAATTCAATTATCAACCTCAATTCACATGACACATCAACTAATTTGCATTCAAATTTATAAGTTCATATATAAAACTCATACTAAACTTATTTTTTCCTCTTATTCATTCACATTCATTCCTACCATGATTCAAACACTTAAATAAGGTTTATATCAAAAGACCAAAAGAACTTTATATAAATATATTCACACAAAGATTAAAGGCACATACACAAGTAAGCTTATACCAAGCTTAATACATAACATTTGTAATAAGTATCCAAGCATATACAAATACACCTATTACATATGAGCCTTATACCTACCATTTATAACTGTAACCAAAACGTTCAAAAACTACCAAAATGATTGGCGGATTGTGTGCTAGGCTCCGACAAGATTCCAACCGGTTGAGCTTTCTGATGATCTATAAAACAGAGGAAAATAACTACATAAGCATTTAATGCTTAGTAAGTTCGTATAAGAGAAAGTTAAACTTACCGTTCCTTAATATTTAATCATTCAATCATGCTCATTAAATCATATAGTACTTGACTTTTCTAAACTCCACAATTCACATCATTAGCAAATAACTTAACAATTCATCATCTATGAAACATAGGATACAACACATGAAATGACTTATATTTACTCACATTACTTCACATATGTGATTAATGCCCTTATTCATTCGCTTTCATAGCTCATCTTACTATTTCATAAAATCATTTATATCCGTAATTTTATATCTAAAATTTCCATTACTTTACTTACTCATTGAACCATATAGAATAACATCGGATATTGAGGAACACCTTTCCATATAACCATAACCTTTTCAATAATGCTCACACGAGCTTTGAAATGGGCTTGCTCACATGAGCTGTGGGCCGGTATGTTAGCTACTTGATACTGCTCACACGAGTTGTATAAAATCCGCAACAAATGAAGGACCTCAGCCATCGGTAGGACATCCAGGACCAATACCCAAACATATAATCCCTAATGACATATCATTTGTATACTAAGCAGTCTCTATGTTCAAACATGACTTTTGTCGTCAAGTATTCAATTATCGAATTATTACCGAATCAATTGTAAATAATATAATATAAACAAATAATCAACCAAAATAACATTTAATAAATATAAAATTCATACGAACTTACCTAGACCACAACAATTATATCAACAAAAGTCGAGAATTAATCCAAGACTTTCGTTTTTCCTCGATTCAAGTCCGATTGATTATTTTCTTGATCTAAATAATAATTTAACTCAATTAAATATTTCAATTGACTACAATTATCCAATTCAAACCAATAATTCGTATTAACGTGAAGTTACAAAATTACCCCTAACATTTTAACTTTTTATCATTTAGTCCCTAAATCTAAATCTTATAATTTAACCAATAAAATAGAATATCATAATACCCAAATATTCTTAAGGTTCCAAACAGCCCCTAACTTTCTCTAATTCACAACATTAACTATGAATTTTACTATTTTCACCATTAAGTCCTTAAAGTTTAAATTTATCAAAAGTTACTTAACAAAACATGTTTATCTAACAATTAAACTTATTAATATATCAAAAAAATTAAAAAAAATATTAAATCATTCATGGAAAAACCCTAAAATTTTTATAAATTTACAATTCAACCCTTGAGCTAAGTAGATTAAACTAAAACGATTTCAAAAACATAAAAAATTATTAAAAATGGGGTTCGAAAACCTCACCATGCACCAAAGGAAACTTGGATGAATTTTGTCAAGCTCAATAATGGTGGTTTTGAGCAAACACAAGAAAATGGGAAAAAGATGATAGCATTATTTTACTTCTACATGCTTTTATTTATTGTTTTACTGCTTTACCCTTTAATTAACACTTATAAAGTAACCAACCCATGTCCATCATTGCCCACCCCCAATATAAATGGTATAATTACCTTATAGTTCTACCAACTTACATTTCCAACCTACATTGCCCACCATCATTTAGTTCTTTTTATCTAATTAACCATTTAAACATTAATTTCTTAACAAAAATTTAATACGACTCTAATTTAACCCTATACACAATAAACAAACATTAAAATGTTTACTCACTAATCAAAATTGTGGTCCCAAAACCATTGTTTTTGACACTACTGAAAATGGGCTGTTACAGTAAATATGTGATATGTTAGTGTGAATTAATGTATGAAGTGAAGATGTAGTGCATGTGGTTGTGTAAATAAAAAATAATAAGTAATGTGATATAAAGTGATATATGTTATATATAAAGTATGTTATATGAAACTAAATATGTGAATGTGTGAAATGAAAATATTATGTATATTCTTATGTGATTTAAAATGACTGAATAAAGTGTTATGTGAATAAAAGCGTAAGTGAGCTGAGAGGATATATGATATGTGATAATGAAAATATTTTAGAGTTGAGAGGGGTTGGGGGTTCGGATAGTGTAACACCCCACACCCGACCTAGATGTTATTCCGAATATTGAGGAATTACATTAACTTATTTTAAAACTGTAGATTTTAAACTAGATAAGTGTGTGTTTTGAAAATATTAATTTTGGCGAAACTCTCACAAGTTTTTAGAAAATAATCGTAGAATTTATTTATTTTATAGAAAAACATTTAATTTGTTTCAAATTTAGAAAAAGAAAGCAAAACACTAACGAAGAAATTTAAGAACTAGATAAATAAATATAATAATAAATCAAAAATTGGAATAATAATGAAGAAAATAAGGAAGATAGATGGAAAAGATGGAAGGTTGCGTGTAGAAGTCCTAAAGGGCCTTGGAAACAAGAAGAATTCACAACCCCTTTCAAGCGGCTCTAATTTCCCCTCCAAGAAAGAAAAGTTGGGAAGAAAAATTTTGAAGATTGTTAAAACTCTTCTAAAAGAAACTCAAGAGAAATCATTGAAAAGAAATAATCAAAGATAATTTATTAACTCAAAAGGGAAGTTGAATAATGAATTGAATGAATTGTGTACAATGTAAAGGCCTTTATATAGGCTAGCTAAATAAATCTAAATAAAATTCTTAAGTATACTAGAATTCTAATTAACCTAAATAACTTAAAATACTTAATAATTATACAAAATTTAGATTAAAAAATAATAGAATAATAAAGGCTGATAAATACAATATTGGGTTCATATTTAATAAAAATTAAGCATAAAACCCGAACTCAATATGAAACGCTTAAGCTTATGGGATTGATTGAGCTCCTTGAAGGGAAATGCTTAGGCTTGTTAACATTTTCTACATGGGCTTGTTATCATATATTGAGAGTTTATGCCCACGAACAAAATTAGTCCTTTCTATTTTATCCTCGCTCCAAGATCCATCGTCTTGAAGTTTCAACTTTTCTTCTCGAATTTTTTTTGTGTGATAAAGTCTTGAACAAATAAATTTAGTTTTAACTTTAGCTGCTTGGATTTGGATCTCGTGATTGGTCATTGAGGAAACCTAGGCTCATCGCCATTATAGCCATTGAAATGGACCAAGCTGCTTGTACCATTCCCTCTTCCTCAAAAGGACTTGCCTTGGAATCTTCAATATCAAAAGGAGAAAGGTCAGCGACATTAAAAGTGCTACTAACATTATACTCACCGGGAAGATCGATTTGATATGCATTATCATTAATGCACTTGAGTGCTTGAAAAGGTCCATCACCACGTGGGTCCAATTTCGTCTTGCATTTAGTCAGAAATCGTTCTTTTCTCATATAGACCCAAACCCAATCATCTGGCTCAAATATAACTTGTTTACGCCCCTTGTTAGCTTTGTTGGCATTCACTTCATTTGTTTTTGTGATTCATTGTCTTGATTTCTCATGCATCGATTTGACCAATTCAACTTTCTTTTCACCATCTAAACTAAAAATGTTTTCTATAGGCACAAGATTAAGTACAATTAGTGGATTAAAACTATAAATAATTTTAAATGTGGTATTATCTAGTTGTAGAGTGAATAGATCGATTATATGCAAATTCAGAAAATGGCAAACATTCTTCCCAATTTTTAAGGTTTTTACCCACAACAAATCGTAGTAAAGAACCTAAGATCCGATTAACTACCTCAGTTTGTCCATCGGTTTGTGGGTGACATGTAGTAGAATATAATAAATTAGTACCAAGCTTACCCCACAACACTTTCCAAAAGTGTCTTAGGAACTTTACGTCTCTGTCAGATACAATGGTGGGAGGTGTCCCATGTAGGCGTACCACCTCTAAAGAATAAGTCAGCCACATGTGTAGCATCATCCATTTTGTGACAAGGAATGAAGTGAGCCATCTTGTAAAACCTGTCAACAACAATAAAGATACTATCTCAACCCTTTTTAGGTCATGGTAAACCAAGAATGAAATTCATGGATAAGTCTACTTATGATGAAGAGGGAATCGACAAAGGAGGATAAAGCCCATGAGGCATTACCTTAGGTTTTGCTTGTTCACAAGTAATACATTTAGAACATACTTTTTCAATGTCCTTCCTCTTGTGCAGCCAATAAAAATGTTCATGTAGAATATCTAGTGTTTTTGCGACACCAAAGTGTCCCCATTAAACCTCCACTATATGCCTCATAAATTAATAACTCTCTCATGGAACATTGTGGAAAACATAACCTATTTAGGAAAAAACGAAAACCATTTACAAGATAAAACTTGTTGAAGGCACCATTCCCACAATGGGAAAAAAAACGTTTACAAAATCAGCATCATGTAAGTATAAGCCTTTGATATGTTCAAACCCTAAGAATTTCGCATTTAATGTAGTTAATAAGAAATATCGACGAGATAATACATCAGTAACTATATTTCTCTACATGTTTTGTACTTAATTGTATATGGAAATGTCTCTATGAATTCTACCTATCGAGTGTGTCTCTTGCTCAACTTACCTTGTCCCTTTAACCAATTTAAGGATTCATGATGTTTATGGATAACGAACTCATTTGGCAACAAGTAATGTTGCCAAACTTGTAGAGCTCGAACTAATGCCATCAACTCATTGTCCTAAGTTGAGTAGTTTAATTGCGCCCCAGTCAGTTTTTCACTAAAATATGCGATTGACTTTTTTTCTTGCATCGATGAACATCAATTCCAATAGCTGAAGCATCATATTCAAGTTCAAAATTATTAGAAAAATTGGGTAATTTAATAACCGAAGTAGAACATAACTTATCCTTTAAGGCTTGAAAACCTTTTCTTGAGCTTCTCCCCACTTAAAACCCACAAACTTTTTAATAACCTTAGTTAATGGAGAGGCAATAGTGGAGAAATCTTTCACAAAGCGCCTATAAAAACTTGCTAAACCATGGAAAGATCACACATCAGTAATTGATTTAGGAGTGGGTCACTCCCTAATTGCCTTTTACGTTGTCCTCATTGACATGAATACCTTGAGCACTTACTATAAAACCTAAAAAGGTTAGTTTATCACAAAAAAAAATGCATTTATCAAGGTTGGAAAGTAATTTTAAGTTCTCAGAATGTCTAAAACAGATTAAACATCGAAAAGATGATCATCTAAAAAAGTTAAGTAAATCAAAATATCATCAAAATATACTACAACAAATTTAACCAAATTAGGTCTCAAAATATGGTTCATCAAGCGTATGAAAGTACTAGGTGCATTAGTCAAACCAAAAGGCATGACTAGCCGTTCATATAAACCAAACTTAGTTTTAAAGATTTTTTCTATTCATCCCCCCCTTTCATTTGAATTTGCTGGTAGCCACTTTTTAAATCAATCTTTGTAAAGATTCAAGAACCATAATGTTCATCAAACATATCATCAAGCCTTGGAATAGGATGTCTATACTTAATAGCAATTTGGTTAATTGGTCTACAATCGACACACATTCTATACATACCATTTTTCGTTGACACAAAAAATACTGGCACCGTACAAGGACTTAAACTTTCACGAATGTGACCTTTAGCCAAAAGTTCATCCACTTGCTTTTGCAACTCTTTTGTCTCCTCGAGATTTCTTCGATAAGTTGGTCGATTTAGAATTATTGACCCAAGTACTTAGTCAATTCCATGCTCAATACCCCTTAAAGGTGGAAATCTTTTAGGTGTCTCTTCAAAAATATATTTATATTCCTGCAAAAGAGAGACGAAAACACTAGGCAAAAAGTCATAAAGGTTAGTCAAAGATAAAAAATTTTGCCTAAATTGAACAAGGATGCAAGGTTGTTTAGTGAATAAGGTTCGTTGCATATCTTTTCCACTTACATAAAAATTGTGAACCACTCTTTTTTTCCCACAAGAGAATGCACTCACCATTAGACCATCATTAATTTAGCTATTTTTACTAGCGGCCTCTTTTCTCTCAGCCTTTTTTTAATATTGTGTCTTACTTCCCATAACCTCCTTTCAAAATTTCATCATCTTGATTTGATCATTGAGAACATATTTCGGATTCAAAGGGGCCAAAATGTACTTTTTCCCATTGAAAATAATGGAATATCGAATTAATTTACCTTTGTGAATAACATCATGATTGTATTGCCATGGTTTACCAAGTAACAAGTGGACGACATGCATAGGAACAACGTTACACCAAACATCTCGAATGATAAGTGAGCGAAGTTTACCTTTAAACAAACATCTCGAATGGAATATATTAGTCCTTTGAAGATCATGATAATCCCTCAATTGGATGTTGAGGGTGCGCCTCACAACTAGACAATGAACATCATATAGTGGTTCTACCAACTCTTCTTCACCATAAAACTTACCTCCATCATCAACATCATCAATGAATATGGGTATATCCAGATCTGTTTTGTCTGAATTAGAGGTTTACTCACCATCTTCTTTGATTAAAAAAAGTCACATGTTGACACAATCACGACTATAGTTCCCACGCCCTTTGCACTTAAAACATTTAATTTCACAAGCTCTTTGTTGTTTTGGTGAAGAATTAGTAGAAGTGGGTTGCTAAGAAGATGTAGAAGAAGGTTTTGTAGGAGCCTTGCTTTTCCACTCAAAAGGTTTAGTCTCATCATGTTTTGCAAGAAACTTATTAGTAGCATAAGGAGGTTTCGAATTCTTGAAAGTAGAATTAGAACTCGTACCTCTATAATATTGTGATGCACCAAATGGACGAGATTAACTTTATTGAAAATGTTACATTGGCTATTGAAACGTTCAAGCCATCCACAAACTGCACAATGGTAGTCTCTTCACCATGGTAGAACTCGTACCTCTATAATTTTGTGATGCACCAAATGGACGAGATTAACATTTTTGAAGATGTTGCATTAGCTATTGAAACGTTCAAGCCATCCAAAAACTGCACCATGGTAGTCTCTTCATCTTGTCGGACATTTTCTCTGTACATAAGTATCTCCATATCCTTAAAGTACTCATCAACAAATCGATTACCTTGAACAAAACATTGAAGTCTTTGTTTAATATCTTTATAATAGTAAGGTGGGATAAAGTGTTTTATCATGATTTATGTGAATTGATCCCACGAATCAACATCTCGTTCACAATTCATTTGGCGGTTCAACACAAGTTGAGTCCACTAAATGAATAATCTGAAAATGGCAATGTAGCCGATGGAACTTTCTCCTCCTCCGGACATTTTTAACAATAGAAATGATATCAGTTTTAGCCTTCCAATCACAATATGCATTTGGATCATTCTTCCCTAAGAATGGTGGAATGTTGAACTTTGGTTTAGCTATAGAAGGTTGGCCTCGATTAGGAATACCCAAAGTTTTATCAGTGTGATGATTTCCTCGTCTACTAGTATTAGAACGGATACTAAGTTGTTCCTTGTCCCTATCATCATCATCATCATCACTATCAAGAAGTCTCCAAATGAGTAACAACTTGAGTGAGTATTTGAATTTGATTGGTAAGCTGAGTAATGTTCTCTTGTAGTTCTATTCGACACTTAGTCAAATTGGCCTCAAATCTATCACGTACCTTGTTCAATTGTTGATGTTGAAAATTTACCATCCCCACAATATTTTCAAATGTAACATCTTGTTTTGTTATCATCGGATGGTATCTGATTATGGTTTTAACGGTTACGAGTGTCACGAGTCATTGTGAAAGCCTGAAAAAGCACAACACTCAAAATAAAAATTAAGCAAACTTCACCCTAAACACCCATAAATAAAATAAAATTCTCAATGAGGTAAGAATTAATCTTATGAGTCTTTTAAAAGTATCTATATCAATCAATTAGAATGTATTAGAATCAAACTTACAAAGCAAACCTAGTAGCACTAGGAATCCAAAATCGGTTAGACACCAAAGAATTGTGTTGCACGGAGGAAGGAATGTGCAACGTGCTTTAACCTACTAAAAGAAGAAACAATAAAGTGTTAGAATGCGTAAAGAAACAATAAAAAGCAAAAACAAATAAAAACCTAAGGCTAAGAGTCAATGAAAATTGCTAAAACCCGAAAACCCTAAAAATTATGATGCAACTTAACAAACTTCGTTCGAGGTGTTTCCAATTGAAAAAAATCATGAAATTTAAACTGAAACCTCCTTAAATAATCTATATTTTAATGGAAATTTTTGGAACCAAATTCAACCCATAAAATTTTTTAAATTTTTTCTTTTTTTCATATTTTTCTATTTTTTCACTTTTTAATATTTTTTTATATTCTAAAATAGTTCCAAGAAACAATATGTAAAGTTTTAGATCTTTTGAAAAACATTTACCCACTGTTAAATAAATTGGTTTGAAAACTTTATGGGTAAAAAAAATTGTTTTGAGGCTGTTTGTTGGAAATTAGTTTTATAAGAACACAAAAAACACCTAAAATGACCAAATCTAATACCAAATGATATGAAATTGAAGCGGTGGAAGCAAAAGAAGGATAAGATTGAAGTTTTTCAACTTGAAAAAAGAAAGATTTGGGTGTGACCTAAAAGAAAAAAATAAAGAAATTTAGAAAGAAAACAAAACACTAAGGAAGAGATTTAAGAACTAGATAAATAAAGAGAATAATAAATCAAGGATTGGAAGAATAAAGAAGAAAATAAGGAAAATAGATGGAAAATATGGAACGTGGTGTGTAGAAGTCCTAAGGAGCCTTGGAAGCAAGAAGAATCCACAACCCCCTTCAAGCGGCTCTAATTTCCCCTTCAAGAAAGAAAACTTGGCTACAATAAATTTGAAGATGATTCCCACAATCTCAAAAGATTGTTAAAACTCTTGGAAAAGAAACTCAAAATAAATTCTTGAAAAGAAAAACTTTTAAGAGAATTTATTAACTTAAAAGAGAAGTTGAATAATAATGAATTAAATGAATTGTATACAATGCAAAAGCCTTTATACAGGCTAGCTAAATAAATCTAAATAAAACTCTTACGTATACTAGAACTCTAATTAATCTAAATAAGAAGTAGTTTGAAACTAAACTTTCTTATTGAAATAAAACTCCTAAATAACTTAAAATACTTAATAATTATAAAAAAATTCGGAATAAAAAAAATAAAAAATGCTGATAAATACAATATTGGGCTTATAGTTAATAAAAAATTAAGCCTAAAACCCGAACCCAATATGAAATGCTTAAGCTTATGGGATTGATTTAGTTCCTTGAAGGGAAACACCTAAGCTTGTTAACATTTCCACATGGGCTTGTCATCATATATTGAGAGTTTATGCCCACGAACAAAATTAGTCCATTCTATTTCATCCTTGCTCTAAAATCCATCGTCTTGAAGTTTCAACTCTTCTTCTTAAATTTTTTGTGATAAAGTTTTGAACGAATAAATTGAGTTTTGACTTTAGCTGCTTGGATTGGTCTTTGAGGAAACCTAAGCCTATTGCCATTATGGCCTTTGAATTGGACCGAGTAGCTCCTATCATTTTGCATTGGAAATTTTGAAGTTTTAGTTTGAAAATCGTGATTCTAGTAAGTGAAAACGTGTAATTCGTAGTTTAACTAAACCAAAATCCAGCAGAAAAATCCAAAACTGAAAAATAAAATCCAGAACATTTATATAGTCGAAAAATTCCAGTATTAAGTTTAAAATTATAAATTGTCTTTTTATTTAGCTAAAATCTAATCTGAGCTCCCGCACGCCACTCCATCCTAAGTTCGCTGATTACCTGAGAAGATAAACTATTGGGTGAGCTAACAAAGCTCGGTGTGTAACTCAGCCCGCATGCAAATTTGGATAACAAATAGTCAAACAAAAATCAATAACCGAACAGACATAGACGATAAGGCATGTCATGCAATGCAACACATTAATCAGATCAGATACAGATGGCATGACATATCATGCAATGCAACATACTATATAGATCAGATACAAATCCTACCCCCAACTGCTATACACAATCTTTGTCCCATCCAACACACCAAATAGGGTATTTAATAACCATCCAAACCTACACACCAAATTAGTCATCATATATCACTATACAAAAGTATGCAGTCAAACTGCTAGATACAGAAATTTGCGGTGTTACTGCCAGAAATTGTAGAACATAGTCTGTCAGAACGTCCTTCGTCACATATCATATCTCACCCCAATGCATATGCAAAAACATCATACATACTCAAATGAACACAAACTAAACATGCTTTTATATACTTAACAGATCAAAATTGTGCTAATAATGAATACAATTTCACAGAACAGAATCATGCACAACATCAAAATAAGAAATATTATATAAAGACATGTTTACTCATATACTTATACAACCATTATACAGTTTTAACATTTTCCTTATACACACAGAATATTTGCATTTAGTCATCGCAAAACCTAATGATTTTAACAGATTTCATAAATTCCACTTAGTCGTTACAGAGTTTTACGAAACACACATTCGGATAACTTAACGTATAAAATGGGCCCTCACGCCCATGTGGCCTACATGCCTTAAAAGTCCAACTCGTGTAGCCCACACGGCATAATGCACGACCAAACAAACAGTCTTGTAGCGTTGACTGGCAGATTCTATTTCGTACAGTTTCATAGTTTAATCGAGTTCAAGTCACACACCTGGTGATTTTCAGAACATTGACACTACAACACACTTTTAGACCTTATGAACGACATCCAAAACAAACCTATTAGTAAAATTGCACAAAAACTAAATCGCTTGTTCAGCCTAAACAATAGGGCATTTAGCCCTAGCCAAAATCAGTGCATAACTCAGCATTCGAACATTTACCCCAAGAAGAAGTAGTTTAAAGGCCCTCAACTTGCCAGAGGAGGGTGCACCACACGGCCTTCTCCTATAAAAAAACATAGACATAATCGAACCACTCTAATCGACAACTACGCAAAATACTAACCATCCACGAGAAAACAAGTCAAAACATAAATCACCAACTGAAAATCAACTGTTTTTACCAAAGATATCCACACAGAAACTTAACATTCTGATCACACACAATCAGGATGTAAGAAAAGGAACATAAAATAGAGTAATAGAGAAATAAGGGTAGGTAAACAATGGTTTAATCAACGGAAGGATAGAGTAATGGTAAATGACCAAACAATGTGATTAATGGAAAAAATAAATGAAGGGATAATCATAAAAGGGAAATGAAAAATAAAGAAAGTTTTAGTAAAGTAAAAAGAAATTAAGGAAAACTAAAAGAAAAAAATGGAAAATAGAGGAAAAGTGATGGAAACCATAGATGCAGGAAATGGGAAGAGAGGGGACGACAAACAGGGAGACTTTTGGGGAGAAGTCTTCTCAAAATTCAAACAAAATAAATATGATAGCATCCCAGCAAATCAGGTTAGTTGCTATCCAATTAGGTTGATTAGGATTTGAATTAAACTCACGTTCTACTGCTTTGGACGACACAATAAAGAGGAGCAAAAAATATTTCCACTTTGTACACACAAGATTCGAACACGAAACATATGGGTAAGCTAAAGCCTTACCATTGAACCTGTAGGTTCAACAAAGTTAATTTGACATTTCACTATTATGTATTTTGTATTTTCTTCTTTTATATTTTGCATGCATAGTGAAATTGTGACAAACAAATATTAGCTCATTGATTGTTTAAAGTTCAAACTGAAGATAAGTGGCATTGTAAAAAATGTTTACATTATGAGAACAGCGACTTGATTCAAATACTGTGAAGGATTATTATGTCGTCTACAATTTCGATTGGGGAGATGGCTAGTTTTGGCTATCGGAGTAGTTGACTCCTCGAGTAGAGACATAGATGTATTCATTGGTAGAATGATACATTGGACTGCACCTAAGATGAATGAATTCTGAATTTGTTTTTAAATTAATTCACTTGTGACATTCATGTTGTGATTTACCTAAATCCTGAGTTAGTCACTGACCATGCGTATGCAACTCATGTACTTTAATATAAGTAGAGGCTTATGCTCTAAAGATGATTAAGCCCGTAGCCGGTATGTTAGATACATGGCTTGTGTATCGCATGACTTTACTAGCAACAATAGAATTCATAGCTCAATTAAAGAATTAATAATATCCTCTCATTGGCATTGTGTGGATTGATAAATATGGAACGTAGCCACGGGTTGCTTGTTCTTGAATGAGAAGATACAATGGTGACAATGAGATAAAATAGGATTGTATTAAGTGAATGAATTTAACTCAAAGGAATCATTGATATCATATGAGGGCAACACACATATGACGAGGTCATTGGACTAAGCAGTTGGATGAATTGCTTTCGTAAAGAGTATACAATAAGGAGTTTTCAATCATGGTACTTCTTGTGGACTGACTCTATGATTAAGCAATTGTGAATTATTAGAACGATGCTTCTAGACATAATTGCAATCATTAGAGCCTAATTGTATATGTCCGATTGGTCCTTCCGCTAGCTCAACAAAAGTTCGATCGAACTACATTTGAATCAGAAGAAAATTCTACGACTTTGGGAATAATTGAATTGAGTCGATTTATTCGATGTGAAATTAAATTAGGTGGTCGTGAGCATTGTTCAACTAGAGAATTTGATTAAAGAATTTTCGTGAAAAATTAATTTGGAAAATCTCAGTGATTTTTGGAAAAATTAATTTTGATCCAGTAAATTAAATAAATCAAATCAATTAAAATAAATATAATATTTTTGGAAGTTAATTTTCAAGTCAGACAATTGGCCCAATGGAAAATTTGACCTGAGATCGAAAATTGGGTCCGGGAGCCCAAAACCCAGCCAAGACCCAAAAACTAGTCGAACCGGGCCTGGTCCAACCGTTGGCTAGACCGGACTGGTTGAGTCGTCATTGACCCAGACCAGTCTGGTCGTCATTGACCTAGACCAAACCGTCAGTAGCCAAACTCGCTCGGGGTATCGTAAGGGTGTCGCACCTGCATCATTGGACATGGCGGTGTTGATGGCTGCGACTGCGGTGTACCAGTCGCTGACGACGGTTGTTCATCGGTGATTGAATAGTGGAAGAGTTACACTGCTACTAGATTTCTACCAGAGAATTTCATTTCAGATTAATTATTCAAACAAATAATATTATTTTAATTATTTAATATTAATTTAATTTTAATATTTATCTTAATATTAAATTAAAATTAATGTTTATCTTGTATTTAAACATTATGTTATTTTAATTAGATTTAATATTCAATTTAATCTAATATTTATCTTGATAAATATTATATTAATGTAATATTAAAGTGGTTAAGTTTAATCATAATTGAACTCTTTAAACTCTCCTATATAAAAAGAGCCTTGGATCATTATTTACACACACTTGATTTTAAGAGAAATTTGTAAAGAGAAAATTATCTTAAGAGATTATTCCAGAAAATTTCTAGAGATATTTTTCTGATTTACAACTTGACCCAAAATTTTAGAGAAATTGCAATATTACCCCACTGGTAATTTTTGTGGATTTTTTTTTATTCCAAGCATGCCCACACTTGGCAGACGTGAGCTTAAGGATAACGGAGAAGACTACTCGGTTGAAGCGCTCATCCTAGACGAATCAAAAAGGTACAATTTTGATTAAGTGTTTATTACTTTAGATATCACAACTAAGATCTTATTTTGGAAAAAAAAATTGAAAACTCTAGTTTTTCCCTAAATTTAATTTCCACTCCATTTTCAAAACCCATTTTTTCCAACATTCTTGACCACAAACACTCATAATAAAAGATAACCTAGATATTCTAAGTCAGAGGTTGAAAATAAAATAGTAAAAATTCAAGGGAAAGGAATCGAACACAGAACCTCAAGCACACATCCCAGCACTTATCCACTGAACCAGAAGAATTTACTTTACAAGATTTAACAATTTCAAAATAAAAAATTTTAGGGTGTTACAACGCTCCTCTCTTTAAAGAAATTTCATCCCCGAAATTACCTGACTCAAACAGATGTGGATATTGTTGTCGAATCGAGTCTTTCGATTCCCAAGTGGCTTCCTTAATAGCATGATTCCACCATAATATGAAGTTTTACCTTCTTCGACCAGCTGAACCTGACTAACTAGAGACTCATCAAAAAGCTAATTATCACGAATCTCATCAATCTAGGTCGACTGAAGTTGCAACTCAGCAACAATCCACCGTCCTCATACAAAATCAATCGAGCAAACATCGCTCTCAACTCAGACGTCGACCTTCGACTAAGAGCATCGACCACCATAATGACCTTACCAGGGTAATACTCTGTAGTGCAAACGTAATCCTTAAGCAACCCATTCCATCTATGTTGCCTAAGATTCAACTCCTTCTAAGTGAAGATATACTTAAGGCTCTTGTGATCCATGTAAATAATGTACTACCCACCATACAGATAATGCCTCCAGATTTTTACAATGAAGACAACTGTAGCTAACTCGAGATCATGCGTCGAATAGTTACCCTCATGCATCTTGAGTTGTATAGAAGCATAAGCCCAAACTTTACCCTCTTGCATCAAAACACAACTCAAACTAGTGTGAGATGCATCACTATAGACAACATACTTCTTCTCAGATTCAGGCTGTATTAGATTGGGTGTCTGAGTCAATACGACTAAAGCTTTTCAAAGCTTGACCGCTGATCATTTGTCCACTTAAAAAGAGCATTCTTATGCAATGGTTTAGCTAAAGGAGTTGTGATCAATTAAAATCCCTCCACAAATATTTGATAATACCTCACCAAACTAAGAAAACTTTGAAATACTCTTAGCAAAAACCACATGTCGAAGAAACATAACTTCTCTCGACCAGAACTCACACTTGCTTAGCTTAGCATAGAGCTTCTTCTCTCAGAGAATCTGCAAAAGCACTCTAAGGTGTTGATTATGCTCAGCCTCAGATTTAGAGCGTACTAGAATATCGTCGATAAACATTACGATGAACTGATCCAGAAATGATTAGAATACCCTATTCATGAGATCCATGAATGTGGCTAGAGCATTAGTCAACTTGAAAGGCATAACTATGAACTCGTAGTGACCATAGTGAGTCATAAAGGCAGTTTTATGCACGTCGGATTCTTTCAATTGCAATTGATGCTACCCATATATTAGATCAATCTTAGAAAACATAGATGCCCATTGGAACTGATCAAACTAGTCATTGATTCGTGACAGTGGGTACTTATTCTTTATTGTTAACTTGTCTAATTGTTGGTAATCTACACACATTCTCATAGTACCATTCTTCTTCTTGAAAAAGAGTATCGGTGCTCCTTAAGGAAAAAAATGGGTCTAATGAACCCTTTATCAAGAAGTTCTTGAAGTTGCACTTTCAATTTCTTCAGCTCTTTCGGTGCTATACGACAAGGAGAAATGAAAACCAGAGCTATCATTGGCAAAACCTCAATCCCAAATTTGACCTCTCACTCTGGTTGTAACCCCGAAAATTCCTTTGGAAAGAGATTTGAAAAATCCGTAATAGTTTGAATTTCCTCTACAATAGAACCCATAACACTTACGTCATTCACATAGGCTAAGAACGTCCTACATTCTTTCCTAATAAACTTCTAAGCTACATATAGGAGATCACATTAAAGAGGTAATCTTGATGCTCACTTACCATAACAATTTCCTCAGCATCCTCAGTCGACAATCCAGACTAACTTGATGCTCTACAAGCTAGTCCATGCCCAAAATCAGATCAAACTCCCCAAATGGTAACTCTATCAAATCAGCTGAAAACAAAAACCAATGAATCTCAAGTGGACATCTCCTATATGCCATATTGACTCGCAGCGAATGCCCCAACAAACTAACCATAGAAACTTCACTAACAGTGTAACAACTCGTTTTCAGTGAAATCAGAACAGTGGTTTTGGGACCACAAATTCAAAGTTGAAAATTTTTTTTATTTTAATTTTATGGTCTATAGCATGATAGCATTACCGTATAAATATTTCTTTAAGAAATTTTATCGTTTACATGCTCAATTTGATAAAAATGACTAAATCGTGTAAAGTGCAAAAGTTGACTTCTAATAGCTCAAGGTGTTAAATAGCTTTAGAACTTAAAAGTGGTGGTCCTTATATGGTAAATATCCCATTAATGAGTTAGTGGAAGATATTGGTTTGGCATTATTGGAATTTGGTTGAAATTAAAAGGTTAAGTAAGTAAATTAGTTAATAATGATATTATAACTAAAACAAATTAAAAGTTAACATCTTTAATTTGTTTCTCCAACAAAAAATTCAAAGGGAAGAAGCCATTTTTGGAGACCTAGGTTCGACCAAGCTTTCATTGTCCAATTAGGTACGATTTTTGTCCCGTTTTTAATGATTTCTATGTTTTCGGGATGTTGTATCTTAATCTAGCTAGTCGGGGGACTAATTTGAAAAAATGTTAAAGTATTAGGGTTTTTAAATTGATGAGAATGCTTGAGTTTTGATGTTTGATGATAAAAAATGAATGGTTGCTGTTGGATAAATAACTTTTGTTAAGGAATTTTTACTAAAATTGTCAAATAGGGATTAAATTGAAAAATGTGATAAATTCATGGTTAAATTTATAAATTTGTTAAATATGTGGGCTGCAATAAGCATGTATATGGTTCAGCTAGGCTTGGGTAGGGGTAAAATTGAATGGATTTCATTTTACGAGCCTAGGGACTAAATTGCAAAGAATTAAAAGTATAAGGGTAAAATGGTAATTTTTCCAAAATTACATGTTGGAATAAATTGGATGTGAAATTTATTGAATTGGGTTAAATTTACCCATATAGATCCTGTCAGACCTCGTATGGAGTTAGATCGAGGCAAAGAGAAAATATCAAATTAGTCGCCTTCGTATCTACGTACACTCGTCGAGGTAAGTTCGTGTAATTAAATTGTACATATATATGTTTTATTTGAATTATATGTACGTGAATTGTGTAATTTCCATGTATGAGTACCGATAGCATATCCGACGACATACGATGACTATCGAGCCCCGTTTGAACCTTAGGAATTCGTAGAATACAAATGGCATGTCATTAAGGTTACCGATTTCAGCTCGTATGAGCTTATCGATACTCAGCTCGTATGAGCTTATCGTTATTCAACTCAGAGGAGCTTACAGATTATAGCTTGTACGAACGTACTGATTCTGAGCTCGTATGAGCATACATGTACGGGATTTGACGGATTACAGTTCAGTACACCTCGTGTGTGCTACCCACGTATCCAATGATATTCTAAATGGTTCAATAGGCATAGTTCTGTTACGAGATTATGATTATGAGTTTGATACATGTATATGAAATTGGAATAAAGGTTGAATGCATCCATGCGTATTGGATATTATATGTGCTTTACATGGCTAACATTTTGGTGAATATGTGTTTAGGCTTTTGGCCAAATTGATTGGGATATGCTATGTTAACTTACCTAAATTGTGATTAAATAGTAAATTAAATTATATGTTATACGAACTTACTAAGCTTAAATGCTTACTCTATGTTGTTTTCCATGTTTTATAGTGATTCAGAAGCTCGTTCGGGTTGGAAGCTTGTCGGAGCTATATCATACTGTCCATCGGCTCATTCGATACTTTTGGTTGGTTATTTTTGATTATAATGGCATGTATAGGTTATTTTGGTTAATGTTAGCCTATATGTGTTTTGTTGAGATTGACCACTTATTTGGCATGTGTTTTGGTACAGTTTGTTTTGTGCATAATTGCCTTCTATGGATGATGTGTAGCTTGATTTATGGTTGGATGATGAAAGGTAAATCGGTAGTTGAATATGCTTATGATATATGTTTTATAATTTGGTGTGAATTGGTGCTTTGTTATGGAGAGCATATATGTATTTGATGCTAGTTTGGAATGGCTTATTTGGTACCATTTAAGAAGTTTGGCATGTTTTGATAGGTAGGCTAAGTGGCATGAAATGATGCAAAATGGCTTGGTAAATTATCGGCTTATTTGGTTTAATGGTGTACATGATTATACGTATTTGCATTTTATCATTTCAGGTGCCTAAGGGCATATTGGTTGTATGTGAATATACTACATGTTTAAGGCTTTATTTTGCTTGTTTTGGATGCCAAATTGGGTGAGAAATGTGGCTTGTAAAGTGGCCTGTTTTCGTCCACACAGGCGTTTGTCGCAGCCGTGTGTGACACACAGCCAGGTGACGCTGATGTGTGTCCCTTGTAGGTTTCTAAGAGTTGCAAGTTAGGATGTTACACGGCCTAGCACATAGCCTGGCGCACGGGAGTGTGGCTTGGCCGTGTAGCCCAAGTCAATGAGTTACACGAGCACAGACACTGGTTGGGACACGACCATGTGTCGCGATATCGAATGCCCACACGACCTAAGGCGCGGGTGTGTCACTTGGCCGTGTGACCCCTGCAGCTTTGAAATTTTTGATGTTTTCTGAAAAATTCTATGAGTTTTCGATTTAGTCCCGACTTGTTTCAGACGTGTATTTAGGGCCTCGAGGGCTTGTAGATGAAATGTTTGGAATTTCTATCTGTTTGATCTGCAAACTCCGGTAATGCTCCTTAATCCTTTTCCAGCGACGAATACAGGTTAGGGGTGTTACAAATAATGTCATCAACAGAAATTTCCAAATTACCAGACACACTACTAGAAATTTATCAATGCGTGGAACCAATATCAATTGAAGTAAAGTACTAGTGGGAATGAATAGTAAATGTATCTGCCATCACATCGGTCATGTCTCAGTCCTCTCGATGCCTCACCACATACACCAACGGAAGTTGCCTAGCCTCAGTCTGATTAGCACCTCGACCCGATGCCTCTATCCACGACCTATACCATTACCACCCCTAAACTGGCTACGACCCTTCAGAGGATGCTAAACTACCCTCTGAGGCTAAACCCGACCTTGAACTGGAACTTGCATCTACTAACTCCGCTATGGAAAAACTTTAATCTGGTGTTCCATAGACCCACACCATAGACAAACTCCTATCCTTCTCCAATACTCGCCCAAATGGCGCCTACCACAATCAATATAAACCTGAACCCCACCAATATTTACTGTTGCCTCAACTTGCTGAGGCCTGTCTACTCTGGCCCACTTTTCAGGACGCGAAGCTGAACTAGAAGAACTCAATCTTCTTTTATTCTTATTTTTCTCCTACTCCCTCCTCTCACGTTCCACGCGCTTGATCTCCTCTGCTAGCTTGGTCTTTCCCACTAAGGCTTCGAAGACCCACTCCTGCTGTGGATCTACCGGATCCTTCAGATCATAACAGAGCCCGTCCTCAAATCAGACACTCTTACCATACTCGGTCTGTAACACGCCAAACCTGGACTAGAAGTTTTGACCCAGATTTGGCGAGCTACATTAGCCACCGAAATAACTCTTCGTTAACTCCCAACCTAACCTCCAACACACCACTTAAGTCCTAGAAAATTTATGCTAACTCAAAACAAAACACCGAAAATAGTAATGAAATAATTATTCATGACACTTTCATCCATGGATAACATCGATATTATTCATGAAATAATTAGTTACCTTAAGACATAGTTCGTAATGAAATTAATTGGAAATCTAATAGAATAAAATATCTATTCGTGAATTAACAATCTAAGAATCACAGAATCATAAATAAATCTAAAACCCATATCAATATTCCAATCACCTTTAACCCATGTTCGTCGATATTAGCTCAGTAATGTTCTTGCCCAATCATTGACCTCGCCTACGCTATCCACGGCTTACTTACCTAAAAAGGTGTGGGTGAGTTCATTGAGAAATCAGTGAATAATCATAAATCATTTTGCTATGCTTAAAACAGTGTTTGAAAACTCATTAGCCTTTTCTTCAAACATTCTTGGCAATGCTCATCTTAAATCGCGAGACCTATTTTGTTTACCAAAAATAGTTAAAAACTAAGTCTGGGCTTACCCGAAAATCATGAAGCCAACTCATGCTTTTTAAGATAAACCTTTTCTTTGAACAAGGTTTTCTTTAGCACGCAAGATTGATTCACATTTACGAGCAGAGTTTGCCTTAGATCGCAAGACTGGCTCGCCACTTTGTCTCATTAGATATAATCCAACCGAACTCATAGAGGAGCATGCACTTTACGACATATCACACTAGCTCACATAGAGTTGGGCTCACTGAGGAGCACAATCATTTAAAGCTCGCATGGGGAGCTTTGCTGACATTCAACTTGTCACTTAAGCTCACGCAGGGAGCTCCGCTGACACACAACTTTTCCCTTAAGCTCATGTAGGGAGCTTCATTGATACACAACTTATCACTAAGCTCACGAGGGGAGCTTCACTGATACACAACTTATAAAACCGTTTCTAAAAATATTCTTTTAAAACCTTAGCTCACATAGGAGCTTGCACAAAATTGTACTTTAAAAATCATATTTTCAAATCGTTTTTAAATTAGAGGTTCATAGCTTTAAAACATATATTTTTAGAAAAATTACATTTGAATTTTTTTTTTTAAAAAAACATAATTCTTAAAGAAACATATCAGTATAAATTGAATAATATGGAGGTTACATAATCCAAATAATTCCAGACTACTCACCGGAAAATAGAGAAACTTAAACAAGTTTAGCATTGCTTTAATCCTTGCCAGTAGACGGGCTGACTGGTTCACAATAAACAACATACACACATATTTTTTAAGCAAAACAAGACACATAATTTATGGAATGCGAACTTGGACAATCACACCTAACAAGACAGAGGCCTACCCTTATAGCTACGAACTGAACTTAGAACAGAGTCCTGATAATCTTTGGATACCCTACTTGGTTTAGGAAAGTTGTTACTTGCACATAAAGTATCTCCTAGATACACTAAATATTTATTTCCTAATTCGAGTCTGACTGTATCCTTGACTGGTGAACTCCCGTTCGCAACTTAACTGGTGAAGACCAGCTCACCATCATAGTAGCGAACCTACCTCGCAAGGAAGCAGGCAACACAACTTGGTAATAGATCTAGAGAACCCTTTACCACATCTTCAGGCATACACTACTACTGGCGATCCACCCAGGTCATGTAAACCTTGGTGAACACCCAGTTCACTTGAACACTAATGAACCATTCACTTATGATACCAGAACTCCTAGGCCCATCTATGGGATGTTACACGGTCACAACCAGACTCTGAGCGTACTTGCTCAGCCTAAAAAACTCGGCCTCATACTCGGCCAAAGACATCTCACCCTACTTAAGCCCAATAAACTCCAAGCTATGGGCCTTAATATAACTTGCCCTCACATATTTATTTTGGAAAGCACTCTGAAAGAGCTCCTAGGTCACACGCTCAACCTATGTGCACCGTGCCACAGACTGCCAACACTGATATGCCTCATCACAAAGCAAAGATACTACACTCTTCAACTTTTACTCTAGGGTGCAGTCTAGATCGTCCATGATTCTTTTGGTAGCCTCCATCTAATTCTCGGCCACTATTAAGCTAACCTCATTGACACCCAGAATAGCTCAGCACCATTAGACTAGAGTCGCTCAATTACCTACCTTCAGCCCAAAGATCTAGTTTGGGCCCCAGTGACCATTTGTAGAACCCTAAGCATAGCCTGGAACACTGCATCGTCCCCCATGCCCTGATTACCCTCCTCAATATGAGGCGTTTTAACCATCTCACTTGTTTTCAAATTGGGCATATTTCCCAAAGAAGAGAACTCAACTCGCGGCCCTCGATGACGCCACTGCGCCCTCGCATACCACGACCACGTGTACCATGAGTACTTATTATCTTTATGTACAGCTTTAGAAATTCAACAGATTAGCATAGGTTTATTAAAAAATCTTAAGTGTAAAGTTTAACAGAATTATTTCAGTCTTTAGCCAAAGTAGAGTAATCTTAATTCTATAGTTTATCAGATTGTCTAATATAGCTAAAATACAATAAGCTAAAATAAAAATAACTTACTTGTATTGGCGTTGGAGTCTCGGATTCTATTTTTATAAACTCAAACATCTAAAATAATAAAAATCTAAATTTTATTTTATTATTATTTTTTTCAACAACTCTCATGACATTTGGACACAAAAACACAGCTCAAAATTTGAACCTACGCTCTTATACCACCAAATGTAACACCCTACACCCGACCTAGATCTTATGTTCGGATCTTGAGGAATTACATTTACGTATTTTAAAACTCCAGATTTTAAAATAGATAAGTGTGTTTCAAAAATATTATTTTTGGCTAAACTCTTACAAGTTTTTAGAAAATACCCGTAGAACTTATTTATTTTACAAAAAAAACATTTAATTTGTTACTTAGTTTTGTAGTGGAAATTTCGGAGTAGTTAGTGTGAATATCTTGATTCCAATAAGTGAAAACTTGTAGTTTGTAGTTTAACTCAAAATTGAAAAATAAAGTCCAAAACATTTGTACAGTCTAAAAAGTCCAGTATTAAGTTTAAAATTATAAACCGTCTTTTTATTTAGCTAAAATTCAATCCAAGCTCCCGCAAGCTACCCGATCTTAAGTTCATTGATTACCTGAGAAGATAAATTGTTAGGAAAGCTAACAAAGCTTAGTGTGCAACTCAGCCCACATACAAAAACGGATAACAAATAATCATATAGAAATCAATAGCCGAATAGACATATATGGCAAGGCATATAATGCGATGCAACACATCAATCAGATCAGATATAGATGACATGGCATATCATGCGATTCAATATACTAAATAGATCAGATACAAATCCTACTCTCATCCGCTACACACCATCTCTATCCCACCCAACACACCAAATGGGGTATTTAATATCCGTCCAAAACTACACACAAAATTAGTGATCATATGTAACCGTACTGAAGTATGTAGTCAAACTGCTAGATATAATGCGAAAAACTACCAAAATCAAATATATGTAGTGTTTAACTGCCAGATACAGAAATTGGCAGTGTTACCGCCAGAAATTATAGAACATAGTTTGCCAGTACTTCCTCTTTCACATATCATATCCCACCCTAAAACATATGCAAAAACATCATACATACTTAGATGCACACTGACTAAACATGCTCTTATATACTTAACAAATTAGAATTGTGTTAATAATGTATACAATTTCACAGAACAGAATCATGCACAACATCAAAATTAGAAATATTGTATAGAGACATGCTTACTCATATACTCATACAACTATTATATAGTTTTAACAATTTTCTTATACACAAAATGTTTTCATTTAATCATCGCAGAACCTAATGATTTTAACCAATTTCATAAATGGCCAGTTAGCCATTACAGAGTTTCACGAAACACAAATTTGAATCACTTAACCTATGAAATGGGCCCTCAAGCCCGTGTGGCCCACATGTAGTAACTGTCTAGCCCATGTGGCCTACACGACCTGACACATGACCTAACACATGGTCGTGTGGCTCACACGGTCTGGCACATGGGTAGACACACGACCGTGTGGCGTCGATTAAAAAATTCAATTTCACGCAGTTTCACAATTTAATCGAGTTCGAGTCACACACCGAATGATTTTTAGAACACCGACACTACAGCACACTTCTAGGCCTTATGAACGACATCCAGAACAACTCGATTAGAAAAAATGCACCAAAACTAAATCACTTGTTTGGCCTAAACAATAGGGCATTTGGACCTAGCCGAAATCAATCCATAACTCGATATTCAAACACTTACCCCAAGAAAAACCAATTCAAAGGCCCTAAACTTGCCGGTGGTGGGTGCGCCTTATGGCATTCTCCTATAAAAAAATAGACATAATAAAACCACTCCAATCGGTAACTACACAGAATACTAACCATCTACAAGAGAACTAGTGAAATAGAAATCACCAACTGAAAATGAATCATACTTACTAGAGATTTCCACACAAAAACTTAACACTCGAATCATGCACGATCAAAAAGTAAGAAAAGGAACATAAAACAGAGTGATAGAGAAATAAGGGTGCATAAACACAATGGTTTAGTTAACGGAAGGACAAGGTGACAATAAAAGACCAAACAAGGTGATTAATAGCAAAAATAAATGAAGGGATAATCGCAAAAGAGAAATGACAGAGAAAGAAAGTTTTCGTAACACAACAAAGAATTTAGGAAAACCAAGAAGAAAGAAAAGAGAAAAAAGAGAAAAATGAAACTGTAGATGGGGGTAGTGGGAAGAGAGGGGACGGTAAATAAGGAGACTTTTGGGGAGAAATTTTCTCAAAATTCAAACAATATAAATCTGATAGCAGTCCAACAAATCGAGTTAGTTGCTATCCTATCAGGCTGATTAGAATTTGAATTAAACTCACCTTCTACTGCTTTGGACGACACAAAAAAGAGGAGAAAAAAACATTTCCACTTTACATACACAAGATTCAAACATAAAACCTATGGGCAAGGGAAAGCCTTACCACTAAACCAGCAGACTCATTCTTAACCATACACACTCAAAATAAAAGATAAGGTAGATATTCTAAGTCAGAGGTTGAAATAAAAATAGTAAAAATTCAAGGGAAAGGAATCGAACACGGAACCTCAAGCACACATCCAGACACTTATCCATTGAGCCAAAAGAAAAATTATTTGACATGATTTAGCTATTTTAAAATAAAAAATTTAAGGTGTTACAGATAGGAACCAAGTTGGTGTTGCAAGGGTTCAGAGGGGATTAGAAGAGGACAAATGGGTTATGTGATGCGTTTCCTGAAGTTTTCGTATTTTTTTAGAGTTTCCATTGTCAAAGTTTCAAAATTATTGAACTCCTTTGAGATTCACTAAAGAATGAAAAAGTGATATGTGCAAAAAAAAGTGTTATAGTGATATATCTGTTTCAGAAATACATGTGAACTAAGTGTTAAAAGAAATATATGAATTAAGTTTTTATGTTATGTTTGTGATATGAAAAAAAGATTTTGATATGTGAATGTGAAAGTTGATTAGTGCCTATTTATGTTAAAGTAAAAAAAAAACTATAAGTTAAAAGTTAATTTAAATGATTCTATGTTTTGGAAAATGAATTAAAAGTTTAAGTATATTAGTGAAAGAAATTGTGTGAATAAATATTATTTAAATTTATTTAAATTGTATATATATAAATGGTAAGATTGAATTCGGTTGAGTAATTACTAAGCCATTCACATAACTTAACGTGTGTACTTTAAATGCGTAGGTAAAAAAAGTAGATATAAGATACAATGAATACTTCATCAATGGGATCACATCGACTCTCAAAGTTTCAAGACTCTTTCGGCATATGATTTTGGACTTAGAAATGGAATGCCCATTAGGTGTTTTGTGTTATGTTTAAATTGTACTTACAAGACATTTTTGTAAATTACATAGTGTTTAATAATGAAAAAGAAAATATGATATCTTGAATGTTGACCAAATACACTTTGATGGTTAACGATGTTGGTAAATGATTGGAAATGATTTGAGAAATCTAAATTAAGCTTTAAATGAATAAAATTAAGCGTAAAAAATTGGTACTAAGTGACTTAGTACCAAATGTGACATCCGTTGCTCGGGTTATCAGTTTAACCCGAGTACTGGGTGTTCCATCATATTAGTTCCATTGTAGCTTTATTGCTCTTGATATCCAAACATTTGATGTCATTGTGTTTACCATACCCTAGTATTATTTTAAAAACAACTGAAATCTAGAAAATGAGAAAAATAATTGTAAAAATATGTATCTAGAAAAGGAAAAATAGAAATAGAAATATAAATTGCATAGAAATATATTTATCTTTGGCATGCAAATTTTTTACTTCGGAATCATGCCTTAATAACAATTCATGATATCAATTGGTATTTTTTTAAGGCATGTGTTTAAATGACACTTTTACACAATAAGAATTTTTTTGCTTTTACGAATTATAACATTTAGAATAACAAGGCTAGAACTTAAGTCTGACAAACCGCTCAGCCTTAGGTTATTTCTTAGCTTCAAATTCGCCTAAGTCAACCTAACTCTCGGAAGATGAGAATTCTCACAAAAATTCTCTAAGTCACCAAAATATAGCGGTAGCAAACTTAAAAGATAAATGAGCTCGAAAGAATTGAAAAGCCATAAGAAAGTAATGCACATCAAGTGTTTGAGTAAGTGCTCACATTAGTATTAAATTACTATCAATGGGATACAATGGGATGAAGTCTTTGACATACTCTCGAATAGCGTCTTGTTGCCTAAGTCGTTGCAACGTAGCCCGAGCCTCCTCCCCAACATACTGTGGGTAAAACTACTTTTTGAAATCCTTTTGGAACTCTTCCAATTCCTAATTAAGGTGTCACATCCCAAAACCCAGATTAGTAGAAATTGGGTAGTGAATCAAAAGAGAGGTCACGCCCTGTTTTAGTTGAATGTTTTGTAATTGCATTAAGTGAATTGATTTGGTTCAGTGGCTAAGTGTTATGCTTGTGTGTGTGAGCTTCTATGCTCAAATCCCCCACTTTTAAATTTTTGTTATTTTTGTCCCTATCTCTATTTCTAAAAATCAGACTTAAATTTAATTCTCGATCAAGTGTGAACAAGAATGAGCCTGGTAGTTCAGTGGTAAGGTGTTAGCTTACCCTTTGGTCCTGTGTTTGAATCCCTACGTATGTAAAGTGAAAATATTTTTATTCCCACACACTGTGCAGACCATGTGAATGAGTTTGGGTGAAACTCAGACTCTTCTCAGAAAATATAGTTAGTTGCATATTATTGATTTTTTAAAGAACTAATCAGTTAAAAAGATTTCCCCAAAATTCTCCCACTGTTCTTTCAAGTCTCTCACTCCCCCACTCCTCTTTCAGTTTTGTTTCACATTACTTTTTTCTTTTCATTTCTTTTTTTTCCAGATTTTTCTTCTTTATTCTTTCTTTCCCTATCACTTTGTTTATTTGTTTTCCATAGTTTTTCTTGTATCTAATCTTGTGGGTTTTGATGTTCTCTACCGCAGTATTAATTTGGCTACGAATATCATGAGGCGCAAAATCCTTCTTCGACGTTGGGCTTGCTTTAGGATTGGTTACTTCAATTGGGGTTCTGGAAGTACGAGTGTTGAATTGGCATTAAAAAAACATCTAGGTGTGTGATTCGAACTCGTAAAAACAACGAATGGTTCACACAGCTATGTGCTAGTTCGTGTGTCGGATCGTATGCATCACACAGTCTAGGTTAATTGGTCATGTGGGCCACACAAGCTTATGTTAGGCTGTGTGGGCCACACAGGCTGTGCTAGTTGGGTCATGTAAGCCACATGGGTTGTGCCTATTGAGTCGTGTGGGCCCATTTTTTAGAAAATTTCACCTCAGGCTGTGTTTATCTGTAATGTGTATTTAGCCACTCCGTAGGGTCCATCTTGTATAAATAGGACTGTAAAACATGATATCTGATAGTGTGACACTATAAGTTATGCAGAGAAGGTATGTGAAATATGCATGCACAATTTGAATACTATTAATTTTGATGGCATGTTTCTGTTTTGCTTTGTTTGTATATGAGCATATGATGTCTGGTTATGTTTATTTGTATATATTTGAATCTGCTATATGACCATACATGTGACTTCATGTGTAACACCCTATACTCAATCCGGTCATCGTCCTGACTTATAAGGTATTACAACTATAAAACTTTAACATAATTCATATTCTAAATCAAACATAACCTAAATAATTCATCAATAATTGTTCCCATTCTTTTCAAACAATTTGAGACCTAAATCGAGCTTACGGAACATTTAAAACAAATCAGGATCAAATCTGGATTAAATTGAAACTGCTATGAAATTTTAAATAAAAAGTGAAAACAAGGGTTACACAGTCGTGTGGCCAGGCCGTCTGAAAGAGGTCAACCCATGTGGCCCCAAACATGGCTGTGTAGCTACCCACATACCTGTGGGACTACCCCATACGCCCGTGTGCTCAAACTATGAAATGTGCGACTACCCCACATGGTCATGTACTCAAACTTTGTAACTAACTATGCCCGTGTAAAGTAGGGTCACACGTCCATGTCATCAGGTTGTGTAACTCACTGTGCCCTTGTATCTCAAGGTTACACGGTCTTATCCTTAGGCCATGTAACTCACTGTGCTCGTGTGAAACAATTGCAATGGAAAACAATAAGACACATGGCTGTGTGAGTAGGCCATGTGTGACACATGACCGTGTGAGTAAGCCGTGTGCGACACACAGCCATGTGACAACCCTTATCCTAGGCCATGTGTACTTAAAAATGATTTAAAAATCAAGGAAACTTTTACATATTACTTAGGTAACAAACCAAACCTAAAACCAAACATTTATATGCCCTCAAATGCATTCAAATAAGTTTAAAACATGGCAAAAAATACAACCTAAGTGCCAAACCAATGAGCCCTCAACAACACCTCAAGTCAAAAATTAAACCAAAATCATCTTTCATAGCTCACAAAGTACATTCATTACATCCATTCAAGCATAATGAACAATCCTAAATACCATTTCAACATGACCATTTCCACACATTACGAAAAGGGTCAAATTTGCAATACATATATCAACTTTACACATAAAGGCATTTACAACCAAAATACTAAAACATTCCAACCTTAAAAAGACAACATCCTATACACATGTCATTTATAACCGAGAAAAAATTAACAAATAACTATCGATTATGGTACCAGATAGTGTGATCTCCAATGACTTCCAATCAACAACAAAATTCTGACAACTAGACCATGGTAGTAATGATACGCGATGACGATTACTCAACAACTTTTTCTTTCCCCCGTTTATCAACAGACTTGTCAGTTTCTTGATCATGTAGTTGAATAACCCTAACCGAAACTTCAAGCTTCTCCTTTCATGGAGTTTTCAGTTGAAACAAGGTAAAAGAAAGAAGATGATAGAATTTTGATTCTTTGTTTATTCATTTATTTGATTAATTACTAATTTACCCTTACTTAATTAACTTAAATTTCATCATAACATTGTCCATAATTGTCCACTAACTATACATATGGTATATTTACCATCTAAGTCCATTAATTTACATTTCCATAGCCATTTAATCTATTTAACTAATAGAAACTCACTTTTGCAACCTTTACAATTTAGTCCTTTTTAATTAATTAACTAACTAAACATTAAAATTTCTCAACCAAATTTTAATACGACCCTAATGTAACCCTATAGATATTAAATAAATAATAAAATAACAAATCATTTTTCAAAATCGTGATATCAAAATCATAGTTTTCGACACCACTAAAAATGTTGTTGAATCATGGCAAAGCTGATTTGCTTTTGCTGAACTTTCTAACACATCTATTCTGCAAAGTATGGAATTCCATGCCCCCTGATTTTTGTTATTGTATAACTGCATGTCTTACATGCTTTTTATTCAGATTCTGTATATGTGTGCCATGTCACATTGCATGGGGTTGGGATAATATGGTAAGGAGGAAGTTCTGGCAGTTTAATGATCTTCATTATCTAGTGGTTTAAACACATTTCTGTTCTGGAAGCTTGACTGCAATTATAGTGGCTCAACCACATATATTTATCTAATCTGGCAGTCTTAACTGAAACTCTGGTGGCATTGTCCACAATTATTTATTCATGTGTTTTTCAATGGATGAGTTCTGGAAGCTCTAGTTTAGTGTGTAGCGAAGTTGGGTAGGAAATTTTCTGAAAAATATGTATTCTATTTTCTAAAAATATTAAAACGACATAATCACGCATATACAAATTTTGTTATTCGAGTTTGGTAAAATTCTCTACGACATTTTGATATTTTATTGTGCTATTTGTGATTTTGTTTGAGAATAGTTGCATACTAAGCTCATTAGCTCACTCTTTTGTATTAGACCTTTTAAGTAATTAGGAAATTTAGGATTGGACAGCATACGGGAGCTCAGATTATTTTCTCGGTTAATTAAATAAGATTATTTATGGTTTTAATTATTTTAGACTATAAATTTGTTTTTGGTTTTTTTCTAAATGACGGATTTTGGTATTTTTAACGTTAAACTGCAAAATCGTATAATTTATCAAACTAAAATTTAGTTTTCAGAACTAAAAGTCTGAAAATTTCTACTGCAAAATTAAGTGTTAAATTAAGTGCTTTTTTGAAAAATAAATAAGTTTTGCACATATATTTTTTCGAATAACATATAAGAGTATGCAAAAACAATATTTTGGAATCACTTGATTTCTGAAACTAGATTCAAATTATGGGTTTTCTTTTGTTTTAAAAAACTAATGTAATTCCTCCAAATTCAGGTATAACATATAGGTTTGAGGTGTTACATTTAGTGGTATTAGAGCCAGATTTCAAAACTCAGGCTATGATTTTTGGGTTCTAAATTTTTATTTATGAAAATTAATTTAACTCGGAATTTGGAATTCTGATAAAATTCTTATATATAAAATGTGAATCCGGGTCTTCGGTGCCAATCCAAGTAAGAAACTCTTTACTTTAGTTACTTTAGTCACTATGCTCTAGTTACTTTAGTAAAACTATTGAAATTTAAAGACTAAAAAAATAAAACTTTCTCTTTTTCAGATTATTTACCATTGATAAAAAAATTGGACTTAGGATTTTTAATAACTTAAGCTAAACATTAGATTTCTAAACTGTAGATAAATATTATAAGTACTCGTGGTACGCATGGTTATGGCTAAGACCTTTTCTCCGGGCAATGTGCCCAATTTGGAAATAAGCGAGACTGTGGAGACGCTATTTCTGAGGGCAATAGTTAGGAAATTGGGGATGATGTTCTGTCAACAAGAGCTGTCAAGAGTTTTGAATAGGATCATCGGGACCCAATTTGGATATATGGGCCAAGAGTTTGTGATTGAGCGATCTCAAACGAATGAGATCAGGTCAGTGGAAGAGAGTAATTGTTTGGAGAGTAAGAAGAAGGAAAGGAATTTGTGATCGTGGAAGCAGACCAGATTAAACAAACCTTAACGTATTGAGGCAGATTTGGGTAATGATTGGGTTTCAATTTGTGTATTCTATGATAAGAGACATCCGGGCTAGTGCTGGAGGAATTCAGGGGCGTGTTTTAGGTGAGGGTCCATTGGACATCGTGTTAGGGATTGTTCACGACATTCTCTAAGTCAGATCCAAGCTTCGACTCAGAAGCAAATTCAGAGACAGGTTTATGCAAATAAGCGTTGCGAGGATCAGGACATATTTGGCGACAATGCAGGTATTTTTATGATCCATTTCAATTGTACCTTACATTGTTTAGGAATTGTTTATACTCTTTTTTTGTTAATGGTGTTTCTGTGAAAAGTTTCTTGAGACAATCCGAGATAATGCATAAAAAGTTCGTTAGAAATATTGGTTGGATTGGGTGTGAAATATTTTTAGGATTGCATTGAAATCAGAGTTTCCCAATGGAAACGTGATGGTCAGTATAGGTGAGGAGTTTCAGATTTTATGGTTAAGTGAATGGAGTGATAGTGGGAATTTCGAGGACGAAATTCTTTTAAGGAGGGGAGAGTTGCCACATCCCAAAAACTAGGTTAGTAGAAATTGGGTTAGTGAATCGAAAGAGTAGTTTAATGTTTTAGTTTAATGTTGTCCTGCTTGTATGTGTGAGGTTCTATGTTCAAATCTCTCTTTTTTAAATTTTTTCTATTTTTGTCTCTATCTCTATCTCTGAACATTAGACTGAAATTTAATTCTCACTCAAGTGTAGACAAGAATGAGACTGTTGGTTTAGTGGTAAGGTGTTAGCTACCCTTTGGTCCTATGTTCGACTCATTGTGTATGCAAAGTGGAAATATTTTTATTCCCATGCATTGTGCAGGCCATGTGGATAAGTTTGGGTCCAACTCAAACTCTAGAAAATCTGATAAGTTCTTAGAAAATCTGGTTAGTTGGATATTATTGATTATTTTAAAAAATTAATTAATTCAAAAGATTTCCCAAAAATTCTCCCACTCTTCACTCACGCCCCCACTCCTCTTTCAGTTTTGTTTCACTTTACTCTTTTATTTTCTTTTCTTTTTTTTCTAGAATTTTATTCTTTTTTATTTCTTTCCCTATCATTTTGAAGTTTTCCGCTACAGTATTAATTTGGGTGCGATTCTCGTGAGGGACAAAATCCTTCTTTGGCGTTGGGCGAGATTTAGGACCCAGTGCGTAATTCGAACTGTCGTCGTCACACAGCTATGTGCCAGGCCGTGTGTTAGATCGTGTATGTCACACAGTCTAGGTTAATTGGGTCGTGTGGGCCACACGAGCTTGTAGGCCAATTTTCTTAAAATTTCACCTAGGGCTGTATTTACTGTGATGCGTATTTAGCCACTTCGTAGGGTCCATCTTGTATAAATAGGACTTGAAAACATGATATCTGCTAGTATGACACTGTATGTTATATGAAAAAGGCATGTGAAATATGTATGCACATTCTGAATATTGTTGATTTTGATGGCATGTTTCTGTTTTGCTTTGTTTGTATATGAGCATATAATATCCAATTATGTTTATTTGTATATCTTTGAATCTGCTATATGACCATGAATGTGACTTCATGGCGAAGCTGATTTGATTTTGTTGAAGTTTGTGACACATCTGTTCTGCAAACCATGGAATTCTATGCCCTCTAATTTCTATTATTGTACAATTGCATGTCTTACATGTTTTTCATTCGAATTTTTTATATTCGTGCTACGTCACATTGCATGGGGTTGGGTTAATATGGTAAGAAAGAAGTCCTAACATTTTAATGATCTGCATTATCTGGTGGTTTAACCTTTTTTTTAACAGTTTGGCTGCAATATAGTGGCTCGACCATATATATTTGATCTGGCAGTTTTAACTTCAACTCTGGTGGCATTGTTCACAATTATCTCTTAGTGTGTTTTTCATTGGACGAGTTCTGGGAACTTTAATTTGGTTTGTGGTGGAGTTGGGTAGGAATTTTTGAAAATATCAACATTCTGTTTTCTGAAAATATTGTATCGGCATAATCATGCATGCACAAATTTTGTAATTCGAGTTTGGTGAAATTCTCTGACATTTTGATCTATTTATTATGCTATTTGTGATTTTGTTTAAGCAAAGTTACACACTAAGCTCATTAGCTCACTCTTCTGTATTTGGCCTTTCAAGTAATTAGCAAATTTAGGATCGAATAGCGTGCAAGAGCTCGGATTGTTTTCTCGGTTCATTAAATAATATGGTTAATGTTTTTAATTATTTTGGACTATGAATTTGTTTTTATTTTTTTTCTATTTTTTATATTTTGGTATTTTTAAAGTTAAATTACAAAATCGTATGATTTATCAAACTAAAATTCAATTTTCAAAACTAAAACTCTAAAAATTTCTATTCCAAAATTAAGTGTTAAATTAAGTGCTTTTTCGAAAAATAAATAAGTTATGCAAATATGGTTTTTTGTATAACATGTAAGAGTTTTGAAAAATAATATTTTGAAATCACATATTTTCTGAAACTAGATTTCAAATTTTGGGTTTTCTTTTGTTTTAAACAAACTAATTTAATTCCTCCAAATCCAACCGTAATGTCTAGGTCAGGTTTTAGGGTGTTACATATGGTCCCACCTCGTTTCTCATCTGTGGACCTATAACATCAGTAAAATAAATTGTAGCAATGTTTACCTTAATGGCATCATTATTTATGCCCATCACATCGAAGTATTCTTCCACCCCTAGAGAAAATTGTCCACATCCCTTGCGACACTCATCCCCTTAAACTCTTTCAGGTTGGGGACATCTATTTTATGTTGCTTAGGGACCGAAGCAAGCATCCATTTCCCATAGCAGCTATGCACACAGCGACCTTTCCCTCGAGCTCCTCAATTTTTGACACCATGGCTTTAGTTTTATCCTTCAAAGCCACGACTATAACTTCGAGAGCATCATTCTTCTTAGTCAACTTCTCGGTCTTGTCTAATCATCCATGACAGTATTGAGGGCCTCTTTTTTTGAGTCTTGATTGGAACTAAAAGCCTATAACACATAGTCCCTAAGCTGCTCTCTATCGAGTTCTACCTTCCAAAGTCGACATAATATCCCTCGATTTGTTATTTTTCCTAATTCTCCCACATGTCTCCATCAAGACACTCTACTTGTCTACTCCTTTTATCATCTCAACCGATGCCTTTGAACACTGGCTTGGATACCAATTGTTATGATGCCTCGATCAATTCTCAATTAATCTCTCTGTCGAGTCGTTCCACCCCTCAAAACATTTGCCTCAACTTATGTATCTATCGTCACCTAAATCGAACTATATTTCTCTTTTGTACATCTTGATCATAAGAGGTCACGACTCTTACTTGGCCCCATTGTGATGATAGGTGCTAAAAGTAACATGTTTTAGTCTCACTCTTAATGTGTTTTGGGTGGTTATTCAATGTTAATTGTGAATTTTATACTCCTAATGCTTTAAATTCATGTTTTTATACTTATGAGAGCATTTGGGGGCAAATGGAGCTAAAAATAAGCGAAAATCAAAAAATTAGAGTGAGGTACAGGGGCCACACGGGCTAGACCATTCCACACGGCCATGTGAGCCACACGGGATGCCATACGGCAATGTGACAGGCCATGTCAATTTTGCAGATTACACTCCGAACAGTAAAAAATGTAATTTTTAGGGTTTTTGAGCATTCTGAGACCTATATATGACACAAATAAGAAGATATAAGTGAATCGTCATAGAATATTGAAGAAAAAAACCCAAAAAAATACCATTGAAGACAAATTTGAAGCAAATTTCCATCAAGATTGAAGATATCCTTTTGATTTCTTTGAAGTTTATTATGTCTTTCTTTATTTCTTGTGGTTATACTATCTTTGAGTTGTTTTTATTTGCGATTAGAACTAATTATGTGTGCTTAATTCTTGGTTTCTGTTATTTGATTTCTAGTTTTACGCAATAAATACTTGGATCTTATTCTAAATTATGTGTGCTTAATTCTTGGTTTGATATTTCTAAATTGTTAATCCGTGTTCGATGTGCTTAAATCATAGGAGAAATAGACCCTGTTTAAGAGTAGATCTAGTGTAATTGAGTGGAGTTGCATGCAATCCTAGGAGTAAGACGACATAAATCTACCGGATTATAGTCAAATTTAATAGGGGATCCATAGATTGAGTTAATGTGATAATAGGGGTTTTAATTAGAAATAAATTTCCATTAATCAACTTATAGTCAATTGAAACAGTACTGGATTGGAAACCACCTAAGGCCGTATCTGAGATTCGAAGCTTTCTGGGTCTGGCAGGGTATTACAGACGTTTTGTTAAGCGGTTTTCCTTGATTGCTGCACCTCTGACTAATTTGATGCGTAAAGGGGTACCATTTAACTTGACTTCTAAGCAGCAAGAAAGTTTTGAGAAATTGAAGAAAGTTCTGACCGAGGCCCCTGTCTTGATACAGCCGGAGTCTGAGAAAGAATTCACTGTCTATAGTGATGCATCACACGTCGGTTTATGTTGCGTGCTAATGCATAAGGGTAAGGTGGTTGCTTATGAGTCTCGTCAGCTTAAGCCTCACGAGGCGAATTACCCTACTCATGACTTGGAGTTAGCCACGGTGGTATTCGCACTGAAAATTTGGAGGCATTATTTATACGGTTAGAAGTGTACTATCTACACAGATCACAAGAGACATAAGTACCTCCTCACTCAGAAGGAGCTGAATCTTAGGCAGCGAAGATGGATAGAGCTGTTTAAGGATTATGATTGCTTGATTGAGTACCACCCTGGTAAGGCTAATGTGGTAGCTGACACACTGAGCCGCAGGGTTGTATCTGATTTGAGAGCAATGTTTGCTCGTCTCAGCTTGTTTGATGATGGTAGCTTGTTGGTTGAGCTACAAGTTAGACCGATGTGGACTGAATAGATTAAGGGCAAACAGTTGTTGAATGAGTCACTGGTTCCTCGTCTCTGACAGGTTGAGCATGGGGAAACTCTAGATTTTGGGCTAAATAGTGAAGGAGTACTGTGTTTCCGCAGGAGATTCTGTGTACCAAGGGATAATGATTTGAGGCAGTCTATACTGCGAGAGGCACATAGTAGTCCTTATGCTATGCATCCTGGCAAGAATAAAATGTACCATGACCTTCGTGAGTTATATCGGTGGCCTGGTCTTAAGCGTGAAGTTATTGAGTTTGTAAGTAAGTGTTTAACTTGCCAGCAAGTGAGTGCTGAACATCAGTTACCTTCAGGGTTGCTATAGCCAGTTAAAATTCCACTATGGAAGTGGGAGAGAGTAACTATGGATTTTGTGAGTGGGCTGCCCTTAACGCCTACTAAGAAGGATTCGGTATGGGTTATTGTAGATCTATTGACTAAATCTGCCCATTTCATACCAGTTCGTACTGATTACTCTTTGCAGAAGTTGGCTAAAATGTATGTGGCTGAGATAGTAAGACTGCATGGGGTACCGGTTTCCATAATATCAGATAGAGATCCTCGTTTCACGTCTCGATTCTGGAAGAAGTTACACGAGGCTTTGGGTACAAGAATGGAATTTAGTACTACGTTTCATCCCCAGATAGATGGTCAATAAGAAAGAGTGATTCAAATATTAGAGGATATGTTAATAAGTTGTGTAATGGATTTTCGAGACAGCTGGGAAGACTATTTGCTGCTAGCAGAGTTCGCGTATAATAATAGCTACCAGTTCAGTATTCAAATGGCACTGTACGATGCATTATATGGTCGTAGGTGTCGTACTCCTACCTATTGGACTGAGTTAGGCGAGCGGTGAGTTGTAGGGCTAGAGTTAGTTTTTGATACCGAAGAGAAGGTAAAACTGATTCGAAACCGATTGAAAGAAGCATCTAATAGGCAGAATTCTTACGTGAACCTTAAACGCCGAGAGATTGAGTATTCTGTGGGGGACTACGTATTTCTCAAGGTCACCCCTTGAAAAAAGTTATAGAGGTTTGGGAAGAAGGGTAAGCTTAGCCTTAGGTTAATTGGGCCTTACCCTATACTGAAGCGTATAGGACCGGTCGCCTATCAACTTGAGTTGCCTCTAGAATTAGACCGAATTCACGATGCGTTCCACGTCTCCATGCTAAGACATTATCGCTCTAATCCCACACATATAGTACCAATTGAGGAGATCGAGGTTAGGCCAAATCTGACCTTCGAGGAGGAGCCAATGCAGATATTGGACCGTGGGGTTAAGGTACTGAGGAAGAAATCTATTCCACTAGTCAAAGTGCTTTGGCGTAATCATCGTTCAAAAGAAGCCATGTGGGAACTCGAAGAGGCGATGCGACAACAATACCCTCATTTGTTCTGACCAGGTAAATTTCGAGGCCGAAATTTTGTTAAGGGAGGTAGAGTTGTAACGCCCCAAAAATTTAAGTCTTTAATTTTTTTGCATGATATGACACAAATTATTGTTTTTTTCAATGGCTAAGTGATTTGGGTGTGTATGGGAGTGTTTGAAAACTTTGGGTTCAAGTCTTGGCTTTTCCAGAATTTTTAGTTTTGCTTTTAAATGAATCTGGACACTGGGATATAGGCCTTATAAATAATAGTGCTTGTTTTATGACACAAAAATAGCTTGTGGTCTAGTGGCAAGGTGGCGTGTTGTGTAACTGTGAGGTCTGAGGTTCAAGTCTTGGGTTGCGCAATGAAGTATTTATTTTGCTGCTTGAGCTGTGTAGGTAGTGGAGTTGGACTGAAACACAGCTAATGGGAGTTTGAATAGAATTTGAATAGAGTTGTTGGGGGAGTTGACGAGAAACCGGTGGAATAATTCAAGGAGGGATAAGGGGAGAGATTTTAGGAGAAAATCAAGGCAAGTGAGGGGAGAGGAGAAGTGTGCCGAAAGTGGACTTTGTTACTCAGCAAATTCTGCTAGAGGGGATACTACTCATTTTGGTATACTTTTCATTTCGGTTTTGGGTAGTGTTTCTCTCTTTTTGATTTTTGATGCCGAATTTTTGCTAAGATTTTGAGTACCTCTCAGGTTTTTCTTTTGCTGCTCTTTCCTTTTATCTTTTTTTTTGTTTCGGCCGAATAGCTTTTTAGTTCCCTCCTCTGCCGAATTCTCTTCTCTTTTCCCTCTTCTCTTTGTTGCTTCTTTTTGTTTCTCTACTTTTCCAAACCTTAACGGAACAGTGTTGAAGTAGTTTTGTAACACCCCTTACCCGAGACCGCTACCGGAGTCGAGCTCGAGGCATTACTTTATTTAACTTACTAGTTCGGGGCATAAAAGTTTGCTTTTAAAACTTATCTCACTATCTATGATAAAGTTGTCCACTCGCGCAGCAGTCACTAAATAATTTATAACTCAAGATACGGAACTCAAAATTTAAATATGTAAATTTCCCCTGAAACTAGACTCATACATATTCTTAAAATAAATTTTTCAGAATTTTTGGTTTAGCCAATTAGTACATTTTATTAGTTAAAGTCTCCCCTATTTCACCACTTGACTGTCCTGGCCTCTTGCCACTTAAAATAAGTTTTCTCATTGTAGGATTTTCATATTGTGTTCTCACTTGTTTCTACAGAAAATAGACTCAATAAGGAATCTATACATATAAATTAAAACTCATAACTATTTTTGTACAATTTTTTAGTGATATCTAAACTGAGAATAGAGGACTCCAAAAATGGTTCTGACCCTATCTCACCAAAATTCGCATATCTCAAAATATAAAATTCCTTTTACTAAACTATTATTTTTCCATGAAAATAGACTCAACAAGAGTTCATTATATATATCATACACCCTATAATTAATTTTATACTATCTTAAGTGATTTTTCAAAATCACGTCACTGCTATTGTTTGAAATCTGTTTCTTTGCAAATTATTACTCTTTCATGATTTCTATGCATAATTTATCACATGGACATGTATAACAACGAACACCTTCATACTTAACCATTTTGAAAACCATTCATCTTTAGATATTTACACATCATTCTTTAGCAAAATCATAATACAACATTCAAAATAAGTAAGTCCCTATACATGCCATAGTTCAAACATAGTTCATCATAAAATACCGAGTCGTTGTTGATAGTGTGGACAATCTCCGACGTCTTTAGGATCCTCGAATTTGATTAATAATACTATATAAAAAGAAAATAAACAAAGTAATCATAATGGTTAGTAAGTTTACAAGTAAATAAATAGCAACATTTAACACAATTAATAATAATCAAGTGACATAATCTTTAATTTCTTCTTTACTTACTTCCTTACTCGTTCTCTTGCTTGTTTACTTAGATAACTCATAATTATGACTTACTTTTCTCTTGCTGAAACGTTGATTTTCAATGGTAACATAATATACTCTTAACTCTTATAACTCACTTGAACTTTTCATTTATGCTTTTAACTGAACTTTCATGAACATTAGTTAGTTACTAGCCCGTTGAGCCACATTGGAACAATAAGGATACTTGGGTCTCTTTCTGATAATAACATGCCAAAGCCATGTCCAGACATGGTCTTACATGGGATGTTTCATGTACTACCAATGCCATATCCCAGATATGGTCTTACATGGGAGTTCTCATATCAGTGCCCATGCCATGTCCCAGACATGGTCTTACGGGGGACCTTTCATCTCGGTGCCAACGCCATGTCCCAAACATGGTCTTACATGGGACCTCTCGTCTCGGTACCAACGCCATGTCCCAGACATGGTCTTACATGGGACCTCTCATGATCTCAAGGATGCCAATACCATGTCCCAGACATGGTCTTACATGGGATCTCTTTACCCAAATGTCATGACATTTGTATCCAATACCTTCCTTATGTTTCAACGGGACCTTTTAATACCAATTCTCTATCGTCTCATACTTGAGTCAACATCAAATAAATTCATAAAATAAATACATAATTGCTGGAAAATAGCAGCATTATTAATAATTATTAAAATATTGCATTTATTTACCGTAAACTTACCTCGGTACTAAATATAGTCAAATCTACCACTTAGTCTTCGATCTTATTCTTTCTTCGATCTTATTCTTTCCTCGATCTAACCTCAAATTCCATTCTTCTTGATCTATAATAGAAAATTTAACTTATTTAATACTCACATTCATTAAAACAGCCCTCGAGTCTAACTTTGGAAAAATTACAATTTTGCCCCTAAACTTTTACATAATTACACTTTTGCCCCAAAGCTCGGAAATTAAACTTCATCTCTTATTCTTATGTTTTACAACATGCTTAACATTTTTCTCTTCTATGACAACATCAAATTCTCACTCTAACATCTACTTATGAACATTAGGTATTTTACCGACTATGGAGTTTTACTCGTTTTCGCTTAAAATCGACTAGCAAAAGTTGTTTAACATAATTTCTAGCTTCATATTAACCTTAAAAAATCAAAATAAACACTTTTCACCTATGATTATTTTTCCAAATATAAACTCTAGGTTAAATTATTGCTAGAATAAGCTAAATTAAGCTACCGGGATCTCAAAAACGTAAAGAACATTAAAAACGGGGCTTAGAATCACTTACTATGAGCTTGAGAATGTGTGAAAACCCTAGCTATGGTGTCATTTAAATTTTGGCGGCAAGCTTTTTGGAGAAGATAATATTTTTGCCATCTTTTTCCCTTTTTATTCTTTTTATTATTCAATGACTAAAATACCCTTCATTAAAACTTTAGTTATTTTTATCTATGCATGCCTATTTTTTCCATGGAAATTTTATGGTCTAATTACTATTTAAGGACCTCTACTTTGATTATGCACTTCAAATAAATCATTTATCATCTAAAACTCATATTTACCCACTTTTGCAATTAAGTCCTAATAGGCAATTTAGGCATGCAATCAATAAAATTTCTTATCAATACTCTAGTACTTATATCTAATCACTCGATAAATCATAAAAATTAATAATAATTTTCTCTTAAAATTAGATTTGTGGCTACGAAAACACTATTTCGATAACCTTAAATTTGGGCCATTACAAGTTTCGTGTTGCATCTTTCGTCCGAATTGCTCTTCTTTCTCTACTCCTTTTGATCCACTGTTTGTCGAATATTGCCTTCTCTCCCTTTTTATCTCTTCAAATTTATTTTTGGCTTGACAACAATTCTCTGACGGTTCAAATTTCTCGAGGAGTGAAGGAGTATCGCGTAATATTAAAGTTGTTGAAACCTTTCTCCCATCACTCGATCAAAGGTAAGTATGTAGTCAAGCATTCTAAAGTGTAGGCCGAGTTCTTTCTGTGGTTCCGTAAGATATCATGTGTGGATTTAAACCACATGAATATAAAATCCTGTTTAATAAAATCCGTTTGTAATGCAGATATCCATTAAGGAGATTGTAGTCAGCCTTCGTCAGTGGTATAAGTGGGCTAAGCCACATTTAACAATTGGGGCAAGTGTTAATTTTAGTTTTGGTTAAGGGTGTGAAAAAGGAGAGATTAACCCTATTGTTCAGTGAATAATGGAAAGCTTTGTATGAATGTAGGCTTTGGTGCTCGTGGATCTTGGTGCGTTTCCACAATCAGGTGTGTAAACACCTCATTGTAACCCTAGAACGGCAAAAAGCCGAAAAGCCGAAAATACGGTGTTTGAGACCACACAGGTGTGCGATCGCTTGTGTGGTAAGCCCAATCCGCGAATCATGGGCGATAGACTATAGAGGCCTCCATGAGCATTTCTATGGGCTTTGGCCGTAATGGGCTACGTTGGGCCGAAATGGGTCGTGTGGGCTCAATAGGCTTGTGGGCCCCACATGGATGAAAACTACGATTTGTGGCAAATATTGGACTGGGTTATGTGGATCCCATAGTCGTGGCGAAATCTAGGCTGAACAGGCCGCACGAACGTGTGGGCCCACTTGGGCCGAGTAATGGGCCTTGGGCTCATTTACACTCTTATGACCGTTTAGGTTATCTGAGTCGCTCGAGGAGATTGCAGATAAGGGTGTTCATTCGGTTAACCGACTGGTTAACCGACCCGAAATAACATTAACCGAATTAACCGACCTTTCAAAATCTTTAACCGTTAATCGAACCGAAATTTTTTTCAAAAAAATTAACCGAACCGAAATTTTTTCGGTTAATTCGGTCGATTAACCGAATTAACCGAAAATTATATGTTTTTTTTTATTTTTGGTTAAAAATTAACCGAATTAACCGAATTACCCCAATTAACCAAATTAACCAAATTGAATCACTACATAATTAAATTATTTTTAGAATTTTAAACTTTAGTTTTAGTCTTAGTTTTAAAATTTTATTTTTATTTATTAAATTATTTGTAATTTAATTTTATGATTGGGTTGGGTTGGGTAATTAGGTTGGGTTGAATACTTGGGTTTAGATTGAGTTTAGGTGAATAGTGGGCCTATTTATATATTATAATTTTATTTATTAATTTTTTCGGTTAACCAAAAAAATTCGGTTAATCGACCGGTTTCGAACCGAATTAACCGTTAACCGAAAAATCAAAAAATAATTAACCGACCCCCGACCAAAAAAATTCGGTTAACCGACCGATTAACCGAATTCGGTCGGTTAACCGAATTTTTTTGATTTTACCCAAATTTTGCACACCCCTAAGTGGTTAATATTTTCACCGAGACCCCAAAATAGGTAAAATGACCAAAATACCCCAAAGGGCAAAATAATTGGTTTACCCCTAATATATGGAAATGACCGTTATACCTCTAGAGGTAGGTTGACTGATGTATTCATGATTTGTATATGACTGTTACTGAGTATGACATTCTGCATACACGTATGATTTATGACATGACAAACTATATGGGGTTGGGATACTGTTATAGGGGAAGTATGCTATTATTGGCAGCTTTGCTGCAATACTATTACGGGCAGCTTTGCTACGATATTGGTATGTTGGTTGGGTGGGTCGATCTTATCCTCACATGGTGTGTTGACGATATGGTGAGGTGTGTTGCTGGATTGGGACGGGTTGCATTATTGCACTGCACTGATATTGTATTGGGCTAAGGCCCACATTATTACTGTACTATTACTGAATAGGGCTCAGGCCCAGACTGTTTCTGCATGTTGTATATTGACTGACTGATAGGGGATTTCACACTGAGTTTTTGTAAACTCACTTTTTCCTTGTAACTGTACAGGTAATCCTCAACCATAGGCGATTTGGTGCTGTGAGGGACTCGGAGGTGGCCACACATCTACAGCTGTTTTACACTTGCTTTTATTTTAAATTTAAAGTTTGTGTTGGGTTTTGTTTATATAATAAGGCCATTTATGTTTGTTTAAATTTTTAACTGGGCTTTTGTTTACTTATTTTAAACTGCTAGTTTAGGAGAAGAAAAATTCTCAAAATAATTACTATTTTCAAAGACACAAAATTTAAACATTATAGTTTTCAAAAGTTTTCGCGATTTAGGTCAACCTTTTATAACAATAGCAGATAACAAGGCAAACTTTTTGACTAGATGATTTGTTAAATAATAATAAAGGGGTTTTTAAACCTAGAAGTGAATTTTTACCAACAAATCATATTTTCGAAAGACACCTTGATGTGGCACGCCAAATTCGACCATAACTTCTAGACCGGGTTTGGGGTGTTACAGTTAGGACCTCATTGAAATTTTCTGTCTTGATCTTCTTAGTTTCTTTGCTAACTAAGAAACTAAGTTTACTCATGACTTTCTCTGTTATGAATAATTCTAAGCCATTGTATCAACAAGAGCACTCATTCTTTGATCTACGATGTTGATGTCTAAAAACATCAACCCTTTCTACTGGTGATCCCTCTTCACTGTTGCAGAATTGAGTATCATTGACACAAGCTTTAAAACATCACTTTATGGCTCTGCTTCATCATCTTTAGTGATTGTGGATCTCTTGAATCGCTTTGGACAGTCTCACATCCTATGCGAACCACAACATAAGAAGCATTTTATTAGTTTCATTTCATTCCCTCTAACCCTTTTGGCTTCGACAGAACTTAAGATTTAACTAAGCCCTATCAATGCTTTGATTGGTTCATCATCCCCTTCGATGGTAGCAAACACAGATTGTTTCAGATAGTCCCTTACCATATGTAAACTTTCACAAAGAAAGCATTTCACTAGCTCATTCGGTTTGTTGTTGGGCTTCCACTTCCCATCGTGTGGTTTCTCATTACCACCATTGTTGTTGTTATTCTCAACCTGTCCTTCTTCATCTCCCCTACCATTTCCCTTCTCTTTGAGCTTGGAAGACTCGAACTTATCTTTCTTTGAAACAAGCTTGATTAAGAACTCCACTACGATCATGGCTTTGGAGAGTTCTATGATCCCTCCACGTTGCAACTCTTGCTTTGCCCAAGGCTTCAGCCCATCCATAAAGGAGAAAAATGTCTCCTTCTCACTCAAATTAAAAATCATTTTTATTGATTTTTTTGTTTGACCTTTATTATCAAAATATGCTTTCAATGTTTTTAAATCTTTAGTGTACACCTTTATTAGTATCTTACTTACTTTACTTGCCTTTTGATATACCAAAAAGGGGGGAAAAAGATGAATTTTTCATATCCATATGTTTTTAAGTGTTTATACTTCAATGTTTATGCAAATGAAATTATGATCATGCATCTATGTTTATTGATATGTTGTTTAATGCATGGCATTGATAACTTTTGGATTTATTGAATTTTTTATGCTTAACGCCATTTTTTTCTTCAAATTCAATGTGTTTAAAAACCTTGTTTGAGTGATTTTAACTTAATTTTTCAAAGAATGTTTTTATTAAGAGTGTGTTTTGAAAATGTCCAAATGATTTATGATAGTTTTTTTTTTTCAAAATGAAAATTTCTCTGAAATTTTTACCATATAAAAAAAAGGAGATGATAGTTTGAATTTTTCAAGCTTTTGATATAAGTAAATTTAAGATAAATTTTATATATTTTATTCGTAAGTCACTTGGTGAAATTTTTTATTGAAAATTTCATTAAACATGTTCAAAATTTTAAAATATTCAAAAACATGCTCTAAATGTGTTTTTACTTGTACCAAATGTTTTTGAGTTAACCCCCAAGCAATTTTAAAGGGTTTAAATGTTTTTAAAGTGATTTGGTGGCTTAGTATCGATACCTAAAATTTAAGTATTGATACTTTGCAAGTTAATAGGCACAACACAAACTAGAGGGCCATACTACTGATACTTGTTTTTGAGGTATGGATACCTTCTATATAGGTATCAGTGCCGCTGTGCTATAATGACCTTCTAACGATTACGTTTTATAAGTGGTATCGGTACCCTTTTTAATGGCATCAATACCACATGTTGCATGACCACTTTTTCACACAAAATTTCACATTGCAATGGTTCTATTTTGTCCCAGTGACTCCAAATGACTATAAATTAATTCCTTAGTATAAATACACTTTAGAAAACTACAAAGGATAATAGAGCAATATCCAAACGTCAAAATAAAGAGAATACACTTTAGTTCTTATTTTTCATTTTCTTGTACATAGTTTCTAAGTGTTTATTGCAATATCTTTGTATAATTCTTTTTTGTTCTTTCGTGGGCTTAATTTTGGAAACACACATCTATTAGAGGGTTATACTTTGTTTACTTAAGTCACCAATTATTTTCTGGAGGGTTTTTAGTTGAGCCACAAAAACTAGAGAAATTCTAGTTTACACTTGGAAAACTAGGAGGAAAGGTTTTCTCTAAGTTTTAGTAAAATATAGTATCTATAAAGGTTATAACTTTTTGTTGTTTTTTTTAATCTTGCTAATTGTGGCATTAGTGTTCGATATACTTTCAGGGTCATTTTTTAGTCATTGGTTAACTTCAATGCATGATGTAACTTTGTAATGTTGAAAAACACATTGTGTTGATTAAACATGTACATAAAATAGAAAGATGAAATGTAAGGCCCTAAAAATAGGTCTAGTAGTTTCGGGTAAGTTTATCAGGTTCCGAGTGAAAAATTAGGAGTTAATCGGGGTTATTAGTAAGTTTTCTCTTAGTTTAGTTAGCTTAGTTTCATTTAAAAAATCGGGAAATAATATTTTGAAAAATAAAAATATTTTAGAAAAATTAATTTTATAGTTTTAAATAATTTTTGGGTAAAATAAATATTTTGGGTCAAATTAGAATTGAAAAATAAATTCAAATGGGGGTTTAATTGAGAGAATTTAAAATATTAATTATATAGGACCATTTTTGCAAAACAAGAGAAACGTTTGAGTGGTTTTATTGAAAATTACCCATGTTTTCAAAATTTAGGAGGGAAATGATTACCTGTAAAACAAGGGAATTATGAGAGTGATTTGATGGTAATTTCCCCAATTTTTGAAAATCAGGTGGGGTTTTTTAGCCCAATAACACTACAACCCCCTCACTTCACACACAATTTTCACCCTATTTCTAAGCGTTTTCTCTCATTTTTATTTTTCATTTTCGAAGTCTACATATCAAAGATTAGATCTCATATTTTATTTTCTCCAAATTCTCTCAAAATTCTCCAGAAAATATTTTCAAAGTTGGGAAAAAACTCATCCCAGTTCTTCAAAGATCATGATCCGATCTTCAATATTGATGATTCTAGATCGATTGAAGGTAATTTCTCAAGTCTAAATTCATTTTAAAGTTGTTTTTAATCATTATTTTCTATTTAAATCAATTAAAATGGTTTTTCAAATCTTGATATCTTCTCTCTTGAATATGAAATTCATCAATGGTAAATTCATGGTTTTTAGTTGGAATCCAAGTTTAAATGAATATCTAAGCTCAAATCATATTTATTAAGAGGTTTTTGTTCAGAAAACAAAAGATTAAACTCGTTTGATTGATCAATTTTGACAAATCCATTTTTAACTAAAAACATGAGTTCATTTTCTGAAAAATTATGAAACGGTTTGTTTGATGAAATGTATGCTTAGGTTTTGTGTTGATAGATTAGAAATTATGTTTAGAAATGGTTTCTGTTGCAGATAAGGTCATTTAGGGGATGAAATTTATATTTTAGCTATACCGTAAATTTTAGGTAAGGTAGATTGGAGAGGTGTTTTAGATCCGTGTAGTTCATGATTTTTTTTCGATTTTCTTGTTGCTAATGATAACTTGTAACATGTATTTTATCTTTGTTTAAGCTCCACAACGAGGAGAGGCCATTGTTAATCAGAATCGAGGTCCGAACGCAGCTACTTGACATACTTTGGCTTGAAAAGCAAAGTGTGAAGGTGGGTGGTTTTTGAAGGCAATTGGTAAACATGCCTATTTACAATGATTCAATTGTATCTGAAATGGTTTAGATTATTAAAATTGATTTTAATTTTAAATAAGCATATTTGTAAATGGTTTATGGAAATTGTGAATTGTGTGGTTGATATGATTGATTTGAATTGTATTGAATAATAATTGGAGCATAGATTATTGTATATTAGAGCACTTGGTGAGGTTTTATGATTGGTTTTAGATCCATGGACAAAGACACTTATTGTGTTTATCTATGTTGGTACTAAATTTGCTAAGTGACATGATTTAAATTGAATTTTTATATCATGAACTAAGTGCTTAAATATCAGTTTTTATACCCTGTATGATTGGTTATATTGGCAACATTTCATGATGGATCCATCGGATATACATGCCAAAGGATTAGTGAGTACTCACCACTATATGTGTTATTTGTCAGCATATGGCTCTAGGAGTATTGATTTTGTTGGAGTGGGTAAGGGAGTGTTGAGCTTTTTTCTCCACTCAATTATTAGCAATTTTGAGGTGATACAAGGGAGTGTGTGGCTACACCCCACTCAATCGAAGTATTGTATTTGATATTTGGGAGATCGGTCATGATCACATGTTTATATTTTGCCATGGATGTCATTTTCCAATATAGGTGTTTGTTTGTTAATTAAATTATGTTTCCATATGCCATAATAAATATGATTTTTACTCGTGGAATAACATATGGAATTATGATGTTATGATGTTGCATTGTTGCTGGAAATTTTAGTCAATTGAATGTTATAATTGAGCATGAAAATGTAATTGAAACTATGATTCATATACTCGAAATTTGATACATGATTTTCCTTGTTTTAAGTATGTTTTTGGTGTGATTTACTTATTGAATTTATGACCACTCACTGAGCTTTTTCAGCTCACAGCCTCACAGTTTTGTTCAGAATTTTTTTTTCACCTTTGGGGAAATGAGGAGCAAGGGTAAGGCTGGTCCAAGTTCAAAGTTATTTGGTAATATAGATTAAGGACTCTTCTTTAGAAACATTAGAGGGCATTGTGGAACTTAATTGGGATAATTTGATATTCTTGTAATGGACATTTGAGACTTTTATTTGGATTTTAATTTTGAGATGTTATGCTTGTTTTTTTTAATGATTGATTTTATGGTTAAATGTTGTGTGGATTATGGTATGTTGCTAAGTGATATCATGGTGATTGAAAACATGTGATTGAAGCATTGAATTTTCACTAATACATTTTAATTGTAGCTTATTAAGGACTGGATAGCTCTGTGGCTAAGGTAAGTCCATTGTATGATTTAATTGTTGTTTGTTAAGCATGATTTTGAATATTTAAATTATGAATACATGTTGTTTATTGGTTGTAATTGGATTAATTAAAGTTGTATATATATTATTAAAGTAATAAAACTTAGCTAATATAGTCTTAATTAGTAAATGGATTAAGGAAAAATGGTTAATTAAAATGAATTTGAGGGGTTTCCCAAAAAATTGATTAAAAGGAAGTTGGTAATCATTTAGAATTAAAATCGGGATCATGTAGTTTTAAGTGGTAACATGACTAAAATACCCTTAGAGTTAAATCCTTAAAATAGTTTTAAAATGGTTCACAAATCACTTCTGCAATAAGATTAGACAGTTATTAGTTAGAATTAAGGTGTTATAAGATTGAGGTGTGTTTTGGGGTGGTTTTGTGCTGGAGAATCACTTCGGTGGCTAATGTGTTGCTTTAGATTCGGGTCGGGTCGGTTCGTTATGGTCGGGTTTGACGTGTCACATGAAACTCATAATAATAAATTTTTTTAGTCTAGATAGAAAATATAAATTTTTTGATGACGTCATGGGCTCAAATTTCATCACCAAAGTTTTAGGTTTTATTAACTCATAAAAACGACCATTCCTTATTTTTTTTTACATTTTTTTAAATATTTTTTAAACTTTTTATAATGAAAAAAATTATATCCAAAATGAATATAAATAAATAGATGCCCAAACTCAAGCACACTTGGAGCTCATTTGTTTAGATTGATTTCGAACTTAAATATTTCAAATAATTTTATATTTCTTGATTCTTTTTTTTTTTTTGTAACATGGATCAACACGCCAACATCATGACAACTAATTCAACAGTTGTTAAAAACCTTATCAACGCATTAAGTTCAATGATGGAAATCATTAGTCAAAGGGCTCAATCAATGTATTTTTAGCATTTTTTTTAAAGTTATGTGTTTTTAACATTGGTGTGATTTTCATGGAGGGACTTGATTATTCATTTTTTAAAAAGTATAACACTTAGTGTATCACTTTAATTAATATATGCAATGTTCTTACTTTTAATTTAAGATGGGAATTTGATTCATGTACGTGCAACTCATTTATTTACTCTCATTCCTTTTCCTTTTTTTTAATTTTTATCAAATTAAAATTTAATAAATAATTCATTTTGCATTTTGTCATCACATATTATATTGGAGTATTATTTGTTACGCATGTTTTAGTGTATAAATTAACAATAAATTAATTCATTTGATAATATTTAGCTATCCACATGCCTTCATTTTAGTAAAGAGAAGAAAAAAATCGCTTATTTTGAAGATATCTTACTTTTTACTAAAGCTTTTACATATTTTTCTAGCTTCTAGTTTCGAGTTTATGTCTAACTATTATAATACATAGGTAATAAAAAAAATTTCATGTTATTATACTAGTAACCAAACAAGGCATAAATATTTTGTTTTAATCATAAAATACAAATTTAATTTTGACATCTCAAGACAAATAATTTATTTGGCCCTCCAACTTTACAAAAAAAAATTAGTCCTTCACTTAATTTTGCGTCTCTTTTAGCCATTGAACTTGTATTGTTTGTCAAATCACCCCAAAATAGATGGAAAAATTAACGTATGTTAACTTTATTGACGTGACATATACGTGGATGGCACATGCAATTAACTAATTTTTAAATATTCAAAAATTCAGAAAAAAATTATAAAAACTAAAAAATAAATTATTAACATTATTAAAAAGTATAAAAATGATTAAAATATATATTTTTAATTCTAAAAATAATAATTAACTATTGATGTCGTGACATACATATGTATGTCATATCAACAAAATTAACAAATGTTAATTTTTTCATCCATTTTGAGGTGATTTTGGCAAACAAAACAAGTTCAAGGGCTAAAAGAAGTGAAAAATTAAAGGCATAATTGCATAAAATGCCCTCAACGTTTATGGGTTTTTGGGTTTGAGCCCTTAACCTTTTTTAATTGGCACCTTCAATGTTACGATTTTTTTTGACATAGCCTATGTAGTATGCCACATAAGCACAATGTCATAGATGATGTCTTCAAAACAATTTTTTTTTCATTTTTTTTCATTTTCTTTCTTTCTCTCTTCCCCTTTAACTGTTGTTACAATAAAACATGTTTTTTCAACGCTTTCCCAGATTTTGTCTCTTTCCAAACACATCTTTAGTGTTTTTCTCTCTTTCCAGATTTTCTCAACGCCTCCATGAGTTATTAGTTTTTTTTTCTAATCAACACATCTTTATTAATAAAATGGCATATAACAAACATCCAAAAGAGCATGCAAACTAATGAAATCCATTAAAACATAATATAGATACATATATATTTATATTTATATGCACACCACCATTTTCTTCAGTTTCTCACCAGCCAAATGGAATAAAACGAATCCCTACAACAAAAAGAAGCTAACTTTCTAGTGTTTTAACAAAAATTCAGCAAATTCCACATCCCATTTTATACTAATTGAGCTAGATCTATCAACTTTAACCTCCAAAATTCAGCTTTTAAACCTTCCACAATCCTATTTGTTTCTGGAAAAAAAACAGAGAAAGAAAGAAAAAGATCAAAGTTCTGGGAATTACCATAATCATCTTCATCAAGAAAATTAAAGGAATGGTGATCACAATTGTAAGTAAACTTGTTGTTGGAAGAAGTGAGTTTCTGCAAACACTAAGCTGCGATTGCTGGGAAATTCCTAGTGAACTCAGTGTATTCAGCCAAGATCGTTGTTCCTCGAGCAATGAAGCTATAAATAAACGCTTCCTGATTCATTCTTTTTCTCTCTTGAGTTAAATTCAGTTAGCTCACAAGTTAATCACAGAGACTGAACAGAGAAAGACAATGAAACTTTTCTTGTTCTACTACTTCAACGTTAATGTTTCCTTTTTCATTTTTTTAAGATTGAGTCTGCCATTTCTTTGTTTGTTTCAAAAATAATTTTGTGTGAGTTTAATCATCTTTTGTAATTTATTAATTTCTATTCTTTATTTTTTGAAATATGTATTTTCAATTTGAATTTGGGTGTTTGGAAAGAGAGAAAATTTGGGAAAACGTTGAGAAAAAAATGTTTTATTGGAGCAACAATGAGAAGGGAAGAGAGAAAGAAAGAATATGGGAAAGAAAATTGTTTTGATGATGTCATCTATAACATTGTGCTAATGTGACATGACACATAGGTTATTTCGTTAACTTGTCATTTGATTGACGGTTAACTCACGTTTACCGTTAAAATTAGACTAATTTTTAAAAAATCGTAATATTGAGGATGTCAATAAAAAAAGGGATTAAGGGCCCAAACCTAAAAATCTATAAACGTTGAGGGTATTTTATGCAATTAGGTCAAAATTAAATAAAATACTAAAATAATTTTTTTTATAAAATTAGAGAATCAAATATATATAAAACTATATTCTTTACAACCGATAATGATAACTTAATTATTATTAGTTGAGAAAATTTAGCATGTCTACTCTATAACATTTTGTCGTACTACTTTTAGTTGAGAAAATATAACATTTTGTGTAATAATATTTTTCATACTTTAAATAATAAGATTTTATATTTGAGTTAAATAAATGAAATAAAAAATATAATATATTTGATAATGTATTAAGTAAAGATAATTTTATGTTATGGTAAATCACCAAGTAGGTATAATCTTTCCCTTAGATCACAAGAAAAAAAGGATTGATCTAAGAGTGACAAAATCTGTCATAAATTACCACTTTAATACTAAAATTAACAAGATGAAAAAACAAAAATGGATTGAACGCCTTTGTTGTTGCTTTTTGATACCATGAATCGTGGTCATCAACTCCAACTACTTCATTATGTACACTTGTTAAATTCACTTAGTGTTTTTCTAATAATTAAAAATATATTATTGAAATTTAATTATAATTATTTAAAAAAAACTATATTTCTTTGACATTTTTAAGTAATAGTTCACCCGAAAATAATGGACTTATCTCATATTTATTTTAGTAATGAATAGTTCCACGTGGCACTTCAACAGTTCCGTTCCACCACGACCAAACGGTCCAAACCCACTCATCTTCTTCTCCAGCTCTCAGTTTAGTAATTCGGCTTCCATTCCATGAACAAACAGTCAAACAAAAACCCCCAAATAAATTTAAAATTAAATAAATCCCCCCAAAAAGTACTAAAACGAACAAAACAATAATTATTGAAAGCCAAAGTCCTAAAATTTCTTCTTGCTAATCAGATAAAACGTCTCTCCCCACGGTTGTTTTGTTTTCTCCGTCCCTTGATTCGTCGCTGCGATGGGCAGCACGGAAGAAGATACCACCACTTCCAAACCCACATCTCTATACGACGCCGCTTCCTCCACCGAACCTCTCCTCTTCAAACCCACCACCGGCTCTGCCTACCCATCTCCTCCAATCGAAGAACCACCTCAATCCGGCCCCTCCGAATCCGACCCAACTCAGTCCCTCCAGATCTCTTTCAATTACGGGCCCAGACCTTTCAAAGACCTCCCTTTCCTCATCCTCTTCCTTCTCTTCGTCCTCTGCACTTTCGCTTTCGGTATTTTCTCAATCTTCCATCGAAACGGCAACTACTCCAACGTTTCGGCCTTCACCTACGATTCCAATTCCACTTCGTGCGTTCAAGATACTTCCTTTTTATCAAGTCAATTATGGGTCTCTGAAACTTCATTTTTTGCGTTGTCAAGTTCCAGTCTTTGGACGTATTTAGTATGGACCCTTGTGATAACTTCAGTTTTAAGTGTACCCATATGTTTGCTTTTGCTTTTATTACTCAAACACTACACCAAGCAGATCGTTTATGTCTTGCTTCCTTTCTTTATAATCATGCCGGTTTTCTTTGATGTTTATTGGTTCGTTGCTTGTACCTTGAGCTCTTCTTGTAGTGATGCTTTCCCTTTGGTCTATAGAATTCTGGTGCTTATTTTCATTTTGTTAATAGTTGGGGTTATTGTTTGGATCATTGTGGCTAATTGGCATCGGATCGAGTTGACTGTGAGGATTATCGGGGTTGCTTCCGATGCGCTTTCGAGGAATTTAGGGTTGTTTTTGGTGATACCGTTGTTGACCGTTGGATTGTTGGCTTATTATGCGTCAATTGTTGTGTTCTTGGTGTTTTCTAGGTTTAATGGGAAAATTGTGGCTAAAGAATCGAATGGGGAGTATACTTGTGTTTGGAAACAAGATAGCTGGGTGCCTGCTTATTTTACATTGGCTATTTTGACAATGTTGTGGTCCTTGACCAGTATGGTGGAAGCTCAGGTTTATGTTACCAGTGGCACCATTGCTCAGTGGTACTTCTCCAAAGATGATACGAAACCTCACCGGAGCATAAGGAGATCTTTGAGGTAACTTGCTACTGTTTTTAGCTTTTCTGAATAAAGATCTTTGCATTTCAATATATTATTATAGATGATTTGTGCTTCTTTGTGAGGGTAGTTCAAACTAAGCTTGAATTGGAACTTATATTTTTGTGTTTCTGAGTGGCTGCTTTGAACTTTGGATGCATGCTTACATTATGAATACCTGACTGTTTAAATAGATTAATTATCAAAGATTATGATCTTGGTGATAAAGCTTAGGATAATTGTAATGGCACATAGTTGATAACATCGATTTTAGTATGGTTGATAGCTGCATGATGTATATGAGTATAGTATTTGTACTTGAGTATGGAAGATCACAATCGTGATAATTCACTTTGGTTTGGACTTGTGGATTCAATTTGACAACATTGTTTTGCATTTGATTGAATGGAGTGAAGAATGGTCAACGATCTTGTTCCTAACAACAACTCAGAGTGTGTTCCTCTCCTCCTGGTGTTTCTTGGAATGGACTTTTATGTTAGTATATGAAATTCATTTAGTTCCTTTATGCATCTCTATAGAGGGCTAGATTGCCATGAAAAGAGAGCTACTTCTCTAGTTTCTTTGTTGAAATTGCCATGCCAAAATACAGCATGTTGACTTCTTTTCTAAGATTAGGTCCTTTTTGATTGAGATTAGGCTGCCTTTTAGCTTCTTTTCGACTAGCCAGGACACTATTTCCTAATGTTGGTAAGGTAATTTCTGAAAGATGTCTTAATGAAATATCTGCAACACTGATAATCGAAATGGACATACTTTCAAGGCATCCCTCGTGTCTATTGATTATCAGAATAGTTAAATTTAACGTTTCTAACCCTTTTGGTTCTAAAAACGTGCAGAAATGCATTTGGTCCTTCTTCTGGCACCATCTGTCTATCTGGATTACTTGTCTTTGTTGTTCGAGTGGTGCGTGCTGCTGTTGATAGTGCAAGAGAAGAAGATGTTCCTGGGATAGTGAATCTTGTTCTGCGGTGTTGTGTTAATGCCCTAATGTCTGCGATAGACTTTCTTAACAAGTTCACAATCAACTTTGCTGCAATAACTGGCGAGGCATATTGCACCTCTGCGAGGATGACATATGAGCTTCTAAGACGTAACCTACTCTCTGCTGTTTTTGTGGAGACCGTATCAACTCGTTTATTAGCAGGAGTTATTTTTGTCCTTTCATCAGTTTATGCAATTGCAGTGAGTCTCCGATACACTTCCTTCTTATCCTTCTCCCCCTTCATTTACTTGAATTACCTGACAATCACATTCCTAAAATGCAGGTCTGTGCGATCTTAAAGGGTGTTAGTGATCTAGGGGTTAACATGTACACCGTCGCAGCTCTTGCGTGGGTGCTGCTAATCCTGGTACTGGGATTCTTCGTCCATGTGTTGGACAATGTGATCGACACTGTTTACATCTGCTATGCAATCGATAAAGATAGAGGGGAAGTGTACAAGCATGAGGTTCATGATGTTTACTTTCAGTTACCAATCAGTAGGAACAGTCGATCATCCTACCCATCTAGAACACTTGATGTATAGACATGTCCTTGTATGTTTGTAACTTCAAAATAATGTGTTGTTGATTTGTCATTTGGTTTTGGTGTCTGTATGGGGTTGTTAACTGCCTATTGGCAAATTTGTGCATACCATCATCACATTCAAATTGTTGCATTGTACACTTCTTTTTAGGCTTGTTCAATAAAGATCTAACTGTTTTTTTAAGTGATGGGGAAAACACCTGTTTGTTTTTCACTCTTTTTAACTTCATACAAGAGAGAGTATGTTTTTAATCAAAATTGGCTACTAAATAGTGAAAAGAAAGACTCATCTTGGTAGAAGTTGAATTCATTTTATGATCATCATTGCCTTTTTTATGCATGTATTAAAGGGATAAGGAGTTTGAAACGTATATTTATCCATTGAATCGTTGTTTGGAGTTCGTTAGTAGTCAGACTTTAAATTTCTAAAATGAAAATTTTTAAATAGTTCAATGATTAATTTATTAATAATTTAATGAAAAAATTACTGATTTAAGTGAAGAAATTGAAATTTTATTAATAAATTAGTGAAAAAATTATTAGTTGAAGTGATGAAGCGGTAAAACTAGCAAGAGGGGTGTATTGGTAAAAGTGAGAAGTTAAGTGTTGGGCACTTAAATTTGTCACCGGAATAAACACAAACAGGGGGGAGTGCACTAAAACTCAAATCAAGGAGTACATAATAGTGAAATCTCCGTGTTTTCTTCTATCTTCGAATTCACAAACAATGGTGCTCAAGGTAAAGCAATGCTAAAGGTTCCTCCTTGATCCCCTTCTTCAATCATCTGTTCCTTTACCCTTTTCATCTTTTAGTTCCTCAAAATTATGGTGTTTATGGGTTTTAATCAGGCGACTAAGATATGCATTGATAACTCGGAATGGATGCGAAACAACGATTTCAAACTCAAACTGATGCCATTAGTCTTATCTGTGGTGCTTGTAATACCCAATTTTTTTGCCCGGGGCCCAAATCAAATAAAAAACAAAAAAACGAAAATATCCATTAACCCAATTACAACAGACCCTAAAAAATAATTACATCAGCCCAACCTAAAGCCCAAACCCATAACAGTCAAAGAAACCCTAAGCAGATTGAAGCAAATCGGCGCCGCAGCAACTGCCCACGTCGCGACAACCGTCTCTACCCACGAACGTGCGCCTCTTCCACGATCTCCATGCCTGCAAGAAAAACTGATCCAAACAGCAGTAGACGCAGCGAATAACATAAAGATAAGAAAAATTGTATAAAGGGGAAATTTTTTCTGTAAAATGGGGGTTCCTCTTTCTTTTTTTTTTTTTTTTGATATATACAAAAACAGATTCAACAAAAAGAAAGAAGAGGCAAACAAAGAACAAAAATACTTCGGAGGTGATTTCCTTTTTCGTTTTCCATACTAGTCTGCTTCCATTTTCTTCATCTCCTTGGTCCCTCTGTTTTTGAGTCGTTTTTAATGCGATTTTTTTATATATTTATAATTTTAACCATACGTTTTAATTTTTGTTTCAATTTGGTCTCAAACGAAAACGCTGCGTATAGAGGAGATGGCACATTTTCTTGTTTGCTCCCTGATATTTCCAGCACATTACGAATTTGTCCCCATTTTTATTATTTCAAATGTTTACCTAAAAATTCCCTAAGATTTTGATTTGATCCTCTATTTGTTATTAATTATTTTATTATTAAATTAATTAATTTTACTGTTTCTCTATTATTATTATTATTATTTCTATACATATACACACGCATATGTACCTTATAATGTATATGTATATATTTTAAATTCTTTTAAATACATGTACATATTATATATATATTATTTTTATTTTCATAACTTTTGTATACATGATGTATATATATATGCATTGACATTTTATAATACATATACATTTTCTATAATTCATAATCCATGCACATATACATGCATCTTCAATAATATGTATATACGTTCCCTTTTTTAGAATTATTATAAGTTTTGTGTATTTCATGTTTTTATATATATGTATACTTATATATATAAATGTTTTAATATATGCATGTACATATTTTCAAAATTTACTTATATATCTTACTTTTAAATATACACATACTTTGTAAATACATATACATATATAATTTAAATTAATGTATTTGTTTAATGTTATATATTAACATTTTATCATACTTGTAAAGAAAATATATTTGGTTTCATGAAAGCATTTAAATCATTTTTGTTCAAAGGCTTTTAAAATAAAACAATATTCGATATTTGGGATGTTCGAGAAGATTGAGCCCTAACGTATTGGGTTCCAATTTTTCCATGTTAACCCTAAATAATCGAGAATATTTTTTATTTCAAAACGCATAAATAAAAAAATCATTTTCGAGAATTCAACATGTTGTGTCCTAATGTATTGGGTATGACATTGTTTTCTTGAGATGGAAATTGTACTCTAACAAATTTTGTCTTGATTTCTTCATCTAACTTAAACATTCAAATATTCCCTAAATAAGAGGATTTTAATATGTAATTTGATTTATACAAGTTTTTAAATACAAGGATCATATTTTAAAAATATTTTCAAATTTTTGACATCAAGATATTAAATAATCAATTTGGTACTGATTTTGGGCGTAACGAGTGCTTAAAGTCGATAACTATTTTTTTTTTGTTTACAAAAAAAATAGTTTCGAAAAACCCAGGTAAATTACTGCTTTACCTTAACCTATTCCATTTATCTTATTTATTTATGGATGTAGTTACCTTTGTGGCGTTTGGTAATAATGTAACTCATTACCACATTTGGATTCCGAAGAGCCAATATTCTTATATTTCCAGCGGTGTGAAGATTTTGGAAGATATGAGTAATCTCCCTACCATTCTTGTTTAGTTAATTTTATTACTACTGTTTTTTTTTTATAATTTTGGTTAATTTTAGACTTCAAAGCAAAGAAAATATCAAGTCTGATTAAAAGAAAAATCTCCTTTTTCTTTGTTCTTGCTTCTTTCCCTTAGCTTTGAACAAAAGCAGAATCCGGAGGCAGATTAGCATTTCTTTTGTACTTGAACAAAATTATATTAATATTTATATCTTTGGATTGAATTGGCAGAAAGCTTTCTTGTTCCATATTTGAATGAAGAATATAAAATTTTGAGAAGCAATTTTCATGCTAATGATGGATAAAATTGTTTAAAAAAGAAAAAAGGAATTCTATAAAATGATAATTTAGTGATCTTATATTCCTATCAACAAATAATAAACCATGTAACATACTCTGTGATGCCGTAATTTTACATTCCATGAGGTGTTTCCTTTTCTTCATGGCTACTCCTACCAGTGATCCAGGCAAAATCTTCTCTTGCATAAAATTAGAAATTGAAGCTGTGTGGATGATTTATAATTTTGTAGAATGAATTAAATTGAGAATTTAAAATTTTAAAATACGCGCAATATCAGCTGTAAAAAACTATTACCATCCCAATAATTGTATTTCCATAATTAGTTTTTAAAATTATTTTTTTTATGGATAAAAATAGTCACCTTATTATTCTTCCTTTTTATTTTGACCACCCAACTATTAATTCCTTTGATTTAGTCATTAAACTTTTCAAAATTAAATATTTTATTCGCTTTGAGCTGATGTGGCTTTTTTTATTGGTGTAATAACAAATTAACCCTCTAATGTTTACATATTTTATCAATTTGATCCTAAATATAAAAAAATTTAACAAATTTAGCCCTCAATGTTTACAAAATTTGTCATTTTAGTTTTAATTTAGAATATTCAATAAATTTTACCCTCAATATTTACAAAATTTGTCAATTTAAAGTTTTAAATATATTTTTTATAAAAAAAATTATTTTTACCCCTTTATAACCCATCAGCTAACTAGTTATGGAAACAAGGCAAGGCAATGTGGTTTTTTGTCTATTCCATATCAATCTGATGCTCTACCTTCATGCTCTAACCCCGAATTTAAAAATTTTAAGCCACTTAGAACCTGAAAATTAATAGTATACTCAACTCCAAACCAACTTGAGTTTAATTTTTTTTATATAAAATTATGATTAATTAATTTTTTTTAAAATTAAGAGTTTTGACACCATTTCTTATTAGATTTGAGTAATGATATATCTCTAGAGTTGTGTGTTAATGTATATTTACACACGTGTTGTGATTACAAGACAAGAAAAAAAAGAACAAATATTATTTTAATAAATTATTAAATTAAGAAGATAGAAAATGAGAGAAATAACCTTATAGGGGTGAAAACGGACTAGTATAGATGCAGTAGAATGATATTGACAGTGATAAATTTTAGGGATTTTTAATTTAATTAATATTAAATATATATTGAGGGTAATTTCATAAATATCTTAGGGTGGGGTGGGCGATCTCATTCTAAATTCAACCCGACCTAACTATTTTTAAAAATTAACCCGCCTCGGCCCCCAACTTTAATAAAAAAATTTGACCCTACCAAATTGTATTAGATCGAAATCCATCAGATTCAGGTTTGTTTGTCATCTCTATAGCTAACACATGCGAGATTTAAAATAAGAAAAAAAAAGTACCATATTTCAAGTCACTTGCAAAAAAACACTAAAAAGTTAGGATAAAGCACAAAAAAATTTAAGATCCAAAAGAAAATAAAGGCATTAAAAACGTTATCTATTCAGGTAGTAATGCGACCAATTATTCCAAATAGGTTCTAAATTAATTGGTTTGGTTTAGTGTGACACCTAAATTATAGTAAAAAAATTTGTTGCGAGTAACTTGAGAGATGATACCCTTTTTTTATTTTGAAATCTCATATGGGTTAGTCGATATGTTATAAAAGGTCAAAAATGATTTTTTAAAAATATTTTTAAGTTTTTAGAGTTGAGACTAAATTGATAGATTTTGTAAATGTTGAGGGCCAATTTTATTAATTCTTTTTAGAATTAGAACTAAAATGACAAATTTTGTAAACATTGACAACTAAGTTTGTTGAATTTTTTATATTTAGGATCAAATTGATATAATATGTAAACATTATGTTACTAGACCAATAAAAAACTCACATCAGCTCAGATTGACTAAAGTATATAATTTCAAAAAGTATAGTGACCAAATCAAAAAAATTAATAATTAAATGACCATTTTATAATTTATCCATGAAAAAATTTCAATATTTTTCACGTAATATTTAAAAAAAAACAAAGGAACTACTTGTTTTCAAATATATAAAAATTATTTTATTTGTTTTTTTAATAAAAGAGTCGAAATACAATTCACCTTGGAGTACGTGAACTCCTATGCTCTTACCTACACAATGCGTTGTAAACGGTGCGTAATCAACATCTCTTGTGCATATTGTAGTTAAAATCTAATTCTAGATGAGGCCCCTAATTTTGGAAACACATCCAACAAAAGATTGATACGTAATTGTATAGTATCAGTGACTGTGGATCCTTTGCTAGGCTGGGCCACCATTTCTTTTTGCAATAGTGGCTATAAATCAAACCACCCATTTCCATTTCCTTCACCACTTTGAGGCATAGATTCATCAAATCAAATCAGAGAGTAATTCCATTGAGTAGAGGCTGCTCACAAACGGCAAGATTTCTAGGGCCCAACAACAACTCATCATACAACCTTTCATCAATCTTCGAATTTATATTTGATGCATTAACAATCGATCAAAAAAATATGACATGTCAGTTGTTAAAAAAATATTAATTATATTCATTTTTAATAATATTAAAATTATTTATTAATGTTCCGTCTATCAAAATAATAGAAGTTTGGAGAGGCAGGCACATGAGAGGTATGCCAGTCCATCCACATCCATTTGGGTAGCAAAAGAATTGATGTGGGTGTTGTTAGCATTTGGACTACATCCAAAACTCGTATCAGATCAGATCAAATCACTTGGTGAATTAGAAAAATACATTAGGCACTATTTTTATGAATAAATGTGTTGTCGGGTTGTGGCAGCCACATTGTTTAGACAAGTTTGTGGAAGAACTCAAGCCTCCTACCCCTAGGGATGTGAAATCTTGGAATGGGTATTGGTAGGCGTTAAAAAGAAAAAGCTTAGTTCACATTTTCACCTATACTTAAAACATTTTTCAATTCAATTTTGTATCTAAAATATTATTTTGTTATAGATTTTAATCCATTTTTTAACAGATGTTAAGAAAAATTGATAGCCAATCAGATTATGCCACCTGTATCTTATAAAATATATCAACTTTAAAATATTACAAAAATAAATAAATAACCCAAAGATGCAAAAAAAAAAAGAAAGAAAAGAAAGTATAATTAAATATTTTTAACTGGCATTTTCTCTATTCATTTTTGTCGTTGTTTTACACCCCAACCGATGTAAACCCATACGGCTACTGGTCGAGTTGATAAAGAGAAGGTAAAAAATTTAAATGTCAAAGGGAAAGGGTGTGTCAATAATAAGATTAGACTAAGGATTTGCCTAAAATTTTTCTATTTTGATTGGTCAAGATTGGTTCAACAATGTCTACTTGGCTAAATTGTTGGGTTCAATCTGGGAGCAGTTAATGTTCATGTTTTTCCCATCACTTGCACCATCAGTACTTTTACAGTCCCTTTCCCTAATTTTCTTCAAACGTTTTCCCTTTGATGGCTGGAATTTTTTTCACTTTGGGCTTGGGGGTTTTGACATTTTTGTTTCTCTCGTTACCAGAGTGGGAGAAGAGCGCTACAAAAGAAGTCATGGTTCGGATAAGAAGAAAAATGAAGTGCAGATTTGAGTAGAGAAGAAAAATGTGAAGAGTTTGACAACTATATTTGTTGAAGGGATCACCGGAAGAGTGACGATGACAGTGTGCATACACATGATAGTTTATGAAAATTAATGATTAATAATATAATATTTATTTTCAATAAAAATGAACTTAAATTTAAATTATATTATGAAATGAAAAAAACAAAGACAAGTGACGAATCAAGATTAAAAACTATAAACATAATAATATTTTAAGTACCAAATATGGTCCAAAGAAAAAATAGATATGAAAGTGAGAAAACTAGTATAGTACTTCAAACCAAATCATGAATTAAGAAAAGAAAATGTTTTAATTATAATATAAAAGAACAAAGAAGCAAATAGTTATAAAGAAAGTGAAGGCGAAGCAAAGCCATAAAAAAGGATTGGATTATAGATTCATTGATACCAAGAAAAATGCTGCTTTTGTTTTGTAAACATCCATTTGTGGAGCAATGGCAACTTTGTATTCGTTGGGGGGGCTTCTTCTTTCTTCACTTTCACGCAAACAACCCTTTTGAGGAACACAAAGATAGAGAGAATGGGAGATGGGACCATCCAATTTTTCTACTAATGAGGGTTATGTTCTCATTTTATTAATTTACAAAATCAAACCTTTTTTCCGTTTTGGGAATACAACTTTGATCGAAATTAACATTCTAATTCTATTACTACATCGCACTAATGCTGCATTTATATGTTAATTCATAATTCATGCTTGTTGCACCCACAATCACTTTACATTTTGCACTCCGTTATGGGTTTGGATAAGCGGTGCATTTATCTGCGGTTAGTGTAAAAATAACAGTGACGGTAAGATTAGATATTGTCGTGATACTGTAGCGTGAGATAAAAAATAAGCTAAACGCATCGCATCGCATCCCATCATCCATCCAAACCTACCCTAAATGTAATTTTCATAAATTGTTTTTTTTGTTTACCTTTTTTAAAAATTTACCCACTATTTTTTTAGCTATAACTAATGTGAAAATATCTATATAATAAATATTTTTTTGTTTTAAATATGTGGCGGTTTCAGCTTGAGGATATACAACTGACACAAAGCACCAATCAAAATAGATTAAAAAGCGCAAAAAAATGCAACAATAAAAGACCATAAAAGAAACCAAAAAATAAAACAAAAACAACAAAACAACACCCCTAACCATACCCTAAAAACCAGAATGACAGAGAAAAACTAGATAAAATCTCTCCAAAAACTGCCCCAGCACAGCTACATGAGATTGAAGCGACTAATTTCAAAGAGAAAAAACTTTGATGACCTCCATGGAGTACAAGAGAGAGTTTCTCCACACCACAAAGCTATGAATTGCTACCCATTCCTCAGCCACAATCCGATCCACCACATCTAGGGCTTCTTCAATCTAGTACACAACCTCCTGGTACCGACTACCTTCACCCACAAGAATATGCGCCGCCGTGTTAACTTCCCTACGAGCAAAATAGAAGGTAACCCTGTCAAAGTTCCTCTTATAATCTTTAATATTTTGAACCACTGGCCTAGGGATTGATTTATCTTCTTCTCTTGAGTTAATCTTTTTAACTACTATGAGCGAGTCTCCTTCAAAATGGACATATCAAAATCCTATCTCTATAGCAAAAATGACCACCTGTTCACATACACGCGCCTTTACTACAAATGCATCTGCTACATCAGAATGAGGGCAACTACTTGCTTCCATAATCTAACTTGAGTCATTTCTAGCAATAAACCCAGAGATAGAGCTATGACTTGCTACATGAAATGATTCATCAAAATTTATTTTAATGCTGCCCCTTTATGAAGGCCTCCATAAATCTTTTATAGTATTCTGAACTGGCAGCCTTAGGGTCGAAATAGTCTCAAACTCCAGAACATACCCCTAGACAAAACTTACCAATTCATGAATTGTCCACCTTAGTCCCTCATGGATCATCCGATTACACATGTACCAAATAGCCCAATAAGCTGTGACCATAATTTTCCTGATTTTAATATCTGCATTTGGAAATAAATGTGCTAACCATATTTTGTAATATGAGGCCACCATCGTTGGACTCACTACAATCTTTAGATGCATCCATATCTGCTGCAAAATATGGCAAGACCGTACCAAATGCTCAGCAGTCTCCTCTACCTCCTTACATAGCGGACAATAACCTTCAACTAGTAGCTTTCTTTTAGTTAGATTCCCAAATGTAGGCAAAAAATTATTATGTAATTTCCACATGTAAATTTTTACTTTTGTTGGAAGTTGTACTGCCCACATGTTGTTGTAGAATTCTGACATTGTAGCAGTGTTATACAAGTAATCACCCCTACTATGTAACTTCTCCTCAAAAAGAGCTTTGTACCCACTCTTGACGGAGTATTCACTAGACCCTTCATACTTCTTCACCACTGTATCTAGAGGACTTGAAACAACTAAAGGAATTCTGAAGACTCTCTTAACCTGATTCTATCCAAGTAGCATTCTAACTCTATCTGCATTCCAAGTAGAAGTATCTTCATTAATTAATTGATTCACCATAGTCCATCTAATATCAATGGTCTGACACAAGACCCTCCCATCTCTAGGTTCTGGTAGCTAGAAGTATCTTCATTAATTAACTGATTCACCATAGTCCATCTAATATTAATGTTTTGACACGAGACCCTCCCATCTCCAGGTTCAGGCAGCTAGAAGTCATTCCAAATGTTCACTTGCTCCCCATTCCCAATACGCCAACTCATACCTTTTTCAATTAGCCCTCAAGCACTCTAAATGCTCTTCCAAGTAAGAGCTGGGTAAGCACCTACTCTTGCGGACATAAAATCCAATTAAGAAAAATATCTGGCTTTGAACACTTTAACTAGCAAATAAGTGGGCTGGATTAAAATACGCCAACACTGCTTCGTCAACAATGCATTATTAAACTTAATTAACTCACGAAACCTCAGCCCACCATCACTTTTCAATTTGAATAATGAAAGCCAATTGGTCCAATTGATACCTTTAAAAGATTTATTATTAGTCCACCAGTTTTTATTTAATATATTTTCCAATTTTCAACACAATAATTTCGATAGAAGAAAGCACTGCATTGCATACACAAGAATCGCTTATAGCACTAATCTTATAAAGACCTGATTCCCCCTTAATGGTAAAATTTGAGTACTTCAACCCTCAATGTGACACCCCAAACCTGACTGAGACAAATTGGCCCGAATTCGAAGCATTATATTAGCCACCTAGGTGACTCTCTAGCTAACGACCACCTAAGACACACCCCGACCTTATAACACCTCAATCTTATCTAATTATTTGTTATTTATTAATGCGGAAGCAACTTATGAGCCAATTTTAAACTTTTCCTAGGTAATTTTACCTAAGAGCATTTTGTCATTTTACCACCTATGGTAAAACTAACCCGATTTTATATCTAAGTGTTTACCAACCTTCTTTTAGTCAAATTAAGCAAGCATAAAAATTTTAGGTTAATTTGAGTTCGTTCACTATGTCTAATTCAAGTTTTATTATTAGGGACTAAATTGTAACTTAAACAAATCATAATACCAATTTAAAGAGACAAAAATTTAAACCCCAAAACCCACACAGCCGTGTCCCCCAAGCTGTGTGTCATTAAATGATCGTGTTCACGTTGTAAAAACCTTTTAGACCGATCGCACACGCCCATGTGAAAATCCCACATGCCCATGTGTGATAACTCTAGTCTCCACACGCCCATGTGCAACCCCTCACACGCTCGTGTGAAAACCACTGCACTTATTTTTGCGAAAAACTCATTTTAAAACTTGATTTTGCATATTTTAATGGACAATTAAACCCGATTTAACTACGGTTAATTAACATACATATACATACACCTTTAATTAAGTTTATTGACATAAATTAAGCCTCAATTATATAGAATTAGGCAATCAATTTCATGCATAACAAACATCTAATAAATCAAACAAGTGATGTACCTTAGTCGTTAGTAAACCACTCTATGAAAGCTTCATTTAAATAATCGTTAGTACAGATTTCATGCCTCACACACCATGTTATCAAGCAAAAATGCACTATAAATCATTCAATACTTAAACTCAAACATGTCTCAAAATTATTATAAAACTATCCAAAATAAAATGTCCAATGTCCAATTACAACCAAAATTAAACTAATTCCCGGGAGCTCCACAATGCCGATTATAGTTTCCAAAATTAAACTAAATCTCTTGCTCGACTCCTTAGCTCATCAAGCCCGACGATTATTTGCACAAATTGTGATGGCATGAGCTTTAAAAAGCTTAGTGAATGTTAATAAAAAAAACTAGTAAATCAACATCCAAATCATGTTTAAATCACATACAATCAATTACCAATTATCAACCATAAAAATGAAACATGTCAATTTAATTTCCATATGCTTTATAAATATCAAGAATCAATTATTCATGGTTTACAAACATTGAATGATATAATAATAATCATACGTTAATATATTGTAATACACTTCTCATCGCTTAATCGGGTGATCATACATAGGATAAACGGATTTTCAAACTCTCACAAATATCAAATACATTTCACCGGGTTGAGTGGGCCGAAGCACACGCTCCCTTATAGTGTCTCAAATAACCCAATAAGTGGAGATTCATGCTCAACACTCCCTTATCTACCCCAAACAAATAAGGGTCAATTTACCAAATCGCCCTTAGAAACACTCACCACACAATTTATTCTACCACAAACAAGTGCTCAACCAAGCAAATTCAAGCTTCAATTCCGATTAGCTCAGTCTTCTTCAAGATTCAGAGTTTCAAAAGAGATAAAGTAGACATTACCACCTTTCCAACGCTATAATAAACACAAATTTTAATTAACTATACTAATCGAAATCCTCTCATAAAGATACTTTATCAGATTTGTAACATCAAGTCAAAAACTCGATACCTCACAAAATTGATCTCTTCATCCCTCCTAAACACTTTCAATCATCACTACTAGACCAAATACACTTATACTATGCAACAATTTCATCTTTAAATCAATTTCAAAAAATTTCAGAAAATCAGTTCATGAAGATAATGAAATTCAGATTTCTTTAAATTACCTCACAAATCATGTTTAATCTTGATAAATAAGATTAAAAAACCCTTTTAATAGATCCATTATGAGTTGGAACATTCATTGATTTGTGGATTTCCTCTCAAAATTCAAGATCCACCATTAAAAAACTATGTGTTCTTGGAAAAAGATAACATTAATAAAAATCCTTTAATTGACTCTCAAATCATGTAAAAATATTTCTAATCATCATAACAACAACTTTAGGATTGAAGATTACCTTTCACTCTAAATTTGTTGATTGAAAATCTTGATTCAAGAAAATTGAGAAATTTCAAAATACTTTTGGCTACTTTTGAGAATAATTTCGGGTGAATTGAGAGAGTATTTTGAGAAGAAAATGGGTTGGATCTATTCTCTGATGATAGATCTTTTAAATATGCAAAGAAAATGATTTTTAAAGCTCTCTAATCTGATGTAAAATGTGTGAAAAGTGGGCTAGATACATTAGTTTTAAAACTGAAACCACCCCCTAGAAATTTTAAAATTGGAAAATTTGCCTAATGGCCACTCCAACATTTCCTTTACTTTACCATTTAATCATTTCCCTCCAAAATTCTGAATTTTAAGGTTTATTTTCCATATAAATATTCTAAATTTCCCTTGTTTTACAATTAAATCTTATTTAATTAATATTTAAATTTTACTCAAATTATCCCCAATAAAAATTATTTTAAAATTCTTTTTCAACCCAAATTGATTATCTTTACTAATAATTATTTAAAATCTTTAAAATTAATTTTTCAAAAATATTTTTTAAATTTTTCGGATTATTTTTTAATAGATTTTAGAATAAATTAACCTCCTAAATTAAATTAAAATTTACTAGAAATCCTATAAATTCCTAGTTTCACACTCGAAACCTGAAAAATATACTCGAAACTACTGGACCCAATATAAGGATATTACAACTCTCCCCATCTAAAAAGAAATTTCATCTTCAAAATTTACTTGAATCAAATAGATACGGATACTGACGTTTCATCATATCTTCTGGCTCTCAAGTGGCTTTCTTAGTCTTGTGGTTGCGCCACAAAAATTTTACCAACAGAACCGTCTTATTGCGTAGTACCTTAACCTCTCAATCTAGGATCGCAACTAGTTTCTCCTAGTATGAAAGATCATATCGAACCTCGATCTCCTCAACAGGAACAACATGAGAAGGATCAGATCTGTACTTCCGTAACATGGAGACATGGAAGACGTCATGAATACGCTCTAGCTTAGGTGGCAACAACAAATGATGAGCAACTGGTCCAATCCGCTTGGCAACCTCATAAGGGCCAACGAACCTCGGACAGAGTTTACCTTTCCACCCACACCTCAAAACTTTCTTCCACGGTGAAACCTTTAGAAATACCTTATCACCAACCTAATACTCGATGTCTCGACATATCAGGTTAGCGTAGGACTTCTGTCGATTAGAACTAGCCTTCAACTAGTCGTAAACAAGTCTCGCCTTATCCTTAACCTCCCAAACCAACTCCGGACCAACATAAAGGAGTCCTACACCTCCGACCATACAAATCCTCGAACAGTGCCATCTGAATACTCTTCTGATAACTATTATTATACGCAAACTCGATTAATAGCAAGTGGCGATCCAGTTACCTCCGAAGTCGATAACACAACTACGAAGCGTGTCCTTAAGAATCTGGATCACCTCTCTGACTGACCATCGGACTGCAGATGATAAGATGAACTGAAATGAAGCTTCGAACCCAAAGCCTCATGCAACGCCTTCTAGAATCTCTAAGTAAACTGCAAATCTCGGTCTGATATGGTCAAAATAAGAACTACATAAAGATGAACAATCTCTCGGATGTAGAGCTCAGTTAACTGATGCAAACTTAAAGTGGTACGGACCGACAGAAAATGTGCAGACTTCATAAATCTGTCCACAATCACCCATATTGACTCATTACATGTCAGAGTCAAAGGCAAACTCGAAACGAAGTTCATCATAATATGCTCCTATTTTCACTCTGAAATCTAAATAAGCTAAAGCAAACTCGATGGACGCTGATGTTCGACTTTCACTCTCTGACAAACCAAACATCTCGCAAGAAAGACAACAACATCCTTTTTCAACCTAGACCACCAATACAGAACCCAAAGATCTTGATACATCTTATTCCCAACGAGATGTATAACAAAAGGATTGCTATGAGCCTCGGTAAGAATCGAGAGCCTCAAATCCTCATCTTCCAAAACACACAAGCAACCTCGAAAACACAAAACACCATCAGAGTTAAGATCATAATCCCCCTGAACACCTATCTCAACCTGACGAATCTGATGAGCCAAACTCTCATCAAAAGGCTGACGCTCACAAATCTGTTTTGAAAGAACCGGCCTCATCTGAAGTTTAGCCAACAAACCCCTATCCTTAGTGATAGACAACATTACAAACATAACTCTTCAATCAACCAGAGACTTGCGACTCAAAGCATCTGGAACTACGCTCATATTTCCCGAATGGTACTCGATCACCCAATCGTAATCTTTCAGCAACTCGATTCAGTGCCTCTGCCTCAAGTTCAACTCCTTCTAGGTTAAGAGATACTTAAGACTCTTGTGATTGGTGTATATCACACCTCTCACCGTACAAGTAGTGACGTCAAATCTTGAGCGCGAACACTACGACAGCTAACTCCAGATCATAAGTCGGGTAGTTACACTCATGCGGCCTCAACTCCTTACTGGATACTAGTTGTGTCAACATAGGGGCTTCGATCAAAATCGACTTCAGCTTCTCAAAGCACTTCTGTCTCTCATCAATCCACTTAAAGGTAGTGTTCTTCTGAAACAACTTCGTCAAATGAGCAGTAATGCTTGAAAACCCCTCGACAAAGCGACGGTAATAACCAACTAACCCTAAAAAACTTCTAACCTCATAAATAGTCTTCGGCGACTTCCAATCCAAAATTGCCTCAACCTTCTTCGGATCAACCCGAATACTCTCAGCTGAAATGACATGACCCAGAAAAACCACCTCACAAAGCCAAAACACACACTTGCTCAGCTTTGCATACAACTACTTCTTTTGTAAAACTTACAGAACCACTCTCAAGCGCTCTTCGTACTCATGCTTTGATTGAGAATACACCAATACATCATCGATGAAAACCATTACGAACTAATCTAAGTAGGAATGGAATAATCAGTTAATTATGTCCATAAATGCGGCAGGTGCATTTGTCAGCCTGAATGGCATGATAAGAAACTCGTAATGACCATACTGAGCCCTGAAAGTAATCTTCATTACATCCGAATCTTTAACCTTTAATTGATAATACCTAAACCTCAGATTAATCTTTGAGAAAATCGATGCTCTTCGAAATTGGTCAAGCAGATCATCAATCCTCAATAGCGGATACTTATTCTTAATGGTAAATTTATTAAGTTGGTGATAATTGATACATAGCCTCAAACTCCCATCCTTGTTATTCACAAACAACACCGACGCTTCCCACGAAGACACTCGAACGAATGAACCCACGATCTAACACATCTTGCAACTGCTGCTTCAACTTTTTCAGTTCCTTAGGTACCATATGATAGGATGCAACAGTCACCAGAGCAGTATCTAGATAGAGCTCAATATAGAACCCAACTTCTCTATTCAGTGGTAATCTAAGCAACTCCTCAGGAAACACATCCGAAAAATCACAGATAGCCCGAATCTCATCCAACCTCATCTCCCTACTATCGGCATTCAGGATATAGGCTAGATAAGCTTCGCAACCTTTTCGAACTAATTTCTTAGCACGTAATGAAGAAATCACGTTCTACAATAACTCAAACTTCTTACCACCAACAACAACTTTCGAACCGCCAGCACAACATAGAGTCACCAACTTCGCCTCGCAATCCACCTTAGCTCGATACTTGGACAACCAATCCATACCCAGAATGATGTCAAAACCCCAAAATAACAACTTGAAAAGATCAACCAAAACATTTGTCCCTAAACTATTAAAAGACAACAACGATAAACTCGATCCATCACTATACTATCACCTAGAGGTCTCTTAACCGTAATACTCGATCTAGATGTCTCTACAATAATCCCCAACTCTCTAGTTACGTCTCTCAAGATAAACGACCTCGTCGCACCAGAATCAGCTAAAGCTAGCACAGGAAAAGACTGTAGCGTGAAAGTACCTGAGATAACATCAGTGGCCTCTCTAATCTAGGGTTCCCTTATTGTATAAACTCTGACTAGACCATCATCACCACCTCGTGTAGCACCACGCTGACCAGCACCTCTACCACCATCACCTCTGCTATGGCCTCTCCCTCGAGCCGGAGCAGGTGCAATAGTAGCAACTGGCTAATCACGAACAACAATGACTCTTCTCGGGCAGTCACTTACATAGTGCTCTATCAAACCACAAATGAGACAAGCATTTATCATCCTCCATCACTCACCACGATGACATTGACTGCAATGCTCACATATCGGTCATGCAGCAGCCTCATGATCAACAGGACCAACTTCAACTCTCGCGGCCTGCCTATTCTAACCACGACCACCAGCAACACGTCATCCAAATCTATCTAAATAACCTCTCTTACCCATATAATTAGGACCACTAGCAGCCTCAGTCGACCTCTTAATAGCTCTAGACAAAGCAACTTTGGGCTCATCCCCAAAGCCTTCTCTAAAGCACGAGCCTTCTCAACTAACTCATCAAAGACCTCGGTATTCTAAGTAACTAGATAGAGCTTAATCTCACGATTCAGCCCAAACCTAAACCTCTTACAACGATTCACCTCAACAGACACCAACTCGGAGCATACTGGCTCAACCGAATAAACTCAGCCCCCTAGCCTCGAGATATTGCTCGCCCATAAACTTCCTCCGAAATGATGCTAAAATGAAGTCCCAAGTCAGACGATTTGGTGCAGTACCCCTCTCGATAATCATCCACCATCTGATCGAGAATATGAACGTCACCCTCCAACTAATACTCTGCACGTGTTAAATCACCGCCCCTAACACCACAAAACTCCTTACCACCAAGAGCTTGTAAACACTCCAGTGGCAAACCCTAACAAGTTGGAACAACGTTGGCACCAGCGATACGCTGTAGTGCTCCTACAATCTCAGACATGTGCTTGTTGTAGCCCATCTGAGCATCGTCTCAAAATGGCGCATCATCATCTATACTACCCCGATCATGACACAAAGGCATAATAATTACTGTATACTAAAGAAAAAGAGTAAAAAAACGTATTTAGGAGTGAGTAGTGGTAAGAGATCCAAGATTTAACCAAGTACAGTTCCTATACGGCATTGTGTTTCCAATCTTACCTCATCAACAATTTATATCACAAAGATCATGCATAGGCAAAAATACAAAATTTTTAATCAACACAATCAAGCGAACATCATTATCCAAAATCATTAATATTCAAACAACCTAGGCTAACCTAAGGTTTTAAATCTAGAGCTCTGATACCACTAAATGCTACACCGTAAACTCGACCGAAATGGACCGACCTAAATTCGAAGCATTACATTAGCCACCTAAGTTACTCTCCGGCTAATGACCACCTAAGACACACCTCGATCTTATAACACCTTAATCTTATCAAATTATTAGTTATTTATTAATGTGGAAGCAAATTATGAACCAATTTTAAACTTTTTCTAGGTAATTTAACCTAAGGGTATTTTTGTCATTTTACCACCTATGGTAAATCTAACTCAATTTTAAATCTAAGTGTTTACCAACCTTCTTTTAGTCAAATTATACAAGCCTAAAAACTTCAGCTTAATTTGAGTTTGTTTACTATGTCTAATTCAAGTTTTATTATTAGGGACTAAATTGTAACTTAAACAAAGTAAAATACCAATTGAAAGAGACAAAAATTCAAACCCCAAAACCCACACGACCATGTCCCCCAGACCGTGTATCATTAAATGACCGTGTTCGCATCGTGAAAAGCTTTTAGACTGATCGCACACGCTTGTGTGTGATAGCTCCAGTCTCCACACGCTCGTGTCACTTACCCACACGCCCATGTGCAACCCGTTACGCGCCCGTGTGAATAGGCACACGCCCGTGTGAAAACTACTACATCTATTTTTGTAAAAAACTCGTTTTAAAACCTAATTTTACATATTATAATGACCAAATAAACCCGATTTAACTACGAATAATTAGCATACATATACATACACCTTCAATTGAGTTTATTAACATAATCAAGCCTCATTTATATAGAATTAGGCAATCAGTTTCATGTATCAAAAACACCGAATAAATCAAACAAGTGGGTACCTTAGTCGCTAGTAAACCACTTCATGGAAGCTTTATTTAAACAATCGTTAGTACAAATTTCATGCCTTACACACCGTGTTATCAATCACCGTGTTATCAAGCAACAATACACTGTAAATCATTCAATAATTAAACTCAAACATGCCTCAAAATTATTATAAAACCATCCAAAATAAAATGTCCAATGTCTAAAGTCCAATTACAATCAAAATTAAACTAATTTCCAGGAGTTCCACAATGTCGATTAAAGTTTCTAAAACGTGTAATAAAGTCTCTAACAATCCTAAACCTCTTGGAAATCTCTTGCTCGACTCCTCAGCTCCTCAAGTTCGACAATTATCTGAACGAATTGTGACGGTGTGAGCTTTAAAAAGGTCTGTCAATGTTATTAAAAACGACTAGAAAATCAACATCCAAATCATGCTTAAATCACACCCAATCAATCACTAATTATAAACCATAATAATGAAACATGTCAATTTAATTTCCATATGTTTTATCAATATCAAGAATCAATTATTCATGGTTTACAAACATCGAATGATATAACAATAATCGCATATAAATATATTGGCATACACTTCTCATGTCTTAATCAAGTGGTCATATATTGGATAAATGGATCTCCAAACTCCCAAAAATATCAAGTACAGTCCACTGAGTTGAGTGGGCTAAAGCACACGCTCCCTTATAGTGCTTCAATAACCCAATAAGTGGAGACTCATGCTCAACACTCCCTTATATACTCCAAACAAATCAGTCCACCTAGATCTATATGCTCACAATGTCACAAATAAAGGTGAGTACTCACAAATCTTATGGAATGCCAACTATATCCAATGGATCCACCATGCACGTTGCCAATATATTCAGTCAAACACAGCATATAAATCAATCATTATTGTGCTCAATTTAATGTGACAAAATGCTTATGTGTAACATGTAACATAACTATTTAACATCCAATTAAATCAAGCATTTCATTTGCCATTTTCCAATGTTCAAGTACCAATTGTAACACCAATATATCATGATCAAAAACTCCAGTAACCATGCTTTAATCAACAATATAATTAGCCTAATTAAATTGCACAAAATCACCTAAATGCTTATTTACCATTATTTAATAAAAATTCAACTCTTTTACATATAATATTAATCATGAAAAAATCAATCATTCAATCATGATTAATCAATTGAAATCATCAGTTAAACTACTAATTAAACAAAAATTAGGGTCAATTTACCAAGTCACCCTTAAAAAAAGTCACCACACAATTTATTCTACCACAAACAAATGATCAACCAAGCAAATCCAAGCTTCAATTCAAGTTAGCTTGGTCATCTTCAAGATTCGACATTTCAACAGAGATAAAGTAGACATTAACACCTTTACAATGCTATAATAAACATGAATTTTAATTAACTATACTAATCGAAATCCTCTCACAAAGATACCTTACCAGATTTGTAACATTAAGTTGAAAACTATATTCCTCACAAAATCGATCTCTCCAGCACTCCTAAACACTTTCAATAATCAATACTAGACCAAATTGATGCGTGTTCACGAAACTAACTTAAAATACGACAAAGGCTAGTGCACCTATCGATAAATAGTATAGTTATGGTGAGTAAAGATATCGTATCAACGAGGACTAAAAGTACTAGTAATTATCGTTTTCCTATTATTTAGCTAAAAAATTGGAGTGATTGGTTTTAAACTAAAATTACTTAATTAATCTAACTAAGAACTCAACAGAAAATAAATCAGGAAACAATTGAAAGATAACCAATGAAAAAGACAATACCCAGGAAAGAATCTGCCTAGACATCATTTATTATTATGATTATGAATTAATGATTTATTCACTTGGTATCTTGATCCGTAAAAATCTCTAAATTATGCTAATATCTATTTCGAGAGTAAGAGCAACTGACTCTAAATTGATTAATTTAAATTTTTTTTCTAATTAAAACCCCTATTATCGTATTAGCTCGATCTATTGATTCCCTTATTAGATTTGACTCTAATATGGTAGATTTATGTCGTCTCATTTCTAGGATTCCATGCAACTCCAGTCAATTATGCATGATTTACTCTTAAACATGGACTTTTTCTCCTCTGATTTAAGCACATTAAACATGAATTAATATCTTGAAAATATTAGAATAAGAGATAATCACACATAACTGAAAACAAGAATCAAGTATTTATCATGTAAAACATAAATCGAATAATAGAATTCATCATAGGGTTCATCTTCCTTAGATATTTAGGGAATTAGTTAATAATTTTGAATACAAACATCTTAAAGTCAGAATAACCACAAGTAATAAAAAAAACTCATAAAAACTTCTAAAGAAATTAAAAGGAGGTCTTCGATCTTGATAGAAATCTGCTTCAGAGTTGGCCCCAATTATGTTCTTCGATTTTTTTTCTTCAGTATTCTCTTATGGTCCCCTTCTCTCTTTTTTTGGTATTTATAGACTTTAGAATACTCAGAAAGCCTCAAAATTACCTTTTTTCGTGTTTGGGACGCAAGTTACGAAACTGAGACGGTCTAACATATGACCGCGTGTCCAGCCCTTATGGCTCACATGCCCGTATGTCTAGTTCGTATGGGAAGACCCAGCTCATGTGGCTCCTAAAATCTACTCTTTTTATTCAATTTTCGCTTACTTTTCGCTCCTTTTACTCCCAGATGCTCACCTAAGTATAGAAACATGAATTTAAAAGATTAGGAGCATAAAAATCACCTCTCATCAATAATGTCTCAAAATAATATGCAAATAGTCATGCATTGGCAATTCAACTAAAAGGGCACTAAAGATTCAAACAATCCAAGCTGAAACTTTTAAAGTACGAAAGACTAGGTGTCTCCCATTATTTAAGTAATTACCTTTAATTCACAATCCAAGTTGAAATTTTTAAAGTACGAAAGACTAGGTGTCTCCCATTATTTAAGTAATTACCTTTAATTCACAATCGACAAGAACTGACATCCTCACTAAAGATTCACTTTAAGCACTCAGTGTTTAAGGTTCAATAAAAATGCCCTTAAAAGTCGAATAAAAAATGTCTTTACCATATGCTTGCTTGAAAATCAAATCTCCACCACTATAAAATGATATGTCACACCAAGCAAGAGGTATTTAAGAGGTTGTAATGGTGCTTAGGTTAAGGGTATGGAAAAAGGCCAACAAAGTTTATTATAATCGAGATCGAGTTGATAAATCACTGAACTAAAAAAATATAAAAAAAATTTTGAATTAAAAGAAAGTGCATCAATCAAGAATAAACAGGAATAAAGAAAGAGCTTCTTCTCAAATTATGAAATTAACTATCCAAGCTCAATCAACAAAAAACTAATTAATAATCAATATTTTTTATCTAGAATAATAAGAATTAATTCAAGAATTTAAACAAAAGAGCATAGTTAGGCAACTAACCAAATCATATCTCGACAAAAAGGGAGTCAATAAAACATGAAAGAGTCACAATGAAAAAAAATAGGTTATGGGTTAAAATTCACGGGTTAATCAAGAAACGGTCTGTTAGGCTTAACGGGGTTCACTAAGGGTTAATTAAAAAGGTAGGCATTTTATATGGTAAGTGGGTTAAAACTTAAGTGTCTTTATCATCTCAGTATATCAAATCAAAGGTGTGGTCTCGACATGCATAATCGAAGCAAGTTCTAGAATAACAAATCAATTGACATTCTCATAACCAATAATAAAATGACCATGAAAAATGTATGCTCTAAAGGTTCAAAATCTCACAAAAATCATGCTTTTGATGTCAAACATGCAAATTTAAAACTTCAAGATAATATCTCAATTCAGGGAAACAACCTAAAAATTTTTAATTTCTGAAAAATAACTTATCATGCTTGATTCTCTAATGTCTTAAAGTTTAAATCAATTAATGCACAAATATCTACAAATTAATCCAAAAAAATTAATAAAAATCCCAAATTGAAAATAATTCACTCGAATGAAAGTATGAGAAAAGTATTTAAACATAACAAATAATTCAAGGATTTTCCAATAATAATATGAATAACCTCCCCACACTTAAGATGTATATTGTCCTCAATGTACAAACAATTATAAGTACAGAATAAGCAAAAAATCATAAGAGAGAAAGAAAACTGAAACTACCCTGAATATGGATGACATCGCCAAAATATTGAAAACCGGAGTTGTAAGCAAATCTAAATATAGTGCATGGTTCCGAGAAAACTAATAAGAAAATAAATAAAAATAATGAAAAAGATTAAGAGGTTAAAAACTCAATTAGAAACAACCATAAAAATAAAAACATAGTTCGAAAGAAAAATAAACTAAAGAAGTCAAAGAAATAAAAATAAAACAACTAAAACTAAAAAGAAAAATTAAAATAAAACTGAAAAGAAAAGAAATAAAATTAGTGATCTTCATCGTTAGAGGAATCGAGATCGTGAGGCGCCAATGCTGAAGAAGATATGTGGAGCTTTATAGACAGATTTGCTGCAAAGTCGCATCAATACTGTCGAACTGCTCAAAACAGTGCCGTTTGAAATGAGTGAATCGTTCGGAGAGGTTCGCGAGGGTAGTAGCAGAAGTAGTAGTACGATAATTCAAAGGTGAATGATGAGGTGGATCCTCGTGGTGGAAAAAGACACTATCAATGAAGTCCTCATGCTTATCTTGAGGGTCAGAATGAGATAATCGGTATCGAAGTTCCACTCTACACAGTCGCTTGATCATCCTTATGTGACTCATACTAGATAACCCCTATAGGGACATCTGTCCAACTAGTGTAAAGGAAGAGGACTGCTCAAGAGTGTCGAGGAGGCTGAAATGTCGTGCGAGGTGAGTCACGTAAGGGCTTAAGTAGATAAGACCCTTCCTACTACGCTCTGTTTGATGGCGGCAAGCTAGGGTAATGAAGTAAGCAAGATCGAAAGTGTGCCCGTCACCATGCTCCACAGGAAGTAAGCGTCGAATGTATCGATGACTCCAGTACTCTCTCTCCGATCAGTCAATGTGTGAGCCAAGATGGCTTGAATATAACACAAGGCCTGAGGAAGTGAAATCGCCTTCAACCGACTCGGGTCATTAGGCTCCGTACTCACTATAAGCTTTGTTCAACATAGAAACGGCGAATAGTGGATGTGCCGGTACAAAGCGAGGAACCCCTCGGCACTCATGAACTCCTCAGTATAGAGGACAAAGGTAGCTCCAAAGATTGGGACACTCAAATGACGCATCGTACTGCCGAGTCAAAAAGTAATAGTGCCCGGCTCATCATGGCTCAATATCACGTGCTGAAGGACAAATGTCAAACAAAACTCTAAGGTCAGCTCCGAATAGGTGGGCTTGACGATGGAAAAGAACCGATCCTAAGGAGCTGTAGCAATGATGGCTCGTACTCTATCAGCTTACTGAATTTGCTCTAAGGCGGACCAATCAATACATCGGCCTAATCCCAATGGCCGTTGTCGGAGATGCTGATTAAGGTCCTCTTGAGGGCTTTGTAAAAATAGGAGACATAGATGGCATGCATTGGAGGAAGCGCCCGAAGATGGGGACGGAAACATTAGATTTGCCTCTCATGTTCGTCATGGTGCACCTAAACAAATTGATAATAGATAAATAACAATATAAGAATAAAGTAAAAGCACAAATCAACATCATGAACCTAATCAATCAAACATGAAATTTATCTAAAATCAAAATCACAATATTAAACACTAATTGGCAAATTTATAGAACGAATGCTTAAAGAAAAGTAAACAGTAATAACATAATAATAGTAATAATAACAACAACAACAACAATAATAATATAACCTACTAAGAATAAGAACAGAAACAAACACAACTAAAATAAGAATAATAAAAAGAGTAATAATAATATTAAGAACAATAACAAAAAATAAAATAAAACTAAAGTTAGTGGGACTAATAACAATAAAATAATACCAAAAAAAAGAAAAGTACTAAATAAATTAAATAAAAAGATCAAGGGCCAAACAGTCGGGTTTTGTGTGGTGGATAGAGGCACACGTGGTGGAGACAGGCGGCGACAGTCGAATAAGGCAAAAGGGGAGAGGAGAAAGGGTGGAGGGCGAAGGAAAGGGGGCTGCGATAGAAGGGAGGGGAGAAGGGGGTTCGGTTAGGGGTGGCTGGGAAGGGAAAGAGGAAATGGAAGAGGTCAAAGGTTTGATGGTGGTAGGTGGTGGACGGTGGAAGGAAGAAAAGAGAAAGGGAGAGGGGGACGGACGAGAGAGAAGAGGGAAAAGTAAGGGGAAATGGGAAGGGGCAAGGGTGTGGGGGTGACAGAGTGGGAGGGCTAAGACGGTGAACTGTGGTCTGTGGCATTGGGATGGTGAGGAGTGGCGGCTAGGGTTTGTTTTTGGAAGATTGGGAGGAAGAAGACAAAGTGAAAGAGAATTAATTTAGGGTTTAGGTTAAAAAGGGTGAGACGGTCTTGTAAAAGGCCATGTTAGGCCACACGACTGTGTCACACGTCCGTGTGACACTCCCTTAGTTCATGTGTGATTTTAAAAAAAAGTACAGTGGTCACACAGCCTTGGACATGCCTGTGTGTCCAGGCCATGTCCCGTGTGTCCAGGCCATGTCCCGTGTGTCCAAGACGTATAGAACACACAGTCGTGTGCCAGGTCGTGTATGATATTCTTTTGTTTCTCCCACGCCTGTGTGACAAGCCGTGTCTCACACACAATCGTCTCGATGGCCCATGTAACTCACTGACTCGTAAATAAATTTGAAAAATTAGCTCCAGTATTCACACGGCCTTGGACACGTCCGTGTGCCCAGGCCGTTTGGTCAACAGGCTATGTGGACCACCTTAGGCCATGTAACCTTCCAAATTGGAAAAATTAAGTCTCAAGACTCACACGGCCCAAGACACGTCCGTTTGTCCAGGCTGTGTGACCTACACGACTTGTCCCATTATCATTTGTAACCCTCTATCATTTGTCCCATTATGCAAACGACTTGGGACATGCCCGTGTACACACACGGCTATGTCTCCAGGCCATGTGACTCATTGTCAATTACCCCATCGTGCACACGGCCTATGACACGCCTGTGTGTTCAGACCGTGTGGGTCAAAAAGAAAAAATAATTTAATTTATTTTAAATTAACATGAAATAAACTTAAAAGAATTAACAAAATTAAAACACTCGGGTTGCCTCCCGAGAAACGCTTATTTAGAGGCTAAGCTCAACTTTAACTTGTATGCACACAGTTAGGGTGGTTCTCAGAGCCGAAGCTCCTCTCTATCATTTCTAAAATCGTCATCACTACAAAATTTGAAGCAATGTCCATTTACCTTAAATGTGCCATATGTAGGATGTGTTACCTTAATCGTACTGTACGGGAAAACGATTTGTACCACCAATGGACTTGACCATCTTGATTTTAGCTTTTTAGGAAACAATTTGAGCTTTGAATTATATAAAAGGACACAATCCCCAACTGTGAATTGTTTGGGCTGCTTCAAACGAGCGTCGTGGCGTCACTTTGTCGCTTCTTTGTACAGTCTTGAGTTTTAGTAAGCATTAGCTCGCCACTCATCTAACTCATTTAGCGGCAGCAATCTCTCATCACCTGCAAGGTTAGGGTTGTAGTTTAGAAATTTTATTGGCCATAATGCTTTTTGTTCGAGTTCAGCGGTAAATGACAACTCTTTCCATACACAAGTCTGTAAGGAGATGTTCTTATAGGTGTTTTATACGCGGTCTTATAAGCCTAGAAAGTATCATCTACTTTTAAAGCCCAGTTACTTCTATTCAACTCTATAGTTTTTATTAGGATACGTTTGAGTTCTCAATTCGCAACTTCAACTTGACCACTAGTTTGAGGGTGATAAGAGATAACTGTTCCATGATGTACTCCATATTTCTTAAGGATCTTATCAAATTGAGCGTTACAAAAATGTGTACTGCTATAACTAATAATCGCTCTAGGTGTTCCAAATCGAGAGAAGAGCTTCTTAAGAAATTGAACTACCACCCTAGCTTCATTAGTAGGCAAAGCTTGAGCTTTTACCCATTTTGACATATAATCAACAGCTACTAGCATGTATTTATTACCAAAAGAGCTAGGAAATGGTCCCATGAAATCAATTCCCCAGATGTCAAAAATTTTACACGAAAGCATAAAAGTTTGAAGTATTTCATCACATTTATTACCTATTCTCTGGCATCTATCATAAGAAGCAACATACCTGTTAGCGTCCTTAAACAGTGTACGCCAATAAAAACCTGATTCAAGTGTTTTATGTGCTATCCTAATCCCATTGTAATGTCCTCCTGTCGATCCTGAGTGGAAATGTTCCAAAATTTTATTCGCTTCTAATTTTGTAACACACCTTCAAATTACTTGATCTGCACATACACGAAAAAGAAAAGGATCCTCCCAAAAATAATTTTTCACATCGGTAAAGAATAGCTTCTTTTGGCGATGCGTCAACCCCTTTGGTAGGATGTTAGCAGCCAAGTAATTTGTGATATCCGCAAACCAAGAGACTTCAAAATCGATTACAACAAAGAGTCATTCTTCAGGAAATGAGTCATTTATCTCGTTCTCATTAAGCTCATTAAGATGGGGATTCTCAAGTCTTGAAAGGTGACCTACTGCATGATTTTTAGCTCATTTCTTATCTTGGATTTCCAAATTGAATTCTTACAATAAGAAAATCCAACTAAAAACTCAACAGAAAATAAATCAGGAAAAAAATAATTGAAAGATAACCAATGAGAGAGACAATACCTAGGAAAGAATCTGCCTAGACTTCATCTATCATTATGAATCTGAATTAAATGATTTATTCACTTGGTATCTTAATTTGTAGAAATCCCTAAATTATGTTAATATCTCTTTTGAGAGTAAGAGCAACTGAATCTAGGTTGATTAATTGAAATTTCTTTCTAGTTAAAACCCCTATTATCGCATTAACTTGATCTATGGATTCCCTTATTAGATTTAACTCTAATATGGTAGATTTATGCCATCCTATTTCTAGGATTACATGAAACTCCACTTAATTATTCTAGATCTACTCTTAAATAGGGACTTTTTGTAACACCCCTAACCCGTATCCGTCATCGGAATAGGATTACAGAACATTACCGGATATTACACTTCAAAACTATCCAAAAACTTTAAACATTTAATATCATAACATCAATCATAACAAATTCAATTATTACATCCATATTGTCCCTTATACGAGCCATCGAGGCCCTAAAAACACGTTAGAAACAAGTCGGGACTAAATTGGAAACTTATAGAATTTTTTAGAAAAAGATGAAAATTTTCAAACTATAGGGGTCACACGGCCGAGAGACACGCCCGTGTCTCAGGTCGTGTGGAAATTCGAAGTAAGGATACACGGCCGTGTTTTAGTCCGTGTCTGTGCCCGTGTAACTCAGTGACTTGGGTCACACGATCAAGCCACACGCCCGTGTGCTAGGCCGTGTAACAACCTGATTTGCAACCCTTTGAAAGCTATAGCGGACACATGGCCGTGTCGCCAGGCCGTGTGTCACGCCATGTGTCACACACTGCTGAGATACACGCCTGTGTCTTTACTCGTGTGGACAAAAAATGGGCCATTTTCAAGCCATTTTTCTCACCCATTCATGCATATACCTACAATCACTTTAGCACAAATAAACAAGCCATCAAAATGCACCAAGACCATGCATAATCAAGCTATTCAAATATGGTACATTTGCATACAACCAATATGCCCAAAGGGCACCTCAATCCCAATACCTAAAACATGTATAACCATATACTCAAATTGATCAAAATGTTCACTAACTTCTAACTAAGTTTATCTTAGAACCTACCATTTGATTTACTTATCAATTACACACCAGATGATACCAAATGTGTCATTTAACAACTAGCACCAATAGCCGTATATGTCATTTATAACAAATGTACCAAATCAACACATTCAAACATATCACAAGACATTTATAACATGCATTTTAAATACCATTCCATCTTAAATCATTCAAGCATCATGAGCCAAGATATCAACCACTTTAAGGCCAAATATTTACATACCAAAATTAATTCCAAATCATCACCCAAAAAACCATAAACTCAAGCCAAAACAAATGACTAATTCAACACCAAAATACCTATACATGTCATTATAACAAAACTTAGAAACATCCAAAAGTACCAACAAGCTTCCAACCCGATCGAGCTTTCGATTCACTATAAAACATGGAAAATAACATAGAGTAAGCATAAATGCTTAGTAAGTTCGTATAATGCAAAACTCAACTTACCATTTCATTCCATATTAAGTAAGTTAAACATGTCATAATCCAACCACACTTGGCCAAAGCCTAAGCATTTACACCAAACAAGTTAGCCATATAAGTATATAACATAAACAATTTAATCATGTATGATCACAACATATAATCATGTATCATATGCATAAATCATCCATCTCAACTTTCATTATAACATGTATCACCAATTCAATGTAATTCACATGTGTTCATGTCTTAGTTCGTATCAATCTCTTACCATTCTCTTTCAAATCATGTTCATTGAACCATTTAGAATACCGTCGGATACTCGGGATAACTCACACATAGTGTGCTAACTCATATAACTGTAATCCGTCAATTCCTGTACATGTATGCTCACATGAGCTGTGAAAATGAGCCTGCTCACACGAACTGTGGGTTGGAACGTAGCTACACGATGCTACTCATACAAGCTGTGGAGTATCCGTAACACATGCTGGACCTCAGCATCAGTAAAACGTTCAAGACCAGCACCTGAATCATGTAAACCCTAATGACATGTCATTTGTATCCTACAAATTCTTAAGGTTCAAACGGGGCTCGGTAGTTGACGTAACATCGTTGGATATGCAATCAGTATATATATATGGCAGTTCACAATACATGTATTATTCAATTAAAAGTACATAAATACAATATAATTACCTGAACTTACCTCAATGATTAAACGTAAATACGGAGGCGACTACTCTAAAACTTTATCTTTTCCCCGCTCTAAAGTAGTATGAGGTTTGTCTTGATCTAAACGGATAAATTCATCTCAATTCAATAATTATTCTATTCAATTTAACCCAAATCATATTTTAACAAAATTACAATTTTGCCCTTATATTTTTTTATTTAATTTCAATTGAGTCCTTGGCTCATAAAATGAAAATTCATGCAATTCATCCTTAACCCACTATAGCCGAATTTCATATAGGTCCTTAGCAAGCCCTACATTTCATTTATTTCACAAATTCACCATGAATATTCTTTATTTTTTAATTTAATCCCTATTTGGCAATTTCATCAAAAATCATTTAATAAAAGTTATTTGTCTATCAAAAACTAACCATTTTCTTCCATAAAACATCAAAACTCATACACATTCCTTCATGGAAAAAATTTAATCTTTTAACAGTTTAACAAACTAGTCCTGGGACTTGCTAGCTTAAGCTACAACGATCCCGAAAACATAGAAATCATTAAATGAGACTAAAATACATACCATGAATTTAGAAATGAACTAGTTGAATGTTGAAGCTTCTACAATTGCTTCCTAACCCTTATTTTCGGTTGAGGATGAAACAAAAAGATGATAACTTTGATTTATTTTATTTAATTTGTCATTATGTACCAAATTACTTTTATAACCTTTTAAAACAGTAAAAATTTCACTAATACCAAGCCATGTACATCCACTAACTTCTTTAATGGTCTAATTACCACATAAGGACTCATACTTTAAGGTTCTATAGCTATTTAATACCTTTAGCTACTAGAACACTACTTTTGCACTTTATGCGATTTAGTCCTTTTTATTCAATTAAGTATGTAAACAGTAAAATTTCTTAACGAAATTTTTATACGGTACTACTAACATGTTGTAGACATTAAAATAGTAATAAAATAAATATTTTGACATCAAATTTTTTGTCCTAAAACCGCTATTCTAATTTTCACTAAAAACAGACTGTTACACTTTTCCTCCTCTGATTTAAGCACATTAAACATGAATTAATATCTCAAAAATATTAAAAAAAGATATAAGCACACATAATTAAGAACAAAAATTAAGTATTTATCATGTAAAACAAAAATCGAATAATAGAATTCATCATAGGGTTTATCTTCCCTAGGTATCTAGGGAACTAGTTCATAATTCTAAATAAAAACATCTCAAAGTCAGAGTAACCACAAGAAATAAAGAAACTTATAGAAAATTCAAAAGAAATTAAAAGGAGGTCTTTGATCTTGATGGAAATCTGCTTCAGAGTTGGCCCCAATAGTGTTCTTCGAGTTATTTTCTTCAATATTATATGATGGCCCCCTTCTCTCTTCTTCTATTTGGTATTTATAGACTTTAAAATGCTCAAGAAGCTTAAAAATTGTGTTTTTTCACGTGTTTAGGAAGCAAGCTGCAAAATCGACACGGTCTGGCACATGGCCGTATGTCCAGCCCATATGGCTCACACGACCATGTGTCCAACCCCTGTGGGAAGGCCCAACCTGTATGGCTCTTGAAATATGCTCTTTTTTTATTTTTGCTCATTTTTCGCTTCTTTTACTCCCAAATGCTCAACGGAGTATAAAAACATTAATTTAAAGGATTAGGAGCATAAAATTCATCAATTTGCATAAATAATCATCGAAAAATGCATTAAGAACGGATCAAAATATGTTACTTTCATCACTTATCACAAGTACACTTATACTAAGCATCAATTTCATCTGTAAATCAATTTCACAAAATTCCAGAAATTTGGTTCATGAAGATTGTGAAATTCTGATTTCTTTAAATTACCTCACAAATCATGTTTAATCTTGATAAATAAGATCAAAAACCTTTTAATAGATCCATTTTGAGTTGGAACATCCATTGATTTGTGGATTTCCTCTCAAAATTCAAGATCCACCATTAAAGAGCCATGTGTTCTTGGAAGAAGATAACATTGATAAAAATCCTTTAATTGACTCTCAAATCATGTAAAAATGTTTTTAACAATCATAAAAACAAGTTTAGGATTGAATATTACCTTTGATTCGCTCTAAATTCGTTGACTGAAAATCTTGATTCAAGAAACTTGAGAAATTTCATAATATTTTTGGCTAATTTTGAGAATAATTTCAGGTGAATTGAGAGAGTATTTTGGGAAAGAAATTGGTTGGATCTATTCTATGATGATAGATATCTAAAATCATGCAAAGGAAACGAATTTTAAAGCTCTCTAATATGATGTAAAATGTGTGAAAAATAGGCTAGATACATTAGTTTTAAAACCGAAACCTCCCACTAGAAATTTGTAAATTGGGAAATTTGTCTAATGGCCACTCCCACATTTCCCTTACTTTACCATTTAATCCTTTCCCTCCAAAATTCTGAATTTTAAGATTTATTTGCCATATAAATACTCTAAATTTTCCCTTGTTTTACAATTAAATCCTATTTAATTAATATTTAAGTTTTACTCAAACTACCCCCAATAAAAATTACTTTAAAATTCTTTTTCAACCAAAATTAATTATTTTCACTAATAATTATTTAAAATCTTTAAATTTAATTTTTTGAATTTTTTTCTTTTATTTTATGGATTATTGTTTAATCGATTTTAAATGAAATTAACCTCCTAAATTAAATTAAAAATTACTAGAAACCCTATAAATTCCTAGTTTCATACTCGGAACTTGAAAAACATACCTAAAACTAATAGACCCGACTTAGGGATACTACACTCAACCCTCTTCTGAAATCGGTCAACATAGTACGAAAAAGCTCACCTTTCTTGCCTATGTACCATCATTGGCGAACCCAAATATTTTTCTAGCTTTTGCTCTATTCTCACTCCTAAAACCTCTTTCATCGTATCTCTTTTTGCTGCGTCCACATTCGAGCCAAAGAAGGTCTGACTAGAAACAAATCCATACTCCAAACTTAATTTCATACAATCTAACCATTTGCCCTAGAAGCATCACTAAACAACACGCATTCATCCGCAAAGAAAATATGGTTAATAGCCAACCTTTCTCTACCAATCTATGCCCCCTTCATTTCCCCATTCACATTTGTCATATTCAACAGAGTAGAAAAACCCTCAGCATACAATAGAAAAATATATGGGCTAAGTGAGTCACCTTGTTGTAGTCCTCTCAAGGGCCAGAAATGATCACTGACTTCAATATTTACCCCTACTGTGTAAGATATAGAACAAACACATCTCATTACTAAAGAGACCTAGTTTGCATGAAAACCCAACTCGGTCATCATCCCGGCTAAAATATCCCACTCCACTCGATCATATGCTTTACTCATATCGAGTTTAAGCGTAAAATTTCCTTTTTTACCCACTTTTCTCATTTTAAGCGAGTGTAAAACCTCATAGGAAACTAACACATTATGAAAAATCTATCTTCCTAGTATAAAAGCCCCTTGGGCCTCATCTATGCAACAATCTAATAACCTACTCATTCATCCAATAATAACTTTGGCTATTGTTTTGTAAATGACATTGCACAGACTAATGGGCCTGAATTACATCATATTTTTGGGTTTATCAACTTTTGGGATCAAGACAATATGGATTTTATTGATCTCACTCATCTCAACCTCGCCATTCAAAGTTGCTAAACAATATTGGGTAACATGATGACCTATTATATGCCAATACCTTTGGTAAAAGAGCGCTAGAAACCCATCAATACCTGGTGCCCGAACTAGGGACATTGCTTTCGCTGCTGCCTGTATCTTATCCTCTATAAACGGTTGAAATAGATCCTCATTCATGTTGTCTATGATCTTCCGTTGCATCAAGCCTAAAATTCATGTGTCATCACTTGCATTCAATGTAGTGAACAGTTCCATAAAATAATTCGATGCAATACGCAACATTTCCTTTTCCTCAAAAACCTACCTTCCCTCATTATTCTCAAATCCTCTAATTTTATTATTTTTTTCTTTCGACTTTTTGCAGCCTTCTGGAAAAAAAATATAATACGATCACTATTTTCCAACCAGTTGACATGGGCCCTTTGTTCCCAAAATAATTCCTTCTTATCTGCTTCCAAATTAACACTCAATTGGATCTCAACAATTTCTACTAAAACATTATCCTCTGCCTCTTGATCATAAAGCTCTAACAATCGCTCCTCCAACTTTCGTTTCCTTACCACTCTATCCATTTTAAAGTGACGGCTCCACCTCTGTAGATGTCCACCTAATTTTTCTAACTTAATAGACACCCCATCAGAAGATAGTGCCCACCCACGCCTAATCTCCTCCTCACAAGATTCCTCGAAACACCAGTTTGTTTAAAAATAGAACTTATAACTACCCATCCTCAACCTCTGTCTAGAAACTCCCATTGTGTCAATTAAAATAGGACAATGATCATATATGGAATGATGCAAATGCTCAATTGTATAATTGGGAAATAGACTCTACCACTCCATATTCGCAACACCACTATCAATCATCTCCCTGCTATTGTTTGATGCCAACTTACCCATTTCTCATATGAACCATCTACCAATGAAGCCCAAGTCACTTAACCCGTAATTTTTTAACACCAAACGAAATTCGTGCATCTGTCTTTTCAATTGGAGACGTCCATCTCTCTTTTCAAAGGAGTAAGCAATCTCATTAAAATCCCTTACAACCAGCTAGGGAATTGTCTAATCTTGACCCAGATTTTTGAGTAAATTCCATGACAAGCTCTTATACCATTCCTTTGGATTTCTATAAAAACTTGTGAACCTCCACAAAGATCTCTAGTTATCGTCTTGAATAGTAACATCAATATAATATTGAGAGAAACTCCTCAACGTAACTAAATAGTTGCCTTTCCAACATAAAAATAAGCCTCCATTGGACCCTAAAGTTCCCAACATCGATACCATTGCCAAAACTACACCTCCTTCAAACTCCTTCCATTCGTTTAGCACTAATTTTTATTTCCATAAGAAACAAAATTTGGGGAGAAACATCTATCAATTTGTTTTGGAGACGATTAACAACCTATGGCTTCCCTAACCCACAGACGTTTCAACTTAGGATTTTCATTGCATACAGCTGCTCTGTATGATAAGCTAGCTGTTTTCTCAATTTTTGTCCCTTTCGACTTCTTCATTCAAAGAAACAGACAGCTCCCCCACTAAACGTTCCATTTTCTTCCATTCCATTGTCATAAGCGAATCCTCCTCTCTGTTCATAGCCAGGTCTATAAGCCTAACAAGATTTACGCCATTATTTTCTAGCCCATGATCCATTAATTGCTTATTGTAATCCCAACTTGACGCCAAAATTCTAGATCCTAATAGCATGTGATTGGGATTTGGATATATTTAATCCATGTCATCATGCCAATTACTTCGCATGCACCCTAAATCCCAAAAATTTCGCCCATTGTCCCTACTTTCCATAACCAAAGTTCTATTAATCGAACCGTTAGGGTCCTCAGCCACCAACTAACCACTGTATTTCTCCTATTCTCCATCGCACATAATAAGTTGTCCCAGCCAAAAATAATTTTTGACGGATCAACTCGCACCCTTACCGGACAGAAACTCTCACAATGGCCACGTTTGCCATACAGAAAACAAAATAGTCTAAGTTTTTCATACTGAAAATGTGTATAAAAGACACGATTAGTCCCCACCAGAATCTTCTTTTTTTCTCTTCAGCAGTAAATTCACATCCAAACGAACCTTGATTCTCATAAATCATTGGATTCCCAAATTTGGAATAGTGGTATCGTACTCAATAAAAGTACCTAAAACTCACCAAACTAACGGGCTATTGCCACCGATATTAGTCCCAAGGGCAAGTCATGCACTTGGACCTAAAACTCAATAGAAAGCAAAAGTATTAATAGCGGATTCTCCCCTGGTTGGATCTTGTGTAACAGTAGTAAATGATTATTAAAAAACCATGGGGTACCCTCTAACACTCTATTCATATCCACTTCATAAAAAACTGGAATAAATACCTTTTCTCACTAAGATCTGAAATGGATATTCCTCCAATTGGGTGCCACAAGTCAGTCATAGTGTTCTTTAATGAAGGAAAATGGGCAACACAATCAATCAGACATCTTCCTACCATGCACAATTTATAATCATCTTCCACCACCGGTGCCTCCGCTCAGAAAACCACCTCCTCCTCATCTATAATATTCAAACTGGCAAGTTCTTCCTCCATAATTCATTAAGGCGAGAAAACTTGAGAAAACAAACCCTAAAAATCTTGTGTCAATAGACAGACGAAAACATGCCAAAGCGACAAACTTAGAGAAAAAAAAGTCGCAAAAACAGGCTTATTCTTTGTTCTTTACTTTACTAGTTTGTAATAAATATATTTAAATAAGGTTTTGGTTGAAATGGTAAGATTTAAATAATGAAGACTATGATGTTTTAGGTTCAAATATATTTTTGGATTTTATATAAGATATGAAATGACAAAAAATGCTCTCATAGTAATGTTTGTTATTTTATAAAATGAATGAGTTTTCGGTAACTTTTTAAATGAGTGGGGAATTTGATTAATGGGTAACATCAACTTCAACCTTTCAAGATGATGGTATAGATAATAACTATCACTAAAAGTAATGATTCACTTAAATTTTTATTTTTATTTTATTTTATTTTTTGGTACAAACAAATGATTACATTGCAATAAAAGAGGGGGCAATGTGTTTACAAACATAAGAACGAATTGAACCATGAATTTCATGCGGATTAACTTAAAACCCATAAGAGTATTGTGAATCTAGTGTACATATAATGGTAAAAAAAATGTTAAGCTTTTGTTGGAAAACAAAAAGAATTATTTTATAGTGCAATAGGTGAACTCTGATGAGTTTTTTTTAAAAAAAAAATTAAATATTAGTTTAAGAACTAGTTAATAATTTTTAAAAATAATTATAAACTTCAGAGATATAATTCTTCCTCGAAGTCTCTTACAAATCATTGAGTGATGGTGTGGCAACTAATGTAGTAATTGACAATGAAGGTTATGATGATGTGATGGTTGACATGGTATTTAACATGGAAAAATGGTGACTATGAGGGCTTAATTGATCTTTTAATTAGTTTATTAGGACTTAATTGATTTTATTTAATCTTAAAGTTATTGAATAATTTAATAAATTTAGAAATTTATAATTTTTGTTAAAATATTGTAAAATTTTTAAAAATTATAAAATTTGTTAAAATAAAATATAAAATTATTAAAATGATAAAATTTATATAAAATAATAAATTAAAAAGGTTATAAAAATATAAAAATATAATAAAATTACAGATTTATTTTGGGAGGTTTGGAGACTGTAGTTTCGATAATAAGAAAATTGATAGCTTGACTGTAATGGTGATCAACTTTATATGGGGTATCGAGTGAGATTTTTTTTGGGTACAATTGACGGGTACGTCATAATTTGGGATTAGAGTGATAATAAATTTAGTATTTTGTGATTTAAAGTAAGTAACATGTAATGGTTTTACTTGAGAAGATGTGATCTGATAAAAGATAATAAAGATGTAGAGTAATTTATGAGGCAAACCAAAGGTAATAATTTTTATTATTTTTCAAGAAATTATTATAAAAATTAGAATATATTGAAAATTAATAATTTTATAAATAATTTGAATTTTATATTTTAAAAATAAATTAAAACCTCACAAAATAATTAAAAACAATTAAACTTCGACGTTTGTTTGTTTTTTTGCAGTTAAATTTTTGACAGAACTTTTATCAGAAAAGTAATTAACAACTGTCAAATCAATTGATTATGTTACAAACAATTATTTATGGAAAACATTATTAAGCTAATCCCTCATTTTAGAAAGTTAATAAATTAGAATTAACTTTTATAATTAAAAATTCGAAAATTTCTATATTTTCTCTTGTTGGACCTCACTTAATCCATATTGATAAGATCATTGAATTTCTTTTCAGTTTTTAGCACTTTTCTCTTTGGCTTAGCTCAATCAATACTTTTTTTTTATTTGACTAGATAATGAAATTTATATTTTATTATATAATAAGATAGGTTATTTAAAATTTTTAATAAATCACCTATAATTCTTAAATAGAAGAATAAAAGTATTTCAACATGCACAAATTTGTACGCTAACAACAATACTAATATCAATTAAATTAAAACTCAATCAATTATTTAAATTTTAGTTTGATTTAAACATTTTCCTATTTCTTTATGTCACTCCAACCTTGTCCATATCAATAATATCTTTCATTAAATTGATATGATATTATTACAAATAATGATTTTATTAAAGCATTCTTCACTAATATATTCAATTTTTTAATTGAATTTTGTGAAAATACAAAAAATTGAAATTATTTTTTTAAAAGAATTATGTCGTCTAATTTTTTATTCACTATTCTTAATTAAATAAACCATTTTCCTTTTGTTAAAATTTGAAGTACTCAATACGGTTCACATCATTCTTCATAGTTAGGAAAACACCATATATCCACAAAAAAGTATTTTTCAAAACAAGGGCAAAGTCAGGGATCAAAATTAAATTATATATTTTTATGATAGTAAAAATATGATTTCCCCATTTTAATATCTATATCTTTATAAATTTTAAATTATTAAATCAATTTTTTTAAAAAATTTTAAAGGAGTCTAAATGAATTTTTTTCAATTTTAGAGACTAGGACCTAAAGTTTTTTAAATATATATAATTTTTTTTCGGTCCATAGTGTCTTATATAATGACTAAAAACACACGTCCTTTATTAAAGCACTAGGAAATTGCTTTTAATTAATAATAAATTAGCACATTTTTCCTAAGCAAAACTAGAAACGGAAGAATTAAAGTTGTTGGTAACGTATCGGTAGATATATATATTTTATTATAATATTAATATGTATTGATATCAGTCTATTTTATTATATATATACAAATATATCTCAATTATGTAGATACAAATATAAAATTAATAATTATGTTTAATATCTTAATTGAATGATGATATTTTATTTGTAAGTTTAATTATAAAAAAGTTAAAAAAAATATTAAAATTTTATACCAATATTGGTACAAACCGATATAGGTTAAAATTGACCGAAACAATTCCAAAATTTTGACCCAAACGAAAAGCAAACCGGTTTTCCAAAATCACATCTAATTTATTGCAAATTAATTAGTTGTAATTATCAATGAAGTTTAGTGGCATTTTCCTACCTTTCTCTTTATATAAAGCTCATCACCACTCAGTTCTCATCACCTTCAGTTTCAAGTCTCTGCATTTCACTGATCAAACAGATAAAACAGCAATGGCGATGGCTTTCAAGATGGTACAGATATCCCAATTTTCTTTTCGTTTCTTTTCATTTCAACATCAATGATTTGTAATCTAGTGTATTTGGGTGTATGAAAACAATAGGCAACAACCGGAATGTGGGTCACTGATGAGTGCAAAAACTCATTCATGGAGATGAAATGGAAGAAAGTCCATAGATACATAGTGTTCAAGATCGATGAGAAATCAAGGCTGGTGACCGTCGATAAGGTCGGCGGTCCCGGCGAAAGCTACGATGATCTCGCTGCTTCTTTGCCTACCGATGACTGCCGTTACGCTGTCTTTGATTTCGATTTTGTCACCGTTGATAACTGTCGGAAAAGCAAGATCTTCTTCATTGCATGGTCCGTCTCCTTTTCTACTTATTCCGTCACTATAGGAACTTCATTATTTACACAAGGGTATATGGCATACATAAAGAACAATAATGAAGAGTATTATTTTCTTTAGTGGGTTAATAATAACCAAATAATTGAGGTTTATATTAGAATGGTTGGGAACATGTATTAATAATTTATGAATTGGAATCTAAGTATCTCTTTGTTTTTTCATTATTATTAATTAATAAGTTGTTGGATTATAGGTCCCCCACGGCATCAAGAATTAGGGCAAAAATGCTGTATGCTACATCCAAAGATGGGCTGAGGAGAGTGCTAGATGGCATCAGTTATGAAGTTCAAGCAACTGATCCAACTGAGATGGGGATTGATGTGATTAAAGACAAAGCTAATTAGGATTTTAATTTGAAACATAAAATCATGTTTATTACCATCTTAATAACTACAACAACATATGCCCCTTCTCTTGTTGTTACTATTTAAACTTTTTTTGGGGGCTAGATTTTTAGCATTAATCTTCTAATTTATAAAAATATTTATGATGTTCCATGTTTGGTTATTTGAGGACAATCCCTTTTTTTTAAACAGAAACTATCAGTGGTTTAACACCCAACTTGAACACCACATTAATTTGTTTGCCATGTTGTCTTCATCAAACTTGTTAAAAGATGTAGCAGTTTGGTAATCCTTGATTTTAGGCTTGGATTAATCGTACATAAAGTTTGCCAATTCAATAATAGAGAGCATCTTTTGCTTTGCTTTGCACTACCCATTACATGCTTCTAATTAACCCCATCTTCTTTACTCAACACTTACCATTTTAGGGAATATATTCCCTTTGTTATCTTTGATACAATAGCCTATACATGTTTGAAGCGGTGATTAAAATTTTCGTCATTCACTTACATAATAGAAGTTCAAATTATGCTGATGAAAATAGTTGATTACTACATATACATAATTTGGCATTTAATTTTGAGGGATTAAATTGCCTAGAAAAATTGCATTCACATTGAACATGTTTCAATCATACAGTTGTTTACCTAAATAATATAAAAATAAATAAATAATTATTGAAATGAGATAACAGGGCATTATTTACGAAACTAGGCAAATTAAACAATAAAAAATGGTGCCGTCTGACCAGTCGGCGACACTAACCTCACTTGCTATCAATTGTTACATTGATGATTAGTTTCAAAAAAAATAATTTTTTTTTGCTGCCACTACACCAAAACAGGCTTTTAGCGGCGTTTTTAATGGCATTTGGATATAAAACGCCGCTAAAAATCAAGCATTAGCGGCGCTTTAGGAACAACGCCACTAAAGATCCAGTATTAGCGGCATTTTTTGGAAAACGCCGCTAAAAATGAGCATTAGCGGCGTTTTCCGGAAAGCGCCGCAAAAAACCCAAGCACAATTTTTTATTTTTCGGGGCTTTAGCGGCGTTTTTGAAAAAGCGCCGCTAATGCTCGGGGCTTTAGCGGCGTTTTTGGAAAAGCGCCGCTAATGCTCGGGTCTTTAGCGGCGTTTTTGAAAAAGCGCCGCAAAAAATATTTTTAAGTTTTTTGGGTACATTATTTAAAATACTATTATTTAAAATAATTTTTAAGTTTTTTGGGTACATTACTGAGTGTTTTTAAATTTACATATTAAATAATTTCTTATACACTGTTTTGCTTTGTTCATGAGCACTGCTTAGCTTATTAAATTAGATGCACTGTCTTTGTTTGGTCTTATATTAACCATCCATTGAATCTTAATGGTTGAATCTCTTGACTGTGATTATCTCTAAGAAGTATTAGAAGAAATATATTAATAAAAAAGTTCACAAGGTTAAAGTTTACAGAAAGTTATTCCACTTAAGAGGTAGACTGATCTCTAAAATAAATATTATTTTTCCATCTGTTTGCCAGGCTGCTAGTTACATAACTGCTGAATTCTGGATTGAAATCCATTTCTTTAAAGAACTGCTAGAATGATGTCCCTTGAAAGTGCTTGATTAATTTTGCCATCTATGTCTGATTCTTGTTAATATTTATGATTCCAGATGGCATTGATAATCGTAAGTAGTAGATCTTCATAAGCATTGGTTAATTCACAAAAGACTTGCAGTGCTTGAGTATATGAGGTTCCTATAAGTGAAAAAAACATAGTATAACTATCTCAAAGTTTTAAGTGTCTATGACGTGTTTGATATTTATATATTAAAGATATCTTATATAATCGTAAAAGAGATAGTATTAATTTTAAAATATTGAATTAATTGTCATTATAGTTTAGGGATTATTGTTTATGGTTTATGGTTTAAGGGTTGGGGTTTAAGGTTTAGGACTAGGTTTAGGATTTAGGGGTTAGGGGTTTAGAGTTAATCCTGCCATGTTCATTAAATCATCCAAAAAAAGCATTTTAATTTATATTTTAAAGATGTTTTTTAATTTATATATATATTAAATAATTTCATATATAATTGAAAAAGATAAGATAGTATTAATTTTAAAATATTTAATTAATTATCATTATAGTTTAGGGTTTATATGGTTTACGGTATATGGTTAATTTAATATTTAAAGCCAGTTTAGGAGTTACTATTTTAAGGTTTGGGGATTATATATAGATTTAGGGATTATGGTTTAAGGGTTGGGATTTAAGATTAAAAAAAGTCAAATCCGTGTGATGGCACCGGCTTGACGGCCTGCCACCGACGTGACAGGTCAGTCACGGGTTCGGCTTTCATTTTGGTGAGGCTTAGTGAAATAGCCATGGAAGTGGAGGCTGGATTGCCGTTCTCCACCTTTTTTCTTTTCAACATTTCCAAGATATACTAGCGTCGTTGAAGCAAAACACCCCCCATTTACTTGCTTCGCCTCTATACTAAGGAAATACTCTAATAACACAACTTGGTGTGAAGTTACCGTACTAGTGCTTCAATGCCATCGCCAGTAACTAATATATCACCAAGACATTAACGTATAAAACTAGATACATAACATCAGTCCTTTCTTTTAACAAACAAAGACGGATGAAGATCGAGACTGACTACAGAATCTCTAAGCATGGCAAACCAATTCTGTGGCTGTTGCACAGTTGAGAAACCAAGTGAGTACTGTCAGTGCTCTGTTACTCAAAACTCTGAGGTTGAACCATTTAAACCTCCTCAGTCCTCACCAATAGTCACTAAGAAAGGCGTTGTTAAGGTCAAGCTGTCAAATTTGCCACTTACAACAAAGGTTAGTAAGATGTGTGCGGACTACCCTTAGCGACTAACCGGGCCTTACAACAATCAACCGTCCCATCTGGATTTCGCTTTACTTTGGAAGCCATTTGCAATCAGCTGGCTTCTGACCTTGAGGCAGTGGTTCCAACATCCAAGTGCCGTCAGAAATTAAAGCATTATACTCAGTTACAACAGCTTCTCGCCAAATTTCATTACTCTGCGTCTTCAAATGTTGGTGGCATATCGTCACTCACAGTAGTGTGAAAACATTTTGGACCAAAACCCCAGCTTTACTCCTTGTAACCATGAGAAGCGATTTATCATGTAAACTATACAGCACCTTGGGCCTTAAGGATTCCGCCATCAAGCTGAGCTATGAGAAATTTTGGGCCGAAATTGTTGTTCTTTTCAACATCCAGGGATTTCAATCTCAATCTCAATCTCAACTATGACTTTCCAGATATTATGTACTTAAATGCATTTTAATACATTATTTGTAGATTATTGTAATAATAATGATGTCAATTAAATAAAAATTCAATGGACAAAATTAATTTCATAGCAAACAATTGTTGATAAGTTATAACTGCATTAAATGCATTCCAATATAATTAAATAGAATGTAGAAAACAAATTATATACATTATTAAGGGAATTGTTCGAGGCTTTTCTGTATTTAATAATTACATTATATTTTAACTAAATTCAAAATCCAATGAAACTGAGATTTCAAACGAAGGAAAAGATCGGGTAATGTTATTTTATTCCTCCACAAAATCCTTAAGGCATTAAATTTCTTAGCGTTGGACCGTTAGTATTTAGACAAGTACAAGATCCTGTTTTCAAGGTTAGTTCGTGTAAAAACATTCATGTACAATGTAATAGAAAATCCCATTGAAAACAGTAGCCCCAGTGGACATTCCAACAGACAAATATCACCTTTTAGCGTCAACACTCGACCCATTTTCCGCCTCATTTCCAGTTGAAATAAATGGCCGCCATGACTGATGCACACTGATTAGCTTGCAATAAATATTTTTAGAAATTTCAAACAGTTAAATGTCAGGCTCTCGTAGCTCAGTTGGTTAGAGCACCCGTTTAGTAAGCGGGAGGTCTTAAGTTCGACTCTCAACGAGAGCAAGACTTAAAAATTTTTCGCTTCTTTTTTAACAAAAAAAAATGTGTCAAATGCTGAGTCAGCAAGAAAGCCAACAACAGACACTCTACAGATTATCTAGCCCAAAGCAAGCAGACAGCGTGGGACCCATTTTCTTGATGATCGAAATGATCACATGTCCGCCACGCCACAAACCTCGATGTATCTATGCCGTCCATTTTGACTAATTCGGTGGGTTGAGATACAGCGAAATGATCGCAGTTTGTACCCGCATTGTGTTACGTTCGATATCAACCGTCAGATGTTTTTGCAAACATAGCCGATTAATCCATTTCGTAAGCTAAAATGGAAGCGCACAGTCTAAGATGTCTGTGGGTTTCCCATCCATTTCACTTTTGGTTAAAATACTGAAGTCTCCCAAATTAAATTAGATGCTTTTGTTTTTGTCCCTATAGCTCTTATGCCCCTTCAACTTTTTCATAATTGCCTTTTGTGATGTAGGTTATCAAATAGGATTTTTTTTTAAATTTCATTATACGTTTTAATTATATCTTCTCTTTTTGACATAATATTTAGAATTATTTATAACCTCTCTGTAACACCCCTAACCCTTATCCGTCGCCAGAATAGGGTTACGGAGTATTACCGGACTTTTTAGATCAAATACAAACATCTCATATCATTTAACATACATAACAGAAACTATTCATAAATCATTCATATTGTCCTTTGTATGAGCCATTGAGGCCCAAAATATGCGTTAGAAATAAATAGGGACTAAACCGGAAACTCAGAGAATTTTTCGTAAAATTTCAAAAATTTTCTTAGGTGCAGGGGACACACGCCCGTGTAGCTCACACAGCCAAGAGACACGCCCGTGTCTTAGGCCGAGTGGGCATTCGATGTGAGGCACACAGTCGTGTCCCAGCCCGTGTCCATACCCGTGTAACTCTCTGACTTGGGTCACACGGCCAAGCCACACGCCTGTGTGCTAGGTCATGTGATATGAAATTAAGGTGCGGGGGTTACACGGCCATGGCACACGCCCGTGTGCTAGGTCGTGTGAAAATACCTGGACATTCTGTTTCTCAATTTAAAGGATGTAGGGGACACATGGCCAGACCACACACCCATGTGCTAGGCCGTGTGTCACACACAACTGAGACATACGCCCGTGCCTCTACTCGTGTGGACGAAATTAGGCCATTTTAAGGCCATATTTCACACCCATTCTTTATTTCAACCTAAACACCAAATTTCATACTTATAGGCCATAACAAAACTTTCAATACAACCAATTCTTAGCTCTAAAAATGTCATATAATCATATATATCCTAACATTCTAAACTATACATTAATCAATTCATACATTTGATTACCTATATCAACCATGTTTTACCAACTCATTCGTCAACATGCTTAAAAACTATCCATCAATTAGCCACATCTATACATATATCAAGCATGATAAAACTATATATATATAAGTTGATTTGAAATATAAACAAAATGTAATTATTAACATTTATACAATTCAATCCAACCCTATATATGCCATATAAATCATAATGTACATTGCAAAAACTATCGGAATGAGCTGAATAGTGTGACTTGATGTGCTGATCCGATCTCCCGACCTCACGATAATATACAAGGACATTAAATAACACAAGTAATGAAGCTTAGTAAGTTCGATGGTTAAAAGTAAATCTTACCAAACCTACTATAACAAATCAATTAAGTAAATCATTCAATGTACACTTCCTGCCACATCACAACATCAATTGATCATTTTACTTATTTCAGATCAATACCAATAATAACCATAAGTCTTCCAATATAAAATTCATATGTCACTTACTAAGTTTTACTGAATTGGAGAATCGCTTACGAATATGAGTACATCGTTTTCAAAAGCCCGAAGGCTGAACTGAAGCTCATGAGAGCTAAACGGAAACTCGTAAGAGTTGAATGGAAGCTCGTAAGAGCTGAACGGAAACCCATAAGGGTTAAACAGAAGCTCAATAGAGCTGAACGGAAACTCATATGAGTTAAACAGAAGCTCGTAAGAGCTAAACGGAAAGTAAACACGAAAGTTCGCAACAAATGCTGAACTTTGGTTTATTTGGGTAATTTGCCGTTAATTCTTCCTTTGCTATCGTTCGCCACACAACGATTGTACTTAATCCCGCGTTCCATTTAAATCCGGATATTCACTTCAAATTTATAATTTAACAATATTCCATTTTTCAATAATATACTAAATACATAATATCATTCATCAATTCAATATAAGTATTAAAATTTAACCATAAGAACTTACCTGGGTTAAATTGTAATATTTGTAGAAGTTTAGGGACTATTCTGTTAATTTCCTTTTTTTCACGAGTATCTATGGGCTTCTGAAATATAAAATTATTCATTCATTAATGTATATTTCAGTTCTAATTCACTTCACAATTAATAACCCTCAATTTTTAAAATTACACAATTACCTTAACTTTTACAATTTTTGTAATTTAGTCCCTTACTAAGTAGTCTATCAAATGAACTGATTTTTCTCAATTGACAATTTATCTAAATATTCTAGGCTATCATACAACCCTTGGTAAACAGAATTTAATACCAAACCCTAATATTTAATCTTTTCACAATTTAGTCCTAAAATCAATATCTATCAAAATTATTATGTAAAATCATCATACAAAAAAATTAAAGCTCTAAATTCATATTATTTCATCAAAAAAATCCAGTATTCATCAATGGTAACTTTCTAAATTTCCAATAAAATCAAAAATTAATGAAATAGTTAGTTGGACCTAATTGTAAAAGTCTCAAAAACATAAAAAAAATTCATGAAAAGGGCAAGAATTGGACTTGCTTGAAAAAAAAATATGAAAAACCAGCTGAAAGGTCCTCTTATGGCGTTTTTGGACTGAAAATTAATGAAGAATTGTCTAGAATTCAATTTGGTCATTTGTTTTTTTTTTAATTTCAACTAATTTACCATTTTGCCCTTAATTCACTTTATTTTATTATTTTTTTCACACTTATGCCGCCTCAGCCCTCCCAAATATGTCTATTTACCCTTTTAGTCCTCCTTCATTTACCACTTGGCTATTTAATCACTATTTCTTTAATTAGCAAATTTTGCATCTTTTTCAATTTAGTCCTTTTTAATTAATCAACTATCAAAACGTTAAAATTTTCTAACGAAACTTTAATACTACCTTAATGACACTTCATAAATATTTGTAAAAATATTTATGGCTTGGTTTATAAAATCGAGGTCTCGATACCTCATTTTCTAAACCATTTAACCTAATAAATCCTTATAAAACACAAATTACTAATTCAAAAAAAATCTTCCTAAAATCACATTTGACTCGTAAATACTAAATAATAAAATTTACGAGCTTACTCATTGGATTTAGTAGTCTTGAACCACTTTTTTCGACACCACTGAAAATCAGCCTGTTACACCTTCCTCAACTCATAAATAAGAGGATAAGGTGCTTCAACACACTTAAACCCACGCCCTCTTATAATGACAACAATGCACATACCATTCGAACTAAGACTCGATCGACATTAACGGATTCTAATATCTAAATTCAAGTATGTTATCTATAAAAATAAAGCATATTCAAATATCTATTATTAAAAAAAATTAAAATGTATTTATATTAAAAAATGTTGTCATAAATATAAGTTTAAAAATGGTATACTTTGAGTTAGGTAAGTATTTTTTTAAGTTTTGAATAACGAGTTTAATTGTTATTGGGTTGGTAATTTAATATAAATATAAATATATATAATAATTATTTAATATATATAATAAATATAATTTTTTATAATATAATATATTCGGGCCAAAAAGTCTTGCTCAAGACTTTACCCAAACCCATTTTTTGGATGGGAACCTTTGAATTTGAACTAGGTCTACACACAAGTGAAGACTATTAAATTTATTTATTACTTTTTGTCGATTAAGTCTTAGCTTGATTGGCATAAGTATTGTTGCAAATGCAAGAGGACGTGGTTGTAGTGCGCTGAGGTAAATTATCCTCCTATTTATGGATTGAAAAAGAATTATAAGTATTGTACGGGGATAATAAGAAAATTGTTTAGTTACAAATGAGTGGTATTGGAATTCAAATTCACATTGCTGCTCATGTGTTGATATTTTTATGCATATTGATTTGTTTTTCATCCCATCAGTTTGGTATGCCTTTCATACAATGTGTATTCAATCAATGCGCTTTTTCATTATTATTACCAATATTTTCATTTTCTGCTTTACTATTTAAATATAATATTCTACCCTCGATGGTTACCGTTTAACTACCAGTTGATTACAGAACAGTGGTGTGTTAAATTTCTATATTTGTCGTTTATTTTGGGGTACAGAATAAAACCTGTTTCCTTTTCATTCTTTATTTCACACGCACCTTCCTATTTTTATTCAACTCTTCATTTTACAATTTATTAATTGCACCTTTTTAACATATTTCTAGTACTACTATTATTATCCATCTGATCAACGGTGATGAATTATTTTGTGGGTAATTTATCAAAAAAGCCTTTTTTTTTAAATTACCGAAATGGGCTGGGTAATTTATTATTTACCAGAATGGGTCATTTCTGGCAAATCGCGTCCACGTCAGCGCGATGTCAGGGGACGTGCCAGGAAATCGCGACCACGTCAACGCGCTCGTGGACACGATTTGTTGCCACGTTAGCAAAGCGCGCTGACATGGCCGCGACTTGCCCAACGCGTGAACAGTGCAACAAATGAAATTTCATGTATATAGTTGCACTAAATTATTTAAATTATTTATAATACCTAAATTATCCCTATTTATTTGTTATATTACATAAAATACTCCTTTGAAAATACAAAACATTATAATAGCTAATTTAAAATTTATTCTCCACAACTAATGAAAATCATTTAAAATACTAAAACTAGATCTATCTGAACAAACTATAAGAAAATCCCTGGAATGCTGTGATTTCTTCGTCTTCAACGAAAGATCTCGAGAACGATCACGGTGAGGAAAGCTTGTGCTTAATGAGGAAGCAAATTTGGACACTCGGAATTATCTAACAATTATGCAGAACAGTAGTCGTCTTTCTTCACAGCTGAAACATCATCCCTAGAGCCGACATTGATGGTTTGTCCCTTGGGCAATGTTGTTTGATCATTCCCTCCTTCGAGTGCTTTTCGACTGATCACATGATGTATTTGAGTTAGTACTTCAGTGAATGCATGATCAACATTTGTAGATTCAAGGGCAGATGTTTTCATAAAGAAGCGCGTACACGTGGGCGCGACTTATCTGTTTACTTTTTTCTCCAAAACCTTAAAAATCCTAAAAACCTTAAAACCCTAAACCCTAAAATCCAAAAACCTACAAGTTAAGAAATCGCGACCACGTCAGCGCGCTTTGCTGATGTGGCAACAAATCGCGTCCACGAGAGGGCGATTTGTTGCCACGTCAGCAAAGCGCTCTGATGTGGCCGCGATTTCCTGGCACGTCCCTTGACATCGCGCTGACGTGGACACGATTTGCCAGAAAATGGCCCATTCTGGTAAATAATAAAATAATGGGCCCATTTCGGTAAATTTATAAAAAAAAAGCTTTTATTGGTAAATTAGCCTTACTTTTTCACATTATAATATCATAACCCCTCAGCTACCCCATTCGTTTCCTACAAATCATACTCTTTTATTATTAAGGTTACAAAAATGAAAACAAAATCTCACTTCTCTGTTATTTGTTTTAACTTATCTTTAGTCCCTGTACTCTTCAATTCTTATAATTTAATCTCTTACTTTTAATTTTAAAAACCTAGTCTTCTATTTGTTTGGTTCTAAAAAAACTAATTGGACCGAACAACCTTGGTTGAACTTCTGTCATTTATGTGTTAGATAAAAATTCTTCAAATAAGTATTGCTATTCAAACCTGATTAAATTAGCCGATCAAAGTAATTGAATCGAAAATCGTTTAATATGTCAGTTTGGATAAAGAAATTGAAACTAACCTCTAAACGAATCACTTAGAATTGATAAAAATAGAAATCGAGTAAAAAAAACTAAGTTATAAAACTTTCATTTAACTTTTACAATTTTTTAATTGTTGTTGTAGAACCGAAAATATTATGCTTTGAATGGTTGGGTTTTTAAACAAGGTAAGCCGAGGGTTTAAATTCTTGAACTTGAAAGAGTACAAGGACTAGAGTAGAGTTAGACCCGTTAAATTTGAACAGTCAAACGAGGTTCTTTTGTCGTTGATTAATTAAAGTTTTTAAATTAAGGGAAAATAATAAGAGATAATAATGAGATACCCTCTCTTATAACACTCCCATATCCTAAAACTCACTTTAGTTCACTTCACTCTTTCACTTCACTCTTTATCAATGGCTACTTTACTCTACAGTTTTCTTCCTTTGCTTGTTCTTTTATTTTTCTCTAATTTTCTGAAATCATTTTCCACTAATGAAACCGTTAAAACCTTCATCTTTCGTGTAGGTTCTCAATCAATTTCGTTTATTTTCCCCACACATTATCATTGGCATACTTCTGAGTTTGCTGAGCCAACTCGAATCCTCCATACCTATGACACCGAAACCCATGCTGCTTCCCTCAGTAACCACCCTTCAGTGCTTACTGTTTTCGAAGATCGCCGCTGACAACTTTACACCACTCGCTCCCCTCAGTTCCTTGGCCTGCAGAACCAACACAGGCTTTGGTCGGATTCTGATTATGGTTTTGACGTTATAACCGGAGTTTTTGACACCGGAGTCTGGCCCGAAAGGCGAAGCTTTGCAGACACGAATCTTGAACCAATTCCTGCCATTGGAAGGGAGTTTGCCAACTTGGAGCTAGATTCATTGCTAAAAACTGTAATTGCAAACTCATTGGAGCAAGATTCTTCTCTAAAGGTCATGAAACGGCGATGAGATAGGGTGGTCCAATCGATAGGATCAACGAAACAGTCGAATTTATATCGTCAATAGATGCTAACGGTCACAGGACCCAAATGGCCTCTACGGCCGCTGGAAGACATGCATTTTGGGCCAGCATGAGAGGTTACACTACCGAAATAGCGAAAGGCATAGCCCCAAAAGTGAGACGCAATTTACAAGATATGCTAGAAAAGCTCAGGTTGTTTCGACTCTGACATTTTAGCCGCTTTCGATGCCGCTGTCAACAATGGCGTCGACGTAATTTCAATTTCTATCGGTGGAGGAGATGAAATATCCACTCCATATTATCTTGACCCATCGCAATCGGAGTATACGGTGTGGTTTCGCGAGTGGTATTTGTTTCATACTTGACTGGAAACAATAGACCTAACTTAATGTACATTACCAATCTTGCTCCCTGGTTGGTCACTGTTAGAGTAGGAACAATCGACCGAAACTCCCACTAATGTTATCCTCGATGATGGGCGGAGGTTAAACGGCGTTTCGTTGTACTCCAGTGAGCAGTTAAAAGGAAAGATGTATCCTTTGGTTTATCTTGGAAATCTGGAGTACTTTCAGCTTCTTTATGCATAGAGAATTCACTTGATCCAAATGTTGTTAAGGGAAAAATTGTAATCTATAATCGAGGGAGTAACCCAAAGGTGGCTAAAGGCATGGTTGTGAAGGAAGTTGGTGGTGTCGGCATGATTCTTGCCAATGGTGCTTCAAATGGTGAAGGTTTGGTCGGCGGTGCCCTTCTTTTACCCGCTTGTTCTCTCGGGTCAGACGAAGGAGATTCCGTGAAATCATATGTTTCATCGTCCCCGAATTTGACAGCTACCATTGATGTTAAGGGTACTATGATCAGCATCAAGCCAACTCTAATTGTGGCTTCCTTTTTGCTAGAGAACCCAATGGGTTAAACCCTGAAATTCTCAAGCCAGATTTGATTGCTCATGGGGTTAACATTTTGGCTGCTTGGACTGATGATGTTGGCCCAACTGGCTTAGACTCTAATCAAAGGAAAACAAAGTTTAACATCCTCTTAGGAACCTCCATGGCTTGCCCTTATGTTAGTGGTACAGCAGCATTGCTGAAATCTGTACACCCTGATTAGAGTCTAGCCGCAATTCGATCTACTATGATGACTATTGCTAGTATAACTGATAATAAGAATCAGCCGATGATTGATGAAGCAACCGGGAAGCTATTAACTTCTTATGATTTTGGTGCTGGGCATCTAAATCTCGATTGAGCAATGGATCCGAGACTCATTTATGACATTACTAACCATGACTATAAAAGCTTCTTGTGTGCTATTGGTTATAATCCTAAGTTAGTACAAGTAGTTACACGGTCTCCGGCAGTTTGTTCTAGAATATGGTGGCCAATAATGTTTCATAGTGGAGGGGGACCTTTTAGCTAGCATTGTGAAGAAACAAAATTGGTGGGTCGACCACATTCAATTTGGAGTCATACATCTAACTATTGTCTAATAAGACGTGTTGAAATGAAAACCTTCTTGGGGTTTGCCTTCATCAGTACCATGAAATAATGCTTATAGAGTAGGCGATTTCTAGTTCAATAAAACTCTAAGTTTTTATGTAATAGATAAAGTACAGAGTAAATAAATATTGGGCCACTTTTCTTTATTTTCTTTTCCTTCTGCTTGGATAGGAAAGCTAAAAAACAGCCATAAATTAAGGGAATTTCTTAGTACTTGTTTGGCATATGAAGAAGCAAACACCCTACACAAATTTAGACTGTGGGTCCTTGTAACACCCCTAACCCTTATCCATCACCAATTTTGGATCATCATCTTGCAACTCTCGTATCCGTTGAAAGAACTAAGGTTTCATTCTCAACTCTGCTACTACAGATTCATCCTTATTAAGAGTTAATTGAGGATAATTCTTCTCATGTGGTTTTAATTATCGAGAAGCATAGGCCACTACTTTTCTTAACTACATCAATACACAACTCAAACCATTCAGAGACGCATCACTATAAACAACACATGGTACACCTGATTCTGGCTGAGTCAAGACCTGAGCTTCTGTTAAAATTTTCTTCAACTGATCAAAACTCTGTTGACACTCATTGGAACAAACAAATTCTATGCTTTTCTGTAGTAATCGGGTTATCGGTGAAGCAATCATTGAAAATTTCTTAACAAATCGGTGGTAATATCCTACTAAACCCAGAAAACTTCGCACTTCTGTTATATTCTTTGGAGTTTTCCAATTTACTACTGCAGATACTTTGCTCAAATCCACTCGAATTCCTTCAGCTGACACAATATGACCCAAAAATTTGACCTCATGAAGCCAAAATTCAAATTTACTAAACTTTGCATACAACTGTTTCTCCCTCAAGGTTTGTAGCACAATTCTCAAATGTTGTTCATGCTTGGTTTCCGTCTTGGAATAAATTAGTATATCATCAATAAGTACAACCACAAATCTATCCAAATAAGGTTAAAAAATTTGATTTATTAAATCCATGTAAGCAGTAGGAGCATTGGTCAAATCAAATGGCATTACCAGAAATCATAGTGACCATATCGAGTTCTGAAAGCAGTCTTCGGCACATCACACTCTTTAACCATCAACTGATAATACCCAAATCTGATATCTATCTTTGAAAATACTACAACATCTTTCAGTTTGGTCAAACAAATAATCAATATTGTTTTAGCTTTGATTCAGAATTTCAAATATCAAGAATGTATACTTAAAATGCCTCATTACCTTTACGCAACAATCTCTGAGCAGAAAAAGTTGAAATAATTTTAACAGTATCATTCGGATTCTCAAAATTAACTGAAATATCTTCTCCTGTCTAACATTTCAAATTAATTTGTTTCTCTCTACAATTCACTACAGTGCCATGCTTCGTTAACCAATCCATTCCCAAAATGACATCAAATTCTCAAAAAGGTAGTAACATCAAATCAGCAGGGAATTCACAGCCTTTTACTTTTAGTGGACAGTTTCAACACACTAAATTAACTATTACACTTTGGCCTAATGGATTAGTGACTTGAATATCATAATCAGTAAACTCAACAGACATTTTCTTTTCTGTTACTAATGTAGTGTAAATATAAGAATACGTGGATCCAGAGTCAATCAATACATACACAATAGCATCAAAAAGATAGAATGTACCAGCTATTACGTCCGAAGCTGTAGCTTCCTCCCTCGCTCGAATAGCACAAGTACATGCAGGTGCCCTAGCCTCTGACCGGGCAGTAGAATCTCTCATACTTGAATAAGTAGTCCCAATGACACTATTTTGACCTGAACGTTTACTTCTTTGGGAAGTGGCCATCTGTTTCTCTTTCTGCTCTTCTTCCTCTTTTTGCAATTAAGGGCAATCTCGAATAAAATAATTAATGGCTCCACATTTATAACAAGCTCCTGCCTTGCCTTTACATTCACCGAAGTGATTTTTCCCACAATTTTTACATTTGGGCTTAAGAACATTTTGCACACTACCCACACTAGCCGTAGGTCTAATAGCCATCCCGTAATCTTGTTGAGTCACTTTATTCTTATTTGATCATTCCGGCATTAGAGTGGCTCAACTAAAATCATCTCTAGACTTTTTAACCGGAATTGTTGGAAATGACTTGGAGGAACTTCTCTTGTAAGATTATTTATTCATTTTGTCTCTCTGTATTTTTTATTATATACCTCTTCCAATTTCTAAGCACGATCTGATAAAATGATAAATTCTCGTATTTCTGTGCCCCCAATCATCATTCTGATTTCATCATTCAATCCTTCCTCAAACTGAATACACATTTCTTATTCGGTTGGTACAATTTCTTGGGCATATCTGCTAAGGTATAAAAATTCCCTTTCATACTGGCTACTAATTGATTGCCTTATCGCAAATCAAGGAATTCCCTCTTCTTTTTGTCTAAATACCTTTTGCCGACATATTTCTTTTTAAATTCACTCTAAAAGAATTCCCAAGTGATTTTCTCTTTCGGCACCACGGCCACTATAGTCATCTACCAATTATATGCTTTCTCTTTCAGTAAAGAAACAACACATCTCAAATAATCATTTGGGGAACAAGCCATTTCTTCAAAAACTCTTATTGTGTTCTGAAGCTAGTCTCAGCTTTGACAGGATCATCATCTGACCTACCTCGAAATTTTTCGACCCCACATTTTATAAGTTTTTCGATTGAAGTACATTTACTGGATTTAATCACTAGAGGAGGTGCAGGTGCTACCGGAGGTACTTCGAACAGCGCAGTAGGGGAGGAAGTTGTTGAGCCTGGTTTCTTTCTTGCATAAATTCATTAAACCATTGATTCATAAACCCATAAAACATGTTTTTAAGTTCTTGTTCTTGAGCCGGAAGAATTGAGACGTTACTGCTTGTCCCATGTTCAGATGTCTGTACTCTACTACTGACCTCATTATGTTCAGCATGTTCAGATCTTTCTGACATCTTTACAATCTATAAGAAAAACAAGGGTTAAATCAGATCATCACACTATCACAGATTTATGACATATATTTCTAGACATTTCATATACTGCATTCATTTTGAGAATTGACTAAACTGAAGCTCTGATACCACTAAATGTAATACCCCTAACCGTTATCTGTCATCGGAATAAGGTTATAGAGCATTACCAAACTTTACGAATTAAATACGAACATTTCCCAACCTTTGTTACACATACTAAGAATCAATCATATAAAACTCATATTGTCCCTTAAATGGACCCTCGAGGCCCACTATTCACTTTAGAAGTGAATCAGGATTAAACCGAGTACTTAGAGAATTTTTCCCAAAATCTCAAAAATTTTCTTAGGAGTAGAAGACACACCCCCGTGTGGCTGGCCGTGTGGCTGACACACGGTTGAGACACACGCCCGTGTATCTGCTCGTGTGGACGAAAATAGGTCATTTTAAAGCCTCTTTTCTCACCCATTTTGAAATTAACCTGCACTCAACATTTACATACATCAATATATCCCAACCAAGAAATCAATACAAACTAAAACATGTTCTCAACATGACATAACATCACAAATATTTCATTTACTTATACCTACCTATTTAACTCATTTCATTGATTTATCAAATTCTACTACTAATTACATAAACATACATACAATATATATCATTCACAACCACATTTCAAATTATATCATTGCCAATTCAACCCTAAACATGCCATATAAACCAAAATTTACATTGCAAAAACTACTAGATTAAACTGGATAGTGTAGCTTGATGTGTTGATCCGATCTTCCGACTACACGTTAATCTATAAGAACATTAAACAACACAAGGAAGCTTACTGAAGCTCAGAAAGTTTAATAGGTTAAATATTGATCTTACTGAACTTAATATAATATAATAAATTAAATTGTAAATAAATCATACATTTCTCTCTGTCAAATACAATATAATCAATAAACACACTTCCTTCAGACCAATATCAATAATAATCTATAAATGTTTCAATTCAATCACATAAGTCTCTTACCATTTCTTACTGAATCAAAGAGCGGCTTACGGATATGAGTACATCGTTCTTTTTGTGCCATAGTCCAACTATGGTCTTACACATGTATTGCTATGACCCTGCCATGGTCTTACTTTGTAGTGCCATAACCCGATTATGGTCTTATCATCAGAATGCCATAGCCCAACTATGGTCTTACACATGTATATATATTGCCATGGTCCAACCATGGTCTTACGTTCAAGGTGCCATAACCCAGTTATGGTCTTTTCATTAAAATGCCATAGCCCATCTATGGTCTTACATTTAAGAACTACCATGGTCCAACCATGGTCTTATCCGTTAATTCATTCTTTGCCACGGAACGATCGTACTCAATCTTGTGTTCTACTCATTTTAAACATTCAATTCAATTTTCATACTTTTACAATAATCTTAATTTCAACAACAAAATATGAATAAATATATTATACCATTCCTAAATTAACAAATAATAATTAAAGTTTAACCATATGAACTTACCTGGGTTTGATTGTAAAATCGATAATAGTTTAGAGACTACTCGGCTAATTTCTCTTTTTATTGTTGATCTACAAGCTCTTGATTTAGAATGTAAATTTTTTTATTCCTTAGCATATATTTCAATTTCAGTCCACTTCACAATTTCTACCCTTTAAAATTTGAAATTACACAATTACCCTAACTTTTATAATTTTTCAATTTAGTCCCTTACCAATTAGCTTATCAAATGAGTTAATTTTTCTCAATTAACACTTTATCTAAATATTATAAGCTATTACACAGCCTTTCTATTGAAATTTCTTGATAAAATCATCATATAACAAAATTAAAGCTTCAAATTCATGTTAATTCATTATAAACATCCATAAACCATCAATGGTAACTTTCAAAATTACCCATAATATCAAAAACTAATGAAATAGATAATTGGACCTAATTGTAAAAGTCTCAAAAAGATAAAAATTTCAAGAGAAAAGCAAGAATTAAACTTAAATGAAGTAAAAATATAAAACCAGATTAATAAGCTCTCCAATGGCTATTTTTGGCTAGGAATTGAAGAAGAGTTGCCTAGAAATCTTTAAATTTCCTTTTTAAGCTTAATTTCACAAAATTTACAATTTTGCCCTTAAATCACCTAATTCCAAGATTTTTTTTTACTTATGTCACCTCAGCCATTCTCTGGGTGTCTAATTTCCCTTTTAGTCCTCCCTAATTTACCATTTATGCTATTTAATGACTTTAGCAAGTTTTGCACCTTTTTCAATTTAGTCCTTTTTAATTAATTAACTATCGAAACGATAAAATTTTCTAACGAAACTTTAGTAATACCTTAATGACACTCCGTAAATATTTATAAAAATATTTACAGCTTAGTTTATAAAATTGAGGTCTGGATACCTCGTTTTCAAAACCAATTAACCTAATAATTCATTCTAAACTCAAGTTACTATTTCACAAATCTTTCTAAAATCACATTGAACTCGTAAATACTAAATAATAAAATTTACGAGCTTACTTATCAAAATTGGTGACTTCAAATCACCATTTTCGCTACCACTAAAAATTTAGGCTGCTACAGCCCTATCCTATGGTACAAACTAAAGAGTTTATGGGGAAAAGAGTTTGATTGCAACTTGTTTTCCTTTTGCTTTTATGAGAGGAAAAAAGTTTAGGCAAGGAGGTTAACTCAATCTAAGATTAGGGTATACCACCAAGTGAAAATGCATGTTCGAATCTTGGAGACAACATTGTTGAGAAAAGTAACAACAAATCCCAAACATAATTCAAACTGATGATATGACTCAATCTCTAATATTTATCATGATATTAAGAAATACTCACCAACTAAATCAATTCATTTGACTATTACAACTTATTTTTTAACTTTTGTGTTTTGCTTCTAACATTTATATCAGTTGATTAATCATTTAACTTCTAATAAGTCAAAATCTTCTTCAACAATTCATTTGAATTTATTGAATAATTGACTCAATATTGAATAAAATGTATACATATATATAAATAAAAATAGAATGTCAGTAGTGACAATATATCGCAAAGAAAAGAGAAATAAAAATAAAAAACACATAGATTTTTAAGTGGAAACCCTTTCGGGAGAAAACCATGGGCAGAGGAGAAGAAATTCACCATGTTGAATTCGGATGATTACATGAGGAGTAGACTATGTCTATTTATAGGCTTGTAAAACCATATTCTAATAGGAGTGTAGTAAGATTGAAACACCTTATTCTAATCAATATCAAATAGATGAAGCTTAATAAGGTTTTAAAAACCTTATTCTAAAATAAAATAAAAGAAGTGTAGTTCTATATGGATTTTACTTTTATTTTATTTTACCACTGTATTTCATTTAAATAAGGATTCGAGTCACTTAATTCTAACAATCTCCACATTGACATGAATTCTCAATGAACAAGTTCTTCATCGCGAACTCTCAATGAACAAGTTCTCAACAATGAACACCAACCAAGTCTAAGCAATACTCAAACTTGGTTATAGGAAGTGACTTAGTCATCATATCTGTAGGATTTCCTTAAGTACTAATTTTGCTCACAACAATATCCCCACGAGCACAAATATCACGAACAAAATGATAACGAACATTAATGTGTTTTGTTCTATCATGAAACATTTGATCTTTTGTAAGGAAGATGGCACTCTGATTGTCACAAAATACTGTACTAATTTGAACGTCTTCATTGAGTTCACTAAAGAGTCCCATCAACCGAATAGCTTCTTTACAAGCCTCAGTAATCGCCATGTACTCAGCTTCAGTGGTAGACAAAGCGACTATAGTTTGCAAAGTGGCTTTCCAACTGATTGCACAACCTCCGATTGTAAAGACAAAACCTGTAAGAGATCTTCTTCTATCAAGATCTCTAGCAAAATCAGCATCAACATACCCAATGACTCTATCTCTAGTTCTTCCAAACTATAAGCAAACATCAGTAGTACCTTGTAAGTATCTTAAATTCCACTAAACTGCTTTCCAATGTTCTTTACCGGGATTCATCATGTATCTGCTAACTGCACTGACTACATATTATAAATCAGATGATGAGATTGAGTACATGTCACATGTTCCATACTCTAGTGTAGTGGGATCTCTCATGTTAATGGACGATATGGATTTTATCAAGAGGGTTAACCGCTTTTTTAACCTTGAGAGGGAGGTCATTCAGAACCCGCTGGCTCCAGAACCAGCGGAAGTTCCCCACACCGATCCCCAGCAAGAACAATGTGAGGCACTTCGAAGTGCCATTCACACTTTGATTCTTGAGCAAGTTCGGGAACATTGTGAGAAGGGGAAAAGGCAGCTGTCCATTCACTTTCCGAAAATGGCAGAAAGAGACTCCAGTGCCGCAGAAAACATTATGTCTCGCGATCTGGAAATATCTACGGAGATGGATACTGAAACCCCCCACAGATAGGTGGAGGAGAAAAAGGAGAACCCTAATGAATCCCTTAAAATTTTATAGGAATTTTTTACGCCGCTATTGAAATAACCTTTTTGGCTATATTTTCGGCTACTCCGCTCATTTCATAAAGTATTCTACCCGGTTTAACGACAGCTACCAAATACTAGGGAGATCCTTTCCCCGAACCCATACGTGTTTCTGTAGGTCTTACCGTAACGGGTTTGTCTGGAAATATATGTACCCATATTTTTCCACCACGGCGTACATTTCGTGTCATTGCGCGGCGCCCCGCTTCTATTTGTCTAGATGTAATCCAAGCGGGTTCAAGTGCTTGAAGAGCATATCTACCGAAACAAATCCGATTACCTCGATATGATATCCCCATCATTCTTCCTCTATGTTGTTTACGAAATCGGGTTCTTTTGGGGTTATAGTTGATGGTTGTTGTTTATGAATTCCATCTCTACTACAGAACTGGACATGAGAGTTTCTCATCCAGCTCCTCGCAAAAAAAAATGACTAAAAAGATATTTAATTCTTAATCTTAAGATATACAGGTAGTTAATGAATATCTTGGGATTCTTTGCTTTGCGATTTTATCTGATCTATTAGAAATTTGTATATCTTGTTTGGATCTATTGGATATATATAAGTATAAGGAATTAAACACGGATTCTATTTCTAGATAATGTCTTATCTTGGATTTGTTATAATGTCTTAGTCTTTATTTGATTGTTCAATTTTTGTCGATCTGAATCTGGTATGATAAACCTTTTGGATCTTATTAACCAAAGAGAGACGACTTTGCACTATAGCTAGCTCAGCACCAATCACCAATCCCCAAGGAATTCTAAGAATTCTTGTTATACATTCGTTCCAACCCTCAATTCTCTTTTCTAGGTTCATCGATATTGAATCAATCGAACGCACTTCTAACACTTGTTCCATTTTTGGAAGACCCTGCGTTATATCACCAGATCTCGATTTTTCATATATAAATGTAACTAGCGTATCTCATTCGTAGTTTAATTTTATTTTGATGAATAAAATAAAAATAAAATTTTATTTAATAAAGAAATATTTAATTTTAGTTGTACTTTCTACTACTATGTTACTAAATACAGAAATATTTTCAAAACAAAAATGTTAATGGTCCTAGATTATTGGTTAACAGAGAATCAAAGTCGATGTACCAATGAATCACGAAATGCTATGGTTCTATAATATGATTTTAAAAACTTATTCAAAAGTAAATCGCGGGATCATGGACTCTTTTCTTTCCTAGTTATAATGAAAAAAAGTACAACTGGGTGAATCCAGCCTATTCTTGAAATAAACAACTCGCACACACTCCTTTTCCAAAAAAGATCAATACACCAAGGACTAAACTTAGATTTATTGGATTTGTTGCTAAAATATCGATATTAACCCCGAAACTCCCGGCGGATGGCCAGTGACCCAAGGAAACGAAAGAATCGGTTACATTTTTCATATGATCACTTATTTTATTTTAGATAGACTAAAAAAAACAGAACTTTGTATTATATCGCTTTGACTCCTTTTCCATTTATTCTATTCTATTTATATTATTCTAATTATTCTAATTCTATGTATTTCTTTTTTTTTGTTTTAATAAATTATTAAATTTATTATAAAATTATTCATTATTATGATTATGAATTTTCATTTACCTATGTCTAAATGGAGTCAAAAATATATTCTATTTATCTAGTTAGCTAGAAATTTAATTTTTTCTTTCAATTGAAAATTCTCAATAATAATTCTTATTAGAATTAGGGGGCAGGTTTCATGTCAATGGAAAAATACCTTATTTGTTGCAGCACTCTTTTAAAAAATAAATAAGAAATAAGTAAACAAGAAATAAGAAATAAGGGGTTCTCTTGAACTAAGAAAGGGAAGGAAGAAAGCTAGTCGATGTGATAATTCCTCATCCTCAAATTAATCCTTCCCATGGATTATTGTCCCAACGAATAATTAATTGTAGGGGTGAAATCTTGATAGAATTTGAAAAAGCGAAGAGTAAGTCCCAAGCCATAAAATAAGAAAAAAAATACAAAATTCTCATGTTTATAGGATTAAACAAAGGGATTCGCAAATAAGAGTGCCAATGCTACAACCAGCCCATAAATTGTTAAAGCTTCCATAAAAGCCAAACTAAGCAATAAAGTACCTCGTATTTTTCCCTCCGGTTGTCTCGCGATACCTTCTACAGCTTGGCCCGCAGCAATACCTTGACCAACTCCATGTCCAATAGAAGCAAGCCCGACAGCCAACCCAGCAGCAATAACGGAAGCTGCAGAAATCTGTGGATTCATGATAAGTTCCTCGCACCAAAATAAAGAAATGGTTAATGATACAATCATCCAATGAATTTTGACTTAATTATATTATTCCATCGCTAAGATTTCTGTTTATTAAATCTAAATGAGTACTAACAGGCTTAACACTCTGCATATTGAACCTACAAAAAACTTTCTCAATGTACCCCTTCTGACTTAGGTACAATTTACTTGCTTTTCTATCTCTAAGAATCTCCATACCAAGTATCTTCTTTGCTGGTCCCAAATCTTTCATCTCAAATTCTTCACTTAGTTGGGCTTTGACCTTTTTTATCTCTCCTTTATCTTCCGCTGCTATCAACATGTCATAAACATAAAGGAGTAGATACACAAAAGAACCATCACTATTTTTCTTAGAGTAAACACAACTTTCAAAGCTACTTCTTTTAAAATCATGAGAAGTCATAAATGAATCAAATCTCTTGTACCACTGTCTTGATGACTGTTTCAAACCGTAAAGGGACTTTTTTAGCAAGCAAACATAGTTCTCTTTTTCTGAGCCTATAAAACCCTCTGGTTGTTGCATGTAAATATCCTCCTCAAGTTCTCCATGCAAAAATGCAATTTTTACATCTAACTGCTTAAGCTCCAAATCATGCATGACCACAATACCAAGCAAAGCTCGAATCGAACTATGCTTCACAACTGGGGAAAACACATCTATGAAGTCCACTCCTAGAATTTGACTGTAAGCCTTTACAATAAGCCTTGCTTTATATCTGGGTTCTTCAACTCCTGGATTCCCTTCTTTCTTTTTAAACACCTATTTACAACGAACAACCTTTTTACCTTTAGGAAGTTTCACAGGATCCCATGTTCTGTTTTTGTGGAGTGATTCCATCTCCTATTGCATAGAAAACATCCACTTTTTTGAGTCTTCACAACTAACCGCCTCAGAATAATTAGATGGCTCTTGGTTTGCATCAATATCTTCAGCCACATTTAAAGCATAAGTAACTATATCAGCCTCGACATACTTCTTTGGAGGTTTAATTTCTTTTCTAGTTTTGTTTTTGATGATAAAATATTGTGGTGAAGAAGCAACTATATTCTGAATTTTTGTACTGGCTTGAGGAGTCGACTCTGTTGTAGATTCTGAATTAATCTAATACTCCACCTGTTTTTGATTTTCTTTATTGGAAGAGTCTTTAAGAGATAAGTTAGGTAGCATAACAGTTTCATCAAAAACAACTTCTCTACTAATACAAATTTTCTATTTTCAGGACACCATAACTTATACCCTTTTACACCAGCTTTATAACCAAGAAAAACACATTTAATGGATCTCGGTTCCAATTTTCCATTATTAACATGAGCATACACAGGACACCCAAATATCTTTAAATAAGAATAGTCAGCAGGATTACCAGACCATACCTCTTATGGAGTCTTTTTCTCAATGGCGACGGATGGAGATCGGTTGATCAAAAAACATGCAGTAGAGGCTACTTCGACCCAAAACGACTTCAGTAAGTTAGCATTTGGCAACATGCATCGAAATTTCTCCATGATTGTTCTGTTCATTCGTTCTGTAACGCTGTTTTGTTGTGGAGTATGAAGAATTTGTCAAGTGTCTCGTGATCCCTTCTGACTTGCATAGTTCGTTAAACTCATTAGAAAAGAACTCTAAGCCATTGTCTGTGCGGAGGTGTTTTATTTATTTTCCCGTCTATTTTTCAATTATAGTTTTCCAAGATTTAAATGTGAAAAACACATCGCATTTCTACTTTAGGAAGAACACCCAAACTTTTCTGAAAAAATCATCAATAAAAGTTAGCATATAATTAGCTCCACCTCTCGAAGGCACTCTGGATGGCCCCCACAAATCATAATGAATATACTTGTAGTGGGCCAATTAGCCTGGGCCCAATAAGACCCAATACCCAAAATCAAAATAAATAAAACCCAAACAAAATATTAAACAGTCCATGACCCATTACATATTAAGTCCGATAGACCCAATTATAACCAAACTAGGCCCCAAACCCTAAACGACCTAATCGAGCCCAAAACTAAACGAAATCAGAAAACTCTAGGGTTCCCTTCCTCTCTTCCACCGTAGCCTCCCCCATGTGTGCCCTCGGCGTGCACGACATCCGATGATGACTCCTTCACCGAGGTTGCACCAAAATGGTAAAAACTTGCTCCGTTGACCCCTCAACACCTGCAAAAGAACCAAAAAGAAACAGTAAAAAAGGCAAAAATAGCAGCAAAAAAACAGTGATAGAGATGAAGCCGAAACAGTGCAAAATAGTAGAAAAATATATTGTAAATCGGCTATATAAAAGCCAAGCAAAGATTTGTAAAGGAGAATAATAAAAAAAGGAAAATCATTTAAGGTGATTTTTCTATTTGAGATCTGTTGTTGTTTTTTTTTCCTATTTTTCTTCTTTGCATATATAAATGAAAAGAGAAAAAAAAAGTACCATCATCATCAGTGGCCCTTCGCCGTCGTCAGATCTAGGCTCAAAAGAGGGCTAGGGCTTTTTTCTTTTCCTTTTTCTTTTGGCGTCTAGGGTTAAAAGGGCTTGGCCTTTGAATGCCCCGTAAAACGCAGGCTAAAAATGCCCTTTTGCGCATTGCCGACCACCGCCGACGGTGGAGATAAGTCAACGCAAGGGCGAAACCCTAGGCCGAATTTGGATGGCTAAGGGGGGAGGCAGAGGGTGTTTGTCTGGTTTTTTTTTTTTTTGAAGTTGACTAGAATGAAATTTAGGTTTTTTTTTAGTTTTTATAGCATTTAAAACGGCGCCGTATTTGGACTTAGGGTTCAGAGGCCAAAACGACTTTGTTTTGGTCTCTGACCCGCGTGCGACCCGACTCGATTGGCCCGGATCCGTGTGTTTTAGCCTTGAGGGTTTATTTGCGCAGACAGTCCCTATGTCTTTCAAGCGCACTTCAATCTAGTCCTGTTATTTCCTTTTAAATTTAATCTCCTATTTTATTTTTGTTCCATTTTAGTCCCCATCGAAGTTGAGCGTTTTGAAGGCCTGGGGTATTTTCTTTTTTGGTCCTTCTACTTTTGTGTGCGTCACAATTTGGTCCTTCCTCTTTATTTTATTTTTGATTTTACCCCAAATCTTTGTTCTAGAATTCAAATTGGTCTTTTTGTTGTTATTTTGTCATTTTAGTAACGAATATAATTATTATTATACTTGTTTTTTTCATTATTATATTATATTAATGTTGTTCACTAATATTGTATTATTATTATTATTATTACCAAATATTTATGTATACTTTTTAATCCCAAGTTTTATTATATATATATACATATCTTTTATAATATATACATGCACATATTTTACAATCCGTACATGTCCATACACATATATTTCGTTTATATTTTATAACTTCAAATATATATGCTTACATTTTATGGTATATACATACGCGCATATTGCTAATTTTTATAAACATGTATGTATATATACTTACATATATTTCATAATTCTTATATATATCTATATACATATATACATATTTTAATTTGCGTACACATATATATGTATATATGCATACTTACATATATTTTTATATTGCATAATTTTTAAAAAAATATATATACATATTTTTTATTTTCATGAATACATACACATACTTACATGTTTTTTATATTTTCATATAATTTATATATATAACTATATATTTTTAGATATATACATACTCATGTTTTTTATGCTTTATAATTCATATATGTACATAGATATGCATATTCGTTTATATATATGTATATGCATTCGCACATTTTATAATTTATAACTTAAATATATTGATATACATACATAAATATTTTATCTTTTATTATTTGTTATTGTCGTTCTATTTGACATTTATTTTTTCATTTATTTATGTGTTCGTCATTATTTTTAGGAAATGCTTTAGTTCCCTTTTTATTTACTTATTATTTCATATATACTTGATTTGTTTTTTATGTATTTTTTTATTGTTGCTCATATTAGTTATGCTTCTATTATCATGTTCATTATCATTTTGTTATACATATGAATATTGTGTTTATTCCTACCATTTTATGTTAAATTAATTTTATTTAATGTAAATCATTGCTTTAAAATAAGAAAACTTTCGTGTTTAGATTCGAGAGGATTGAGCCCTAACGTATTGTGTTCCAATTTTTTTCGTGAATCTAAATAATCGAGAATACTTTTTAATCAAAAAAGTATAAATAAAAAGCTCATTATCGGGAATTCAATATGTTGTGTCCTAACGCATTGGATATAACATGTTGTTTTCTCGATATGAGGATTTTTCTAAAAAATAAGTAAGGCAATATTTTGCATTTGGAAATTCGAGAAAACGTGCCCTAATGTGCTGGGTTTCGATTTCTCGTTTAGCCAAATAGCCAAATACCCTCTTAAAGTTTTAAAGTATGAGTTTTGGAAACCATAAGGTGATCTTGGTTTCGAGAGTTTAAAGTATCGTATCCTAATGTGCTGGATGTGATATTCTTTCGGAACAAGAGAATCTTAAATTCCAACTCATATTGTTCGAAAATTTTTAGGATCGTGTTTTTTTTTAAAAACTCTTCAAAGTTTTCAATCTTCGACATTAAGACATTAACTAATCAACTAGGTACCAATTTTTAGGCGTTACGAATGTGCTAATCTTTCCTCGTACGTAACTGACTCCCGAACCCGCTTTTCTGAATTTCGTGGACCAAAATCGTTGTTTTAATAAAATTAAATCGTTTATTAAAAACAACCACTTTTCAAGGTAATCCGATCACACCTTATCAAAAAGGATTGGTGGCGACTCCCGTTTTCGTTTTCAAAATCCAAGTCGACCCCGTTTTCACAAAAAAATGGTGTCAACAATACTCCAACACTCTCTTCGTGTTATGGATTCTTTTGGTGAATCAAACTTTCTTTTGCTTATCAGAAATGCAGTGCTCACACAAATTTAGTTTGCAAATTCCATACCCATCAGGAAGTCCTATTTTGCTCAATTTTGTCATGTCATTATCACTCATATGCCCTAGGCGCATATGCCAAAGTTTAGTAATATCATCATTTGACAAGGAAGAGGAAGCGACAGCTGCATCACTAGTAACAGTAGAACCCTGCAAAACATATAACTTGGTAGTCTTTCTCTGCCCTTTCATAACAACGAGGGAACCTTTGGAAATTTTCAAAACCCCACTTTTAGCTGTGTATCTATATCCTTTTGAATCATGAGTACTCAATGAAATTAAATTTCTCTTCAATTCTAGAACATGTCGCACGTCACTAAGTGCTTTGACAACTTCGTCAAACATCTTAACTTTACTCGTTCCAACACCTATAATTTTACATGAAACATTATTTCCCATCAAAACAAAACCTTCAGACACTGTTTCATAAGTTGTAAACCAATCCCAATTGGGACTCATGTGGAAGGTGTAGTCCGAATCAAAGATCCACTCATCGTTCACTTTAGAATTGTTGACAGAAGCGACTAGAAGTTCACCATCGCTGTAGTTATCTACAACATCAGCTTCACCGAAATTTTCTGGTTGTTTTCCCATTTGATTCGCAGCCTTCCTTTTGATTTTTTTTCTGTAGCTTATAGCACCCAGATTTAATGTGCTCTTTCTTCTTGTAGAAGTTACAAGTTTTACCTCTGTTTGAAGGCTTTGATCTACCTTTTGATTTACCGCGAGGATTCTGTTCCTGTGTCCTTCCACGATCATCATCAGCATTCTAATCTTGTCTCTCATGAACAATGAGACCCTCTCTCTAAGAGTCGGGTTTAACCACAAGATGCTTCATCTTATCATACGAGGTTAAAGAATCGTAAACCTCATCAATTGGGAGAGACTCGCAGCTATATAAAATCGTGCCTTTAAAGGTTGAATAAGATGACAACAACGAACATAGTAGAATCAACCTTAGATCTTCCTTATCATACTAAACCTCCATGGCCTCCAAGTTTGAGAGAATTTCTTTAAACACTGTTAAGTGTTCATGCACAAATGAACCTTCTTCTAAACGATGAGCATAAAGATGCTGCTTCATATGCAATTTGCTGGTTAGAGTTTTCGACATATATATTTGTTCCAACCTCTTCCATAATGCAGCGACGATCTTCTCATTTATCACATCCTGCAAAATTTCGTTAGACAAATACTGATGTAATTAAGTTAACGCCTTTCGATCCTTACGCTTCTTCTCTTCATCCGTTAATGTCGAAGGCATCTTATCTATCCCTAGCAGGGCATCCTCTAGATCTATTTGCGCAAGAACTGCTTGCATCTTAATCTGCCACCACGCAAATCTGGTGTTACGATCCAACAACGAAATTTCATACTTCAAAGATGCCATAACCATGATCGAGATGAACAAATCGGAAGCTCAGATACCAATTTGAAAAAAATAGAATGTCGGTAATGACAATATATCACAAAGAAAAGAAAAATAAACATAAAGAATACATAAATTTTTACATAGAAACCCTTTCGGGAAAAAAACTAAGGACAAATGAGAAGAAAATTCACTATGTCGAATTTGAATAATTACAAGAGGAGTAGACTATATCTATTTATAGGCTTGTAAAACCATATTCTAATAAGAGTGTAGTAAGATTGAAACACCTTATTCTACTCAATATCAAATAGATGGAGTTTAATAAGGTTTAAAAAACCTTATTCTAAAATAAAATAAAAGAAGTGTAGTTCTATATGGATTTTACTTTTATTTTATTTTATCACTGTATTTTATTTAAATAAAGATTTGAGTCACTTAATTCTAACCATATATATATAATATTTACTTGTGAAGACCTAAGAGATTAGAAGCTCATGGAAAGGATTCTTACTTTAGACATAATATTTACCTTATACATGTTAAAAAACAGATTTCTTACCTTCAAAGTGAATTCTTAATGAATAGTTGTATCATGTAATTACATATTGGATTTGGATCTTGTGTTAAAAATGTGCGGAGGAATTATGAATGGTTAGCAACAAGAAACAAAAAAAATGAAAATGCTGTGAATGTGATTCATATGATATGGTATGATGGGTAGGTTATTAAAATTGTGCCAACCTATGCTCTCATTTGCAGGAGCTCATAATAATAATAATAAAAGAGCCCGATCTTGCAGGGCATGCAATTGAAATTGCTTGTGCTGTCTTCAAGATGAGAAATGTTCTAAATCCACATACCTTGTCAAATTAAATGTATGATTGAGAGATAATATTTCTTTTTCGAAAGGGAACAATATTTATTAACCTATTAAAGCAAGGTTGGATATATAATATTCCTTTAGGCGTCATCCAATAATAGATGTTTCAGCCAATCAAGAGGTTAATTGTGCTAAGGTATCCATACATTTGTTTTGTTCCCTTTGAGAAATATATGCTTCAAGGAACATCATGCACTTATCAATCAAGGGGATAAAATGAGATTAGGGATAGAAGTATTTTTCATAAAATGAGATTAGGAATATCAAGATTTAAGATGTTTAGTTCATAAGCTAGCATAAGTCTATCTCTAAGGGTCCAGAGTTCCACTTTAACACTAGCTGTACTTTGGATATAATGGAAACTCCTTACAATCCAATTGCCATCACTACACCAAAACAGGCTTTTAGCGGCATTTTTAGTGGCGTTTGGATACAAAATGCCGCTAAAAATCAAGCATTAGCGGCGCTTTAGGAAAAACGCCGCTAAAGATCCAGTATTAGCTACGTTTTTTGGAAAAAGCCGCTAAAAATGAGCATTAGCGGTGTTTTCCAGAAAGCGCCGCAAAAACCCAAGCACAACGATGTCGTTTTTTTTATTTTTCGGGGCTTTAGCGGCATTTTTGGAAAAGCGCCGCTAATGCTCGGGTCTTTAGCAGCGTTTTTAAAAAAGCGCCGCTAATGCTCGGGTCTTTAGCGACGTTTTTGAAAAAGTGCCACTAATGCTCGGGTCTTTAGCGGCGTTTTTGAAAAAGCGCCGCTAATGCTGGGGTCTTTAGCGGCGTTTTTGAAAAAGTGCCGCTAATGCTCAGGTCTTTAGTGGCGTTTTTTAAAAAGCGCCGTAAAAAATATTTTTAAGTTTTTTGGGTACATTATTTAAAATACTATTATTTAAAATATTTTAAGTTTTTTGGGTACATTACTGAGTGTTTTTAAATTTACATATTAAATAATTTCTTATACACTGTTTTGCTTTGTTCATGAGCATTGCTTAGCTTATTAAATTAGATGCATTGTCTTTGTTTGGTATTATATTAACCATCCATTGAATCTTAATGGTTGAATCTCTTGACTGTGATTATCTCTAAGAAGTATTAGAAGAAATATATTAATAAAAAAGTTCACAAGGTTAAAGTTTACAGAAAGTTATTCCACTTAAGAGGTAGACTGATCTCTAAAATAAATATTATTTTTCCATCTGTCTGCTAGGCTGCTGGTTACAGAACTGCTGAATTCTGGATTGAAATCCATTTCTTTAAAGAACTACTAGAATGATGTCCCTTGAAAGTGCTTGATTAATTTTGCCATCTATGTCTGATTCTTGTTAATATTTGTGATTCCAGCTGGCATTGATAATCGTAAGTAGTAGATCTTCATAAGCATTGGTTAATTCACAAAAGACTTGCAGTGCTTGAGTATATGAGGTTCCTATAAGTGAAAAAAAAATAGTATAACTATCTCAAAGTTTTAAGTGTCTATGACGTGTTTGATATTTATATATTAAAAATATTTTATATAATCGTAAAAGAGATAGTATTAATTTTAAAAGATTGAATTAATTGTAATTATAGTTTAGGGATTATTGTTTATGGTTTACGGTTTCAGGGTTGGGGTTTAAGGTTTAGGGTCAGGTTTAGGATTTAGGGTTTAAGGGTTTAGAGTTAATCCTGCCATATTCATTAAATCATCCAAAAAAAGCATTTTAATTTATATTTTAAAGATTTTTTAATTTATATATATATTAAATAATTTCATATATAATTGAAAAAGATAAGATAGTATTAATTTTAAAATATTTAATTAATTATCATTATAGTTTAGGGTTTATATGGTTTACGGTATATGGTTAATTTAATATTTAAAGCCAGTTTAGGAGTTACTATTTTAAGGTTTGGGGATTATATATAGGGTTGGGATTATGGTTTAAGGGTTGGGATTTAAGGTTTAGGTTAGGGGTTAGGGGTTAGGAGTTAGGGATCTAGGGTTTCAAGAGTCGGATTAAGGTTTAGGGTTTAGATTAATTAATTTTTTTAATTTATATATTAAATATGTTCTTATATAATTGTAAAAGAGATAATAATAAATTTAATATATTGAAATTTTGAGTATAGTACTTTATATTGTTTAAGAGATATATAATAGATAGACTTTATGTATATTGAATGGCTAATTTAGGTTAATTTAGGGTTTAAGGTTTATTTGAGATTTGTTAAATGATACAATGTTATACAATTAATTAATGCTTTTATATTTAAAAATATATAATTTAAATCATTTGATATATTTGATATGGATATATAGGGTAATTATTTAATTTGGATAAGACCAAATTATAAGAAAAAAATACAAAAATAAAAATAAAATAAGAAAACTAAAATTTATAATATTATTTAATTCTTTTAAATATTACTTAAAATTTTAATAATTCTTTTATTTATAATTTATATGAAAGATACAAAAATTAAACATAAAAAATATGAGAGCTTTAGTGACGTTTTTAGCAAAAAACGCTATTACTATATATTAATATTTCTCAAAATGACGCCGTTTCAATAAAAGAATTTAAATTTGTTAGTCGCGTTTTCAGAAAAAATGCCACACAAAAGGTAGACATTACCGGCTTTTTTTATAAAAAGGCCAAAAAAAAAATTCACTTGGCGCCGTTTTATCCCAAAATTTCCCCCTAAAAACCCTAATTTCATTTTTAAAAATTCTCCGCCTATTTGTCTTGCTCCTTCTCTCGTATAAATTTCACTCTTCCTTGTTTAATTTATTTCAATTTTGTTTTGAATAAGTTTCAATTTCTTTTTTACATTCGCCGCTGCAAGTTCAAATCCAAGGGCTGCCATCTTTCAATTCCAAAAATTTTCTTTTTTCTCCTCGTAGATCCAAAAATTTTTATGTGTTGAAACTGCTTTGATCTTTCTTTTTATTGTATATTAGACGGAGAAAGAATTTCTCAAACAACCCAAGGTGTTTTTAAGGTGAACTAGCTTCTTCCATTGTTATATATGTTTTACTTTGTTGCTAATTCATCTTACTCAGACCATTCTAATACCTCTATCAGCTGTAAAAAAACTGGGAAAGGAAAGAGACCTGGAAAGGGAGGGAATCGCTTCTGGAAAAGCATTGGGTTCGGCTTTAAGACACCTAGAGAGGCCATTGAAGGTTTGCTTTACTTTGCTCTTCCTTATCATTACTATTTTGCTTGCATATTGTTATTTGATTTGGCAATTAGAATACATGTTTCTTAGCCATGCTTCCTTGTGTTCATCACTGAATATGTGTAATGGTAATTACTTGTTCTCTGCTATATATTTTTTTATTGTTAAACTAGATAGTCTAACTATGTTGTTCTTTTTGGAGATTTCAGGACAACATTCATCCCCATTTTACTGTGTTTTCTGCTTGGAACTGTTTTAGGGCATTGATATAGTAAGTTTATTGCACTTCATGTTAGATGCTTTCTCTTGGGTTTTATTTGATCGATGTGATTACACTGTGGAGGCCATGTTTTTGGCTAATATGTTTCTGAGATCTTACCTTTACTCAAACAGTTCATGTCATAGAACCATGGGGCATCCATAATTTTTATGAATGTCTAGCCCTTTGTTGATTCATTTTCATTGTACTATTTCATGTCTGCTTCACCCTCACCCTTTCTACAATTGCATTTGTTGACACTTACATTGGATTTCAATGTTGTCCAGGAACATATATTGATAAGAAAAGCCCATTTACTGGCACTGTTTCTATTAGAGGCCGTATCCTTGCCGGTACTTACCATAGTGCAAAAATGGTAAGGACCATTATCGTCCGAAGGAACTACCTTCACTGCATCAAGAAATACCAAAGGCAAGATACCTTTTTATTTTAATATTACCTGTAAATAGTAGGTTTTGGAGCATAGAAATGAAATTGGTGGGATAGAGGCCGTTTTTCAATGTGGAATTAAAGCTTTGCCTGTGGTCCCTCATTATTGCAGTTTAGGGTATCCCTTCGCTTTCCAAATAGATTTTCATAGATGCTGGATTTGAGCTAAAGCTATGCATATACATTTCTATAATTTCAAATTTTTAAGTGTGTTTCGGTAAAAAAAATAAAATTAAATTGTTTAGCATTTTAAAGTGCATTGTGATTGTTCATTTATGTTTGCATGCATTTATATGTGCCTTGCCCCATCTTTCTTCTTTGTAGAATATTATAAATCTATAGATATATTGATTGTTACTTTTATTTTATAGATGTAGGCCGACTCATTATATAGAATATTAGATATATAAAAGGTTTCTGTATATACATAGAGCCTTTATCAGTTAATCCTTTTCATATTTATTCTATATATATCTCATTTTTCTCATTTTTTAAAATGACGCCAGATGAAAAAAAACCCCTCAAATATAAGTCTATGCAACTATACAAGTTTCGTTCTTGTTTACAAGTTATTTTTTAATTTCGGAGGATTTATGTATTCATATCATATTGGTATTGATATATTTTAATAATTTGTTGTCATAACTTCTTTATTTAAACTTTACTTATTGTGTCTAACATTACTTACTTACTTGTCTAGTTCTTGCACTTTATTTGTTCTATGTTTTTTGGCCGTCATGTCATGTGTCCATCTAATATAGCTATGATAGATTTTAAAGCCTGGGAAGTATGAAGTTTTGGTATGCTATGGTCTGCATTATTTTCCTTTTGCTTATTTGGACTTTGAATGTACATTTCTGGTAACTTTTGTTTATGATTTATCAAAAGAATATTTAGTCACAGATTGACAATTATACTAACATCAATTGAATTAAAATTTAGTCGGCATATATGAATAAAAAAGTTTGACTTGCGAGTGCATGATGTTAAAATTTATGATAAATGATCGTTTATTTTGCCAAGAAAATTGGTAGCTATATGTGGTTGGATTGATAAAAAGGTCATAGTCACAGATTGACATAAACCTAAAATATATAATTTCATTGCGTCTTATTCAAGGCATGTATTTATTTATTTATTTTTGCACCAATTTAAACGTGCTTAATTTTTAAAGTGGAATGATTAAAATATAATTTTATATAAAATTTAAAGACTGTTGGTATAATTTACCTAAATTATATATAGTTCACACAAAAATATATATATTGTATATTAGATTTTGACACGCTCATAATATAGGTGAAAACAATTATACAATAAATGTATAAAATTTTGATTAAAAAAAGATTCTGATGTGGTATTTTCTTGGTTACAGGTTGCTAATTAACTTCTTGTTATGTGTGGTTACTAATTAAATAAATGAGTTTAATCACATTTAATCAACGAACCAAGCTTGAATATAGGTGAGCTTTGCTTGAACATAGGTGAGAATGTTTGATTTACTGTTAAATTTCTTAGACTATTGTTCTGAGCTAAAGTCCACTCATGGATTGGCCAGTATTCATATAATATGCCCAATGTGAGGTTTAGACATACCTAACCATCCTTCTCTATCATTTTGAGAGAATAATTGAACATGTATTTGTCTGTGTTGTTTGTTGCTAGGAATATCCAGTTCTTTGGCCTTGATTCTCAGCAAAAGGTTACATCGTCCTATGTTGTGGTCATTGGTCTTGGAGGTGTTGGAAGTCATGCTGCATCTATGCTTTTGAGATCAGGAGTTGGCAAGCTCCTATTGCTGGGCTTTGACCAGGTATCTTATATGTTTCATCAATGATTAATCCAGTGCTAACTTGTTTAGGCTTGGTATATGGCATGTATAATGTTTGCATCAGAATCATTTTGTTTGTCTGCATGTATTTGCTTGCGGAATTTATGTTGTTGTTAATGGTTTTTATTTTAAACTTAAGTTGTGTCTGCCAATATACTCTTAAATCATGATCCTTCTATTTCTTTAGGTTGCTGAGAAGACTGCTTTTCTGCGGCCTATAGAACTTAAACTTGTTCCTGTGCCTTGGAAGGTAGTGCATTTAGAAACAAGTTTCTTGATACGGATGAACTTATGAGCTATTGTAGCTGGTTTGCGGTAAGAAATGACTCCTATTTCTATTTTATGGTACCCGGAATGGTTTAATACTTCACCGTCTATAATATTTCTATTGCCCTTGGATCTTATGTTGTGGGTGTTAGTACCTTACCAATCTCATTAATGTCTTGTTTTATTCTTCCTGAAATTCGAAGAATCAGTTATTTAAGTGTTGTCATTCAGTTTACATGTTTACCTCTGTTTCTTTGAGTTTCATATTTAACTAATCCATCTTAATTGGTGGTAAATTCACGTTTTAAGCACTAATCAATTTTAACCAACTTATCTAACTGTAATTTTTACTGCTTGCAGACTTTCAGCAGCATGATCCCAAAATGGCTGCGGAAAACCAAAATTGTCAAGCAAATTAGCCAAATGCTGGTGAATCACCTTGGACTAAATTTGACCAAAGATGATCTACAAAATTTGGTTGATTTAATGGAGCCATATGGTCAGATAAGCAATGGAATAGAATATCTAAATCCTTCCCTTGATGTCAGTAACTAACTTGCTTGTCATTTTAAATATGCAAGTCAATTGCTATTAATAATTTTCTGTTGGATTCTTTTTGGACTGGAAAATAATTTCTGGGGATAGTCTAAGAATCTTAAATTTTATAGAAAGCCAGTAAAGTGCTTGCTGGACGAAATGTGGTGATTAATTGAATTGCAAGGTCATACATGCTGTTAATTTTTTAAGAGCTGATAAATGAGTATGACATAGTGCTCATAAATTTTCTAAGAAGGATATCTTTAGATGAATGGAATTGTTTGATAGCTTGAGGTTATAAATCTTTGTATTGATTTTTCTCAACAATCTGAAGCCTGTCATACTTAGCAAATTTTTCTGTGAGAATGGGTGTTTAAGAATTGTGAATTGTCTTGAAATATATGCGGTTGTGATGGTTGATATATTATCAAGCATGCAATATATATCACTGTCGTGACAGGTTTTTATAGGAAATATTTGAAATCGGTACGAATTTATATTCCTGTTACATGGAAATATATATTTAGCTTTAAAGTTAAAATTTTAATAGAAATTTTAATTTAATTAATATTTTTATCCTTAAAAACAAAACAAAACATAATATAATAATTATCATACAAATAAATATTGTTTAATTAAAATATTTTTTCAAAAGTCATGTTTTAACTGCGTTTGTTAAAAAGCGCTGTTGAAAGTCATCTTCATTGTGGCGTTTGTTGTTTAAGCGTCACTAAAGGTCATGGTTTTTAGCGGCATTTTCGGGAAAAGCGTCGCTAAAGGTTATGGCCTTTAGCAGCGTTTTTTATAAATGTGCCGCTAAAGATCGGAAAAGTGCCGCTAAAGGTCATGGTCTTTAGCGGCATCTATGGAAAAGCGCCGTTAAAAGTCATGATTTTTAGCGGCGTTTGTGGGAAAAACGCCGCTAAAGGTCATGGTCTTTAGCGGCGTTTGTGGTAAAAGCGCCGCTAAAGATCATGACCTTTAGCGGTGCTTTTAAAAAAAACACTGCTAAAGTTGGCGACGCTGTCATTAGCGGCGTTTTTTGCGACGCTTTCAAAGCGCCGCTAAAAGCCTGTTTTGGTGTAGTGCATTGTGATCCCAAATAAGCATGCCTACTCCCGCTTTTCCCTGACTTCTCAAAAATGAGCCATCCATGTTAAGTTTAAACCATCCATTCAAAGATGGCTTCTAAAAAATCGAGGCAAAATCAAGAAGGCCTCCCCGAATTTGTTCATTGTTAGGAACTTGTGCTTTGGGTAAATAATTTGTATACAAGCTATTTAGTTTGTAATTAAGTTTAAGGAGGAAAGTCTTAGTGGATAGATTAATCTTAGTTTGTGAGTGAGTTAAACTTAAATTAGGTCATGTATTATTGATTGATAATAAATTACTCTTTGAGCAATACCATGCAAATATAGGAAATTTGTAACAAAGACTTATCTTTATATATATATATAGATATATATATATTATAGTGGACCTCATATCAATCAACTTAAAATCCACACGTTTGCAACTGAACTAGTGGCTTGATAAGAGGATATATAGTTTTTAGTTGTTTTAATTAAAGATTATATAAAATTACAAAAAAAATATCAACATAATAATATTAGTTATCCCTTAAAAGAAGTGTAGATAGATATACTTTTTGAAAATTTTAAAAATACAAATTTAATTTAATAGAGTAATATAAAACCAATTAATTCGATTTTATTATGACTTTCAAAATTGGACCGAACTAGTTAGTTAATTGATTAGATTAAGGATCGATTAAAGTATCACTTCAAGATAAAAAGTTGGATTGATTGATCCACAAGCCAATACGAATTGATTGAATCGATTTTCTTTTTGCTATTTTTGTTTTTTAATGAATTATTAATAATTTTTAATTTCAATGGATGATGGTCAAATTCGAGCATCGATCCAACTCTGAAAAGAACCACAACATAAAATTGAAATAAAATAAACCGAATGGATTTATTGAATGAATGAACATATTTCCATGGATTTTGGCTCATCCCTGACCGGATGGAAGTGCTTGGTTTGTCTTTATTCAAGGCAAGAAAGGCTCTAAACTCTAAACCCCAAGAGTGTTGTGAAACCCACGTCCATTCTAAAACTCGGTTTAATATTTAGCTACAAGTTTGATGATTGGTTCTCTGTGCTTGAATGTATTAAATTCTACTGATATGTAAGGCCATGCACCCCACTGTATATATAATACAGCTGATACAGAGGTAATAAAGGGGCTGCAGTTTTTTATTTGCATGTCTGTTTAATGATTCAATGAGGATTAATTCTTTTAGGTCTGTTTCTGGCAATGAATAATGATTAAAATTCAGTTAATAACTCGACAAACGAACTATATTACATTAGATTATGTGACATTCTTTGATAGATTATTAACCGGACTTCACTCACTAAATCATTCTTAAAGTAAAAAAATTTCAACATTTCAAAGAGTAGAGAGGAGATAATTAAACTTGGAAAAATAGATACCTCTTATTCATTACAGAAATTGTATTTGATAGATTTGAGAACCGATAGAATCATAAACTTTGCGGCTCTTGCTCACAAGTCGCATTCAAATACATGCAATTTCTACCACCATCTTCATGTCTCTCTTAATAACTAGTTTTAAATGGCTTGTAAGTCTTGAGATCCAGCACAACTCCAGCTATGGAGCCAACTGCAGCAGCCACTGTGACAAAGAAACATGCCACACTTATTATTTGGAGAGCAAACCACCTGCTTGTTCCTCGTCCAACCTTCTTATGAGATATATACATCTCAATTGGGAAATAAACAGTCAATGGCCAAAATCCCATTGCCCCAAGGAATCCAACAACATCATTGAAAAATGGCATCAGCATTGCTATAAGAGTTGTAATTGCAACGAATATCGTCCTCCATACTAGGCGGAAGAGGTTGAGTTCATACGCACCACCGAAAGGGGTTGGTATTTCATATTCTGCCGTCACGAAGTTGCAGTTTGGCCGTTTTTGAGCACACCATTTCTCAACAAATGCAAACAAGGGCTGGCAAAATACTTGATATGCGCCGACAAGGTGGATGACAATCGCTAGATTAGCAATATCGAGCAGCCAGTAAGGGTTATAAAACCCGAACCCTGTCAAAAGATTTCCTGGAGAGAGATCACCAAAGGCTGCATATCCAAAGCAACCACAGAGTAAATAAAACACAGTTGTTACAGTGATGCTGAATAATGTAGCCTTCTTCATTGTCGTGTACTCTGCTGGAGGTGATTTTACCGTATCCTGCGGAAGCATTGGCCATGTTAAGTTACAGGCAACATTTCTACATCATGAAGTGCTAATTATACTCCGATACCTGAATTTCAATAAGGATTACAGAATAGGAATATGCAAAAGCAATAGCTCCCAGGGCTTGCAAAGTCCTCCATATCTTTTGCATACCGGTAACTGTTCCAGCATGTGTTACTGTACCTATGCTGATACCTAACAGGCTTCCGTCAAACCTCTCGTGTTCTGTAAAGAAGAATCCGAAACTCATTTATATTCAGATATGAAAAACGCTAAATGCACGGTACCAATAGATTACTATCCATGTTATGTACCTGCAACTTTGCCAATGCCAAGTCCAAGGCCAACCGAGGAATATGTAAATGACATAATAGCTGCAACTATGGAGAGCCACCCTATATGACTAAAGTTCGGTATCTGAGAAAAAATCACTTCTGCTATACCAAATGATATCATATACCCGTTGCTGGACATATGACATGGATCTTTTCCACCGCTCTTGTGGAAACAGTTCGATCTCTTGATTGCCCTAAACAAGCTCGGAAAAAGGGATTATATTACGTAAGCTTGATTTTGGTGCTTTGAAACTAATGAAATTCCTAAAGCAGAATGGAGTAGTTGATGTACTTAGGCAAGATAACTCACATCATACTCACTGATGCAGCAATTGTATACCCAATTGCAACACCAAACAAGTTCAAGTATTGAATCCATCCACATAACTTGACCTTCCATCCTCCTGTAATAACAGGGTATATCAATAATATTGGCACGACTTTAGCAGATTTAGAAACACTAATTAAGTTACCTAAGTGTGCCTTGACAGCCTCCATGTAGGTATAGTTTCTTTGTCCAGTTACAAGGTCACCAGACCTATAACACTCTGCTAGAAGGTTGGAAGTGTAGAGATTGACAAAGGCGAAAAGTACGAGGACAGTCGGTCCTGCGACCCAACCAAGCTGTGCAATGGCCCATGCCAATGAAAGAACACCTGACCCAATGACCGCAGTTATAATGTGCGATGTTGCAGTCCAAAAAGTGCCTGCATCCACGTGTTAGTTTTCGTGTCAAGGACAAGAAAAAAAAAAGGTTGTAAGCTTGGTAGAGTTGCATATCAACTATGTCATAGTGGTACCTGTTCTCTTCAAGCGGCCATCATCATCGAAGCACTTGGAATAGTCGGGTGGACTGTTCGTTGCTTTACTCTCATTCTGAGCTTTAGGCTGCACTTCTACTTGTAAGTAGTGCTTGATATCATGCCGTTCTTCGACCTAAAGCATAAAAGGACATCAATGTTAGAAACAAGTGAAGGACTACAAAAATAGAGAAGGAAGAGTATTCTATGAAGGAGGGGTGAGTCGCATATTACGACGCCATGGTGGGTCCTGCTTGGCGTAGTCCGACTCCTAGGCAACATGGCTGTAAGATAAATGGAAGATAGAAAATATGGTAGTGAAAGGGAAGTAAAGGGTTGGTAGTGAAAGCTAAGATGAAAATGATGGATGCTTCAGATTGTTTAATAAAGGGCTTTTTATAGGAGAGGAAATACTGGAGAAAGTCGAACTGTTATGGATCCAATGATGCTGGTGAACACTACTAAATGTGTAACACGTTTGTCGCTCTGTTCATATAAAAAATCTCCTCAGTTTTGAACCCAAGTGCATGATAAATGGACAAAAAATGGCAAATTAAGTATGAATATTTATGCAAAAGTAGAATCATACGCCTGACAAGACCTGCTATAACTAGATTTAGTTTGGGTAAAACTATTGTATTTTCCTTTTTCTCCCCTACGACTTTTAGATCATTGTCGAGACAGTGAAGGATAGAAAGTACAAGACTGCATAATTATGATACCGTAGTAGATAATGTACAAAGGCAATTTAGCTAGAAAATAAACATTTTGAGCCTTTGTAAGAGTGATTTGTTATACCGACCCATTATAATAAGAAATAGATGGCTCAGAAGGTTCAATGCATTCACAAGTAATAGTGTGCAACAAATCAAATTTCAAGTCATAGCTTTTAGCCTCCAACAGTTAAGAAAGGTTTATGAGAAATTAACGAAGTCATGTCTCAAAGACTGCCACATTGCTAAGAATGCACATTGTCTTACTTAGCTTTTCGACTAATGACAAGAAATTAGCCAATTCCCATTCTTCGTATAATTTTCGGTATTTCCTCAATTCTCATTGTTTTTTTTTTTACTATTTATTTATTTAGTATAGAAGAGCATTTTGAAGTGCTACCTCCGGTGATGCAATAACTCATTTTCCTTTCGCAGGTCTATCAGACCAAACTTCCAAGGTTTAGTCCCAGTAATTCGATGGAACCGATATTTCTAAATAACAAGGCGCGCAATTTAACCGTTATCCAGGGGCAAAGAGAGGAGCAGGTAAGAGTCCTATATCCCTTAAAATGAAAACTTGCAATTAATATATAAAAATGTTAAAATTTTGATTTAATCCTTTTAAAAATCATAAAGGTAAAGCTAATACAATGATGAAATTATATTTTAACTAAATCTCTAAAAAGATTCTGACTTCACCCCTAACTTTATGCCACAATTAATATTGCTACGACTTGAATAATGCCATCACCTCTCTTACTTTTCTCTATCCTTTTTAAGTTTTTGATAAGTTTTTTAGGTTATTGTTTCATGAATTCAAAATATTTTATATGCTTACTATGTTAGCAAAAATTTCATTTTCTTAGTCACACGTTGAAAAATCTAAGTGGGACGTTTATTATGGAAACAGCAACATTCAAGTCACTGTCAAACTTGTTGAGCTTTGGTTAGTATATAATTTCTACAAATACATTCGCAATCATAATTTAAATCCCGAACTCAAAATGCAGCACTCAAAGAAAATATCATCTATATATATATATATCTTAACCAACACCACAATTCACCTATGGTGGCCAAGGTTAATATGTAAGTTGATATGATTGAAGTGGTAGCATGCCAATTTTCCACTATGGGGAAGGACTTGCAGAAACTTCCATCCTAATCCTTTTAGTTGTCTTCCTCACTTCCAACAAAGAGATTGGTATTTTGATTTTGTACAAATTGAACTGACATTAACCTTCCCCAATACTTGAAGTGTGGAGTAGCCTTATTCTTTGCCTTCTCTAGCTCTCTGTTATTTTATTTTATTATATATCAGTCCCTTTGCTTTATCAAAAAATTAATCATATCAAAAGAAAAGAAGCATTTTTATCCTTGAAGCATCCCTTTCCTAACAATGCTTGCTGACACTCCCTCCACAATAAACAGCTCTCAAAACCTCAACATCCCCCCAAACATCTTTACTCTATTAGTTTTGCATCTTCATGATATTTGAAAATATCCAGTGATATTTATGCTAACTTTGATGATATTTTGTTAGAACAAATATGTAGAAGATAAAAGGAGGATCTGTTTGGTTTTATGTAACATAGATAATTTCTGTTCTCATATATGGAAAATGCTAAAGAAATTATGTTTGATTAAAATTTTTTTAAATATAAAAATATAAGAAAATTTATAAAAAATAAAAATGTATATACACTAAAATAAATTTAAAATTTATTATAGGACATTAAAAAATAAAGTTTAAAAAGGCATTGGAAAAATTTGAAGGGAAGTTAACAAAGATAAGGTGGTTAATATAAATGATGATAGGAAATTAGAAAAGTGAAGTTGCTTTGGATGTTGGTTTTTGTTTTGCGACTACTTGTCTTAGTTTTAGGATGGGATTTTCAATTAAATTTATGGTTTATTTGAATTTCTCATATAATAAACACTTATGTCAACCAAATTATCACATGGGCTTAAAAGGAAAAAGAAACTCAAGAGATGCCAACTTATTTGGGTTCAACCCATTCTCTCCTTCTGCATAATTAATAATATTTTTAAAATAATATTAAAATATTTTTATATTTTTTAGTACCAATAGAATTAAAATATTGACGCACATATTATATTTTAAAGAAAAATAACTTTTCATATTTTTAAGCTTTATATAAATTAGAAAAATCATCTTCAATAAATCTAGACAGCATTATGTCCATATTCATTCTAGACATTAACTTTTAAATGGTTTTTATTAATTTTTATTTTTTTGAAATTTATTTACTACTTTTATAAATTTATAAATTTTCTTTAAAAAAATTTAACTTTTGAAATGAATGAACATGGACAAACATTTGTCCAGGTTCATTGCAGATTTATGAAGAAAAATGTAATAATTACCATGAGATAAAATAAGAGCATATTTGGTGAATGAATTTAACACAGAGAATAATTATATCTTATGAGAGTCACACGTACAATAAAGTCATTGAACAAACACTTATTGAATTGCTTTCGTAATGGTATATAATATAAGGAAGAAATTAAATCATGATACTTTAGTGGAATAACTTAATGATTAAATAATATTGTACTTAATAGGCAAAAACTTGGAACTTAATTACAAATTGTTTAATCTCTAATTATATATGTCCAATCGGTCCCCCCGCTAGCTCGATATAACCCAAAACAAATTGCACGTAGAACAAATACTATGGAATGAATGAAAATGATGATTAAGAGAAATAGATCACATGTATCATTATCTGTAGTATATGTGTTTTCTCGCTGAGTACAAAAGATTACTTAAAATTTAAATTAATTTCTTTGAATTATTATTTAATTAATTGCAATTAAAATAATTAAAGTTCAAAATGATAATTAAATTAATTAGTAATTGTAAATTTATTAAATGAGGCAATTAAATATATTTCCCTATAAAATTTTAATATGGTAAAGTTTTCATGACTTTAATGAAATTAGAATTAGGTTGGAAAAATAATTTAATTGAGAAAATTAATTAATTAATATTTTAGGAAATAGAAAATAGTTCTTAAGTTGTATAAATTATAAGTGTTGATTAAAAAACCAGATAACATATAAAATTGCACCCAATACATAAAATGAGCCCAATACATAAAATTCTATTTTTTCAAAAACTCAAAGTTTTCTAATTCCCATAGAGAGATATTTACTTTGTCACTGAAAATTAATAAAAGTTTTCATTTTTTGTGTTCAGTTCGTTTTGTTTGAGCTCACACTCGAAGTAATTTAGGGTTCAAGGATAATAAAGAAGATCATTTGGTAGAAATGACCTAGACTGCCATGCACAAAGTACAGGTAATAATTTAGTTAGGATTTGTTACTATAAATATCACATGACTCAATGTTAAGAAAAAAATTAAACTTCTGTTGTGACTAAAAACATTATTCTTTAAACTGATTTATCCAACAACCATCTCTAATAATGGTGAGGTCAACATCTTGCAATTCAAGGTCTCCATCCATTTCATCAGAATGCAAAGAACCTACGTTTTCAGTATTATTTAATAACTTGCCTCTAAAAGATACCTTAGGGAACCCTACATCCTCCATAGCTTGCTCTATAAGCCCACCTCCCTCGTCATCACTGTCCTCCATAGCCATTTTTGCTATAGTATTTTTTTATTTTTTATTATTAATTCTGCAAACTATCAACATATTATTAACCCTTTCATTTCCTTTGTAATGAAAGTTATGAATTCGTTGAATTTACTTTCCAGATTTGCGTTTAGTTGTAATTAAACGAAGTTACTAACAATTATAGAAAGCAAAGACACAAAAGTTCGGTTACCAATTTAGAAACTTCATATGTCTACAGGGCATTACCTAGAGAACAATCCACTACAAATCAATATGTACAATATGTGATTTTAGTCCAACTCACTCACCAATTTGTAACCTCACTTCTATACACAATTTAGATCACTCTCCCACTAAGTCTTTCCCCCTAACAATTTAGAACTTAGTTTTAAACTGATAAACAAAATAATTTACTTACAAAAAATATGTACTAAAAGTCAAGTCCTCAATTAATAAGCTAAGTGGTCTCTTTCACATACATTAAACCTAAACAAGTCATCCTATAAATAAACACAATATGGCCTCAAAGTGGCCTTAAAATATGTCTTCAATAAAAAGTATATTTGGCAGAGATCTTTTTATCATTGAACTCTTTGAAAATCAAATCTCCTATTTATGAGAAATTTGATCACATTGAAAGTTTTGATTCAATCCTTACTAGGCTTAATTTTTGCACGACATGTCTTCAGTAATAAGATGCTAAAAACCCTGAAAGATAAACAATCAAATACTTAAAAAATTTTGGTCAAAATATACCAACCAAATAAGATAAATCACAATAATATGTCAGATACTCCTTAAGTTGCAATTGACATTATATTTGACTCTTACGATTAGCACTAATGTGGAGTTATGCCACACATTTTAGACTAAAAAGTGTGTAACGTCGCAACGATGAACCGTTCTTTGTCCCAATGAGTAGTCGACGTCACGGTGAAAAGAAAGCACTTATCTTCACGATGTGATCCTTTTTCGTCCCGATGAGTAATTCCACGTCACGATGTTGCGACGTGCAGTTCAATTAGCACTAATGTGGAGTTATGCCACGCATTTTAGACTAAAAATTGTGTAACGTCGCAACGAGGAAGTGTTCTTTGTCCCAACGAGCAGTCGACATCACGACGAAAAGAAAACACTAATCTTCACGATGTGATCCTTTTTCGTCCCGATGACGCAATTCCACCTCACGATGTGGCGACATACAGTTCAAGTTTTTCGACTTTCATTCTCCCAGTTAAACTCAGTTTCTAATTTCCCACTTAAAATCTGTTTCTAGTTACTAGGTTTTACACAACATAAATAATTAGATTAGGAGAATTATGTTTTTTGTTTTGAAGGGTTTTTCTTGTGGAGTTTCGGGTTATCCTTTAATTCTCTTCATCTTTTGTACTCTCCTTTATTATTGACACGTCTGCGAAACTAACTAAAAATTTGACTAGGGCAAGTGCACCTATCAATTAATAGTATAGCAACAATGAGCAAAGATATCGTTCTCCTGAAGACTAAAAGTACTAGTAATTACTGTCTTTTTATTATTTAACTGATAAATTTGAATGATTGATTAAAACTAAAATTAACTAAATTAATTAAATATGAACGTGAGAAAAAACAAATCAAGAAAATAAACTATTAACAATCAAGAAGCGAAACAATACCCAGGAAAGAATTCACCTAGATTTCATTTGTCACTATCAATCTAAATTACACAATTTATTTACTTAGTATCTTGATCCGTAGAAATTCCTAAATTATGCTAATATCTCTTTCGAAAGTAAGAGCAATTGACTCTAGGTTGATTAATTGAAATTTTTTTCTAATTAAAACCCCTATTATTGCATTAACTCGATCTATGGATTCCCCTATTACATTTGACTCCAATCCAATAGATTTATGTCATCCTATTTCTAGATTGCATGCAACTCCACTCAATTACGCAAGATCTACTCTTAAACAGAGTCTATTCCTCCTCTGATTTAAGCACATCAAGCATGGATCAATAATCTAGAAATATCAAACCAAGAATTAAGCACACATAATTGAGAACAAGATCTAAGTATTTATTGCATAAAATAAAAATCAAAAGACAGAATTTATCATAGGGTTAATCTCCCTTAGGTATTTAGAAAATTAATTCAGACATGAAAATAAAAACATCCAAGACACAGTATAACTGATAGAAATAAATAAGCTCATGATAATCTCCTAAGAAATCAACTAGGAGTCTTTGATCTTGACGGAAATCTGTTTCAAAATCGACTTCAATAGTGTTTTTCGAGTTGTTTTCTTGAATATTCTATGACGGCTTGCTCCTATCTTCTTATTTTTGTCATATATATGTCCTAGAATACTCTAAAAACCTAAAAATCATGTTTTACCGCAGTTCAACGTGTCAATTCGTAAAATCGTGTGGGTTACAGGACCATATGGAAGGAGTCAGCCTGTGTGGGTCTTGTATGTTGCTCCGATTTTCTGGTTTTCACTCCTTCTGCTCCCAAAGGCTCTCCTAAGTATAAAAACATAAATTTAGAGGATCAAGAGCATAAAATTCACTATTAACATCGAATAATCATTATAACACCCCATACTCGACCTAAACGTTAAGACCAAGTCTGAAGGCTACATCAAAACGTTTAAGGGAAAAACCAACCTTTAAGTGTTTAATTATTTTTCATACCGAAAGCATTTCAACAGTTAAATTAACATGGAATTCGAATTTACAAACCGTAGTACGAAATAAAACATACAATAATTCAAATTTAAATAAACAGAAAAATATCTAGAAAAAAGAGATGACCAAGCTCCCAACATGTCAAGCCTCTTAAGTCTGTAGATTTCCTGCAATTCAGTCAACAAAAAGTGTGAGCTTATAAACCAATGTGTGTAGCCGATATATAGGCAAAACAACAATATAGATATAACAGTAGTTTTCGAAATTCAGTGTCAAGCCCCTTAAGTTTATAGATTTCCTGCAATTCAGTCAACAAAAAGTATGAGCTTATAACTCAATGTGTCTAGCCGATATATAGGCAAAACAAAAATATAGATATAACAGTAGTTGCCCAAATTCAGATACGAAATCAGAAACAGATGATACTTAGTGTTATCATAATAGTTCAGATAAGATGTAGAACAGATCAAAATCAGATGTAGTTTCCTACCCGCTATACACCATCTCCGGCCATCCTAACACACCATATAGGGTATCAGGTACCCATCTAGTTCTACACACTAATTAGTGTCGGCATGACATATTTTAGAGTGATTACAAACTAGCTGCCACATCAATATGAGATAAATCACCATAATCAGATACAGAATTATGGCTTAGCCACTTAATTCGGTAGATCATTCACTACACCAAAATAGGGATATAGCGGTGTTTGGACAAAAAACACCACCAACAAGCGAGCATTAGCGGCATTTTACGAAAAACGCCGTAAAATATCGAGCATTAGCGGTGTTACATAAAAAAACGCTGCTAAAACCAAGAATTAGCGGCGTTTTACAAAAAGCGTCGCAATAGAGTAACACAGAACGACACCGTTTTCATATATTTGGGAACATTAGTGGCGGTTTTGCCCAAGCGCCGCTAATACTCCGTTCTTCAGCGGCGTTTGGGGTTAAGCGTCGGTAAAGTACCGGTATTTTAGCCGCGTTTTTGTGTCTGCGCCGCTAATGGTCTTATCTTTAGCGGCGTTTTTTATGCGCCGCAAATAATCCGATCTATAGCGGCATTTTTTATAAACCGCCGCTGATGCTCCGCTCTAAAGCGGCGTTTATGGAGAATCGTCGCTAATGTTCCGGTCTATAGCGGCGTTTGTGTAACAGCGCCGGTAATTCTTCGGTCTATAGCGGCGTTTGTGTAAAAACGGCGCTAATTAGAAAATCTAAAATATTATTTCATTCTTTTATATATTCTCAATTAATGTTTGAATTATATTATTATATTATAAGTTATATATTATGAAACATATATATTAATATTGTGTTAGTTATGTACGTACATTTGTTTGTTAGCTTAAAAATAGAGCATATATTGGGATCTAAATTAAAATTGTTATACATTATATTAATTTGAATAATTTCAATAAGTTATAAATTATGATGTTGGTTATATTTAAATTATACATACTGCATAAAATTGAAATAATTTTATAAATTCATATTAATGTATCAATTTAAAATAATGTCATAACAATTATCAAAATAAAAAATCTACTAAAAATCATTAAACTTATAAATAAAGACAAATAAAATAAATTAAAAAATTAGCGGCGCTTATACAGAAAACGCCGCTATAGAACAAGATTTGTGGCGTTTATTGCAAAAACGCCACAAAATGTGTAACCGAAACGACTTCTTTTTATACTGTTTATTGGTATTAGTGACGTTTTTATAGGCGTTTTTTTGTAAAAACGCCGCAAATGAAAGTTATGTATTTTAGGGTTTTGGGATTAATATTTAAGTTTTATTGTATACGGTTTGGGGTTTTAGGGTTCAATACATAATTTTTATTAATTTAGGATTATAATTTTATGTTTAGGGTTTTGGGTTTAGGTTTACGGCTTGAGGAATGGGGTTTAGGGTTTGAGTTTACATGTTAGTTTTAATGCGAGGTTTACCGCTTATAAGATATATTAATGATCAAATTTATTGTTTTATGGCTTGATGTTTATGGTTTATGGTTTACCCTTATTGATTTGAATGTTACAATGCTTGGTTTTTGTGTTCGGGTTTGCATGAAGAATATGAGTTAGCTAGGGTTTAGCCTTTAATTTTAATGTTTACGGGTTATAGGGATTACTAGCTTCGGGTTTTAGGGTACAAAAGCAAAAAAAAAATTAAAATTCTTTCTACTTTTTACTTCTTATTATGTCACTGATATATAGGATTATAAGAGACAGGGTTATATATATAATATGCCACGATATATATCTATGCATATATGTTATATATTATACATACTGCATAAAATTGAAATAATTTTATAAATTCATATTAATGTATCAATTTAAAATAATGTCATGACAATTATCAAAATAAAAAATCTACTAAAAATCATTAGACTTATAAATAAAGACAAATAAAATAAATTGAAAAATTAGCGACGTTTATATAGAAAACGCCGCTATAGAACAAGATTTGTAACCGAAACGACTTCGTTTTTATACTGTTTATTGGTATTAGCGGCGTTTTTTGTAAAAATGCCGCAAATGAAAGTTATGTATTTTAGGGTGTTGGGATTAATATTTAAGTTTTGTTGCATACAGTTTGGGGTTTTAGGGTTCGATACATAATGTTTATTAGTTTAGGATTATAATTTTATGTTTAGGGTTTTGGGTTTAGGTTTACGGCTTGAGGAATAGACTTTAGGGTTTGAGTTTACATGTTAGTTTTAATGCGAGGTTTACGGCTTATAAGATGTAATGATCAAATTTACTGTTTTACGGCTTGATGTTTATGGTTTATGGTTCACCCTTATTGATTTGAATGTTACAATGCTTGGTTTTTGCGTTCGGATTTGCATGAAGAATACGAGTTAGCTAGGGTTTAGCCTTTAATTTTAATGTTTACGGGTTATAGGGATTAATAGCTTCGGGTTTTAGGGTACAAAAGCAAAAAAAAAAAATCTTTCTGCTTATTATGTCACTAGTATATAGGATTATAAGTGACAGGGTTATATATAATATATGCCACGATATATATCTATGCATATATGTTATATATTATATATACTGCATAAAATTGAAATAATTTTATAAATGCATATTAATGTATCAATTTAAAATAATGTCATAACAATTATAAAAAAAAAATCTATTAAAAATCATTAAACTTATAAATAAAGACAAATAAAATAAATTGAAAAATTAGCGGCGCTTATACAGAAAACGCCGCTATAGAACAAGATTTGTGGCGTTTATTGCAATAACGCCGCAAAACGTGTAACCGAAACGTCTTCGTTTTTATACTGTTTATTGGTATTAGGGGCATTTTTTTGTAAAAACGCCGCAAATGAAAGTTTTGTATTTTAGGGTATTGGGATTAATATTTATAAATTTTAATGTTGTTAATGTTTAAATTAATCATACCGTATAAAATTAAAATTTTTTTATAAATTTTATCAATTAAAAAAAGTTTAAGTAAGAAACTTATTAAAAATAATAATTATAAATAAAAAGAAAAAAAATATATTATAACAACTGAATTATTAGTGGCGTTTCTATGAAAAACGCCGCAAATATATTTAATTGAAATAGCGTCGTTTAGTGAGAGATCAGATTTCGGGGTATACCCCCTCTCCCAGCGCCAATTTCATTTATCCTCTTCTAAAATCCACAAGTTCTGAAATCCCTAACTCCATTTACTGTTTTTGCTTTCTCCAATTTCTGAAAATCAATTCTATATCTCTTTCAAATTTCCTTGTTTGGGTGTTTCAATTTCTTGCAAAACTAATAAAAATCGGGTTCGTACATTCCATAGACATAGACAGTTGACGGAGAACGTCGAGGAGCATCGTCAGAATTGGTGGTCGAGGGAATAAGTGTTCAAGGTTTGCTTTCCCTATTCTGCCTCCGTATACATGGGGTTTTCCCCAATTTGTTAATTTTATTTTTCCTTCTCTGTTATTGTGCTGAGAAACTGACATTAAAAAATATATACTCTGTTTACAGGGTTTTCGGTCTTCCTTTTCAATTTTTGTTCATCATTTTGAAGGTAATGTAATGCTTCGAATGTTTATTTATTTCTGAATGGTTTCATTGGTTAGGAATTGATTTTATAGGGTTTGTGTTTAGGGTTTCATTCAATTCCATTTCATTGCTTCCTTTTCTGTTTTCTTCATCGTTTAGCAGGTATGTGAATTAGGTACAATTTCTTGATGATTCCTTCTGTGCTAATACAAGATTAAGTTGAAAAGCATAGACGTGTGTTCTGTGCTAATATGTTTTTACCATCATATTGCTAAGAAACTTAAGTGATGTTTATTGTGTTGTGTGATTAAATGTTGCATCATGGCATGGCATAATGCTACAATTTCATTTTCCTTACGTCCTTTATCTTTATGAGTGAATAGCAGTCGCTTGTTTAAAAAAAAAATCATGTTAGTTCGTTGGTTTCTTGTCCCATTTGTAATTTTGCATCAAATTGTTTGTTATTAAAGGGCAAGAAAATAATATTAACAGTTTAAATTAACTCCAAACTCGACCTTAAAAATTAGTTCACTTTTCACACCCTCTTTATCTTATGCTTGAGATTAAATCCATTTATTCGAGAAAAAAATCTATTTATAGTAAATGTTCTTTTTCTACCCAATTTCATCTGTAAAATTTGAATGATCAGTATATTAAGAAAACCTTTAACTCTTATGCTTTTCATAGAAGGCTTTGATTATAGATAAAAATCAATTGAGTAGTACCCAAAGCTACAAACAAATTTCTTGAAATATTAAGTTATCAATACTCAATTTTAGTGTGTGTATATATTAAAAGTTGAGAGTTTGAAACAATTTTAAACATATTATTATTATTGTAATTGTATATTAAGTTTTCAACTAATTTATTTGTATTGCAAAAAAAATGCCTAGAAGACCCGTGCGAGCGCACCGCATTGTTCAAGGTACTCCAAACTCGGTGGAAACAAACAGCACTGAACAACAGACTGCTATTGGATCTTCGAATGTTCCGGTTACACCTGAGGAACCTATAGAAGCTCAAAGTAATTTAACATTTAATTTACATATGTGTTGACTTATTATTTATTTTATTTTATTAATTTCTTATATTACAATACTTTTATTTTCCAGCTGAAACTGGTGGGACGCGGAGAGTTCGCGGACGTACGCTACTGAGGGATTTATACGATCTAGATCCAGTCGAGCGTGTCCAAGTATCTAGTAATAGCTTTGGCCAGCCTGTTGGATCAGAAGCTCGCCTTTTAGCAGGATACATGGGCATTCTAGCATGGAATGCAAATATGTTGCCAATTAACTTCGAGTCATGGCATAAAGTGCCCGAGAGTAACAAGAACCAAGCTCTCGATAAAATTAAGGTAACAAAGCGTGTATATCATTTATAATACTTGGGTTTAAGTTTCGTTTACATTTACTTTCTTAAGTTGTGCTTTTTGTAGGCGAGATTTGCTCTAGAGGTCTCCGATGCTTATGTAAAGAAGGCATTGGGAAAAAGATGGAGAGACCATAAGAGCACTTTAAAGAAAGACTATTTTAAGACAAAAACAACACTCGACGAGAAATTACAAAATGTCCCACCGGGAATGCTGAGGTACCAGTAGGAAGAGGTCGTTAGATTTTGGACTTCGAAGAAAGGAGAGGTATGTGTTACTACAAAAATCTTGTAATTATTTTGGTTTATAGTATTTACTAATTAACGTACTAATAATTTAATAACGTAGGATCGTGAACGAGTTGGAACAAGTAGTAGGCAGAAACAAAAATTCACGCACACAGCTGGGTCGAGAAGTTTTGCGTGTGTAGCTCAGGCCGAGGTATTTTGAATTTTTTAATACTAGCAGATATTTACTACTTTCTATCAAATAATATTTTTACTATTGTATTGTAGGAAGTGTTGTCGGGTCAAAAAGTTGGACGCATTCAACTTTTTGACATTACACATAGGAAGAAAGATGGAAACCCTATGACTCCTGAAGCTGCAAAAATTATGATACGTTTGCTTAATACAATTTGACTTGTTTTAATTATTTATATTGTTTATTTTCTAATGGTTTATTTCATTTCTTGTAATGCAAATATTGTTAAGTTATGTTGCATTTTTTTAATATATATTGCGTTCTTAACTATGTGATTTATTTTTTAGGAAAAATTGAAGGATAAAAAGGCGGAATACGAAGCGATTGCTTCCAGTGATAGTTCTGTTCATATTGACGACATTGATAACCAGATTATCACTGAAGTTTTGGGTCCTGAAAGGTATGGTCGGGTTCGATTTCAAGGATCTTTTGTTAATCCATCCCAATATTTTGGATCCAGCTCGCAACAATACATGCATTCGAGGAGTCAGGCTCAAGCTGAAGTTCAGAGGTTAAGAGACTAGATAGCTCAGATGCAAGCGACAACGAGTGAGCAAATTACACAACTTAAAGCGGAGGCAACATCGAGAGAAGCTGAGGTTCAAAAAAGATATGAAGAACTCCAGCTACAACTTAAAGCAGATGCGGCAGTGAGAGAAGCAAAGGCAGCTGCGAGAGAAGCTGAGGTTCAACGAAAGTATGAACAACTCCAGCAGCAACTTAAAGCAGATGCGGCAGCGAGAGAAGTAGAGGCTACAGCAAGGGAAGTAGAGGTTGCAGCGATGGAAGCAGAACAGCTTAAAAAGTTCGATGAACTCCAGTAGCAGTTTCAGAAAATTATGAAAATGTTTCAGCAGTCGCAACCGCCTTCGTCTTAGACTATCGTGTAAATATACTTCAATTTTGACTTTGGTATTATCATTTTAACTTTTACAATTTTTGTCAGAATAATACGAATTTTATTTTATTTATTGACATTTATTTTAAATATTATATAGATTTATTACTTTCGGTTGGTTAGATTTAGTTTCTTCTGATTTGTTTTTACAGGAGGGCTGAAAACAAAATAAAAAAATTTTCAAATCTGCCAAAATTAGTGGCGTTTTTCTAAAAGCGCCGCTAAAAACCATGAGCTATAGCGGCGTTTGTTTGTTAAGCGCCGCTAAAGACCAAGGTCTATAGCGGCATTTGATGGGTAAGCGCCGCGAAAGATCATGGTCTATAGCGGCGTTTTATGGGTAGCCGCTAAAGACCATAGGTTATAGCGGTGTTTGATGGGTAAGCGCCGCTAAAGACCATTGGCTATAGCGGCGTTTGATGTGTAAGCGCCGCTAAAGACCATGGTCTATAGCGGCGTTTGATGCAAAAGTGCCTCTAAAGACCATGGTCTATAGCGGCGTTTAATGCAAAAGCGCCGCTAAAGACCATGGTCTATAGCGGAGTTTTATGGATAAGCGCCGCTAAAGACCATGGTCTATTACGACGTTTGATAGATAAGCGTCGCTAAAGACCATGGTCTATAGCGACGTTTGATGGATAAGTGCCGCTAAAGACCATGGTCTATAGCGGCGTTTGATAGATAAGCGCCGCTAAAGACCATGGTCTATAGCAGCATTTCATGGATAAGCGCTGCTAAAGACCATGGTCTATAGCGGCGTTTATTATAAAAAGCGTCGCTAAAGTTACCGACGCAGTCATTAGCGGCGTTCTTTGCGGTGCTTTGCTAAGCGCCGCTAAAAGTATTTGCGGCGCTAAAAAACGCCGCTATAGCCCTAAAAAAGCGCCGCTAAAAGCCTGTTTTGGTGTAGTGATTAAACTGTCAGCATTTCCTTCTTTATACCATTCCCACCCAATGCAGATGCAGGTTACAGATATCAAATATCAAGGATGTTCAAACAGTTATCCAATTATAATTCATAATAAGATAATACAAGTCATTATCATTTAACAGTTAACATATCAATTATACGTACAGATAATCGATTATTCAGCCTCAGAGTATTGGATATCAAGTTATATAGTCTAATTCAATTCATATGGACCCTATGGAAGGCCTATGTTTGATTTGAACGACGCTTATGGTCCTAGGAAAAATTTTAATATTTGAGCCCACACGCCCATATGGATTCACACAACTTGGGTGTTTGGCCCGTGTGGTCCACACGGTCATCTGGCTCAAAAAAATGAGTAACACGGTCTAGCATACGGCCAGGCTTAAGCCCGTGTGACTCAAAACCCCTCACATGGTCTAGACACACGTTTGTGTCCCTGACCTATGTAATCCTTAATCCAAAATAATGAGTTACACGGCCTAGCTATATGCTCGTGTCCCTAGCTGGTATGACTCAAAATAAAAATAGTGAGTTACACAACCTAGACACACGCCCGCGTCCTTAGCCCATGTACCTCTAATTCATAAATAGTGAGTTACACGCTCTATCACATGGCCTACCATGCGGCCGTGTAGCGTCGACAACCATGTTTTCTAACATTTAAAAATCGTAAAAAAGTGGGTTTTTGGTACACACCTGGTACGATTTCGACGAAGAAGCAACGACACAACGAACAACTTAAAATTTCCAATTAAACTCGATAGCACCCTATGGAAGCAAGTAAAAATGAAAAAGAGAAAAAAATAAAAGAAAGAAAGAAAAAAAGGAAAATGTGAAGAGAAGGAAAAGAAAGAGGAAAAAAACGTTAAAAAGAACTTTTTAAACAACACAAACTACAAAAAAAAACAAACATGCTTTTACAAGTACATAAAAATATTTCCTTAACGCATGCATAAAGATTCGAACACAAGACCAAAAAGTATACTGAAGCTTAACCATCAAACTAGTAGACTCATTCTTGACACAAATTAATGCAAAAATAAACTTAAGTCGAGAATCCAAGGATAAGGGTTAAACCAAAATAACAGAAAATTTTCAAGAGGGAAGACTCGAACCCCCATCTCAAACATAGAAGCAGAACACTTACCCAGAGATGCAAAGACTTAATTATTGGCAGGCTTTAACAAACAAAACATTAAATTTTTGGGGCGTTATAACTTTCTCCCCTTAAAAAAAATTTTGGCCTCGAAATTTACTTGACTCAAATAAGTGAGGGTATTGCTTACAAATCAAAACCTCAATTTCTCAAATGGCTTCCTCAGTGCCATAATTCCGTCACAGAACCTTAACTTGAGGAATGATCTTCTTCCTTAAGACTTTTTCATCTCGTTCCAGAATCTGAACAGGTTCCTCATCAAATGTCAAATCATGTCTCACCTCAATCTCCTCAATAGGACATGAGAGGGGTCCAATCAGTATCGTCTTAGTATAGATATATGGAACACATCATGAATTTGATCTAATTCAGGAGGTAACTCTAACTGATAAGCCACAGGTTCGATACATTTTAAAATACGATAAGGCTCGATGAACCTCGAGCTTAATTTGTTGTTACGACCAAACGAAGAACCTTTTTCCATGGAAAAACTTTGAGGAATACTTGATCACCTATAGAATACTCAATATCATATTGTTTTAAGTCTGCATACATTTTCTATTGATCAGAAGATGCCTTAAGACGATCTTGAATCGTTCTAATAGTATTCTCAGCCTATGAAACCAACTTAGGGCCCAAAACCCGACATTCACCTAACTCAGTCCAACACAGAGGGGTATAATACTTACGACTATACAAAGCCTCGTAAGGTGCCGTTTGAATGCTAGATTAGAAGTTGTTATTATATGCAAACTTAGCCAGCAACAAATAATCCTCTCAACTACCCCAGAAGTCGATTACACAACTTCGTAACATATCCTTTAAAATCTGAATGACTCGCTTAGACTGTCCACCGGTTGAGGATGATACGCTATACTAAAATCTAATTGAGTGCCCAAGGCCTCGTGAAGCTTCTTCCAAAATTGAGAAGCAAAACATTAGTTTTTGTCAGAGATGATTGAAACTGACATTCCGTGCTATCTTATGATTTTAGAAACATAGAACTTAGCCAATTTCTGAATCAAGTGGCCCGTCCTGACCGAAAGAAAATGAGCAGACTTAGTCAAATGATCAACGATGACCCAAACTGAATCCTTCTTAGTAGGTGTCAAAAGTATTCCACTAACAAAGTCCATAGTCACATGCTTCCACTTCTAAAGGGAAATTTTAACTGGTTGTAGCAGACGTGAAGGTAGTTGATGCTCCACCTTAACCTTTTAACACGTTAGACAATTAGTAACAAAAAATAGTTACCTCTCATTTCAAACTAGGCCACTAGTAAAGCTCACGAAGATCTCTGTACATCTTATTCCTACCAGGATGCATAGCATAATGACTACTATGTACTTCTTGCAGAATTGACTGCATCAACTCAACATCGTTAGATACACAGATCCGACCCCTAAAACACAAAATCTCATCATTATTTAGTCCAAAATCAAAAGTCTTACCACCCTCAATTTGACGAAAATGAGAAAACAGAAACTTGTTACTAACTTTAGCTTTAATTTGATCAATCCAATTTGGCTTAACTTGCAACTCAGCCAGAAGACTACCATCGTCAAACTAACTCAAACGAGCGAAGATCTCTCTCAGATTAGTCATCGCTTTACGACTAAGAGTATCGGCTGTAATCATAATCCTTAAGCAACTCAACCCATCTACGCTATCTATTGTTCGAATCCTTCTAAGTTAGCAGAAATTTGAGACTCATATGATCGGTGTAAATGATATACCTCTCACTATACAAATAGTGCCTCTAGATTTTCAGAGAAAAGATAACTACAACAAACTCAAGGTTATATGTAGGATAGTGGCCCTCGTGTGACTTAAGCTGTCGAAATGTATAAGCCACTACCTTACCATCCTGTGTCAGAACGTACCCCAACCCAACGTGTGAAGCATCGCTATAGATAACAAACTTTCTACCAGCTTCAGGTTGTACCAGAACAGCTGTCTATATTAGAACGGACTTGAGCTTTTCAAAGCTCATCTGTTGCTCATCGGCCCACACAAACGAAGCGTTCTTACGCAACAACTAATTCAGAGGAGCTGCGATAAGAGAGAACCCTTCGACAAACCTCTGGTAGTAACCTGCCAACCTAAGGAAACTATGGATCTGAGACACATTTGTTGACTATTTCCACTCGATCACGGTCTCAATTTTTTTAGGATCAACTTGGATCCTCCCCGGCAGACACAACATGCCCCAAAAAAGTAACATCTTGCAACCAGAACTCACACGTGCTAAACTTAGCATACAGTTGTTGCTCACGGAGTATTTGAAGAACTATCTGGAAATGCTCATCGTGCTCAGTCTTAGTTTTAGAATAAACCAGAATATTTTCGATGAAGGCTACGATGAAATAATCTAAATACGACTGAAATACCCGATTCATCAAATCTATAAACACAGTCAAAGCATTCGTTAAACTGAAGGGCATGACCAGGAACTCATAATGCCCATAATGAATCCTGAAAGCAGCCTTATACACATTCGTCCCCTTAATCTTGAGCTGATGGTAACCAGAATGGAGATCAATTTTGGCAGATATCCCACGAAATTGATCGAAAAGATAGTCGATCCTCGAAAGTAGATACTTATTCTTTACCGTAAACTTATTCAGTTAATGATAATCCATACACATTCTCATCGTGTTATCTTTTTTCTTAACAAACAGAATCGGTACTCCCCACGAGGACACACTCGATCGGATGAACACTCGATCTAGAAGTTCATGAAGCTGGGCTTTTAATTCCATAAGCTCCCTTGGTGCCAAGCGATAAGTAGCAATGGACACCGGAGCGATACCTGGTAATAGTTTAATACCGAACTCAACTTCTTTGTCTAGAGGTACTCCCGACAACTAATCAGGGAAAATGTCCAGAAAGTGTCCTACAATTCTAATATCCTTAACAGAAACCTTTACAGAACCAAAATCAGATACAAAGGCTAGGTATGCCTCGGAACCTCTCCGAATTAGCTTCTTAGCTACAAGAGCGAAGATCATGTTAGAAAGATAATTTCGATGCTTACTAATTATAATAATCTAACTATCCTCATCCAATCTCAGAGTAACCTGCTTAGAGGCACAATCTAAACTAATTCGATGTTCCATGAGTCAATTCATTCCCAGAATCAAATAAAACTCACCGAGCGGTAATTCCATAGGCTAGCCGAAAACACAATGCCCTGAGTCTCTAATAAAACCCGTCTATATATCTTATCAACTCAAACCGACTGACCCAAGAAACTAATTATAAAAATCTCTTTAGTCGTACACTCAATAGATATACTCAAATCTATAGATACAGTGCTAGATACATATGAATGTGCAAACCCAATATCAATCAAAGAAAAGTATGGAATAGTATGAATAAATAATGTACCGTTATAACATCGGTATTGTCTCTATCCTCGCGATGCCACGCGATGTACATAAGAGCAGGTTGTCGTGCCTCAGTCTGAACCGCACCTCTACCCGGTGCTTTATAACCTTTGCCAGAATTGATACCACCCCTGGCCATACCATGACCCTTAGGTAGTTATTGATCCACTCTCAGAGGTTGAATAGAACCTAGAGGTGGAGCCTGTGCAGGAGCTGGCACCTGATCAGATTGATGAACACAATTCCGAACGTGGTGCTCTATTTGTTGGGAAATGTGCCCATATTGTACTAAACATGTAACTATTTTCTATTTATTTAAACGATGAATAAATAAATAAAATTAATTTCACAATTCACAATTATATCTTTTGTATTTTGTCTTTTATATTTTACATGCATAGCGAAATTGTGACAAGAAAATATTAGCTCATTGACTGTCTAAAGTTCAAACTGAAGATAAGTGACATTTGTAAAGAACATTTACACTGCGAGAAAGACAACTTACTTCAGCAGATAATCTAAATGAGCCTGTAATCCAGTAAAAGAATCAAAGTGAGCATTTGATTCAAATACTAAGAAGGATTATTATGTTGTCTACAATTCCAATTGGGGAGATGGTTAGTTTTGGCTATCGGAGCAGTTGACTCCACGAGTAGAGACATAGACGTATTCATTGGTAGAATGATACTCTAGACTAGACCTAAGATGAATTAATTCTGAATCCTTTTGTGAATTAATTTACATGTGACATTAATGGTGTGATTTACCTAAATCCTAAGTTAGTCACTGACCATGCTTATGCAACTCATATGCTTTGATATAAATGGATGCTTATGCTTTAAAGATAATCGAGCCTATAGTCGATATGTTGGATACATGACTTGTGTATGGCATGACTTTACTAGCAACAGTGGAATTCATAGCTCAATTAAAGTGTTAATGATATCTTCTCATTGAATTTATATGGATTGATAAATATGAAATGTGGCCACAGGTTGCTAGTTCTCGAACGAGCAATTTATCATAGTCATTTGTTGACAGTGATCATATCAATCATTAAGAAGACACAATAGTGACACTGAGATAAAATTGGATTATATTGAGTGAACGGATTTAACTCAAAAGAATCAAGGATATCATATGAAGGTAACACACACATGACGAGGTCATTGGATAAAGAAGTTAGATGAATTGCTTTTGTAAAGAGTATACAATAAGGAGTTTTCAATCATGGTACTTATTGTGGACCGACTGCATGATTAAGTAATTGTGAATTATCATAGCGATGCTTCTAAACATAATTGCAATCACTAGAGCCTAATTGTATATGTCCGATCGGCCTCTCTGCAAGCTCAACAAAAGCTCGACTGGACTGTATTTGAATTTGAAGAAAATTCTACAACTTGAGAAATAATTTAATTGAGTCGATTTATTCAATGTGGAATTAAATTAGGTGGTCGTGAGAATTGTTCAACTAGAGAATTTGATTAAAGAATTTTCTTGAAAAATTAATTTGGAAAATCTAATTGATTTTTGGAAAAATTAGTTTTGATCAAGTAAAATTAAATTAATCAAATTAATTAAAATTAATATGATATTTTTAGAACTTAATGTTCAAGTCAGACAATTGGCCCAATGGGTAATTGAACTTAAAAATTGGACTTGAGATCATAAATTGACCCCAGGGATCTAAAATCGAGACCAATACTAAAAAACTAGTCGAATCGGGCTCGGTACGTAAAATCGAGCCGACGGTCCAATTGGTAGCTAGACCGAACTGGCAGCAGTCGAACTGACTCGGGGTGTCGTAAGGGTGTCGTATCTGCATCACCGGACACGGCGATGCCGGCAGCTGCGACGACGGTGTCCCGGTGGCTGGCGACAGTTGGTAATCAATGGTTGATCAGTCAAAAAGTTACACTTCTACTAGGATTCTACTAGAAAATTTGATTTCATATTAATTATTCGAAAAATAATATTATTTTAATAGTTTAATATTAAATTAAATTAAATATTTATCTTAATAGTATTTTATTCATTTAATACTAAAGTGATTATTGTAATATTAAATTTAATTTAATTTTTATCTTATAGATAAATATTCTATTATTTTAATTTAAGATTTAATAATAAATTTAACCTAATATTTATCTTGATAAATATTATATTAATTTAATATTAAAGTGATTAAGTTTAGTCATAGTTGAACTCTCTAAACTCTTTATATATAAAGAGAGTTTCGAGACATTAATTACACACTTTAATTCACGAGAAAGTTGTAGAGAGAAAATTCTCTAAAGAGATTATTTCAGAAAATTTCTAGAGATTTTTTTCTTATTGACAACTTGACCCAAAAGCTTAGAGAAATTATAAAATTACCCCATTGATAATTTTTGTGAAAAATTTTCTAATTCGAAGCGAGCCCACACTCAGCAGACGTGAGCTTGAGGATAGCGGAGAAGACTACTCGGTCGAAGCACTCATTCTAGACGAATCAAAAATGTATAATTTTAATTAAGTATTTATTACTTTAGATATCACAACTCAGATATTATTTTGGAAAAATTTTAAAACTCTAGTTTTTCACTAAATTTATTTTATGTTTCCTTTTCCAAACCTGCTTTTCCAATTCCATTAACCCATATCGGAGGCAAGCCCCTAATTTCCTCCAGTACTCGTCTAGATGATGCCTCCCACAATCACCACAGGTCTGAATCTTAGTTGAGGCAGCTGGTGCCTCGATCCTCAGAGGATGACACGGGATAGAAGAAGCCACCTAGGAGCTTAAGGAAGCTATGAGAAAGCAATATCCAAACCTCTTTTTTGGTAAGATTTTCTAGCACAAAAATTCCCTTAGGGGGAGAGTTGTAACAACTAGTTTTCAGTGAAATCAGAACAGTGATTTTGGGACCACAAATTTGACGTTAAAATAATTGTTTTATTATTATTTTATTGTCTACAACATGATAGGAGTATCGTATAAAAAATTCATAAAGAGATTTTATCGTTTACATGCTCAATTTGATAAAAAAAGACTAAATCGCATAAAGTGTAAAAGTTGAGTTCTAGTAGCTAAATGATTAAATAGCTATAGAACCCTAAATTATGAATTCTTAATTGGTAATTAGACCATAATTAGTGATAGTGGATGTACATGGACTGGCCTTTGTGTAATTATTAATGTTATTAAAGGTTATATATGTAAATAGGTAAATAAATGATAAATTAAATAAAACCAAATTAAAGCTATCATCTTTAAGTTATTCTTCAATTAAAATTAGGGCTTTGGGAAACCATTGTTGAGCTTAAACTTTTGGCAACCTCATCTTGCTCATAGGTAAGTGATTTTTGTCTCGTTTTTAATAATTCTTATGTTTTCAAGATCGTTGTAGCTTAATCTAGCTATCTCAGGGACTAATTTGTAAAATTATTAAAGGATTTAAGTTTTTCAATGAATTAATATTGGTTTCTTTTGTTGTTTGATGGAAGAAAATGGATAGTTGTTGTTAGATGAACAACTTTTGTAAAGAAATTTTTAATGAAATTATCAATTAAGAGTTAAATTGAAAAATGTGAAAAATTCATGGTATAATTTGTGAATTAATGAAACGTGTGGGTTGTTATAAGTGTATACCATATTCGGCTAGGCTTGGGTAGGGGTAAAATTGTATGAATTTCATTTTTCTAAGCCTAAGGACTAAGTTGTAAAGAAATCAAAACATTAGGGGTAAAAGTGTACTTTTTCAAAAATATGAATTTGGATTAGATTGAGTAGATTAATTATTAAATCTATTAAATCTATTCATTTAGATCAATATAATCCACGTACAACTTTAGATCGAGGTAAGGAAAAATCTTCGAATTAGACGACTTTGTTTTCTACGTTTATCGTCGAGGTAAGCTCGTATGTTTAAATAGTGTTTTCAATTATTATTTAAATTCTATTATTACATAATATTAAATTGTGTGTTGAAAAAAAAAATTCAACGACGTAACAGCGATCATCGATGAATAAAAAAGGATGACTTCGGCTACCAATTATGAAAAGGGATGGTGACGACCATCAAATTATGAAAAGGGATGGCTTTGGCTATATAATTATGAAAAGGGATGGTGACGACCATCAAATTATAAAATAGGATAGCTTCGACTATCAAGCCATGAAAGGGATAACTTCGATTATCAAATTATGAAAAGGGATATGTTAACCATCGTACTATTACCTCGTGTGAGCTTCGGTAAGAGCTTTTAATGTAAATTTCATTATTATGATGAAAGGTAGATAATGTGTACCTTTATGGAAATTAAGTGTATGAATGTATATATATATATATGAGTTTTCGAATTAGTTGTTCTCATGTTGAATTTGGATATACATGCTTTGTGTTTGTTTAATGTATTGACAAACTTAGATTATATTTGTTACAAACTTACTAAGCATGACATGATTACATTTTGTTTATTTTTCTGTATTTATAGTTATCAGAAGCTTATTTTAGTTGGAAAGTCGTCAGAGATCTATCTCATTATCCATTGGCTATATCGGTACCTATGGATGTTTTTAAGTTCGGTTATAATGGCATGTACAGGCTTTTGGTTGTTGAAGTTGCCATTTGCTTGTCTTGTATTTAGAATTTTATGTGTTATTGTGAACTTAGTTTGATATGTAAATATCTAGTTTTTAAGTGGTTGTTACCTTTGATCTTGATGCTTGTATGTTTAAGGATGAAATTGTAATCTAAAATGGAAGCTATAAGTGTCTTGTGATGTGTAAGAATTGTGATGAATTGGTACCTTGTTTTATATGAAATATATGTACATTTTGGAGCTTGTTGTTGAATGGAAATTTTGGTACCAATTGGTATGTTTTAGTAGGTGAATTCAATGGTTGGTTATTAATGTAAGATTATTCCAACTTTAGTTAAACATTTTAGTCAAATTGAGATTGTATTTATACAAGATTAAATATTGAGTTAAGGTGCCCCATGGGCATATTGGTTGAATGATTGTATACCTTGAATTTATAGCTTGATTATGCTTGAATTTGATGCCTTGTTCTGGATTTCCTATATGTGAAAATTTGGTTGTAGGTTCATGGCATGTTGGGCGAGAAAAATGGCTTGTAAATTAGCCTATTTTCATCCAAACGGATAGACACGGGCATGTATCTTAGCCATGTGTGACACACAGCCAGGTGACACGACCGTGTGTCCCCTGTAGCTTTCGTAGGGTTACAAGTTAGGTTATTACACGGCCTAGCACGGGGCCTGGCACACAGGTCTGTGGTTTGGTCGTGTGACGCAAGTCACTGAGTTACATGGGTACGGGTACAAGCTGGGAGACGACCGTGTGTCCCTACTTCAAATGTCTACATGGCCTGAGACACGGGCATGTCCCTTGGCTATGTGACCCCTACAACTTTGAAAATTTTCCTCGTTCCCTGAAAAATTATTTGAGTTTTCAATTTAGTCCCGACTTGTTTCTAACGCATATTTAGGGCCTCGAAGGCTCGTTTAAGGGATAATATGTATGTTTTAAATTGGTTTTAATATGATTATTTATGTTATTTGAAATTTTTGAAATTTATGTTCGTTTGGTTTGAAAATTCGGTAATGCTCCATAACCCTGTACCAGCGAATGTTACAATTTAGGGGTGTTACATTTATTAGTATCAAAGCTATGGTTTAGTCGACTCCCGGATTGAACGTAGCGTGTACGAGTCTAGCTACACATGCCATTATATAACATGTGATAGTGTGATATCTCATGATCGTCTTATAACATGTTTTCTTATAGCAATGACATCCAACTGAGTTGACTCTGATGAAGTCGAAAGTAATGCACAAGTCTTCATTTACGGAGCAACATCTAGTGGTTCAAGGCCTGTATTTGAGGGTTGGGGAGAAGATAAGAAAGCTTTCTTCCAAATAATGAGTGAGTGGTTTACCGAGTTCGTACAAACGAACCTGGCAGCACAACGACCTCTACCCCCACTTGTTTTCCATCTGGTTCTCGTTGTTCTTCAATGTGTGGAAATAGTACGAGTTAATAAGCCGCTAGTCGACATAATTTACAAATATGGGGCTGAAGAATTTCAAGCTACAGTTGATGATGACCCTGAGAAAGCTGAGTTTTGGTTAGAGAATAAAATTCGAGTTTTCGACGAGTTATCTTGTACATTAGCTGAATGTGTAAAGTATGTGGTATCCCTACTAAAAGATTCAGCATATTAGTGGTGGAATACTTTGATTTCAGTTGTACAGAGGGAACGTATCGATTGGGAATTCTTTCAAAGCGAGTTCAGAAAAAAGTACATTAGTCAAAGATTTCTAGATCGAAAGCGTAAAGAATTTCTTGAGCTTAAGTAAGATCGTATGAAGTAGAAGAGTATGGACGAGAGTTTTTTCGATTGAGTAAATATTCCTAGGAGTGCATTCTGACCGAGACTACAATGTGTAAATGGTTTAAAGACGGATTAAATGAAGATATTAAACTTCTAGTTGGGATTCTCGAACTAAAAGAATTCGTTATTTTAGTTGACGGAGCACATAAAGCTGAGGAGCTTAGAAAAGAGAAAAGAACAGCTAATTTTGAAGCCAGGGATTCAAGTAAAAGGTCGATCATAAAATCGTATCAATCACAATTGAAGAGATCGAAAGAACACCATAGTCATTCAATTGTTTTAGTGGGATATCCTGACAGAGACTGAGGCAAACATTATGCAGGTTCAAGATGCAAGCTACATATGTGGTTAGCGTAGGTAGCGTTAAGGATAATAAACCTAATTTTTAATGATGTGGACATTGACATTTTGGTGAGTTAGAGCAAAAGGCGGGGCGTGTTTCAAATGCGGTTCTCTTAAACATTTTATTCGTGATTGCCCAGAAATATATTAGAAAGAAAAAGTTCAGAATATTTGACCCAGCAACACTGCCACGAGGGGTAGACCACCTTGTAACCCTGGAAATGTGAGTAGTAGCTAAGGTGAAACAAAAGATTCTGTTGTGAGATCTGAAGCACGAGCACTAGCTAGGGCTTACGCTATTAATACACGAGAGGAAGCTTCTGCGCCAGATGTTATTATGGGTACTTTCTCTATATTTGACATTGATGTTATTGTTTTGATTGATCTGGGATCAACTCATTCATATATGTGCATGAATTTAGTGTCTAGTAAGAATTTATCTATTGAGTCCACAGAATTTGTGGTTAAAGTATCGAACTCCCTAGGTCAGTATGTGTTAGATGATAAAGTTTGCAAGAACTATCCTTTAATTACTCGGGGTTATAGTTTTTTGGTTGATTTAATGTTATTAACGTTTAATGAATTTGACGTGATTTTGGGCATGAATTGGCTAACTCTACATGACGCTATTGTAAACTGTATACGAAAGCTTATTGTATTGAAATGTCAAAACGGTGAGACACTTCGTATTGAATCGGATAGTGTGAGTAGGCTGCCTATTGTTATTTCAGCTGTGTCAGTGCAGAAATATGTAAGAAAAGGATGTGATTCTTACCTTGCATAAGTATTGGACTCTAAAATATCTGAATCAAAGCTTGAATCAATGCCAATGGTTTGCAAGTATTCTGATGTGTTTCCAGAGGAGTTACTTGGATTACCGCCAATCAGAGAAGTTGAGTTTGCTATTGAATTAGTACGGGAACATCACCTATCTCAATAGCACCATACAGAATGGCTCCTACTAAGGTTAAAGAGTTGAAAACACAGTTGCAAGAGTTGACAGATAGGGGTTTTGCTTGACCCAACCTCTCACATTGGGGTGCACTATTTCTATTCGTTAAGAAAAATGATAGATTGATGAGATTATGTATTGGTTACCGTCAGGTCAACAATGTTACAATCAAGAACAAGTATCCTCTGCCTCGAATTGACGATCTGTTTGACCAGTTGAAAGGTATAACAGTGTTTTCGAAGATTGATCGTTATTCTAGTTACTATCAGTTACGAGTAAAAGATTCGGATGTACCGAAAACTACATTCAAAACCAGGTATAGATACTATGAATTTCTTGTGATGCCATTTGGTTTAAATAATGCACCTACAGTATTTATGGATTTAATGAACATAATTTTTAGACCATATTTAGACAGATTTGTTATGGTATTCATTGACGATATTTTGATTTATTCATGAGACGAGTCTGAGCATACCAAGCACTTGAAAATTGTGTTGCAAACCCTACGTGATAAACAACTGTTTGCCAAATTTAACAAATGTGAGTTTTGGCTCCGAGAAGTAGGTTTTTTGGGACATATAGTATTGGGCGAAGGCATCAGAGTTGATCCGAGTAAAATTTCAACCATTGTTGATTGAAAACCATCGAGAAACGTATCCAAAGTTAGAAGTTTTTTGAAATTGGCCGATTATTACAGAATATTTGTCAAAAGATTCTCGATGATAGCTACACCGATGACGCGACTATTACAGAAAGATGTGAAGTTTGAATGGTCCGAGAAATGTCAGCAAAGTTCCAATCAGTTGAAAGCACTCTTGATCAAGGCACTAGTTCAGCCTGAATCGGGTAAAGATTTTTTGATTTTCAAAGATGTATCTTTAAATGGTTTAGGTTGTCTTTTGATGCAGGAAGGCAAAGTAATAGCTTACGCTTCTAGATAGTTAAAGCTATACAAAAAGAATTATCCGACATATGATTTAGAGTTGGCAGCTATTATGTTTGCGTTAAAAATTTGGCAACACCATTTGTTTGGCAAAAAATATCATATATTTACCGATCACAAGAGTTTGAAGTATCTAATGTAACAAAAAGATTTGAATCTGAGACAACACAGATGGCTTGAACTGTTAAAAGATTATGAGTTGATTATTGATTATCATCTGGGAAAAGTGAACTAGTTGCTGATGCTCTGATTAGAAAATCTTAATTTGCTTTGCGAGTGATGAATACGCGACTGACATTTTTCATAATGGTTCAATCTTAGTCGAGTTGAAAGCTAGACTGATGTTCTTACAATAGATTAGCGAAGCTCAGAAGTGTGATGTTGAGTTGCTAGGTAAACGGGCACAGAGTGAATTGATTTCCAATTAAGAATTTTATATAGGACCCAATGATTGCTTATTGTTCAGAGGTAAAATTTGCGTACCGAAGAATTCTGAGCTCATTCAGAAAATAAGATGTACAATGATTTGAAACAGATGTATTGGTGACCAGGAATAAAACGCGAGATTTCAAATTTTGTATTGAGATGTTTAGTATGTCAACAAGTTAAAGCTAAACATCACGTACCTCTTGCAGCCAGTAATGATACCGGAATGGAAATAGGATCGAATTACAATGGACTTCGTATTGATTTTACCCCTATCTCTGAGGAAGAAAGATAAAATTTGGGATGTTGATGATTGTTTGACAAAGTCTACACATTTTATTCCAGTACATACATATTATTCCTTTGAGAGATTAGCTGAATTATACATTTCTGAGATTGTCAGATTGCACGGGGTGCCAATTCCAATCATTTCGGATAGAGATCTGCGGTTTACATCGCGATTCTGGAAAAAATTACAGGAACCTCTTGGTATTCGGTTGCATTTTAGCACTTTATTTCATCCTCGGACCGATGGTTAGTCTGAGCAAGTAATTTAGATACTTAAGGATATGCTTCATTGTTGCCTATTAGAGTTCAAAGGTAACTAGGAGAAATATTTGTCATTGGTCGAATTCGCGTATAACAAAAGTTAACGGTCGAGCATAAAGATGGCACCGTATGAAGCTTTGTATGGTCGTAAATGTCGAACTACACTATTCTAGACTGAGCTCAGTGAGAAAAAGATACACGGGATTGATTTGTTTCGTGACACTGAAGAAAAAGTAAAGGTGACTCAGGATAGTATGAAATTAACTTTGGATCAAAATAAATGATATGATGATCTTAAATGTAAAGACATAGAATTTAAAGTTGGCGACAGAGTGTTTCTAAAAGTATCGCCCTAGAAGAAAGTTCTTCGATTCGACCGTAAAGGAAAATTAAGTTTGCGATTTATTAGGCCGTATGAGATTATTGAAAGAATCAGACCTGTTGCGTATCGATTAGCTTTGTCGTTAGAATTAGAAAAGATACATAATTTCTTTCATGTTTCTATGTTACTTCGATACTGATCTGATCCTTCACATGTTATCTCCCCAACAGATATGGAGATTCAGTCTGATATGTCGTACAGTGAAGAACCCCTCCGATTTTGACTCGAGAGGTTAAACAATTGAGAAATAAGAATATAGCTTCAGTAAAGGTTCTTTGGCAACGACACAGGATAGAAGAAGCCACCTAGGAACTTGAGGAAGCTATGAGAAAGCAATATTCGAACCTCGTTTCTGGTAAGATTTTCGGGGACAAAAAATCCCTGAGGGGGGAGAGTTTAACAGCCCGTTTTTTAGTGAAATCAGAACAGTGGTTTTGGGATCACAAATTTGACATCAAAATAATTATTTTACTATTATTTTATTGTCTACAACATGATAGTAGTATGGTATAAAAATTTCATAAAGAAATTTTATCGTTTACATGTTCAATTTGATAAAAAGGAAAAAATCGCGTAAAGTGTAAAAGTTGACTTCTAGTAGCTAAATGATTAAATAGCTATAGAACCTTAAAGTATGAATTCTTAATTGGTAATTAGACCATAATTAGTGATAGTGGATGTACATGACTTGGCATTTGTGTAATTATTAATGTTATTAAAGGTTACATATGTAAATAGGTAAATAAATGATGAATTAAATAAAACCAAATTAAAGCTGTCATCTTTAAGTTATTCTTCAACCAAAATTAGGGCTTTGGGAAGCCATTATTGAGCTTAAACTTTTTTTTCAACTTTATCTTGCTCATAGGTAAGTGATTTTTGTCCCCTTTTTAATGATTTTTATGTTTCCAAGATCGTTGTAGCTTAATCTAGCTAGCCCATGGACTAATTTGTAAAACTATTAAAGGATTTAAGTTTTTCCATGAATGAATATTGGATGCTTTTGCTGTTTGATGGAAGAAAATGGATAGTTGTCAGATGAATAACTTTTGTAAACGGATTTTTGATGAAATTATCAATTAAGGGTTAAATTGAAAAATGTAAAATTTTCATGGTATAATTTGAGAATTAATGAAATGTGTGGGTTGTTATAAGTGTATATGATATTCGGCTAGGCTTGGGTAGGGGTAAAATTGTATGAATTTCATTTTTTCGAGCCTAAGGACTAAGTTGTAAAGAAATCAAAACATTAAGGGTAAAAGTGTAATTTTGTAAAAATGTGAATTTGGATTTAATTGAATAGATTAATTATTAAATATATTAAATTTATTCATTTAGATAAAGATAATCCATGTACGACTTTAGATCAAGGTAAGGAAAAAGCTTCAGATTAGTCGACTTCATTTTCTATGTTTATTGTCAAGGTAGGTTCGCACGTTTAAATAATATTTTCAATTATGATTTAAATTTTATTATTTCATAATATTAAATTGTGTGTTGACGAAAAAATTCAAAGGCGTAACGGCGATCATCGATGAATGAAAAGGGATGGCTTGGGCTATCAATTTTGAAAAGGGATAGTGACGACCATCAAATTATGAAAAGGGATTGTGACGATCATCAAATTATGAAAAGGGATGGCTTCGGCTATCATACTATGAAAAGGGATGGCTTCAGCTATCGATCTATGAAAAGGGATGGTGACAGCCATCGAATAATGAAATGGGTTGGTGACGACTATCATATTATGAAAAGGGATAACTTCGGTTATCAAATTACGAAAAGGGATATGTTAACCATTGTACTATTACCTTGTGTGAGCTTCAGTAAGAGCTTTCAATGTAAATTTCATTATTATGATGAAATGTAGATAATGTATACCTTTGAGGAAATTAAGAGTATGAATGTATATATATAAGTTTTCGAATTAGTTGTTCTCATGTTGAATTTGGATACACATGCTTTCTGGTTGTTTAATGTATTGACAAACTTAGATTATATTTGTTACGAACTTACTAAGCATGACATGCTTACTTTGTGTTTATTTTTTTGTATTTGTAGTTATCGGAAGCTCGTTCGGGTTGGGAAGTCATTGGAGATTTATCACACTATCCATCGGCTATATTGGTACCTATGGATGTCTTTAAGTTCAGTTATAATGGCATGTATTGGCTTTTGGTTGTTGAAGTTGCCATTTGCTTGGCTTGTATTTAAGATTTTGTGTGTTATTGTGAACTTAGTTTGATATGTAAATATTTAGTCTTTAAATAGTTATTGCCTTTGATCTTGATGCTTGGATGTTTAAGGATGAAATGGTAATCTAAAATGGAAGCTATAACTATCTTGTGATGTGTTGGAAATGTGATGAATTGGTACCTTGTTTTATATGAAATATATGTACATTTTGGTGCTAGTTGTTGAATGGAAATTTTGGTACTAATTGGTATGTTTTAGTAGGTGAATTCAATGGTTGGTTATTAATATAAGATTATTCCAACTTTAGTTAAACATTTTAGTCAAATTGAGATTGTATTTATACAAGATTAAATATTGAGTTAAGGTGCCCCATGGGCATATTGGTTGAATGATTGTATACCTTAAATTTATAGCTTGATTATGCTTGAATTTGGTGCCTTGTTTTGGCTTGCATATATGTGGAAATTTAGTTGTAGGTTCATGGCATGTTGGGCCCGAAAAATGGCTTGTAAAATGGCCTATTTTTGTCCACACGGGAATAGACACGGGCGTGTGTCTCAGCCGTCTGTGACACACAGCTAGGTGACACAGTTGTGTGTTCCCTGTAGCTTTCGAAGGGTTGCAAGCTAGGCTATTACATGGCCTCGCACACGGGCGTGTGGGGTTATTTCAAAGGGTACATGCCTAGCACACAGGTGTGTGGTTCGGCCGTGTGACCCAAGTCAGTAAGTTACACGGGTACAGGCACGGTTGGGGCACAACCGTGTGTCCCTACTTCAAATATCCACATGGCCAAAAACACAGGCATGTCCCTGAGCCATGTGAGTCACATGGGCATGTGACCCTTGCAGCTTTAAAACTTTTCCTTGTTTCCTGAAAAATTCTCTGAGTTTTTGATTTAGTCTCGACTTGTTTCTAATGCTTATTTAGGGCCTCGAGGGCTCGTTTAAGGGAAAATATGAATGTCTTGAATTAGTTTTAATATGATTATTGATGTGATTTGAAATTTTTGAGATTTATGTTCGTTTGGTTTGAAATCTCTGGTAATGCTCTGTAACCCTATACATGCGACAGTTACAGGTTAGGGGTGTAACAACGACCCTCCACATAACTCGCCCATACATACTTATTTTGGAAGGGATTCTTGAAGAAATCCTAAGAAATTTATTCGGCATGAATGCCCTGCTCAATAGTGTGCCACCATTGATAGGCCTCAACTCAGAGTAGAAAGACGACACCCCTCAATTTCTAAGCAGGAGTGTAGCTGATGTCGTTCATAATGCGCTTACTAGCTTCTAACCAATAGTCGGCCACTGTAGAGGCAACTCTAATGACACCCCTAAATAGCTCAGCACCATTTGATCGTAGTCATTTAGTAACGGACCCTCGACTCCCAAATCTGGAATGGGCCTAACGACCCTCTCCAACACACGTAGCATAGCCTAGGATAGTACGTTATCCTCGGCTGTCGGAGTCTAAGACCTAGTTTCAGCATAGAGTACCAACGGTCTCATTGGTCTCCAGATTAGGCATACTACCTATAGAGGATGATTCTGCTCGAGCTTCTCCTTGGCATCCACGACACCCATACGAACCCCGTCCATGACTACCATACGAACTCATTATATCTACTTATCTACAATGCCAAAAGTTCATAGATTAGTTCAAATTCCCATCAGATATCATATTTCACAGTTCATATCACAGTCTCTAACTAAACCATAAGTTCAGGCATTATAGTAGTTTCCTATCTAAATAGTATAGGTAAAGTGGAAGTACTTATGAGTTGGACACCGGAGACTCGATCTTTTATAAAATCAATTTTCAGAGTTACTCGAATAAAATTTTCCTCTAAAACAGATTTTAACAAAAATATGAGCCCAAAAACACAACCCGAGTTTTGTAAACCTAGCTCTGATACCACTAAATGTAACACCCCATACCCAACCTAGACGTTAAGACCAAGTCTAGAGGTTACATCAAAACGTTTAAAGGAAAAACCAACCTTTAAGTATTTAATTATTCCTCATACCAAAAGCATTTCAACAGTTAAACCAACATGAAAATCCAAATTTACAAACTGTAGGACGAAATAAAACATATGATAGTTCAAATTTAAACAAACATAAAAATATCTAGAAAAGAGAGATGACCGAGCTCCCGACACACTGAGCCTCTGAAGTCTGTGGATTTCTTGTAATCCTGTTAACAAAAAGAATGAGCTTATAACTCAATGTGTGTAACCAATATATATGAAAGGAAAAAATATAGATATAACACTAGTCGCCCAAATTCAGATATAGAATCAGAAATAGATGATATTCAGTTTTATTGTAACAGTTCAGATAAGATGCAAAACAAATTAGATATAGATGCAAAATAGATTAGAATCAGATGCAATTTCCTACCCCCGTCTACTACACACCATCTCCAACCATCCCAACACACCATATAGGGTATTACGTAACCATCCAGCCTTACACACCAATTAGTGCCAGTATGACACATTTCAGAGCGATTACAGACTAGCTGTCAGATCAGTATACGATAAATAGCCAGAATTATATAAAAATTTGTGGCTTAGCCACTCAATTCGACAGATCATTAAACAGTAAAAAATTCTTTCTTTATACTATTCCCATCGAATGCAGATACAGATATCAAATATCAAGGATGTTCATACAGTTATTCAATTATGATTCATAATTAGATAATACAAATTATTATCATTTAACAGTTATCGCATCAATTATACGTACAGATAATCGATTATTCAGCCTCAGAATATTGGATATCAAGTTATACAGTTTAATTCAGATCATACGAACCTTATTGAAGGCCTACGTTTGATTCGAAAGACGATTACAACCATAGGGAAAATTTTTATTATTTGGGCCCACACGGCTGTATGACTCAAAATAGTGAGTCACACGGTCTGGCACACGGCCAGGCTGTAACACCCCTAACCTGAATCCGTCGTTGAAATAGTGTTACGAAGCATTACAGTAAAATTGTAACGTAAAAACATAAAATTTCAATTATTTCATTAAACATATCATAATCAATTCATATTCATGCATTTTGTCCCTTAATCGAGCTTTTGAGGCCTTAGAAACACGTTAGAAATTATTCGAAACTCAACCAAAAACATTTGGAACATTGAAGAAAAAGTTAGGAAAATTGGACTGTAGAGGTCACACGGCCGTGTGCCCAAGCTGTGTGCCTCACACGACTGAGACACACACCCATGTCTAAGGCCGTGTAACAATTGAAATAGGGACACACTGCTGTGTCCTAGCCCGTGTTCATGCCCGTGTAACTCTCTGACTTGGGCCACACGGCCAAGCCATATGCCCGTGTCCTAGCCCGTGTAACTTTCGAAAAGGCCTCAAACACCTGTGTGCCAAGCCGTGTAACTGCCTGACTTGCAACCTTTAAAACTTACAGGGGATACACAGTCGTGTCGCAGGCTGAGACACACTCCTGTGTCTTTGGTTGTGTGGACAAGAAATTGGCCAACATTAAGCTATTTCCTTCACCCACCTTAAGCACGTACCTAAACACATTTGTACTTATGACCAAAGCATCAAAATTTACCCAAAACATGCATAAAAATGACCAATTCACCATACATTAATCCATACAACCAATATGCCAATAAGGCACCTTAATCACAAACTATTAAACATACCTAAACATATGCATTTTTGGCCACACATCAACTATACATAGTTAACTTATTTCCATACCAAAACATACCACAATTGACCACATTTCCAACATACCATACTTGATCCATAACATATCAAAATAAACTTGCCATTTGGGTCCATATTCACATGCCTCAAAATCTCATAAATGACACAAAACAACCATTTCCAAATGGTACCAAACAACCAACAAATTTACATATACCAAATTCAACACTTAGCATTCAATCCAAACTTTAAACATAAGTTCCCTATACATGCCATTATAACCTTGGCTAGAGCATAAAAAACTATCGATATATTCACTGGATAGTGTGATAGATCTCCGACGAGCTTCCAAACCGATTAAGCTTCCGATAAACTATAAAACATAGGAAAGAAAACTATGTAAACATCTAGTACTTAGTAAGCTCATCAAACATAAAACATAACATTTCATAACATAACATTAAATTTAGGCATAATACAATCCAACCATAAGCTTGGCACAAACCTAAGCACCAACAGCAACACATGTTAGCATACTCAAACATAATCCACATGAATTTAACACAGGTAAGCCATTACACATAAACATAATTCACTTGAATTCATCTTCTTTAACATAACATGCTTTCAATGTAACTCATCATTTCAATCCTTTTCATAAATACATATCACGGTTCATATTGAACACTTACCATTCCTTTCCTTTTAATGCCCGTTGAACTGTTTAGAATATCATCGGATACGTGGGATAGCTCACACAAAGTGTGCTAAACATATAACCATAACCTTTCATTTCCTTTACATCATTGCTCACACGAGCTGTGAAATGGGCCTACTCACACGAGTTGTGGAGTATCTGCAACAAATATAGGACCTCAGCATCGGTAGGACATTCAAGACTAGCATCAGAAACATGAAAACCCTAATGATATGTCATTTGTATCCTATGAATTCCTAAGGTTCAAACGGGGCTCGATAATCGTCGTAACTTTGTTGGATTTACATCATACAGTTGCATAGCAATTGTTATATTAACATATAAATCAATACATGGCATTAAAACTATATATAATTATACGAACTTACCTTAATGATTAAGGCATAGAAATGGAGTTGACTAATCCGAAGTTTTAACTTTACCCTGATCTAAATTTGTACGAGGTTTATCTTGATCTAAATATACAAATTCATTCCATTTATTATTCATACTATTCAATTTCGTCCAAAATTTATACTTTTCATAATTATATTTTTGCCCCTAATATTTTAACTTCTTTACAATTTAGTCCTTAATCTCATAAATGAAAATTTATGTAATTTCATCCCTAACCCATGCTAGACGAATTTATTACGAACACATATCAACTCATATAAATCATCATTTCAAAATTTCACCATGTACTTTTGCTACTTTTACAAATAAGTCCCTAATTTATATTTTCATCAAAAATTACTTAACAAAAGTTGTTCATTAACAACAAGGACTCACAATATTTCATCAAATTTCATAAAACAATGCAAATATGTTCATGGAAAAACCTTAATCCTTTAAAAGTTTTGTAAATTAGTCCCTAAGCTAGCTAGATTAAGCTACAACAATCCTAAAAACATAAAAATCATTAAAAACGGGACAAAATATCACTTACATGCAATGGATGAGTCTGCCAGAATTTCAAAGCTTGGATATGGCTTCCTCCTACCCTAATTTTAGTGGTTAAAATTCTTAAGGAAGATGATACCACTCTTTTGTTTATTTTAATTTTAAGTTGATTTGTTAATTACATTTTTAACCTTAGTTATTTACCTTAATATTAACTTAAATCATGCCCAATATTTTCCAATAACCTTATGAATGGTATTATTACCATTTAAGTGCTCTTATTTTAAATTTTCATAGCTATTTGATACCTTTAGCTACTAGAACTCCACTTTTGCACCTTTTACGATTAAGTCCTTTTCACTTAATTAAGCATGCAAACATCAAAATTTCTTAACAAAATTTTAACACGACCCTAACATAGTCTCGTAAATATTAAAATAAAAATAAAATAAATATTTACTTGTCAGATTTGTGGTCCTAAAACTATTGTTTCGATTTCACTGAAAATGAGTTATTACACAAGCACAGGTCCGTGTGACTCACAACCCCTCACACGATCTAGACACATGCCCTTGTCACTGACCCGTGTGACCGTAAATCCAAAATAATGAGTTAGACGACCTGGACACACGCTGGTGTAGCCTATGTAACCCAAAATACAAACAGTGAGTTACACGGCCTGGTCACACGCTCGTGTCCCTAGCCCGTGTGCCTCTAAATCATAAATAGTGAGTTACACGGTCTGTCACACAATCGTGTGGCTGACACGGCCTACCACACGACCATGTGGTGTCAACAGCCATGTTTTTTGGCGTTCAAAAATCGTAGAAAATCGAGTTTTAGGTACACATCTGGTATAGTTTCGACGTAGAAGCACCTAAAAGGAGTCCAAAACCTAAAAATGGTAATAAAAAATCCATTTAAGCAATTATTCACAACATAATGCTAAAATTAGCGAACAACCCCAAACTTATGTCAAAAAAATTGACATAGAACCCCGACTCAAAAAACATCCGTTACCTTGTACGTAACAATGCATTATGAAATCAGTGCGTTGGAGTAACCGTTCTCGTAAGACCTTCACCTAACAAAACCGCAATCACACAATTAACATAGATTCAAACAAACTACAATTATTTCTAACTTCAAAGCAAACAACAAAATTTCGCGAGACAAAAGAGAATAACAACAGAACTTGTGCAATGACCTTTCAATTGACTTAAAGAAGAACTTAAAATTTCCAATTAAACCCGATAGCAGTCAACAGAAGCAAGTAAAAATGAAAAAGAGAAAAAAATAAAAGAAAGAAAGAAGAAAAGAAAAATGTGAAGGGAAGAAAAAAAAAGAGAAAAAAAAACGTTAAACAAAACTTTTTAAACAACACCAACTAAAAAAAAAACTAACAGGCTTCCATAAGTAGCATAAAAATATTTCATTAATGCATGCACAAAGATTCGAACACAGGACCAGAAAGTAATTAAAACTTAATCATCAAACCAGCAAACTCATTGTTGACATAGACTAATGCAGAAATAAACTTAAGTTGAGAATCCATAGATAAGGGTGAAACCAAAATAATAGAAAATTTTCAAGAGGGAAAACTTGAACCCCTAATCTCAAACACATAAATAGAATATTCAACCACAGATACAAAGACTCAATTATTAGCAAACTTTAACAATCAAAACATCAAATTTTTGGGGCGTTACAATCACCTAAAAATGCATTAAGAATGAGATTAAAACATGTTATTTTTAACAGCTATCAATTATAGTGAAATATCCTTTTACTCGTGATTTTTTATCCTATTTTGAGAAGTTTTTCCACATAAAATTTTATGTGTTCGATCTTTTCGATTCTATTTTATTTACTTATTTATTGCATACACATATTAACTCCCTACCACTAAGAAAAACAATATCGGTTTAAATTAAACATGTTTGAATGTATAATCATATATATTCGTTTCTGAGTAAGTTTCTCAACTTAATAAATATGAATTTAACATAATGAATTAACAATTTTATTAATTCATAGATTACAACTGAACAAAAAAAAAATCAGTTCATGGGATTGAGAGTCTGACAATGGCATCATATTTGTGTTGGGCCAAATGAAGCATGAAAGGGAACAACTAGAAGTGGTTTGGGTATTGCTTGGGGAAATGTGATTTCAACATGCCACTAAACTTTCAAACCAGAGCTGACCCAAGTCCACTCTGTCCCACCAGTTTCCCTTTTCCTTCTAGTATTCACTCATATTGGAGATGTACTAAACAATTTTGGGTGTAAAATTCAATTGTTGATATATCGCTCCAAAAATGGCACTCTTTTTCCAATAAGTTATTGATCCATCCCCAAGATTTTATATAGGTTTCAAATCTGATAGCGTCAACTTCAAGATTCCAACTTTGTGTGCGAAAAATTTTCACAATGGTAGAAATTATAATGTTTATTTCGATAAAAATTAAAATTAAAAGGACTCATTATTGTTGTACCTTTCAATTTGCATTAGTGTTTTTCTTCTTCTTCTTTCTCTTATTTGATCATTGTCCTTAAGATTATGATTTTTTGAGTGCCATGTCCATGGCCATGCGCTAATGTATCCACTTTGATTTTTTGCCATTAACATATCCAACCATTACCACTTTTTCCAATTTTTTACAATCATCATTTTGTAAAATAATTCTAATTTTGTAGGTTTATGAAATTTACATAACAAATAATTCATAGCATATTAAATTTTTAGACATATTAAATTTTTAGGCTATGTTTGGTTCAAATAGTATTAAAATTTGATATATCTTAGGGTAAATGTATTATGGAGGTCCTTGTATTAAGAATTAGATTGCATTATCTCTTTATTAAAAATGGACAAATTAGTCATGTACGTTCCTTTTTGTTAAAAATTTCATCTATTTTTACTGTTAAAAACTGGCATTACTGACAAAATAACTAGACAGCTACAAATGGCGTGCCATGTGTACTTCATGCTTCCGTATAAGTATCAACTTTTAAAAGAATGAGCAATTTGCTCTTTAATTTAACGTACAATGACTAATTTATCCCTTTTTTTAATAGAGAACAAAATACAATCCAGCTCATAGTATAAGGGCCTCCATGAAACTTTTAACACACTTATGTATTGTTTGATTTTAACGTAAACTTAATATTTTTATTCGATCTAATAGGTATTAGCTCTTATTCTCTTTTTAAACTAAATTTGGTCATTGACTTTTCAAAAAGAGTCAAATCATTTTTTAAGTGAAAATGTTGACTAAAGCATTAAAATTTTAATAATATTAGCATGGTAACCCGTATGGCGGCCCATGTGTACTTTATGGTGATATGATATTGACAAATAATTTAAAAAATATAAAAATATTTAAAATTAAAAAAATATATAAAATGTTCATAATTTTTTAAAAAAATTAACATGAATATATGTAGATTGTTATGCAAGTTGTCATGTTTAAAATTTTAAAATTTTAATTAATATTTTTTATTAAAAAAATTCTTTTTGAAAGGAAGTGTGGTAATCAAATTTGGCATTTTGGGATGGTGGAAGAGTGGTGGTTTCAAGTATCCCCTGTTGCTAAAAATAGCTAGAGATGTATATGTTAAAAATGTTCATAGTGGCTTTACAAGATGAGTGGTAGGTTGACAAGTCTCTAATGTAGTACCCTTTGTCCTATTATGGATGTTCACGGAATTGAGTAACTCAAACGGAAGGTTATGTTATATTTTTACTTAACAATTCAACCATTTTTACATATTTTATAATTTTGTACTTGGATACACCGTCCAAAAATGTTATGGGGATGATCATGGTTCCATTACTCTCGATTTAATAAGTATATTATTTTTATTATGTTTATGATATTAACTTTGTTTTAAACTATGATTACATACGAAGAACTTTTATATACTTGAAAAGCCTTTCAAAAATATTTATTTCATTTTATACTTCAAAGATATGATTTCTTATCTAACATATTTAGATATTCGAGAGATGTTTATGTTCATGCGTTAGATTTGTATAGAGAATATTTTATATTTTAAAAATTTGTGATCGAGTTTGTATGGTATTTTATGTTTAGATAATTATAGATAATGTTTTATGTTTAAATATTTATTTGTGTTTAGAAAAAAATAATTTTTTTTGTTTTATATTTAGATATATTTCGAAAATAGTTTCTCTTTTGTCTACAATATATGAAGATCAATACATTTTTATTGAAGTGAGATATTCAAGATTATTTTTCCATGTGTAAAAATAAAATGTCGGTAATGACAATATATCACAAAAAAAAAGGAGAAATAAAAATAAAGAACACACAGATTTTTACGTAGAAACCCTTTTGAGAAAAAACCACGGATAGAGGAGAAGAAAATTCACTATGTCGAATTTGAATAATTACAAGAGGAGTAGACTATGTCTATTTATAGGCTTGTAAAACCATATTCTAATAGGAGTGTAGTAAGATTGAAACACCTTATTCTAATCAATATCAAATAGATGAAGTTTAATAAGGTTTAAAAAATCTTATTCTAAAATAAAATAAAAGAAGTGTAATTCTATAAGGATTTTACTTTTATTTTATTTAAATAAGGATTCGGGTCACTTAATTCTAACAATCTCCACCTTGACACGAATTCTCAATGAACAAGTTCTTTATCGCGAACTCTCAACAAACAAGTTCTCCACCTCTTCCATAAAATCCCTTAAGGGTTTAACTTCAACAATGAACATCAATCAAGTTTAAACAATGCTTAAACTTGGTTATAGGAAGTGACTTAGTCATCATATCTGCAGGATTTTCATGAATACTAATTTTGCTCACAACAATATCACCACAAGCAATAATATCACGAACAAAATGATACCGAACATCAATGCATCTTGTTCTCTCATGAAACATTTGATCTTTTGTAAAGAAGATGGCACTCTGTCTATCACAAAATACTATATTTATTTGAAGGTCTTCATTGAGTTCACTAAAGAGTCCTTTCAACCAAATAGCTTTTTTACAAGCCTCAGTAATCGCCATGTACTCAGCTTCAGTGGTAGACAAAGCAGCTGTAGTTTGCAAAATGGCTTTCCAACTGATTGCACAACCTTCGATTGTAAAGACATAACCTGTGAGAAATCTTCTTCTATCAAAATCTCCAGCAAAATCAACATCAACACACCCAATGACTCCATTTCTAGTTCTTCCAAAATGTAAGCAAACATCAGTAGTACCTCGTAAGTATCTTAAAATCCACTGAACTACTTTCTAATGAACTGCTTTCTAATGAACTGCTTTCCAATGTTCTTTACCAGGATTCGCCATGTATCTGCTAACTACGCTGACTGCATATGATAAATTTGGACATGAACAAACCATAGCATACATGAGAGATTCCACTACACTAGAGTATGGAACATGTGACATGTACTCAATCTCATCATCTAATTGTGGAGACAAAGCCAATGAAAGTCTGAAATGGGCTGCTAAAAGAGAACAAACAGGCTTAGCATTTTGCATATTGAATCTGCAAAGAACTTTCTCAATGTACCCCTTCTAACTTAGGTACAATTTACTTGCTTTTCTATCTCTGAGAATCTTCATACCAAGTATCTTCTTTGCTGGTCCCAAATCTTTCATCTCAAATTCTTCACTTAGTTGGACTTTGACCTTTCTTACCTCTCATTTATCTTTTACTGCTATCAACATGTCATCAACATAGAGGAGTAGATACACAAAAGAACCATAATTGTTTTTCTTAAAGTAAACACAACTGTCAAAACTACTTCTTTTGAGATCATGAGAAGTCATAAAGGAATCAAACCTCTTGTACCACTGTCTTGGTGACTGTTTTAAATCGTAAGGGGACTTTTTCAGTAAGCAAACATAGCCCTCCTTTTTTGAGACTGTAAAACCCTCTAGTTGTTGCATGTAAATATCTTCCTCAAGTTCTCTATGCAAAAATACAGTTTTTACATCTAACTCCTTAAGCTTCAAATCATGCATGACCACAATACTAAGCAAAGCTCAAATCAAACTATGCTTTACAACTAGGGAGAACACATCTATGAAGTCCACTACTGGAATTTGACTGTAACATTTTGCAACAAGCCTTGTTTTATATCTGGTTCTTTAACTCCTGTAGCCCCTTATTTCTTTTTAAATACTCATGTACTATGAACAAACTTTTTACCTTTAGGAAGTTTCACAAGATCTTATGTTTTATTTTTGTGGATTGATTCTCCTCTTACATAACAAACATCCACTTTTCTGAGTCTTCACAGCTAACTACCTCAGAATAAGTAGATGACTCTTGGTTTGCATTTATATCTTTCGCCACATTTAAAGCATAAACAACAAGATCAGCTTCGACATACATCTTTAGAGGTTTAATCTCTCTTCTAGTTCTGTTTTTGGCGATAGAATATTGTGGTGAAAAAGTAACTCTATTCTGAATTACTATACTAGCTTGAGGAGTCGACTCTGTTGTGGATTCTAGATTAATCTGATGCTCCACCTGCTTTTGTTGTTCTTTATTGGAAGAGTCTTTAAGAGATAAGTTAGGTAGCATAACAGTTTCATAAAAAAACAACATCTCTTCTAATCATAACTTTTCTATTTTTAGGAAACCATAACTTATACCCTTTTACACCAGCTTTATAACCAAGAAAAACACATTTAATGGATCTCGATTCCAATTTTCCATTATCAACATGAGTATACACAAGACACTCAAATATCTTTAAATCAGAATAGTCAGCAGGATTATCAGACCATACCTCTTGTTGAGTATTTTTCTCAATGGCAATGGATGGAGATCGGTCGATCAAAAAACATGCAGTAGAGGCTGCTTCGGCCCAAAATGACTTTGGTAAGTTGGCATTTGACAACATAGATCGAATCTTCTTCATGATCGTTCTATTCATTCGTTCTGCAATGCCGTTTTACTGTGGAGTATGACGAACTGTCAAATGTCTCACGATCCCTTCTGACTTGCACAGTTTATTAAACTCATCAGAACAGAACTCTAAGTCATTATCTGTGTAGAAATATTTTATTTGTTTTCCAGTCTATTTTTCAATCATAGTTTTTCAAGACTTAAATATGGAAAACATATCGTTTTTCTACTTCAGGAAGAACACCCAAACTTTTCTGGAAAAATCATCAATAAAAGTTAACATATAATTAGCTCTACCTCTCAAATACACTCTAGATGGCCCCCACAGATCAGAATGAACATACTCCAACATTCCCTTCGTGTTATGGATTTCTTTGGTGAATCGAACTCTCTTTTGCTTCCTAAAAACGCAGTGTTCACAGTATTTCAGTTTGCAAATTCCTTACCCATCAAGAAGTCCTCTTTTGCTCAATTCTGCCATGCCATTCTCACTCATATGCCCTAGGCGTATATGCCAAAGTTTAGTAATATTATCATCTAATAAGGAAGAGGATGCGACAGCTGCATCACCAGTAACAGTAGAACCCTGTAAAATAAGTAACTTGGCAGTCTTTCTCTACCCTTTCATCACAACGAGAGAACCTTTGAAAATCTTCAAAACCCCACTTTTAGTTGTGTATTTGTACCCTTTTAAATTAATAGTAGCCAATAAAATTAAATTTCTCTTCAATTCTGGAACATGTCATACGTCACTAAGTGTTCTGACAACTCCATCAAACATCTTAACTTTAATTGTTCCAACACCTGTAATTCTACATGAAGCATTATTTCCTATCAAAAAAACACCTTCAGACACTATTTCGTAAGTTGTAAACCAATCCCAATTGGGACTCATGTGGAAGGTGCAACCCGAATCAAGGATCCACTCCCCGCTCACTTTAGAATTGTTGACAGAAATGACTAGAAGTTCATCATCACTGTAGTCTTCTACAACATCAGCTTTACCAAAATTTTCTAGTTGTTTTCCATTTTGATTCGTAACCTCCCTTTTGATCTTGTTTTGTAGCTTATAGCACTCATATTTAATGTGCTCTTTCTTCTTGCAGAAGTTACAAGTTTTCCTTCTGTTTAAAGACTTCGATCTACCCTTAGATTTACCACGAAGATTTTGTTCCCGTGTCCTTCCACGCTTATCATCAGCATTCCGATCTTGTCTTCCATGAAAAATGAGACCCTCTCACTAAGAGTCTATTTTAACCACAAGATGTTTCATCTTATCATGCGAGGTTAAAGAATCATAAACCTCATCAACTGTGAGAGATTCACGGCTACATAAAATCGTATCTCTAAAGGTTGAATAAGACGGGGGCAACGAACAAAGTAGAACCAACCCTAGATCTTCCTTATCATACTGAACCTCCATGGCCTCCAAGTTTGAGAGAATTTCTTTAAACACTGTTAAGTGTTCATGCACAGACGCACCTTCCTCCAAACGATGAGCATAAATACGTTGTTTCATATGCAGCTTGCTAGTTAGAGTTTTTGACATATATATTTGTTCCAACCTCTTCCATAATCTAGCGGCGGTCTTCTCCTTCATCATATCCTGTAAAATTTCGTTAGACAAATGCAGATGTAACTGTGTTAACATCTTTCGATCCTTGTGTTTCTTCTCTTCCTCTGTTAATGTTGAAGGCATCTTATCTACCCCTAGAAGGGCTTCCTCTAAGTCTATCTGTGCAAGAACTGACTGCATCTTTATCTGCCACAATGCGAATCTGGTGTTGCGATCCAACAGCGAAATTTTATACTTCAAAGATGCCATTACCGTGATTAAGATGAACAACCCGGAAGCTCTGGTACCACTTTGTAAAAATAGAATGTCGGTAATGACAATATATCACAAAGAAAAGATAAATAAAAATAAAGAACACACAGATTTTTACATGGAAACCCTTTCGAGAAAAAACCAAGGATCCGAAGCTCTGGTACCACTTAATTCTAACACCATGTTTATAGGCTAAAAGCTCATTGAAAATATTATAAATAACTAATAAATATCAAATAGGGGCAATTGTGGATATATCCAACATTTATGGAGATGATAATGATATTTAACACATCATTAGTGAAGTGAGGCAATAGGCAAGGTAGAGCATGCCAATAGTAGGGTGGTGGTAGAATCGATGATATCTTCCTCCACTCCACTCCATTGCCATAAGGATCCGAAGGAAGATGGAACATTTGGATGACATTGGGGAAAAATTAAAATCATGTAGGTAATTTCAAGGAAGTTTTATGTTGTGCGACTGTTGAGGCTCTGATGTTATTATAAGTTATATAGTAATAATGAAACAAATAATTAGGTAACATATATGGTTTTGATCCATTAGAAAGAGCATGGGTTGCGACAACCAGAAGAGGCTGAAATTGATGCCACTGACCACTGTTGCCCGAGATTAAAGCTGAGAAAGTAGCTACAAAGGCTGCTAAGAAGGCACTCCCTAAAGAAACCTATTTCAATTTTTCGTATCTCCTTGGTCTCGCCTTAGTTTTCCCTTCATTACTTCTCCATTGAAACATTATTCAGTTATGCCGATTGGTTGGTTGGTTAGTTGAATATCGCTATGTGGAAAACTTTAGTTTGTATTTTCAGCATCATGCATTTGCTGATAGTACTTGATTGTTGCTACTTTCGAGCTTTGGGTGTTATTTAATAGCTATTACCAGTTACAAAACTTGAGCATCAACACATACTTGTTACCCTGCAAGGCTAACAGACATATTTGCATGTCCTATTACAGAAATGGAGATTTCTAGCAGCTTCTACAAGACAGATAAGATCATGTTTGTATGTGTCTGGTACTCTCCTTGGTCTTTAGATATTTCATTTTTCCACATCTCAACTGTCACTTGCTGGTTCGGTCTTTGAGCCTTCGGTTTCAAGGTCCAACTTCTCTTGGATATGACTAGAGAGTTGGTGTTTCTACGGTGCCCACATTTAGAATGATATTTTGGGGGGCATTGGTGCATTTTTTTGCAGGTTCCTCTACTGCTTTATAAGGTCAATTTACAACTCCTCACTTTGTCCTTTTGCTAGAGATGAGAAAATTGCATTGAATTGAATTAAATTATAGTGTTTGGTTTGATTTCGACTTATTTATTTTTAAAATTCAGTTCAATTCTATTTGGTCTGATTTAGTTTTAGTTAAAAAATTTTAATTATCCAAACTGAACTGGATTTATCTGTTTTATTTAATTTATAATTTATTTTTATATAACGTATTTTATATATTAAAATAATAAAAAATAATTTAAAAGTCATATGAAAAAAATTTAAAATTTTAAAAATCAATAAATTAAATTCGAAACAATAAAATTTAATTTAATTTAATTTTTTAATTTAATTTACTTTTAGAAAAAGGGACCCTCTATGGTTGGATCCTGGAAGTCTGGAATGCTGGCTGGCCAGTAAGATAAAAGATATTTGTGCTATATTTTAGGCCCAATGATGGGGAAGTAGCTGCACCCTAGCTAACAAACTTGTTGGATTTAGTGGTCACCTTGGCTCAACAACGTACCCAGAAAAAGAATCAAAGATACCTTCCATAATGACTATTTTTGTCTATGAAAAACTTGAAGTCTATCAATTTTCTTGATGTAGCATATATATATATATAGATTGTGAGGTTAAGAATTAATTAATTTTTAAAATTTTAAAACTTCATTATTATTTTTAGAAAAAATTAAGAAATAATAATTAATTGTTAACGTGTCATACATACACGTGGACTGTCACATAGATTATGTCAGAAAATTTAACAACTGTTAATTTTTTTCATCTATTTTAAGATGATTTGATAAATAATACAAATTTAAAAATTAAAAAAAATTTAAATAATTTTCTTACCTTTTTAATATTCGGAAGTTGAACAAATTAGAATTTTTGTAATGGAGGGTTACTGATTAGGTAAAATAATTTAATTTTCCATTGAAAGGGTTATATGGTTGCAGGGTTGAAGGAATATTGGTGAGTTATGGTTGGTGCATATTGAATAGGTAAGTGGATAAAAATAAGCTGCTACATCATGTCAGGTTCCCCCTGTTAGCGCTACATCATGTTAGTGGTTCTTTTTTAATTATTTGATGTTCAAAGTTTAATGCGCCATAATCACAAATTAAATCATCAATAAACCAGGTTATTCATCTGTCTGCTAAGTAAATATAAAATTAGTTATGCAAGGATTGCTCCATCTTACTTCTCTATTTTTTTGTTTTTTAAAAATATCTATTTAGAAGTGAGTTCAAAATTATATTTTTCAATAACAAAATAATTTTTAAAAATTAAATATATCACATATAGAATAAACTTATTTATGGACCAAATTAATCGCTCAAGTCTGAAGGCTCCCCTGATTTGATGGGATTTGGATAAAAAAATAAACTTGAAAAATGGGCTTGAAAAAAAATTAGACATGTTTAATGTTTTATTTTATGTTATTTTTATAAAACTACTTTAATGGAAACATTAAAAACTATTAAGATGATTGTATATAAAATTTTAATAAATAAACATATATATTAAATTAAAAAAATAATATAAACATATTTTTTAAATTTTATAAAAAAAATATGGATGAACCTGAAATGAGTTTAGATTAAATAATTACAAATATGAGGGGTTTAGTAAACATAAAGTGTGTTAATATCATGCTTAAATTCAATCTCAACGTGTCTTAACTCAGCCCAGAAACACCTCTGATATTATATATATATATATATATACAAGGTCTCAAACTCCCAACTGAGATGGAAATGCCAATTTCTTGCCACATTGATGGCCTAAAATTTAAGTATAAAATTTAAAATTTCTTATCTATTTAAAAAATTGATCAAATTTTCACAAGTATAAAATTTAATTTCTATCGGATATAAAAAATTGCACAAAATTTAACAATAATTTTTTTTATCAATATACTTTATTTTTTAAAAACAGAAATTATCCCAACAATTATTTAATCAATATATTTTATTTTTTAAACACAAACTATCCCAAATATTTTTAAATGGAAATTAAAAATAATTTTAAATAAACATGTGTATGTATTAATAAAAGTATATTAAATTAATTTTTTAATCAATAAATGGGCTAGATTTTATTAATATACAAAAGAAAAAACAAAACTGAATAAGACCCAAAATCCACGGGCTTAAAAGCAAAAAAGAAAGCATAAATGACCCGACCCAACAACACAATGCCCAAAACCAACCAGTCCTAAAACAAATTAAGGTAAAATAAATAAAGCAGACCAAAAGACTGACCAGCCACATTCAATGATGAAAAAAGCCCAACAATTCATTTCCACATTTCAAGACCAGGCGGTTGCATCTTCCAAGAGAACCAAAAACCCTCTTCCATTTCTTTTCCATCGTTCCCGATTCTTTCATCCCCTAAACACAAGAGCTCTTTCAATCTGGTTCGCGCGGCTAGTCATCTTCCATTCTCCGTCTGCCAGATCTGGAAACCCCACCTTCCATGTAAGTTTGCTCCTTCCTTCTTAAACATTATGCCGTTAGTATATGAGAAAGTTGATTGGCTTTCCTGTTCACATGTTGAAATCGAACCCACCGGAATTTTTTCGAAATTTGTTGAATATTCCTTATATAAGCACCAATTTCCGACTTATTAAGGGAATTTATTCGACATTTATTAACAACTGATAACGAGTCCCCTTCAAAGATAAGATCTGACCAGCCCTTTTCCATACTTGTTTGTACTGCCCAAGAACATGCAAGGGCCTCTACAGCGAAAGCGGACGCAACATTTTCATGAAGTATTGTTCGTGAGACCAGAACCCAACCGCCAGCGTTTCTTGCCACTCTTCTAGAGCAAGATTGAAGACAATCTTTGTCAAAAGCCTCATCAAAATTAACTTCGATAAGTTCACCATGTGTGGGAATCCACTGATCATTCGCACTCATTCTAGTAGGCCCATCTAACTCTGATTTATCAATTTCCACTAAGCAGCAAAGTAAATCATTTGCGATCTTCCGTCCAGTTTTTGTCTGTTTCTCATTAACTGTTTTGTTTCTATCTAACCAGATTGCCCATAGTGCCCCTCCAAACATCCTACTAGTATGATGATTACTCTCCCTAAACACCTAGGTAAGCTATTCAAACCCGCCCAAATCTGCTCTGTTTAAAACCCAACGAAGGCCTAATTGTGACCATACTTGTAATACAAGGCAATTTCAAAAATCATGGTCCCAATTTTCCGTACCCTCCGTACATCGAGGGCAGACAGTATTAATCACCAAGGTTTGAAGGTTCAGATTTGTAAATGTAGGGATATAATTGTTAGCAATTTTGCAGATTGTAATCTTAATCTTAGTGGGAAGTTTAAGGCTGTAGAGCTTCCTATAAAAAGCATTAGAAATGGTCAGTAAATCATTAAAATTAGTCCCAAAAATACCTACTTGTAATAGTTTATAGGCACTCCGGATCGAGAACTTCCCCGAGTGTTCACCCCGCCACACCACAAAGTCATCATGTTGGACCTTGGCCAATAGTATCCGTAGAATTCGTTTTGCATCCCCAGACGAGAAGGTATTGAACACAATCTCCTTATTCCAATCCCTCGTAATATTATCAATAAGTTACGCCATAAAGGAAACAACATTATTTTGCATGTCATCACATAATTTGTAATTAACTGAACCTGGAATCCATGCATGCTCCGAGATTAAAATGCTTTCCCCCGAACCAACTTGCCAGCAGGAGCCCTTTTGCAATAAACCTTGGCAGCTTAACGTGCTGTTTGGTTCGGTGTAATGGGTATGCCATTACAGCCCTATTCCATGGGCCCCACCTATTCCGTCGTTTGGTTGGGTGTAATGCCCTATTATGGGCTTATTACATTACGCCCCTATTCTTAAAATCTGCTGCTTTCTATTCCCTTCCAAAAGCTCAGTTTTGCTTCCCCATTACAGCTCTCGATTTCATCTGCCCTGTTTTACCCTCCCAACCCGAAAGCCACCTCCACCCTCTCCCTCCCAACATGAAACAGAAGCTGCCAGCAAATCTTTTGTTCCTGAAGGTAGCTGCAAAAAAAACTGGAGGACCGGCCACACCAAGTGAGTTTTTCTCTGATCTGATTCTATAACTTTTTCCTTCCTTTCAGCCGCCACAACTGCTTCTTCTTCATCACTCATCAGCAGAATGCCTCTTCTTCTTCATCCGCTCGCCGGCCGCCAGTCATCCGTGTCCATTTTCGGACAATGGTGTCTTGACAGTTCGTATTCTGTAGGACACCAGTACGAGAGGGGAAAATCCGTGTTGGTGCTTCTCCATTGCCTGACATCCTTATACAAGAAAGGTTTTTTATTTGCTAACATTTTACACCTCATTCTGTTCTCTGAAAAAAATTTGAATTTTGATTCATTCCCATATGACTCATCCCTTGAAGCAATATAAACTACAAACTGTGTGGCTTTATATTCAATCTCAACCTTAGTTAGGTTTACCTTCTTGTTGTGGTTCAAACAAGGGAGCAACTATATATGAAAAATCAAGTTTTATCTTTTTACAGAGGTTCACCATCGTTTTCACTAAAACTAACGACATTCTTCTGGTTTTTTTTGTTTGTTAGTAATATTTTTTTACCATTTTTATTTTCAGCTTGACACAACTGCAATCATAGCTGAGATTTACATTTGAAGCTTCAATGGCGATTTCATCTCTCCCTTGTATTCAACCTGTAAGAGTTCCTTTAAAAGCTTGTAGCTTCTTTCCTGCTGGTGTTTGTGGTGGATTCAACAATAAGAAAAGGATAAATGCTGTTCTTTTTTCTTCGTTGAGGAAAATTTCCAACGATATCAACATTGAATCCAAGGTACTTTTTTCTTTAATGTGCATTTGCTTGATGAAGCAGCCAAATGTTTTTAGTAATTATCTGCTTGTCTTTTACTCCATCAAGGCATTGGCTGATTAAATAGTTTGCAAGCATGGATATTATACGGCTTTACCCCTTATCCTTGAAGAAGAAGTGTTAAAATACTATCTAATAAAGTATATCTTTCCCAAATGAAGACATAAGGACAAGCTAGATTGATTAGCTATTAACGAATGGAGATGTCAAATAGAAGAAAAAGATTATCGAACTTCGAATTTGTTTAAGCAGTCTTGCACTAATAACTTACTTTGCCTTAGCCATGAATCCAGGCTTCTTTGCCATAACTCATGCCCATTTGATGCTGATATTATTACTGGTAAGTTAGCCCGGCATTTGCAGGCCAAGATAAAATAGTCCTGAAACAACTAATAATGTTATTAGTATTCCTCTAACCCTATTTTCATCTATGTGTTTTGACTAGTGCTTAAGAATTAACTGGAATATGGGAGGTCCCAATCTTATCCATTATGGTATGAATTGTTACATATCTGGAAAATAAAATATAGGATTAATGGTAACCATCTCTGGAAGGAGTCAAATGTTGCCTGGTACTATGAGTTGAGGTACTAAGCCATTGAGGGCTTGGTGGTGATTGGCAAAACCCTTTTGCTTTCGAACCTCTTGTCCTCTGTCTCTATGGTTTTCTGATTTCAGTTCTTTATTCTTAAAAATCAGATCTCTAATTTGTTTAAATTATATTGATTGTGGAAATTTGTTTTATTACTAGTGAAAATACAATATGGTAGTTCTTTGCACTATGTAGACGCATGGTTATAGTGAAGTTGTTATTCTTGTATGGTATCTCATTGATTTTGTATATATATTCTCTTAGACTTCTGTATATTTTGAAAAACCGCACATCTATAAGGACCTAAATATCTAAAAGTTTTAATTTTAGGTTGATACATTGTTGGACAGTATCAAATGGGATGACAAAGGTTTAGCAGTGGCTATAGCTCAAAATGTTGACACTGGAGCCATATTAATGCAAGGCTTTGTCAACAGGGATGCACTAGCTACAACTATCACTTCTAGGAAGGCAACATTCTTCAGTCGATCACGGGCAACATTGTGGACAAAAGGAGAAACTTCCAACAATTTCATCAACATTTATGACATATTTGTTGATTGTGATCGCGATTCTGTTCGTTCTAAATAACTTTCTCATTGACATCTTATTGATTGCTTAATTTATGAAGTTTGACATAACTGAAACTTCTCCTTTAGATAATTTACCTTGGGAAGCCTGATGGTCCTACCTGCCACACAGGGTCAGAGACATGCTATTTCACATCAATAGGAGATTTGTTTAAGGAGCAAGAAGTAAGCAGCTCTCATCTTTAACAAAAGTGCTGTCACAATCTTTTAGTTCTACTTCTACACTACCTTATACGGTATTATTTGCAAGTTCTTATTTAACTTGGTCTGTATTTGTAGGTTGAAGAAACTAACTTGGCATTGACAACTTTATACTCATTAGAGGCTACAATTTCCAAAAGAGAATTAGAGTTAGCAGGGAAACATGGAAAGCCTTCGTGGACTAAACGGCTCTTACTTGATGAAAACTTGTTGTGCTCAAAAATCCGGTAAAGTTATATTACCTTAAGCTACAATAGTAGTATGTGTCCCATAAAGAACTGCAAAAAGTTCAAAAACAAAGAAAGTAGTGTTAAACCACTAATGAACATGTCTAGAAGTGTGTATATGGTATATGCCCCATGTAAGAGTATGTGTATAGTATTTGCATGTTGAATTTTATATAAGCAAATTAAGTGATCAGTTTACTAATGCAGGGAAGAAGCAGATGAGTTGTGCCGAACGCTGGAGGAGAAAGAGGACAGTTCATGTACTGCCTCAGAAATGGCAGATGTGATCTACCATGCTATGGTTTTGCTAAGGCGCAAAGATGTAAAGATAGAAAATGTTCTAGAAGTTCTTCGGCGAAGATTCTCTCAATCGGGTATAGAGGAGAAGCAAAGCCGTGCATCAACCGAGAGTTAAATGTAAGCTGTACTTTTGCTAAGGTCTAGATTTGCAGCTTTTATCCCATGTTTAGGTTGTTTTCAATAAATTCGAAATAATCTATCTCTGTCATAATTACCAGTTTTTTTGCTTTTCTTTTCGAAGTACATGTATTTTGATTTTACTTGACCTTTTCTTGTATCACAATAAGATGCATTTTGTTTCTTAAGTCCGCCATAATATTCTGTTTTTACTCTGTTTCTTGGGTGCTTGATGCCGAGGTCATGGGGTGAGTAAGGGTTGGGTCAAGTTTATGTATGGCATGACCACCATTCATATTTTTCCAAGTCGATTACAATATGAGTACATTTTATCTATATAAATTGTTAAATCCAAGTCTGTTCAATCTTTAGACAAAATAAACCTTGCTAAACAAGTTATGCGTGCAATTTAGTTGGAGAGGTTTTTTGTTAAGTCATGTAAGACTTTTGTTGGTTAAATTATTAGAAATTCAATAGCAAATTGGGTCCTCTAATATAAAAATGAGCAATTTAGTCCTAATATAATTCGTTTTGAAGCAAACAAGTAACTTTGAATAGTTTTAATATTTTTCTTATCTAAATGCTCGTGGAAAAAATTGAAAATAAACATGTCTAAAAGTTTAATTATAAAAAATCCATCTTTCTACAGAAAATACAAAAAAAAAGTTAAAATGAAAGAAGAAAGCAACATTGAAGACCAAAATTGCTGCAATTCAAAACTAGAAATAAAAATGAAATTGAGAAAATAAAATTTACGTTCTAAATTTTAAAATTTGAAATTATTGATGCACAAACAATAGAATCATAATTTGTCAATGGACAGAAAATCACTGATGAGATGAGTTGAAAGGTGCTTTACGGTCGAAAATGGAATACATAATTAGAAATATGAAGAAAAACCCTAATTCATTATTTTTAAGCAAATTGAACTTGGGTTGCTGATGTTAAAGTAACAATCATAAAATCATTATTCAAAGTCAAATTCAAATATTTTAATATTTGATAGAAGAAATTGATGAAGTTTGTTGATACAATCATAAGAATATTTAATACTAAGAATTTTATTAAATTATATATTTTTGTTAAATTATATTTAATAATAATTATTTTAAATTATATTTTATAGTATTATATATTATGATTTTAGTAAATTCATTTATTTTATTAAATTATATATTTTTATTAAATTATATTTAATAATAATTATGTTAAAATATGATTAAATTATTTATTATTTGTATTAATAATCTTATTAAAATTAATAACAATAACAATAACCATCTACCTAAAAAAATTCTGCTAAGGGTATTCTAGTCATTTTAGTCTTTTTCTTTATGCTATTACAACATCATTCCATTCAACCAAACACAAGAATATTATTACAATTCTATTCCATTCCATTCAACCAAACAAAAGGATTACCTATTACGCCTCTATTCCATTACAGCGATCCAAACGTGCTCCAAATACTTTTCGACGAGTAAGATGGTAGATTACTTAGCCTTGCATTTAAAAAATCAGAACTAGGATAATACTTATCTTTTAAAACACAAGCTAATAAGGAATTTGGTTGATTAATAAGCCTCCAGTCCTGTTTGGCTAAAAGGGCAATATTGAATTTTTCCAAATTGCGAAAGCCCAAACCTCCATCTACCTTTAGCGTACAAAGCCGAGCCCAATCACACCAATGTATTCCTTTCTTACCATGCCTCTTTTGCCACCAGAACCTCGCCAATATACTTTCAATTTCCCTACACAACATCTTAGGTAACAGAAAACATGCCATCGAATAGGTTGGGATAGCTTGCAACACCAAATTTATAAATACCTCTTCCCCCATTTGGGAAAGGAACCGTGTAATTCACCTATCAATCCTCTTCCTAATTCTATCCTTTAATGTTTGAAAAGTAACTTTTTTCTGTCGTCCCACCATATTTGGTAAGCCTAACAACCTCTCCCGGTCGTTTGAGTAACACACTCCCAACTACTGCGAAATCAGCTCACTATCTAATTCTTGAGTATTTGAGCTATAAAAATCGTAGATTTATTATAGTTGACACATTGTCTTAGGCACCTTAAATACTCAATCAAAATTCCCTTCAAAATTTGGGGACCTCGCTCACTTGTTTCCCCGAAAAGGACAGTCATCAGCAAAAAGTAAGTGGGAAATTTGGGGATCTTGTCTGCTTGCTTTCACACCTTTTAACAACCCTTCCCCAAAGCAAAGACGCATGAGGGTGGATAAACCTTCACTACAAATTAGAAATAAAAAAGGACTTAACGGGTTTTCTTGTCTAAATCCTCTTTGAGGTTGGGGACCTCGCTCACTTGTTTCCCCGAAAAGGACAGTCATCAGCAAAAAGTAAGTGGGAAATTTGGGGACCTTGTCTGCTTGCTTTTACACCTTTTAACAACTCTTCCCCAAAGCAAAGACGCATGAGGGTGGATAAACCTTCACTACAAATTAGAAATAAAAAAGGACTTAACGGGTTTTCTTGTCTAAATCCTCTTTGAGGTTGAAAAGAAACTCCCATTTAGCAATTGATACTAACTGAGTATGGTACAGTTGATACACATCTCATAATGACCTCAACCCACCTAGAATCAAACCCCATGCATTCTATCATATTTTTAATAAATCCTCTTTCAACCTGATCATATGCCTTATATCTAATTTGAGTGTCATAAAACCCTTTTTTTTTTACTCTTTTTTGTCGAAACGTGTGTAATAATTCATAAGCAAGGAGTACATTATCCGAAATTAAACATCCCGGGACAAAAGCACTTTGTGCTTTATCAATGCAAACTTCCAACACCTTTTTGAGAATGGTTTGCTATTGCCTTTGCTATCAATTTATAAATAACATTACAGAGTACTAATGGGTCTAAAATTTATCATCTGTTTTGGTTACTGCACTTTTGGAATAAGATATATATTCGTGGCATTAATTTGCTCCATCTGTTTCCCTTCGTTCAAGACTTCTAAACAAAAAGAGGTTACACATTCACCTACGATATGCCAACATTTTTGGAAAAATAATATCGGAAAACCATCAACCCCGGCGCCTTTGTTGGCCCCATATCTTTTAAAGCCACAAAAATCTCCTTTGTCGTATGCCGGGTTGTTAGCATTATATTCAAGTCATCTAAAATGCAACAGGTAACCCCGGATAGAATATGCTCTATATCACCTATCTCGTTAGTAACAAATAAATTTTGAAAATATTCTGCCGCTACTTTCCCTATTCTCGAAGCCGTCAAAACCTCATTACCATAATCGGTTTCCAAGCTTTTTATAGTATTAATTTTCCTGCGAGATGAAGCAAACCTATGGAAGAAACTCGTATTCCTATCTACCAAATGCAACGAATTAGCCCTCGCCCTTTACTCCCAATAGACTTCATCCTTATCGATTTCCATATTCAACTGGCTATGTTATCATCATCCCTCTCATTGTCCATAAGCGTCTCCAGTTTCCTTGTTAACTGACATTTTAACCCAGCCCTTTCCATCTTAACCCTTTTAGCCCAAACTTGTAAACCTTTATAAAACTCATTCCTAGGAATGACTCCGATAACCATACTTAGACTTAAGTATCCCATACGTAAGAAAACCATACTAGACTTAAAAAAGTATTCTAAAAAGTATTTTTTTATCTATTTATTCTATCTATTTAGCGAGGATCTTTTCTTTGTTTCTTTCATATTAGCAAAGTATTTTACTATACTTATGCAGTCTGTTCTAAGAGTAAAACACTCTCCTCCTATTATAAAAAGTTCAAAGGATTCTAAGGCGTATCTAGGGGCTAATACTTCTGCGTCTATCCCTGATACTATTCCTTTTTCTTTAAACTTTCCTGAATTATATCTACAAAGTTTTTTTGATGACTTTGAAGCATATTTATTGTCTTTCTTATAAAGGGCAGCACCCCATCCTTCTATCGAACCACCTGTTTCTATTATCAGATAATCCGAGTCTAAGGGTATTTCCATATTAGGAATTTTCTTCATCTCTTCTTTTATTCTAATCATGGTTTTTATATCTTCTGGGACAAAACTTCCAAGTCCGTTTTCTTTGTTTTATTAGTTATTGGACCTATAAGTTTGGACAGGTTCTTTATAAATGGTCTTGCATAATTTAGCAGGCCCAAGATTTCTTGGATGTGTTTAAGACCTTTTAACTTCTTAGGCATATCTAGGATTTTCTGGGCTATTATTAGCTGATCCTTGCCAGGGATGTTACGGGCATCATCAGATGTATATAATTAATGACTGGTCTTGCTTTATTTCTTATCTGTTCATTATGATTATTGACAAAAAAAAGCCGCGCTCCTATCTCTTGATTTTGATCTTCTTATTAGGCCTAATTTTTCTAATTTGTCTATTTGTTCTTTATACCATCCAAGCTCTTGGTTAGAACATGGAATTGCTTTCATTCTAACATCTTTTGTATCATTAATGATCAGGTTTCTTTTTATCCCAATATTTTAATGGATGTTCTATTATTTCTAGTTTTTCTAACTTACTCTGCACATTTTCTAATTCTTCGTCTATTATTGGTTCTAAGTCTTTTCCTTTGACAAAGAATTCCTTAATTACTATCCTTGATATCTTCTAATATCTCGTCTATATAACACAATTCTAATTCTTCTGCTATTTCAAAAATCTCGTTATGCGAAAATTCTTTATTAGTGTCTTGACACTGGTATGGTCCACCACGCTGTTCAGATTTATTAGTTTTCTGTCTATACTATATGTTGGTATTTGATTCTGAGCAAAGATAACCATATCTTTAAACTCTAACCCAAGGACCGCTACATAATCATGCATACTAAGGTCTCTAAGACTTATATTATTTAGTTCTCTTATCTGTTTATTCCCACATTGGTCAACTATTACCAAACAGACCTTTTCTATATAATGATAGACTTGACTTATAGATCCATCAAGAAGAGTCGCTCTTCTTGGGCTTTTATACTTCTTTTTAAGCCTATCAGGAACGTACTTCTCATTTATTTTAGAGGTTGTGCAACCTGTGTCTATTAGACCTTTATGAACTTATCGTTGATTTTTATAGTGACTTATAAGATATTCATTTATTACTGAGGGTAGCCTACATATTGGGCCATTAGTATTTTCAGCCATTTCTGCTAGTTCTTGGTCATCATGATTGTCTGGATCTTCTAACAGGCCTTTGCCTTTATCTAGCCTAGCTACTGCAGCTCTCATTTTATCCATATGTTCTTTATGTTCTTTATCCTGCTTTCCTATGTCTTCTAGAGCTATTCTTGTTTCTAGAGCATCTACTCTTTGTTTTAAATATTTTAATTCTAATTTATCTAATTTCTGTTCTAAGGTTGGTTCTACCCATTCGTAGCCAAGTTTTTCTGTTAAACATCTTCTACATGCTTCTAGTCTACATTTTTTACATTTTGCACGTCGGTCTATAGAGGGAAACCATTGACAAGTAAAACATTGTCTATCATCGGATCCCGTGTTATGTTCCCAGTCATGTTGACAGGTTGTTTCGGGTATGTCTTTCATCATATGGTTTATATCAAAACCTTGAAAGTTTTGAATCATATCTATAAAATTCTTCTACTTCTTCTAAATCTTCTATGTCTAAGGCTTCATAATCTATTTCTGAAACCATGGAGTATACGGTTTCTGTATCGCTCGTGTTATAAGTTATATGAATAAAATCTATATTCATATTATTAGTGAGCTTAGCTTCTCTATTATAGGTTTTATGCTTTCTAGGAAAATAATATAGTATCATATGAAACATAATATATTTTGATGGTATTTTCTAACATGTTTTCGAGGGTTTAAGAAAGGCTTTCAGGCTGCAGATTTTCGAGCCCAAACTTTCTTAGGCTTTTCTCTTGGTTCTTGGACTATAAATCTTCTTGGGTTTCTTATGGGGTTTTCTCTTGGGTTTGCATTCATAAGAATTTGACCCGTATTACTGAGCCGTATATATATTCTTACAGAAGGAATATGATCCTCCTTTTATCTACTGTTGTATTACCATCTGATCGCATTTTCTACTCAGATGTTGCATTATAAAATAACTTAAAGTTATTACATTATAAGTATAATGTTCTTTATTAAGAGTTTTCCATATTTTATGTTCTTCTATTTCCCTACCTTGTGCTCCTGGTAGCTTATTAGCTTATGGTGAAATTCTTCATTATGAATGTTCCGACTTAATGACGCATAATGTATATAATCATTGAGGAAAAGGATTACATGAGCCCAATCCTTAAGAGTTAATTGTTCTAATTTTCTAACTGCGTCTGACTGTTGGTATCTTGATCTCATATTAGGATCATTTCCTGTTGATAGGTTAGTAACAAGATTTATAAAGTACGTGGATAAGAGCTCTCTATATTCATTCTCATAAGAGGCTTTGAAATTATCCCAAGCTCTCTTGGCTGTATTTCCTAAGGTTGTTTCTAAGTATCTTACCATTTCTTCTGTAGTATATTTAAAAATTTTTTCTAAGTAATTATTAATAGTGATTGTTTTCCATTGATGTATAACTTCTGGCCAAACCTGGGGACTATACTTAGTCAAGTTTAGCAAATTATGTTCTACATATACTTCTAATGGCATTCTAATTCCTTTATTCTTAAAGGGGTATTTAGGTTCTCTATAATCAGAATATTGTCTAGGTGGGTTTAATGGTGTGTTATGAGGGTTTTTATTTGGTGTATCTACCTTCATTGGTGTTGGATTACTAGTCTGTCCTGGTATTATCTCTCTAGGAGGTGGTGCGGACACTTGATCCGTTAAGTCTTTTGGTATGTTATTGAAGAACTTACCAAAGGATTCTTCTATATCATTGCCTTGAAATGCTATAGATTTCTTTAAGACTCTTCTAATAATTCTTTATGAAGTATTTTAAACAATTCTAGATTAAGAATTCTTCTTTTTATGTATTTAATTCTTTGTTCTTCATTTAATGTTCTAAAGTATTCTATTTTTCTAAATCTTTGAATTCTGTTTTATAATCTTCATATTTGTCCTCTATATTCATTAATTCTTATATCTGATTGTGTCGAGGATATATCAATATTTTTATAATTATTGAATCCTACCGAAAGATTTCCAAAATTATCGCATGAAATTCTTCCTGCTTGAGGAATTAATGTCTGATTATGCGTCTGAAAAATATCCTCTAATTTCCAGGACTAAATTCTGGAGCTTTTATAAAATTTATGGATTTAGATGCAATTGCCTCAATTACATCCCAAATCTCACACTTATAGCTTATTTCTGCATTGTGGGTAGCTTTTCCTAACATACCTAGGGTGCGTTTGGTTCGCTGTATTGGATTAGAGGTGTAATAGCAAATCAACTGTTTGGTTGAATGTAATGGAATAGAGGCGTAATAGTAATCTTGTGTTTGGTTGAATGGAATAGAGGTGTAATAACATAATGGAAAAAACTAAAATGACTAGAATACCCTTAGCATAAATTTGTTTTGGTAAATGATTATTGTTATTATTATTTAAATTTTAATAAGATTATTATTATCAATAATAAATAATTTAATCATATTTAAAAATAATTATTTTTAAATATATTTTAATTAAAATATATAATTTAATAAAATTCTTAATAATTAGCAGAAATTTGTTTTGGTAAATTATTATTGTTATTGTTATTTAAATTTTAATAAGATTATTAATATCAATAATAAATATTTTAATCATATTTAAACATAATTATTATTAAATATATTATAATTAAAATATATAATTTAATAAAATTCTTAACAATTAATATTCTTATATTAAGAGATCTCCAAACGCTATGAAAATATCTCAATCCAAGAATATTTGATCCTATCCAAAAAGTCGTTGCAAGTCGACTGATTTTCCAAATTTGAAAATTGATAAATTCGGTGAATAAAATTTAATAAATTTCACCTCATTTGTGCATATATCACAAACTATGTAAAAAGATCAATTGTTAACAATAAAAATAATCAGACAATTACATGTAATGTACCACGTGTACCTCATGCCGACATATAAAGACCGGTTTTAACTATAAAAATGGATGAAATTTTTAACAAAAAAATTAGTTTGCTCTTTGATCTTACGTACACGAATTAATTTGCCCATTCTTTTAGTAGAAAGCAAAATACAATTTTACTTCTAATATAAGTTATTATATTATATAGAGAAAATGAACCCCCAGCAAAGGCATAAACAAAACAAATACTCTTCCATCGCCAAACAAATGTAGAAAAAGTTGAGCGACCAAACAAATGTTACAGCATACAACTACACATCCAATGTTAAACCCTTCAAGTGTTAAAAGCAAAGTACTACATTTCTCAACCTTGAAGAAGAACCCTACTTGTGTACACTTCTTATCCACTGAGAGATACAACTGAAACTAGAAACACTGAAACCCCTTTGATTATGTCAGTCAGGAGGTAACAGCTGATTCTGTAGAGCCTGATGAAGACGCGCCGGTTTCACCTGCCACATTCTTCAGTTTAAGAGTACCACAGTTTGCTGAAGAGATAGATTCAGAGATATCACCGATATCCAATGTGTCGGGAAGAGTGTCAGATGACTCAACAGTGTACATCTAACAAAGAGAACTATCCAATGTACATGAATACCGAAATAAGGGCAAAAAGGTGCATTTTTTAATCCCAACCATAAACTAATTCAAGAATCAAAATCACAAATACTCCAGAAATCACTTCCAATGAAACCAAAGAAAGAACTTGCCGTACAATGAGTAAACAAGAAGCAAGCAGCATGAGGAAAACATCCTATCCCCAATATTCAAATTAGCATACATTATTAATGGCATTATAGAATAGGTAAATTTCCAAACAAATTTATATGAACAAGATAACACTACACAACCCTCAGTTATAATATATTCAACTGAAAGTGAGGTGAATAAAAACAATAAAAGCATCTGAAGGTATACGATCCATAAGAACAAAATATGTGGGGAAATCATTGACATAAATCAATGTATAAAATCATATGAAAGTTCAAAAGGTGGGAGACAAAAACAGGTGGAAAAATCTCTATCATTTGCACAGGGAGGATTAAAACAAATGAAGAAAAACCATGGTTATGCTGAAATAGGCCTGAATGCAGACTAACATCCTTAACTCTTTGATGTCATACAGTTAAAAACAAGTGAAATATGTTACCAACAACATCAGAAAATTATTCATAAATTCAATTTCTTCACTACTAGCACTTTCATAGAGGGACACTTGGAAATCTGCAGGATGGAACAGCAAGAGGAGCTAATAATATAGGAAACATTCGAGATGAAAATAATATAGAAAACGAATCCAGCAAGACCACTCAGACAATCAAGTTATATAAATTATAAAATAAAGATAGGCAAAATTTACCTCAAGTTGGTTCAGCATGTCAATAGTGGCTTCTAAGTCTCCATTATTAGCCATGTAGACATCCAGAACAGAGTCATTGGACAAACCGGGGAACATCATGCGAAGATACTCCAAATCCATGTCGAATTCCTCATCCATAATCTGCTCGCCACTCATTTCACCCTAATTTTGCATCAAAGAACCATGACCAGGGTCGCTTTTCAGTGCAACCAGGTGGTTTCCAATGCCAGGGATTGCAGATTCAAGTGAAGCATTGCTACGTGAGGAAGGATCAAACCAAGCAGACTCATTTCCAGCCTTAATATCTTTAGCTATGGAACCCTCCCTTTTGGCAAGTGGTACGTATGATGTTGCACAGGGATTCAACGAAGAAACCTCTGGCTTCATTCTCTTTGCTGGAGAAGAATACTAATCATTTTAGCCCCCCATAACATAAAAACACAAATTAAATTATATTACTAGGCAAAATCATTCATTTTTTAAAAGAACAATCCAGAAAAATGAAAATCTAATAGCAAAAACAACATACTGAACGAAAATGAATATGAGCAACTCTAATCCTAACAAGATAAAAACACACATAGAAAAAGAAAAAAATGATTGTAAATTGGAATAAACTGTGACTTTTCTTGCATTGATAGGATCATTCTGGATTTCTGTTTAACATGCAACTAAGCATCGAAAACCTGTCACGCAATTAGAACAAAATAAACTCCATGTACACAAGTTGTTGTTCTTCAAATAATCATAACAATAATCATCTAATAATGAAGTAGATAACTCAATTATTCAAAAAGAATTAAGAAGTGGAAAATTACCAATCACAAGGTGGAAAAAATTATTGGAATGTTTTAAATTGAATTTTATCAAGAAAGTAAGGAAAATTCCCTTTAAACTTTCAGGTCTTTGATTCCATGAGGGCCGTAAAGATCAACCAATGAGAAAACAACCAAAATCAAAGATTAGTAAGAAATTTTTACCGAAAATTAAAGCAAAAACTCCAGCAAAAGAGAAGAAGAAACAAAAGATTCCGTGTTTCGATGAAGTTTATATGATCAGGCCCTGAAAGTGCAATGAAGAAGACACTAACAAGACAGCCATTAAAACTCAGTACAGAGAGAAGAAGAGAGTTAGAACAATTACAGGATAATTGAGAGCAAAAGAGAGTTAGAAACCTTTACCTTTCAGTAGCAGTAACCTGGAAACCCATCAATTGAGAGCAATCGAAGGAGTGACACAGAGAAAAAGAAAAGAAAAAGGTCGACTGGTTGAGAAGGCAAAACGAAAGAGTGACTGGTTGTAAAGAAAAGAAAAGAAGAGGTTGAGAGACAGAGGAAGAGGCGAAGGAATGGGGAAGCCAATCGGGAGGCGAAGGTAGAATGAAGGAAGAGGCGACGGAATGGGGAAGCCAATTGGGAGGGTAAAACAGGGAGGGATTTGGACGCAGCACCTAATCTGAGCAAAAGGGCTGTATTACAAATCGGTGGTTTTCACCGATTAGATCTGTATTGTATTACACGGGTATTAGAAGCACATTCAACCAAACGAAGGACTAAAGATGTATTAGGTGGGGCCCACCGATTAGGGGTGTATTGGCAGTGCTAATGTTATTACTAAATTTTCTCCTTCCATATTCCCATAACCTTTAGTCATTCTTTATTAATCTTGTTCTTGTTATAAACTTAGAATGTTCATATAATATTTATGGTTTAAGCAACTTGTGATTATGTTGTTTAAAGTTTTCTATATCTTTATCGATATCTATTGTTTCTGATATTTCTACTTTATCCATATCTTTTCTTGTATTAAAGATTTTACTAAAAATACTTTTATTTTCATTATTATTGTCATGGCCATTAGAGCTGGATCCCTTAAGGGTGACGCTCGAACCACTGAATGGCTTAAACATCCTTATCTTCTATTATTCTTTAATTTGGGTCTATTATTAACCCTTTCTGTGGATAAATTCTACTTTCTATGGATCGTACCGCTGTTACACCTGTATCTTTTAAATTAGATCCTATTTGGTTTATCCAATCTGTTATACAGCTTCTACTATCTTTTGCTATTAAGTCTCTAATTATTAATTGTCTATCAACTTTTATTTCTAGAGACTTTAGTGGATGGAAGTTTATTCTTAATAGCTAAGACGTCGTTATAGATTGCTTCTAGTTTAGCGCTGGTGTTATTGATCCTCCCTATCAATGATATGTTTTATCCCTTCTATTTTCTTTTCTAAGATTTCTAATTTAGTTTTTACTTTTAATTCTAAGCTTTGTATTCTATAAGCTAATTCGTCTGTTTTATCACTAAGAGTGGTAAATCCTTTTACTCCTAGCAGTATTAGGGTATTAAGCTGGGTAATCTGGGCTAGCAAAATTATTATCATTTATGAAACCAGAGTAACCTTTTTTTGATACGTATTCTTCCGTTCTTCTAGTACTATCGTTATACAATTCTACTTTGTTATTATTAAATGGAGTCAAGGACACCAAACTCCTAGGAATGACTCGTATACAAAAAAGTATTATTGCTCCTAGGAATGACTTGTACACAGCTCAACTTATCCAGGATATTCCCCAAATCCTTCTTACCTCTTCTTCAAACGAAGCCTCAAACGTCCACCAGGCTTCTAACCAAAATTTATTCACTTTCCATTCGTTCTTTTCCCGTGCAGTGATCGAAAAAAGAATGGGGTAAATGTTTAATTTTTGCACTCAGAAACATACACAATCAATCATTCGTAGCCACTTATTTATCTAACCTTTCCCGAATGTTTGTTTCTGGAAGGTTTCCTCTTTCCCAATTAAACCATAAACCTGCATACCCGACATCTCTTAAGCAGCATTCATCTAGAACATTGTTGAACAACTCCATTCGTCATTCATTTTTGGGAGCACCCCTAATTTTCTCAAAAAAAAAATTATCTCATGAAAATCCCCACAAACAAGCCATTGGAGCTCATGATTCCTCCCTAAACTTTTGAGGATGTTCCACGAATCTTCTCTATTACTTGCACACGGAGCCCCATAGAACCCAGTGAACCTCAATTCCCAAGCTTCATCCGCTTCTTTGACCACTACATCCACATGGTTTTTTGAGAAACTACGTAGAGTAATTACGATCGAATCCTTTCATGCCAGGCATAATCCTCCATGAGTACCTACTACCGATACATCAATCCCATTAACGAACCCTCATCTGCTTCTAATTGTTGCCATCTGTTTCTCACGTGTCGAAGCCTTCTAATCGTCCTTGGATTCCCCAGTCCACAAACATTCCAACATAAAGTTTTTATTGTGCTCAGTCAGCTTGCCTCGGAGCAGGCCTCGGTCCAATTATAAATAGAGTAGAATGATACTCTAAAGTAGTCCTTTCAGCATCCGGAAGCATCGACACTACAGGTTCTTCATTCCTGAATTTTAATTTTTTGTTACCTTCCCCATCAGGCAGAAATTCATCATTTTCATTGTCCTTATTCGAACCTAACTCCCCTTTTTTCCCATCATTCACTTCCTCTCATTGTGTAGCCATCACCCCCATGCTATCCTCTTCCACCGAACTTTCTTTGCATTCTCACTTTTACCATCCATATAGCCTGATTTTCCAAGCTGACCTTCCCCAATTTCAAAGTCCATCCCTACATCTGCTACAATTGACTCAAAAGAATCCCTCAATTTAGTGCTAATTCCCTCAATCAATGGTGAGGAAACCATATTAGAATCCCCCAAATCGCGCCTCAAATTATCAGTAACTATATTTGGTAAAAAACTCTCCCAAAGCCCTATCGTCAACTGAATGGTGAACCGTCGCCGGAAACTGTACCGTAGGGTTTCCTCCACCTTCACCTCCTTCACCTATCTTCGATAGCTCAATATTCCCTATTTAAAAGCACTCACATTTATTTTTAGTGGAAAAATTGAATTGCAAACTTTCCTTTCCAAGCAACGAAGTTTCAGCCCTTAGCGCAACTGAATACGGGAAATCTTAGCTCACTTCCTCCCTTTCCCCCAACGGGATCAAATCACATTCTTGTACCCAATGTCTCATTCTCCCACAACCAAAACATAAGGTCACCAAATTTTCGTACTTAAAAGGAGATCTAAACCCTTACATTCCCATCCGTTGAAATAAATATACCCCGACGTACAGGCTTCTGCGCATCCAATTGGGCCCAAAGTTGACAAAACTCCCATTTAATTTCTAACCTTATTACGCCGCCAAAAGCCGATCCAATCGCATGTAAGAGATCCTTTTTTATCAAATTTTGGCGAGCAAGGATTGATTTTTAACCAAAAAGGGGAAAGGACAAGCCTGATTTTGATCGATCTATAGGGTTTCTTAGACGATAAAAAAAAATAACTCTCCTAAAAGGCCAAGGGCGACCCTCCATAATCATCTCCAAATCATCTTCGCATTCAAACGAGATAAAAAAAAAAAGCTCTGCCCCGCCACTTGAATCTCAAATTTCTTCTTCGGTTTCCAAATGCTCTTCAATTGTGCCCGAAAACTATCTGGATTGTAAGACTTTTGCGTCCAAAAAGAGCATATCAATGTTGGGTTCTCATTAGGGACAACTTGTGAACTCTTCAGTGTTAACTGAACCAACTCTTCCTCTAGAAGGGATATCTCATCTCTCCTCTTTTCGATTTCGATAAAGTCACCACCCTCCTTCAACCCAACCACAGCAAACACTGTTTCTCTAGGACATTGAGAGAGAGCACTCTTGACTAACACAGAAAATATTTGTACTTAATTTATTTTCTTTTTATAAATGGAAAACCAAATAAGTAATAATCGAAAAATTAAATATGTTAAATTAAATTAATTGATTTCTTCTTCTCTTTCCATTTCTTTATGTAAAATTAATTTAAAATAATGATATTTATCATAATATAAATTGATTTAAAATTTAGACTCGAAGTGACAAATTTGAAATAAAGTACTGATTTTGCGTTGTAAAATCTGATTTAAAACATTGATTTAAAGTGATAAAATTTGAAATAAATTTAAATTTAAAAGTGATAAATACAATATTAATTTAATTTTTTATTTTATGTTTTAGATACTAACTTGAGTTGGGGTTTTTATGGACTATAAATACCCATTAGAATATTGGCAAAGTTTTTTTTTTCAGACAAAATAGCAGGTAGTGAATTTTAATTGTGAAAGTATAAATTTTATTCAAAATTCCGAAGAATGGAGAGGTGTCTCACATTCAAGAGTCACGATGGACATTGCATATTGATGTAGCAGTGGACAATATACATTCCATTCGAAATTCCGAATGATGGAGAAGTGTCTTGCATCCAAGAGCCACGATGGACGTTGCATGTCAATTTAGCGGTGGACAATATAGATACGATGGAGAGGAGTTTGAAAATAAGGATAAGATTTAGAGGTTCTAAATAGTTTTATTTCTAAATTTGGCGAATACTGATCGACGAAGACAACATTGGCGACGGAAACAACAAAAATAGAAGTCGAGAGAAAAAGAAAAAGAAGCTTTCTCTCTTTCAAAGAGAAAAAAAGAAAGGAAAGAAAATTAGATTAAATAGGTTTTATTTAAAATAAATAATAAAAAATATTTAGTATTAAAATTTTTCACGTGATTCATTGAAGTGAATTTGATTGGGGTCTTGATATGTTTCTTTATTTAGTTTTAATTTTATTTTTTATTCCATATTTAATTATATAACTCTTTGTTGATATTTTTATATCATTATTTGATTTCACTTTTTCTTAGCTATTTCATATTTGTACTTTAAGTTAATTCTAATTCTAATTTAAATTAATTATAACATTAATATTCTAAATCATTAATTATATATTTATATATATGTATTGTAACAATTTTGTCTTTCAATTTTTTCCTCATAATATTAAAAATATATTATATTTGAAAATTTTAATATTTTTTTGTACGTTATTTATATATTTCAAACATTATTTTATCAATAATTTTAATTAATATACCATTATTTAAATAATATCAAAATTTTGAAACACAGACTAGTACCCATATTTAATATGAACCCAAACAATAATGATATTTTGAATAAAGTTAGAGGGATTTATTGCTATTTTTTCGGTCAGCTAAATGGGAATGGAATTATTAGGGTATCTTCTTCTCCTAGTCTTGTTATAAATTAAGAGGGGGTGGCCACGCACGAGACATGCATCATTAATGTCGATGGCCAATGGGTCAACCGAAAAGCTGAGTCTTTTGGTACCAAATAAACCTAATATCATCAAGGCAGTGTGATAATCCCTCAAGCAAAAGAGAAAAAAAACACCTTCAGTTTTTGAGCCGAAAATGACCAATTTTGGCATGAATTTCCAACCCTTCTTTGCGTGGAAAATGTGGGAAACTTTAACCTACCACTTTGTTGCCCTCATTCTAGAACCCTCATAGTTGTGAGCTCAGCAGCATTACCAAAAGGTTGATTAGGTATTCCAATAACATTACTTTTAATTATTAGGTCATTGAGATAATATTAATATTATTGTTGATATAGAAAAGTATAAGTTCAAGTGCGTTCAGAAACATTTTATCTTTCTATTTAATAGTTGAGTAAAAATTATAAATAATTATAAATATTGTATAAAAAAACTATTATAGTAAATGTAAAATACTTATATTTATAGTTCGAAGAATATTTACTTTTCTTCCTCTGGATTGAAGAAAATTCCATCAACTCTCTTGAGATTTATTTACCAAGTAAACTTTGAATAACAAAAAAACCAATTATACTTATTAATTGTTTATCTATGTAATTTCTATTTATTTGTCCATTTTAAATTACAGAAGAATAAAAAATAATTACATATTGAAGTACTATAAAACTAAGTTTAAGTATTTAACATGTATTTTTATAAAAAAAAATGTCAAAAAATTATAATTATTATTTATAACGTTTTTTTTAAATCAACTACAACCAATGAGGCCTTATTGTTGTGGATTGACCCATATAAGCAACGAACAAATAAAATAGAGAAAATTAAACACAAAAATATTTACATGGAAAACTCCTCCGAAGAGGATAAAACCACGGGCAAAGGAGACTTTGACTTTTCACTAAATGAGTAAACAAACAAAAATACAATAGAAAAAAGTAAACCTAAATGTACTAAGCATACAAACCCAAAACCTCGAAAATAAAGTCCTAACTCGGGAACAAAATTCTCTGTATAGTTACCACCAAAACTCATCTGCAGTTACATCTTATCGCCCTCAAAGAAAAACCCTTGCTAATTGGTGTTGCATTGATGGGGAATAATTTTCCATGTAAGATAATCAGAATCGAAACAATAGAAATTGGGATGCACAACGAAATTATTCAAACACTGTCAGATGTTAGACAAGTGCCCGATTTAAAGAAAAGTCTCATTTCATTGGGAATTTTAGAATCAAATGGTTGCAGGATTGTTATTGACTCAAATGGCTTAAGGGTTTCTCGTGGAGCTCTTGTTGTGATGAGAGGAAAGAAACAAGGCAACCTATACGTTCTGCAAGAGTCGGTGGTGATTGGTGCAGCTGCAATTATCGAAGAAGAACCGAAATTGTCGCCACATTGCGACGAGAACTATCATGACATCACGATGACGTGACGTGCTTATTTTTCTGGGGAATCTGATTCAACCCAATTGTGGCACATGGGACTCGGTCATATGAGAGAGAAAGGTATGATCGTTTTAAGTAAGGAGGTCTTCTCAAAGACAATAGAGTTAGAAAGTTAAATTTATGCAAACACTACATTTATGGGAAGCAAACACAAGACAGTTTCGATTCGGTAGTGCACAGAATAAAAGGGATTCTCAGCTATGTTCATTTTGATTTATGGGGTTTGACCCAAGACTTCTCAAAATGATGTAATAAATCTTTTCTAACCTTTATTGATAACCACTCTAGGAAAATTTGAGTTTATTTCTTGAACCAAAAGAACGAGGTCTTTGGAATCTTCAACCAATGGAAAACACTATTAGAAAAAAAGATTAGGAAGTCCATAAAGTAGTTAAGAACGGAAAATGGTTTTGAGTTCTATTTATTAGAGTTTAATGATTACTACAAACAGGAAGGGATAGAAAGACATCACACTATTGTTGGTACTCCGTAACAGAATGGGGTTGCTAAAAGGATGAATAAAACTTTACTCAAGAAGGCTCAATGTCTACTTTTCAACGCAGGCTTAGGGAAAGAATTTTGGGTTGAACCCGTCAACATGATAAGCCATTTGATATTTCAGTCTCTACATCAAGCATTGAACGAAAAAGTTCCAGAGGAGATATAGTCAGGTAATCCTCCTAATTATTCTAACCTTAGAGTTTTCAGTTGTCCTATTTATGCAAAAATTAGCTAGGGAAAGCTTGAACCTAGAGTCATGAAGTGTATTTTTTGGGTTTCGCTGTCGGTATTAAAGGTTTCAAGTGGTGCTTGGAAACCAACAAAACCATTATTAGCAGAGATGTTATGTTCGAAGAATCTGCTATGTTTCATTCAAAAAAAGGGTCGCTTTCATTTAAAAACACAACAAACCAAAGTGTCACAAGTAATATAGAGTGGAAAGAAGAAGCAATGGTTGATATCGCGACAACATAAAAAGCCACAGCGCAACGTCACGACAAACACGGGCAACGTCCTAATGAGGAAACAAGGGATGTCATGATGACACGACAGAACTCTGATTCTCGCGAGATTGAATTTATTTTAGATCAATTTGGGGCTTTATTTAACTCATAGGTGCCCTCTTCATCTCAATTGCAAAATTACAAGCTACTTGTGATAGGAAAAGATGAGAAATCCAATCACCGTAAAAATACTGTGAAGGAAATCTAAAGGAATATGCTCTAAGTGTTGCAAAGAGTATTGGTTCAACCAATCTTACAAATTATTCCAAGGCGGTTTAGGTCTTCGATTCTAACAAATGGCTCGATGCGATGGAAGAAGAGATTGAATCTCTTCAAAAGAATGAGACTTAGCAACTAGTAAAACCACCAATCGAAAAGAAAATAATTAATTATAAATGGGTGTTCAAGAAGAAGGAAGGTTCGAGTTTGAGTGACACTAGATATAAGGCAAGGTTGGTTGTAAAGGGTTACAGTCAAGTGGAGGGAGTTTATTTTCATGATGTTTTCTCTCCCGTTGTGAAACACACGTCCATTTGGGCATTATTGGCCCTTGTTGCATCAAACAACCTTGAGTTGGAATAATGGACATTATTGGCCCTTGTTGCATCAAACAACCTTGAGTTGGAATTTGAAAAGAGTGATTTGTAACAATTTGGGTTCGACTTTGGGGCTATAATTATCCTAGAGAGATGGTAGATTAGGCTTAAACCAAGAGTTGTACGAGAAGAATTGTTGAATAAAATCATTCTGTAAATGAGGCTCCGCAGAGTAGGATCATTTCTAAACTATGTTAACAAATATCGTGTATTTATTCTCTCTTTACTTATCCCTTTGACTCATATTTTGGATTTTTTTTATTTCTCTCCATATTTTATTTGTTTATTGGTTGCATTATGTTTAAACACTACCAGTCTAAACGTTTGTTTGAACAAATAGCAAACCAAGATTCTTATAATATATAATAAGGTTTTTGCAAAAGTAAGCTATACAATGTAAAAAAAATTAAAAATAAAGCAATACATATAACAATTTAGTTAATTCATACAAATACTCTATAATTTTTCTAAGGTAAAAAAAAGTTAACTACATCCTAAGTCAAAGTACTAATAGCAACGCGACTAGCGTGACTTGAACCCAGGCCACACCTAGGGCGGTAAATACCTTGGCCATCAAGCCAACACAAAGGATTTATTATATTTTTTTTTGTTTGTTTAAACACGCCAAATCCAAACTATTCATACAATGTGTGCACACATGTTTTCAATTTGACAATGTTTTTAGAAAAGTTTCATGTCAAATCTGAAGTGGTTGTTAATAGAATGACTTAATTGATATAGTACTGATATTTTGAGGATTCTAAATTTTTTAAAGTTTAAATATAATCTATAATATGAATCATAATTTAAGGAGATGTTGGCCAAATGGAGAGATTTATGTGGACAACAAAGTGCAAAAACAGTAGCATTAGGGCATATAGTTAATGCAAGAGAAGGGAGATAGAAGATTAGCTAAGTAAGTTATGTGGGGAGGACAGATAGTTTTGACCCATATTGATTGCTTCTGGAACCATCACCTTCAAACAATGGGTGACTACCCACCCACCTAACTATTTTCAACCTTATACTTCTCAATCCTCAGCCACACAACACTTTCATGTCTCATATGTTATCCTTTATATGGTCATTATTATGTATGGGCATTTCACCAAACTCTCAACTTTTCCCACCAACTAGGGTTTTGCTATCTTAAGCCACTGTGTGTCTTGTACACCTTTACTTTTCCTTTCAGTACTTCCATACAAAGTTCTTGTTCATGCTTGATTTTGATTCACATTGTCGGAAAAAAAAATGTTAGAGTTTCTTGCCTTTGATGTTGTATTGAATAAAACAAGTGTTGCATATCCTTTCTTCATACGTTTTTAACTCTTTGATTATGTTAATTAAACATATGATTAGAGAGATGTTAATTATTGTAAACTATAACCTGAGAACATTATGGAGTCAATATTATGCTCATTCAGCTACTTTATACTTGAATAATATATATATATACTCTTTTCTTAATTATTAAAATTAATAATAATAATTAGATTATAACATAGTTATGATGCGGGTTATATTTATAAAAAATTGATATAAAAATAAATAAAAATTTGATTAAAATAGTAAAATTAAGATATTGGAGATCATGGTATTTTTGTTCAAAATTTATTAGGTGAATTTTTCTAGATTTTACATAAAATATAAAATGAAAAAAACATTATCATAATAATGTTTGTTATTATATAAAGGGAATGCAGTTTTAGTAATTTCTTAACTGAGTTGGAACTCGATTAATGAGTGATACTAAATTAATTAATCCTTTAGTATTAAGGTCTTTATTGAAAAAAAAACTGTAATTGATTGAGCTTATGTAATTAAAAAAAATTAAGTCCTCTTACTAATGTTTAAACATGTAATGTGGGGCTAAGATTTTTATTAAAAAATTATAAAAATTTTAAAAGATCTAATAAAAATATTATTTAATTATAAAAAAAATGTTGTTGGATGGAACAATATTACCACCATCCAAATATATATATATATATATATCACTTATTTTTCTAGTTTTTGAGGATAATTAGGAGAGAGAAATGATATTGCTTCATGTTTTAAAAACATGCTGTTAGAAGCAAATTATTACAAAATGATGAATAACCATATCCCATAAAAACATACAACAAAGTAAAATAATAATATTTAAATCATGTACTAATTAACCCAAAGCTAATTAGAGCGCATCTAATTTAATTAGTTGTTGAATATATAAATTATATTTTCAAAATTTTGAACAACTTTGGCTTGAAAGGAAAGTGAAAGGGGAATTAAAATCTGTAATTGGTTTGAGTTGTAGTTGTAGTGCTAAAAAAAAGCCTAAAATAACTGTTATTCATTTTGGCATTTTAGTTTTTATTTACTTCATTTTAGCCCTCCATCTTTTAATTAGTTAAAAAAGAAATGATTTAATTGTTAAAATTTTAATGGCATTGACATGCTATTTTATGGATAAATTTCCTACAAAATTTTATGTATTATTATCAGACAATCTACCAAACAAGGATAGAAAAGAGAGGATTGAAAGCAAAAAAACAGAAAAGAGTCTTCTTATTTTATTGATTTAGCTCTAATATCTGAAGCTAGGTATTTATACTAGTTGCAACAACCTCAAATAATTTTCTCTGCACTTCACTAATAGAATAAAACTAATGAAACTGAAATGCAGTTAACTAAGCTACACTTCTCTAATAATTGTATTTAGGCTATTAAAATTTTAACACTTGTGTCAATTTTCAATTCAAAAACAAGCAATTTAACTAAAATTTAAATATTGTTAGTCAAAATGACCCCCCAAAGAATAATGACCCAAATAAGGACTAAATTTATGATTATGTCAAGATTTTATGGCAAAAAGAAAATAATTAATTTAAAATACCCTCATAACATGTTAATCATTTCATACATGAAAATTAAGATTTTAATTTCCAAACATTTAAATTTTTTATATTCTTTTGAACTTTTTCTTTAGAATATTATAGAATTTTTTATACAAAACACAAACTTAAACATTCATCACGGGCTTTAACATTTTTTTTTTAAAAATAAAGAACAGTTTTTCAGAATAAAAGTCAATTGATTCAACTTTTTATTAGGACTGAAATTGATCTATTTTCAATTACATGGTTGTTAGTTGTAAAATGGGAGCATATCCATAAGAGAGTCTTTGTTTTTACTAAGGTAAAACAACTAAAGGAGAAGAGAGATACAAGTACAATTATTTCAAATGAATTTGGTCTCATAAAAATATGAATATAGAGTTAAATTAAATGATTATAACAAATACAAAATCATATCATTTTAAGTACATGCAATAGGAATATATAATTTCTTAAATATATGCAAAATATGAGATCACGTAATACAAAAGCACAATATGCATTAAAAACACATACAAATTATTAATAATTAAAAATATGTTTATCATATTCTGAACCCACCAATATTAACATGATATGAAAAATAAGATGAATGCATAAATGTGACAAAACCGACATTGTAAATATACTAGATCGTGGCATAGGGTTTAGAACATAAGTGAGTAATAATTTTAATATAAATTGGCATGAAAACCAAATATGAATTTGATTGAATGTTCAAATCTTTTCATATACATATGTTCTTTTAGATTTTATATGAAAGAAAGATACTAAAAATATCCTTAAAATATTATTTATTACTTTGTAACAATTGAGTTTAGACCCGATTGAAAAATAACACTAATTCTATCTAACTCTTTATGAATAATATATATTCTATTTTTATAGAAAATTTTGACTTTGTGTTGTTTTATATTTTCATTATTTCTCACATTCAGATTGTATTATGAGTTTGAAATTATCAAAGATTAATGAATTATATTTAAATAATTCTATATGCATAGTCTAATAAAAAGAGTTGTCTTAATTAATTATTTCACTGCTTGCATGTTATTATAAATTATCAATTTAATTATCTGCGAGTATCCCTGTTTTATGATAGAGTAACCAATAGCTCTTTGCATTTTATGGTGGACAAGGTTCAAAGTAAATTGCAGGGTTGGGATGCAAGGTCGTTGTCTCTTATTGTAGGGCCACCATGGCACAATCCGTTTTACTTGTGATTCCAAGTTATTTCATGCAGACAATGCTAACTCCTAAAGGACTTTGTGAGGAAATCGAATGTATGGTGCGTCAGTTTGTTTGGGGATCCTCAAGTAGTGGTAGGAAAGTGGCTTTGGTTGGTTGGGAGGATGTCTGTTAGCCTCAAGAGCATGGCGGTCTCAATTTTTTAAAGCTGCAAGATCATAACACTTCCTTCATGATGAAGTTGGGTTTTAAACTTGTGGTCGATTCTATAGCTCTCTAGGTACAGGTTCTTCGAGCAAAATATGGGGTGGCTAATGGAATACTAGAAAATTTATCCCGTAGTAGAAGCTCTTTCTTGTGGAAATCCCTTACTAAGGTTTGGCCACATATTCGGGAGAATCTGCTTTGGTCAGTGGGGGAGGGGAGAAATATCAAGTGTTGGCATGATCCTTGGATTCCAAATGTAGGGTCTCTCGTTAATCTGATTCCCGGACATTCTAGTCTAAATTTAGGCTATTTGCTTAGTGACATGGTTGCAGCGGATGGTACTTGGAACCTTGAGATATTTTGGATCTGGTTGCCTGAGATAATCATCTAAAAGATTATTGGAATACCCCCACCACATTCAGCAACAGGTGTTGACAGGATAATCTGGGGGAGACAATGACAGGTTCTTTTTCTGTTAAAAGTGCTTATGGGAAAATTTGGGAAAGTTCATGGAAACTGAAGGAAGATGCCTAAAAGATCCCTTGGAAGTTCAAAGTCCCCCAAAGGGTAAGGTTTTTTGTTTGGCTGGTGCTCAAGTAGAGGTTACTCACTAATGTAAAAAGAGTTTGTCGGGGCTTGGGGCATAGTCCGGCATGTGGAGTTTGTGATCATATCTCTAAAGATGTGTTACATGTATTAAGGGATTGTCCTACATCTAGAGATATTTGGAATCTTTTGATTCCCACTGATACAAGAATGGCTTGTCTCAAATTTACATAATCGTTATGACATTTGCTTTGGGGAGGTCGATTAGGAATGTCTTTTTGGGATTATCATCTGACGTATCTAGAAGAACTGCATCCTATTTATCTTTCAGGGTGCAACCTGGAGTAGTAACGATACTATTAGAGTCTTGTATAGTTGGGCCAAACATTTTTTGGAGACAGGTAAGAGTCCTTTGAGTACGGGTAGGGTTATTAGTTTGTGCTCTAACTTGCCTGGGAGTTGGGTATATTTGAATACATATGGTTCCGTTAGGCTTGAGAATGGTTCTGCGGCAGCAAAAGGAGTTGTGAGAAACTAAAATGGGGAGTGGATAATTGATTTTAATAGGTTATTGGGGAGTTGTTTAGTGTTCAAGGCTGAACTGTGGGACATATTGGATGGGTTAGACATCTTAATTGTTTGAGGTTTTGACAATATGTTGATCTAGACTAATAGTCTTGAAGTGGTTATGACCATCTAGGAGAGTCTCATAAGAGGGTCCAATTCGGCTCTGATTAGGAGGATTCTTCAGTTATTGTCTCAGATTCCTCATTGGAATATTTGTTACATAGCTAAAGAAGAGAATCAAGAAACTGATAGTCTTGCCAAGTTGGCTCACTTGGGAAGCCAAGGATTGCGAATGTTTGAAATATCCCCGTTTGGAGAGTTAGGCTAGTTGATGTAGTTTGCTTCTTGTAATTTTTTCTTTATCATAATATATATATATATATATATATATATATATAATAGCATTCTTGTGGCAATAGTGGTATTATAATTTTTATATAATTATTTGTGTTTTTATTTATTTTACAGTTAGAGTTTTAACTTTTATTTGGGTGTATTCAAGTAAAATTCTCCTAATAATGTCGACTTCAATATTCAAACTTAATAAAAATATTAAGAACCTTTTCCAACCATTTTTCGATAATAATTGTATTATAATTAAGAATTCAAAACTTAAAGTTATTTACTAAATTAAATTTATAATGATGGATTCCACGTAAAAAACCTCAAATAATTGAAGGATTTTAGAATTTAATAAATTGTTACTCTTTAGTTTTTGACATGCTTCTTCTAGGGTTGAGTAAAGTGGGTTCCTACCGTAGTCCATTGAAATTTGCAAGTGTATGATTACTCGGATAATAATATTAGGTAAAAGTTTATTTAGATAATAATAGTTAGAGAAAAAATAAAAAAATAATTAATACAAATTTAAATTTTAAAAAAATGACTAAAAATTTTCGTACAAAATCACATCATAAAGCCATAATATGATCCTTGCGATAACCATCTTTTCGTTTCTAACTAGACATTTCGACAATGGAAGTAGTGTTTGGGAATTAATATTTTGATTTCAGAAATATGTAAAATGAGTAATAAATTATTTAGAAATAATTTTAGATTTGTTAGACCTTAAAATATTTTTGTAATTCAAATTCAAATAAAAGAAAGAAAGCAAAACCACATCCAATTTACTTTATAATTAAAAATATCTTTTATTATTTAAATTTAGGATTGAATCCAATTTTGGGATAAATTGAAATTTTAAGAAACCTTGTTTAGTATATTACTTAAAATTAAATTATTTAATAAAAAATAATATAATCTTAAATGAAATATTATAAAATAAAAATAATAATTCAATTTATTCTCTATTAACTTATCATTTGTCAAGTTTTTTTTTTAGAAAAATAATTTATCTAGCAGTTTTCCTTGTAAGCAATTGATTGAATTTTTTCAACATTTTATCAAACATGTTTTTAATTTTATTGAAATAAAAAAGGGACTCATAAATAGCTCAATTTGATTTATTAATAGAAACATCTATTTATAAAAAGTAAAATAAATAAAATAATAATTCAAAATAATGATAAAGATAATAACAAATTGATTTAAATATTTCAAATCTTAAATTTTGGTTATTAAATCTTAACTAAGGAGATGATCCGACCTTCCAACCGATAGATAGGTGTAGTGGGCAGGCGGGGCTGGGGTCGGGGTTGAGCCGTTGGGGATAAGAAAGTGAAGGAGGGTTTTAGGTTTGGGCCCACAAGTGGTGTGCGAGTGGGTCCCATCCCCTAACGCCGCAAGTGGGAACGGCTCACAGTCCTATGAGCCTACGTCCGGCGGCTTCCCAACTCCAACTACCACCCCGGTTGGTACCATTTGGGATAGAGACGTTTCCCAGCCCCTCAGCATTCCCCCTTCCTTTTCCTCTTATTTACAAACACTGCCATTTCACCATTACGCATAATTACCTTGCTTAACCTAAATTCTCAATTTATTAAATTACAAGTTCCATAATTAAATTAGATAGGTATATATTATTTGGATGAAAAAGATATATATGTTGAATGATGATAAAATTAGATAGGTATATCTTATTTGGATGAAAAAGATATATATGTCATCATACAACCTAGAGGTGTTTGTGGGTCGGGATCGGGTGTTTAAACATGATACTAACATACTTTATGTTTGTCCAAGTCCGGCCCGACCCAAAATTTGAACCTAAATTTTGTCCAAACTCGCTCATATTTGCAAAAGACTAACTCAAGCCCATTTTAGGCTCGCCCATATTATTTTTTTTTAAATTTTTTTAAAAATTATTTATATAATTTTATTTTAATATTTAATATGTTTATACATTTTTTATTTATCGAAAATTTTTATATAGTCATCTTAACATTATTTTAATATTTACATTAGAATAGTATTATATATTTACTATATATTTATTTTTTAATGTATTCTAAATTACATAATATATAAATATAACATAATATAAAGTATTAAAAACTTTAAATGGGTGGGCCAGGCTCGAGCCTTGAATGTTCAAGCTCGAGCCCGGACTATATTTTAAATGGGCCTAATTCTTTTGCCCAAGCCCCCATTTTCTAGGCTTAATTTTTTACCCAAACCCTCTCAACATTCAGACGGGGGCCTTGGGCTTAGACTGGTAACCTGGCCCATGAACAGATCTAATCTAACCTGCTTGTAGAATTTAAAAATTTCACTGACAATATACTAAAAATTTCACCTATATAAGTATATGTATATTTACACACTTTTAGGTAGGTAAAATGTAATAAAAACCCATGATAGAAGTAGAAGGGTTATTAATAAATATTGATTACCAATAATTAAAATATAAGTTTAAGATATTGGTGAAGTTATTGGTGCAAAAGTGAAGTACGAAGTAAATTGTTGACACCTAATTTGGAGTTTAAATACTAAATCATCCTTATTTTACGGTCTAATTAATCTAATGTTATTCGAATTGAAGATAGTATTTAAATTGATTTACACATTTTAATGTGTATAAAAAATGAAAGGGTGAAAAAATAAAAAGGTCCCACCTCAAGAGTGGTGCATGTGATGTTGGTGGGAGTTGAAGTAATAAAAATTAAGATGGAACAATTATTAGGCTATTGATAGAGACTAAAGAGGGTAGCAATAGCTATATTATGTTATGTTATTTTCTTTTAAGAAAATAAAAGGGTGAATTTATTTGAGGGGAAATATCTCATGGAAGCTTCTAATGTCTCTACCTAACACCTTTGAAAAAGCAAGCAAATTTATTGTAAATAAAAATTGAATTGTGGAAAAGTGAAGGGCCATCCCAAACACATACTTTTATAAGTTATGGACTTTAGGCTTGAATAAACTAAATATATTAGTTTTCTTTCCCTTACTCATTTATTATGATTGAAAGGAGATGAATTAGATGTTTGTTGACTTGGTGTTTGATTGGTATCATCATAGCCACCTATTGATGATCGATGATACGGTCATTGATTAGTCTTCATTTTAATCTCTAATTTGTTTAATTCCTAATAGGGCTTGGATGGTGGTCAACATAAGTCAAGATGGTGGTCAAGAATGGGGTCCTGGTTCGGGGACCATAGAGAGGAAGAAGAAGAGGAAGCCCCAAGCCCCCCAATCTCGTGCTTTAGAATTTTATTATATTTTTCAAAATATTTCTTTTTACATCATTTAATTCTTTCAATTGCTGTATCAAACATTGAGAAAAAAAGGATAAACAAATAAAAATGTATTAACAAATTGAGATTCTTGATGTTGGTTATATGTGTGCCTTCGTGAAATGCATGACTCACGAAGTAACGACAAATCCCCAAGTGGATTTTGTTGGTTCAGGCAAAGCACCTACATCATCCATGCAACTAGTGTTATCAGTTCACCTCGAACCAAACCATTTTCCTTGATTCTTACAACAAACCCAACCATGGTAAATATGGTTCTTGTCGTCTACAAACCTTGAACCGTTTTCATAAACCCAAACATTAAACAACCGAGTGATTGTTGTTCATCCTAGTACTTAAACAAAACTGCCAAAAAAACCCAACCCATTTCCATAAACTCTAAATCATCAAGGTGATGAGTTGAGATACCTTCCACCCGGTCTGAAACATGACTGAATATAGAGTGCTGCATCTATTATTGGAATAACTCAAACGATCAACTTACAATCAAAACACATAAATTCGAGTTAAATTTTAATTACAAAAAAAAAAAATACTACGTCATGTTTTAAATAAATGATTATTTTACTCATTTTTCAAAGATTTTTGTTTAGTCTATAAAAACTAAAATGTAGTGTAGAAAGACCTAAAGAGTAGCGTGACCATAGTCTAAGATTCAATGACAGAGTCTCATAAAGAAGAAGTGGTAGTTAACTGACATTATTTTATATTATGAGATTACCTTTATTAAAGTGAAGATTGCAACCTCTGTCTGCCTGCCTTCATCAATGCCCCATCTTCTCTCTACCAAATTCAACTTCATTTTCACTTCTTCTTCTTCTTCTTCGAGTTGTTGAAATGGAGTCTAATTATTTATTTCTGGCTTGGCAGGGGCATCACTGAAGCCATGATCAGACCTTCATTTAGTTGGCTCCCCCTTTAAAAGTACAGTATCTGTCAAACCTTAATGTAATATAAATTAATAAGAAACAGTTGAGCATGCATGCCTGTCCCAATCGTTTTTAATCCGTTTTGCGACACTCATCACTCCCATTTCGTTGTTAATTAAGAATCCTTCTATTTTTATCAGTAATTTTGTTGATATTTATTGTGGAATATTGTAATAGTTAGGTGGGTTGGCCTAAATGATTAATGTTAGGGTTGGTAGGTACAGGGAATGGAAGAGTTTGTTAGTTTCTTCACGCATTTTTATTGTAGGGAATGGGAATGGGAATGGGAATGGAGGTTTATTATTATTAATATGAGAGTGGCTGAAGAAATTATAGGCGTACGTACCCACCACTCCCTTCTTCGTTTCTCCTCCTCTCATCGCTTATCCATTGCTTACCCTTATTAACAAGACAAAACCCAAAATTATTATTAACTCCATTGAGAAAGAAAAAGTTGTTATTGTCACATGAACCAACCTACATACATCACAATAGTTTGAAAAATAAAATGAGAAACCTATATCTTCTTTTTTATTTAGGATTTGAATTTGAGATTAAGTATTGTGTCACTATATCCATGAGAAATACATATATATATTAATTATGAAAGAAATATAAGAGAAGAATCTCCCTCCTTCCCTCACTGCTAATAAACATTAGATCATAACAGCAAATAAAGCCACCCTTCTGAAGATTTGGTCAATTCTTTTTATTGGAAAAGAGAGGTAAAAACAAATGTGTAAAGGGACACCTTCCATGTTCTCTTCAAAGTTGAAGTGATTTGCATTGAAAGAAGAAGAAGGTTTTATAACTCAATAAATGCATAAACACTCACCAACAACAATGATCATCTATTCTACTAATATATGCATATATAATGTGATATAATAATCATACAAATTAGAAATAAAAAAAGAGAAATGAAAGAGATTTTAAAACTAATAACAATGATCTCCTTGTCATTTCTCTCCAATATTTTTTTTCGGGGGGGGGGGGGAGTTGAACTACATAGTTAAAAATCCAAATTTTCACTCTTTATTATTTCATTTCCAAACTTCTATATTCCAAGATACCAGATTTCAAGCCTAAGAAATCATAACCACTGCTGTTGTTGCTGTTGCTGTGGCTACTGCTGCTGCTGCTGCTACCTGCAGCAGTAGTGATGGTGCTGCAAGTGCAATCTTTGCTGTTTTTAACTCCCAAGCTGCAAATAAAACAAAGAGTTCTTCCTCCAGTTTTGAATGACTCTGGTTGGGTTTGCTGGTAATAAGGAGGGCTAATTCTGAGGTCCAAATTCAAGTCTGGACACCTTTCTTGAACTGGGATTTTCTTTTCATCTTTGGTGATAAATCCAATAGGGTTATTATTACTGTTAGTATTAATCTTCTCTTTCTCTTCTTTGGCACCACTGAAAGATATTGTTGTTACATCCTGAGAAGCCTCATTGAGTGGCCTGTGAGTTGCTGGATCAATACCTCTGCTCAATAGCTTCCTTCTTATATGCGTGTTCCAGTAATTCTTTATCTCATTATCTGTTCTTCCTGGTAATCTCCCCGCTATAAGAGACCACCTATAAAATTCAAGGAATCCCCCATAAAAAACCAATCAAAATTTCAAACACCACACACTAACAAAGTTGAATATATAATCTATCTATATTTATATACAACACTTACTTGTTACCAAGAAGGCTGTGCAGCTTGATAATGAGCTCATCTTCTTCTTCAGTGAAATTGCCACGTTTAAGATCAGGTCTTAAGTAATTGATCCAACGAAGTCTACAACTTTTGCCACAGCGGAGAAGGCCAGCAGCTTTAGGGAGTGAACGCCAGCAACCTTCACCATGGGCTCGGATGTAAGCTATGAGGCGATCATCTTCTTCTTTAGTCCACGCACCTTTGTTCGTATGAGCTTTCTCACAACAAGGAGACCTTCCCATAATTCAGTAACACAAAGAAACCTTTTTCAACTTGTGGAAAATAGCAGCACTAGTAGCCTACGTTTGCAGTTTTTCAATACTATACACACTAGTATAAAATATAATATGATATGATATATATGTGTGTGTATATTATAATTAGAATCTAGGAGAAGCAGTAAGGGTGGAAAATGAAATGGAGGCCTTGTTTTTTGTGTTGCAGGAACATTGAGGCCGGCCCTTTGAGAGCACTTTAGATGCTTTTTTATATAGCCTTTTGACTATTACGCACACACACAACCAGAAAGAGAAAGAGCGCAGTGACCCTAATTTTAGCTTCTAGATGTGAGTTGGTGAGACAGGTTTGAGGGGAGTGGCTGGTAGCCTCTCTCTTGATGATATTAGCATCAATCATATATAATAAGTTAAAAGGGATATATATTAACTGTAGGTAACCTTTAGGTAGGTGTAAAGTAAGGTATTAAAGTATGGGTAGGACAAAGTGTGATCTCTGCTCTCTCCCACCCCATTCTTTTTCTATAATAGTTTTTTTTCCCTACCTTTGGCTCTTTGTCTAAACCTGTACTACTTTAGATTAATAATTTAGTTAGCTTTCATAATCTTTCCCCCAACTGAAATTAGACATGTACCAGAGTACATGTTCAACTTAAATATTTTATCATGTTGTTGGAACTAACATCCATCCTTACCAAAAGGTTTTCCGGATTTAAATCTCAATATATATCTATCTATCTATCACCCTTGTTTTTCTTTATTAACCGGTGTGATCTCTTTTATAATTGAAAAAGAATTAGAAAGAGAGTACTATGACTCAAAAGTCTGAATACTATAAGATTAAGGAACCTTAACTATAATAATAAGCTCCATTACAGAATTATTTTTGTGTAAATATATGACACTAAATGTTGTCCAGTTGACTAGTTTTGGTTTACAAGAAAAATCAAATCTTGAAGCTGGAAATATTTTTTATATGTTGGTAGGAAAACATATATATATATATATAAAAGGTTGCTATATTAGTGAAATGGAGTGGTGGATGGGATATATTAGTGAAGAAATCATGAAATAGGGATGGTAGTTGTGGATCTTTATTCTATTGGTATACCATCATCATGCAGGAGAGAGAAAGGGGGGGTTTCTAGAAGACTTGGAGGTTGGGGTTCAGGGGCAGGATGATGATGAAAGAAAAAGGGAGAATAGGGAAAAGATAAATACTCTAAAATAAGTCTAATATTATATGAGTGTGGTTGTGGTTGTCTTTGTTTGTGGGCTTTGGTTCACCTTCCACCTTCCACTTTCCTTTTTATTTCTTTTTGGTTCTTCCCCCCCAAACCTTGTGGTTTAAGTTTAGGCAACAAATGGGCAGCAGTGAGGTTAGGGATGGGAAAGGTTGATTCTTTTTTCACCCTTTTTGTTGTTTTCTTTCCCTCTCCAATTTGCATAATGATATTTGCCACCCACCACCACACATAACAAAACTCCCCTCCCCCCCTCTCTCTCTCATCGTGAAATTCAAGTGGATGGTAAGAGCTAAGGATGATGAGAACAAGTTGTTTTCGGACTGGGGGAGAGGGGGAGATTTCACCTACTTTTTTCACCTTTCTGACTGTCCTTGCAACGAGTCCAATTCCTGGCCTTACTTTGATGTTCAACTATATGGGGATGGGGAAGGGGGGGACAGACAGGGTCACCATTTAAGATTTTTATTTTTTTTCTACTTTTATTATCTTTATTTTTAACTAAAAACCCACCTAAGCTTATCCATTTTGTTTTGTTTCTCAACATTTGAACAAACAACAAATTGAATTTTACATCATAAGGGGAAAAAAGAAAATTAAGAATGGGCTAAAAAATGATGGATCAAAACATTTACCTACGCGCATTAATTGAATGGTGCCTAACCTGTTTCAATCAGACGGCGCACATCATGATCGCTATCAGTTAGGTTGGCTTTTTAACCAAGTCTTTTTCCTAACCCAAGCAATCCCAATCTCCCACACTGCACAACCACATGACCGACTGTCCTATGACTTTAAAAGATAAGACTCCTAAAAGAGAATTCAGAATTGTTTGATTATTAACAACCCCCCAAACAAAAGAGAATTTAAAAATAAAATAAAAAATTGATAGGGATTTTAATTTTATAACTACATGATTGGTTAAGGTCCTAAAAATGGGGTAAGGGGTTTAGGTTAAGGATTGCAATAATCAGATTGTGGTGACCATCACAGCAGAACGTGGATATCATGTGCTTAGGTATTGAGTTTGAACAAAAACTTTATGAATAAGAAGAGCTGTCCAAAAAGTGGCTCTAGACCCTTACGTTACCTACCTACCTACCTTTTGGCTGCCCCCACCATGTGGGACTCTTTTAACCTTAGTGGAAGATCTGTTTCAGATATCCAAACTTCACACCTTACCACAATTTCCCTTTTTTTTTTCGTGTAATTATCCATGGAGTACAGGCAGTGCAGACCTGGTTGCAACTTGCGGTCCTTGTTTTCATTATTGGCCCCTCCCTCCTGCCTGGGAAGTTGTGGCTCGTTTCCAGTTGAAACAACATGAAAATAAAAGCAACAACAGAAAGGGTTTGTAACATACATGTCATGGATCGAAGTGGATCAGGTCTATGTGTTTGTTATTTTGTTCAAATGGGACAACTTTTGTACGTTCATCTTTTACATAAATAGCTAGCCAGATTATTGGGCTAAAGTTCTGCTCATTTGACAAGGGAATAATTATAATGCATGTTTTGTTCTACAACGACTTGAGTAAACTAGCTTCACTTCATTCTTTTGCCAACCTCATAAATGTAGCTAACGATCACAACGGCAGCGGCAACCGCAACCCCAAGGGTGCTCTGTGCCAATATGGTGCTGTCCTTTGCAACCGAATTGGATCGAGAGGAACTAGGATCAAACCCAAGTTCTGAAAGCTTCTTATGTGATTCTGCATAATCTCTAAAGAATGCATCCTCATCCTGCCAAATACCATGAAGGGTGTAGGAGTATGCATATAATATAAGTAAAAGGATTCAGAGGGGTAATAATAGCTTAATTAAAGAGTATCATAATCGAGCATTGGATGATGCCGACAAACCACTTTAATCAATTTAACCACGTACTGAAAACATATGAATTTGCATAATCTCTTTGTCTACCTGAAAAGATGCCTACAGCTCGTTGATAGCGGTTGGCACTAGTCAGTGTTTCACCCAATTTGGCTAACATTAGACTAGAATCACGCAGAAACATCATATATACACAACAAATTGCTAATTTAAAAGCACAGGCTAGAATCATGCTAGTAAGTGGTAAGCAAAGTGTCTTTATTGCAAACCCCACTTGAAGCAAGGTTGAACCAGTTGAGATGAAATAATTACCCGCTCAAATATTGGTTCAACCTTAATCTAATAATTTCAAGTAGGTATGCAAGATAGGCTCTAGGTAAGATTCTGACATTTCTACCAGTGCACAAGTGGCTCAAACAGAACAGTAAAAGAAACATCAAGTTCTACCAAGAACAAGGTCTACCACAAATAAGATATAAAACCATATTAAGTACTCGGGCAATAAAATAGCACCATTGCAAAGTAACAAGGAAAATAATTAGGCATAAGTATTATTAGATGTCTCAAAGAGTCCTCATAAAATGATGAACATGCAATGAACAAACAATAAAAAATAAAATGATGTATATGCAAAAGACAATTGGCAGCCACCTAGTTGTAGTTTTACCTTTGCGTAGAGCTCTACATACTCTCGGAACTCAGGGTCATCCATCAAAGCTATGTCTGTTGGAAGCTTCAATAGCCCTTCTGATTCCCCTTTTAGCAGCTCCCTGGTATAGTAATAGCAAATGGCTTCATATGTATCCTGAGTAAGAAGGAAATCTAATAGCCAACTAGTTGGATTTAATCTTACACGAAGTAAGAGTTATCAAACTTCAGTGGTTCATTGGTCCAAGGGCCATCAAAACCTGATCTCTCTGGATGAGCCCTTCCCTGTAACACCAAAGACAACACAAAAGTTTGATGTTAAACTATAACCAACAAAACCGGGAATAGAAAAGAACATCCAAGTACCAGGGTGTGACCGCCAGATAATGCCACAATATCCTTGCCAGATAGACCCATACGATGAAAGATGTCCTTCAGATGAGGAGCACCTAAAACCAGGATCCACAAAAAGAAAAGCTAAATTTAGCATCCACAACTTCATAAATTAGAAAGATAAGATCATATATGCATTTAATTGTAAGATGATAACATGTAGAAGGAGCTATTGAAATTGTTCGCTGAACTGATGGATTAATCATGTAATATGGTTTCCACTGATACCCTATTACGTGCAACAGTTGAGTACCATGAATTCCACTGATACCCTATTAAGTACAACAACTGATTACCATGAACTCCACAACTCATTACCGAAGTAAGAGAAAAATAGAAATTTTGGAATTTGTACCTCCCAAAAGGGAGCAGTGAACCTTTAATCAACAATCCCAATTCAGACATTTATTTTCCAATCAACATAATTTATAGTGCAAGATCCAAGTTGTGAGAGAAAAATAGGTGGCACAGGGATGATCTTAGGATCTGTTAAGAGAAACCTATTCTCCAGCCAAACTAAGAACTCTTAGAGAGCAGTTTTACTCGAATAAACTGAAAGCACTAAAAGTGATTAGAATACATGACCTTTTCTATCAAAGAGGTTAATGATGACAGCCCATTCATAACATATTCGATGAAGCTCATTTTTAGTTCAGTAGAATATATCATATAAAGTTCATATTAGTTTAGTAGAACCATAAAAAACAGAGAACATAACAAGGACTGAGGTAACACAAATACTAGCAATATAGAAATGTTGGTTTGGTTCCAAATGCCTTCAGTTCTATCTCTTCCATCTAGCTTAAATAAACACATACTAAAAGAATTTTAAAAGCTGCAAAGATATGACCAGATATCTTAGATAGATTGTCTTAAGTACCAAATTTTGCAAATACTCAAGTTGCCTAATTACTCGGAATTTAAAGCTACAAGGTAGGGGAAATAAAAGATTCAAATTTTTTGTTTCATTGATGGCTTCAGAAACCTGTGTTACCTTTTGTAGCATTTGGAAGTCGCCCTTCCTTCGGACAAATGTCTGAATCCTATTAAACACGTCATAGTTAATCAGATTAAATAAACAGGAAACGAGCTTTATAGGGAATGATAGGCCACTATAACATACCTTTCTTCCTGGTACAAAGTCAATAGTGGGACCTCCAGTGACTTCAACAGCAACAACTCCTGCAAGCTGAAAACGAAAAGTTGAAAACAACACAATTATGGATCATTCATCATCCAGAACATAGTCAACAACTTTGGATTTAAATTTTAATCTAAGTGCAGTAATTGCTTGGTATGGCATATGAAAACATGCTATTAAGAATCAGAGCGTTCCTTCTTCAGTGCAACAAACATTCTCAAAATCTACAACACCTCTCAAGTAATTTCATACACAGTTTGGGTTTCAATTCTAACTAGCTTTCTACATTTAATAAATTTAACCAAATATACAACTTTTTTTTTCTTCTACAACTATTAACACCATGCTAGAATTAGTAGCTAGTTAAGTACCAGTAATCATCTTAGTATCTAATTGTCTAAGATATGTATTAGAACAATTGTATGAGGCATATCGTTTAGCCTAGCTAAATACTAGTTTTATTTTACAGTGAATATAACCCTATTTCGCGGGATCTACACACAAAACTTTGCCTCCAACTTCACCAACAATTTTAGTTTCACTTTTTTCTATCCAATGAGTATGTAAAATGTTTCTTTATTTCCTTAGCAGCCTAGTAGCAGAAGAGAAACAGAGCCCTTTTTCATGTAAGCCCAGTCGCACGAAGCATGTAATGTTATCCTTTAGAGGGCAAAAGATTTAGAGAAATTTGGTTTAAGAACTTCCTTCCACAACATCATCATGATTTCTTATTGCTATAGTTCTGGTTTTTAATTTCTTCATCTCAGGATTCTTTCTATAAAATCAAATATAACAGAGCGTATACTTTTTTAATTCACCATGATGCAATGAAATGTCAAATAAAATGCATGTTAACTCTTTCAACTCTGTAATCACCTGGTATAGGTCTGCATATGTGATATTGTGATGTTTAGCCTTCACTTCCTCTAAAATGTGTAAAGAAAATAATTAGCAACTGTGAAAATGGGCTTGCGGTTGCTGAAGAGTAATACGTCAAGCAGCTAGCCGAAGCAGTGAAGTGCCCAGAATAAAAAAATTAATAAAAAATAAAACCTGTTTTAGTTTATAGATGTATATTCTAACATAAAATAATATACAATACATGTGAAGATAGAGATATACTAATATATGTGTAAGTGTGTATACGTCTATTCAAATACTTGTTAGCAAGTCAGATTTGGATAGAAGCTGGAACAAACTTGGCACGAAATACTTTTGGTGATTGACATATTTCTACCATGCAATCTAAAGGAGTAGTTAACTTACTATCAGACAATAGAAGTTCACCTAAAAAGAGATTGTTCTTTGCCATCCAAGGCAACAAACAAAGTACCAACTAAACTTCAAGGGGCTCAAACCTAACTGAGCTGCATAGCTCAATCTTATATGGTTAGATCAGAATATGATGGCCCAATTTTTTTGAACCTATAGTATCTTCCATTTTTGCAAAATAAGCATATTGATTATATTACAATGAACTACACTTATACTAATGCAGATCTTCATACTCCCTGTCTAGCAATCATGTCATGCACGCATGTGAAATTCTGAAGCAAGTAATTATGTTGTTAAATCTTACACCAGCAACAGCCCCCGACATGCTAAGTCCACCTTTTAAACAAGGAAGAAAGAACCCCTTTCAGCATTGCAGATCCTGAAATGTCTGTATCAAAATGAATGAACTAGAAGCCATAGCCTATGGTGCTTGGACTCTTCATTTTTCATGAAGCACCCTTGTAATATGAGGATATGACCTTTGAGAATCCTTCAAATACATGGAAAAACTTAGAAAAACTAATCATACCCATGTCGGATACATACTCGTATTCGACACTATACCCGAGTCCGAGTAACATTCGCCATAGAAATTTTACTTGTATTTCTCGTCCGTTTAAAATTAGAATCAATACCGTATAAGATCTAGGGTAGTGGAATCTAGGAACTCAATAATTGATTCTAAAAGTTTGTTACATGCACCTTTAATTAAATATGCTACGTTCATTTCCTATTTGATTGTCTTTACATTTTTGTTAATAACAAAATAAAAGAAAAAAAAAAGCAAAGGTAAAATGTCGCCTTTGACGTTTTTTAAACTTCAATGCTGAGAACAAAATAACAATACTAAAATTATGTTGAAGTACCATACCAAAAAGAAATTATGTTGAAATAAGTCATCCATATGTTTCTCAATCTGGAAATTCTCGCAAGATTACATCCTTAAAAAAAGTCTACTAATAGTAGTTAAATCACCTATCGGTTCAAAGCTATTCATGTTAACTGTGAGTCAACTATTGCATTGGAAATTAATTAAGATTACAAAGTTAATCCATAAACATTAACGCGAATTTCATGGTAAGATATTTGGATTAAAGAACTATAAAATGGAAAAAGCAAAAAAAAAAAAAAAATCAGTCTGACCACAGAAATCAATAGCGATTTTCAAGCCGTTATTGGAGCCATGAGTGTACTCTTCTTCATTCCTTATGGAGCCATTTGGTCCACCGGTCTTGGTGCTGACATCGTAAGTCCCTGCATCGTGCCACCTTCAACAAAAGAAAACGGAAAATCAATCGAATGAAAAGGAGAATTTATCATTCGCACTCAAATAATCGTATTCTTTTGCTTCATTTTTCCGGTTTATCTGGTCTTTCTGAACTATCTCTGCTGAATTCGATTTTCTTCTCATTATGCTTGTTGCGCTTTCCAAGAAAGAGAGAAAGAAGAAGAAGAAATACGCTAAGCGAAGCATGATAGGAGCGCAGTTGTTGAAGGCGATGAGAGCGCGGAGGTCGCGACGAGCTTTCTCGATCTCCTTATGGTACTCGGTATCGACAACAGGGAACGGCATTGTAATCTCACTCCCTTCTCTTTTCAGTGTATCTAACTGTCAACTGACTTCGTTAGCCTTTCCCCCCGAAAATAAGGTAATATAATGGCGAGGGGGAAGAGGGGTCTTAGAATTTTGTTTTATTATTATTGCTATAATTACAAATTTAGCCTATTTCTTTGTATATGTGGTTGGTATTTTAAACTTTTAAAGGGATTAAATTAACTTTTTTATTTATTTTTGAAGTCCAAAATATATATATCATTAGATTAATTTATAGTTTTTAAAACTTTAAGGGACTAAAATATAAATTACTATTTTGAGGGGGCCGAAGTCCCCTGCCCCTAAGCGCCATCCCTGCCTATAAGTTTATTCTTTTTATTACTTTCACTCTAATTCTTTTCTTTCCTTTTATTTTAGGCATTGACTTTAAAAAATAAAATAAAATCATGATACGAATAATTTTTTAAAAAATTATTATCAACTACACATAAAATAACACGATAATTCATTCAACTTGTTCATCAAAAAAGTAATTTGATTAGATTTTGAAAATCGAGAATTTAAGTGAGAAAAAATTAGGATCGAAGTGTGGACAAAAAGAGTAAATTTTAAGGGCTAAATTTGTGATTTATTAATTTTATTACTTTTTTTTCGGTTAATTTCACTAGACATCCTCAAACTATGATTCAAATTCTAAATTGATTTTCAAACTTCAAAACGTTCTAATTAAGTCCTTAAAGTATCAGTGTCATATCAGTTAACTCCCTCCTTCAATATAGTCATTACCTCGAACATTAAATGTCAACTCAAGTTAGATATGGAGCATATTTAAGACACTGTTGATCAAACTATAAACACACATGTATTCATAGCATGGACAATTTGGATCAGGCATGTAGAAGAAAAAAACATCATAAATTTTATTAAAACCAATTTTTAACATGTCAGATTCAAGTTATTCATGCTATATATATATAACACATTTACAATTTAAATAACGTGCTTTAAATATGCTTCATGTCATATTCCAATTGCATTTATCATCTGAATTGACAGTAATGTTGGTGGAAGGACTTGGATGATAAATTCTGATATTGAATGGATTTAATTAGAATATTTTAAAATTTAGAAACTAATTTAGAATGTAAATAATACTTTGAGGACCTTTGATGAAATTAACCCTTTATCTTTTGTGTTTGTCTTTTTGGGATTTCAAAAGCGAAGCTAAGCCAATGAAATGGATGAGATATTGTGGTTTGTTCGGTCACATTGAGAGCCTGAGGCTGAGAGCAGTGGTTTCGTGTGATAGAGCTCATTTAAGACGTGTGCAAGTCAATGACATAACATTTTTTTTTCAATTATAACTCTGATAAAAGAAAATTATAGAAGCCATAAAAAAGAGAGTAGGGTTTTTAAACGAATTTGATGAGGGGAGTTTGATTTTGAATCCTTGATAGAAGGTATTGTCCCACACATGATTTTGGGTTTAAGGAGCGCCTCAATTGACGTAAATATGATCTGCAACTTACAAGAGAGATATTGGTATTGTTAGGAAAATTATTTATACATATTACGCTTCTAGAGGATTGAATGATCAACTAAGATTTAAATGCCTTACCTTAGCATATCTAGTGTCACTTGGCTAGACACTTCTCTAGTAAGCTTATAGATCATATCTACATCAACCGAGATGTTCCCTAAACAAAATAGAGATACATGCGAATTATACTAATTTAAATGAATAAGTTGCAACACATATGAATTATAGGGTGATTTTAATTATAATTATGGTAGTTAGAATGAATTATGAATTAGTTTAAAAAGAAAGAAAAAAACAAATAGTGAAGTCATTATTCTTATAATAATCTCAAATTAATTCATCTATATAACCTGTTGAGAGTAAAAATCATGCACCATAAAAGAAAATGCGAAATAAGTAAATGAAAAGAATATATTACTTTTTTTTAAAATCATTTTTAGAGAAAATTTATATTGATGGTTATATAATGGCATTTCGAAGGAATAAAGAGAAAACTAAGGGTATATCTTATGAATTTTACCCAAGTTCATGTAACTTAGAAATTGAATTTTCACCTATTTGTGTATTTGAGAAATTAAAGGTCTCAAGCTGCTTTTATGAAGTTGCACAATAAGATTGAAAGAGAAAAATACTTCAAAATAGCACATAACTTAATGAAGTTATTAAACATCATTACTTCTTATCAACTAAATGATGAATTATAATGAAATCAATTTTTTAAACAAATTCATTATTATAAGATTTGGGAGAAAAAAAATTAACACTCGTAATAAATAGTGAAAGGTAAGCTCGATCAACACAATAAAAGCTTCAACCTTAGCATCAATAGAACATATGACACATTAACAATTGACTCTGTCACAACTCAAGCACGACATATTTAGAGTGATTGCAAGTACTTAATACAATAAGGAAATCGATCACGGATGGTACAAAGCGGCGGGCAAAATTGCCAAAAGAACCGAGCGTCCACCGAATTGGAACAAGCGGTGAAAAAAACCATCTTTAAAATCACTTGCAAAAGCAAGACTACATGTATAAATAAGACTAAGAAACGTGCTACAATAGTAGACAAAAACTTTTAAAAATGAAGACTTATTAAACAATGGAAAACAAACAAAAAAAGCTTAAAACAAAATGACTCCAAATTGATTCGTGAAATCATTTATTATTCTGAAATACTCTTAAAAAAGAAAGAGACAAAGAGCCACCCACTTTCCATGGGAAGCTGTCGATGACCGGTGGAGCTTCGGTGACAACAAATACCGTCATCTGTCTATCACAACTTGTAAAGACAACAAAAATGTCCACGGAATAGATATGGAGTGAAAGAGGAAAAAAAGAGAGAATTAGTGGGACAAAGAAAAACCAAATAGTGACACTATTGCTCGGTAAAACAAAAGAGAAAAAACAAATGATTAAAAAAATAGAAGTCTAAATCCCCAAATACTAAATAATGGAAGCAAAATTTTTTTAACTTTGTAATTGTTAGAATTAAGTGACTCGAATCCTTATTTAAATCAAATATAGTGGTAAAATAAAATAAAAGTAAAATTATAGTTCTTTTATTTTATTTTAGAATAAGGTTTTTTTTAAACCTTATTAAACTCCATTGATTAGAATAAGGAGTTTCACTCCTATTAGAATAAGGTTTTACAAGCCTATAAATAAACATAGTCTATTTCTCTTGTAATTAATTCGAATTCGACATAGTGAATTTTCTTCTCCTCTATCCGTGGTTTTTTCCCGAAAGGGTTTTCATGTGTTCTTTATTTTTCTTTTTCTATTTTTTTTGCGATATATTTTCATTATCGATATTCTATTTTCACAGAAATTAACATGACAAAAAAATAATCAAATTATAAGAATTTTTATTATTACATTAAATATTATTAAGGCAGAAGCAAGGTAGAAAGATTATAGTCAAGATATTACCTCAAGTCGTGAAAGCATAGATGCATTGTTCTTGTGATAAGCAAGAGATCCTGAAAAAGAAAAGAAAAAAAAAGAACCCCAAATTCATTAGACGAGCAAATTGAGTAAAAAAAGGTAATGAACAACGTACCAAAATTTTTGAAGATAAAAAATTAAGCTGAAAAAAGTTAATTAATTAATAATGGAGTTTATAGATTTGGGTGAAAAAAATCTACTTAATATAACTAATTAATTAATTAATCTGTAAAAAAAAGGAAAATAAAAAAATTTGAAATTAAATGTTTGTAAACAACAGATTTGAATTAAATAATTTAGATCTGAATGGAAATGTATGATTTGTGTTGATTAAATAATTGAAATAATTAATCATAATTCTACTTTAGATGCTAGTATTAAACAGTCGAATTAATTATCTATAGCCTAAACAAAATTATTTTTTAATGAAATTTCTGGTTCTCTTCTCATTCTTTTTTTTTTTTTTTGATTAATGGTTGATAGCTAAGAGGAAAGATGTATACATTATTATGATGGCTCCGTGGTTTTTTTCTATTTAAGACAAATTATTTATAACACTAGAGACTTAAGATTTTATAAATAAGGGTAAACGTTAAATCGAATTGAGTCAAGTAAAAAAAATTGAGCTAATCGAGTTGGTAAGTCCTATTTTATTATTCTAATTTGATTTAAAATTTTTTCGAATCGAGTCGAGTAAAATGAAAATTCGAGTTGAATTGAATCGAGTAAATTTATTCGAGTTAAATTAAAAAATTCAACATATCAAATTAAAATCTTGTTACAATATATCTAATTCCATGTTGGAGCACATTAATTTGAAACCATATATATTTAAAAACTTTTTCAAAGCAAAAAATAAATATTTTAGTATGATAAACTTGAATCATTAATTAACTTATTTAGTTCCCAAAATTATTATTTTAGAAAATTTTTAAAATTTTAACTTTCTTTATATATTCTTTAGATTTTTTTTAAATATAAATTTTGGAATTCTTATAAATATTTTAAAATTTTAAAATTATTTTATTTTTTTTGGAATTTTTGTTGAGTAAGAGACCAATTTGCTCATTTTCAAAATTGATAGGGACCAAAGGGGTATTTATACCAAATTTTTATTCAAATTATTCGAGTTATTAGAATTGTAAAATTCAACTCAATTCAAACTCATAACTCAAATTATTTATTCGAGTTGACTCGAATAACTTGATTCGATTAACTCGAAATTCGAAACTTTTTTCGATTTTTTAAAATCGAGTCGGTTTTTGCTCACCTCTATTCATTAACAAAATTAAAGAGTTGAAAAATATCCTATAAAATATAGTAAAATATTAAAAAATAAATATTAAAAAAACATAAACTACTTACAAAAAAATACACTATAAATAAACTATTTTCTACTTAAAAATAATGCCATAATTTGCTTTTTGACTCTCAAAGTCACAAACAATTTTATAAAACCTACTTTAATATATTTAAATGTAATTGAATATTTATTTTAATTCTAATTACTTATCATTTCAACTTAATTTAATAAATTTCATATCAAGATTAGTTGATAAACAAATGCTAATGCCCAAACAAACAAACGAATTGTGGAGAATGCCTCACATTTCGGTCAAATTAGGACAAAAACAAATAGTGATGTCACAATAAGAAAAAAAACTCTTTGTCCTGACGAGCTGTCGATGACACAACGAGAAGAAGACCGTCATCTCGATGACACTACGCCACCTCGTCTCGATAATGCAAACTCCATGTCACGACGTGGCGACGTGACATGTAATTTTCTATGTTTTCTTCTTCTAGTTAATCTTTGATTATTTGTCCCATTCAAACTCTAATTATTTGTCCCAGTCGAACTCTAATTAGGGTAGAATATTTTAATATTATTTGACCTGCGAATTTACCCTATAAATAGACAGTTTTCTACCCTAAAATATTTAACCCATTACATATTTAGGTATTAGCTTTTATAAGCTTTCAAAGAATTTTGTATTTACATTTTGAGGATTCTTATTTTGAGTTTCATGGTTTAGTTTTATCTCCATCTTTGTACTGTTCATTTTTTTCGTTATAGTGAAATTATCTTTTCCCGTGGTTTTTTATCTTCTCCGTAGGGGTTTTTCCACATAAAATATTTTTGTTGATCTTTTCAATTTCTAAATTAATTTACTTGTTCGTTACTTAATCGGGTTTATCCCTAATAAACTGACATTAGAGCTAGTTCGATTCTCGCATGCAACCCATTCAAAGATGACAACAACAAGGTTTGATATTTATAAGTTTGATGACATCACAAATTTCAATCTGTGGTAAATTTGGATGACACCAATTCTGATTTAGACCGATCTTGAAAAGGTTTGTCAAACCCAGTTTCCCTTGAAACCCAGAAATCAGGAATATTAGGGGTTAAATTGAAAAAGACTGTAAGCTGGCGGTCTTTACTAAAAGATTAGGAAAAGATTGTAACTGAAGTTGGACAGGGTTGAGAACCAGGTCTGGTTCAGTTGAATTAGAAACAGTAGGTCGTTTAGTGGGGGCAAAATGATTATAAATGAATGGTTGTGATACGGTGGGAGACCATGCATGATGGACTATAAATAGTTGAGAAATGAATCCTCAGGGAGACTCCTCTCAATTATGTTGCATTCTCTCCTCTTCTTCATCTTCCTTGGTTGCTCTGAGGAAGCTATAAACACGGAAAGCTTTGCATGGAGTAATGATCGTGAGAAATTAGTCAAAGAAGTAAAAAATCCAGTAAATGGGTAAGATTTTTAATCATTTTGTAAATGCAAGTTTGAGAAAATGAAGAAAAAGATTTCTAGAACCATTTTAGGGGTTCTGCATGTTTCTAAAAAACTAAGTTTTAAACTGGTATTAGTAAGTTTAACCCATGAATTAGTTGTCTTGCTTAGTTGCTTGGTGAATGAAAACTCTGGTGTCTGGAAAAGCTAAACAGATAAAAAGAAGAAGCATCAGGTGAGTTTTTGCACTCAACCCCTGAAAAGCTAAGTATGTTGTAAGGTTGCATGAGTTCTAAGTAGCCGTTATTTTAAGACCATAGCTGAAAGACGCTATGGTATCCTTTGGTAGTCCTTCGAGACAGTAAACACAGGGTTATACTATGTAATTGATTTGCCATAATTTGGTGTAGCAGGTTAAACTAGTTTTCACATATAAAGAGCTTGAATATAAGCATTTTTGTGATTTTTTAGTTAAATTTTCTTAGTTTTATTTATATTCAATAAAATGTGCAAATTGAGTCTTTTATTGACCTTAGGGGCCGAATGAGGCCTAAGAGTAAGCTAACGCACTTTGTGAGTGTGCAGGAAACCATTAGAATGTGTACTAAACGGATACTGGTTGCTATGTCGCAACACAGATGACTCGATGTCTCAGCATAGGGAACAGAATGGAGAAAGCTCAAGACTGCCTTCGATGTCGCAACACAAATTGAGGGAGTCGTGACATACCCTTGAAGATAACTGAAGAGGAGTATATTGATTGCTATGTCATGACACAGGTTTTGGTGTGTCATAACATCTACTCTGTGACGGAAATGAAACACGAAGTAAAGGTGTTTTGGTCTGCACAATCAAACTTAAAGCTCAATAGCGTCAGCTAACCTAGGTTTAAGGACGACGACTATTTGAAGGCTATAAATAGTCTCATTTGTCACTTGTTATGAACCATCATTCCTATAGCCTAGATTCTCTGTGTAAAATTTAGTTTAGTATTTTCTTTGATTCATAGGTTTTAGATTTATTTCAATTGTTCTTGTTGACTTCAAGAGATCTAAATTGTGGAAGCATTCAAACTCTATGGATTCGTGATTAATCTCAATACAATTAAGCTCTTTCATTTACTCTATATTGTCGATTTAATTATTATGTTTTCTCTTTACATCAATTCTATATTGTTTGTGAAAGCTATGAGGAACTAATCCCTCTACGGGGAATTGGCGAGTGGAGGTATGATATGTTAACTATTTTGTAGGGTTTCTCAACAGATCAACTATTTGGGAAAGGAAGAACGTGGAACAAACCCTAGACTTGACAACCCCGGGAGGTCATCAAGGTGGGAATTAACCCAAAATTGATATGACTCATCCGTGAACACGTTCACCCCAAGCCAGTTTGGACTATGAGGTCGGAAGATAAGTAGTTCTTGCTGGCTCGTTATGTTAGTAGAAGATTAGAAGATTCTGCAAGGGTAATGACTAGTTGATTGACGAGGAACTTGAAATAAAAGTTGATGGAGATTACCGATGTAACACCCCTAACCCTTATCCATTACCGGAACAAGGTTACGAAGCATTACCGAACTTTACGAATTAAATACGGACATTTCCTAACTTTTGTTACACATATTAAGAATCAATTATATAACACTCATATTGTCCCTTAAATGGATCTTCAAGGCCCAATATTCACCTTAGAAGTAAATCAGGACTAAATCGGGTACTCAGGGAATTTTTCCCAAAATTTTAAAAATTTTCTTAGAAGCAAGGGACACATGCCCATGTCTCTGCCTGTGTGAACGAAAATAGGCTATTTTAAGGCCACTTTTCTCACCCATTTTGACATTAACCTGTACTCAACATTCACATACACCAATATATCCCAACCAAGCAATCAATACAAGCTAAAATATGTTCTCAACATGACATAACATTACAAATATTTCATTTACTTATACCTAACTATTTAACTCATTTCATTGATTTATGAAATTCTACTTCTAATTACATGCATACAAACATTTAATATTCACAACCACTATTTAAACTATTTCATTGCCAAACCAACCCTATACATGCAATATAAACCAAAATTTACATTGCAAAAACTACCAAAGCAAACTGGGTAGTGTAGCTTGATGTGTTGATCCGATCTTCCGACTACATGTTAATCTACAAGAACATTAAACAACACGAGTAAGCTTAATGAAGCTTAGTAAATTCAATAGGTTAAATATTGATCTTACCGAACTTAATATAATAAATTAAATTAAATTGTAAATAAATCATACATTTTTCCCTGTCAAATACAATATAATCAGTAAACACACTTTCTTCAGATCAATATCAATAATAATTTACAAATCTTTCAATTCAATCACATAAGTCTCTTACCATTTCTTACTGAATCGAATAACGACTTACGAATATGAGTATATCGTTCTTTTTGTGCCATAGTCCAACTATGGTCTTACACATGCATTGCCATGGCCCTGCCATGGTCTTACATTTGCAGTGCCATAACCCAATTATGGTCTTACTATCAGAATGCAATAGCCCAGCTATGGTCTTACACATGTATTTATACTGCCATGGTCCAACCATGGTCTTACGTTCAAGGTGTCATAACCCAGTTATGGTCTTTTCATTAAAATGTCATAGCCCAGCTATGGTCTTACATTTAAACATTTCCATGGCCCAACCATGGTCTTATCCGTCAATTCATTCTTTGCCACGGAACGATCGTACTTAATCCTGCGTTCTACTCGTTTTAAACAATCAATTTAATTTTCATACTTTTACAATAATCTTAATTTCAACAACAAAATATGAATAAATATATTATACCATTCCTAAATTAACAAAAAATAATGAAAGTTTAACCATATGAACTTACCTGGGTTGGATTGTAAAATTGGTAATAGTTCAGAAACTACTCGGTTAATTTCCCCTTTTCACGTTGATCTACGAGCTCTTGATATAGAATGTAAAATTTTTCATTCATTAGCATATATTTCAATTTCAGCCCACTTTACAATTTATACCCCTCAAATTTTTAAATTACACAATTACCCTAACTTTTATAGTTTTTGCAATTTAGTCCTTTACCAATTAACTCATCCAATGAGATAATTTTTCTAAATTAACACTTTATCCAAATATTACAAGCTATTACAAAGCCCATAATGAACAGACATTAATACCAAACCCTAAGATTTAATCTTTTCATAATTTAGTCCTAAAATCAATTTCTATTAAAATTACTTGATAAAATCTTCATAAAATTAAAACTTCAAATCCATGTTAATTCATCATAAACATCCAGCACTCATCAATGGTAACTTTCAAAATTACCCATAGAATAAAAAACTAATGAATTAGATAGTTGGACCTAATTGTAAAAGTCTCAAAAACATAAAAATTTCAAGCGAAAAGCAAGAATTAAACTTACATGAAGTAAAAATATAAAAACCAGCTTGAAAAGCTCTCTAATGGCTTTGGCTGGGAATTGAAGAAGAATTGCCTAGAAATCTTTAGATTTCTTTTTATTTAAGCTTAATTTTACAAAATTTACAATTTTGCTCTTAAATCACCTAATTCCAAGATTTTTTTCTGCTTATGCCGCCTCAGCCATTCCTTGGGTGTCTAATTGCCCTTTTAGTCCTCCCTTATTTACCATTTATGCTATCTAATCACTTTAGCAAGTTTTGCACCTTTTTAATTTAGTCTTTTTTAATTAATTAACTATTGAAACGATAAAATTTTCTAACGAAACTTTAATACTACCTTAATGAAACTCTATAAATATTTATAAAATATTTACAGCTCAGTTTATAAAATCGAGGTCTCGGTACCTTGTTTTCAAAAATAATTAATCTAACAAATATTTTTAAAGCATAATTCACTAATTCATAAGCCTTCATAAATTCACAATCGACTCATAAACACTATATAATAAAATTTACAAGCTCACTTGTCGGATTTAGTGGTCTCAAATCATTGTTTTCGACACCACTAAAAATTGGACTGTTATACCACATGGGAACGTTATAAATCTTTGCTTCGACGTTGTCCCATGCACGACATTCAGTGGGAAACACAAATTGAGATTTTTTATAATGGGCTAAGTTCACACACGAGGAATCTTGTTGACGCGTCAGCCAATGGACCTTTACTAGATTGTACTTATAATGATGTGATTGGAATTCTTGAGAGAATTGCTCAGAATGATTATCAATGCCCTATTTCTAGAGCTGCACAAGTAAAAGCTACTTCGAGAGTTATTGAATTGGATGCAATATCTGTACATAATGCTCAAGTTTCTTCTCTTTCAAGTATGATAAAAAAATATACAAGGGACTGCTGAGGTTGCACCAATACAAGTCGTTCAACAAGTTAATGTTCCTACCTTTGTTGTGAGATTTGCAGTGACAACCACAACTATGAAGATTGTCCACAACATGCAGAGAATGTCTTTTATGTTAGTAACATTCGCAATAATTCTTATGGCAACTCTTATAATAATTCTGCACGCAATCAACAGTCTTGGGGAACTCAAAATGCTAGACAAAATGCTGCGACATTCTGATATGGGAATATATCTACTCAAGGCAATTATAATTCAAGACAAGAGAAATACAATCAACAATAGTAGAACTACAATCAGCACACCCAGAAGTATCCACAGCAGACCCAAACACAGCCACAACATTCTTCAATACCGAATCAGCATGGTCAAGAACATCGACGACAACAGTACATGCAAGCTTCTCCTTCTGACCTGTTAGCTACTCTTGAGGCTTTAATGCAAGAGTATATGACTCGTACAAAAGCTATTGTGCAAGGGAATTCATATTCTATTGGGGTGTTAGAGGCACAATTAGGACAACTTGCTTCGAATTTGAATACTCAACCATCAGACACATTACTTAGTGACACGTAAAATCCCAGTCTGAGGGGGAAAGAACACCGCAAGGCTATCACGCTTAGGAGTGGTAAACAAACAGACAACCTGACTACAGACTCTACTGTAGCACTTCAAGATACTGGTGAAGTGATCCCTAGTGAGAAGGTTGAATCTGAAGAGCTTGTCGATATATCAGACAAAAAAGTTCCACACATTGTCACTCATATGCCTAATGTCTGACCCTCGAAACTGTCAATGCAATTAGATGTCTCTCCATCCTTACCTTTTCTACAAAGATTCAAGGAGAATGAGAAGGATAAGTAGTACCAATAGTTCCTGAGCACACTGAAGCAACTTCAGGTCAATATTCCTTTAGTAGAAACTCTTATGCAAATTCTAACTTATGAGAAATTTATGAAGAAGCTCAATGATATGGAAACTATTGCACTCAGAGAGGGCTGTAGTGCTCTTTTAACAAATAAGTTGCCCCCCAAATGAATTATCCTAAGAGCTTTACTATCCTATGTTCAATTGGCAACCATTATTTGGGTAAGGCTTTATGCGACTTGGGAGCTAGCATCAACATAATGCAGCTATCAACTTTCAAAAAGTTGGGAATTGGTCACATGAAACCTACTGCCGTGACATTGCAACTAGCTGATCGATCTTTGGCTCAACCTAAAGGGCAAATTAAAGATATCTTAGTTCGTGTGGAAAACTTCATTTTTTCAATTGATTTTATCGTGCTTGACTGCGAGGCAGACAATTTATACCCCTTAAAATTTGAAATTACACAATTACACCCACTTTTATAATTTTTACAATTTAGTCCCTTACTAATTAATTCAGCAAATGAGATAATTTTTCTCAATTAACACTTTATCTAAATATTATAAGCTATTACATAGCCCTTAATGAATAGACTTTAATACCAAACCTTAAGATCTAATCTTTTCACAATTTGGTCCTAAAATCAATTTCTATTGAAATTACTTAATAAAATCTTCATATAACAAAATTAAAACTTAAAATCCATGATAATTCATCATAAAAATCCAGCACTCATCAATGGTAACTTTCAAAATTACCCATAGAATCAAAAACTAATGAATTAGATAGTTGGACCTAATTATAAAAGTCTCAAAAACATAAAAATTTCAAGAAAAAAGCAAGAATTAAAGTTACATGAAGTAAAAATATAAAAACCAACTTAAGAATCTCTCTAATGTCTATTTTTGGCTGAGAATTGAAGAAGAATTACCTAGAAATCTTTAGATTTCTTTTTATTTAAGCTTAATTTTACCAAATTTACAATTTTGCCCTTAAATCACCTAATTCCAAGATTTTTTTTCTATTTATGCCGCCTCAGCCATTTCTTGGGTGTCTAATTGCCCTTTTAGTCCTCCCTTATTTACCATTTATGCTATTTAATCATTTTAGCAAGTTTTGTACATTTTTCAATTTTGTCATTTTTAATTAATTAACTATCGAAACGATAAAATTTTCTAACGAAACTTTAGTACTACATTAATGACACTCCATAAATATTTATAAAAATATTTACAGCTTGGTTTATAAAATCGAGGTCTCGATACCTTGTTTTCAAAACCAATTAATCTAACAAATAGTTCTAAAGCATAATTCACTGATTCATAAGCCTTCCTAAATTCACAATCGACTTATAAACACTATATAATAAAATTTACGAGCTCACTTGTTGGATTTAGTGGTCTCGAACCACTATTTCTGACACAACTAAAAATTGAGTTGTTACAACTCTCCCCTTTTTAGGAAATTTCGTCCTCGAAATTTGTTACCTGAGAATAAGTTCGAATACTCTGATCTCATCTATTCTTCTGTTTCCCAAATACAGAACCGTGATGGTGCCATAATACTTCAACTAATGGTACTCATTTATTCCGTAGTTCTTTAACCTCTCGAGCCAAAATTTTTATCGATTCTTCCGAGTATTTCATATCCGGTTATAGCTCAATTTCACTATGAGGAATCACATGTGATGGATCTAATCTGCACCGTCTCAACATAGATACGTGAAACACGTTATGAATTTTCTCAAGTTCCGGAGGCAAAGCTAATCTATAAGCTACAGGGCCAATTCTTTCAATAACTTCATACGGTCCAATAAATCTTGGACTCAATTTCCCTTTCCTACCGAATCGTAGTACTTTCTTCCAAGGAGAGACTTTTAAAAACACTCGATCACCAACAACAAATTCTATATCTCTTCTTTTCAAGTGTGCATATGATTTCTGACGGTTAGAAGTAGCCTTCAAACTATCCTAGATGATTCGAGCTTTATCTTTAGTTTCTCGGATTAAGTCCTCTCCAACTAGCTTGGATTCACTCAATTCAGACCAATACAATGGAGTCTTACATTTTCTTCCATAAAGAGCTTCAAATGGTGCCATTTTTATGCTGGATTGATAACTGTTGTCATATGCAAATTCAGCTAACGGTAAATACCTTTCCCAACTACCTCTAAACTTGAGTATGCAACACCTCAACATATCTTCCAAAATTTGAATCACTCGTTCTGACTACCCATCAGTTTGAGGATGAAACACACTGCTGAAATTTAACTTTGTACCTAGAGCTACTTGAATTTACTCTAAAATCTCGATGTAAACCTCGGATCTCGATCTGAAATAATAGATGTGGGAACCCCATGTAACTTCACAATCTCTGATATATACAATTCTACTAACTTCTCAAGCGAAAAGTCTATTTTGATTAGGATAAAATGTGCCGATTTAGACAGTTATCAACAATCACCCAGGTTTGAAAAATTACCTCCACCAACAAATGTGAAAGGTATTTACAGTTTTCTTGGGCATGCAGGGTTTTACTAAGATTTATTAGAGATTTCTTAAAAATTGCAAAGCCGTTATGCTCATTGCTGGAACAAAATCGAAAATTCCTCTTTGACGATGCATGTTTGGAAGCATTCATTCAATTGAAGATGCAGCAAGAAAATGCACCAATTATCGTAGCACCCGATTGGTCTAAACCTTTTAATGTTATGTGCAATGCAAGCAACTTTTCTGTGGGTGCTATTCTAGGACAACGCAAGGGAAAAATATTTCACGCCGTCTATTATGCTAGCAAAATTCTTACAGAAGCTCAAATCAACTATACCACTATAGAGAAAGAATTGTTGGCTGTAGTCTTTGTTTTAAACAAGTTTTGTTCTTATCTTGTCGGTGCAAAGGTTACCGTATTTACTGATCACTCCGTGTTAAAATATCTTTTTGCAAAGTAAGATATAAAACCAAGATTGATACGCTGGATCTTATTGTTGCAAGACTTTGACTTCGAGATAAAAGACCGCAAGGGTTCAAAGAATCAAGTTGCAGATCATCTATCTTGATTGGAAGTTGGCAGGGAAGATGGAAAAATACTTCAAATTGTCAATACATTCCCAGATGAGAAGTTATTTCCTGTAGATACAACCTCTTAGTATGCAGATTTGGTTAATTATCTAGTGTATGGAAAACTCCCGTTGGGTGTCACAGACCATAAAAAAGAAATATTTCTTCATGAAGTAGTGAAGTATCATTAGAACGAGTCATATTTATTCAAGGTATACAATGACAACATTATTCGGTGTTGTGTTCTAGAAGGGAAGATACTTTCAATCTTGAAGCACTGTTATGATGATCCTTATGGAGGTCATTTCGGTGGCATGCGAACTGCTGCTAAGGTTCTCCAATCAAGATTCTACTGGCCTTTATTATTCAAAGATGCCCACAATTTTGTGAATCAATGCTAAAGGTGTTAGCGCACAGGTTCTATGTCCCGACTCAATAAACCGTTGCAGCAGCCAATTATGGAGTTTGAATTGTTTGATGTTCGGTGTATGGATTTTATGGAACCATTTCCAAGTTTATTTGGAAATGTTTATATATAAGTAGCTGTTGACTACGTTTCAAAGTAGGTTGAAGCTATTGCAGTCCCAAAGGATGATGCAAAGACAGTCCCAAATGCATTGATTAGTGATCAAGGTACACATTTTCATTGCAACCAAGTGGCAGTCGTGCTAAAAAGATATGGAGTGAATCATAGAATGGCTACTACTTATCATCCGCAAACTAATGGACAAGTCGAAGTGTCGAATCGACAACTTAAAAACATTCTGGAGAAGGTTGTAAACCCTTTAAGGAAAGATTAGTCTTCCAAACTGGATGATACTTTATGAACATTACGGACAACATACAAAACTCGATTAGGAATGTCGCCATATCAATTGGTTTTTGGGAAAGCATGTCACTTGCCAGTTGAAATAGAGCACAAAACAATGTGGGAAATTAAACAAGTGAACATGGAGTATGAAGCTGCTGGAAAAAAGGGTTGTTGGATATCACTGAACTAGAAGAGATTAGGCGAAATGCCTATGAAAACGCTGCAATTTACAAGGAAAAGACCAAACGATGGCATGACAGAATTATTTTGCAACAAAAATTTATCGCGGATCAACAAGTTTTATAATTCAATTCTAGACTGAAATTGCACCTAGGTAAATTGTGCTCTCGTTGGTCTAGACCTTCCGAAGTTGTCGAAGTATTTCTTCATGGTGTAGTCACAATCAGAGATTTAAATGATGGACACCAATTCAAAGTGAATGGTCAACGACTGAAACATTATCTTGGAAATATTTATCAAAAGAAGGCAGAGACCATTAAATTGGTCGAACAATTTTAATTTGAATTTTTTTCTCTATAATTTCTTACTAGGTTATTTTATTTTATTTTTGTTTCTGTTTAAGATTGTTTTTTTATTTTTATTTTTATTTTTACAGAATAATTAGGTACCATTTTCGATGCACTTGGACTCTATTGTCAATACAGCTCATACTATTGTACTATCGCTTTTGACTCAGCAAGAATGAGGACAGCTCAGGAAATTCAGTTCCTACTGTTTGATCAAAAGTCACCTAGTCGTCTGATCTATCTGATAGGGCGCAATTCTCATTGGATGTAATTATTCCCGCCAGCTTTATTTCCCTTCAGAAAATCACGTATTTCCATCTTCTTTCACTCACTATAAACCTCTCTTCACTGTGCCAACTTTGAAACACCCAAGCAGTAATTTTTGTTCACTTTCTATTTCCAAGTTTGTACCTTTACACCTTTAAACCATCTTCACTCTACAAAACAAGCAAAATATGGCAAGAATGAGAGGATCAGTCAAGAAAGCCACCAAGCCTATTGAAGAACACTCATCCTCTGTAATTGCAATTCGTGAGTCAGAATCCTCCATGCCAACGAAGAAAAAGGAGCTAGTGATCTCTTTAATGAAAGCTGACAAAGACTGATTTCAAAACAACATCTTAAGGTTAAACTTCTACCTCGAACAAGGCATTCTCCTTTCGCAACAGCAAGATTTGGGTAAACAAGTCTCTAGAACCATCTCTAAGTTGAAGTGGGTGACTTTCTGCACGCATCCTGGAAGTTATTCTCCTTCATTGGTATGTGAGTTTTACGCTAACCTTTATGACCATGAGTTGGAGTTTATCTTTGTTCGAGAAGGTATAATCTCATGGGATGCTACAAAAATCAATGAGTTGTACAACACTAATGTGGATGTCGATGAAAACTCCAAGTTTATTGAAGATATCACAGACGACAAAAGCTACCTGTTGGTGAAGGATTTATGTGTCGAAGGAGCATTGTAGAGGGGTTCACATCAAAAGAATTATACAATGCACCATCGCTTCCTGACACTGCAAAGTAAAATCTGGTTTCATTTTGTCAACTGCAGGCTATTACCCTGTACTCACAGCACCACAGTCAACCTTGATAGAATGTGTCTGATACATTCAATTGTCAAGGGTAAAAACATTGATGTCAGTATAATACTCCACCAGGAAATTGCTGATAACGTCATGAGGTAAAATGGAATTTTTGTTTTCCAGTCGTTGGTGATACTACTGTGCCAGCAGAAAGGGATCGTGCCTTGTGATGATGATGAGATCTGAGAAAATAAGTACCCGGTCAATGAAGCGTCTATTGAAAGAATAACTCATGACAAAGATACACCGATAATGAAGGAGGTAGAGACCAACAAGAGAAGGATGGGAAAAACCGAAGCAGAAAGTAAGGGAACAAATTTGACTGCAGAAACATCATTGTTGTGTAAGACGAAGGATATCAAAAATTTGGCCAATTCAATCAGTAATAAGTAGATCAGGCTTGTTGCTATAATAGAGGATATGGACAGATCAAAAATTTGTTCTACGCTTATACCAGGGCCTATAACAACTCTATTGTAGCCATATGACGTTCGTTAAGCCTAACCCCACTCCCAGAATCTCCAATGTTCCTATTAATTATTTCAGAGTATGAACCCTCATCTGAGGAAGATGACCTAAGGGATTGAGGCAATTCAGTAGAATCTCCTCCCATTGTGCACGTCTCTGATGTTGAGAAAGAAAAGGAATCAATGGACGTTGAGGAGTGCATGCGAAAGATTGATAGCCTGGTCGAGGGTGAAGTATTGCTGGTCAAGAGGCATCTACTGTTGAGAAGGAAGTCACTGTGGAAGAGGAGGACGTCCATGTTGAAGTTGTAAACGAGAAGGCCGATGAAGAAATTACTAAGACAGAAGCTGCTGAGAGAAAATCTGTTGAGGACATTGTCAATGGATCCGAGTTTGTAGATACAACTAAAGATAATCTGGAGTAAGATGGAGCTAAATCGATGGAAGCTGCAGAGGTGACAAGTGAGGAGCACCACAATTCATTGGCTATAGTGTTCTTTACCGGACTACTCAAGTTGACCCCTCCTACACAAGAAGCAGCCGATAATGCCGGGTCAGAGCCGAAACTTGAAAAGCGATCCGAGGACTGTGCAAAATCCAAAGAAAAGAAGAGAAAGCGTTTCAAAGACAAAAAGCGCAATAAGGGGGAGAAAAAGAGGAGGAAAAAGAAACATCATGCAACCACATTGATGGCCGAAGAAAATTAAGTTAGTTTATTTCAAGTTTTAACTGTAGTATTTATGCATTGCATGTAGCTGTACTTTTTATTTTGTTAGTTAATATTGTCGTTGCATTGCTATTGTCATTGCATTGTAATCTTAGTGCATTAGGGATAATACAAACTTTAAGTTTGGGGGAATGCATATGAGGATTGGAAATCCACCCACATTTCAAAAAAAAATTTAATGAAGCATGCAAGGTTTATTTGTGGTTATGCAAATGTGTTGAAAATATTTTTTGTTACATTCAATGCTTAATTCTTGAATCATGTGAACTATCAATGAATGAGTTGGATAAGTTTGACTGAATGTTGTACCTTCAATTCTTTGATGAATGATTTAGGCTGCATTAGTAATGGATGACTAGTAGCATTCCTTGAATTCTGAATGAATCTGCCTTTTACAGCTACTTATATGTATATATAGTTATGAATAAGTGACATTCCAAAGTGGGTGTATTATGAAATGTTAAAAATGGAACACTCCAATGCAAGCGTTATAAAAATGAATCTAGCCAAAGGCTGTCGTGACATGAGTGTGTATCGGGGCAGTTACGTACTTCCTGGGGGTTTGTTGCACTACTTCTCAGGAACAAGGGTACAGTAATTCAATAATATCCCTTATTCACAAAAAAGCAATAAATGTTGTATTGGTAGATAGAATTTAAAATTTGAAGCATGATGCTGGTTTTGATGAAGATGCAATCTTAGTCATTCATACTTATGTATTGTCGATGTAATATTCTGTCATTTGAATGTGAATCATCCATTGGGATTTTAGGCGATTCAAGTTGCTAGAATGATCATTTAGCTTAGTGAATTCTTGGGTAGTCTTACCAGTTTCTGTTTTACTTGAGGATAAGTAAAAACTCAAGTTTGGGGGTGTGATAATACTAGAAAGAACATATATTTTCTCCCTACTTATTGGTTAATTTGTTCCTATTTAGTTATCTTTAGCACATATTTTAGTATTTTCAGTTTAGTAATTTACATTTTATGACTCAGTGAATCTTAGTTTATCTACCCTTAATTTTTTCATATTTTGGTACTGATGTCACTGCATGAGTAATTTCAGATTGCGCCTAGAATTGTCGTCGCACCTAACAGCTGTCCAGATAGAAACAAAAATACATGAGTTATCCAGTCTAGTACAACTGACTTGTACGTATAGAGGCAACATGATTCTGGTGAAAGGACACTTGGGCTATTTGGGAAAATTATAAATATTCACATAAAAAGAAAAAAAAAAGAGTTTTTTGGATTATCATCTTCTTCCACCTATCCTTTGAAGCTTTCGACTATGGTGGCTTAAGTCTCCGACGAGTGAATCGATGTGAAAAAGATACAGACCAGCTCTTGACAAGGAGCTCTGAGTGCGACACAAAAAGGAATAGACAGATTCAAGTCGAGTTGTCTAGGAATAGTATTCCCCACTTGTTTCTTTTATTTTTCTTTTCTAAATGCTGGTGATTACTTTCTATTTCATGTTAGTACGGAAGCACACATGATTTCTGGGTTAAATGTTATTTTTTTTCAATCTTGCTTCTACTGTTTAATCTTTGGGTTTGAATGTTTTTAGCATGGAAGTGTTATTGCAGTCACAGATACTGGAAGGCGCAGTGACAGTTCAAGCTAACAAGCATGACAATGGAAGTTGTTTGAGGATTAGAGGAATTTAATCTACTTGTTCTTAACAGCGTTCCATTTCCATCATCAGAAAGTGTGGCTAATATGCATTTTTAAGTCTTTGATTAAATATAGAAGTTAAGATTGGTAAGATATTCATTGCAATTTAATACACCAACAATTACCTATCATTTTATACCTTGTGAGCATTTAGCATTCTGTTGAATATTTACATTGGGAATCCCAATTCGTCAATATCATATTTTATCTTACTGTTTCCAAGTTATTGCTTCGACAACTACAGTCACAATTTATCTCGTTCCTATTTAATTATTGCACTAACATTGATAGACAAAAGACAACCATCCTCGTGAGATCGATATCCGCCAGACTCATATCTGTCTACTATACTTGCATCGATAGTGTACGCTTGCACATTATTGCTGTGACATTCAACAGCCGATCAGAGGCCTAAACATGTTAAACATGAATAAAAATAGATCTTATTGAATTAACATAATCATCCTAGCAAATAGGATTGAAAATATCATTGTTGATGTAAAAAATAATAAACTCAAAGCAAACATAATTAAAATAAATAACGAGAGGAAAGGGTAAACTCTATTCAGTTCAGCAGCCTTTCAGATCTATTCTGACTGATGCGCTCATTCGTTCTACTTGATGATTCTTTTGCTAAGGAGTTACTAAGGTGGCCAGCCAAAGAATGCTTTTGACAAAGATTTTGTGGCTAAAGGATGGAAGGGAGATGGGCAGCTTTGCAAGGGAAGGAAAATGGGAATAGAATGTAGAGAAAATGCAAATGAGAGAAGGGAAATAAGTATTGAGGGATGATTTGAGAAGTGATAGGTGTATGGTATTTATAGGTGAAGGTAAGGGGTAAAGTTTGCTAAAAATAACATTTGAAATTCTTTCTTTTTCTACCACACATGGCCGACCACATTTCAAGGAGAAGGGGATGACTTAGTCTCCTCATTTTGAATTCAAACCAAGACTATTAATAACCATAAGGTGGACGGTTTCAACAACAAGTTGTTGGGATAATTTCTGATTATTTTCCAACTGCAATGACCTTCAATTAAATACCCCAAAGCTTGCTTTTGAGCAGCCATCTACTTGTGCCGAAACTAGGATTTAGTTCCCTCTTGTTGGACGGTTTCTTAGTCCAATAATGTAGCCGACATGTCCATCTTTTGGCACTTCTTTTATTGGGTCAAATTATCAACCTCATGACCCAAATATCATGGTCTTGCCGTCCACATGAATTAATTTGTGCATGTCCATGTTTCATTCACATTAGTCATATCTTCAATGGTCTTCCTACATTGTGAAAAATCACATATTAATAAATTAACATGAAATAATCTAAAATATGTACAAAAATCATGTAATTAAGCACAATTTCACATACACTATAAATTCATGCCCAATATTACTAATTAAGTAAAATTCATTTATTTTAATAAAAATTACTCAAGACAAACATATTTATTAAGTAAAAAAAGTGGTAAAAACATGTAAAAAACCCTATATAATTTTGAGTTTACACACCCCAAATTTAAACCATTGCTCGTCCCGAGTAACGTTCATGCACGGTAGAACTTTTGCTAAGGCAATTTTGCAAAATGATAAAGCAGCATCAATTTTCTCTTATAATCAGCATCAATTTTCTCTTATAATTATGCATCAATAAAATCATACTCAAAAAATACTTTTTATTAATAAGTAGCTCGAATGCAAATATTATTTCCAAACTTTATACTAAGTAGAGAGCAAGAGAAAGGAACTATATTGAAGAATATCTACTTTAATACGCAATTTTGCAAAAGAGCATGGTATAGGGTTCACAGTTGGAATAGTCCAAAGTCAGGAAAAGGAAATTCGGCTTCACAAGAATTAATGAGTTGACTCTTGACGTAAGAAATTTATGTTTCAATGGTGGATTTATAAAATTCATAGTACCAAGTCTGTTAAGTGAATTATCATCTGATAATTTAATTTACGGGTCAGAAAATCATTTTGAAATTTGTTAAGCTGATATCTCATGGAATTTGATTTTTCATGATCTGTTATGTATGGATAGGGATTTGATCTTTTTCAACCTAAAAATATGATTCTCAAAATGATGACCTTTTATGAAAATTCAAGAAAGGAAGAAAGGAAAGCATTCATTGTATTTAGAGGCCCAAGTGTGGAGGTCTATTTACTTTTCATTGCATTTTGAGGCCCAGATGTGTAGGTCCATTTACTTTTCATCGTATTTAGAGCCTCAGGTGTGGAGGCCTATTTACTTTTCATTACATTAAGAGGCCCAGGTGTGGAGGTCCATTTACTTTTCATTACATTGAATATAAAGGCAGAGGTGTGAGGTTTATTACATTTCTTCTGCTTTCTCATTTCAAATATTTGGTTGTGAGGTCTGAATTTATCTTGTTTCACTCTTCATGTTTTGATGGTTTGGTATCTACTTTTCTAGTTTTGGATAACGTAGCATGTTTTGATCTATTTCAGTTTTGGTAATTGCAAAATCCATTATTCCTTGTACTATGATGTTGAGTGGGATTTGATAGTGGTTAGGTGTCTATGTCTTTGTATGTTCCTTGCTATACAAGCCACGAACAAAGAGGGACAACTGTAGACACCCATTTTTGTCCAAACCCAATAGGAGGCCCATTTGTTCCCTTTAAATATATGTTTTCTTTTGGGCCCGTTCGAAGCCTACCCGATTTTTGTAAAATGGAAGCCTTTGTTTTTCTTTTCTTTTTCTTTCCTTTTTGGGCCTATCAAGGGCCCAAATTATTATTACTACTATTATTATTATTAAATATTATTATTATCTTTTTTTAGGGCCCAAGCTGTTACAATGGTCAGCTAGGGTTTCAAAAACCCTAGCCTCCCCTTTGCCACACATCACAAACATTCAAAATAGTACTAAACCATTAATCAAAAGATCAATGGAAACATAACAAAAAATTACAAATAAACAAGATTGAAAAACAGTATATATACATGAAACGAAAAGAAAAGAAAAGAAAAGAAAAAGGGAGAATGAGGTTTTTCATATTCTGTTTTTTTAAAAGGTAAAAAAAATAACAACAATAACAAGCATGTTGTGTCTTTTTTTTTCTTTTTTTTTCATATACATCTTTTGAGGGATCGGGTTTGGGCTCCGATGAAGAGGACGTCACCAGACCATTGGTCCTTCTCCCCTAGAAGCCCTAAAATTCCTTTTTTTCCCTTCCCTTTTCTAAAATAAAGGTTTTTTTAAAAGGGGTTGATCTTGGGAAAAGTTTTGATTTTTTTTTAGAAAAGAGAAAGTTTAGATTTTTAAAAATAAAAATGTATATTTTTAGTCATTTTAAAGGAAAAAGTTTACATTTTTAAAACAAAATTTTGATTTTTTTTTCAACTATTTCGAAATAAAAGCTTTGATATTTAAGAAAAGTAGTGATTTTTAAAAGAAAATTTTGATTTTGCAAAAAAAAAAAGGATTTTGGGCACCATTTGCGACGACTCCACCACCGGAAGCTGGGAGTCATTGGGCTCTTCGGTGGTGGAGTCATGGGCCAACATAGAAGGAGGAATAATTTTTTTAAATAAGGTTAAAAATGAAAGAATGCATAGTTTTTTTCCTATTTATAGCTGCCAAAATGGGTAATTTTTCCCATCGCCCTTACTTTTTAAATTTATACAAAATACACCATTTTTTTGCAGCGCCGCCCTCACTCTCTGGCCTATTTACATCCTTACCCCATTTTTTTATTCAAACCTTCAATTTAATCCAAAATTTCAAAATTAAAAGCAAATTAATTGCTACATCAGTATTTTGTCTTCCACATTTTTGATCTTTTAGTCCCAAAATGAAGCTATGTCATTTTATTTCCATCTTTAATAAGTTATTTACACTTATATCTTCCCTTTCATTTGCATTTATACATTATATATTTTATGTCAATTATGCACTTCATTTTAATGTTTTTTTATATTTATTCACACTTGTATAATTTTTATTTATTCTTATTTCATCTTTATTTATAATGTGTATTATTGATACTATTATCATCATTATGTTAAGGTCTTATTTCTTTCATTTATTTAAGTTTTATTTTTATTATTACCCTTCTTGAAAGAGTTTTAACTTTTCATTAACTTTAGCCAATTTAATTAATTTTTCTATTTTATTGCTATTCATTTTTAAAAGAGGGAACTTTAGGTCATTTTTTCATTCTATAAATGTTGACATGAAGTTAGTTAAGTAAGTGTTACATTTAAATGAAACCATAAGATTTTTTTTACATTTAAATTCAGGTTAGTCTTTAAGATCTTATATACCATTTGAATTTAGAGTTTTAAACTAATTTTAAATATCGTATAGGATTATACCATTTGAATTTAGAGTTTTAAACTAATTTTAAATATCGTATAGGATTCCTCTTTAGAATCTTAAATTAATATGTAAATATTCTTTAGGACTTTGTTCAAGATTAAAACTAATGATTTTTGTAAGTGAATTGTAAATCATGAATAGTTCTTTCTAAGTATTTTATTTTAGAAACTTTTTAAGAAAGCTAATAAATGTTATTTAATATATATTATTTTAGGATTTTGACGAATTTAAACCTTAGATCAATAATTTTAAAGTAAGATAAATCATAAACCCGGCATAGGATATTTTCGTAAAATATTGATAAGTTCAACGTTATTAATTAAATCTTTTAAGAAAATCATAATAATAAAAGATCGAATAAATTGTAGATGGATTTTTGTATTTCTCTTAATTCATTGGTAATTTCTAGGTTTGTTTTAGAATTCTAAAATAGAATTAATTTTAGGAATTGAAGGTATTTTACTAGAATTATTTAGGTATCCTTTAGGGTTCTCGTTAAAAGTAAAAATTTTTAATTTAAGTTTCAAATTAGATAAGTTTGGTAAACACATCTTAATCGAGTAACAAGTAAACTGGAGGCATTTTATTTAGAGTTTTTATTTAAGATTTCCATAAGATTTTAGTCTAGATTAAGACATTAATATGCTTAAATAAAAAAACCTAGCTCCCAAAACCTCGTCGGCTATCCCCAGATAGGCGTTGTAGGGGTGCTATAATCTTCCCTACACATAATCGTACTCCCGAACCAGAAATTTGGTGATGAGATCGAGTCTAGACTTTTTAGGATTTTTCCATAGTATTAATTCTAGACTTTTAGACGATAGGTGGCTAACCAACCTAGCCCTAATTTGTTAGTGGCGACTCTACGTTAATTTAGGCTCTCCGTGTCTAGCTTTACTTACTAGGCCCCTGTACTCTTATGTAGGCAACATTATGACAAACGTTCAATACCATTTTCAAATACCAAAACTTATCATTCAAAGCTAAACAAAACATTAAACTTAGTCATTTACTAGTCTCAAACGTGGCTCACAACAATTCCAGTTCCCATTGTGCCTTTCATTAAATTTTAGCACATACAAACCATAATCAAACTTGGCCATTATACATCTATTATCTCGAATAAGTCACATTTCAAGTTGATTATCCACTTGCCACATAAGTATCTCATAATAATATCAAAACATCCAACATCATCAACATCATTAAACCAAGAGCATGAACATCCAAGATAACTTTAACACAAATACAACCTTATATACATGTCACATAACCAAGTCTAGAACAAATAAAAGACTATTAAATCAGAGGTTGGATAGTATGAGCTCCAAGTTGATTCGTTTGACCCGTTTTGCAAAATGCCAACTATAGAAACAAAAAAATGATATCGAGTAAGCATTATATATGCTTAGTAAGTTCATATGAAATTTTACACAACATAGCTTGACTTTAAAAATAATTTAAGCAATTAAATCAATTCAATACTTAATATGGCACCCTTGGCATCCTTATACTTTAAAAATACCTTTGGTACAATATTGACGATCTCACAAAGATTGAGTTTCGGTGAATTCCCATTTACTGATCCTATCTTTTACGGAATCGATCCCCTACAAGAATATGTGGAGCTCGGCATGTCTGGAAGCACAGGAGAACATTCTTTTGCTAATATTATTACCAGTATTCGATATTGGGTCATTCATAGTATTACTATACCTTCCCTATTCATTGCGGGTTGGTTATTCGTCAGCACAGGTTTAGCTTATGATGTGTTTGAAGCCCTCGTCCAAACGAGTATTTTACAGAGAGCCGACAAGGAATTCCATTAATAACTGGCCGTTTTGATTCTTTGGAACAACTCGAAGTTTCATTTTTATTTCCACGAAAGGACCAAATTGCTAGTTTGCTCAAACATCAAACGTTTATAAAGCAACTAACATATATACATATAACAATTCAATATAGCATAAAATATGAAATCCAATCCGTACTCAATTAATAAATGTATATCCTTAAGTTTATATCCATATCACATACCAACCATACTCGTTTGGCAATATATTAATTAATCCATGTTCTATATTTTTAACCATACTCAACTCATACATATGATAACTCGATTTCACATTTAATCTTTCTATTCATATAATATTCATTTAATTATTGTTTACGCCCGGAGAGCTATAGCAAATTTACTTTGGATACACGAGATAAGATTGGTCACACAATTTGTGGAGAATCCGCAACACATGCAGGATCTTAGCCATCAATAAGGTATCCATCATGGGCACAATGTACCTGCTGTATAAAAACGGTGTAATAGCCAACACCGGTACATAATACCTACTTAATATAAATGGCACATAGCCAACATTAGTACATAGTACCTGCTGAATGTAAATGGCACATAGCCAACACCGATACATATTACATGTTGAATATAACCCTAATGACATGTCATTTGTATCCTAGCTATTCACTAAGTTCACATGGGTCTTAACACTGTCTTAGTAGCATTTTAATCTTTTTATCATCATTCTATACATGTCATCATTTCATATATACATTTCAATTCATATGGTACTATTATCGTATTCATACTAATTCAATCTCTGTAGTCGTATACACATTTTTCATATTTCAAAAGCAATCAAAATACACTTTAAACATTGTAATATCATCATATACTCATCATCCAATTATATAACAATTTCAAATTCATTCAATACTACACATCTATTCATGTTTATCATATATTTCATAATTTACGATTTAATCTATTTGATGCCAAAAACTTTATATATATCTAACATTTCTAACTAACGGTAGAAAAGAATAATACAAACATATCAAGAATTAATAAGGTAAGTCCATACGAACTTACCTAACAAAATCAGTGACGCACAAAACGTCAAGGACTAACTTGCAAAATTGACTTTTCCTCGATTATCCCCGTATTAGCTCAAATCTCGATCTATATAATGATTTATTTCAATTTATCAATTTCAAACATCTCAAAACTACCTATTGTAACCATATATTAATTCAATTTCATTTTTCAAATGTGCCCTAAATTTTTGCATTTTGTTTAATTTAGTCCTTAAAATCGAATTAGTTATATTTTTTCAAATTTGAGCTCTGATTTTTAAACCAATTTCATATACATCCTTCTATAGCCCTCTATTACAAAAAAATTTCATACAAATTTTGAAATATTTACGCTTTAGTCTCAATATTCAAAATTAACAAGTTTCACTTTATAAACTAGTCGTTTTACATATCTAAGCTTCAAAAATAACCAAATAAAATAAAGAAATTCAAGAAATCATCAATGAGAATAATTGTAAACTTCAATAGTTTCAAAAATTGACACACGATTTAGCTAAATCAAACCCTGAGATTACAAAACCATAAAAATTAATCTCACCTAATAGTTGCCGAATGCTTTCAACCCTAAGAAAGCTTCCATGTTTTTCTTTCCATAAAGAAAATCGGTTGGAGGTGGAATATGGAAGAAAACTTTCTCTTTCCTTCCACCATTTCCTTTTTATTTACTTTAAAAATCTTACAAATCATATTTTCATTAGAAAAATATAGATAATAATTTTAAATAGAAAAACTACAACAATCGGCCACTAAATAACACAGGTCCGATTGCCCAATTGTACTTTCAATTAATTAAAAATTCTAGCGGTTAATTTTTACGGTGTTTACGATTTAGTCTTTATACCTTAATGAATCGGTAATTCAGTAAAATTATTTTAACTTTAAAAATCTTATAAACTATTGACTTTTGAACCGGTACACTTGTACCTTAACTAACTTTCCAAATAACGAAAATTAGTATACCAGAATTCAATATAATATTAATAAATAATATTTACTAACTCGATCATCGAAAGCGGAGTTCCAAAACTATCATTTTGTATTTGTCTCACCAAAGAACAAATTGACGCAACCAATTGAGTGAGTGGTTAGATTCATCAAGGAAGTTAATAATCAAGTTTAAACAACTTGCGTAGTCGAGGTCGTTGATTTGAGTCATGTTTTTCTAGTTTGTTAGGTTTCCAATGAATTAAATTGTAAAAATTGCTTTCAACTCGTAGTTATTTTACCATTACGGAAGAATTAGGATGTTTGAGGTTGTTCCTTGAGACTGGAGTTTTTGTTATTTGGTTTATCCATACTTAATTTTGTTTTATTTATATTTACATTGTTTTTATTTTGGTTTAATTTTTTATTTTAATTTTCTATTTTAATTTAATCCCCCATTCTATTTCATACAAGTTGGCACAAGTTATGGGCACGAAAATTGCTTGTGACGCATTCTAGTTATAACGAAATCCAAATTCAGTTAGATCAATTTTCATGGGATCGACCCTACTCCTTATAATTTCGATTGTAGAGGTAAGAATTTTATATTTGATAGATTAATTTAAATCATAGTAAAAGTGCAATTTAACATGGATAAAATGTGTGATTCAATTTCAGTATTTTTATAATATTCAAAATTTTATAATAAAAATAAAATATTTTTATGTGAATTTATATGTTTTTATTGAAAAATTAATTGTTGAAAAAAAGTAAAGCCTTCTACAATAAATCATGAAAATCTTAAATCAATTCAAATTAATATTTATAATTATATTGCTTTTTACATATTTGATAGTTCAAAATAAGAGTCAGTAATAAAATGCTTTTTTTTTGTAAAAAAATGGAAAATTCAATTTTATGTTATTTATTTTAACTTTATATTATAGCCTTTATGTTTAAAAATTGATTTTATTTGGAAGAAGGTGAAAGGTTTAAATATTAAGGACAAAATGTAAAATAAAATTTTCATAATTTAAAATTTTTATTTAACAAACAATTTAATTTTATTCTATGCTTAATTTTAAATAATATATCAAGAGGTTTTTATACATTAAATTCATTATTTTCTATACATAAATTTATAAGTATTGAATTTACATTAAAACTGTAGTTTGCTAATAAAAATTAAGTACGAAATATAATTATTTTGTTCGATAATATTTTTTTAAATTACTTATTTTATAATTTAATCTTTTTATATAATATTTATATTATTGTAGATAGTTTTGGATAAAAAATAATATAATAATTTAAATATTTTATTTTATAAAAAAATTAAAAGATACTTTATTTTAAATATATATACTTTTTAAAATCAAGTTAATTTTTTCAACATTAAGTGATAAGTAGCTATGTACCTATTTTTATTCAACACTTTTTGTTGAAAATTTTGAATTAAATACAAATTTATTATGATTATCAAAAACATAAAATCACAAGAAAGAGAGACGGGAGGAGTATTCCATTCAGAGCGGTGCATATAATAAGACCACCTGAGTAAGAGAATGAGTTGTCTTATTAGCACCTCTTACACGTCCAACAAAAGAACAAATGTTGAAAGTGCTCCTTCGACACTAAACAAACATTAACCAACATACCTAGCTCAGACACATCATCCAAATAACTTGTAAGAGTAATCACAACCACTTAGCAATTCGATTCAATCATAACATTATCTAAACCCAGTGACTTTAGCCATGAAAGAGCCTCTCGAATAGCAAACACCTCAACTAAACAAACATTAAAAGGTACTTTTTTAAAGTCAGAAAGGCACTCAATCACATGACCTTGACTATCTCGGATAATGGTAGCAAACCTCACTACACTATCATGTTGCAGTCTTGAAGCATAGACATTACACTTTAATAGCCTTGAGAGAAGAGGTCATTGTTGAGAAACACCCCGAGAAGTATATCAAAAGACAAAACTAGCCATGAAATCTCATTCAAACTCATTCAACGTTGCACGATTCTAGTACCAATAGTAATCGTTCCATTGCTGATTTGGTGCAGCTTAGTAGTGTAATTGTCGATGTAGGTTCACAAATAAGAAGTTAGTTAAGTGATGGCTGTTGAGACCGCCAAATATAAATTTCATACATTCTAACTAAATTAAACAATAGTACAGAGAAGCAGGTCCGATCCCACAGGGACTGAGATTCCTAATATCATTTTTACGTGACCAGTTTCCAAAGTTGTGGCAGTTGTCATGCCCACAACTTGTAACGTGCTGGCTGAAAAATAAATAAAAGGGGGTTTAGTTTATTAAGGTTAAAAATATAAAAATGAACAAAACAAAATAATAATCAAATTATAATTTCAAAATAAAATTAAATAACTAAAATTGAATTAGGAAATTAAATATACGAATTCTTAGCCTTAGACTCGAAATATTTCAAACTTGAGCCGATCCTTGAAAGTGGATTTTTCCTTCCAAACGATAAGCTGGTTATAGCGACCAAGAACGCCTCAACCACCAACTCTTCATTGTGTAGTTGATTCCGGTACAACCTACAAACCAACCCTTATCGACTATTTAACCATGTAACACGCGTATGCAATTTAAGATCTTGGTAGCCTTGCAATCTAGAGGAGCCCAACTCGAATCAGCGGCCTCAACCGTGTGGGTCATTTAAATCTGATCACTATCTCCCTTGAAGGAATCCAACTGACCTTTCCCCACCTAGACACACCAATTTGTTTGTAAAACTCGAACGCAGAAGATGACCATCTCATTTTCCCAATTATACACCAAACTACTCCAACCCAACATACACTTTTTGTGATGAAACAGAATTAAATTTAAGGGAAGATTATGGATATCCCATATTTCGGAGAGATAAGGAATATTGTGTTGTAAGGTTTTAGCGCGAGTTCATATCTCATGATTCTCGATCAGAACGATAATCGACCTAAAGCTAAATGAAGATTAGTTGAACATGAAATTAATCATACTCGATTGGGATATAGGAGTACAAAGGGAATTGTACCAAAATATAAAAAGAAGGAAGAAATGGCAGAATGCCTGATGCAAGAATATGAAAATTGCTTTCTAAAGTGTTAATTCAAGTGTCTCTTCAAGTCACAATTACAAGCCTTTATATACACTTATCAAAGAGCTAGTTTTACATTATTTACTCCTAAAATTATGCTCAACAACCAACCACAAAATCAATTTTTTTTCTAAATATAGGATTTTGTCAAAGTTAAGAATCTACTATTTTTTATCAACCCAAAAATAATCTTGCAATTTTCAATTCAGCTCCTTGTCTTGCTTTTTGTTCCAATTTAGCCCGGTTTTGCTTTTTTTTGAACTTCAGCATTCTAATTGCATCCCTGATAAAATTTAAGCAAGAAATCACAAGATTAGTAGCATTCTATTAAAAAATTGAGCAAAAATAGGTAAAATAAACACACAAAATTAGCTTGCTATCAAATTCCCCTTACTTAGTTGATGTTTGTCCTCAAGGATGTTGCGTATTCCCATACTAGAAACCGTTCAATAATTTTGTTCCGAAATCAAGTTTCATTTATTAGCCATGCGTAATGAAAATAATTTAGGTGTTAACATGAATAAGAACTTACTCTGTTTAACCAACAAGTGTTTTTAAAATTTTAACAATGTGCAAAATAAACCATTTCACTAAATTGAAACTCAATCAAACTTGCAAGACAATTATTCTCGGCCAAATTATTCAACAAATTTGGGACATAGTTAAATCTTTTTACGCGAGATGAGATGACAACCCAAGCACCTCACCCCGGTTACTCAATTTGATACGTCCCCAAACATATTATTTTTCCCTACTCATGGTAGCCTGGTTAGTGGAGTGTTTGCAAGTTTTGGTTCGTCACACAAATCTTTTGATGTGAGATGAGATGACAACCCAAACACCTCACCCAGTGACTCAATTTGGTCACATTTTCAAAAATCTTCACTCATAACAAAGTCATCAATGAAGTAGTATATACATACCGTTTTTATTTATTATTTATTATTTATTATTCTATTATTTTTCTTTGCTTTTTATTCTATTTTTTATAGTAACATAAAATCGAGATATAAGTACTTTTTATGAAGCAAGTTTAAAGAACTAACAACTTTTATGATATGTTGATCCACCCAACCATTTGGATTAAATAAGCATAGGAAGTAAAGGGTTTTTTCAAACAAATTAATAGATACTCTTAGTATAAGAATTAACACATGAAATGAAGAGCAAACAATAGTATGACATGTCCTACGAACCCTTCTACTTAGCCCACATTGCCCTTAATAAGCAATTTTAAAAGAATAATAATGAGAAGGATATTGGATATTTGAGCCCCTATTGTGTCAAGGTGAGCATTAATGTGGTTTAGTCGTTCATCCACAGCAGAAGAGGGATGCTCCTCTTGCTTTTTAGGAGTTGGATTGTGTCGTTGTAAACTCTAAAATATATACATATTTAAGCACTCTTTTATTTATAAATTATGCCAAATCTGAGTATAAATACAACACTTTCTATAGCTTTATATTGGATTTCATAATATTTTATTATTTCTATGGAATGTGTTAAGGTTATGAATTTTACGTTAAAGCATGTTATTTTGTGTTTTTTTTAGATTAATTGGGCTAAGGGAAAGGTTGGTAGATTTTTTGTTGTATTTGGATCTTAGACAGGTATAGGTTGAAAGATTAATAATTCAGTCATATAGATTTCAAAGTGGTAATGATCCAGTAATAATTCCAAGGAGGCCCAGTACTACCTAAACAAAAGGCTCAAAACCATTCCTTACCTACCCATGTTACCAAAGAAAATAAGTTGACAAATCCACTACTTAAATAGCAACCCTTAACAAACTTTTCAGGTTCCTAAATATAACAGATATGACCCAAAATTTCACAAAATAAATCAACACAACATCTTCCTTAAAACAAGCCTTCAATTGTCCATTCACTGCTAAAAATAGCTGTAACACCCCTTACCCGTATTCGACACCAGAATAGGGTACGAGGCATTACCAGAACACATACATTTGTAAACGTATTGAATCGAGTTATAAAATTTCATCCAAATTAAAATTTTCAAATTATTAACATGCTTTTGTAATTCTTCACAATATATATATAATGCAACATTTCCTGCCAACCACAATCTCAAATAATGAATTTAGTCAATCGAGCTCAATATCAGATGTCAACTTATTTTCCAACATTTAACTTCAATTGCACTACAAATACTTGTCAAATTAAGGATCGTCTTACGGATTTGAGTATATCGTTTGCCCAATGCCAAGATTTGCTTGAATCTTTTTTTTACTATACTCTAACTCAGTATGGTTTTCTTTATTGAAATACGATACCTACTTTTCACAACCCAGTATGGTTTTCTTTATTGAAATATCATACCTACTTTTCACAACTCAGTATGGTTTTTTTATTGAGATACCATACCTACTTTTTCAACACTCAGTATGGTTTTCTTTATTGAAATACCATACCTACTTTTCACAACTCAGTATGGTTTTCTTTATTGAAATACCATACCTACTTTTCACAACTCAGTATGGTTTTCTTTATTGAAATACCATACCTACTTTTTCAACACTTAGTATGGTTTTCTTTATTGAAATACCATACCTACGTTTCACACTTTGCCATGGATCCACCATGGACTTATCCGTCAATTCATCACTGGTTACCGAACGTATGTACTCAATCCTGCGTATCCCTTAATTTGAGCTTACAATTTGATTTTCACATTTAATTTGAACATACAAATTGATTTTCACATTTTTACCATAATCATAATTCAACAACAATATACGAATTAATACAATATATCATTTTTACATTAACAATTAATCATAAAAATTCAGCTGTATAAACTTAATATTTCATTACCTTTCCACACCCGTTTCCTATGCATATCACACAAGATATAAGCATGTCATTCAACCATAGTCGCAAGCTAGTGTATTGAAACATAATTCTTTTTGGAAATAATCACATAATAAACCATTTCACTAGTGATTTCATAATTTAAACCTTACTACCCCTTTCATGATCACAAGCATATTTCCATTTAGGCACTTACTATTTCAATGCATAACTTTTAGGTTTAACGTGGCATAATCCAGCCACAACTTAGCCAAAACCTAAGCATGTATACCAAATATCTTAGCCAAATAAACATATAGCATAAGCATTATAAGCATGGATGAGCACAACATTTATTCATGTATCACACTTACCAACATGTGTTAATTCATCAATCATTCATGACATTATTTCATGCCAAATCATATACCGAATGTACCATACACATAAACTATGAAACTTTATTTTCACACACGAGCTTAAACCATGACCAATAATGCACAAATATAAGCATCATTTCTATTTCATCGTTTATCAATTATAATCAAGCATATGACCAATTATACACAAATCATTCATATATTTCCCAATTTTCCTCCACCTCCTCTCCATTCCTCATCCTTAATGTGTATAACACATTTAAACAACATTATTCATACTTTCACTATTTTCTTGTATGTAAAATTCAAGCTGTCTGTCCGAGTTAGAGTCACTAAATTATTTTTATCTAGAGATACAGAGCTTCAAATTAGGATCTGTAAATTTTCCCCAAAACTAGATTCACATATCCTCTTACCATAAAAATTTCATAATTTTTGGTTTAGCCAAATAGTACAGTTTATTCTTTAAAGTTTCCCTTGTTTCACTGCTTGACAGTTCTGACCTCTCTTCACTAAAAATTAATTATCTCAATGTACAAAATTTGGATGATGTTTCCATTTGTTTCCTTTGAAAATAGGCTCATTAAGGATTCTAAACATATAAATTATAACTCATAATTATTTATGTACAATTTTTTAACAATTTTCCAAAGTCAGAACAGGGGAACCCGAAATCATTCTGACATTATCTCACAAAATTTAATATATCTCATGATTTACAATTCCATTGCTTACACAATTTCTTCTATGAGAAATTAGACTCAATAAGATTTAATTTCATATTTTATTCATCCTCTAATTCAATTTCCACAATTTATGGTGATTTTTCAAAGTTAACCTACTGCTGCTGTCCAAAACTGTTTTAGTGCAAAATATTGATTACTAAGTCTATAACACTCTTACTTTTCTTCTCTACACTATTTCTCAACACTTTTTCTTATTTTCTCTTCTCACGTTAATGCATGCAAAAATGGTGGGATGGTTGCTTTTCATCCTTCTTTCCATATATATATACTAAATAAATTAATAATAAAATAATATCATTTAAAAAAATCAAATTAAAATATTAATAAACTAATATTTATTTATTTATTAATCTAAAATATGTCCAACATCATCATTATCTTCTAGATTTCTCTCTCTTCTAATTGACCATTTTTCCCTTTATGATCTTTTAAAATTCCATCCTTGAGTCATCATTTAATTTGGTAAAATTGTGATTTAGTCCCTCAAACTTCTTCACCTTTTTCAATTTGGTCCTAACCCATCCATTTTTCTTAGTTTCTAGATCATTCCACCCTTAAAATATTTACACCATTGGTCCTTCAACTTTTTCATATTTACACTTTAACCCCTCAACTTTTGAGTATTTACTCTTGGGTAACAAAACTTTTCTCACTTTTGTGATTTAATTCTTTTTTGAATTAATATGTTATAATATACTTCCCAATATTGCCATAACTTAAAATTACCCCTTTTTAGCACTTTATTTCCTTATTTTACTATATCAGAGATATTATATTACTTTCCTTACTGTAAAAATTTTCGGAGTATTACAATAGCGATCAAATACCACCACACTTGGACCACATGTGGTTAGCCATGCATAAAGAGAACAATGTAACTTCCTTACTAAAAATAGCAAGGAAGACTCATTCCTCCTCAACATAAGGGACGACAACCATTAGGAGAGGAATTCAAGCAACCTTCCTTACTAAATTTAGCAAGGAAGACTTAGTCTTCCATCATATAAGGGACGACACAAGCATGGAAGATTAAGGGAGATGCATTTTCTATTTTTGGCATGGGTTTGACTGCTATAAATAGGGCATTCATCCATTCATCCAAAGCACACAACAACAACACAACTTGAGATACAAAAATTCACTCTTATCTTTCTTAAGTGTTTTTTGACATTCTCACAGCTTGTTAAACACTTAGTCCACAAAATCAGGCAATCACTTGCCAAAATGAAAGCAACTAGGAGATCAACTTGATGGTGTTTAGGTGATTTTTAACCTAAAGGCGAGGAGGAAAGCCACCATGGGAAGCCGTAAAAAGCAGCCGTAGGTAGCCCCCTACACTTAGTTGTTTGCTCTTCGCATTGTGAAATGGTCGTGGATAGCCCCCTCAGCTACTTTTTCTTATCCTTCTCTTTCTATTAAATTATTATTTTCTATGTCAAGAGATAAAACTGCATCTCATCTTTATATTTTCAATTTAATATGACATGGCTTAATTTTGTTGATTCAAAATAGATATGAATCTTGATTTGAGTTCATTAGATAATTGTTTCTTGGATATTTTGTGCAAATGATTATTTTATCCATTTAGGTTTGAAGCATGTTTATAATTGTGAAAGTATGACCAATATTTGTAAGTTATTAAATTAACTGTCTAATATGGGAAGATTAACTATCTAATATGGGAAGAGGAAATAGTTAATAAACATAAAATCTAAATGATGCATATCATGTCGATTTCGGAAGATAATTGTTGTATGTATAACTTGTATAAATGCCCGGGAGGGTGAATTCTAAGTTAGTTTTTGAATTAAAGATATGCTAATTAACATATGAACATAATAGGACTTCGGGAGAAGCCTATGTCTTAATTAAAATAAGTTTAATGAATTTTCATATTGCCACGAATCTTTTGCAATATTAATTTTATGATTACTAATGAATTCTTATTAAAGTGAAATATTTTATTTTAGTTTATTCATGTTATATTATATTAAGCCTTGTGTTTATTTCCTGTTGTGATCATTTCTGCAAAGTATGTTGTTTTGTTTTGTGGGTATTTGAACATTGATTTAATTCTTTAATTTAAATTGTGACATTCCATCAAAATTATTTTTCTTGTTTTGTTTAGCCAAATTGATTAAAAATTAACTTTACAAATAATTACCACACAGTCCCTATGAATACGATAACTCTTTTACTTACTACTTATTATGTGTACGATCATGTACACTTGCATGTAATCACAGAACGATGCAGTTTTCGACAAAAAAATATGTTGTTGTGAGTAATCCGTGTACATGGGGGAAAAATAATATGCAGTAGGTGTGCCAGGAAGAAAACTCATAGAACCTAAATAATATTCATCTAAATGATCCATAGTATACGCACATGTAAGAGATGAGAAACCAATTCCAAATGGAAAAAAATTTGAGGCAAATGTGATATATGGGTCGAGTATGAGTGGTCGGTTTGGGTTGGTTAGGTTTTGGGTAGGGTTTTGTGAAGGGAAATTGTAGCACTTGAACATGCGTGCCCATGCCATAATAGAAATTCGATTCTGGTTTATTTTGGGATGAAAAAGAACAACATCCACCATCATTCCTAGAAAAGAACACATTAAAATAGAATAAATAATAATCTTATCATTATTTTTTCATTAAACTGAATTCAAAATAAAATAAATATGGGTTGCCTCTCAAAAAGCGCTTTTTTTAAATGCAGTTAGCTCCCTAAAACTATTATCCATTTGGCTAATCAATAATTAACGTCCTCTACGTTCACTTAGAATTTCAAAGGTTTCAACATTTTCCCATCGACCTTGAAGTTCTTCCCGAATTTCTTGCTCTTAATTTTGACTGCACCATGAAGAAAAAATTCAGTAATAACGAAAGAACCTAGTCACTTGGTTAGAAGTTTACCTACAAAGATCCTTAGTGTGGGATCATCAAGCAGCACTTTTTTCCTACTAAAAATTGTTTACGAGATATCTTCTAATCATAAAACACATTAGTTTTATCTTTATAAATTCGGGCATTTTCATATGCATCATGCCAAATTTCTTTGAGCCCTTGAATGTGTAATTTTTGATATTCTCCTACTGAATTTTTAATTACAGTCATGTCATTTTCTTAGATACTATGTGAATTGGGTTAACCCAGTTAGTCTAAAATTGGGTATATCCTCCCGACGTCTAGTAATTTCTGAATTTCCTCTTTCCCGTCCTCCATCATCAATGGATTGAGGCATCTTTGAGTTTCTCCATTTGGGATCGCCTTTTACTTTATCAGAATCCTTAAATGTTCTGATAATGGTTTGAGCTCTATTTTTAGGGTCCTGCAAAATAGAAGGTAACAGTTTAGTTTGCGAATGAGACAATTCTAAATTTTTACCTACACTTCTGGGAAATTGTAGTGCCTCCATGCGAATGAAAGCTTCACGCATTGGTTCTTTGATCGTCAATAATTCATCTAGTTGTTCCAGAACATCTAGAACTACACTCCTACAAAAAACAGCTTGTAATTTATCCTTTTCAAAATGTAAGTTTTTTAATGTTTCAATTATATTGACGCTATAGACATTTGTTATTACACTGGAGTGACTGATATCCTCATAAATATTGAACTTGACCACTTCACTGTCCAATTCCATAGTGAGTGTTCCGCTCCGAACATTAATTTTCATCCGCGCGTTGCTTAAAATGGTCTTCCGAGTAGAATATCAGAAGAATTTGTCAATTTTTCATCCTCCATGTCAATGATGTAAAAATCTACAAGAAGATTAGTTCATTTACTTTGATGAGGACATTTTCCAACACCCATTTTGGATACACAACTGATCTATCTACTAATTGAATGATCACCCTTGCCTCTTTCAAAGGACTCGTGTTTAGTAGTTTAAAAATATATATAAGCATAACGTTAATAGATGCACCTAAATCACACATGACCTTTTTAATGTCAACATTACCTATTTTGCAAGATATAGCAAACATACCTTGGTTCTTACACTTAGACAGAATTTTCTTTTGTAAAACCGCAGAGACATTTTCTCCTGCACTTACCTTTTGGTTACCAAGGAGCTACTACAAGATATAGCAAACATACTTTGGTTCTTCTTGTCGGTGCATAATTCTTTTAAGAATTTCGCATAACGTAGAACCTACTTTATCGCATTGTGCAGGGGTATGTTAATTTTAACTTTTCGAAACATCTCAATGATTTCTCTCTCTTCTCGCTCCTTTTTACATTAGGCGAGCCTTCTAGGGAATGGGGGTGGTACCATGAATGATTTTTGTAGAGCCACCTTTGTAGTAGTTGCTAGATCATGTTTATATTCTTCTTGTCTAGGCTCATGGTCACAATTCATGCCAGGTGTTGGCCCCAAAACTGTTCCACTTTTTAATGTCATAGCACATTTTTTTCATGGATTTGGCTCTGTTTGAGACGGCAAGTTTTCATGGGATTCAAAATGACTAACCATAACTGCAAGCTTACTCATTTGTTGATCTAGTTCTTATAGGTGCACTTTAGTTTTTTGTTGGAACTTTTTGGTACTAGCAGATAATCTCTCTATTACGGCCTCAAGATATGTCTTTGGGGTTGAAATTATTGAGTTGGATGTAGCTTTGGTTGATATGATTGGTTGTACTGAGGATTCGATCCATAGCTCAAATTTGGGTGATCTATCGACCCCACATTGTAAGTATTTGAATTTTGATGATATCATCTTTGGGTGGCCCCGGGAAGTTCCCAACGACATTTACTTACGTTATTGTATCCTCATGTAAAATTGGACACGAGTCTATTAGATGATCAGGCATGGCACAAATCTTGCACAACTAATCTAGGTTCATTTCACCTGTAAGTAAATTTTGAACTACATTAATGAGCTTATCAATTTTATTTTATAGGATAGAGTACTTAGCCCATGAGTCTATTGGTCAGAATTGTTGGGAATTCACAGCCATGGTTGAAATTAATTCCCTTGCTCTTTGAGAAGTCATGTTAACAAGTGCCCCTCCACTAACGGCATCAATCATCTTCATTTCCATAGGGAGTAACCCTTCATTGAAATATTGAAGAAGTAATTGTTCAGTTAGGCCGTGTTGTGGGTAGCTTGCACACAACTTCTTATACTGTTCCCAACAATCATAGAGTAATTCGATCTCCTTTTTTTCATATTCCGACAATATCTCTACTTAATTCGGTTGCCAAGTTACTAGAAAGAACCTCTCAAGAAACAAGTGAAACATGCCAGACCATGTATTAACTGAACCTGGAGGTAAATAAAATAGTCAGTCTCTAGCATAGTCGGCTAATGAGAAAGGAAAAGCGCAAAGTTTAATTAGATCTTTGATTACTCCTTGAGGTTTCATACTTAAGCAAACCCTGTGGAATTCCTTAAGATGACTGTGGGGATTCTCGTTTTGCAAACTACGAAAAGTGGGCAATAGATGAATTAAGCCTGATTTTAACTCAAACGGTGTTCCTCCTATTAGATAACTTATGCACAACGGTTGTTGCTCATCTGGTGTCGTAGCAAGATATCGAATGTTTTGATCTGCCATTTCTTTTGGTTCATTAAGTGTATCGTAAATATCTTCTATGTAAGACGGTGTATCGTATTCATATTATTTTTCTTGCAGTTGTTTTTCACGTCAAATAGCTTCACTTCGTAGTGATCGAGCTAACTTCTCAATTTTCAGTTCAAATTCTAAGGTCCCCAGTTCTGACCTGGTCGTAAGTAAAAGAAAAGAAAATTAGAATTATTTTATAAGTCCCCGCCAACGATGCCAAAATTTGATGGTTGTCAAGACCACCAAATATAAATTTCCTATGCTCTAACTAAGTTAAACAGTAGTATAGAGAAGCAGGTCTGATCCCATAGGGATTGGGATTTCTAATATCATTTTTATGTGACAAATTTCCAAAGTTGTGGCAGTTGTCGTGCCCACGACTTATAACGTGCTGAGCTGGAAAATAATAAAATGGGGGTTTTAGTTTATTAAGGTTAAAAATATAAAAATGAATAGAACGAAATAATAATTGAATTATAATTGCAAAATAAAATTAAATAATAGAAATTAAATTAGGAAATCAAATATGCAAATTCTTAGCCTTAGACTCAAAATATTCCAGACTCGAGTCGATCCTTAAAACATGATTTTTCCTTCCAAATGATAAGCTCGTTATGGTGATCAAGGATGCGTTAACCACCAACTCTTCCTTGTGTAGTTGATTCTAGTGCGACCTACAAACCAACCCTTAGCGACTATCTAACCATATAACACACATATTGTAATATCCCTAAACCCAGTCTAGTAGTTTCGGGTATATTTTTTGGGTTTCGAGTGCGAAACTAGAATTTAAAGGGTTTCTAGTAATTTTAATTTATTTTAGGAGGTTGATTTAATCTAAAATCGATTAAAAATAATCCGTAAAATTAAAAAAATATTTTTGAAAAATTAATTTTAAAGATTTTAAAGAATTTTTAGTGAAAATAATCAACTTGGGTTGAAAAAAAATTTAAAAATAATTTTTATTGGGGGTAATTCGAGTAAAACTTAAATATTAATTAAATAGGATTTAATTGTAAAACAAGGGAAAATTTTGAGTATTTACATGACAAATAAAGCTTAAAATTTAGAATTTTAGAGGGAAATGATTAAATGGTAAAGTAAGGGAAATGTGGGTGGCCATTAGGCAAATTTCCCAATTTTTAAATTTCTGGTTGGTGGTTTCAATTTTAAAACTAATGTACCTAGCCCACTTTACACATATTTTACATCAGATTAGGGAGCTTTAAAATTCATTTTCTTTTTATGATTTTAAATATCTATCATCGGAGAATAGATCCAACCAATTTTCTTCTCAAAATACTTTCTCAATTCACCCGAAATTATTCTCAAAATGAGCAAAAAATATTATAAAATATTTCAAGTTTCTTGAATCAAGATTTTCAATCAATGAATTTAGAGTGAATCAAAGGTAATCCTCAATCCTAAACTTGTTTTTATGATGATTAGAAACATTTTTACATGATTTGAGAGTCTGTAACTGCTTGTTTTCAATGATATCAGAAACAGTGGTTTGGGGACCGTAATTCGAAGGAGTAAATTATTATTTTGTTGTTTATTTAAGGTCTATGGTATTACAGTAAGGTCGTATTAAAATTTCGTTAAGAAATTTCAATGTTTAAATGGTTAATTAAGTGAAACGGACTAAATCGTAAAAAGTATAAAAATTGACTTCTATTAGTTAAAAGGATCCAATAGTTATGAAATCTTAAACTGAGGGGCTTGAATGGTAATCAGGCCATTTGATGAATTAGTGGATAATTATCGATATGGTTTTGATGAAATTATAATAAATTTTAAATGTTAAAATGGTAAATGAGTAAATAAAGCTAAATTAACTAAAGAAAAAAGTGTTTATCTTCTTCATTTTACACTACACCACCAAAAATCACCATTGAAGGATAGGGTTAGGTTCGGCCAAGCTTCTTTTGGTGCATGTGAGTGATTTCAAGCCCCATTTTTAATTAATGTTATGTTTTTGAGTTCATTTTAGCTTAATCTAGCTAGCACGAGGATTAATTTGTATAACTATTAACGGTTAATGGTTATTTCATGAATGCTTTTGAATGAGTTTGATGATAATTGATAGATTATGAGTCCTTATTGAGAAATAAACAAGTTTTGTTAAGTGATTTTTTGATGAATTTTGGAAATAGGGACTAACTTGTTAAAGATATAAATTCTAGGGTTTTATTCTAAAATTTTGGTAAATATGGGTTGTTTCAAGGTCCCTTTCATCTTTGATTAACATGGGTTTAGATTAAAATGGTTAGATTTTAAGTTATAAGCTTAAGGACTAAAATGTAAAAATTTAAATTTTAGGGGAAAATTGGTAATTTTTTTATAAATATAGAATATGGATTAAATTTAATACTAGAAGTGTTGAATTGATTGAAATTATCCATTTAGATCAAGATAAACCACATTCGAACTTAGATCGAGGAAAATCTAAAGCTTCGGATTAATTGATCTAACTTTTACGCCCCTAATTGTTGAGGTAAGTTCATAGGATTTCAATGCGTAAATGAATTTCTATTTTTGTTCTTATATTATGATTCATTAATTAATATGTTTATAGAAAATTATTATATGATTGCACATACGTGTCCCTGTTTGTACTTCGGTACCCCTGATTGCCCATACGTGTCTATGTTTGTACTTTGGTACCCCTGATTGCACATATGTGCCCCTGATTGTACTTCGGCACCCCTAATTGCACATATGTGCCCATGGTTGTACTTTGATACCCCTGATTGCACATACGTGCCCCTAATTATACTTCGATACCCCTGAATGCACTTTCGTGCCCCTATTTATACTCTAGCAACTCTGAATCAAATAGTATATGAATTGTATTTAATTATATTTAGATTAAATGTTATACTATGTCCTTACTAAGGTTTGTAAGCTTATCGGTTCTTATGGATTGTTTTGTAGATAATCATTGTTGACATTTTGAAAGGATTATTCAACCGGCTCACACTATCTATCTAAGTTGGTAATTTTTGTATCTCCTAGGGTAGTGGCATGCATAAATTTATATAGATGAATTTGTGGTTGAAATGTATAGGGTGTTTATAATAGGGTTTGACGAATATGTAAAAGATAATTTGGTTTGTTGTGTCTTGATGTTTAAGTATGGTTCATGGACTTATAATGTTTGTTATGTAAGTCTTTTTAGTCACTTTTGGTATAATTATGTTGGCTTGGAAAAGGTAGATTTGTGGTATGTTTTAGTAAGTGGTTGAATTAAGTTATGATGCTTGAAATCAGGAATTGTTGATTTGTTTTGGCATGTTAATTTTTTGTTGTTAATTGTGGTGCCTTTGTATGGCATATTGATTATTTGAATTAGGATCTTGAAATGGCATTTTGATGCGTGTTTTAGTGATGTTTAGGTCCTTTTTAAAGTGTGTTTAAATGGGTTGAAAGGTTATGCATGATTTGGTTTTGAGTTGGCTTGATTTTAGGTAAAATTTGGACTCACACGGCCTAAGACACGGGGGTATGATTCAGCCGTGTGCCTTGACATGACCATGTGTCATCTGATAGTTTCTTAATATACAAGTCAGTGAGTTACACGGCCTGGAAAACAGGCGTGTGACTCGATCGTGTGACCTTACTCAGAGAGTTACACGGGTGAGGACATGGGATGGGACATGGCCATGTGTCCCTATTTCGAAACTCACACAGCCTAGGGCCATGTCACACGACCATGTAACCCCTATTTTCAAATTTAGTAACTTTTTTCCAAATATTTCAAAATTGTTGTGAATTAGTCCCGAATTGCTTCTAAGCTATTTTTAGGGCCTCGAGGGCTTGACTTAGGGATGGTATGCATGTGAATGATTGGTTTATGATAGTATTAACATGTTGAATAATATGAGGTTTAAATGATTGGTTTATGATTACATTAACATGTTGAATCATATGAGGTTTAAATGTTTTCGACTGTACGGTAATGCTCCAAAACCTAAAATTGGCGATAGAGACGGGTTAGTGGTGTTACATTTAGTCAATTAAAAGTTTTTTATCAATGTCATCGGGCAATTTGGTAAATTGACCCTCATTTATGTTTAATTAGTAGCTTAATTGATGATTTCAATTGATTAATTATGGTTGAATGGCTGATTTTTGCAAGATTGATATTATATGTACAAGAGTTGAATTTTTATTTAATAATGGTAAGTAAGCATTTAGGTGGTTTTGTGCAATTTAATTAGGTTAATTATATTGATAATTAAAGCATATTTACAGGAGTTTTTTTTAGCATGATATATTGGTGTTACAATTGGTAATTGAACATTAGAAAATGGCAAATGAAATGTTTGATTTAATTGGATGTTAAATGGCTATGTTACATGTTACACATAAGCATTTTGTCACATTAAATTGAGCATAATAATGACTGATTTATATGCTATGTTTGACTGAATATATTGGCAACATGCATGGTGGATCCAGTGGATATTGTTGGTGTGTCATAGAATTTGTGAGTACTAACATTTATTTGTGACATTGTGAGCACATGGCTCTAGGTGGACTGATTTGTTTAGAGTAAATAAGGGAGTGTTAAGCATAAGTCTCCACTCGATGGACTGTATTTCATATTTGAGGGAGTTTGAAGATTTATTTATCCAATGTATGATCACCCGATTAAGCCATGAGAAGTGTATGCCAATTTATATTTATGTGTGCTTATTGTATATCGTTCGATGTTTGTAAGCCATGAATAATTGATTCTTGATAATGATAAAGTATATGAAAATTAAATTGACAAGTTTCATTATTATTGCTGATAATTGGTGATTGATTGGATGTGATTTAAGCATGATTTGTAAGTTGATTTACTAGTCATTTTTATTAACATTCATTAAGCTTTTTAAAGCTCACACCCTCACAATTCGTACAGATAATCCTCGGGCTTGAAGAGCCGAGCAAGAGTGTTCCAAGAGATTTAGGTTTGGTAGAGACTTTATTACACATTTTAGAGACTGTAATCGAGCATTGTGGAACTCCCCGGAATTAGTTTAATTTTGGTTGTAATTGGACTTTGGACTTTGGACATTTTTTTTGGATGGTTTTACAATAATTTTGAGGCATATTTGAGTTTAATTATTGAATGATTTACGGTGTATTGTTTCTTGATAACACGGTGTGTAAGGCATGAAATCTATACTAGCGATTGTTTAAATAAAGCTTCCATAGAATGGTTTACTAGTGACTAAGGTACACCACTTGATTGATTTATTCGGTGTATGTTATGCTTGAAATTGATTGCCTAATTCTATATAATTGAGGCTTAAGTGATGTCAATAAATTCAATTGAAGGTGTATGTATATGTATGTTAATTAATCATAGTTAACTCAGGTTTAATTGACTATTAAAATATGCAAAATAAGGTTTTAAAACGAGTTTTTTGCAAAAATAGGTGCAGTGGTTTTCACACGGGCCTGTGGGTAAGTGACACGGACGTGTGAACATTGGAGCTATCACACACAGGCGTATGCGATCAGTCTAAAAGTTTTTCACATCTTGAGCATGTTCGTTTAATGACACACGGTTTGAGGGACACAGCAGTGTGGTTTTGGGGGGTTTGAATATTTGTCTTTTTAAATTGGTATTCTAATTTGTTTAAGTTACAATTTAGTCCTGGAAATTGATTAGTCTAATTAGAGCCTTAGATGATAAGGAAACTTGGTAAAATTTTAGGATTAGTCTTGTAATGGGTAAAATTTGATAGAAATGCATTTAAATTATAATTAAAAATAGGTCTTGATAGTTTGTATTTGTTATAATTTAGTCCCTTAAAATAAAACTTGAAATAGACATAATAAACGAACTCAAATTAAGTTAAAATTTTTAGGCTTGCATAATTTGACTAAAAGAAGGTTGGTAAACCCTTAGATCTGAAATCCGGTTAGTTTTACCATAGGTGGTAAAATGACAAAAACGCCCTTAGGTTAAATTACCTTGAAAAAGTTTAAATTTGGCTCATAATTTGCTTTGGCATTAATAAATAACTAATAATTGGATAAGATTAAGGTGTTATAGATTAAGATTAAGGTGTTATAAGATCGGGGTGTTTCTTGGGTGGTCGTTAGCCGGAGAGTCACTTAGGTGGCTAATGTAATGCTTCGAATTCAGGCCGGTTCGTCTTGGTCGGGTTTGGGGTGTCACATTTGGTGATATCAGAGCTCTAGGTTTAAAACCTTAATTTAGCCAAGGTTGCTTAAATATTAATGATATTGGATTATGATGTTTGCTTGCTTGTGTTGATTAAAAATTTCATATTTTTGCCTATGCATGATCTTTGTGATATAAATTGTTATTGGGGAAGAATTAGGAACACAATGACCTATAGGAACTATATTTAGTTAAATCTTGGATCTTTTGCTGCTATTCACTCATGGTACATTTTTTACTCGTTTTTTTTAGTATACAATAGTTGTTATGCCGTCGCATTGTGGTCAGGGTAGTATGGATGACGATGCACCGTCGCGAGATGATGCTTAGATAGGACATGTCGAGCAGTTCATGTCTGAGATGGTAGGAGCACTACAGTGTATCGCTGGTGCCAATGCTACTTTGGCTCGTTAGGGTTTACTATTGGAGTGTTTACGAGCTATTGCTAGTAATGAGTTTCGTGGTGTTAGGGGTGGTGATTTGACATGTGCAAAGTATTGGTTGGAGGGCGTCATTCTTATTCCCGATCAGATGGGTTATTCTAATAAGGATAAGTTGGGTTGTGTCGTATCACTACTGATGGACGAGGCTCACAAATGGTGGATGACTATCGAGAGGGGTACTACACTGGATTGTTTGACTTGGGACTTCTTTTTATCATCATTTCAAAGGAAGTTTATGGGGAGCAGTATCTCGAGGCCAGGAGATGGGAGTTTATGGATCTTGTTCAAGGTACTCTGTCAGTGGATGAGTATGAGGCTGAGATTGTTCAGTTGAGCTAGTATGCTCCCGAGTTGATTTCTTTTGAGGTGAACCATTGTAAGAGGTTTAGGTTCAGGCTGAACCATGAGATTAAGCTCTATTTGGCTACTCAGAATACCGAGGTGTTCGGCAAGCTAGTTGAGAAGGCTCATGCGTTAGAGGAGACTTTAAAGAAGGAGCCCAAAGCTGTTTCGTCTAGAGCTGTTAAGAGGTCGAATGAGGCTGCTAGTGGTTTTGGTCGTAAGGGTAATAGAGGTTATTTTAGTAGTTTTGAAAGACGTGTTGCTGGTGGCTATAGTTAGGATAGACATGCTGCGAGAGTTGAGGCTGGTTTTATTGATCAAGGGGTTGTTGTATGGCTGATATGTGAGCATTGTAGTCGATGTTATCGTGGTCAGTACTAGAGGATGACGGGTACTTGTCTTATCTGTGGTTTGATGGAGCACCGTGTGAATGACTACCTAAGCAGAGCCACTGTTGTTCGCGATCAGCTTGTTGCTACTACTGCACCTGCTCCTGCTCGAGTGAGAGGTCGTGGTAGAGGTGATGATGGCAGAGGTGTTGGTCAGCGTGGTACTACAATAAGTTGTGATAATGGTCCAACAAGCGTTTATGCAGTAAGAGAGCCTCGGATTAGAGGGGCCACTGATGTTATCGTAGGTACTTTCACGCTACAATCTTTTCCTCTACTAGCTTTAGTTGATTCTAGTGCGACGAGGTCATTTATCTTGAGAGTCGTAGCTAGAAAGTTGGGGATTGCTATAGAGACATCTATATTAAGTGTTACGATTAAGAGCCCTCTAGGTGATAGTGTAGTGGTGGATCAGGTTTATCGTTGTTGTCCTCTAATGGTTTAGGGACAAGTGTTCTCGATTGATCTTTTTGAGTTGTGTTTTGGGGTTTTGACATCATTCTGGGTATAGATTGGTTATCAAAGCATCGGGCTAAAATGGATTGTGAGGCAAAGTTGGTGACTCTGTGTGGTGCTGGCGGTTCAAAAGTTGTTGTTGGTGACAAGTTTGAGTTGTTGTTGAATGTGATTTCTTTACGTCGTGCTGAGAAGTTGGTTTGGAAAGGTTTTGAAGCTTATCTAGCCTATATCTTGAATGCAGATAGTAGGGAGATGAGGTTGGAAGAGATTCCGGTTGTTTGTGATTTTTCGGATGCGTTTACTAAGGAGTTGCATGGATTACCGTCGAATAGAGAAGTTGAGTTCAGTATTAAGCTTTATCCCGATACTATTCTAGTGACTGTTGTGCCCTATCTCATGGCACCTAAGGAACTGAAAGAGTTGAAGCTGCAGTTACAAGAGTTTTTGGATCGTGGGTTCATTCGTCTGAGTGTGTCTCCGTGGGGAGTACTGGTGTTATTCATGAAGAAGAAGAATGGGACTTTGGGGCTGTGCATTGATTATTGCCAGCTGAATAAGTTGACCATCAAGACTAACTATCCCCTACAGAGGATTAATGATCTATTTGACCAATTTCGAGGAGCTTCAGTTTTCTCGAAGATTGATCTGAGGTTTAGGTATTATTAGTTGAACGTTAAGGATTCAGGTGTGATGAAGATTACTTTCAGGACTTGGTATGGTCATTGCGAGTTTCTTGTCATGCCATTCGGGTTGACGAATGCACCTACCGCATTATGGACATAATGAACCGAGTATTCCATTCCCACCTGGATCAGTTCAGAATGGTTTTCATATATGATATATTTGTGTATTCTCGATTAGAGGAAAATCACGATGAGCACTTGATAGTGGTTCAGCAAGTTTTACGGAAGAAGAAGTTGTATGCGAAGTTGAGCAAATGTGAGTTTTGGCTTCGTCAAGTGGTTTTTCTGGGTCATGTCGTTTCAGCTGAGGGTGTTCGGGTTGATCCAAAGAAGGTTGAAACGATTTGGATTGAAAGTCACCGAGGACTATTTTTGAGGTCAGAAGTTTCTTAGGGTTAGTTGGTTATTACCGTCGCTTTTTCGAGGGGTTTTTGAGCATTGCCTTTGAGTGGACTGATGAGAGGCAAAAGTGCTTTGAGAAGCTGAAGTCAGTTTTGACCAAAGCGCATGTGTTGACACAACTAATAGCCGGTAAGAAGTATATGGTCTACAGTGATGCTTCTTATACGGGACTAGGTTATGTGTCGATGCAGGAGGGCAGGGTAGTTGCTTATGTGTCAAGGTTGTTGAGGTCGCATGAGTGTAACTATCTGACTCACGATCTAGAGTTAGCTATCGTAGTCTTCGAGCTCAAGATTTTGCATCACTACCTATAATGTGAGAGGTGTGTGATATACACCGATCACAAGAGTCTTAAGTATCTCGTAACCTAGAAGGAGATGAAGTTGAGACAGAGGCGTTGGATCGAGTTTCTGAAAGATTATGATTGTGTGATTAAGTACCATCTGGGGAAGGCGAACGTAGTTGCAGATGCTCTAAGTCGCAAGTCTTTAGTTGATTTGAGGGTTATGTTTGCGAGGTTGTCTACCTCTGAGGATGGGGGTCTGTTGGCTGAAATTCAAGTGAGGCCAGTTCTTTCGCAACAGATTCGTGAGCTTCAGCTTTTTGATGAAAGTTTGGCTCGTCAGATTCGTCAAGTTGAGTCAGGTGTTAGTGGGATTTTGATCTCAACTCTGATAGTGTTCTGCTTTTTCAAGTCGCTTGTGTGTTCTGGGATAGGAGGATCTGAGGCACTCGATTCTTACCGAAGGTCATAGTAGTCCTTTTGCTATGCATCCCGGTGGAAATAAGATGTAGTAAGATCTTTGGGTTCTGTATTAGTGGTCTGGGTTGAAGAAGGATGTTGCTGAATTTTTTGCGAGATGTTTGGTTTGTTAGAGGGTGAAAGCCGAACATCAGCGTCCATTGGGTTTGCTTTAGCCTATTCAGATTTTGGAGTAGAAATGGGAGCGAATTACGATGGACTTCATTTCAGGTTTGCCTTTGACCCAACACGTAAGGATTCGATCTAGGTGATTGTGGACAGATTTACGAAGTCTACACATTTTCTGCCGGTCTGTACAACTTTTAGTCTACATCAATTAGCTGAGCTCTACATTCAAGAGATTGTTCGTCTTCATGGAGTTCTTGTTTCGATCATAGCATACCGAGATCCGCGGTTTACTTTGAAATTCTGGAAGTCATTGCATGAGGTTTTGGGTTCGGAGCTTCATTTCAGTTCAGCTTATAATCATCAGTCCGATGGTCAGTCGGAGGTCAATGTGCTACGCAATAAGATAGTTTTGTTGGTGAAAGTTTTGTGGCGCAACAACAAGACTAAGGAAGCCACCTGGGAGTCAAAAGATATGATGAAATGTCAGAATCCATATTTGTTTGATTAAGGTAAATTTTGAGGACAAAATTTCTTTTTAAAGGGGGAGAATTGTAATATCACTAAATCGAGTGTAGTAGTTTTAGGTATATTTTTAGGGTTCCGAGTGTGAAACTAGGAATTTATAGGGTTTCTAGTAATTTTTAATTTAATTTAAGAGGTTAATTTAATCTAAAATCGATTAAACAATAATCCAAAAAATAAAAAAAAAATATTTTGAAAAATTAATTTTAAAGATTTTAAATAATTATTAGTGAAAATAATCAATTTGGGTTGAAAAAGAATTTTAAATAATTTTTATTGGGGGTAACTTGAGTAAAATTTAAATATTAATTAAATTAGATTTAATTGTTAAACAAGAGAAATTTTGGAGTATTTATATGGCAAATAAACCTTAAAATTTGGAATTTTGGAGGGAAAGGATTAAATGGTAAAGTAAAAGAAATGTGGGAGTGGTCATGAGGCAAATTTCCCAAGTTTTAAATTTCTGGTGGGTTATTTCAGTTTTAAAACTAATGTATCTTGCCCACTTTTGACACATTTTACATCTGATTAGAGAGCTTTAAAATTCGTTTTCTTTGCACGATTTCAAATATTTATCATTAGAGAATAGATTCAACCACTTTCCTTCTCAAAATACTTTCTCAATTCACTCGAAATTATTCTCAAAAGTAGCAAAAAATATTCTGAAATTTCTCAAGTTTCTTGAATCAAGATTTTCAATCAACGAATTTAAAGCGAATCAAAGGTAATCTTTAATCCTAAACTTGTTTTTATGATGATTAGAAACATATTTACATGATTTGAGAATCAATTAAATGATTTTTACCAATGTCATCTTCTTCCAAGAACACATGGTTCTTTAATGGTGGATCTTGAATTTTGAGAGGAAATTCACAAACCAATGAATGTTCCAACTCAAAATGGATCTATTAAAAGGTTTTGGAACTTATTTATCAAGATTAAACATTATTTGTGAGGCAATTTAAAGAAATCTGAATTTCATCATCTTCATGAACCGATTTTCAAAATTTTATGAAATTAATTTAAAGATGAAATTGATGCTTGGTATAAGTGTATTTGGTCTAGTATTTATGATTGAAAGTGTTTAGGAGGGTTAGAGAGATCGATTTTGTGATGAATCGAGTTTTCGACTTGATGTTACAAATTTGGTAAGGTACCTTTGTGAGAGGATTTCGATTAGTATAGTTAATTAAAATCTGTGTTTATTATAGCATTGGAAAGGTGGTAATGTCTACTTTATCTCTATTGAAGCTCCAAATATTGAAGAGAACCGAGCTAACCGGAATTGAAGCTTGGATTTGCTTGGTTGATCACTTGTTTGGTGGTAGAATAAATGGTGTGGTGAGTGTTTTTAAGGGCGATTTGATAATTTGACCCTCATTTATGTTTAATTAGTAGCTTAATTGATGATTTCAATTGATTAATTATGGTTGAATGGCTAATTTTTGCAAGATTGATATTATATGTACAAGAGTTGAATTTTTATTTAATAATGGTAAATAAGCATTTAGGTGGTTTTGTGCAATTTAATTAGATTAATTATATTGATGATTAAAGCATGTTTACTGGAGTTTTTGATCATGATATATTGGTGTTACAATTGGTAATTGAACATTGGAAACTGGCAAATGAAATGCTTGATTTAATTGGATGTTAAATGGCTATATTACATGTTACACATAAGCATTTTGTCACATTAAATTGAGCACAATAATGACTGATTTATATGCTATGTTTGACTTAATATATTGACAAACATGCATGGTAGATCCAGTGGATATAGTTGGCATCCTATAGGATTTGTGAGTACTCACATTTATTTGTGACATTGTGAGCACATAGCTCTATGTGGACTGATTTGTTTGGAGTAGATAAATGAGTGTTGAGCATGAGTTTCCACTCATTGGGTTATTTGAGGTGTTATAAGGGAGCGTATGCTTTGGCCCGCTTAACTCGGTAAATTGTATTTGATATTTCTGGGAGTTCAGAGATCTGTTTATCCGATGTATAATCACCCGATTAAGCCATGAGAAGTGCATGCCAATTTATATTTATGTGTGGTTATTGTTATATCGTTCAATGTTTGTAAACCATGAATAATTGATTCTTGATATTGATAAAGCATATGAAAATTAAATTGACACTACAGTAGAACAGGTTTTTAGCGGCGTCTTTTTAGGTCTTTAGCGGCGCTTTTTAACGCCACTAACTCAATTTTCGGCACTTCTAGAAGCACCACAAAAAATGCCGCTAATGACAACGCCACTAACTTTTGCGGCGCTTACATAAAAAAACGCCGCTAAAGATCATGTTCTTTAGCGGCGCTTAGAAAAAAACGCTGCTAAAGATCATGCTCTTCAGCGGCGCTTAGAAAAAAACGCCGCTAAAGATCATGTTCTTTAGCGGCGCTTAGAAAAAACGCCACTAATTTTGGGATTTTTTTAAAATAAATTTTTTTATTTTTTTTAGCCCTCCTGCAACAGCAAATCAAAAGTAACCAAATCTAAACTAACCAAAAACAATAAATTTATATAATATTTCAAATTAAATGACTAAAATAATATTAGTTGATAAATAAAAGTGAATTCATACTTTTCTTTATAAAAGCGTTAAAAGTATTTATGCAACATACACTATGACGGCGGAAGTTGCGACTGCTTAAACATCGTCATCATAATCTGAAGCTGCTGTTGAAGTTTGTCATACTTTTTGCTCTGCTCTGCTTCTCTCGATGCCGCATCTTTTTGAAGTCGTAGCTGTAGTTCTTCATATTTCTTTTGAACCTCTGCTTCTATTGCTGCTTCTCTCGCTGCTTCTCTTGCTGCGGCCTCTGCTTCTCTCGCTGTAGCCTCTGCTTCCCTCGCTGCCGCCTCTGCTTTAAGTTGCTGCTGAAGTTCTTCATATTTCCTTTGAACCTCAAATGTGGTCGCTTGCATCTGAGCCATCTGGTCTTTTAACCTCTGAACTTCAGCTTGAGATTGACTCCCGGAAGCCATGTATTGGCGCGAGCTGGATCCAAAATATTGGGTTGGGCTGATAAAAGATCCTTGAAATCGAACCCGACCATACTTTTCAGGACCCAAAACTTCAGTAATAATCTGGTTATCAATGTCTTCAGGATGAACCGAACTATCACTAGAAGCAATCGCTTCGTACTCCGTCTTTTTTTTCTTTAGTTTTTCCTAATAAATAAATCACATAGTTAGGTACGCAATATATAGTAAAAAAAACAAATGCAATATAACAATAGTCGCATTACATGCAATGAATTAAACCATTAGAAAATAAACACTATAAATAACTAAAACAAGTGAAATCGTATTAAGTAAATGTACCATAATTTCACCAGCTTCAGGAGTCATAGCAGATCAATCTTTCTTCTTATGTGTAATTTCAAAAAGTTGTAGGCGTCCAACTTTTTGACCGGATGACCGTTCCTACAATATAGTAGTAAAAATATTATTTAATAGAAAGTTATACATATTTGAGAATATTAAAAAATTAAAAATACCTCCGCCTCAGCTACACATGCAAAACTTCTCGACCCGGCTGTTTGAGTGAATTTTTGTTGCTGCCGGCTGCTTTTTCCAACTCGTTCACAATCCTACGTTATAAAATTTTTAGTACGTAAATAGTAAATAGTATAAACCAAAATAATTACAATAGTTTGGAAGTATGTCGTACCTCCCCTTTCTGAGAATGCCAAAATCTAACCGCATCTTCCCATTGGTACCTCAACATACCCGGCGGGACATTTTGCAATTGCTCATCGATGGTGGTTTTTGTCTTATAATAATTTTTCTTCAAAGTGCTTTTATTATCTCTCCATCTTTTTCCCAATGCCTTCTTTACATAAGCATCGGAGACCTCTAAAGCAAACCTCGCCTACAAAAAACACAAGTTAATAAAGTAAATATAAATGAAACTATTTCCCAAGCATTACAGATGACATTAACATTTTGTTACCTTTATATTATCGAGGGCTTGGTTTTTGTTGCTATCGGGCATTTGACGCCATGACTCGTAGTTGATAGGCAACATATTCGGATTTCGTGATAAAATGCCCATGTATCATGCTAAAAGTCGAGCTTCTGATCCAACAGGCTGACCAAAACTATTTCTGCATACCTTGACACGCTCGACTGGATCTAACTCGTATAACTCTTTAAGTATCGTACGACCTCGACCTCTACGCGCCCCACCATTTTCAGCTACAAATGGTACATTATAATATAAGAATTTGAAAAATAAATCAATTATAAGTCAACACGCATGGAATTAATGTAAGTTACTTTGAACTTCCGTATGATCCTCGTGTGTAATCGGAACATTCGAAGATCCAATTGCTGTCTGTTGTTCAGTACTATTTGTTTCTGTCGAGTTTGGATCATTTTGAACAATGCTTTCCCTTATAATTTTTCTTCTAGGCATTTTATCTGCAATACACATAAAATGTAATTAAACTTAATAACTAATTACAACAATAACAGCACATATAAAATAGTTGAGTTATATAATAAGAGGAAGATTTAATACTAATATAAGTTACATATAATTAAACAATTGTAAAATCTTACTACATCATTATTCGTAAATATCTTCATCCGTATCCTGACGAACCCATTGAAATTGTGCACTAGTACTAGGGATATTATTGTTTAAGTTTTGTTTTGGAAATGGCAAAGTTTCTGATCTGTCGTCGATGTTATCTCTACTTCCACTGCCCATGTCAAACAAGTCTCTAGGGATGTTACGGAGTACAACGTACCAACCATCATCAGTTGGATCTTTTGAGTAAAAAACTTGTTTGACTTGACTTGAGAATACATACGGCTCATCTATCAGTTGTTGTCCTGTGTGAATCAATCGGTCAAAGTTCACCATTGTAAAACCAAATTGATCTTGCTTGATTCCACGAGCTGTATTAACATCGGCCCAATCAGCTCGAAATAAGACAACTTTCCATTTGCCGTAGTAATCCAACTCAATTATGTCAGTAAGCTGTCCGAAATATTCCATATTTCCCTCGACAGGATTATTGTCCCTAGCGCTAGCATAACTTGTAATTGCAGAATTAACAACTATTCCACAATTTTGCGTTCTCCTCAACCTCTCGCGATATTTTGTATGAAATCTGAATCCGTTGATGAGGAACGCACTATATCTTTTAACCACTCGATTTGGACCTTGGGAGAGCCATTTAACTTCATCGTTTACGCTCTTCCCATTCCAAACCTATTGAATGGAAAGTAAACTAAGTAATTAAAAATGTTATGAGAAAGCATTATAATTTGTAAGCGAAAGCTCCAACCACATACCGTTTGGCTTAACCATTCATAAAACCCTTCTGTAAACAACTTATTGATATCTCGATGTTGTGTTCTTCGGGAGCGCGAACGAGAACTCAATATTTGTTTGTACTCACTATGTTAAAAAAAGGTGATCTTTGTTAGAAGATAAACAATTTTTAGTTTGAAAAATATTTGTAAAATTTGTAGAACTTACTTCCATAAAGGTTCCAATGATTCGTGGTGAAACAGAACATATCGATGTGCTTGTACCCACGATAAATTATCTAATTCCGCAATTTCAACTTTGCCGAATGGTTGTCCAAAACTTTGGAACAAATAAGTATTGGCTAAGTCATAGTTCGTGAGTCCAGCATTCCTATTTGGTCTGTTCAACCTTGTTTCGACATCTTCCAAATATCTCGAGCAGAAGGTCATACATTCCTCTGCTAAGTAGCCTTCAGCAATCGATCCTTCTGGATATTGCTTGTTGCGGCAGTAAGACTTTAATTTGGATAGGAACCTAAACACAATATACAACATTATCTAAAGTTGTAACTAAAGGCACAGAGGTGAATGAAGGAAAATTTTAAAAATAATTCTTTAAGACCTTTCTATGGGATACATCCATCGATAGAAAACGGGTCCACCAAGAATTGCTTCGGATGGGAGATGAATTATCAAGTGAACCATAATGGTGAAGAAGGAAGGTGGGAAGATTTTCTCCATGTTGCATAAAGTCAAAGCGGCTCGATCCTGTACCTTCTGAAGTTCTTGAACATCCAAAAATTTGCCACAAATGGCTTTCATTATGTTGGATAGTTCAATGATACAAGACGTCACCTTCTTGGACATACAACATCGTAGAGCAACTGGCATTAAATCTTGCATCAAGATGTGATAGTCATGTGATTTTAGCGAATATAATCTTCGATCTTTAACACTAACACATCGAGATATATTTGATGCATACGCATCCGGAACCTTTATATCCTTCAACACCATGCAAAACAGTTCTTTCTCCGTCTTGGACATTGAGAAAATAGAAGGTGGCAACCGATATTTCCCATTCGGAAGTGGATTGGAATGAAGATCAGGCCGAATTCCCATTTGGACTAAATCAAGTCGACTCTGAAGATTGTCTTTTGATTTTCCGTCGATGTTTAAAATTGTACCCACAATGTTCTCGCAGACATTTTTCTTAATGTGCATAACATCAAGATTGTATCGTAAAAGGTGATGCTCCCAATAAGGCAACTCAAAAAAAATACTTCTTTTTTTCCACAAGTCCGCCTCATTTGGATCGTCCTCTTCGTCAGAGCTTTCTTCGGCTTCATCGTTTGATCTTCTGTTTCTCTGCGTGTTTGACGGTTGGTTCATCTTCCCATAAATGAAATTCATATCTTCCAACATGAACAAGATTTCAGAGCCACCGATCTGGGAAGGAGCTTCTCTGAACTCTTCAGTGCCGTCAAATACAGAACTCTGATATCTAAATCTATGATTTTCCGGTAACCACCGATGATGCCCCATGTAAGAGAACTTCTTCCCATTGTACAACCATTGCGAGCATGTTTGTGCAGCACAACAAGGACACGCATAACGACCCTTAGTACTCCAACCGGATAAATTGGCATAAGCGGGAAAGTCATTAATGGTCCACATCAAAGCTGCACGTAAATTAAAGTTCTCCTTTCTCAGCACATCGTATGTCTCGACACCAGCCCATAATTGTTTTAACTCTTCAATAAGTGGCTGTAAATAAATGTCGATATCATTCCCGGGCCCTTTTTCTCTAGGGATAATCATAGATAAGATAAGGGAAGATTGCTTCATGCAAATCCACGGAGGCAGATTGTAAGGAACAAGCACTACTCGCCAAGTACTGTAGGCAGTGCTCATGATCTTGAAAGGATTAAATCCATCAGATGCTAGCCCAAGCCTCATACTCCTAGGATCGCTTGCAAAGCTTGGAAATTTATTGTCAAATGCTTTCCAAGCTAAAGAATTTGTCGGATGCCTTAGTAATCCATCATCGGTTCGTCCATCATGGTGCCACGTCATTGACTCCGCCGTCTTCGATGACATGAAAAGCCTTTGAAGCCTTGGTATCAACGGAAAATACCGCAAAATCTTAACTGGCTTCTTTCTCAACTGTGCATCATTTTCATCGTCGTTCCCATCTTCTGTGTTTCTATTTATCCAACGGGATTGGTCGCATACATAACAGCACTGTTGGTTTTTCCGATCGCCCCAATACAACATGCAGTCATTTGGGCAACTATGGATTTTGTTGTACCCAAGGCCTAAATCTTTTATCATTTTCTTCATATCTTTGCATGACTGAGGGATTTTTGCAAACGGAAACATTTCTCTTAAAAACTCTAACAGCATTGTCAACGAGTTTTCGGTCCACCCGCCCAAACATTTTAACTGAAAAAGACGAACAGAGAAAGACATTTTTGAAAATTTTGATCCCTCATACAGTTCTTCGTTCATGTCATTAAGTAGCGCGTAGAACTTCGCCGCTTCTTCATTCAGCTCTTCATGAGGTACACTACTTCCCGGTTCGGTAAAAGCATTTCTCCCAATATTACAATCATCAGAAGCCACAAAGTCCGCTGGGAACGACTGGACACCGTGATTGTGCATATTAAATGCATCCCGCAACATACCTTCTATGTCATCCCCTCTACCAGACTGATTGTAAGCATTCATAGAATTAGATACATCCATTCTTGAAGATGAAGTACTAGGCAGGCATTCTCCATGGAATAACCATTGTTTATAACCCCGAACAAACCCATCAACAATTAGATGCTCGTACACAACCTCACGATAATGCCAGTTTATGTTCACACACTTCTTACAGGGGCACAAAATCATGTTCTCTTGGCTTGCATATTGAAATGCAAAATTTAGAAAATACTGTACTCCATTTCGATAATCGTTGCTAACCCTTAACAAATTCATCCAAGACCGGTCCATTTCTGCGATCTTGAAGTCTGACGTTGACAATAATTTGCACGGGTAAGTTAAAACGCCAGTTATTTAATTTGTGATATGATATGAATTACGGAAATTTGTGATATGATATATTTTTATGTATTATGTAAGTTATGTAAGTTATGTAAGTTACTTAATTTATGTAAGTTATGTAAGTTATTTAATTTATGTAGGTTATGTAAGTTATTTAATTTATGCAAGTTTATGTAAGTTATGTAGGTTACTTAATTTATGTAAGTCATGTAAGTTATTTAATTTATGTAGGTTATGTAAGTTATGCATTCCTATTTAAGTTATGTAATTTATGTTGTTTATGTAAGTTATGTAAGTTATTTAATTTATGTAAGTTATGTAACTTATTTAATTTATGTTAGTTTCTATATATGTTTATATATTGTATGTTAGTTATTATGTTATTATATAAGTTATTTAAGTTATTATGTTATTATATAATGTATTATGTAGTTTATTATGTTGTTACATAATAAATTATGTAAGTTATTTAATTTATCTAAGTTATGCAAGCTTATATACAAGTTATGTATTATAACATAAAGTATTATGTATCATAGAAGTTTTATAAGATATGTAAGTGGTGTATCATGTAACTTATGTAGAAAACTTATAAACTTAATACACATATATTTTATTTCTCCCAAATTTAGAACACTTATGTAGAAAACGAAGTAAATTTAATACTAATAAATCTTAATAAAAAAAAGAAACGCAAAACTTATTTAGAAAACTTATAAATTTAGAAAACTTATATAGATATTAAAACAATTAAGTACAATTATTTTGAAAACTTACAAATTGTATAGTAACAAGTTTTAAATATGGGTTATATACCCATACCATATATGGGGTGATATATTAAAAATATTGGTTTTAATAGATATTAAATTATCATTTAGAAATCTTTTTTAATTTTAAAATGTTACTATAACAAAAAATGAAATATAGGTTAAAATGCCCATATTAATATATGTAATATAAAAACAGAATATAAATTTAAATATTTACGATATAATATTTCTGCCCAATATTTTAATATTTACAATATAGTATTGCAAACCGAAACATCTTGCGTTTTTGGCACGATTGATTGCTACGAAACCATCTTTTGTGTTCAATTTCTAAGCATTGCAAACTCTTACCAATTAAGTAAAATATATCATTTCAAATAAATAAAACCTAACACATGCTCATGATCACCTGCATTTTTAATTTAACTGTAAACGGACTGATTTGAATCAGATTACAAACCCATTGAAAGTTTAGAAACCGAATTCATAGTTTACAAACCACAAAATGAAAGTGGAACCCAACATTATATTTCAGCAGATAGTATGTAATTAAAAAATAGTGATAACTTGTAACTGAGAAAAACATATGAAAATAGACAAACTCGAGTTAAGTAGTAAAATCATACAAGAAATCAAAGACAGTAGGAAAAAAACAAAGAGTATATATATGTGACCTTAAAAACATACTAAATACCAACATGGCTTAATAAAATTCAACTTAAAAATGTAAACTCTTTACCTGGAAATGTAATCAGCTGCACCACATTTAACATAACAGTTTTATAAACTAATAAATTAAACCCTAAACTAGACATCAAAGTTCCATACCTCGAAATAAAACAGTACCAAATGAGTTCAACACATAAACAGTAACAAAGCATGTGTTCTGTACCTTCAGAACGATGACGAAAACTGAAACGAAAGCAATGAAATGGATTGACCAAAATCTGGAGAAGAAAAACACAAGTTAAAAGCAGTTCCTAACAAATTAAACCACAGACAAAAACAATAATGAACAATAGAAGCAGTACCAAATTGACTGAAAATAACGATGTCAAACAGTACAAAACGAGTTCAACAAATCAACAGAAACAAAGCATGTGTTCTGTACCTTAAGAACGATGAATCAAAAAGAAATGAAAGCAATGGAATGGATTGACCGAAAACTGGAGAAAAAAAACAATAGTTAAAAACGGTTCCTAACACCCTAAACCATTCAACAAAACAGTAATGAACAAATTTCCTAACACCCTAAACCATTCGACCAAAATCTGTAATGAACAATAATAGAAGCAGTAACTTACCTTCACGATCGAGGATGAACAAAAAGGTCGAAGACACCGAAAACCCTAAAGACAATGAACACGCCGGAAACCCTGAACCAATAAGAAAGCAAAATCAAAATTAAAAATACGACAAAACCAAATCTATAAATACGAAGAATCGAGCATTCGAACCTTAAGATGTTCGTCGACGTTGTCCCTCTTCTTTGCCGCAAATAAGGATTGGCTTTCAACAAATAGAATGTCGTAATTGGCCTTTTTAATGGTTTTTTTTTTGCAATAAACCGAAACGCACAAACAGAGAGATGAAATAGATGAAGAAAACAGAGGGGAAATGGGAGATGTTGCGCTGAACAATTAGGATTAGGGATTTGAGATGGGAATTGGGGCTAGCTGCGGGGATATACCCCAAAACCGATATCCCCACAAAACGGCGCAGTTTAGTCTTAATATATTAGTGGCGCTTAAAAGAAAACGCCACTAACCCTAACACCTTTTGCGGCATTTTCTTAAAAAACGCCGCCGAACTCTATACTCGTCAATAAAACGGCGCCGTTTTCTTCAATTTTTAAAATACAATTTCCGGCATTTTGGTTCCAAATGCCACTAAATATTCACATTATTTAAATTACAATAAAACAGAACGAAGCCGTTTTGCGAATTTATTTGCGGCGTTCTTAAAAGAAACGCCGCTAAAGCATACCTATTGCGGCGTTTTGAGTGAAAACGCCACTAATCATTCAATTTTATTAATATTTTATATGTCTATTTTTATAACTATTTATTCTTTTAATGGATTCTAAAATTGGATAAATGTTATGACATTATTTTAAATTGATGCATTAATATGAAATTATTAATTTCATTTCAATTAAAATAGTTTAAAATTGTGACTCAGATTTAACATATTCCTTTTTTTTTGTACAAATTAAAAAAAATTCCATTTTATATATGTAAGTATATATAAATTATTCACACCATTCCAATAATAATGTCTTACAATTTTAGTTTTATGGTTTAAGTTATGCAAATATTGGTAACGTATGCTACCTCGTACCCAAATTTAAACTGTTTCATCATACATGATGTCGTGCCATGCATATATACATGTTTCCCTAAACCCTGTCGGTTCTGAACCTAATAATGACATAATAAGAAGAAAAAAACATGGTATTCGGATTCTTTTTGACTTCTGTATCAAAATATATATACCAAGGTCAAAAACCCTAAAACCGCCACAACATTAAACCCTAAATTGTAAATCATACAAACCCTAAATCTAAAACGCACGAATCAACATCATAACCCATAAATAATTAACGCTAAATCATAAACCATAAACTTGAAGCCCTAAAATATAAAATTTCATTATCTTATAAGCCGTAAATTGCCTAACCTCATATTAACAGTAAAATGTAAACTCTAAACCTTGGACACAAATCCCCGAGCTGTAAACCTAAACTCTAAACCCATATCGTCAAAATTGTAATCCTAACATAATAAACATTGTGTAACGAACCCTAAAACCCCAAACCACATACAATTTTTTATAAATATTAATCCGAAAATGGCAATATATTATTTCTTTTTTTTGTGGCGCTTTTTCAAAAAACGCCGCTAATACCACCAGATCCAACTAAAACCGGCGTCGTTTTATCGTCCTATTGCAGACATATTTCCGGCGTTTTATCAGAAAACGCCAGTAAAGGAATATAGAGAAAGCAGAACGAAGCTGTTTTGCAAATTTATTTGTGGTGTTTTTAAAAGAAACGCCGCTAAAGCCTACCTATTGCGACGTTTTTAGTTGAAACGCCACTACTTATTTAATTTTAATAATATTTTATATGTCTATATTTATAACTATTTCTTTTTTTAGTGGATTTTCAAATTGGATAAATGTTATGACATTATTTTAAATTGATGCATTAATATGAAATTATTATTTTCATTTCAATTAAAATAGTAAAAAATTATGACACAGATCATACGTATTTATTTTTTTACAAATCTTAAAAAAAATTCATTTTATATATGTAAGTATATATGCATTATTTAACTACTATCGGCATTCCAATTTATAAATTATTGACACTATTCCAATAATGTCTTACAATTTTAATTTTATGCTCTAAGTTATACATAGAAAAATTTTAGTACCCTTGAGATGTCTAGAAATCAATACATTACTAATTATGCGTTGGTTTTACTTTGAATATTATAAATCCGAATTCAATATCCAATCGATCCCGAAATTTTTTGAATATTAAACCAAATTTTAAAACTGAAAAATATAAATTATAACTTTATAGTCGAAGAAAAAGGCAATTTGCATTTACTCAGGTTTGAAAGGGCGTTTCAACAGAAAGAATGATAAACGACATTGTATCCATTGATTTTAGCAACAATCACCTTAATTAATAAGTTTAATGCTGAAATATTGTCTCCTGCAGTTGAATTTTAGTGAAATTGAATTTCATGCGCCTGCTTCTTTTAAACTATGATCAAATAGGAGAATGGTAGTGATAGCGCATATATATTAAACTCGTATAAACCATAAGCCCCAAACGCTAAAAATTTGCATCGTAACCCTTAAATCATTAACGCTAAACCGTATACGATAAAACTTAAATATTAAACCGTAAAACCTAAAATTTTAATTGGCAATTTTCGTGGCGTTTTTGCATAAAACGCCACTAATACCAATACAGAAAACAAAAGTGGCGTCGTTTTAACGAACATTCCACCAAACAAGAAAAGCATCTTGCCGAAATATTTGCGGCGTTTACTACCAAGCGCCACTATAGCAATATAATGAAACAAAACGAAGCCGTTTTGATTATTTTTGTTCTGGCGTTTATGAAGGAAACGCCACAGATTAGGTACTTATAGCGGAATTCGTGGCATTTTTTACTGAGCGCCACTAAAGCAATAATAGGAAAAAATAAAACGGTACAGTTTTGCTGAAATTTTTACCTCAGATACCTCTACCGGTGTTTCCATCAAAACGCCGCTATATCCCGATATTTAGCGGCATTTTTTAATAAGCGCCACTGATGCTAACCCTCCTCAACACCAAACGGTGCATTTTAGTACCGATATTTGTGGCGCTTTTTGTAATACGCCGCTAATACTGTTCTTTAGCAGCGTTTTTCCGTAAACGCCACTAATTTTAATATACCTCAAAACCAAACGTTGCATTTTGGTTAAGGTATTTTGCGGCGCTTAAAAATAAACGCCACTAAAGATGTTCTTTTACGGCGTTTTTTTAAAAACGCCACTAAAGATGTTCTTTTACGACGTTTTTTAAGATATTTGCGGCGCTTCTAGTAATACGCCGCTAATACTGTTCTTTTGCGGCGTTTTATGGTAAACGCCACTAATCTAATATACCTCAAAACCAAACGCTGCGTTTTGGTTAAGGTATTTTGCAGCGCTTACAAATAAACGCCACTAATAGTGTTCTTTTACGACGTTTTTTTAAAAACACCACTAGTTCTTCGTGTTTTTGCGGCGTTTTAGGATTAGCGTCGCTAATGTTCGATTTTTAGCGGCGTTTGTTTAGCAAACGCCACAAAATATGCCGCTAAAAGCACATTTTGCTGTAGTGTGACATGTTTCATTGTTATTGCTGATAATTGGTGATTGATTGGATGTGATTTAAGCATGATTTGGATGTTGATTTACTAGTCATTTTTATTAACATTCACTGAGCTTTTTAAAGCTCACACCCTCACAATTCGTGAAGATAATTGTCGGGCTTGAGGAGCCAAGCAAGAGAGTTCCAAGAGATTTAGGCTTGGTAGAGACTTTATTACACGTTTTAGAAACTATAATCGGGCATTGTGGAACTCCCAGGAATTAGTTTAATTTTGGTTGTAATTGGACTTTGGACATTGAACATGTTATTTAGGATGGTTTTATAATAATTTTGAGGCATGTTTGAGTTTAATTATTAAATGATTTACGGTGTATTATTACTTGATAACATAGTGTGTGAGGCATGAAATTTATACTAACGATTGTTTAAATGAAGCTTCTATGGAGTGGTTTACTAGTGAATAAGGCATGCCACTTGATTGATTTATTCGGTGTTTGTTACGCATGAAATTGATTGCCTAATTTTATATAATTAAAGGTTAAGTGATGTCAATAAATTCAATTAAAGGTGTATGTATATGTAAGTTAATTAATCGTAGTTGAATCAGGTTTAATTGACCATTAAAATATGCAAAATCAGGTTTTAAAATGAGTTTTTCGCAAAAAATAGGTGTAGTGATTTTCACACAGGCATGTGTATTTCCACACGGGCGTGTGCGATTGGCCTAAAAGTTTTTCACATCTTGAGCATGGTCGTTTAATGAGACACGGTCTAGGGGACACGGCCGTGTGGGTTTTGGGGGTTTGAATATTTGTCTTTCTAAATTGGTAGTCTAATTTGTTTAAGTTACAATTTAGTCCTGAAAATTGATTAGTCTATTAGAGCCTTAGATGATAAGGAAACTTGGTAAAATTTTAGGATTAGTCTCGTAATGGGTAAAATTTGATAGAAATTCACTTAATTTATAATTCGAAATAGGTCCTGATTGTAACACCCCTTACCCGTATCCAACACCGGAATAGGGTACGAGGTATCACTAAAACACATACACTTGTAAGCGTATTTAACCGAGTTATAAAATTTCATCTAAATAAAAACTTTCAAAATAATTAACATGCTTCTATAACTTTTCACAATATATCCTCGAAATATTATAATCATAATAATTAGGGCCTACGAGACCTGTCACATACTCATGCAATTCAATGCTTCATTTCCATTTCATTCAATTCGCAATTTCTCATGCTCACAATTTAGATCATATCACTAGCAATTTCCATTTAATTCACGTACAATTCAATGTCACTAAGTTTAACACTAATACGTATTTACCATTTAACTCAACGTTTATCGATTATACCATTCACTAACACATTTATGAAAGTCTCAATTTTGCAATGAAGATATCACTTTAGCTTAAATAACAACATCATCCTGGTATAAATACACTACCACTTATCCAATTGCTTTAATTCTTTTGGGCCCATTTGTCACTTACCATCCTTAGTCAAATTAGGGAACGGTTACGGAAAATTGAGTACTTCATTTTCACTTTGCCATAGTATAACTATGGTCTTACGTATGATCACTTATCACTTGTCCCTGATCAGATAAGTGTAGCCACTTATCACTTTGTTTCTTGATCAGATAAGTGTAGCCACTTATCACTTTGTTTCTTGATCAGATAAGTGTAGCTAAAGCTATCACTTATCACTTTGTCTCTTGATCAGATAAGTGTAGCTAAAGCTATCACTTATCACTTTGTCTCTTGATTAGATAAGTATAGCCGAAGCTATCACTTATCACTTTTCACTTGTCACTTGATCAGATAAGTGTAACCGAAGCTATCACTTATCACTTTCCACTTGTCACTTGATCAGATAAGTGTAGCTGAAGCTATCACTTATCACTTTGTCACTTGATCAGATAAGTATAGCCGAAGCTATTACTTATCACTTTCCACTTGTCACTTGATCAGATAAGTGTAGCTGAAGCTATCACTTATCACTTTGTTACTTGATCAGAAGTACTCAAATCCGGCGTTCCGCTCAATTTGATCATTTATTCATATATCAGGCTTACCAACATGTGTTAATTCATAAACCATTCATGATATTATTTCATGCCAAATCATATACTGAATATACCATACACACATACTATGAAACCTTATTTTCACACATGAGCTTAAACATGACCAATAATGCACAAATATAAGCATCATTCATATTTCATCGTTTATCAGTTATAATCAAACATATGACCATTTATACACGAATCATTCATATATTTCCCAATTTTCCTCCTCCTCCTCTCCATTCCACATCCTTAATGTGTATAACACACTTAAACAACATTAACCACAATTTCAATATTCACTAACATGTATATTCAAAACTGTTTATCCGAGTCAGAGTCACTAAATTATTTTTATCTGGAGCTACAGAGCTCCAAATTAAGATCCGTTAATTTTTCCTGAAACTAGACTCACATATCTTAATATCATAAAATTTTCAGAATTTTTGGTTCAGCCAAATGGTACAGATTATTCTTTAAAGTTTCCCCTGTTTCGCTGTCTGACAGTTCCGACCACTCTTCACTAAAAATTAATTATCTCAATGTAAAGAATTTGGATGATGTTTTCGTTTGTTTCTTATAAAAATAGACTCATTAAGGATTCTAACCATATAAATTATAACTCATAATAATTTTTGTACGATTTTTAATGATTTTCCAAAGTCAGAATAGGGGAACCCGAATTCATTCTGACCTTGTCTCACAAAATCTATTATATCTCATGATTTACAATTCCATTGCTCACACCATTTCTTTTATAAGAAACTAGACTCAATAAGATTTAGTTTCATATTTTATTCATTCTCTAATTCAATCTCTACAATTTTTGGTGATTTTTCAAAGTTACACTACTGCTGCTGTCCAAAACTGCTTTAGTGCAAAATGTTGATTTCCATTTTGCCCCAAATTTTACAGTTTATACAATTCGGTCCTTTCTCAATTAACCCCTCAATTAATCTAATTTTCTCAATTAATACTTTACCTAGACATTATAAGTTGTTACTCAACTATTGAAATCCAGAATTTCCACATATAACTCTATCTTCAAACTCTTTTACTATTAGGTCCCAAACATTCACTTTCTATTCAATTCTTTCAATAAAATCAGCATATGAACAATTTAAAGCTCTAATTTCATGATAAATCATCATATAATTCCAGCACATATTCATATCAACTTTCAACTTCTTTCATAAAATCAAAAACTAATGAATTTAACAAGTGGGTCTAGTTGTAAAAGTCATAAAAATACAAAAATTTCAAGAAATAGTCAAGAATTGAACTTACTTGTAGTAAAAATATGAAGAAACAGCTTGAAGAAGCCATTCCATGGTGTTTTTGCTGATGAGAATTCAGAAAAATAAAGAGAAATCTAGATAATTCCACTTGGGTCCTAACTTTATTAAGCAAATTTTGCAATTTTCCAATTTTGCCCTTAATTCTCCTTACTTTCTTGCTGATTTCATGCCTCTGCCGTCCAGCCCAAATAGACCTTGGGTCTATTTGCCTTTTAAGCCCTCTTTCTTTTATCATTTAAGCTATTTAATCATTTCCCAAAATTTGCATTTGTTATAGTTTAGTCCTTTTTGTTCAATTAATTATCGGAACTTTAAAATTTCTTACCGAAACTTTAATACTAACTTTTTAACACTCCATAAATATTTATAAAAATATTTATGACTCAGTTTAAAATCCCCGAGGTCTTGATACCTCATTTCGATTCTAATTATTTTAATATTTATTTCTAGTGTACTATTCACTATTTTAAAAATTTTCCTAACTTCACATTTAACTTATACTTACTAAATTAATAATATTTTCTACCCATTTGTCGAATTTAGTGATCTCGAATCACCGTTCCGACGCCTCTGAAAATTTAGGCCATTACATTTTTTTTTCTCGTCAGATTTGTGGTCCCGAAACCACTGTTCCAACTAGGCCTAAAATCGGGCTATTACACTGATAGTTTGTATTTGTTACAATTTAGTCTCTAATAATAAAACTTGAGTTAGACATAGCAAACGAACTCAAATTAACTTGAAATTTTTAGACTTGCATAATTTGACTAAATGAAGGCCGGTAAACACTTAGATTTGAAATCTGGTTAGTTTTACCATAGGTGGTAAAATGACAAAAATACCCTTAGGTTAAATTACCTAGGAAAAGTTTAAAATTGGTTCATAATTTACTTCCGCATTAATAAATAACTAATAATTAGATAAGATTTTGGTGTAATAAGGTCGGGATTTGTCTTAGGTGGTCATTAGCCGGAGAGTCACTTAGGTGGTTAATGTAATGCTTTAAATTCGGGTTGGTCCGTCTCGGTTGGGTTTGGGGTGTCACACATACGCAATTTAAGATCTCGACATCCTTGCGATCTAGAAAAGCCCAACTCGAATTAACAGCCTCAACCGCATGGGTCGTTTAAATCCGATCACTATCTCTCTTAACGGAATCCAATTGGCCTTTTCCCACCTGGACACGCCAATTTTTTTGTGGAACTCGATTGCAAAAGACAACCGTATCATTTTTCAAACTATATGCCAAATTCTCCAACCCAACGTGCACCTTTTGTGTTGAAATAGAATTAACTTTAAGGAACGATTATGGCTATCCCATATTCTGGAGAGATAATGAATATCGTGTCATAAGGTTTTAGCGCAAGTTCATATGTCACGATTCTCGATCAAAATAATGACAGACCTAAAGTTAAATAGAGATTAGTTTAGCATGAAATTAATCATACTTGATTGGGGTATAATAGTGGAAAGACAATTGTACCAAAATATAAAAAAGGGAAGAAATGGCAGAATGCTTGATGCAAGAATATGCAAATTGCGTTCTAAATTCAAGTGTTAATTCAAGTAACAATTACAAGCCTTTATATACACCACTCAAAGAGTTAGTTTGTCATGATTTACTCATAATATCATGCTCAACATCCAACCATAAAATCAAAACCTTTTCTAAATAGGATTTTGCTAAAGTAAAAAATATGATATTATTTTATCAGCCTAAAAATAATCTTGTAATTTTTCATTCAACCCCTTGTCTTATCTTTTGTTCCAATTTAGCCCGATTTTGCTTGTTTTTAAACTTCGGCATTCAATTTGTGTCACTGATAAAATTTAAGCAAGAAATCACAAGCTTAGTAGCATTCTATTAAAAAATTGACCAAAAATAGGAACATTAAACACACAAAATTACTTTGTTATCATTAAATAACATGAAAACCACTATTAGTTGCTTTCCAACATTACAATAAATCATAAGTAGAAGACATTATATGATTCACATCTATACCTTGCAGCTTCCAAATATGTAAGTTTCTACTAAATCACAAATACCACAAAATAATCAGGCCTTCCTTCATCAGTCTCATTGATATCGCTCTTAAAAAATAAATAATAAACTAATAATAAGAAGAGTAGCCGTGAAAAATACATGTTGCTCTCCAAACCTCTCGAGCTTTTGGACACAACAGAACCACATTGTCTAAATCTTCAAAACCACCATATTAGTAGCACAAGGGAGATAACAAATTCCCTTATCAGTCAATTAGGACTTAGTGGGAACAAAGTGGCGAAGGAAACACCAAATAAAATCTAATACTTTGGGAGGGTAGATCTTAAGATTCCAAATATTATGCCATGGACCATCGGCAAAGAACTTTGTGTACAAGGTAAGCACGACTTATGACTTAACACTATACCGATCATTAGTGCTATGATGCCATATAAGCAGACCCTTTTGAGAGTAAAAGTTTATTGGTATCTATAGTATCTCTCAACATCACTTGGAGAAATAATATCTTCTACAAAGTTCTTATCCCATGAATGTTCATCTGTGTTAAACAACTCAACAACTTTCATATTCTCTAGCCTCGACAAAGGGAACGAATCAACATAAAAATTATTATCATCAATAAGCCATGGGTCTTTAAAGACTTCAATATTTCGACCATCACCTACTTGCCATCGGGTCCCTCTACCAAGTAGTTACTTTTTTGCATGAAGGCTTCGCCACACAAATGAAAGGCTATGCCCTCCATCGACCCTAGAAAGTTATCATCTAGATAATATTTAGCCTTGAAGTAACAACTACTAAAATTATCTAAATGGGAAATAAGTCGAGCTTCTTGTTTACCCAAGATCACCAAATTAAAGCAATAAAGGTCCCCAAACGCCATAACTCTAAACTTCTTAGGCACACATAACTTATCCCAAGCTGCCTATCGAATGCCTTTTAGATTGTTACCACTAGAACCCCACCAGAAAGAGTTCATCATCATCTGTAGCTCATTACACATTCTCAAAGGTAACAAAAACACTCGTACAATAAACATGAATTGACGGAACTACAATTTTGAGAACTACCTCTTTACCTTGTTGTGATCGTTACTTATTTTTCTAACGGAGAGCTCTCTTGCTTAAGTGTTATTTTATAAAAGAAAAGACTTGCCTTTTGTTGTGCCCAATCAAAGATGGAAGACTAAGATATCGCCCATGGTAAATTAGATTGTACACTCCCAAAGCCGACATAATAGAATTTTGAACTGAAAGCTTAGTGTTAGAGCTAAACATAATGCCTGACTTATGAATATTGATGATCTGTCTCGACACCATTTCATAAGAATTCAAAATATCCTTTACAATAACACATTCGAAATCCGTAACCTGAAAGAAAAGGAAATCATCATTTGAAAAGAGTAGAAGAGAAATACGAAGTGTATTTTTAGTTTTAATAAAATATGATTTAATAGTTAAAATTCAATAATAAAATAAAAATAGAAAATAGATTTTTTTTCTATAGATAATTGAGTATAGATATAAATTATATAAATAAAAAAGTGAAAAAAAAGTTAAAAAAGGGAATAATATATGCAATTCAAAATAAAAAAAAAGAATTTAAATGCGGATATAGAGTCAGCTTAAAAAGAAAAAAAATAAAAACAAATATCTAAAGCAACCCGATTGAGACGCTCCAAGCGGAGAAGAATTCACCGTCGTGGAAGCTATTATATTCTTTATTTTTTCTCTAAAAAATCGTATACATTTTTTTCCTTTTATTTTAAGGATAAATTACACTTAAGATCACTAAACTATTAATAATTTTACATTTTGATCATTTAACTTCAAAAATTACAAAATAGTCACTGAATTATTTAAAAATTTTCATTTAAGTCATTAAACTATTTAAAATTTTTTATTTAAATTGCATTTTTATTTTTTTAAAGTTTAACATTAAGCTTTGAGCGATTATTTGATGATTGGTATGGTAAATCAATACCCATTGACGAGTATAACAATATACCTTAAATCTAAATCGATCTGACGGTCAATGTCAGAGACTAGAAAAAAAAACTATTTGGATTCTGGATCACAAATTTGTAATATTCAAAGCTATTTCATGAAAAAAAACTAAATTGTAGAAGAGAAGGGGAAAAAGAGCTTTCGATTGACATAGACGATGCAAACAGAAAAACGCTATACAATAGCGATTTTAACAATCTGGTGACTTAAATAAAAACTTCAAATAGTTTAATGACTATTTTATTACTTTTTAAATTTAAGTACTCAAAATATAAATTTACTAATAATTTAGTGACTTTTGTGTTGTTTACCCTTATTTTAATCCTAATATTTCTTTACGAAAAGTCATTGCAAATGCATATTATAATATGTATAAATAAAAAAAAAATCTAAAAAGCCTCCTCTCTATTCCTTCTTCATTTGAGGGTTTCAGGTTTCTTTGCCTTTAACCTCCACCCCACTACCTCACAAATTCACCCCCAATTTATCATCCAAACTAAGATTAAGGCCTCATTTTCCTGATTGTTGATTATAGCTTTTCACTTTTATTTTAATTGTGAATTGCTTCTAATTTTATTTCTAGGGTTTTCGATCAGGTGTCGTTGAGATGCAACGAACAATTGGATCAGGAATCGTCTGATCTTTGTCGCGGTGGCTGTCTGATTACCAGGGGCGGTGGTCCCCTTTGTATGGAAACTCGCAGCCGGAAGCGGGCGGAGGCCTCCTCAGCTGCCCCTTCATCTTCCCCCTCTGGTCCTACCACTCGTTCTCACAAACGCGCTCGTCTCTCTTCTTCCTCATCCCCAGCCGCTGCAACTACCACAACGCCTCGCTCTCGCACTTCCCGCGCTGCCGCTGCTTTAATGGACTCCACCACAACCGAATCTTCCTCTGGTTCCCGCCGCGATCGCCGTCCCAGCAAAGCTAATCAGACCACGACAAGTGACAGTCCAAATCTCGCCTCCGATAGGGGCAAAGAAAAGGAACGTGATCCAAGTGCTTGCGATAGAGATAGAGATAGAGATAGGGATAGAGATAGGGATAGGGATAATAGAGACAACAATTCTAACAACCCTGAGAGAAATTTAGGGTTAATTATGGATACCTCTGGAGGTGATGACGATGATAATGATAGCGAAGGCGGTGTAGGGATTTTGCACCAGAATCTGACGTCAGCAAGCAGCGCGTTACAAGGCTTGTTGAGGAAGCTTGGTGCCGGGCTTGATGATTTGCTGCCGTCATCGGCTATGGGTTCTGCATCTTCTTCCCATCAGAGCGGGAGGTTGAAGAAGATTCTGTCTGGGTTGCGTGCTGATGGAGAGGAAGGGAAGCAAGTGGAGGCGTTGACGCAGCTCTGCGAGATGCTTTCAATTGGGACTGAGGAGTCCTTGAGCACGTTTTCTGTGGATTCATTTGTTCCCGTGCTCGTTGGATTGCTTAATCATGAGAGTAATCCTGATATTATGCTTCTTGCAGCAAGGGCGCTGACCCATTTGTGTGATGTTTTGCCTTCTTCATGTGCTGCTGTGGTGCATTATGGTGCTGTTTCGTGTTTTTGTGCCAGGTTGCTCACTATAGAGTATATGGACTTGGCTGAACAGGTTGGTTTTTATTTGGTTACTTTCAAAATAATTTATTATTAGAGTATCGCTCGCTAGTTCTTGTATTTCATTATAAACTAGAGTGTGACAATCTCATTCTACTAGAAATTGGGTCCAGTTGCCATAGATGGAGATAAATTTGAGATGTTTGAGCATTTATCTGAAAGCTGTGTCCTATTTGCTTGTTTCTAAGTAACCATTCAAAAAAAATTCAGTTTTCTGGTTTTCTAATAATGAAGAATTTACTGCATTGTTCATAGCTGTAGACTTGAATTAGAAAGTTGAAGATTGTAGATTTGATCTAGTCGGCATTCTTATCTTTCTGTTTGAAATGCTGGAAACAGTCTCTCCAAGCTTTGAAGAAGATATCTCAGGAACACCCAACTGCCTGTTTGCGAGCTGGTGCTCTCATGGCAGTTCTTTCTTACTTGGATTTCTTCTCCACTGGGGTTCAGGTACTTAATATGGGAAAATTTTTGACTGTTAATAATTTATAAGAAGATTTCTCGCAATTTAGAATCGTATGAAGGTGTTTCTTCTGTTTAATCCCATGTTCTAGCGAGTGGCACTATCTACTGCTGCAAATATGTGCAAGAAACTCCCTTCAGATGCATCCGATTATGTCATGGAAGCTGTACCTCTATTAACAAATCTGTTGCAGTATCATGATTCAAAGGTAACTGTAACATACATTTTTGACTATTCTTTTGTTGTAAATTGTGTCTCTTCTTGATTTCCTATGCTTTGTTATGTTTATAGGTGCTGGAGCATGCTTCTGTTTGTTTGACTCGCATTGCCGATGCCTTTGCATCATCCCCGGATAAATTAGATGAGCTATGCAATCATGGACTGGTTACTCAAGCTGCATCTCTCATTTCTACAAGTAACTCTGGAGGTGGGCAGGCATCATTAAGCACACCGACATATACGGTGAATCCATGTTGCTCTTTTACTTATCTATATGCCAATGCATTTTAATGTGCAACATCTTGACAATTGAGTTTTTGAATTCAGGGCTTAATTCGACTGCTTTCAACATGTGCAAGTGGGTCTCCTTTAGGAGCTAAAACTTTACTTCTGCTTGGGATAAGTGGCATACTTAAAGATATACTATCAGGTTCTGGCATTTCTGCCAACTCATCGGTTCCGCCGGCATTAAGCAGACCAGCAGAGCAGGTAACAGTTTTAATTAAAGCTGAAAACGTTTTAGTTGTCATTGCAAGTTATTTACCAATACCTGTGAATATGTGATGTGTGTAACATGCGAATCGCCATATTAAAATAAGCAGTGGTAGAGGAACGGTATAATCCTTAGACACAAAATTCCAACTCTTAGTTTTTGAATCTGTTCATGTAAACCTTGCATGTAAGTGGTTTTTTTTTATTGTGGTTTAAGGTTACTCATTTGGACTGTTTTTAATTCAAGCTGAATTGCTGGTAGCTGTTATTTCCTGTTGTTTGTATATACCTATGTACATATGATGTGTATAATTTTCCTATGTTAAATTAATACCAGCAGTGCTGGGGAAATTGTTATAACCATTAAGACGTATGGTATCAAGTCACAGTTTTAGAGTATGTTCATATAGATATCCGTGCTTTATTTTATTCATTTTGTTTGTATAAGTTACTTGTTTTGAATATATTGTTTATTTCTTGCACTTTATATTATTTACATGGACATAGTAAATTAGCAATAGCTTATGCATATTACCCCTATCTGTTTGGTGGTCCTATAATTTTTATCTTCTTGTGTAGATTTTTGAAATTGTCAATCTGGCAAATGAACTTCTTCCTCCGTTGCCACAAGGAACAATTTCCCTCCCTGCCAGCTCTAATATGTTTGTCAAAGGATCTATTTTGATGAAGTCTCCTGCTACCAGCTCTGACAAGCAAGAAAATTCTGATGAAAATGCTCCCAAAGTTTCAGCCCGAGAGAAATTGTTGAATGATCAACCTGAACTTCTTCAGCAGTTTGGAGTTGATCTGCTTCCTGTTCTCATACAGGTAAGTTTTCATTGTGGAGGGCAGTTCCTTGATTATCTGTTGATTTGTTGGTACATATATTCTCGTCTTTACCATGATTTTCTCTTGGTTGGTATTTATGGTCCTATCATTTTATCTATCAGATCTATGGTTCCAGCGTCAATGGCCCAGTTCGCCATAAATGTCTCTCGGTTATTGGAAAACTAATGTACTTCAGCAGTGCAGAGATGATTCAGAATTTGTTGAGTGTGACAAACATATCAAGGTGTCCACCTTAAGTAAAAGATAGCAATTTACATATTCTTGCAATGTTTGGTTATGGGAACTTACTGTTTGTTTGATTTTGTAGCTTCTTGGCTGGTGTTTTAGCATGGAAAGATCCACATGTCTTGGTTCCTTCCCTCCAAATTGCTGAGATCCTCATGGAAAAGCTTCCTGGAACCTTCTCCAAAATGTTTGTCAGAGAGGGTGTTGTTCATGCTGTAGATCAGCTTGTATTAATTGGTAACCAAAATGCCACTGCTGCCCAAGCATCTCCTCTTGAGAAGGATAATGATTCTGTATCTGGAACGTCATCACGTTCCAGGCGTTACAGACGACGCAGTGGAAACTCTAATCCTGAAGGAGGTTCTGTGGAGGAGTCCAAAAATCAGGCCTCTTTAAATATTGGCTCACCTGCTAATACCGTTGAAATTCCTACAGCCAATTCCAATATTCGTGCTGCAGTAAGTGCATGTGCTAAAGCATTTAAAGATAAGTATTTCCCCTCTGATCCTGGGGCTGTTGAAGTTGGAGTAACAGATGATCTTATACACTTAAAAAGTCTCTGCATGAAATTAAATGCTGGTGTTGATGATCAAAAGACTAAGGCAAAAGGAAAATCTAAAGCTTCAGGGTCTCGGTTGGTTGATTTTTCTTCTAGCAAAGAAGAGTACTTGATTGATGTGATTTCTGAGATGCTAGCAGAACTAAGCAAGGGGGATGGTGTATCCACATTTGAGTTTATTGGTAGTGGTGTTGTTGTGGCCTTGTTAAGCTATTTTTCTTGTGGGTACTTCTCGCAGGAGAGAGTTTCTGATGTAAACCTGCCCAAGCTTCGTCACCTAGCCCTTAAACGATTAAAATCATTTATAAGTGTGGCACTTCCTTCAAGTGTTGATGAAGGAAGTATTGCTCCTATGACTGTCCTGGTTCAGAAGCTTCAAAATGCTTTATCATCTGTAGAGCGTTTCCCTGTAGTTCTTAGCCATTCATCTAGGTCTTCTGGTGGGAGTGCACGCCTCTCTTCTGGATTAAGTGCATTGTCTCAGCCTTTTAAGTTGCGGCTTTGTCGAGCCCAAGGAGAGAAGTCTCTACGTGACTATTCTTCAAATATTGTGATGATTGATCCATTAGCAAGTCTAGCAGCTGTTGAAGAATTTCTTTGGCCACGAGTTCAACGTAGTGACAATGCTCAAAAACCGTGTGTGTCTGTAGGAAATTCTGACTCTGGGAACACGCCCAGTGGGGCTGTTGCTTCTTCTCCATCTACCTCAACTCCTGCTTCGACCGCTCGTCGTCATTCTTCAAGGTCCAGATCATCTGTTAATATTGGAGATGTTGCCAGAAAGGAATCATCACAGGAGAAAAGCACAAGTTCGTCAAAGGGAAAAGGTAAGGCTGTTTTGAAGCCTGCTCAAGAGGAGTCAAGAGGGCCTCAAACAAGAAATGCTGCTCGTAGAAGAGCTGTTCTGGATAAAGATACCCCAATGAGACCTGAAAATGGCGACTCTACGTCTGAGGTATGTGTTTTGATTATTAGATATGAAGTCTGGTGTGTTTTGAGTTATTGTATCGTAAAGTCTTCCATGCTGAAGTTAGTTTAAATTCATAATCATTTGTTAACAACCTTATTTTTATTTTGTACTTGTCTCTTGTTTGCATGTAAATGAGCATTCTTTTTTCCCCTCTATTTCCTGTTTGATGATGATCTGCCCCTTTTTGGTAGGATGAAGAATTGGATTTGTCTCCTGTGGAGATCGATGATGCTTTGGTGATTGAAGATGATGATATTTCTGATGATGAAGATGATGATCATGAAGACGTAAGTTATATTGTGCCTGTAGAAATGGGCAGCACTTTCATGTTTATCATAATTTATAAACTTCATTTGATCTTTACTATTGCTTGATAGAACCATTGTTTTCTTTACAGGTGCTCAGAGATGATTCTCTTCCTGTTTGCATGCCAGATAAAGTACACGATGTTAAATTGGGCGATTCAGCTGAAGATGGCACAACCATGCCAGCAGCAAGTGATAACCAAATTAATGCTGCTTCTGGATCAAGCAGCAGAGCTGCTGCTGTTAGTGGTTCAGACTCTGCTGATTTTAGGAGTAGTTATGGCTCAAGGGGTGCAATGTCGTTTGCTGCTGCTGCCATGGCTGGGTTTGGATCTGCCAATGGTAGAGGTATTAGAGGAGGTAGAGATCGGCAAGGACGTCCTCAGTTTGGCAATTCTAATGAGCCTCCAAAATTGATTTTTACTGTTGGTAGTAAGCAGCTCAACCGGCAGTTGACCATCTATCAGGCCATTCAAAGACAGCTTGTGTTGGATGAGGACGATGATGAGAGATATGGTGGTAGTGATTTCACATCTACTGACGGAAGAGGAATGTGGAGTGGTATCTACACAATAACTTATCAGAGGGCAGACACCCAAGCTGACCGAACATCAGTAGGGGGTTCAGGTTCTGCCCCAGCATCTAAATCCACTAAATCGTGTTCTCCCAGTTCCAACTCTGATTCCCAAACTCATAGAATGTCACTATTAGATAGCATCTTGCAAGGGGAGCTTCCTTGTGATCTAGAAAGATCTAATCCTACTTACACTATCTTGACACTGTTGTATGTATTAGAGGGGTTGAATCAGCTGGCAACTCGTTTGAGAGCTCAGATAGTTTCTGACGGTTTTGCTGAAGGAAAAATTTTAAATCTGGATGAGTTGAGTACCCCTGGTTCTAGAGTTCCTTATGAGGAATTTATTAATGGTAAACTCACTCCAAAACTGGCTCGGCAAATACAGGATGCCCTTGCTCTCTGCAGTGGAAGTCTCCCTTCCTGGTGTTACCAGTTGACAAAGGCATGCCCCTTTTTATTTCCTTTCGAGACACGAAGGCAGTACTTCTATTCAACTGCCTTTGGGTTGTCTCGTGCGTTATATCGTCTGCAGCAGCAGCAGGGTGCTGATGGCCATGGATCAACTAATGAGAGGGAGGTGAGGGTTGGGAGATTACACCGTCAAAAAGTTCGTGTCTCCCGGAACCGCATTTTTGATTCTGCTGCGAAGGTAATGGAAATGTATTCTAGCCAAAAAGCTGTGCTTGAAGTTGAATATTTTGGAGAAGTTGGCACTGGATTGGGTCCAACGTTGGAGTTCTATACACTATTAAGTCATGATTTGCAAAAGGTTGGACTTGGAATGTGGAGGTCTAATTCTACATGGGATAAGTCAATAATGGAAATTGATGGAGATGAAGAGAAAAATGAGAAAACTGCTGGTAGTGTTGGGGGAGATATAGTCCAAGCTCCTTTGGGGTTGTTCCCTCGACCTTGGCCACCAAATGCTGATGCTTCTGAAGCCAGCCAGTTTTTTAAAGTCATCGAATATTTCCGGCTACTTGGACGTGTGATGGCGAAAGCTCTTCAAGATGGGCGACTTTTAGACCTGCCACTATCAACACCATTTTACAAACTTGTGCTTGGTCAAGTAAGCTGTTTGCAGTTTTTTGACTTGCAGAACTATTTGAATATTCTTTTAGCTTAGATTGCTTATTTGTATACCTATTACATTTCTACTATTGCGACGACTATCTGTTAACTTTTGGGCTGAAGATGCATTTTATAAAACATTGCAGGAGCTTGATTTGTATGATATTCTGTCTTTTGATGGTGAGTTTGGGAAAATTTTGCAAGAACTGCATTTCCTTGTTTGTCGAAAGCAATATTTGGAATCGACTGGTGGTGAAAGTAGTGCTGCTGTTGATGAATTGTGCTTCCGTGGTACCCCGATAGAAGATCTCTGTTTGGATTTTACGCTTCCAGGCTATCCAGAATACATACTGAAACCAGGGGATGGCACTGTATATATTCAACTTTTCATTCTATTCCCTCTATTTTATTTTGTTGTCAGTAGACTATTCTAACTGCTAACATCCTATTAAATGCATCAGGTGGATATCAATAACTTAGAGGAATACATATCCTTTGTCGTTGATGCAACTGTCAAGGCTGGAATTATTCGGCAAATGGAGGCATTTCGAGCTGGATTTAATCAGGTCCAGTTGCTTTCTTTGGTCTGAGTTTTATTGACTAGTCATAAATCATGTTCAACCTGGGTTTCCTTGTTAATTATTCGCATGTAAGGAGCTGTTTTTGAGATTCATCGTAATGTTAATATATCCATTATTATAACAAGCAGGTTTTTGATGTTGCATCATTACAAATATTTACACCCCAAGAGTTGGACTATTTGCTATGTGGTCGCAGAGAGTTGTGGGAGGTAATTTGACACCTACTGAGATAATATTGCTAACTTCTTTGATTAGAACTATTTTTTTTTACTTGGATCTTTATATATAACTTAAAATAATGCAGGCTGAGACACTTGCTGATCATATAAAATTCGATCATGGATATACTGCAAAGAGCCCTGCAATTGTTAATGTATGTTTGTTTCATAACCCTATTATTCAAATAATTGGGATCTTTGTTCTTTCCATAATGATGTTTGGTTTTGTAATTTTGCAGTTACTTGAAATTATGGGAGAATTTACACCAGAGCAACAGCGGGCCTTCTGCCAATTTGTTACTGGTGCGCCTAGACTTCCACCTGGTGGTCTGGCAATGCTGAATCCAAAGCTTACAATCGTTAGAAAGGTAATGGGAGCTGGATTGAGAAAGTTGATATCAATGTTTCTTTTCTTTTACGTTGTTAATTGTTCTATCTGCTCATCATTGAATTTTTTTAAGATGAAAGTCTGATTGAAATGAGATTTACATATGTATTTATTTATGTTAGTTTTTAAGTAGTCTCTTTACGTGAAACTGGATTCAATATTTTTAAGGTTGCACCTTAAGAGAGTTATGTACTATGAATACTATGTTATCTGGAATTTTCATTTTGGCTATAGTACCCATGGACACCTGTGCTTGACGCATCGGAATATGGATAGTATTATACTATATATATAAAAGAACTTCAAAAACTGAGTCACACCTTTAGACACATTGGTACATCCTCCGAGTTTGGGGTAACATAGATCATCATCAGTATTATTATTAGCTTAACAGTAAATTTTTCATTCAGCTGTATATAAAGCTGAGTTCTTGTCTGGCATGTATTGACGGTTTGTCTGAAATCTGATTGCAGCATTCGTCGTCTGCAATTGCTGCTACTTCCAATGGAAGTGGACCCTCAGAATCAGCAGATGATGACTTGCCCAGTGTCATGACTTGTGCTAATTACTTGAAGCTTCCTCCATATTCTTCCAAGGTATTATTAATCAGTGCAGATTGATTTTTGTATGATTATCCCTGGTAACATTTTTATATGATCTTATTTCCAAGCGGTGGTGTGTGAACAGGAAATTATGTATAAGAAATTGCTATATGCAATCTACGAAGGGCAAGGATCTTTTGATTTATCATGAGTGAGTGTTCGCAACCAAAACATACAATTGTGTAGTATAGTTCTGAACAACACAATGTGGGGTCAACTTATCTCACCTGCTGCGATCATTTTTGATATTTCCAAGTGGCGTATTAATTTTGCTCAAATAATGGTTTCTCTCTTCACTGATGTTTCCATACAATTAGTGGCATTGGCAAAGCTCCGTTTCTACTTTAATGGTGGATCATCCAAAATTTGCGTCCATAGGCCCCCCAAATTCTGGGTAATTGAATTACTTTAAATTTTTTTTTTATATATAAATGTTTTCCAGATGGGTGCGTAATTAATGTTTTTTTATCAGATGACTTATAAGAAGAAGCAGAAAAGAAAATGGAAGGCGGATTTTGTGGAGAATTGGTTCAGGCAGGCAGCTGCTTAAACTTTTGTATATAAATAGGAAGTTTATGTGTATGTTTTCTTTTTTCTTTTGGTTTGACAATTTATTGGCTGGTAAGATATAATATATTTACATATATATCGTTACATGGGCGTAAGATATAATATATTTACATATATATCGTTACATGGGCGTAAATTGTTGAAGTAAATAAATGATGAAAATTTATTTTTATTTTTAAATTGGCATGGGTGGGGGGAGGAAATCGAAAGAAATGTCTAGAAGGTACTTGTTTTTTAAAGGTTTAACACTAACTTTTATATGGAGATTCAATTCCTATTAAATAGATGGGGTGATTTGATCTTTGTATTATTTTGAAGTGAAAAAAAGAGTCAAATATGGTGTTAAACATTCACATTTTATTCGGGGGGAAAGAAATCTAATATTCAAATAATTATTAAAAAATTTGAAAGATTATTTCAGATATTTCGTAAAATTCTTTTATAGCAACTTTTTGTAATTTGCTGCAATTTTTTGGAAAAATTTTCGTAGTTTTTTAAAGATTTTTTTAATAAATTTAAAAGTTCTTAATTATTTAATCATTTGAATATTATATAATTTGCTGATGTTAGTGTTTCAACAAGGAGGTGGTGGTGATGACGTCGTTCACTTGTGAAGGGTCGTAGGGGAGAAGGTTAACTAAGCGGTTTAAGTTACAAGAGGAGAGAGATCCTTCACAAATTTTGTGTTGGGGGTATATATAAGGTATTTTTCCCTTATTTAATAGTGTCATGTTATCGACAATATAGATGGTGTCGTCAATCATAGTACTCTGTGATCTTTGTTTGACATTCCTTTGATGAGATGTTATGAGGTTATGTTCAGTGGTTTTTATGGACAATTCATGGTTGGTGGTCAGGAGCCCGGTGGTTGAAAGCGGGTGGCCTATTAGAGGGCAAAAGCAAGTGGTCTGAGGTATTCAGGTAACTGGTTCATGACCAGTAAAATGATTTAAGATGGAAGGTTGTTCACGAGTGCTTTTTAAGTTGCTTCTTGTGTTGCCACATGTCGAAGTTGGGGTGAAAGTCTAAGTCAATAAAAAAGCACAAGTGTCATACCTAAGGAATAGTAGTAGGCATTTGAAGATTCACTTGGGTTGAGCTACTTCCGGGTTTGTGATATGGTGTGAGATTGATCATTCAGAATGGATGTTGGGGCAAAACACTGAGGCTTTGGGCTGCCCTTCACTCGTCACTATGGAAACTTCAACAGCACTTGGTAAAGGAGTAGTATGCTCCCAGATGCATAATTCTTCAGGCTTTGGTTGGCCTCGCCCTTCAGTACTGCAATATTTTGGATGGTTTGCTGGACTGTTTCCTCAATCTTTTCCTGCTAGTGGTGCCTGTGGCACTAGCATAAACATCGAAGAGACTAGAATCCATTTGTCCCCTTGTAGGGGTTGAAGTAGTTGCGCAAAGGAATAACATAATCATATTCAGCAAAAATCAAACAATGCTAACACTAAAAAGATTTATAAAGGATAAAAGGAAGGATAGAAGGAAGATTTAGGGGCTCGATCATAGTGCCCCTCATCCAACCCTCTATCTTTAACCACTCCTTCTATCATTGAAAGTAGGCGTGGATAGCCTCCATATCCATAACGACGCTTAGCAGAAGGACATTTTTATAGGGGGCTTCTTCCTCCCCATCCCTTTCATCTGAAGAAATATCAGTCGCGACATGAGCCATGGAAGATGTTTCCTCATCTGGAGCCTGGGCTCGGCTACGAGAAGCAGTAGATTGACTGGATCTTCCACTGGCAACAGTTGTGTTGCCCCCACAACGACGTATGGTTCCCTATCATTTGGAGGGATGACGGGTAAGGAATGGTGCATAACCTCTGGGATCATCGACTTATGTTTTGAACACTTTGCAAATGTTACAATATAATCTCACAGTTCCTCCATTAGTCCGCGGAGAATTAGAGCCATCATTTCCTCTGCGTTAAAGGGTCATGATTGGTCATGAGATTTTCATGACTCGTCGTTCATGAAGCCCCGTCCGAAATCGCATTCTAGTACCCATTCTCGTCATTGTCGAACATACAATACTTGAAGACCTTTTGGAGGGTGATGTTTTAGGGGACAACGAGGATATCCTTTTTATTTATCATTATGAATTGCTCCTCGAAACCCTTTCGTAACCCTTCAACGGGGACTTGTAGTTGCACGAGTTCGTAAGAGGTAGGCTCCATTTGATGGGTAATTCGGACTCATTGTCGAACTCGAGTTCCATCAGAATGTATTTGTGACGGTTTAAACTCATATTATTGATCCCCCCGTACAAAATTTCCTCTATCTGGGGTATGCCTTGGCGTCAGGAGAAATACATCAACCTCGGCTCGTTAGCAGCTGTTCACCCCACCAAATGGAACATGTTTTGGAATACCCTTAGCATGGACCACATTCCCCACTTGCGGCAAAGAATGATGAACCCAATGATGATCCACCAAGAAGCCCCAACTAACTGCCCAGAAGAAACTTTATAGCAAGAGAGAACTTCAATGATGAACGAGTGGGAGGCAAGTGAAACCCAACTTCTAGCACATAAAGTGATAGGTAAAACCCTGGCCTCCCTCCGCTATACTTAGGCCCATAGATTTCACTAAAGAAATAGGACCCCTTCGAGAGGTTAAAATCATAACGATGATGCTTTTTCAACAACCACCTACAACGGAGCAACCTTCTGGCCTATATTTTAGTAGTGGAGCACTGGAAGGACCCCTACCACTAATTCCTTCACCTCCATTGGTGACTTTCTCTACCTTTTCCCTATTATCTCTGAAGTTTTGGCCTCCCTTCCACGGTTGTTTTCGGTCATGATTAACAAGAAAATACGAAATAGAAGAGGGAAACAAACGTAGAAAAGGCAAAGTCTTATCTTGAAAATATTAAGCCTAAAGCACAAAAACAAGCATAAATAAGAATTAGGGACAAGAACAAGAAGAATAGAGAGGAAAAAGCTCAGAAAAAGGCTAAAATCATAACGATGGCGCTTCTGCAACAACCACCTACAGCGGAGCAACCTTTTGGCCTCTTTTTCAGTAGTGGAACACTGGAAGGACCCCGTACCACTAATTCATTCACCTCTCTTGGTGACTTTCTCTACCTTTTCCCTGTTGCTTTCAAAGTTTTGGCCTCCCTTCCACGATTGTTTTCAGTCATGATTAACGGGAAAATACGAAATAGAAGAGGGAAACAAACGTAGAAAAGGTGAAGTCTTATCTTGAAAACATGAATTTTAACAAGAATTAGGGACAAGAATGAGAAGAAGAGAGAAGAAAGAGCTCAAAAAAAGGTTGGGCACTTGAAGAATTTGAAGAACAGTTGCTGAGAAAACACAAAAACACTCGGGAAATTTTGAAGCAGCAAAATTTCTGGGATTTTTACTAAAATATTATAAAAAAACCAAAATATTATAAACTTTTTATTATTTACTAAAATAATACAAAAAAAACCAGAACAGTAAAAATTTGGATGCCAAAAGTGTCTTTGCGAGAGGCGGCACAGGACTAAAATGTAATAATCTAAAATTTTAAGGACTTGATATGAAAATTTATCATTTTAAATTTTAAAAGTGAATTGGTGCCTATAGCCGCACTAAAGTTGAAACGTGGCTAATTGCCTTTTAAGTCCTCTTTATTTATTATTTTCTTTTTATTCTCTTTCAACTCACTTTTTATTTAATAAACAAGCCCTCAACCTATTTTTGTAGTTAAATAAGCTCTTAATCTATGATTTTTACTCATAAAAACCTTTTATTTTATTATTAAAGTAAATATATTTTACCTAAAGTAAAGCTATTTAAAAAAGTATAAACTAATTCGCATTTTATGTTTATGTGAATTTGATGAGAATAATTTATTAAATAAAAAAATTTACTAAATTTGATGAGAATAGTTTATAATTATAATTTATTTTTCTATTTGGGTTACCTTTATTGGTGATCAGTTTTATTATTGCTTTTGGTTTTTCAATAAAGCATGCCTGGTATTTCTATTAATTTTTAATTAAATCTAATATTAGTTAAGAATTAAGATACTTAGAATTCTAATTAAGTAATAACTCTACTTTACTTTAATAAAAGTAGCATGTCAAAATTTTTAACTACTAACAATAAATTATAATTATAATTATCACAATTTTTTTTGTCTTTTTCATATATTTTATGCTTAGAGTTCTATTTAAATAACAATTCTATTTTAAAATTAGCACAATATTTTTAATAATAATTGCAGTTTAAATTATAATTATTTTGAAATTTATAATTCTCACAACTTCTATTAAATTATAATTATTTTTAAATTTATAAAGAGTATTTATATATAAAAAATATTTTTATTTAATTAAAAAACTTGAATTCTTATTATTTTAAATTCATCCAATTATATTCAATGATTTTATAGATTTATAGTTTTATTGATTAATAATATATTATGTTTTTTTTAAGTAGAGCCTTTATAATATATGACCAAATTAATTAATTTCACATTAATATATTATTATTTTAATTAATCTTACTTTTTATTATTATATAATAATATTAATAAATTATTATTCTAATGTAGTTTAGTAATATAATTAACAATAAAGGATATTTTTGTCAGTTCAAAAGTTTTTTCAAGACTCGTGCTTTATATATATTATAGATAGATATTTTTGTGATTTTTATCGGAGATATGAAAGATTAAATCACAGCCTATCATATTTCGTCATCTAATTGGTCCGTTAATTGATTTTAATGGTTAATGTAACGAAATGTGAAAATTATTAATGTAAGCTTAATTAATTTTTCAGGTTAATGATAAGAGCTCAACTGGATTCAAATTAAGTCAAGGGGATTAGTAACTTTTTTTGGTTTTTTCTTAAGGGACTATTATAGCTATAAGCCTTTGATAAACATAAATTTTTTTATTTAATAAACTATTCTCATCAAATTCACGTAAACATAAAATGCGAATTAGTTTATACTTTTTTAAATAGCTTTACTTTAGGTAAAATATATTTACTTTAATAATAAAATAAAGGGCCTTTATGAGTAAAAAAACATATATTAAGAGCTTATTTAACTACAAAAAATAGGTTGAGGGCTTGTTTATTAAATAAAAAAGTGCGTTGAAGGGGAATAAAAAGAAAATAATAAATAAGGAGGGCTTAGAAGGCAATTAGCCACATTTCAACTTTAGTGCCGCCACACCTACAGGCGGCACCAATTCACTTTCAAAATTTAAAATGTAAATTTGCATATCAGGTCCTTGAAACTTTAGATCATTACATTTTAGTCCTGTGCCGTCTCTGGCACAAGCACCTTTGGTGCCGCCTGTGGCATCCGATTTTTCACTGTTCCATTTTTTTGTATTATTTTGATAAATAATAAAAAGTTTATAATATTTTGGTAATTTTTTTTATTTTTTTATAATATTTTAGTAAAAATCCCAAAATTTCTTGATTGTTGAAGACAAGGCCTATAATAATGCGTTTTATGACCTAAACACTCCGACACCTCACAACCAATATCGTTCGAACACATGTGCCATTGAATGACACAACCCATCATTAGCCTTGTTCCCCAAAAATTGCTGTTCAACTTTTAGGTAATAAAATTGTAATGGAATAAAATTTAATAGAATAGAGTTGTAATTAGTAATTTCATTATTTGATTGAATGGTTCTAAAACTCTTAGGTAATAAAATTGTAATGGAATAAAATTGTAATAGAATAGAGTTGTAATTAGTAATTTCATTATTTGATTGAATGGAATGAAATAGAGCTTTAATAGTATTTTTGTATTTGGTTGAATGCAATAGATGTTGTAATAGTATAATGAAAAAGGCTTAAATAACCAAAATACCCTTAGCAGAAATTTCTTTTTGGTAGATAATTATTGTTATTGTTATTAAATTTTAATAAAATTATTGTTAAATATATTTTAATAAAAATAATAAATAATTTAATCATATTTTAATATAATTATTATTAAATACAATTTAATAAAATAATATATAATTTAATAAGATTCTAATATAATTATTATTATATGAATTAAAAAATCATAATATATAATATTATAAAAATAATACATAACCTACTTTATTATTTTTAAACTGCAATACATATTTAATGTACTAAAATATCATTAGTGAAATAAATAATTTAATTATTCTACAATAAAAAATAAAACATTAGAAGTAATAAATAGCTTGTGATTAAAAAAATGTAGACACTGAAATAGAAATAATGACTTTATTTAAATGTTAGTTTACGGGTTAAGTAACAATTTTAATCGATACTTTGGTACATATAACAAACATTATAATGTTACATTTCACATTCTCATTTCATTTAAATTGTGACAGAAAAAATGTTAAACACCACATACGTATAAACTATTCTACTTTAATTCATCAAATCAATGGGAATATGTGTGATCATTTCGATTAATAAGACAAGGCATAAATTTAGACTGGAAGTAATTGTTATTAATTTAATAAAAAATATTACATTTAAATTTTATTATAAAAAATATAAATATCAATATAGAAAGAAGATGAATGAATGATTAACAATAATCTAACTTCAAGAAATCCCCTAGAGAACCCTTATCTATGTACTGGCCCCCAAAAGAAAGAAATGAGAACTATTGTCAAATGTTCAGCCCACATGTCATATTCTCAATACAGAAGATAGTACTTGATACCAATATAAATGAACAACCTTAATAATTAAATTCAATGATAAAACATAATGAACAACCATGTTTTGATACCCTTTTACATGTGAATAACACAGAATACCATCATCTTTCATTGTTAAAATGCTATTAATGTACAAAGAGCTAAATAGTGGGAAAGAATCACCAAAGAGATGTATTACTTGTCATATCATATCCATGTTAGTGATAGTCTCCAATGTAGGATTAAGCCTTGAAGTCTACAACTCACGGCTACTGCACATTTACTTTAAATCAAATTCCAGGACTTTTATAGCTAATCTAAATAATTTCCTTTCAATTTCTTTTCTTGAAAGCTAGGTTGTTAAGCTATAAGCTTTTCATAGCTAATCTATTAACCAATTAACTTTTCACCAACATAACTAAGTTCGTTAGAGTTAGAACAAAAAAACATGGAAGCTAGACTGCTAGAATACTAGCTTTTCACACACAGCAATACCAATTAAATCTAGTAAAGACACCTCGATAACATTAGCATTTTTGCTTTCATTGACCATACCATATATAAGATGGTCTAGAAATTGATCCACCTTACATATTCGAACATGTGACATTAATTAGATGATGAAACATGATCGTGCAATATAGCACCACATGAAGTATGAAGTAGTGGATCCTAATGAACACATTTTCCTTGAAGATCATTCATTGAGATCTCAAACACACAGTGCGTGTGAATCCTTCTAAAGCAATCTTGGTACCTTGAGTAACAATAAGCTCCAAAGAAACAAACTATCTAGCATATAGAGAGTAATAGAAAATAATTCAAGAGCTACTCTGATCCAAGATAGTAGATTGCACAGCAGATCGAATCCATTTACCAAACTGAATTTACTCAAGAGCATCAATAATTAACAAATCAAGCTATTTTACTAATCCATGAACAACAAAGAAATAACTAACCACATTCACATCACCTCAAACTAAGATTAATAGAGTTAATGTATTGAAACTAGAAGTAGCAAAAATGAATAGATTAAAACTCATTCATCAGACAAGATCATCAAGTAGTTGGCAGCAGATATCTAAGTAATTTTTCAATTGCACTTAACAAAGACATAAAGCATTAAGGTTCTTTTACATTTCTCCAAGCTCAAGCACGTTGAATACTAAACTACAAAAAAATTAATAAACATGAAATGACAAGAAGGAAAGAGCATCACCATTGTCAATGGAGATTCCCATTAAATTTGTAGTTTCTAAAGGTCACTTTCTCAATACAGGAAAATTCTCAGGACATGTATCATTCTTGCGATTTCATGCCAACCCAGCTCCACCAAATCTTTAAACTTGCATCTACAATAGGTATGCTGGAGAAGTACTCACATGCATCTCTGATTATGCACTTATTAGCCATCAAGTTGAATTTTTATCAGTATTGCCTTCTTACTATGTTTTAGAAGAATATTCCTTTTTCTCCATGATCTGCTGGATAGCTTCTTGATATCCTTCTATGAAACTCTTAAGAGCATCTCTATATGCAGAAGCCCTTGTCATGTATAACCTCTGTAAAGCAAGCCTCAAAGTCTCCATCCCTCATCTTGTAGCAATTGCTATTAAATCATTTCCATAGACAACATCAAAATAATGTAAAATTCAACAAGATAAACTATAATATCGGGAAAATAAGAGAGAGAAAAGGGTGAGATGAGAGAAATTTGGCCTAAAAAATTTTAGTTGAAAAGAGAAGCTGTACCAATAAGGTAAATGATAACAAAATAAGTAGAAAATTATTATGATTTAAAAATTTTTCTTTCTAAAATAAATTAAAGAAATATATTAAGATGTTCAGAAAATAGAATATTGGTAGATGGCACATCGTTCTATCATTCTTCAGAATGATACCAAAAAGAAGAAAAAAAAGGTACCTAGGTAGCATAAGATAACGGTATGATCGTCATGGTAATGGCTCTAGACAATGAAACCCAGATAACTATGTAACACCCCCAACCCGTATCCCTTGTTGGAACCGGGTTATCGAGCATTACCGGAGTTTACAGATCAAACAGATAGAAATTTCAACATTTCATATAACATAATATTAAAGTCATAAACCAATCAAACTCATATATATTGTCCCTTATTTGAGCTATTGAGGCCCAAAATACGTGTTAGAAACAAGTCGGGACTAATTCAGAAATCAGAGAATTTTTCAAAAAATATTAAAAATTTTCAAAGCTGTAGGGTTCACACGGCCGTGTGGTCAGGCCGTGTGACTCACACGGTCAAGAGACACACCCGTGTCTTAGACCGTGTGGACCGTGTGGGCATTCGAAATAGGGATACACGACCATGTCCCAGCCCGTGTCTATACCCGTGTAACTTTTTGACTTATGTCACACGGCCAAGCCACACACTCGTGTTCCAGGCCGTATACCCTTTCGAAATGGCCTTGCACGCTTGTATGTTAGCTGTGTGTCTCACACGACCCAGCCACATTCCCATGTGTCTGGCCGTGTGGACTCCAAATGTATCTTAAACAACAAGTTTACCATTCATTGCAAGCTTAGACAATAAGCAACTCAAAAATCATTCGTTTAACCAATTCAAAACACAATCAAACACATCCAAATCATATCAAACAAACGTCCTAGGTGCCTAACCAATGTACCCTCATAGGTACCACAATTATATCATCATTTCATATCATTAAAACATCATTCAAATCATCATTATAAGTCATGCCTAATTCAATTTATTTTGCCTTATTCATGAACACTTAAACATTAACTTAATTTCATATGTTTATATATATATACCAAACTAACATTATATTTATAACCTTATTTACAAATAATTCGCAAAATAACTATTATTTAGACACCCTAGGTACATACCAACACATTGCAAAAGGATAAACATTTCATGCAAAATTCACTTTAAACTAAATTTAACTCCCTATTTTCACTTAAATCCCTAAATTTCAAAAGTTTCACAATTTAGTCATTATTACTCAAAATTTACAATTTATTCTACAATTTAATCCTTTTTTATTTCTAGCTTAAAAATCTATCAATTTAATCCCTAATACTAAAATTATTCAACATTAAAAACATTTAAAAACTCAAGAATTGCTAAAATTTCAACATGAGTCGAGTAGTATTTAATACCGAGATTCCAAAAACATAAAAATTACAAGAAAAATGGACTAAATTGACTAACCAATTGAACTTGGAAACTTTAAAACCTTAAAGCCCTTCGTCTCCTTCTTTATCCCTTTTCTTTTTTTTTTTTTTTTTCTGTTTCGTTTTGGTTTTCTATTCCTTTTTCTTTTTTTTATTTGTTTGTTTTATTATTCTTATAATATAATATATATACTTAAATATTAAGTAACATATTATAATAAACTTTAACTTAAAATTTTATAATAATTTCACCCTTATGTTGCCTCATTTATAAACTATGGCAAAATTTCTTCTTTAGTCCTTTTAATTTTTCTTTAATCTATAATTTAACTTTCATCCTATATGCAATTTAGTATTTATACCTAATTATTCTTAATTCATGAAAATTCACTTAAACAAAACCTAATTAACTACTCAACTGACTTCGTAAATATTTAATATTTACAAGTTCAATTAACGAAACGAAGTCCCAAAAATGCATTTTCTGACACCTGCAACTATCGAGTCGTTACAAACTAAGACTGCTAGAAGAAAAACAATAATTTAATATCTTCCTTAACAACTAAACCTTTGCCTGGTGAAGAAGGGATTCACCAAAAATATGCCAATGGAAGTGTAAAATATAAGACTTGAACACAGGTGCTAACAATATAATAAAACAAAATGCAGTCACAGATGACTTTGAGCAACAAGAGGAAAAAGAAATCAATGAATAAATTCCATGCTACCTCCAGACAAGTTCTACTAAAGAAGGAAATTGAAATGAAAACCTAACTGACCTCAAGCATTACGAGACTTTGTTCATTGACCTCCATAAGATGTCTCAAGCACGAATCTAACGGTTTATTGCACATATAATATGCCGTATATTTTGCAAGTCATGCTATATACTTCTTGATTCATTACAGACAACTTATACATCTGAACATTTCAAGATAAGAAACCACAAAGTAAAGTTCCTCACCAATATCCTCCAAGGTCGAAGGTTCTATCTCTGTACTCCTATTCTTATCTCCATTGGATTTACCTTTAATCTCATCATCCTTCTTATAATCGTTTGGTCTAAGATCAGGACCAATATCTTTTACCCAACTTGCAGTCTAAAGCCTAGAGGCCTCCTTCAAGACCTAAAGAAGGATGACAGGTTTTCACTAATTATATACTAAAAATAAATGCCTCTTATTCCCTAATGCATAGGCAAATAATAGCCTCTTGAGCATTATTTGACATTAAAGTGGTTATGTTAACCATCAAGTCAGCAAAACAGTACATAAAAATCATTTGATCATTTCAATATCCCAATGATCTAATTTCCACCCTGATCACCAACTAGCATCTGTGAGATTTCAAATTTCCATTATGCTTCTTTAAAATTTGTTAAATGGAACAAAAGCAAAAAAAAAAAAATTATAGAAAGGAAGTGGCAATATCATCATATTTGAGTAGAATCGCTAATAGTTTAAACGTAAAGTACTTCCAAACATATGTTCTTGATTTAAAGTAAAAAAAACCATGCTTTTTTTCTTCCAAAAAAAGGCTTCAGAATTTTAAAATGTTTTGCTTACAGTAATAGCAATGACGAAAAAAAAATACAAAGTACTAATATAGTTTCTCCATCACATAAACCATCAAAAAATACAATTATATAAAGGAAGAAGGGGAAACCCAAAATCTAACAGCATTCACCATTAAAACCCAGAAATCAATAAGCAAACAAAACTCTTACTGTGGAAGAGAAATTGGAAAAGAAAAGTACCAAGAAGCGCTTGTGCCAAGTCAATTTGCGGTACTTTTTTATGTAGGGAGGATTAGGCAATGAAGAAGGGAAAGCTATTTCTTTGAGATCATATCGAACGTAGTCATACAGCTTCCTGCACATAACTTTTACCTTTATTTTAGGTTGATATAAGAGATACCCAATGTGATTAAGCTAATGAATTATCTTTGTTGTTCCACGGTCTAAATATTTAGGGGAAGCAAGCTATTAACAGGGTTCAGCCGTACTGAATCCTGAGTGCTTTTGATTTATTTAATTTTCTATTTTTAACCTTTTCAAGGTTTTTAGGCGCTAGCTCAGATTTGGGAAGGTAAGTTGTTTGGTCCTGTTTAGATCAAAGATAAGGAAACCAAAATTAAAGCATGGAAAATAAACAAAATTCAAACAAAGAAGAAAAAGAGGTAATGATTTCTTTAATATCAAAAGACGATAATAAAATAAATAGATGAGGATTTTGATTTATCACAGCCAGAAAAACTTGAGTTACTAAACTAAAATTTAGGAACGAAGAAAATGAAAAACAAAGTAAAAGAACTACAGACAATTGGTAATGGGAAATGGTGTTTAGGGCTTTGTAAATGGAAAAGGTAGTGAACATGGAGGCTGTAGTTGAAACTGCAAAAATGAGATGATGATGAAACAATGAGGGCAAAAATGAAAAAAATAATCTTTTTCAACATTTCTACCATGCTCTGAATGGTAATTCAGAGGGTGAGGCAAATAATGCTATTCCGCCTCTATTCAGTGTTTAGTGGGAATAGAAAACTAAACAGCAACATCCGTAATAGACATTTCATTGAACCAAACGAGGGTTTATGACGGGCCCATGGAATTGAATTGTAATGGCTATGCCATTACATAGAACCAAACAAGGTGTTAGTGTAACCTCTCATCTTCAAAAAGTATCCTTAACACGCACAAAAGGAAACCTTTAGCATTCTGAACCACCCATCATGTCATCCGCAACTAGTGCCACCCACTAAGGCTATATCCGGATAGTCTCGAGATAAGTCACTTTGTAACTTACCTCTTGACTAGGGACAATTTTTATACCCTTACCCCAGCTTCGGCACGTGTGTCCCCTGTAGGTTTTAAATGTCAGGTAGTTATACGACCTAGCACATGGCTTGACACATGGGCGTGTGAGACCATTTCGAGTGTTACACGGCTTGGCACATGGGCATGTGGCTTGACCGTGTGATCCAACTCAAAGAGTTAAATGGGCACAGACATGGGTTGGGACACGGCTGTGTGTCCCTACTTCGATTGTTACACGGCTTGAGACATGGGCATGTGTCTCAGCCGTGTGAGTCACACGGCCTGGCCACATAGCCGTGTGACCCCTACAATTTTAACTTTTTTAACATTTTCCTTAATGTTCCAAATGTTTTTGATTTAGTCTCGAATTGTTTCTAAAGTGTTTCTAAGGCCTCGATGGCTCGATTAAGGGACGATATGTATGTATTTGAATGGACTTTGCTATGCTTAATGAAATGTTTGGAAATGAATATTTTTATGTTATGGTTTTATAGTAATACTCTGTAACCCTATTTTGACGACGGATACGGGTTAGGGGTGTTACATTTAATAGTATCAGAGCTATGATTTAGTCGATTTTCGGACTGAACGTAGCATGTATGAAGTTTAGAAATACATGTCTTATATAACCTGTGATAGTGTGATGTTTCCTGACTCTGATGAGATTTGTTTGACTTTTAGACAGAGATATTTTCCAACCGAGATAATTCCGATAATATTGAAAGCGATACTCAAGTATCTGAATTAAAAGTTGCTTTTGATGACTAGAAACTCATAAAGGTTAGAGTAGAGATTCATAGTGTTTACGTTAATAATGAATGTTATGTTATGTGTATTCTTGAGAGTTAAATTTTGTGGCATTACGATCTCCACCCCTTTGTTATTAAAATTTTATACTTCGGCATAAGCGAGAAGCTGAAGAGTTCATCGATTGAATGAGTGATAATGTGGTCAGAGTCGAGAATTGGTTAACAAGTAAAGAAGAAGTTATTACTAGTAGTCGACTTCATCAGGGATGATATCTAAAAAAAAGGGTTAATCGGGATTTCTTCTGAATTGAGTTCTTTAGTGGAGTGGAATAATGTGGGATCATCAATGACTTTAGTAGTCAGTGGGATAGTGTTCAAATTGAAAATATATCTGAATGCAGCTGTAATGGCCGAGTGTCTTACAACGATCTCCTCTGGGTATTCTATATGTTCTTTTATCCGCAGAGACATGCAATTGTTTATCTTCAGATGTGATTCTTATTATATGGAAATGCTGACTAACCATAACGTTAAGCAGAGGTATTGTTAGTCTGGTTGATTAATGATCGACATTGATCTATTTCTCTTTGGCATTTTTTCCTATTATGTTCGGTAGAAGATTCGACAATAAGTGTAACAACCTATTTCTTTAAAGTGTCAGAACAACGGTTTTGGGGCCACAAATTTGATGTGTGAGTCCGTAAATATTATTATTTAATATTTACAAATATTATATGGTGCATTGATAAAAATTTGATTTAATGATTTGTGCTAAATGGAAGAACAATTAGGTTCAAGTGGTAAGACCCCAAAGTTAAGTAATTTTAGAAAATGAGGTATCGGGACTTCGTTTTTATAAACCGAGCAGTAAATTTTTTAATAAATATTTACGGAGTGTTATTAAGGTTCTATTAAAGTTTCGTTGAGAAATTTTAATATTTAGATAGTTAATTAATTGAAAAGGACTAAATTGTAAAAGCTACAAAAATTGAATTTTATTTGCTAAGTGAGTTAAATAGAATTATTGAAGGGATTTAAATGGTAATATTTCCATATACAATTATGATTGACGGTGAATAAGTGGTTTTAGTTGTTTAAATTAAAGTTTATAATTAAAATAACATTAAATTAATAAATAAAACATAAAAATAAGAAAAGAAAAATTCCATTCTTTTTCATTCTTCTCTCCCACCGAATGAGCCACCATGGAAGGAAATATTGGAAGCTTCAAATGCTTTAAAAATTTGGCCTTCTTGCATGGTAGGCAATCTAAACCCATTTTTAGTAATTTTTATGTTTTTGAGATCGTTGCAACTAGGTTCAGCTAGCTCGTACCTTCGTTTTTAAAATTGTTAAAGATTTTGAATGTTACCATTGATGAATATTTGTGATTTTAGATATTAAATGATGAAATTGGAGTATTATTTTTGATTTATAAGTATTTTGTTAAGTGGTTTTGATGAATTTAACAATTAAAGATTAAATTGTTGAAATAGTAAAAATACAAGAACTTGGTTTGAAATTGTTGCAAAAATAGGCTGAAATTGAAGCTATCAATATTTGGCTTATATGAATTTTCAATAAAAATGGTTAAATCGCATGTTTTAGGCTCAGAGACTAAATTGAATAAAAGTAAAATATTAGGGGTAATTTTGTAAAAAATTCAAAAATAACTAAATTGCATAAAATAAATTGTTTTACCATCTAAATTAATAAATTGAATGAAATTATTAATTTAGATCAAGATTGAGTGGAAAATTGAGGAGAATGAAAGATTACCAAAAAGCCTCTGTAATTTAGTTAGGTAAATTCGTAACTTGATTAAATTAATTAATTGTGGTTTTGATTGTTTTATATCTAATTGTTTATATATGAATTGAGTTTATTGTCTTGAAGGAAAATGATTAAGACCATAGTTGAAAGGCACTATGGCACTATACCAGAGAATAAATAAGACCATAGTTGAAAGACACTATGGCACCATACTAGAAATGAGTAAGACCATGACTGAAAGATGTTATGGCATCACGATTCTATTGAGTAAGATCATGACTGAAAGATGTTATGGCTTCACAATTTTATCAAGTAAGACCATGACTGAAAGATGTTATGGCATCACGATTCTATTGAGTAAGACCATAGCTGAAAGACGCTATGGCTTCACGAATCAAACGAATAAGACCATAGTTGAAAGACACTATGACAACACGACGAAAAATGAATAAGACCATGGTTTAAAGACACTATGGCATCAAAACAAGAATAAATAAGACCATGGTTGAAAGACACCATGGTACACTTCGATCATTTGATATTCAGGTAACACGTTTCAAGTGAGGTATGTATCGTAAGTATGAATACGAGTTGAATGTTTGACTAGTATAATCTGATAATGTATGCTAATGCCTTGGTGTAATTATATATTCTTATTATGTTTATAAATACATTAAATCGTGATGTTGTAGTATGTTTAGAGAATTAAATGGTTACTTGAGTATTTGCCTAATATTTGATGTTATTTCATTTGATTCAACGAGCATGAAAAGGAAAGGAATGGTAAGTATTCAAATGACTTATATCATGAAAACTATGTAAATGAATGAAAAGGGTATGTTAAATGAAAGTATGTCTATGTTCATGAAATTGATGGTTTCAAGTAAGGTTATTCATGTTTAATGACTTATGTTAATTTAAGTGAATTATGAACTGATGCACTAACATGGTTTCAAGTGAGGTTATTCATATGTATGTTCAAATGCAAGCATGAATCTAATTTTATCTAAGTTATTCGTATGTTATCTTAAGTGCTGGAATGCTTGTATGATCTTTAGTCTTATGTAGTATTTGCCATGAAAATTTGATTTCTTTAGAGATAGACATGTATGAAGGTTTAAGCCTTTAGAATTGACTTAGTAACTTTCTTGAGATGAAATTTTAGGAGGTATAAGAATCTAATATGATAGAGACACACTTTTTTTTGGATCGTTTGAGCCTTTCAAGCCTGCCTTATTAATTTAACCATTGAAACTTAATTTTTGAGCTTAATGGTCTGTTTATTGCAAAGTACCTACATTATAAACCACATTACCATCTTTTTAAATTTATCCTATGTTTTTGTACCTATCTTAACTGAATTTTTCTTAATGATCAAAGTTTGAGGAAAAATACAAAAGATGTACATGCTCTTCACATGGTTAAAAAAATGAAATAATGAAAGAAGAAAAGGTAAGTTTGTTTAAAAGAATAAAAAGAAAAGAAAAGTTTTCCCAAAGTGTGAAAGTAAAGGTTGAGCATGAGCTCAAAATAAGTTTGGGAGGTATTCCAAAGACCCAATTGTACGAAGTTGTGATACAGAAAAATCCAAGACAAGTTAGGGTTAAGATGATTGAACCTAAAAATTCACTTCTCTTTATCCCTTCCTTTAGCCTAGCCCTATTACAACCTAAAAAAAAACCTATTGATTGGATGATTATACCGACTACATTAGTTGAGAGGAGTTACTGAGCTCAACTTATGAAGACCACTAATTAAACCTTGGGATTGCTATGTTTAGTTGATAAAGAAAGCATATTGATTGGTGAATGTTATGTATGACTTTGAAAATGCATGCAAACTATGATTCAAGTTAATATTATGATGTGCTTAGTATAAAGTTTGGAAATAATATTTGGATTTGAGCTACTTATCAATTCATATAGACGACAAGACCATGCAAACTGGGTCATGAGGTTAATTATTCGACCTAGTAAAAGATGTACTAAAAGATGGACATGTATACTAAATTATTGGACTGAGAAACCATCCAACAAGGAGGAATTAAAACCTAGTTTTAGTACAAGTAGATGGCTGCCCAAAAGCAAGCTTTAGGGTATTTAATTGAAGGTCCTTATAGTTGGAGAATAATCAGAAATCAGCCCAACAACTTTGCTATTGAAATCGTCTACCCTATGACTATTAATAGCCTTGGTTTGAATTCAAAATGAGGAGACTAAGTCATCCCCTTTTCCATGAATTGTGGCCGGCCATATGTGAGAGAAAAGGAAGGAATTTAAATTCTATTTGTAGTAAACTCCACCCTTTACCTTCACCTATTAATATCATCCCTCATAGCTCATTTCTCTTTTCTCATTAGCATTTTCTCTACTTTTCATTTCCCTTTTCCTTCCCATTGCATAGCCACCATCCCCCTTCCATCCTTTAGCCACAAAAGCTTTATCAAAAGCATTATTTGGTTGGCCACCTTGGAACCCTTAGCAAAGAAGCATCGATCAGAACAGAGGAGCACATTAGTTAGAATATATCTGAAAGGCTGCTGAACTGAATAGAGTTTACTCTTTCTTCTTGTTATTTATTTTAGTTATGTTTGCTTTGAGTTTATTGTTTTTGACATCAACTATGGTATTTTAAATCCTATTTGCTAGGATGATTATGTTAATTTAATAAGATTTATTATATTCATGTTTAATATGTTTGAGCCTTAATCGATCATGTTTTCAAGTAATATTATGATTTATTTCATTCATACGTGATTGGGTGCATTCAGATTAGCTAAGCGATTCTAACTAGACAACTACTAGTAGACACATAATTGAAAAGTACAATGCTCAATTTAGATCATTAAACCCGACTAAGTTGAGGTTCATAATATCTTTAGTTAGCTCTATTATCTTCTATGGTTTTTAGGTTTATGTGATTAAACTGTTGCAAACGTAAATGTCCATGTGACCTTGCATAAATGCTAAGAAATCCTCAGTCTAATATGATCAGTAAAATGCATATTTCCCTAAGTAAAAGATCCGAGAGGATTTAATTTTGTTTCCAAACTCATGAAAGATCAAGTTGCCATGGAATGTTTTTCGAACATTGTTAAGCATGATGAAAATGAATTGAGTTGATTAATATAATTATCCTAGCCTATTTTATGTTGATTGCTTTTTTTGCTAAAACCGTTCATTCATACATTTAGATAATTTACGTTTAGATTAAAAATTACATTAGGGATCGATCTTTACATGTAGTTAACTTCACTTAGTCTAAACATCACCATTCAAGTTATTGTGTTTTTATACCAAATTGTGAATTTATAATTTTATAAATAATTGATTAACATACACAATCCCTGTAGAGATGATAACTCATTTTACTTACTTAATACTTGAAGGATTGTATACACTTGCACAAACAACGTTACAATCAATCACGGTCACTCAACAGGTGAGTTTCACGTGCATATGCAAGTTGCAAAATATATTCAATCACATGATATCATTCAATACCATGTCACGATATACATTCAGAAGACCATGTAGACACTTATAAGATTTAATAACAAGTCATATAACCATTGGAAACCAATCTGATGAATGGTATAAATAGATATGGATACACGATTAACTATCCAGAACACACTAGAACGCTCAAATGAGCCAAGCCAACCAAAAACACACTTGGGCACCAAGTGTCAAGCTTGTAGGCTTTATATCCACCCAAGAAACACAACAGAATCACTGTAAATATAACACAATAGTCCGCAACAAATGTTGGACATCAGTATATTCAGTGGAAATTAAAAAATCAAAAATAACCATCTAACCGCAAGTCAACCCCGTACCACGCACAAAATATCCTATTGGCATGTCAATTGTATCTTATCATACGTTCATCCGGGCTCGATATATCATCAGATTAATAATATTGAAATCATTTACTTTCTCAACTCACATCACATTATAATAATTCAATTGTGTCTAAATTATCCAACAACCACAACAAAATATCAAAATAACATTTCAATTTATATTAATTAAACCGTACGAACTTAACAAAGCTAATCTACAGAGACAACGAAAGCTCAATGACTATTCATCAACTGTTCATTTTATTGGTTATTTACTTGTTATTGATCTATAAATAGTTTGTTTCAATTTAGTAGCTTCAATTTCATTTAATACTCAATTTAGTACATATTTCATCTTATTTACAACTTTTCACTTTTGTCCCAAACTTTTACACTTTATTCAATTTAATCCCTAAGACTACAACAAGAATTTATAACAACTCCAAATTAAAAATTTATTCCCATTAAACCGAATTTATAACAACTCAAAATCAGTCCTTACATGCTAAAATTTCTTGAGAAAAAGATGTCATACTTTCGTTATTTTCAATTAAATCCCTAAACATAAAAATTATACCAAATTACTTTACAAACTAACTCAAAATCACCATTAAGTTTCCAACCCAAGCATGCACATTAAGAAAACTTCAAGAAAATCAATGATAATTTTTTAAACTCTGATAGTTTCACAAAATAATCCTTATACTAGCTAAATTAAGTTACATCTATCTCAAAAATATAAAAATCACTAAAATTAAATCTAAATTTCATACCATGTAATTGAAAATGCTTTGGCAGAAAGTTTGTTTCTCCTTAACTGTGGTGTTTCGGTTCCAAGGTGGAAAGAAAGATGAAGATCATAATTATTTCATCTTTTGTTTCTTTTAATTTGTTTATTAACTAAATTACAGGTTCGCCCTTTTATATAAAAATAAAACTAATTAAATTTCATGTCAATATCCACTAAACCGTCCACTAAAAATGAAAAATGTAAATTTATCACCTAAGGCCCTCAAGTCAAATTTCTAAATCCATTTATTATCTTTAGTTCATAGAACTAACTTTTGTAGCTTTTTACAATTTAATCCTTTTTCTTTAATGAACCAATCAAATATTAAAATTTCTAAACTAAATTTTTATATGACACTAATAACCTCATAAATATCAAATAATTAATATTTACAGACTTACACGTCAGAATTGTGGTCTTGAAACCACTATTTTTGAGCAAAAAAAAATTAGGCCTGTTTAAAATATGAGACGGGCTTAGGCTCGAACATTCAAGGCCCGAGCCTGGCTCGCTTTTAAGTTTATAATAATTTATATTATGTTATTTTTAAATATTATGTAATTTGTAACATATTGAAAAAATAAATCTATATACTAAATACATAATACCACTCTAATGTAGACATTAAAATAATGTTGTGATGACTAAATATATAATACTATTTTAATCTATACAATAGTTTCAATGTACATCATTGGTGGTTAAATTAACATTCAAAACCATTTGAGAAATTCTGTTCGTGCAGTCTTCACTAAAGCAGTCATAACTTGAGTTCCCAAACTTGGAATCAAGTGATTCAAAGTGCGTTTCGAAGATAAGAGATAAATCTTGAAACACTATTAAGTCATATTAATCTAGAAATGTTTGGATCCCATCTAAAAATTTGTCGCAATTTGACTAATCTTTTCAACTTGAAAATTGACAACTTGGTTGAATTGACTTTAATACATTTCACCCATTCCATGCATGTATCGTTCCTCGTTTCCTCAAAAAGATTCATCCTCACATACTGGATTTGATCGAATCTTGGTTTGATTTTCCTTTGACATGGTTGTTGAACCTTGAGGTAGTGTAAGCCCATCAGATCCATGGGACTAAAATTGGGCTTTGAGACTCGTATAACTATTTGCGTACTTGAACTATTTTAGTTTGCTAGTCTGATTTTCTGAATTTTGTTGCAGCAAATGAACTTTTTTCGAGCAAATGAATAAAACTACTTAAGATTTTTAACAACATTCTCCTTAAAAAACCATATATTTCTCCTCAAATTTTAATTTTCAAAACCCTCATCCATATTATCTTCATTTTATAGGAAAACCCTGTTACCGGATATGGAACATTTTTGAAAATATTGGAAAAGATTGGACATGACTAACAAATAAATAAAAAAAGCTTCTAAATTTATTTATTTTTTGAAAATTCTTCCCAATTCCCGAATTTGATTTTACATGATTCTGACATGAAAAAGTTAAGACTAACTGAAATATTATCTCAGGATTTTTGGGATAATCATTAAAACTTTATCGAATTTTTCAATTTTTAATCCGCAGATGGTATTTTTTTCTTTATGGTATGTCATTGAAATCACCAAAAATAACCTATCCCTAAGAAATAATGAAAAGAATAGTATAAGGGAAGTAGGGTTAAATCCTCAGGGACTGGATCTCTACAACTTCTTGTTCCTCAAAATCTTGGGCACGGTCGTGCCCAAGAAAAACATTTGACTTGGGAAAAAAATAGAATTAGAAATATGGACGAGTTGAAATTGAATAAATTGAAATTGCAATTGTAAAAAGAAACAGAGTTAAGGGAAGGGGGTTTTCGATTTGAGGGATTCCAGCCTCCGGTTATCTCAATCCTCCTTGGATTCAATCATAGGCTTTTAGGTGATCCTTCTCATGACCGAATAAGCCAGTTCTAGTGGAAGAGGATGCCTACAACCACTAGCTCCACTTAAGTTTTAGCCTTACGATTTAGAGGAACCTAACTCTAGCCAACCGTCACTTCTGTGGGGCCGTCTCACACTAGATCATCATTTCTGAATGTCGAATGCCACGCCATTTCGTTTCTTAGGCTCGACAACCACTGACACAGTAAGTTAGCGAACCGACTGTGCAACCTTCCTAAAACATACAAAGCGGCCGCCTTTGCACAAGATGAAAAGATTACTTTTGGAAAGACATGGGCGGAAGCATTAGTCCCGTAATGCGGAGAAATGATGAATACCTATTGAGGAGAGTTAAGTGCAGGTTCTAAGCCTCATGAACTTTTTTTGAGAAGTCTTGATAACTTTTGACTAGATGAGTTTAGTGACTCATGCTTTTTGGGAAAAAAACACAAGTTTAATGGAATGGAATTTTATTGGAAAATAAAATGAACAAAAACCTAAGAGCCTTAGGGGGAAGGAGTTTTTTTACAAAAGTGATGAGTGAATATTCATGTCACTCTATCCCTTATTTATAGTACATAAAAAAACCTAGTTTGTTCCTATTTAAACTCTAAAAGATAATAAAAGATATAATTTCAATTAAATCTAAACAATATCATAATAATCCTAACAACAATCCTAAAAATAAAATTCAAATTTAAATAAAGTCTTATGTTCATAAATCTCTTCTTTGAATTTTTCCCCAAGTCTTTTATACTTTGTATTTTCGGCACCACTTCTTTCCTATTTCGCATGCTAACCCGTTTTGTTTTTAACTTCACACTTTTTGGCGCCAAATTTCCTTTTGTCATCAATTTAGTCCTTATAAGATAAAAAAACATAAACAACCCAAATTAGTAGGATCGTACTCAAAATATATATGTAAGTAACACATACGATCAGAATAAATTTACACTACAGCAAAATAGACTTTTAGCGACGCATATAGACGACGCCGCTAAGTTTAGCGACGTTTATGTGAAAAAACGCCGCTAAAGATCTTGACCTTTAGCGGCCCTTTTATCACAAACGCCGCTAAAGATCATGACCTTTAGCGGCGCTTTAGTCACAAACGCCGCGAAAGAACAAACCTTTAGCGGCGCTTCTCGCAAAAACGCCGCTAAAAACATAACCTTTAAAAAATATATATTTTAATCAAATAATATTTATTTTTATGATAAATATTATACTATTTTTTAAATTTGAACTTTAAATATACTTGTTAAGGATAAATAAAAAATATTATTTAAATTAAATTTTCTATGAAAATTTTAACTTTAAAACTAAATATAAAAATTAATGAATTTAGTTTTAGAATTTAAAATAATAAATTAATAACACAATTAAAAAATTAGAAAATTTAGATTCCTCAAGTCAAACCATAATGATTTTCTAGTAGAAGTAAGAAACTAAAAAGAAAAAGAAAACTATGAATGAAGTAGATATCATAAAAAGAAATCCGCAGATGATTTTCTAGCAAAACATTTTTACATGATTAGTTCATAAAATCCACATCTTCATTACATAAGAGAAAGGACATTACATATCTAAAAGGACATAAAAGGCTTTGCACAAATAGGATGAAAAAAGCTAGAAAGGAGGAACAAAATTGTACATCTTTATCAAGTAGGAAGAAGTTCTGTGCAGCTGTTTCTGCATTTCCTGTCATCCTTACAACAACTTGAACAACCATGCTAAGAACACCAAGCCCTGCACTGGAAGCCGGAAAGAAAAGTTTTTATGAGAAATAAAGCAGTGAGGGAATGGATGCAAGTTGAAAGACCAAGCTTTATAAGTCAGCCAAATACCTTCCAGCTCCTACCACAACAATCTTGTGGTTTGGAAAATCATCCAAAGATCGACCTTGTGCTGTTACAGTTCCTAACAATCCAGCAACTGCAACTCCAGCAGTTCCCTAAGAGAATTAAGTAAGCACAACTTTCTAATATTGGTGGCATTCATAGTGAAGCTTAGGGGTGAGCATTTGATCGAATCGAAAATTTTTGAGTTAATCGAGTTTTCGAATCTCATTTTATCATCCTAACTTTATTTGAAGTTTTCTCGAATCGAGTCGAGTGAGATGGAATTCGAATCGAATATATTTTTTAGAGTTAAATTTTAAAAAATAATTTTGGGTCCTTGTAACCACTGTCACCCATTGTAATAAAATTTGTCCACCTTAATCAAATTTTTTATTAACTTTCATCACTTCATAATTTATTTATTAATTTTTATATACTGGTTAGCTTCTTTGCTTGCTTAGTTGTTTCAATTATCTTCAGATTCTTGTCACTATGTATTTTAGAATTAAAAAATGTATTAAATGTAAAAATATGATTTTTTAATAAAAGTTATTTTAAAAATAAAATGTGAAATTGATACCAATATAAAATTTTAATACGAATATTTTATGGCATAATTAATAATTCAATTTTAATATAAATATTCAATATGACTAAACAATTCAATAATATAAATAATATAAAATGTGAAATTTAATTTAATAATATAAATAGTAGATATAAATAAAATTATTACTATTTATGTTTAGTGATTGTTTTGGATAATTTTGATTTTTTATTTGAGAGTAAAGGGTGATAAGTAAAAGTTTAGGGGAAAAATAAAAAGTTTTGGGGAATAAAAGTTTGAGGGAAAGTAAATAGGGGAGTAAAATTTTGGAGGGAAAATATTAAAAAAAATTGGAGGGGGGAGAGTTTGGGATAGATGGGAGGTGGGATGGGAAGTGAATAAAAGTTTTAGGGGAAAAGTGAGAGGGAGTAAAAATTTTGGGGGAAAATAAAAGGTTTTGAGAGTTTTTTGGAGTAAAATTTTGAGAAAAAATAAATGGGAAAGTAAAATTTTGGTGGGAAATGGATTTTGGGTAGATTGGGGGGTTGGGAGGGGAGGGGAGTAAAAGTTTTGGGGGGAAAATGGGAAGGAGTAAAAGTTTTGAGGGAAAAGGAAAAAGGTTTGGGAGTTTGGGGTAAAAATGTAAAATATTATAGTTTGATATTCGAATTATTCGAATTATTCGAGTTATTCGAATTCGAAAACTCAACTCGATTCGAACTCGAAATTCGAAAAAAAATTCGAGTTAATTCGAATAACTCGATTAACTCGAATAACTCTATTCGTTTAACTCGAAATTCAAAATTTTTTTTCAATTTTTTCGAGTCGAATCGAGTTTTGCTCACCCCTAGTGATGCTGCAGCAATCTAAGTTACACTAGAATCTAATCCTATCCATAAAAGTAGCAACTTGCTGGGCCAAATGCTCACCTGTACGTCATCATTAAACATGCAAAACCTTTCCCGATAGCGTTTCAGAGTTTCAAAGGCCCACTTCATTTGAAAATCCTCAAACTAAATTTTTTTTATTTTATCTGTTAAAAATTATTAGTTAAGTCATTTTATAAATTTCTATTAAAGATTAAGACGTTAATCATGATTTTATATTATTAATTTTCGATCTAATCTCCATTTTATTAGAGATATTTCTTCCTAACTAAAATATAACTATTTTGCTAGATGTTTGATGTGGAATGATTTTAGTTTTTGTATTTCATTTTTATTTTTTATAATTTGGTCTTATCAAAAATAGATAGTTACCTATCCATAACCCCTAACCCTTAATCCTTAACCTCTAACCCCTAACCCCTCTTTTACAATTATATAAGAACTTAATTAATATATAAGTTAAAAAATACTAATTAATCTAAACCTTAAACCCTAACCTGACCCCGCATCTCTAAACCCTAAATCACTAACTCTTAACCCCTAACCCCTAACTATTAACCCCTAAACCTTATTTAATATATAAATTTAAAAACACTAATTAATCTAAACCCTAACCCAAATCCCTAAATCTTATTTAATATAAATTAAATCACACTAATTAATATAAACCCTAAAGCCTAACCTGACACTGAATCCATAAACCTTAAATCCTTAACTCTTAATCTCTAACCCCTAACCCCTAAATCACAACCCTTAAACTAGAATCCCTAATCCATAATCCCTAACTCCTAAACCGACCTTAAATCCTAAATTAACCATATACCCTAAACCATATATATTAAACCCTAAACTATAATGATAATTAATTAAATATTTTAAAATTAATACTATCGTATCTTTTACAATTATATATGAAATTATTTAATATATAAATTAAAAATCAATCAATCATGTACCTAAAAATTTTTAAAATTATTTTAAATAATAATATTTTAATTTTTTTCATTTTTAACAAATATTTTTTATGTTTTTTATTTAAAATTACTTCTACGTGTCATTATTTCAAATTTATCCATTTTTAACAAATATTCAATTAAAAATAAATTGAATTTTAATTAATATAAATAAACAAATTAAATAGTAAATAATCAGATAAAATGTTTTAGCGGCGCTTTTTCAAAAATGCAGCTAAAAGCCGAGTATTAGCGGCGATTTTTAAAAATGCCGCTAAAGATCTGAGCATTAGCGACGCTTTTTCAAAAACGCTGCTAAAACTCTGAGCATTAGTGACGAAAACGTCGCTAAAGCCCAGGGCATTAGCTGCACTTTTTTAAAAATGCCGCTAAAAGTCCGATCATTAGTGGCACTTTTTCAAAAACGCCACTAAAGCCCCGAAAGTTCAAAAAATAATGCCGTTGGGCTTAGGTTTTTTGCGGCGTTTTTCCAAAAAAACGCCGTTAATGCTCGATCTTTAGCGGCGTTTGTCGGAAAGCGCCGCTAATGCTCGATTTTTAGCGGCGTTTTTTGTTCAAATGCCACTGAAAACGCCGCTAAAAGCCTATTTTGGTGTAGTGAGGTATGCCATTTTAGAGTACTATCGTATTCCCCCTACTTAGCCCCTGTTTACCCTAAAAAATGGACCCTATCCTTTGTGTAATTTAGATTTTACCATGAAAGAAATATCACTGCAAAGTTTTATAAAAATTAGGCATAATGCATATGAAAATAAAGAGAACCTTTAGCTTGCTTTAAGTAAAACCAAAAAGTACTCCAACTTAACCACACAAAAATTAAATCGACTTGGATTATTTCATTAAACTTAGATAATTTACTAAACTTACCAAGACACCCTATTTGTTCCACCCTTAGTCCCCAAATGTAATTATCATTTTTCCTTCATTTTATTTGTTTAGTTTTATTTTTTAATGTTTAAGAATGTATTGACCCTTTTGACGCGAAGTGGAATGACAACCAAGTATCCCACCCCGGTTACTCAGCCCAGCATACTCCTAATTTATTATATTATATATATATTTGGTTTAAGAATATATTGGCCCTTTTAACATGAAGTGGAATGACAACCCAAGCACCCTACGCCGGTTACTTAACCCAACACACTCTTAAATTTTTTTTCCCGGTTAACAGAGTTTTACCTAACATGTCACACAATCTTTTTACGCGAAGTAGGATGACAACCCAAGCACCCTACCCTGGTTACTCAGTCAATCACCTTTTAAACTGTGCTCATATCCATAGAATTATCAAATTTCATATTATTTTATTCTTTTAATGAAACAAAACTTTAATTTTGGAGGACTAGGAAAAACAATCAAGTGTCAAAAATAAGTTTTGGCAATTATTTACTAGTCATGAAAATAAATTTAACATACATTTGTATTAAATGTCCTCTTTGTATTTAGACTTAATTGATTTTACTATAAGTAAGTTAATATTAACTTCATTAATTATAATTATTTTAGCCTAATAGAAATAAAACAGTGGATATGGAATCAATATAGTAAAATCATAACTAACTCAGTGGACAAGAGTCATGCTCTCAGGTCAAAAAAGGGTAATTCTTAGTCAAAATCTTGGGCATGAAAAGGGGGCATGATATACTAAAAAAAATAAATGTGGGCAAAAACAACCACAAGGCAACAACAATAGTAACACAATAGAAGAAACAACAAATAAAATAACAGAAATAATGAGGAATGTCTCCCCCTACTTAAATCACATTGCCCTCAATGTGAAAATAATATTAACAAATATGATGAAATAGAAAGGGTTTAGAACACTCCCCATGTCGTTTTCGTTACTATTTTCGCCAACATGTTTCTAAATTTAATTTATTGTTTCCTCGATTCTCCTGAACGTAAGAAGAGAGATAAAATCTATTAACATGTAAGAAAATAAAGAAAATAAAATAGAAAATAAAAAAAAATAAAATATATAAAATAAAATAAAATTGGGTTGCCTCCCAACAAGCACTTGTTTAACATTGTTAGCTTGACACCTCAACTAGTATTGGGGCTGTTCCAGCTGAATTCTTTCAATCGTATGGGATTAGAAATTCTCCTTTTTTACCACATCCAACGTATTTGGGTTCAATCGTCTTTGCGCCTCTTGCTATGGTTTCGTATTTTCCTCCAAGAAAATTTTATGTGTGCATGTCAAGGGGTTAATTCCTTTTAAGTCGGCAATGGTCTCATCATTCTCCAAAAATGTACACTTGAGATTATCGAGAAGTGATTTTAATTCTAGATCTAGATCTAGTGCCTGCACAATAGAAGGTAGAAGTTTAATATTCATAGGAGCCGATAATTCATTAACAGATTCGAAAATAGATTCTGAATCGAAATTATCATCAAACAATGTTTCAAGTTTATCTTCATAAGGTGACTCAAAAGTTTCTTCTACTATTAAGTCAATTATGTCGACACGGTTTACGTTTAACATTTCACTAGGGTGACTAATAGCGTCGTAAACATTAAACTTTACGATCTCCCCTTCAAACTCCATCGTGAAGGTTCCGCTATGCATGTCAATCTCAATACTTGTGGTATTAAGGAAATGTCACCTAAACAAGATATCCAAAGACCCAAGAGCGTTGTCCTTTTCTATTTTCACCACATAAAAGTCCGTAGAAAAGATAAGTCTGTTGACTTTCACTAATACGTCCTTAAAGACTCCTTTGGGATGCACAATAGACATGTCTGCTAAGTGAATGATAACACCTGTTTTCATAAAAAAAACCTCACGTTAAGTGATTCATAAGTGGGAAAATACATTACATTTATGGAGGCCCCTAAATCACACATAGTTTTTTTAATTCCTAAGTGGCCTATTTTGCATGGTATTGCAAACATGTCTCTGTCTTTAAATTTTATTGGCATTCTCCGCTACAACACCGCTGATACATTTTCACTAACACTTACTCTTTCATTTTCAGTTAATTTTCGCTTGTTGGTGCAAAGCTCCTTAAGGAACTTGGCATATCGTGGAATTTGTTTGATGGCATCCAATAATGGTATGTTGATCTTGATGTTTCTGAATGTTTTGAGAATTTCTTTTTCCTCCTTACCTCTCTGATGTTGGTTCTGTTAAAACGCCGGCACCCCCACAGCGCAGCGAAAAAATAAAACATCTGGTGATCCTAACCATGGATCCATGTATGGGGAACGAATCGGGGTGAAATAAAGGTTTCAAAATTATTGAATCTTTATTTTGAGTAGACAGCGACACCTCGGTAACGAGTAATCTGATCTACTATCGAACCAAGCCACAAGCTATCGTGACTCCGGCCTCTACGTAATCCACCCAGTTGACAATGAACGGAAGGAATCCCCAAAACTATTTTGGAAAAGACTTTGCCTTGACAGCTACTAGACCCACCATGCAAAGAAAAAATAGGATTTTATATCTATTTTAGGGTTTTTAGAAATTAAATAAATATAACGATGTTTTTAAATTGAAAATTATAATTATATTAATTATAATAATGATTTTGGTAAACTATATATTTATTTAAATTTATATACAAACCAAATTCATGTTCTCATTATGCGTACAACAACCTTGTACATATAATGTATTCGATATTTGATTACCCAATTAAATTAATTCTATAATTAATTTAATTCAAGTGACAACCAAATACAATACCAACTATGTTTTATTCCGTTCATTTCAACTATAGGGTGTGAACCTGTAGGTTCTTGTAACGTTAGCAGTAATACTAGAACGATTCCAATGTTACAAACAATGAGTGGCACCTAGCAATGCATCATTGCTACCTAAGTCACAAGAAATCATGATTCGACATAACCTTTTTATGATTAACCTTTCATGCAATAAACCTTAAGTCCTTTATATGTCTGGATTGGACACAAGTTATGGAATAGTCACACTTGCATAGCCCATTCCATGTTCCTTGATATCTTAAGTAGACTATGAAATACAAATAAGTATGACATCTCATATGAGCTTATTTGAGCATGGCCATGCATTTCTAGTCCCACTCAATCAAGTGGCCTAATATATTACTACCATTATGTAGGAGGGACTTATCCTATATCAATCAACCATATCCCTCTACACAGATCGTGGTATATCCAACATTAGCCTTTATAGAACAACCAGTTATGGTGTACGTTTGACTGTATCAAAATATACAACTCATGATGTTGGGATTATGATGATCTCAAGTCTGAGGATCATATACATATTAATCACTATGAGTAATGTTGTGACAATTACATAATAATCCAAGAAACATACTCATAACGGATCAGTCCAATATGTTGTTCTCTAACACACATATTCATGCATCGATTTTGACATTCCATAAAAATGGAAACTCTTTATCATCAATCAACTACATGTTAGTCTTAATGCATTATTGTTGTCCTAGCCAACAATAATGCTTGACTAAGGATCTGTTAAGAATAATCATATTATTCTCAGGACATTATTATAAAACAATTTATTTATACACACAGAAAAGAAACTAAAATAATAATGGTAACGCCTTATATTAATAAACATAATAAATCAAGTATGTTATTACAACCATCTCATGATTGATCTTTGGGCATACTCTAACAGGTTCAATCGTCTTGGAAACGGAGGTTGAATTTTGGGTAATGGAGGTTTCGTTCAGACCTATTTATCGTTCTCATACTTTTCCTGGGCAGAATCTTGATCAAGACTCCAGCCAGGATTTGGTTCTAGTTCTTTTCCACTTCACAACGTCACTCCATTTGCGTGTTATCTTGGGTTAGGTTCTATTTGTAACGACATCTTTCCCTATGAGTTGATTTTCTCAATTGACGTGGTCAATTCTTTTATAGATGCCTTTGTTTTCTATTGAAAATCCTCTAATTTCTTTTGAAAATCAATAATTTGTCGTTGTATTTGCTATTGGACATCAAGCACATTAGCTGCTATTTACCATGGTTTCTAGGGAGGTACCTGAATATTGCGTTTGTTGTGGAAATTGGTTTTGGTATGGCTGGTTATAATGCAGGATTTCCCCATAACTCAAGTTAGGATAGTCTTTCCATCCTGGGTTATATGTACTTCCGTAAGGGTCATATCGCCTTTGAGGCGGTCCATGAAAGTTCCCCACAGCATCTAAATGGGCCATAGTATCATCACATAAACCAAGGCATGCATCAGTTGTATGTTCAGGTGTTGCACAAATTTCGCATAGTCGGGCTGGTCCTATTTTACTGTAAAAAGAGAATTCATGATATTAGTAAGTTTTTTGACTTTATCTTCTAAAGTTGAAGTACTTAGCTAGTGAACTCTTCTAGTGGGTTTAGGATTGGCTCAAAATTGCTGAGTATTTGCAGCCATTGTAGATATCAAGTACCTTGCCTATTAGGGGGTCATGTTGACCAATGGCCCTCCACTGGCAGCATCTATCATGTTCATTTCCATGGGCTTCAAGCCCTCATAAAAGTATTGAAGAAGAGATTGTTCTATTATCCCAGGTTGTGATGGTCCATATATGATCAAATACTATCCGTAAAAGGTCGCTCTTTCTGTTGTGGAAGCAAATGACGAGGAAGATGAGGCGACCAAAAATCTCAATTCGATACTGGGAGGTTTCAAAGACAAGACGAGTCGTGGGCTGATGTTTGTAGACATCACTGTGGCGAGTAGAAGATTGAATGCGCTTGTTGACACAGGTGCGCCAGATTTATTCATGTCGAGATAGACTGCTCGTGATCTCGAGCTCAAAATAGAGAAGGAATCAGGTTAGATCAAGATCGTAAATTTAAAAACTGTTGAGATAGAGGGCGTGGCCAAAGGAGTTGAGATCCAACTTGGTGAATGGACTGGTAAAGACACCATTAAGGTAATACCACTTGATGGCTTTGAGTTTGTGGTTAGATTAAACTTTCTTGATCGGATTAACGTAAACATTTTTTCTTTTGGCAATTATATGGTGATATCGGGCCCAAACCATCGATGTATGGTACAAATGAAAAGGAAAGAAGGTATGAAAGAAAAAATTATCGGTGATCCAATTTACCAAAGGAGTCCGTAGAGATGAAGCTTCCTACATAGCCACATTGAAGGCCGAGAAAGTATTTAAGCTCATTGGTGAGGTTCCAAAAGAAGTGAGCCAATTATTGTAGTTATTCAGAGATGTGATGCCTACCAAGTAGCTCAAAGAATTACCACCAAAGAGAAAGGTGGATCACATAATTGAGTTAGTGCCCAATTTAAAGCCGTTAGTGAGGGCCACATACTGTATGTCCCGCCAAAATTAGAAGAACTGCGAAAACAATTAAAGGAGTTATTAGATACGAGATTCATTAGACCATCTAAATCTCTATTCGATGCGCTAGTCTAGATTGGAAAAAACAAAATTTGGGATATTGTCGATTGGGAACCACCAACCAAGGTGATAGAATTGAGATCTTTCCTTGGGTTGGCGAACTATTACCGACGCTTCATTGAAGGCTACTCTAAAATCACAGCACCCTTGACAAACTTGTTGAAGAAGGGTAAGGTGTGAAATTTGGATCCCCAATTTGAGAAGGCCTTTAATTAAGTGAAACAAGTAATGATGAGGGAGCCCATACTTACTTTACCGTATTATTCGAAATCGTACGAAGTTTGCACGAATGCATCAGACTATGCAATTAGGGGGTACTGATGCAAGATGAACATCTAGTTACTTTTAAAAGTCGAAAACTTAATGAGACAGAGCGACGATGCACAGTCCAAGAGAAAGAGATGACTACTGTGGTATATTGCTTGCACACATGGAGACATTATTTGTTGGGATCCAGGTTCATGGTCTTTACTGATAATGTTGCAAACAATTATTTTCTAACCTAGAAAAAGTTGTGTCCCAAATAGGCTCGTTGGAAAAATTTCCTAACAGAATTTGATTTTACTATGGAGTATAAATCGAGGAGTGTCAACACTGTGGCTGATGCACTTAACTGAAATATGGAGCTTGCAGCAATCAGCCAACCTGATGGTTCCCTATTGGAGCAAATTCGAGAGGGATTGTCCCAAGATCCCATAACCAAAAACTTGATCGAGCCTGCCAAGGAGGGGAAAACAAGGAGATTTTGGTTTGAGGAGGAGTTACTATACACTCATGGGCACCTTCTTTATATACCTCATTATGGAAAATTGTGCAAGTAAGTCATAAAGGAGTGTCATGACTCAAGATGGGCTGGTCATCTAGAGATGCATCGCACTTTGGCCCTTTTGGAGGATCGTTACTATTGGTCTCACATAAGTGAAGATGTTGAGACCTATGTGAAAACTTGTTTAATATACCAACAAGTTAGGGTTGAGTTGAAGACTCCAGCTAGTTTGCTACAACCCTTTCCCATTCCAGAACAACCATGGGAGAGTGTATCTAAGGACTTTATTGTTGGTTTACCTAAGTCTAATGGTTTTGCAAGTATTCTTGTTGTGGTGTATAGGTTTTCCAAGCATAGAACGTTCATTTCAGCAACCAAGAAATGCCCTGTTGAGGAGGCAGCTCGTTTGTTTCTTAGATATGTAGTGAAGTATTAGGGAGTGCCACAATCTATTACTAGTGATCAATAACGGTGGTTCTTAGACCAGATCTGGACAGAGCTATTCAAGTCAATGGGTTCAGACTTGAACTTTTCAACTAGTATGCATCCGCAAACCGAATGAGTGAATGCATTATTAGAGACATCTCTTAGACAATATGTGAGTGCCATACAAAGGGACTAACCAAAGTTGTTGGACGTAGCCCAATTCTCATACAACTTGCAACGAATCAAAGTCCATTCGAGATAGTGACGGGGCATCAACCACTCACACCTAATGCTGTTGTGACCTATTATACAGAACCGAATCTAGCAGCTTATCAATTTGCAAAGGATTGACAAGAGAAGAATGACTTAGCCAAAGCTTTTCTACATAAAGTGGGTAAGCACAACAAGAAGTGGGTAGATCAAAATTGAAGGGACGTGCAATTTTAGGTTGGTGATTCAGTCCTTGCTAAGCTACACTTGATTTTGCAACATAATGGCTTGCACAAAGGGCTTGTGCATCGGTATGAGGGACATTTCTGAGTCTTGAAGAGCGTAGGCAAGGTGGCCTACAAGCTGGAGTTGCTGAAAAAGCTCAAAGTCTACCTATTGTTTTATGTGAGTATGCTTAAGCCATTCTATGAGGATCAAGAGGATCTAAATCAAGGCAAGTCAGAATGAACACCAATGGGGGTGAAGGTCTCCTACGATCACAAAGTTGAAAGTATCGAGGTAGACCGTGTGATTAGACGAAAGTATTATAGGCTGAGGCATGAGTACTTTGTGTGATGGAAGGGACTTCCCAATATTGAAGCAAGTTGGGAACCTATCGGGGCCTTATGGCAGTTTCAAGGTAAGATAGACCAGTTCCATGTGGAGGACACGACGAGGGCGTCACTAGAATAGATGGGGAGAATGTCATGGGTTGCGCATGAGAGCCTGTAACCATGGCACAATCATATGATCATCATGATCAAGAGAGGTTATTGGCCCAATCAAACTGGCCCGTTGCTTGGGAAGAATGAAGGCTCATCTACAAAGTATGACCAAGTCAAAGATATGCAATCTTATAGATAACTTGTAAGTTTAAAAGATATAATAAATGTAATTTGATAGCTTTTAATCCTAGCCATTGATGTATTTTAATTCATACCGTTGATTTTAGGGAGGCTCAACTATAAATAGAGGTCTCTCCTCCTTATTGTAAATAATTCATTGAGTAATAAAATTCTTGAGAGCATTCTCTCAAAACTCTCTTTTGTGTTCTTAGCTTTTCTGTCGCTTTGTTCTTATATTTCAAATTCGTTCATCTTTGTTCTTCTTTGGTGCCTTAGAAGAATTCTGTTTGATCTTCAATTATTGGGAGTTAGGTTAACTTAGGTGTTTTTTGAGGAAGAAAACCCTTAAGGCTGCATGGATTGTAAGGCAAAAATCTAAGTCCATGACACTAGTGCCTTACTACTAGCTACAAAAGTGTTTATTTGATCTAGCTATGTTTTGGATTGAGGGTGAATACAATTGTGTATACTATGCTAGTGTGATTTATGAATATGGACTTTACCGCTATGGTAAAAAACTGGTTTAACCCAATAAATCTAAATTTTAAATTTGTATATGATCGTAAATATGAATTTATATGTGAATACGACTTTAATTATGTTCTAGACCAGACAAATATGGTGTACATGCTAGAGTTATACTTAATCTTCTTAAAAGTAAATTATGAGTATGGACATTGCCACTAGGGCAGCCCAATGAAATTGAAACTAAAATAGAATATGCTTACAAATTTATAGTGATGTGGATTATTCAAGAATCGAAGTCGATTTGCTTTATAAAAAGAAGATATCGATGAACTTCTATGAAATGGTTTCACGGGATTCAGCCAATTGTCTTGATCGTGGGATATCATTGAGAAATAGGAATCCATGTTATCAAAAGATTTCTTGCGATTATTTCTAGTATGGAATGAGTCAACCATCCACTTTGATATCTTATTGACAAAAAATGGTGATATTGTTCCTCCATTGATCAAGAATTTCGGTTTTTGAGAAGTATTATGATCATCCAATAAGAAAGGTTTCAATTTTTTCAAATGAACGATTTGAAGACCTATTGATCTAACAATTGATTGCAAAGTTGATCATTCTGACCTTTCAATTCATAGATGTGGATCTCAGACCTATGAATAGGGATATTCCCGAAACTCACAAAGAAAAAAGGAAGTGAGTTAGAAATTTGACTACATTTTTAACACTGCTAATAAGGTGGATATTTATAATTTACATTTTAGAGAGGTTAAAGTACCCCAACAACAAGATACAAGAAAATAATTTAAAACTAAACATAGTTTTAAGGAACACTAATGTTTACAGATAGTTACTTATTAAAATTTATAAATTTTAAATACTCCTATTATATACTCTTAATCATTTTAATTTTAAAATATTTTTAATGTGAACTGAGTTGACACTTGTGGTATCAAACTCGGTCCAACATCTTATAGTATAGATACTTATATTTCTTAATTTAATTAAAAAATAGTTCAAGCACTCCTCCATGCACCGTCTTAGCTCAATTAAAAAAAATAAAATGTGAAGCTTAATCCAAGCTGTGTCGAAGCACGCATTTGTTTAGGCACATTTGACTTGGACGGCCAAAGTCTTCCTGAGATGGGTACATGCGTCATTTTGGTCACTGAAATGAATGCTATCTAGTGGGATTTGGCAGCTGGGCTTCCCCAAGCAATACTTCTCGACAACTTGCTTGGATTCTGGCGCTGTACAATTTCCAATAAAGTAGGCTCCGCAAGCGCCAAATGGATCACCATAGCTGGCAAACTCCACTGCCACAATTTGCTTCTTGCCTGGACATATTAATTCAGCCCTTGGTTTCAAATCATTCACTTTGGGTTGGAGACTACCATTTTTGGTTTCGAACAATCTCGGGGATGGTGGGTGAATTTCACTCACAGCACTGCAGATTGTATCCCTGTTCACTGTTACTATATGGACATCTTTAGGATTGCCTTCTTCTTCCTCAAGGAGGACAATCAGGTTCTTTGGCTTCAAGTATGCCCGTGGGATGTGGTACCTGCATTACATGAATTTTAGCTTCTTTCTAGTTTACAATTTATATCGGTTAAAAGACTGTTTCAGCGTTTATAGTGTACATACTCGGATTGTGTTGGCTTCTTAAGAGGACTAAGGTAATTGTTCCAATATCGGCCAATGCTTCTACCATTGATCCAAACCATACCCTTCCCCATACCAGTCATAACAATGGCAACTGGGTTGTCCCCTTCTGGTGCATCAAAATATCCCTTGTACCATGTTAATGGTCCTCCTTGGTCAGGCTTTGTCCACTGAACAGACTTTGAGCCTTCTTCAGTAAACAATTTCTTCTTTTCTCCATCAATTCCAACCTGAAAGGGGATTCCAAATTACGTTTAAGAAGCCATCTCCACCACTAAACTATTACTTGAGATTTATTATAGAAAGTGACAAGTCCAGTGGGTACCTGATGGCCCCAACCATTTTGTGATATGTCGAGTGTTCCAGTGTTCAAACCAAGGATGGTGATAGAACGAGGCCCAGCAAACCTTTTCTCCATGTAGGCTCCGCTATCCTGGATTAGCAAACAAAATCACATGTTAATTGATTTTATAAATTTCATTTTAAGCGTAACAAAGTGCTTTAAGTTGCAGAAGCCTTACGGGGAGTCCCACTAAGTAGCCTAAGAGAGCAATATGGTTTTCCCCTTCCTTCAAGCTTACAGCTCTCTGGAAAACAAAGCTCTTCTCAACTTTGCTCCCATGTGCAGAACCGGCGTATTCACCATTTACATAGGCATGGATTCCATGGCCAAGACTTGCAACCCGTAAAACTGGGCTGACATTTTTCTTCATTGGTAAATCACGTCGGCCCAACTTAAGGCTGCAGGCAGAAACTCATAGTTCAATATCCTTTCTATGTGTAACAGGTGAAAATCAAGGTGTTCATTTAAGTTTCAACTCACCTAGTTGTGTACCAAGCATAGTCGGTTGTATCTTTGGTCAAATGAAAAAGCTCCCTTGGCACGTCAAACTTAAATCCAAGTCCGACAGGAGGGACTTCCCTGTACATCTCCCAGTTAAAATTCATGTTTGCAATTTCTGATCTTACAAAGTTTCTTGAGTTATGTTGAGTTGTGACCTGAGTTAAAAAAATCAATGGTAAGTTAATTCACAGGTTGTAAAACACAATGGGGCAGCTTATGTGAGCTTGTAGAATTGGAGATACCAGTTGACTGTTGAAAACCACGGTCTTGCAATCAGGGAGGACGCTAATGGAACGAGCCGGCAGGCGAATGTCCTGGCCCCTGAAATTCACATGTTGTGCCAGACGAGTGTTATTGTTGGCCAAGAAAGCCGCACAGGCTGAAGTTCCAGGTTGTTGCCAGACTATAGCCTGCAATATCGCGATACATTAACTTAATTCTGTTGGAGCTAAGTGCAACAAATAGCAAGGTTCAACAAAAAGCTTGTAGAGCAAGAATCGAGACTTGCGGCAGAAACAAAGAAGAAAAATGAAATAAATTTTAAGCAAAGCTAAAATAGAGAGTATATGGATGAAATCTTGATTGAATTCATTCATTTTTTTAAAATGGCATAAAGCCTATTTATACAAGCTTACAACTTGACAACTTAGTTCGAATACAACTAAGTTTCATCATTACATCCACTTAAAATAAATCACCACCTACTACCACTAACAAACTTAGTTGGAATACAACTAAGTTTCATCATTACATCTACTTAAAATAAATCACCACCTACTACCACTAACAAACTTAGTTGGAATACAACTAAGTTACATCATTACATCCAAATAATAATAATAATAATAATAATAATAAAACATGTGATTGCTACATGCTAACCATTGCTTCAATACTCCTCCTTGGTTTGCATGGAGCAAACACCTAGCTTCCTTCTTAGACATTCGAACCTTGTGACATTAAGGGCTTTAGTCAAAATGTCTGCAAGTTGATCCTCAGAATTACAATGGATCAGCTTCACTTCTTGAGCTTGCTCCATTTCTCGAACAACATGCAACTTGATGCTGAAATGCTTTGTTCTTCCATGGAACACTGGATTTTTAGCAATTGCAACTGAAGATTGGTTGTCACAGAAGATCTCAGTAGCTTCCTTTTGATGCACTTTCAAATCAGCTAAGATTTTCCTTAGCCAAATGGCTTGGTTGACAGCACTTGCAGCTGCCACATATTCTGCTTCAGCAGTAGATTGAGCCACCAGACTTTGCTTCTTCGAGCTCCAGCAAAACATGGCTGAACCAAGGTTGAAAGCATACCCTGAGGTGCTTTTCATGTCATCTATCGAGCCAGCCCAGTCACTATCAGTGTAGCCAACCAGCTTCAGATTTCCTTCCTTGCTGTACCTTAAACCATAGCTCAAAGTGCCTTTGACATATCTAAGCACTCTCTTAGCAGCTTGTAAATGCTTTTTATTGCAACAATGCAAGAACCTTGAGAGCAATCCTACAGCATACATTATGTCTGGTCTAGTGGCAGTTAAATATAACAGACAACCAACTAGACTTCTGTAGGTTGTTTCACAAACCTTCTCAAAATCACCTTGGCTCGATAGTTTTTCTCCAACAGCAACAGGTGTTTTAGTTGCTTTACTGTTTTGCATGGAGAACTTGGTCAGAATCTTTGTGGCAAAGTTTCTCTGACTTAGAAATATCCCATTTTGTGCTTGAGTCACCTCCATTCCAAGGAAATAAGACATTTCCCTTAGATCAGACATTTCAAATACTTCTTGCATCTTGGTCTTGAAATCGACCAGCACTGCTCGATCTCCTCCTGTCACCAGCAAGTCATCAACATATAGGGATACAATGAGCTGTGTTTGTGTCCCTTGCTTCTTGACATACAGTGTTGGCTCACTCTTGCTTCGATCGAATCCCAAATTAGTCAAGTAGCCATCGATTCTGCTGTACCAGGCCCTTGGAGCCTGTTTTAAGCCATATAGGGCCTTCTTCAGTTTGTAGACCATATGCTCTCTGCCAGCTATCTCAAACCCTTGTGGTTGTTCAACATAGATCTCTTCATTTAAGAAACCATTCAGAAAGGCTGATTTCACATCGAGTTGATGGATCTTCCACTCGAGTTGTGCTGCTAAGGCAATCAGTAATCTGATGGTGTCTAGCCTGGCCACTGGTGCAAAGGTCTCCAGGTAGTCCAGGCCATACCTCTGACTGAACCCCTTGACAACTAGCCTTGCTTTCAGTTTGTTCAAGGTACCATCAGCATTTTGCTTGGCTTTGTACACCCATTTCACCCCAATTATCTTCCTTTTGACTGGCCTTTCAACTAATTCCCAGGTCTGGTTCTTCTCAATCATGCTAATCTCCTCAGCCATTGCCTGCTTCCACTCTTACTGAGCTTCAGCCTCTTCAAAATTGCTTGGTTCAGCTATGGCTACATGAGCTCTTTCATAAATCTCAGTCAATGGTCTTGTTCCTCTAACTGGTTCATCATCAATGTCCATTTCAGGAACATTTTGATCTGGCTCAGCTTGATCTGCTGCAAGTCCTTCTGAAACTTCCTCAGGTTCATGTTTTTCCCAGTTCCAACATGACTTTTCATCAAATACCACATCCCTACTGACTGACACTTTCTTTGTTGAAGGATCCAAGATCCTATAGCCCTTCTTAACAGTGCTGTAGCCCACCAAAATACCAGGTCGAGCCCTTTCAGACAATTTGTCCCTTTTGACAGCAGGTACATGAGCATAACAGATGCATCCAAAGACCTTCAGATGAGCCAGTGATGGCTTGAATCCAAACCAGGCTTCGAATGGAGTCTTCTGATCCAAGGCGTTGGTTGGAAGCCTATTTTGAATGTAGTCTGCAGTGTTAACTGCCTCTGCCCATAGTGCTTTAGGCAGATTCTTCTGAATCATCAAGCACCTGGCCATATCCATCAAACTCCTATTCTTCCTTTCACTTACACCATTTTGCTGAGGTGTATATGTGTTGGTAAGTTGATGTTTGATGCCTGCCTTATCACAGAAGGCTTGGAACTGAGCTGAGGTGTACTCAGTCCCATTATCAGATCTTATGGACTTCAGCTTGCAACCTGTTTCAGTCTCAGCAGCAGTCTTGAACTTCCAAAACACTGAGGCCGCCTCTGATTTCTGTTTTAGGAAGTAAAGCCAGCAATATCTTGAAAAATCATCAATGAACAGTATGAAGTACCTGTTTCCACTTAATGACTCAGTCCTCATAGGGCCACACACATCAGTGTGCACCAGTTGGAGTTTTTCAGAGGCTCTCCAGGCTTGATTCGAGGGAAATAGGAGTCTGGCCTGCTTTCCTAGCTGACACACTTCACACACATCATCATGATCCATTGAGTTGATGAAGTTTTCAGCCAAGTCCTCTCTGACCATTCAAGCCATCGATCTGAAGTTGGCATGTCCCAGTCTTTGATGCCAAAGCTTGGATTCATCTCATGTGACTGTGTAGGCAATGTCTGACTCCCTGGTCCAGTCAAATACAAAGCTCTTATTAGCCATAGGAACTGCCATCAGCTTGGATCCACTTGGATCATTGATTTGGCATTGGTTGTCTTTGAACACAACAGAATAACCTTTCTCCAGCAACTGAGCTATGCTGAGCAGGTTTCTGTCAATTTCAGGCACCAAAAGCACATTTGAAATCACTTTGGCACCTGTGGGGGTGCATATCAGCACATCACCCTTGCCTTCAGCTTGAATAAAATGTCCATTTCCTATCTTGACTTTATTTCTGCAGCTTCTGTCTAAAGACTTGAAGATTGCAGCATCAGGTGTCATGTGGTTGGTGCATCCACTGTCTAGAAGCCAACCAGATGAGAACCTTTCTTGAGCAGCTGAGCATAACACAGCAAAGCCTTGCTTCTCTTGGTCACTGTCCTCCTTAGCTACTCGAGCCTCAGCTTTCTTCTGTTGAAACTGACTCTGCCTTGATTTGGCCTTGCTCTTGCAGACTCTCTCAACATGACCCTTCTTTTTACAATGCTGACATACAGCATCTGGATTGAACCAGCATTTTTCTTTTGGATGACCAGCCCTTCTGCAGTGCTTGCAAGTCTGACCCTCTTTTCTTGCAACATCAGTCCTTGGCTTGTCTCTCCAGGCCTTCTTGCCTTTGTAGGCAGTGTTTGTTCTTGCCTGAAAGACACCTTCTTGATGCTCCTCCAGTCTGCTTGCTCTTCTTTGCTCTTGAGCATATAAAGTATTGATCAACTCTGTCAGGGAGATGGTGTACAGGTCCCTTGAGTCCTCGAGAGATGAGATTTTTGCCTCATACCTCTCGGGCAGAGTTGCAATAACCTTCTCCACTATCCTAGCTTCCTTGAGCTGCTCTCCAAGGAGCCTTATGCTGTTAACCACAGCCATAATCCTGTCAGAGTACTGCTTGATAGTTTCTTCTTCCTTCATCTTCAAATTCTCGAAATCTCTCCTTAAGTTCAGCAACTGTTGCTGCCTTGTCCTCTCTGTCCCTTGAAACTCCTCTTGCAACTTGTCCCAGGCTTGTTTTGGTGATTCACAGGCCATAATCCTTGTGAAAATCACATCTGACACTGAGTTCTGGATGCAAGACATGGCTTTGTGCCTCTTGGTCCTCTTATCAGCATGCTGCCTGATTTGAGCCACTGTTGGATTGCCTCTAAGTGGCTCTGGTTCAACATCTGAGTTGACTACCTCCCACAGATCGAAAGCTTGTAGGTAGGTCTTCATTTTAACCACCCATATGTGGTAGCCTTCTCCATTAAAGACTTGAGGTGCAGCTGGTGAAAAGCTTGATGAAGCCATGAATTTGTATAACAGATCCCTTAAGAAATAGGCTCTTGATACCAATTGTTGGAGCTAAGTGCAACAAATAGCAAGGTTCAACAAAAAGCTTGTAGAGCAAGAATCGAGACTTGCGGCAGAAACAAAGAAGAAAAATGAAATAAATTTTAAGCAAAGCTAAAATAGAGAGTATATGGATGAAATCTTGATTGAATTCATTCATTTTTTTAAAATGGCATAAAGCCTATTTATACAAGCTTACAACTTGACAACTTAGTTGGAATACAACTAAGTTTCATCATTACATCCACTTAAAATAAATCACCACCTACTACCACTAACAAACTTAGTTGGAATACAACTAAGTTACATCATTCCATCCAAATAATAATAATAATAATAATAATAATAATAATAATAATAATAATAACAATAATAAAACATGTGATTGCTACATGCTAACCATTGCTTCAATAAATTCCCTAGTAGACTAACCAATATCTATTTACCCAAATATCCAATTCGATTACTCCATATAGTTGCATTGCTTACCTGTTGATCTGGACCCAACTTTAGAGTAGTAGGAACCCCCCAAAATAGAGCCCTTTTGCACAAACTCAAGGCCCTGTGGACGTCCTTAAGATGACCCCACTTTGGTTCCCTTTGAAGACCTAAAGCATTAAAATGTGAAAGTTAGCTGCATACACAACTTCAATCCATAGATCATCAGATAACATGTTCTTAATCCTACCAAATTCATCAAGAGGGGCTTCGTCATAGTAACGAGTTGTTGTAAATGAGGCACTTGTCCTGCCAAAATTGGTGCCACCATAGTACTGCAGACACAAAAAGAACAGTGAGGTTTGTCTAAAAAGAGTGTCATTTAGCTAAGAAATGAACTCAGAGAAGACAGCCAATTATCTTCCTATACCATATAGTAGTTGACCATGCTTCCATTTTTGGAGAAGAATCGAGCAACTGAGTATGCCAAATCTTCAGCTGACCTTTGGGATGGTGGATCACCGAATACTCTATACCTGAATCGTTAAAAAAATCCATTGAAACAGCCACAAAATTAGCCTATATATATACCAACATATTCGAATCTTCTTTAACATCTTCATATAAACTGCACCACTACTTACTGTGCAGTCCAGTTCTCAGTCCACAATGCCGGCTTGTTGCGCTTATTTGGACCATAGAAAGTATCTCCACAGTGCCTTCCATTGCATATGTTGATCTGAAGAACCAAGTATATTACATTTCTCACTTTGTTATGCCATAATAAACACGTTTTCCATCTCATTTTTTTTTATCAATTAAAAACTTACAACGGGATCTGGGGCGTCCCTCTGCTTGCACATGATCTATGGGACATTGGCATTCAAGCTAAGGGCCAGTTTTCCAGCCCATTGAACATAACTATCCCCTTTTTCCCTGAATGCTCGTTGAATAGTGTTGTATTCATTCTCGATCTGTGCTAAAATAATAGGTCCTCCTTGTGGAGCAAACAACTTCTCTTGCTTCAGTTTGTCAACAATCATGGTCACAAACCTTTTCATGTGTTTCTACACAAGTTAAAAGTTTGGTTCAGATTTGAAGCCTTGCATCATATTTTGTGTATAACTTTGATGTATTTATCCCTCAGAACATTACCTTGAAAGGTTCATTATCGGATCGGAAAATGATGCCGGGGACCTCTCTTAACCAATATGGTAATCCTCTGATAGTTTCAGTGCGAAAAAGTCAATATGGAGGACTCGTATAAATTTTAAAGAAGAATTTGGGAAAGTTTAAATGGTTACCCGTGATTCCATTCAGCTTGGATAAAAGGGCCGACCCTAACGACTGCATACAACTTATGCTCATGAATCAACTTGATGAACTTCACCAAGTCAAATTCTCCTTCAAAGTTGTACTGTCCCTCAACTGGTTCGTGTCCATTCCAGAAAACATACGTTTCAATCGTATTGATGCCTCCCTGCTTAGCTTTTTTAATCAGGTCCGGCCACATCTGCAAAATCCCAGTAGTTGTAAATAATCTAAATCCATCCATCCATCAACCAAACTATATTATACAGAGAGAAAAGCAAAAGATGCATACATCTGGGGTGCTACGTGGGTAATGGATAGCTCCCGAAAAGAGAAGCTCTCGTTTGCCATTGATGATCAAGGACCTTGCGTCATATGTCACGCCCTGAGCCTTCTGACCTCCTACCTTACCTTCTTCGTCCCCTTCCTCGGTACCCTTCTGAATCTCTTCGACATTTGCATTGCTATAAGCAATCAACAATGTCGACAAAAAGAATATCACGAGTAAACGCCGAGGTTCTACCATTGTTATATATACCAGTAGAAGAACCTTTTATTCTTTGGGGTTGGAGCGGCGTTGCTACTATAAGTAAGGAAAGGAGCCTCACTTTTACGGGGAGCCTCTTTAGCTTGGCAAAGAGGAGAAGCTCGAAGAACAACGTAGCATAAAGTCAATTATTTATAGTGTTGGGATTACTATTTTTAACCATCGAATGTTTGCTGGTTTTACTATTTTTTGTTGAGAAAATTTGCTATCTTCGGAAGAAATTGAATTTTGGCTGTCACACATTATCTAATCTGTTCCGATTTTCAACTCAACTCAATCACTCTTTCTTTAGTTAAAAATTTAAAAAGATGATTTATCTTGTGGTGAAATGTTTGTTAAATTAATATTTTTTATAATGATGATTATAATCTCATATGTTATTATAATATCTATTAATATAATCTCATAAATATTTGTATTATTATATTTATATTTAAGATTTGTGTCATGCAACTTTCAAAAATTAAAAATCTCATATGCCATGTTTCTTTTCCTTTTTTTTTCATGCAACTTGTTCTAAATTCCTTATTACACAATATTTATTTTTAAACTCATTTATATATTATTACTTTATATATTACCTATTTTTATTTTTTATATATTATTTATTTTAAACTTATACATATATTACCTATTTTTATATATATAATTTATTTATTGATTTGTATATTGTTGATTTCAAATTTTTTTCTCTTATTATTCATTTTCAAATTCCTTCTTTTTAAATTTGTTTACATTTTATTTTGCCTTATATTTTTATTTTATTTTATACTCTTTGTTTTAAATTCATTGGTCATTGATTATTGATGCTAGTATTTAAATAATTGTCATTATGTGTTTTATAAATTGTTTATTTGTATTTTCATATTGCCGTTTTTTAATCAAAGTTTTTATGCATCGTTTTAATATTGCATCAATTTTTCCTAATTTTTAAAAAAGAAAACTTTTAAAAATAAGGCAATATTCGGTACTTTGGAGCTTTGAGAAAATCGTGCCCTAACTTACTGGGTTTCGATTTTTTATCCAAATAACCGAATAGCCTTTTTAAACTTTAATGCATGAGACAAGCTTAGTTTCTAGGGTTAAAATGTCGTATCCTAACTTACTGGATGTGACATCTTATTACTTCGGGACAAGGAGATTTTAACATCAAATTCGATTTATTCAAGTTTTTAAATAGGATCGTATTTTAAAATCTTTTCAAATTTTCGACATAGGACGTTAATTAATCAATTAGGTACCAATTTTTGGACGTTACGAGGGTGCTAATCCTTCCTCGTGCGTAACTGACTCCCGAGCCCGTTTTCTCGAATTTTGTAAACCAAAATCATTATTTTAATAAATCAAAATATTTTTTTAAAATGATTAATCTCAAGGTGACCCGGTCACACCTCAAAAAACGATTGGTGGCGACTCCATTTCGTTTTAAAAGTTGACCCCATTTTTCAAAACAAAAATGGTTTCGACAACTTGGTAACTCCATTGGGGACTGTTGACACCATTTTTTTGGATGAAAACGGGGTCGACTCGGGTTTTGAAAAATAAAATCGATTGTGGGAGTCGCCACCAATCCTTTTTGATAAGGTGTGATCAGGTCACCTTGAAAAGTGGTTGTTTTTACTAAACGATTTGATTTTATTAAAACAACGAGTTTGGTCTACGAAATTCAGAAAAATGGTTTCGGGAGTCGGTTACGTACGAGGAAGGATTAGCACCCTCGTAACGCCCAAAATTGGTACCTAGTTGATTAGTTAAAGTCTTAATGTCGAAAATTGAAAGCTTTGAAGAATTTTAAAAATACGATCCTTGTATTAAAATGTTGAAAATTTTTGGAAAACGGGGGGCATATTCCACGTTAATTGAGAAAGAAAGCATCATATGCAGTAAGTTAGGACACAATGTCTCGAATTCCCGATACGTAAAAATGCTTGTTTAAAAGATATTTTCGAAATCTCAGATTTAAAAGGGAGATCACGACCAGTAAGTTAGGACGCGATTTTCTTTTAAATCCCGAGATTATTTAAAACTTGAGTTTAAAAAATTTTCGTGCATTTTGATTTATTGTGAAAATCGAGACCCAGTAAGTTAGGGTACGATCCTCTCGAATCTAATACACGGAATGTTATTTATTCAAAACAAAATTTGTTATATCGAGTGAAATAAAACGCGGAGTCGTAGTAAAGAATATGAAAGCAAATTACATTGTTGTTATGCATGACAAAACCATAATGAATACAAAAGTATAAAAATGATACGGGCAATAGCAACAATATAAAATAAATAAAAGGTCAAACCTACAACATACAAAATAACAACGTATATAAATGAATAAAATCAAGACATTCATTCAAAATAATAATGAAAATGAAATAAAAAAAAGTGAATACAATTAAAAAAAATAAAGGGATATATATGTATAGAGATATAAATTAAAATATGTATGCATGTGTGAATTATAAAATATAGAAAATACATATCTACAAAATATATTTTAAAATATAAAGAATATATATGTATTTATATATATAAAAAAATGTACATATATGTGTAAGTATGTGAAATTATGAAATATAAAGAATATAAATAAAATGTATATTTTTTGGAAGTATGAAGTATATGTAAGTATATATATGTCTATGTATAATAAAGGTGTATGAAAGCATATTTTTATACATATGTTTATAAAAAATGTGTATAGATATATAGATGTACAAATACATATATATATAAGTTATAAAATATAAAAAAATATATTTACACATATACGTTTGTGTATATATATATATAAATAAGCTATTATAAAATATGGACAAGCATAATGCATATATGTACATATATAGAATAAAAATAAAGTTGAAAAAAAATTTAAAACTAATTAATACATTAATATAATAATAACAAATAAATAAAAAGAAAATAAAACTAATAATAATTAATAATAGTGGTAATAATAACAATAATAAGGTCAGTTAATAAAAATACTAAAACACTGACTAAATCGAAATAAAAATGAAAATACAGGGCTGATTCGAAAAATAAAAAGACGAAAAGGATCAAATTGCGAGACGCGTCGAAAGAGGGGGACCAAAATGGTAAATAAACCAAGCGTTTAAAACACTGCGCTGTTATGGATTAAAATGAAACAAAAATAAAAATTTGTGGCCAAATTAGAATAAAAGAAAATAATGAAAAAGGGCCAAATTGCAACGCGCTGCAAAGTTGGAGGGACTACGTGCGCAAATATCCCATTTAAAGAAAACACGCTGATCCTCCCCCTGGGTCGGGTCACTGCGCGGGTCAGAGACCAAAACGATGCCTTTTTTGGTCTCTGAACCCTAAGCTCGAACGACACCATTTTTTTCTAGGGTATTTAAACCCCACTTTTTCCCAAAAATTCATTTCAGCTACCGAAAAAGAAAAAAATTCAAAAAAAGTCCTCCCTCTTCCTCTTAAACACCTGACCTTTGGGTCATCTTAGCGCCGCCGTTGCGCCACCATGGGCGGTGGCCGGCCTCGTGCAAAAAGGGCGTTCAAGTCCCCGTTTTGAGACCCGATCAAAGGCTAGACTCACCTAGCCCGAAGGCCAAGAGGAGGGGATTCCCTAACTCGACCTTTCAGGGTCAATTTCTTCAGCAAGCAAGCTCCGACGACGGCGCAACCAAAAGATGAAAAGGTAAGTCCCTTTTTTATTTATTTTTATTGTTTCGCTTATGAAATAAAGAGGAAATAAAGAAAAACAGTAAAAATGAAAAGAAAAAAAAATAAATCTTGAACTGAAAAATCACCTTGAAATGTTCTTTTGCTTTTATTTTCTGAAAATGTTTTTTCTTTTACAAAAGATGAACAAAGAAGCCGAACCCCTTTACCGTGGGGATACTTGGCTTTTATATTCTAAAATTACATGTGATTTTGCTATATTTTTCTCTGTCTGCTGTTGTGTGCGTGTTGTCTTGTTTGCAGGTGACCGGCAGCGCAAGTGGCGTGGTCGACGTGACCGTGGGCGGCGCGGATGGGACATCCGGCGGCATCAGAAGGCCAAAGGTCAAAGATGCGATTGGGGAAATTGGGCCTGGGCTAAATTGGGTTCGGGTTTGGGTTGATCTGGTTTTGGTTGGGTTTGGGTAGGTTTAGGTGGGTTTGGGCTCGGGAAAAATGGGCTTGTACAGCTGCCCCTCTTTGCTTTTTGTCATGTAACGATAACAGAGAAAAAGTAAGAAAGACCAATTTTTGCCCGGTCTCGCCGAGTCTTGACTTCTCTTGACGCTTCTCTTTAATTAACTTTATTCCAGTCCACTGTGTCTTGTTGCGTCGATCCACTCCACTGCACTTCAGAAAGATACAACCTGTAACTTCAATCTATTTTGCTGCAACTTCAGGGGGACGAGATTCATGATTTTAGTCTGTTCCACTGCAACGTCAGGGAGATAAGACTTGCTATGATAGTTTTAATCCGACCTACTGCAACTTCAGAGGTATAGGATTCATCATTTAATTCGCTCCACTGCAACTTCAGGGAGATAGGATTAGCTTCTTCTGTATACTTCATTGCAACTTTAGGGAGATCAGACTGGATGCGATCTGCTCTACTGCAACTTCAGAGAGATAAGGTCTGCCACCTCCAACCTGTTCAACTGCAATGTCGGGAAAGTAAGATTCACTGTTGTAGCTTCAATCTATTAACCGCAATGTCAGGGAAGCGAGATTCGCCGTTGTAGCTTCAATCTGTTCCACTACACTGCTGGGGAAATAAGATTCACCGTTGTGGCCTCAATCTTTTTGATTGCAATGTCAGGGAAAGAAGATTCACCGTTCTAGCTTCAATCTATTCTACGACACCTCCTGGGAAGTAAGATTAGCCGTTGTGGTTTCGATCTTTTAAATTCCAATGTCGAGGAGAGAAGATTCGCCGTTGTAGCTTCATTCTATTCCACTGCACCGCCTGGGAAGTAAGATTCATCGTTGTGGCTTCAATCTTTTTAATTACAATGTCGGGGAAGTAGGATTCGCCGTTGTAGCTTCAATCTGTTCCACTGCACCGTCTGGGAAGTAAGATTCACCGTTGTGGCTTCAATCTTTTTAATTGCAATGTCAGGGAAGCATGATTCTCCGTTGTAGCTTCAACTGTTCCACTTTACTGCCTGGGAAGTAAGATTCGCCGTTGTGGCTTCAATCTTTTTAATTGCAATGTCGGGGAAGCAGGATTCGCCGTTGTAGCTTCAATCTTTTTAAAAATTCATTATTTTTAAATTTGTTTACATTTTATTTTGCCTTATATTTTTTTTATTTTATACTCTTTGTTTTAAATTCATTGGTCTTTGATTATTGATGCTAGTATTTAAATAATTGTCATTATGTGTTTTATAAATTGTTTATTTTTATTTTCATATTGTCATTTTTTTACCAAAGTTTTTACGCATCCTTTTAATATTGCATCAATTTTCCCTAATTTTAAAAAAGAAAACTTTTAAAAATAAGGCAATATTCGGTACTTTGGAGCTTTGAGAAACTCGTGCCCTAACTTACTGGGTTTTGATTTTTTTATTCAAATAACCGAATATCCTTTTTAAACTTTAATGCATGAGACAAGCTTAGTTTTGAGGGTTAAAATGTCTTATCCTAACTTACTGGATGTGACATCTTATTACTTCGGGACAATGAGGTCTTAACATCAAATTCAATTTATTCAGGTTTTTAAAGAGGATCGAATTTTAAAATCTTTTCAAATTTTCGATATTAGGACGTTAATTAATCAATTAGGTACCAATTTTTGGGCGTTACGAGGGTGCTAATCCTTCCTAGTGCGTAACTGACTCCCGAGCCCGTTTTCTCGAGTTTTGTAAACCAAAATCATTATTTTAATAAATCAAAATATTTTATTAAAATGATTAATCTCAAGGTGACCCGATCACACCTCAAAAAAAGATTGGTGGCGACTCCATTTCGTTTTAAAAGTCGACACCATTTTTCAAAATAAAAATGTTTCGACAACTTGGCGACTTCATTGGGGACCATAAGAGAGTCATGCCATAAAATGATTAATTTTTGTCTTTTTTGTCGAAAGTTGAAATTTTAGTTTTTAACATATGATCCTCTCATTGCATTTCATCTGTTTTGAGTTATAGTTTTCATCATGTTTTGTATTTTAAATTTTTATATCTCCACACATTGCATTGTATGACTGTTGGTCACACCCTTTTAAGTAGGAGTGAGAAGCTACTCCTTCGTGAGGCTTTCACCTCCGTGCAGGACAGTGGATTGCTTCCGAGATATATCCGTACTATGTCTTCGCGAGATTTTCATCTTTGTGCAGCCATAGGGAAATGTATTCCCCTGAATTGAACTCGATCCATATGAGCCTATAATGGGTGAGGATTAAGGAATCTGCTGGTTCAGGTACCCTTTCCTTAGAACCGAACCGCATATAGAGAGCCCTTAGAACCTACCCTAGGTAAAGCCGCGCCAAACCCTAGTGGTCAGCCAGATAGGTGTTCTATTCTGTTGTTTATTTCTTTTGTACTGACGTATTTTGTTTTGTTTTGTTTATGATTGCTTTGCATTTTCATCATAGAAAAGAGGTGTTGATTCAAATTTGATTGCTAAATAGAAAAGCTTGTCATGGAAAATGAATTTCTTGATAAAATGGAATATAATGCGACTGCCCGAATATGGTCTGATTAAACACAACGAGAGAAGGCTGGAAGTTCATGGAGGAATATACGAATATGCTTTGCTGCTTGAAGATTCAAACTGACAAAGATTATTCGAGAGCTTTCACGTCTCAAAGAAACTAAAGAGCATCGCGGGGTGAGCAATGGGTCATGGCTCGGATCAAACAAAAAGGAGATAGTAGAGACAGATTTTGGAAAATTCGCAAGATTTGATCCTAGCATCTGGATATGAAGAAAAAGATCGATGTCTTCACCTGGAATATAAGGGCAAAGCCGCATATGTAATCTGTTTTATGTAAAGAAATTTGTTTTCTAGAAAAGTTATTCTAATGGAATTGAATTCAGAATTAATGTCTCTCTTTCTTTTTGCATTCATTCCATGCATCTGCATTACATTGCATCAGATGCATTAGATATTCATAAAAGGACCCTAATTAGGTAAAATTATTTCAGTTAACCTGGGAACCAAAAAAAAAGTCTATCAACTAAGCATCGTTACGGTACTCGCGCAAGAACAAATGTAATGGACCAAAGATTGGAAAAGTTAGAACATATTCAAAGATAAATGCAAGACCAGTTGCAAATGCAAATGCAGGAGCAATTGACCAAAATTCAGCAAGATATGAGGGACCAGATGTTAGAGTCCCAAAAGAATATGATGGATCAATTGAACCAATTGTTAACCGGGGGCTAGAAAAAGGGAAAAGCCCTATGGTCAATTCTGGAGATGATGATGATGAACCTCCGGGTTTCACCCCGATAAATGCTCAGACACAACCCGAGGTGTACCCACGAGGACCACCTATTACGATCAGGCCTCAACAATATCAGGCAGATACCTCTGTACCAATAATGTAACAGCCCAATTTTGACCCTAATCGGACATAGTGGTTTCGGGACTACAAGTCCGAGACAAAAAAATATTTTAATATTATTTTGTGTGTTTATTTTGTGTGCATTTGATTGTGTGAAATTTTCGTGTTTTAATTTTGTTGTTTGAGTGTCCGATTAAATAAAAGGATTAAATCGCATAAAATGAAAATTTAGGGGTTAATTATAAAAGCACCGAATTGTTGTTGTCCTTTTAAATGGAAGGATTTATGATGCAATAAGACCATAAAGTAGATAGTGGGTGATATATGACATAATTGACCTTAATATATAAGTTATAAAAATTTATTATAATAAGGTTAATTTAGTCAAATGTTAAATTAAACATTAAAATTAAAATAATTGATGAAAAGATGAATGTTTTCATCTTAACTTAGCCGAATTCATGCAAAAGAAAAAAAAGAAAGGAAGTCAAGTAATATTCGGCCATTTTAAAGCTTGATTAATGTTAGTTCTTTGTTCGGTTTTTGATAATTTTTACGTTTTTGAGATCGTTGCTTCGAATACTATCCGACCCATGTTATAATTTTTGATTTTTATGAATATTTTGAGTTGTTCCATTGATGAACATTTGTGTTATGTGATATTTGATGATGAATAATGAAAGATATATATTAGATTAATATGTTTTGTATTGGAATTTTTAGTGAAATTGAGTAAATAGGGCTAAATTGTGAAATTAAATTTTTGGGGGACTAAAGTGTGAAATAAATGCAATTGGTGGACTTGTATGAGAACCATGAATATTCGGCCCTTGTGTGGTATGGGCAAATTTTGTATAAATTGTGTTTTATGCAATAGGGACTAAATTGTAAAAAGTGTAAATATTAGGGGCAAAATAGTAATTTGCCAAATTATGTGTTTTTGGATTAAATTTAATGTGTTAATAAATAAATTATCTTATTTTGAATATATTTAGATCGAGAACCAAAGAAATCTGAGTTAGATCGGGGAAAAGCCAAATTAGTCGAATAATCGTCCGACTTCGATTTTCCATCGTCCGAGGTAAGTCTATTAGCTATTTAATGTCATGAAAATAATACATAAGTATGTATATGTATTTATTTTTGATGAATTATAATTTAAAGTATATTGGTTGAATAAATTAAAAGTATGATTGGTTTATATGTATTTTCTTTTATATTCGAACCTAGAGGTTTATACTTATATAGGTAATTGAATTTAGTTAAAGTGCAAAGGAAAATAAGTATATACATAAATGTTAATGAATTTAGTTGAAGTATAAGAGTTTTATATATATATAGGGTTCGAATTCATACACGTATATACATATATAAATTATTGATTTAATCAAATATATGTATATGTATATATGTGTACTTAGGGATTCGTAAATATACGTAGATATAAGAGTTTTATTATTAAACATGTAAATATACATGTATATATACACTTTTGAATCGAATTAAGATGTGTCATTATAAAAGTATATGTGGTTTGAGTGTAAATGTATGCATGTATAAGATTTAGTTTTGAAATTTGTTATTAGATGATATTTGCATATGTTAGTTTTGATCATGTATATATATGTGTGTATAATTTTAATATGTTGGAATGTAAAGTGTATATTATTCAAGAATACTTTTAGGTAAATAGTATTATATTTGTAGTAGGATTTGAAGTATAAGGTTATGTATAAATATGTTCAGTTGATTTATTGAATTGTCAAATTGGATTTGGTGGTTGAGTTTTATATATATATAATCATGTGTTTCTATGATATAAATTTTGAGTTTTGAGCTGAATATTTAAGCATGGAATTTATATACCTATATAGTTCGAAAATGAGTAATATTTGGGTGAATTGAGTGTTTGAGCTTGGGGCCTAAAATGATTATTGTCAATGAGATAATTCGGACTTTACATCTAGCAGGCTTGATGCCGGTGAAATGTTTCAGACTTTACGTCTAGCAGGCTTGACGCCGGTGAAATATTTCGGACTTTACGTCTAGCAGGCTAATTGCCAGTGTATTGAATCAGGTTTTAAGCCTAGCAGGCTAAGTGCCGGTGAATCTGTTGAAATTGTGTGAATTGTTCAGATTTATGTGTTTGAAGATGTTGTGGACAAACTCGACATAGGTGGTTGATATATATATTTATATGGGTGCATTTGGTATAAGAAACTGATGAGTAATCTTATGTGCAATTGCTAATACATATATGTGTAAATATTTGTTTATAAGTAAAAGTTGAATGCGAATGTATTCGGTTATAGGCATAAATATGAGTTAGGTTAAAAGTTTATGATCGATATATATATACATGTATAATGAGATATGAAATGTGATTGATAAAGTTATATATATATATTCGATTGTATTTGCATGATAAGTACATATATGACTTTGGATAAATGTATGTGGTAAATACATGTACACATTTTGTTATAATATTTGTTAAGCTTATGTATATATGCACTCGGCTAATATGTTTAAAGTGTATATACATTTGGTTCTAATATTTGTTATGCATATATGTATATATGCATTCGGCGATTCATGGTTGTAGACTATATGCATAAAATGTATATACATTTATCTGTTTATGTGTATTAGATAAATATACATCTTTTTAGATTTAAACAAAATGACTCAATATAGCAATGTTTGATTAGTAATCATATTTGATATTTGTGATTTCAATAAATTTACTTAAAGAATTATATGATTCTTTTATATGTATTTTAGATATGTTATAGACTTACTAAGCTATAAAAGCTTACTTTGATTGTTTTTGTCCATTTGTTTTTTTATAGATTTCAGAGACGCGTTATGAGCTCGGGGATCATCAGCATAGTCTATCACACTATCGACTTCTTTTGGTATTTTGTTAAATATTTGAACTCGATCTTATGGCATGTATAGGTTTGAGTACGATTTGGTTAGATTTTGATTGTAAATTATAAATAGCTATGCGAAAAATATTTAATTTTCATGTTTGTGATCAATTTGGTTTTAAAAATGGTTGTGTTTGTTCGGTAATGCCTAGTAACCCTAATTTAGCGACGGATACGGGTTAGGGGTGTTACATTTTATTGGTATAAGAGCTACGGTTTAGTCGATTCTCGGACTAACGTAGTGTGTATGAGTCTAGCTATACATGCCATAATTTTTATACTGAGATTGTGTGATGACTGCTGACATCTAAATATGTGTTTTCCTATAGTAATGGATCCCGAATGAGCCATAGCCGATGATGTTGAGAGGATAGCGCCTGCTCCCGCGCAAGGGATAGAGCCAGTAGATTCTCGACCAATCTCGAATAACCAGGAGGGAGAGGCTAAACAAGCCTTTTACCAAATGATGAATGCCTGGTTTACTCAATATGTCCGAACTAATCTGGTTGTACAACGACCCCCACCCCGACTAATCCATCTTCGGTTCCTGTTATACCTCAAGTAAGTGATCCGATGAGATTACTTAAACCTCCTGTTGATAAAATTCGAAAACACGGGGCTGAAGAGTTCAGAGCTACTGATGATGATGATGCTGAGCGAGCTGAATTCTGGCTTGATAATACCATTCGAGTGTTTGCTGAGTTATCTTGCACCCCTGATGAGTGCTTGAAATGTGTCATATCCTTGCTACGGGACACTGCATATCACTGGTGGAATACACTAGTATCGATGGTTCCGAAAGAGCGAGTGACCTGGGAGTTCTTTCAGACTGAGTTCCGTAAGAAATACATCAGCCAGAGATTTATTGATCAGAAACGTAAGGAATTTCTTGAATTGAAACAGGGTCGGATGACAGTGACAGAATATGAGCGGAAATTTGTGAGACTCAGTAGATATGCTCGAGAGTGTGTTTCGACTGAAGTTATTATGTGTAAAAGATTTGAAGATGGGCTGAATGAAGATATTAAACTGTTAGTGGGCATACTTGAGATAAAGGAGTTCGTAGTACTTGTTGAACGAGCTTGTAAAGCTGAGGAGCTCGGGAAAGAGAAGAGGAAAGCTGACTATGAAGCTCAAGATTCCCGTAAACGATCATTTAGTAAATCGTTCCAGTCGACCTCAAGGAAATCCAGAGAGGATCATAGCCGATCTAAAGCTACTACAGGGTTTCCTAAGTATGATCGAGATCGACCCCCTGTGAGTTCACGGGCTACTTCAGTTGCTAGCGTTGGTAGTGTTCGACAAAATAGATCAGAGTGCAAGCATTGTGGGAAATGGCATCCTAGAGATTGTAGATTACATGATCGGTCTTGCTTCAAGTGTGGTTCAAAGGATCATTTCATTCGAGAGTGTCCGATGGTAGCTGATCAAAATACTGTGTAGAATACCAGACCGAGTAATGTGTCAATACGGGGTAGACCGCCAAGGCATTTGGGTAATGCAAGTGGTAGCCAGAGAGGGACAAAGGACACAGTAGTTCGATCTGAGGCTCATGCACCTGCCAGAGCATATGCTATTCGAGCTCGAGAGGAGGCATCTTCTCCAGATGTTATTACTGGTACTTTCACTCTTTATGATACTAATATTATTGCATTGATTGATCCTGGTTCGACTCATTCTTATGTGTGTGAGACTTTAGTATTCAGTAAGACTTTGCCTGTTGAGTCTACAGAGTTTGTAATTAAAGTATCGAACCCCCTAGGCCGGTGTGTTTTGGTTGACAAAGTGTGCAAGGATTGTCTGTTGATGATTCGAGATTTATGTTTTCCGGCTGATTTGATGTTGTTACCATTCGACGAGTTTGATATAATTCTGGGTATGGATTGGTTAACTCTGCATGATGCTATAGTAAACTTCAAACGGAAAACTATTGATCTACGGTGTCAGAATGATGAGATTATTCGGATTGAATCTAATGATCTGAATGGTTTACCAGCAATAATATCCTTGATGTCGGCTCAGAATTATGTGAGAAAAGGTTGTGAAGCTTACCTTGCATTTGTTCTTGATAGTAAAGTGACCGAAAAGAATATTGAATCTGTGCCAGTAGTGTGTGAGTATTCAGACTTGTTTCCCGAAGAATTACCAGGTTTGCCACCTATTCGAGAGGTAGAGTTTGGTATTGAGTTAGTACCAGGGACGACTCCAATTTCGATAGCTCCGTACCGCATGGCACCGACCAAATTAAAAGAATTGAAAGTACAGTTGCAAGAGTTGACTGATAAAGGTTTTGCACGACCGAGTTTCTCTCCTTGGGGTGCACCAGTTCTATTTGTGAGAAAGAAAGACGGAACGATGAGAATGTGCATTGATTACCGGCAACTCAATAAGGTGACTATAAAGAATAAGTATCCGTTACCACGGATTGATGATTTGTTCGATCAATTGAAAGGGGCTACTGTGTTTTCGAAGATAGATTTGAGATCAGGCTACTATCAGTTGCGAGTTAAAGACTCTGATGTGCCAAAGACTACTTTCCGAACGAGGTACGGACATTATGAGTTCTTGGTTATGCCTTTCGGACATACTAATGCACCTACTATTTTCATGGATTTGATGAATCGGATCTTTAGAAAGTATCTGGATTGGTTTGTGGTAGTATTTATTGATGACATTTTGATCTACTCTAGTGACGAAAATGAGCATGCCGAACATCTGAGACTTGTGTTACAAACTTTGCGAGAGAAGCAGTTGTATGCAAAGTTTAGTAAATGTGAGTTTTGGTTACGTGAAGTCAGTTTTCTGGGCCATGTTGTATCAGCATCGGGTATTCGGGTTGATCTGAGGAAAATTTTAGCTATACTTGATTGGAAACCTCCGAGGAATGTTTCGGAAGTTCGAAGCTTTCTGGGGCTCGCTGGTTATTATAGACGGTTCGTGAAAAGGTTCTCTGTGATTGCGACCCCGATGACAAATTTACTACAAAAAGACGTTAAGTTCGAGTGGTCAGAAAAGTGTCAGAAAAGTTTTGATCAATTGAAAGTTCTTTTGACCGAAGCTCCAGTCTTAGTTCAGCCAGAATCGGGTAAAGAGTTTGTTATTTATAGTGATGCATCCTTAAATGGTTTGGGCTGTGTTTTGATGCAGGAAGGCAAAGTTGTAGCCTATGCCTCGAGACAGTTAAAGCCGCACGAAAAGAATTACCCGACTCACGATCTGGAATTGGCCGCTATTGTATTTGCGTTGAAAATATGGTGCCACTATCTGTTTGGAGAAAAATGTCATGTTTATTCCGATCACAAAAGCCTGAAATATTTGACAACTCAGAAAGATTTGAATTTGAGACAGCGTCGATGGTTAGAATTGCTAAAAGATTACGAGCTTGTGATTGACTATCATCCGGGAAAGGCTAATGTTGTTGCTGATGCCCTAAGTCGAAAATCACTGTTTGCTTTGCGTGCAATGAACGCGCATATGACTATGTCTGATGATGGTGCGATAGTAGCTGAGTTGAAAGCAAAACCGTTATTTGTTCAACAGATTTGTGAAGCTCAGAAAGTCGATGATGATTTAATTGCAAAACGAGCTCAGTGTGACTTAAATGTTGATTCAGAGTTTCTAGTTGATGTTGAGAAGTGTTTGAGATTCAGAAACCGATTATGTGTTCTGAAAAATCTGGAGTTAATTCAGATGATTTTGAATGAAGCCCATAATAGTAGATTTTCTGTTCATTCGGGTAGCACAAAAATGTATAACGATCTGAAACAGCATTATTGGTGGCATGGTATGAAACGAGACATTTCTGACTTTGTTTCGAAATGTTTAATATGTCAGCAAGTAAAAGCCGAGCATCAGATACCTTCTGGATTGCTTCAGCCGATCATGATACCTGAATGGAAATGGGATCGAATTACGATGGATTTTGTATCCGGTTTACCGTTGACATCGAGCAAGAAAGATGCAATTTGGGTTATTGTTGATAGGTTGACAAAATCGGCACACTTTATTCCGATTCGCACAGATTTCCCACTCGATAAACTTGCTGAATTGTATGTTTCTCAAATTGTGAGATTGTATGGTGTGCCTATTTCTATTGTTTCATCCGAGATTCACATCGCGATTTTGGAAGAAACTACAAGATGCTTTAGGTACAAAACTGCATTTTAGCACAGCTTTCCATCCGTAGACAGATGGTCAATCCGAACGAATCATTCAGATACTTGAGGATATGTTGAAATGTTGCATTCTCGAGTTTGAAGGCACGTGGGAACGATACTTACCTTTGATTGAATTTGCTTATAATAACAGCTTTCAATCTAGTATCAAAATGGCACCTTACGAGGCTTTGTACGGTCGTAAATGTCGTACACCGTTGTATTGGACCGAGCTTGGTGAAAATAAGATACACGGAGTTGATTTGATTAAAGAGACTGAACAAAAAGTGAAAGTGATCCGAGATAATCTGAAATCAGCATCGGATCGTCAGAAATCTTATGCAGATTTGAAAAGAAAGGATATAGAATTTCAGATCGGGGATAAAGTGTTTTTGAAAGACTCACCGTGGAAGAAAATACTCAGATTCGGTCGTAAAGGCAAATTGAGTCCGAGATTCATTGGACCGTATGAGATTATAGAGCGAGTTGGACCAGTTGCTTATAGATTGATGTTACCGCCTGAGTTAGAAAAGATTCATAACGTATTCCATGTTTCGATGCTCCGTAGATACCGATCTGATCCTTCACATGTGATTAGTCCGACGGAGATTGAAATTAACTCTGATATGTCATATGAAGAAGAACCGATTAGCATTCTGGCTCGTGAGATCAAAGAATTACGAAATAAGAAAATTCCGTTAGTTAAAGTATTGTGGCATAAACACGAAGTTGAAGAAGCAACTTGAGAGTCAGAAGATACAATGAAAGAGCGTTATCCAAACCTATTCACCGGTAAGATTTTCGAGGACGAAAATCCCTAAGGGGGGAGAGTTGTAACAGCCCAATTTCGACCCTAATCGGACATAGTGGTTTCGGGACCACAAATCTGAGACAAAAAAATATTTTAATATTATTTTGTGTGTTTATTTTGTGTGCATTTGATTGTGTGAAATTTTCGTGTTTTAATTTTGTTGTTTGAGTGTCCGATTAAATAAAAGGATTAAATCGCATAAAATGAAAATTTAGGGGTTAATTATAAAAGCATCTAATTGTTGTTGTCTTTATAAATGGAAGGATTTATGATGCAATAAGACCATAAAGTAGATAGTGGGTGATATATGACATAATTGACCTTAATATATATGTTATAAAAATTTATTATAATAAGGTTAATTTAGTCAAATGTTAAATTAAACATTAAAATTAAAATAATTGATGAAAAGATGAATGTTTTCATCTTAACTTAGCCGAATTCATGCAAAAGAAAAAAGAGAAAGGAAGTCAAGTAATATTCGGTCATTTTAAAGCTTGATTAATGTTAGTTCTTTGTTCGGTTTTTGATAATTTTTACGTTTTTGAGATCGTTGCTTCGAATACTATCCGACCCATGTTTAAATTTTTGATTTTGATGAATATTTTGAGTTTTTCCATTGATGAAAATTTGTGTTATGTGATATTTGATGATGAATAATGAAAGATATATATTAGATTAATATGTTTTGTATTGGAATTTTTAGTGAAATTGAGTAAATAGGGCTAAATTGTGAAATTAAATTTTTGGGGGACTAAAGTGTGAAATAAATGCAATGTGTGGAATTGTATGAGAACCATGAATATTCGGCCCTTGTGTGGTATGGGCAAATTTTGTATAAATTGTGTTTTATGCAATAGGGACTAAATTGCAAAAAGTGTAAATATTAGGGGCAAAATAGTAATTTGCCAAATTATGTGTTTTTGGATTAAATTGAATGTGTTAATAAATAAATTATCTTATTTTGAATATATTTAGATCGAGAACCAAAGAAATCGGAGTTAGATCGGGGAAAAGCCAAATTAGTCGAATAATCGTCCGACTTCGATTTTCCATCGTCCGAGGTAAGTCTATTAGCTATTTAATGTCATAAAAATAATACATAAGTATGTATATGTATTTATTTTTGATGAATTATAATTTAAAGTATATCGGTTGAATAAATTAAAAGTATGATTGGTTTATATGTATTTTCTTTAATATTCGAACCTAGAGGTTTATACTTATATAGGTAATTGAATTTAGTTAAAGTGCAAAGGTAAATAAGTATATACATAAATGTTAATGAACTTAGTTGAAGTATAAGAGTTTTATATATATACAGGGTTCGTATTCATACACGTATATACATATATAAATTATTGATTTAATCAAATATATGTATATGTATATATGTGTACTTAGGGATTCGTAAATATACATAGATATAAGAGTTTTATTATTAAACATGTAAATATACATGTATATATACACTTTTGAATCGAATTAAGATGTGTCATTATAAAAGTATATGCGGTTTGAGTGTATATGTATGCATGTATAAGATTTAGTTTTGAAATTTGTTATTAGATGATATTTGCATATGTTAGTTTTGATCATGTATATATATGTGTGTATAATTTTAATATGTTGGAATGTAAAGTGTATATTATTCAAGAATATTTTTAGTTAAATAGTATTATATTTGTAGTAGGATTTGAAGTATAAGGTTATGCATAAATATGTTCAGTTGATTTATTGAATTGTCAAATTGGATTTGGTGGTTGAGTTTTATATATATATAATCATGTGTTTCTATGATATAAATTTTGAGTTTTGAGCTGAATATTTAAGCATAGAATTTATATACCTATATAGTTCGAAAATGAGTAATATTTGGGTGAATTGAGTGTTTGAGCTTGGGGCCTAAAATGATTATTGTCAATGAGATAATTCAGACTTTACGTCTAGCAGGCTTGATGCTGGTGAAATGTTTCAGACTTTACGTCTAGCAGGCTTGACGCCGGTGAAATATTTCGGACTTTACGTCTAGCAGGCTAATTGCCAGTGTATTGAATCAGGTTTTAAGCCTAGCAGGCTAAGTGCCGGTGAATCTGTTGAAATTATGTGAATTGTTCAGATTTATGTGTTTGAAGATGTTGTGCATAAACTCGACATAGGTGGTTGATATATATATATTTATATGGGTGCATTTGGTATAAGAAACTGATGAGTAATCTTATGTGCAATTGCTAATACATATATGTGTAAATATTTGTTTATAAGTAAAAGTTGAATGCGAATGTATTCGGTTATAGGCATAAATATGAGTTAGGTTAAAAGTTTATGATCGATATATATATATACACATGTATAATGAGATATGGAATGTGATTGATAAAGTTATATATATATTCGATTGTATGTGCATGATAAGTACATATATGACTTTGGATAAATGTATGTGGTAAATACATGTACACATTTGGTTATAATATTTGTTAAGCTTATGTATATATGCACTCGGCTAATATGTTTAAAGTGTATATACATTTGGTTCTAATATTTGTCATGCATATATGTATATATGCATTCGGCGATTCATGGTTGTAGACTATATGCATAAAATGTATATACATTTGTCTGTTTATGTGTATTAGATAAATATACATCTTTTTAGATTTAAACAAAATGACTCAATATAGCAATGTTTGATTAGTAATCATATTTGATATTTGTGATTTCAATAAATTTACTTAAAGAATTATATGATTCTTTTATATGTATTTTAGATATGCTATAGACTTACTAAGCTATAAAAGCTTACTTTGATTGTTTTTGTCCATTTGTTTTTTTTTTATAGATTTCGGAGACGCGTTACGAGCTCGGGGATCATCAGCATAGTCTATCACACTATCTACTTCTTTTGGTATTTTGTTAAATATTTGAACTCGATCTTATGGCATGTATAGGTTTGAGTACGATGTTGGTTAGATTTTGATTGTAAATTATAAATAGCTATGCGAAAAAGATTTAATTTTCATGTTTGTGATCAGTTTGGTTTTAAAAATGGTTGTGTTTGTTCGGTAATGCCTAGTAACCCTAATTCGGCGACGGATATGGGTTAGGGGTGTTACAAATAAACTACTCGATATGCTCAGTTTCTAATTCGGGGAATAATCCAACTAATCTCGTTGTCCCTGATCTCGATGAGGTGGCAGAAATGGTACGCGCGATCATCTTTTAGCTTTAAGGTTGATTTGGGGCGTTCAGGTCAGCACCTAACACGTTTACATACTGAAAAATCAGTAGCCAATATTGATTAAAATCCTTCATTTAATCAATCCATAACCTTTACCCAACAACAATGTCGAAACAACAAACCAGTTTACATGTAATTGCATTTACGCTTCCCGATTTGTGAGATCTAAATGGTCAATTGATCAAGAACATTTTTCTATAATTGACATGTGATTAAAGGCTAATTAGGAGGATTCAAGAACTCAAATTAATGCTGGAAATAGATGGGCTGGGACCAAGAAATAAAACAACTCCCTTTCTTGCACATAGGCGCACGTACCACCACCCATGGTGGCCAGATTCGGGGCTAATTTAAAAACAATTTAAAGATCCATTAAAAATTTGAACAAATAACTTTAAAATATTTAAAATTCCCATAAATTCTAGATCTAGAAATTTATGTTTTTAATTGACAAGATTAATCCCATAAACTACCCGATATGCTCAGTTTCTAATCCAGGGAATAATCCAACTAATCTCGTTCAGAAATGGTACGCGAACATCTTTTAGCTTTACGGTTGATTAGGGGCGTTCGGGTCAGCACCTAACACGTTTACATACTAAAAATCAGTAACCAATATTGATTAAAATCCTTCATTTGAAAAAATAAATAGTTCAAGCACTCCTCCATGCACTGTCTTAGCGCAATTAAAAAAATAAAATGTGAAGCTTAATCCAAGCTGTGTCGAAGCACGCATTTGTTTAGGCACATTTGACTTGGACGGCCAAAGTCTTCCTGAGATGGGTACATGCGTCATTTTGGTCACTGAAATGAATGCTATCTAGTGGGATTTGGCAGCTGGGCTTCCCCAAGCAATACTTCTCGACAACTTGCTTGGATTCTGGCGCTGTACAATTTCCAATAAAGTAGGCTCCGCAAGCGCCAAATGGATCACCATAGCTGGCAAACTCCACTGCCACGATTTGCTTCTTGCCTGGACATATTAATTCAGCCCTTGGTTTCAAATCATTCACTTTGGGTTGGAGACTACCATTTTTGGTGTCGAACAATCTCGGGGATGGTGGGTGAATTTCACTCACAGCACTGCAGATTGTATCCCTGTTCACTGTTACTATATGGACATCTTTAGGATTGCCTTCTTCTTCCTCAAGGAGGACAATCAGGTTCTTTGGCTTCAAGTATGCCCGTGGGATGTGGTACCTGCATTACATGAATTTTAGCTTCTTTCTAGTTTACAATTTATATCGGTTAAAAGACTGTTTCAGCGTTTATAGTGTACATACTCGGATTGTGTTGGCTTCTTAAGAGGACTAAGGTAATTGTTCCAATATCGGCCAATGCTTCTACCATTGATCCAAACCATACCCTTCCCCATACCAGTCATAACAATGGCAACTGGGTTGTCCCCTTCTGGTGCATCAAAATATCCCTTGTACCATGTTAATGGTCCTCCTTGGTCAGGCTTTGTCCACTGAACAGACTTTGAGCCTTCTTCAGTAAACAATTTCTTCTTTTCTCCATCAATTCCAACCTGAAAGGGGATTCCAAATTACGTTTAAGAAGCCATCTCCACCACTAAACTATTACTTGAGATTTATTATAGAAAGTGACAAGTCCAGTGGGTACCTGATGGCCCCAACCATTTTGTGATATGTCGAGTGTTCCAGTGTTCAAACCAAGGATGGTGATAGAACGAGGCCCAGCAAACCTTTTCTCCATGTAGGCTCCGCTATCCTGGATTAGCAAACAAAATCACATGTTAATTGATTTTATAAATTTCATTTTAAGCGTAACAAAGTGCTGTAAGTTGCAGAAGCCTTACGGGGAGTCCCACTAAGTAGCCTAAGAGAGCAATATGGTTTTCCCCTTCCTTCAAGCTTACAGCTCTCTGGAAAACAAAGCTCTTCTCAATTTTGCTCCCATGTGCAGAACCGGCGTATTCACCATTTACATAGGCATGGATTCCATGGCCAAGACTTGCAACCCGTAAAACTGGGCTGACATTTTTCTTCATTGGTAAATCACGTCGACCCAACTTAAGGCTGCAGGCAGAAACTCATAGTTCAATATCCTTTCTATGTGTAACAGGTGAAAATCAAGGTGTTCATTTTTAAGTTTCAACTCACCTAGTTGTGTACCAAGCATAGTCGGTTGTATCTTTGGTCAAATGAAAAAGCTCCCTTGGCACGTCAAACTTAAATCCAAGTCCGACAGGAGGGACTTCCCTGTACATCTCCCAGTTAAAATTCTTGTTTGCAATTTCTGATCTTACAAAGTTTCTTGAGTTATGTTGAGTTGTGACCTGAGTTAAAAAAATCAATGGTAAGTTAATTCACAGGTTGTAAAACACAATGGGGCAGCTTATGTGAGCTTGTAGAATTGGAGATACCAGTTGAGTGTTGAAAACCACGGTCTTGCAATCAGGGAGGACGCTAATGGAACGAGCCGGCAGGCGAATGTCCTGGCCCCTGAAATTCACATGTTGTGCCAGACGAGTGTTATTGTTGGCCAAGAAAGCCGCACAGGCTGAAGTTCCAGGTTGTTGCCAGACTATAGCCTGCAATATCGCGATACATTAACTTAATTCCCTAGTAGACTAACCAATATCTATTTACCCAAATATCCAATTCGATTACTCCATATAGTTGCATTGCTTACCTGTTGATCTGGACCCAACTTTAGAGTAGTAGGAACCCCCCAAAATAGAGCCCTTTTGCACAAACTCAAGGCCCTGTGGACGTCCTTAAGATGACCCCACTTTGGTTCCCTTTGAAGACCTAAAGCATTAAAATGTGAAAGTTAGCTGCATACACAACTTCAATCCATAGATCATCAGATAACATGTTCTTAATCCTACCAAATTCATCAAGAGGGGCTTCGTCATAGTAACGAGTTGTTGTAAATGAGGCACTTGTCCTGCCAAAATTGGTGCCACCATAGTACTGCAGACACAAAAAGAACAGTGAGGTTTGTCTAAAAAGAGTGTCATTTAGCTAAGAAATGAACTCAGAGAAGACAGCCAATTATCTTCCTATACCATATAGTAGTTGACCATGCTTCCATTTTTGGAGAAGAATCGAGCAACTGAGTACGCCAAATCTTCAGCTGACCTTTGGGATGGTGGATCACCGAATACTCTATACCTGAATCGTTAAAAAACCCATTGAAACAGCCACAAAATTAGCCTATATATACACCAACATATTCGAATCTTCTTTAACATCTTCATATAAACTGCACCACTACTTACCGTGCAGTCCAGTTCTCAGTCCACAATGCCGGCTTGTTGCGCTTATTTGGACCATAGAAAGTATCTCCACAGTGCCTTCCATTGCATGTATTGATCTGAAGAACCAAGTATATTACATTTCTCACTTTGTTATGCCATAATAAACACGTTTTCCATCTCATTTTTTTTTTATCAATTAAAAACTTACAACGGGATCTGGGGCGTCCCTCTGCTTGCACATGATCCATGGGACATTGGCATTCAAGCTAAGGGCCAGTTTTCCAGCCCATTGAACATAACTATCCCCTTTTTCCCTGAATGCTCGTTGAATAGTGTTGTATTCATTCTCGATCTGTGCTAAAATAATAGGTCCTCCTTGTGGAGCAAACAACTTCTCTTGCTTCAGTTTGTCAACAATCATGGTCACAAACCTTTTCATGTGTTTCTACACAAGTTAAAAGTTTGGTTCAGATTTGAAGCCTTGCATCATATTTTGTGTATAACTTTGATGTATTTATCCCTCAGAACATTACCTTGAAAGGTTCATTATCGGATCGGAAAATGATGCCGGGGACCTCTCTTAACCAATATGGTAATCCTCTGATAGTTTCAGTGCGAAAAAGTCAATATGGAGGACTCGTATAAATTTTAAAGAAGAATTTGGGAAAGTTTAAATGGTTACCCGTGATTCCATTCAGCTTGGATAAAAGGGCCGACCCTAACGACTGCATACAACTTATGCTCATGAATCAACTTGATGAACTTCACCAAGTCAAATTCTCCTTCAAAGTTGTACTGTCCCTCAACTGGTTCGTGTCCATTCCAGAAAACATACGTTTCAATCGTATTGATGCCTCCCTGCTTAGCTTTTTTAATCAGGTCCGGCCACATCTGCAAAATCCCAGTAGTTGTAAATAATCTAAATCCATCCATCCATCAACCAAACTATATTATACAGAGAGAAAAGCAAAAGATGCATACATCTGGGGTGCTACGTGGGTAATGGATAGCTCCCGAAAAGAGAAGCTCTCGTTTGCCATTGATGATCAAGGACCTTGCGTCATATGTCACGCCCTGAGCCTTCTGACCTCCTACCTTACCTTCTTCGTCCCCTTCCTCGGTACCCTTCTGAATCTCTTCGACATTTGCATTGCTATAAGCAATCAACAATGTCGACAAAAAGAATATCACGAGTAAACGCCGAGGTTCTACCATTGTTATATATACCAGTAGAAGAACCTTTTATTCTTTGGGGTTGGAGCGGCGTTGCTACTATAAGTAAGGAAAGGAGCCTCACTTTTACGGGGAGCCTCTTTAGCTTGGCAAAGAGGAGAAGCTCGAAGAACAACGTAGCATAAAGTCAATTATTTATAGTGTTGGGATTACTATTTTTAACCATCGAATGTTTGCTGGTTTTACTATTTTTTGTTGAGAAAATTTGCTATCTTCGGAAGAAATTGAATTTTGGCTGTCACACATTATCTAATCTGTTCCGATTTTCAACTCAACTCAATCACTCTTTCTTTAGTTAAAAATTTAAAAAGATGATTTATCTTGTGGTGAAATGTTTGTTAAATTAATATTTTTTATAATGATGATTATAATCTCATATGTTATTATAATATCTATTAATATAATCTCATAAATATTTGTATTATTATATTTATATTTAAGATTTGTGTCATGCAACTTTCAAAAATTAAAAATCTCATATGCCATGTTTCTTTTCCTTTTTTTTTCATGCAACTTGTTCTAAATTCCTTATTACACAATATTTATTTTTAAACTCATTTATATATTATTACTTTATATATTACCTATTTTTATTTTTTATATATTATTTATTTTAAACTTATACATATATTACCTATTTTTATATATATAATTTATTTATTGATTTGTATATTGTTGATTTCAAATTTTTTTCTCTTATTATTCATTTTCAAATTCCTTCTTTTTAAATTTGTTTACATTTTATTTTGCCTTATATTTTTATTTTATTTTATACTCTTTGTTTTAAATTCATTGGTCATTGATTATTGATGCTAGTATTTAAATAATTGTCATTATGTGTTTTATAAATTGTTTATTTGTATTTTCATATTGCCGTTTTTTAATCAAAGTTTTTATGCATCGTTTTAATATTGCATCAATTTTTCCTAATTTTTAAAAAAGAAAACTTTTAAAAATAAGGCAATATTCGGTACTTTGGAGCTTTGAGAAAATCGTGCCCTAACTTACTGGGTTTCGATTTTTTTATCCAAATAACCGAATAGCCTTTTTAAACTTTAATGCATGAGACAAGCTTAGTTTCTAGGGTTAAAATGTCGTATCCTAACTTACTGGATGTGACATCTTATTACTTCGGGACAAGGAGATTTTAACATCAAATTCGATTTATTCAAGTTTTTAAATAGGATCGTATTTTAAAATCTTTTCAAATTTTCGACATAGGACGTTAATTAATCAATTAGGTACCAATTTTTGGACGTTACGAGGGTGCTAATCCTTCCTCGTGCGTAACTGACTCCCGAGCCCGTTTTCTCGAATTTTGTAAACCAAAATCATTATTTTAATAAATCAAAATATTTTATTAAAATGATTAATCTCAAGGTGACCCGATCACAACTCAAAAAAAGATTGGTGGCGACTCCATTTTCGTTTTAAAAGTCGACCTCATTTTTCAAAATAAAAATAGTTTAGACAACTTGGCGACTCCACTGGGAACCATAAGAGAGCCAAGCCGTAAATTGATTAATTTTTGTCTTTTTTGTCGAAAGTTGAAATTTTGGTTTTTAACATATGATCCTTTCATTGCATTTCATCTGTTTTGAGTTATAGTTTTCATCATGTTTTGTATTTTAAATTTTTATATCTCCACACATTGCATTGCATGACCGTTGGTCACACCTTTTTAAGTGGGAATGAGAAGCTACTCCTTCATGAGGCTTTCACCTCCGTGCAGGATAGTGGATTGCTTTCGGGATATATCCGTACCTATGTCTTCGTGATATTTTCATCTCTGTGCAACCATAGGGAAATGTATTCCCCTGAATTGAACTCGGTCCATATGAGCCTATAATGGGTGAGGATCAAGGAATCTGCTAGTTCAGGTACCCTTGCGTTAGAACCGAACTGCATATAGAGAGCCCTGAGAACCTACCCTAGTGTTCACCCAGATAGGTGTTCTATTCTGTTGTTTATTTCTTTTGTACTGACGTATTTTGTTTTGTTTATGATTGCTTTGCATTTTCATCATAGAAAAGAGGTGTTGATTCAAATTTGATTGCTAAATAGAAAAGCTTGTCATGGAAAACGAATTTCTTGATAAAGTGGAATATAATGTGACTGTCCGAATATGGTCTGATTAAACACAACGAGAGAAGGCTGGAAGTTCGTGGAGGAATTTACGAATATGCTTCGCTGCTTGAGGATTCAAACTGACAAAGATTATTCGAGAGCTGTCACGTCTCAAAGAAACTAAAGAGCATCGCGGGGTGAGCAATGGGTCGTGGCTCGGGTAAAATAAAAAGGAGATAGTAGAGACAGATTTTGGAAAATTCGCAAGATTTGATCCTAGCATCTGGATATGAAGAAAAAGATCGATGTCTTCACCTGGAATATGAGGGCAAAGCCGCATATGGAATCCATTTTATGTAAAGAAATTTGTTTTCTAGAAAATTTATTCTAATGGAATTGAATTCAGAATTAATGCCTCTCTTTATTTTTACATTCATTCCATGCATCTGCATTACATTGCATCATATGCATTAGATATTCATAAAAGGACCCTAATTAGGTAAAATTATTTCAGTTAACCTGGGGACCAAAAAAAAGTCTATCGACTAAGCATCGTTACGGTACTCACGTAAGAACAAAAGTAATAGACTAAAGATTGGAAAGGTTAGAACATATTCAAAGAGAAATGCAAGACCAGTTGAAAATGCAAATGCAAGAGCAATTGACCAAAATTCAGCAAGATATGAGGGACCAGATGTTAGAGTCTTAAAAAATATGATGGATTAATTGACCCAATTGTTAACCTGGGGCTAGAAAAAGGGAAAAGCCATATGGTCAATTCTGGAGATGATAATGACGAACCTCCGGGTTTCACCCCGATAAATGCTCAGACACAACTTGAGGTGTACCCACGAGAACCATCTGTTACGATCAGGCTACAACAATATCAGTTCGATACCTCTGTACCATTAAACTACCTGATATGTTCAGTTTCTAATCCGGGGAATAATCCAACTAATCTCGTTGTCCCTGATCTCGATGAGGTGGCAGAAATGGAAAAGGCAAAGGTAGATCTGCTGAAACAACTTAAGAACCGATACAGATGGCTGGAAGAGAAATTTAAAACAATGGAAAATGCTGACTACCATTACGAGGTTGACGCTAAGGACTTGAGCCTGGTCCAAGATCTAGTACTCTCGCCAAAGTTCAAAACTCCAGAGTTTGAAAAGTACAATGGGACTAGTTGTCCTGAAGCTCACATCACGATGTTCTATCGAAGGATGACAGGATATGTTAATAATGACCAGTTATTAATACATTGCTTCCAAGACAGTCTGATCGGGTCAGCAGCAAAATAGTACAACCAATTGAGCCGTGCTAAAATTAATTCATGGAAAGACTTAGCATAAGATTTTATGAAGCAGTATAATCATGTAACAAACATGACACCCGGCAGAATTACTTTACAGAATATGGAAAAGAAGCAAAGTGAGAGCTTCAGGCAATATGCCCAAAGATGGAGAAAGGTGGCAACACAAGTTTAGCTACCACTTTTGGAGAAAGAAATGACGATGCTTTTCATTAATACTCTGAAAGCTCCGTTCATCAACCACATGTTGGGAAGTGCTACCATGAGCTTTTCAGATATGGTAATGTCCAACGAGATAATCGAAAACGAGATACGGAGTGGGAAGATAGACGCAGGAAAAAGTGCCAAACGATCAACCCCGAGAAACAGGGAAAATAAAGTGAATAACTTGAGCACTAGGCATTCCAAATCAGTCACTGTAGGTCAACCGAGGACCGTACCAACTAGCTATCAAGGCTCTTCAAGGTAGGAATCCAACTCGAGACCAAATACAGAAAGCTTCCAGTTCACATCCATCCCAATGACATATAAGGAGCTGTATCAGAATCTTTTTTATGTGCATGTGGTGTCTGCGTCCTACTCAGAACCTATGCAACCTTCATTCCCAAAATGGTATAATGAGAATGCCCAATGCAAGTACCACGTGGGAATAACGGGTCACTCAATCTTGTGGTGAAATGTTTGTTAAATTAATATTTTTTATAATGATGATTATAATCTCATATGTTATTATAATATCTATTAATATAATCTCATAAATATTTGTATTATTATATTTATATTTAAGATTTGTGTCATGCAACTTTCAAAAATTAAAAATCTCATATGCCATGTTTCTTTTCCTTTTTTTTTTCATGCAACTTGTTCTAAATTCCTTATTACACAATATTTATTTTTAAACTCATTTATATATTATTACTTTATATATTACCTATTTTTATTTTTATATATTATTTATTTTAAACTTATACATATATTACCTATTTTTATATATATAATTTATTTATTGATTTGTATATTGTTGATTTCAAATTTTTTTCTCTTATTATTCATTTTCAAATTCATTCTTTTTAAATTTGTTTACATTTTATTTTGCCTTATATTTTTATTTTATTTTATACTCTTTGTTTTAAATTCATTGGTCATTGATTATTGATGCTAGTATTTAAATAATTGTCATTATGTGTTTTATAAATTGTTTATTTATATTTTCACATTGTCATTTTTTATCAAAGTTTTTACGCATCGTTTTAATATTGCGTCAATTTTCTCTAATTTTAAAAAAGAAAACTTTTAAAAATACGGCAATATTCGGTACTTTGGAGCTTTGAGAAAATCGTGCCCTAACTTACTGGGTTTCGATTTTTTTGTCCAAATAACCGAATATCCTTTTTAAACTTTAATGCATGAGACAAGCTTAGTTTCTAGGGTTAAAATGTCGTATCCTAACTTAATGGATGTGAAATCTTATTACTTCGGGACAATGAGGTCTTAACATCAAATTCGATTTATTCAGGTTTTTAAAGAGGATCGTATTTTAAAATCTTTTCAAATTTTCGACATTAGGACGTTAATTAATCAATTAGGTACCAATTTTTGGGCGTTACAAGGGTGCTAATCCTTTCTCGTGCGTAACTGACTCCCGAGCCCGTTTTCTCGAATTTTGTAAACCAAAATCATTATTTTAATAAATCAAAATATTTTTTTAAAATGATTAATCTCAAGGTGAGCCGGTCACACCTCAAAAAACGATTGGTGGCGACTCCATTTCGTTTTAAAAGTTGACCCTATTTTTCAAAACAAAAATGGTTTCGACAACTTGGTAACTCCATTGGGGACTGTTGACACCATTTTTTTGGATGAAAACGGGGTCGACTCGGGTTTTGAAAAATAAAATTGATTGTGGGAGTCGCCACCAATCCTTTTTGATAAGGTGTGATCGGGTCACCTTGAAAAGTGGTTGTTTTTACTAAACGATTTGATTTTATTAAAACAACGAGTTTGGTCTACGAAATTCAGAAAAATGGTTTCGGGAGTCGGTTACGTACGAAGAAGGATTAGCACCCTCGTAACGCCCAAAATTGGTACCTAGTTGATTAGTTAAAGTCTTAATGTCGAAAATTGAAAGCTTTGAAGAATTTTAAAAATACGATCCTTGTATTAAAATGTTGAAAATTTTAGGAAAACGGGGGGCATATTCCACGTTAATTGAGAAAGAAAGCATCATATGCAGTAAGTTAGGACACAATGTCTCGAATTCCCGATACGTAAAAATGCTTGTTTAAAAGATATTTTCGAAATCTCGGATTTAAAAGGGAGATCACGACCAGTAAGTTAGGACGCGATTTTCTTTTAAATCCCGAGATTATTTAAAACTTGAGTTTAGAAAAATTTCGTGCATTTAGATTTATTGTGAAAATTGAGACCCAATAAGTTAGGGTACGATCCTCTCGAACCTAATACATGGAATGTTATTTATTCAAAACAAAATTTGTTATATCGAGTGAAATAAAACGCGGAGTCGTAGTAAAGAATATGAAAGCAAATTACATTGTTGTTATGCATGACAAAACCATAATGAATACAAAAGTATAAAAATGATACGGGCAATAGCAACAATATAAAATAAATAAAAGGTCAAACCTACAACATACAAAATAACAACGTATATAAACGAATAAAATCAAGACATTCATTCAAAATAATAATGAAAATAAAATAAAAAAAGTGAATACAATTAAAAAAAATAAAGGGATATATATGTATAGAGATATAAATTAAAATATGTATGCATGTGTGAATTATAAAATATAGAAAATACATATCTACAAAATATATTTTAAAATATAAAGAATATATATGTATTTATATATATAAAAAATGTACATATATGTGTAAGTATGTGAAATTATGAAATATAAAGAATATAAACAAAATGTATATTTTTTGGAAGTATGAAGTATATGTAAGTATATATATGTATATGTATAATAAAGGTGTATGAAAGCATATTTTTATACATATGTTTATAAAAAATGTGTATAGATATATAGATGTACAAATACATATATATAAGTTATAAAATATAAAAAAAATATATTTACACATATACGTTTGTGTATATATATAAAAATAAGCTATTATAAAATATGGACAAGCATAATGCATATATGTACATATATAGAATAAAAATAAAGTTGAAAAAAAAATATAAAACTAATTAATACATTAATATAATAATAACAAATAAATAAAAAGAAAATAAAACTAATAATAATTAATAATAGTGGTAATAATAACAATAATAAGGTCAGTTAATAAAAATACTAAAACACTGACTAAATCGAAATAAAAATGAAAATACAGGGCTGATTCAAAAAATAAAAAGACGAAAAGGATCAAATTGCGAGACGCGTCGAAAGAGGGGGACCAAAATGGTAAATAAACCAAGCGTTTAAAACACTGTGCTGCTATGGATTAAAATGAAACAAAAATAAAAATTTGTAGCCAAATTAGAATAAAAGAAAATAATGAAAAAGGGCCAAATTGCAACGCGCTGCAAAGTCGGAGGGACTACGTGCGCAAATATCCCATTTAAAGAAAACACGCTGATCCTCCCCCTGGGTCGGGTCACTGCGCGGGTCAGAGACCAAAACGACGCCTTTTTTGGTCTCTGAACCCTAAGCTCGAACGACACCATTTTTGTCTAGGGTATTTAAACCCCACTTTTTCCCAAAAATTCATTTCAGCTACCGAAAAAGAAAAAAATTCAAAAAAAGTCCTCCCTCTTCCTCTTAAACACCTGACCTTTGGGTCATCTTAGCACCGCCGTTGCGCCACCATGGGCGGTGGCCGGCCTCGTGCAAAAAGGGCGTTCAAGTCCCCGTTTTGAGACCCGATCAAAGGCTAGACTCACCTAGCCCGAAGGCCAAGAGGAGGGGATTCCCTAACTCGACCTTTCAGGGTCAATTTCTTCAGCAAGCAAGCTCCGACAACGGCGCAACCAAAAGACGAAAAGGTAAGTCCCTTTTTTATTTATTTTTATTGTTTCGCTTATGAAATAAAGAGGAAATAAAGAAAAATAGTAAAAATGAAAAGAAAAAAAAATAAATCTTGAACTAAAAAATCACCTTGAAATGTTCTTTTGCTTTTATTTTCTGAAAATGTTTTTTCTTTTACAAAAGAGGAACAAAGAAGTCGAACCCCTTTACCGTGGGGATACTTGGCTTTTATAGTCTAAAATTACATGTGATTTTGCTATATTTTTCTCTGCCTGCTGTTGTGTGCGTGTTGTTTTGTTTGCAGGTGACCGGCGGCGCAAGTGGCGTGGTCGACGTGACCGTGGGCGGCGCGGATGGGACATCCGACGGCGTCAAAAGGCCAAAGGTCAAAGATGCGATTGGGGAAATTGGGCCTGGGCTAAATTAGGCTTCGGGTTTGGGCTGATCTGGTTTTGGTTGGGTTTGGGTAGGTTTAGGTGGGTTTGGGCTCGGGCAAAATGGGCTTGTACAACTGCCCCTCTTTGCTTGTTGTCCTGTAACGATAACAGAGCAAAGAGTAAGAAAGACCAATTTTTGCCCGGGCTCGCCGAGTCTTGACTTCTCTTGACGCTTCTCTTTAATTAACTTTATTCCAGTCCACTGTGTCTTGTTGCGTCTATCCACTCCACTGCATTTCAGAAAGATACAACCTGTAATTTCAATCTATTTTGCTGCAACTTCAGGGGGACGAGATTCATGGTTTTAGTCTATTCCACTGCAACGTCAGAGAGATAAGACTTGCTATGATAGTTTTAATCCGACCTACTGCAACTTCAAAGGTATAGGATTCATCATTTTAATCCACTCCACTGCAACTTCAGGGAGATAGGATTAGCTTCTTCTGTATACTTCATTGCAACTTTAGGGAGATCAGACTGGATGCGATCTGCTCTACTGCAACTTCAGAGAGATAAGGTTTGCCACCTCCAATCTGTTCAACTGCAATGTTGGGGAAGTAAGATTCGCTGTTGTAGCTTCAATCTATTAACCGCAGTGTCAGGGAAGCAAGATTCGCTGTTGTAGCTTCAATCTGTTCCACTGCACCGCTGGGGAAATAAGATTCACCGTTGTGGCCTCAATCTTTTTGATTGCAAGTTTCGGGAAATAAGATTCACCGTTCTAGCTTCAATCTATTCTACGGTACCTCTTGGGAAGTAAGATTTGCCATTGTGGCTTCGATCTTTTAAATTGGAATGTCGGGGAGAGAAGATTCGCCATTGTGGCTTCATTCTATTCCAGTGCACCGCCTGGGAAGTAAGATTCGTCGTTGTGGCTTCAATCTTTTTAATTACAATGTCGGGGAAGTAGGATTTGCCGTTGTAGCTTCAATCTGTTCCACTGCACCGTCTGGGAAGTAAGATTCGCCGTTGTGACTTCAATCTTTTTAATTGCAATGTCGGGGAAGCATGATTCACCGTTGTAGCTTCAATATGTTCCACTGTACTGCCTGGGAAGTAAGATTCGCCGTTGTGGCTTCAATCTTTTTAATTGCAATGTCGGGGAAGTAGGATTCGCCGTTGTAGCTTCAATCTTTTTAAAAATTCATTATTTTTAAATTTGTTTACATTTTATTTTGCCTTATATTTTTTTATTTTATACTCTTTGTTTAAAATTCATTGGTCTTTGATTATTGATTCTAGTATTTAAATAATTGTCATTATGTGTTTTATAAATTGTTTATTTGTATTTTCATATTGTCATTTTTTTATCAAAGTTTTTACGCATTGTTTTAATATTGCGTCAATTTTCCCTAATTTTAAAAAAGAAAACTTTTAAAAATAAGGCAATATTCAGTACTTTGGAGCTTTGAGAAACTCGTGCCCTAACTTACTGGGTTTCGATTTTTTTATCCAAATAACCGAATATCCTTTTTAAACTTTAATGCATGAGACAAGCTTAGTTTTGAGGGTTAAAATGTCGTATCCTAACTTACTGGATGTGACATCATATTACTTCGGGACAAGGAGGTCTTAACATCAAATTCGATTTATTTAGGTTTTTAAAGAGGATCGTATTTTAAAATCTTTTCAAATTTTCGACATTAGGACGTTAATTAATCAATTAGGTACCAATTTTTGGGCGTTTACGAGGGTGCTAATCCTTCCTCGTGCGTAACTGACTCCCGAGCCTGTTTTCTCGACTTTTGTAAACCAAAATCATTATTTTAATAAATCAAAATATTTTATTAAAATGATTAATCTCAAGGTGACCCGATCACACCTCAAAAAAAGATTGGTGGCGACTCCATTTCATTTTAAAAGTCGACACCATTTTTCAAAATAAAAATGATTTCGACAACTTGGCGACTCCATTGGGGACCATAAGAGAGTCAAGCCGTAAATTGATTATTTTTTTTGTCGAAAGTTGAAATTTTGGTTTTTAACATATGATCTTCTCATTGCATTTCATCTGTTTTGAGTTATAGTTTTCATCATGTTTTGTATTTTAAATTTTTATATCTCCACACATTGCATTGCATGACCGTTGGTCACACACCCTTTTAAGTGGGAGTGAGAAGCTACTCCTTCGTGAGGCTTTCACCTCCGTGCAGGATAGCAGATTGCTTCCGAGATATATCCGTACTATGTCTTCGTGAGATTTTCATCTTTGTACAGCCATAGGGAAATGTATTCCCCTAAATTGAACTCGATCTATATGAGCCTATAATTTGTGAGGATTAAAGAATCTGCTGGTTCAGGTACCATTGCCTTAGAACCGAACCGCATATAGAAAGCCCTAAGAACCTACCCTAGGTAAAGCCGCGCCAAACCCTAGTGGTCAGCCAGATAGGTGTTCTATTCTGTTGTTTATTTCTTTTGTACTGACGTATTTTGTTTGTTTTGTTTATGATTGCTTTGTATTTTCATCATAGAAAAGAGGTGTTGATTCAAATTTGATTGCTAAATAGAAAAGCTTGTCATGGAAAATGAATTTCTTGATAAAATGGAATATAATGCGACTGCCCGAATATGGTCTGATTAAATACAACGAGAGAAGGCTGGAAGTTCGTGGAGGAATATACGAATATGCTTCGCTGCTTGAGGATTCAAACTGACAAAGATTATTCGAGAGCTGTCACGTCTCAAAGAAACTAAAGAGCATTGCGGGGTGAGCAATGGGTCATGGCTCGGATCAAACAAAAAGGAGATAATAGAGACAGATTTTGGAAAATTCGCAAGATTTGATCCTAGCATCTGGATATGAAGAAAAATTTCAATTTCTTCACCTGGAATATGAGGGCAAAGCCGCATATGTAATCCGTTTTATGTAAAAAAATTTGTTTTCTAGAAAAGTTATTCTAATGGAATTGAACTTAGACTTAATGCCTCTCTTTCTTTTTGCATTCATTCCATGCATCTGCATTACATTGCATCAGATGCATTAGATAGTCATAAAAGGACCCTAATTAGGTAAAATTATTTCAGTTAACCTGGGAACCAAAAAAAATTCTATCGACTAAGCATCGTTACGGTACTCGCGTAAGAACAAAAGTAATGGACCAAAGATTGGAAAAGTTAGAATATATTCAAAGATAAATGCAAGACCAGTTGCAAATGCAAATGCAGGAGCAATTAACCAAAATTCAGCAAGATATGAGGGACCAGATGTTAGAGTCCCAAAAGAATATGATGGATCAATTGAACCAATTGTTAATCGGGGGCTAGAAAAAGGGAAAAGCCCTATGGTCAATTCTGGAGATGATAATGATGAACCTCCGGGTTTCACCCCGATAAATGCTCAGACACAACCCGAGGTGTACCCACGAGGACCATCTATTACGATCAGGCCTTAACAATATCAGGCAGATACCTCTGTACCAATAAACTACCCGATATGCTCAGTTTCTAATTCGGGGAATAATCCAACTAATCTCGTTGTACCTGATCTCGATGAGGTGGCAGAAATGGTACGCGCGACCGTCTTTTAGCTTTACGGTTGATTTGGGCATTCTGGTAAGCACCTAACACGTTTACATACTGAAAAATCAGTAGCCAATATTGATTAAAATCCTTCATTTAATCAATCCATAACCTTTACTCAACAACAATGTCGAAACAACAAACCAGTTTACATGTAATTGCATTTACGCTTCCCGATTTGTGAGATCTAAATGGTCAATTGATCAAGAACATTTTTCTATAATTGACATGTGATTAAAGGCTGATTAGGAGGAATCAAGAACTCAAATTAATGCTGGAAATAAATGGGCTGGAACCAAGAAATAAAACAACTCCCTTTCTTGCACATAGGCGCACGTACCACCACCCACGATGGCCAGATTCGGGGCTAATTTAAAAACAATTTAAAGATCCATTAAAAATTTGAAAAAATAAATTTAAAATATTTAAAATTCCCGTAAATTCTAGATCTGGAAATTTATGTTTTTAATTGACAAGATTAATCAAAAAATTGAAGAAAGAAGAGATCTTACACAAGTTAGTTGAGAGAAACGACAATGGCACTTTTTTTGCAATGTTCGGGATCGATCTTGGAGTTCAAGATTTCAGATTTGGGGCTGAATTTAATGAGGAAAAATATCAGCAAGATGGTGGAGAATATATTTTCAAATATTGAGACAAAAAGAAAAAGAAAGAGATGGTAAAACTAGGTGTAGGCAACAACAACAATGGAGGAAGAAAGAAAAAAATTGAAGATCAAAGAGGAGAGGAGAGGGGAGGAACGACTAGGGTGAGTAAAAAATAGAATAAGGGCTGATTTTTTGTGTAAAATTAAAATTTATACCTAGGGTTACAAGGGTATGGATGGCACACACATTAAGAACAAAGGATTTTGTAAAAAAAAAGTTATTTTGCATGGAAAAAGATTCAAACTTGAGAGCTCAATTTAATTTTTACACGTTTGAATTTATCAATTAACCACTAGGCTATTTCCTTATTTTTGAAATAATTTTACAATATTTATTTTAAAAACAAGGTGTGCCACATACTAAGGTTTCAAGCAAAATTAGCAAAATAATAAAAATGGTGAGAGATGAGGGATTTGAACTTGGGTTTCAAGGAACATTTCACTAACACTTATCCAACAAACAAATACCTTATTTATTCCTAAAAACGCATAGATAATCTCGAAAATTAGGGCATGACTCCTCTCTCTCGATTCCCAAACTCGATTCTACTAACCCACGATTTTTGGGATGTTACAATTCTTCCTTCCTTAAAGAAATTTCGTTTATGAAATTTTCTTATTTATAAAATCTGTTACCCCTTTTCCGTCAAATTGGGCCACCAAGCTTTCGTTGTGCAACTCTAATTCCAACACAATTCCAGTCAATGCGTCTCCTTAAATTCCCAACATATATCTTGCAGATCAAATTACGCTCTACCCAAATTCCCAATTTTAACAAAAACTCTACTGGATTACACTTACCTCAATATCTACAAATCGAAACCTTAGCTGATCTAACAGTTTCTCCAGTAATAACTACTACAACCTTTCGTTGAGGTCTGGCTCATCTGGCCCACTTTAAAGGTCACGGATTTGGACTAGTGGAAGCATACTCTCTCTTTTTTAAACTTTATTTCTTTCCTCTCTCTTGCACTCTAAGCGTTTACTCTCTTCCTCCGTCTTAGTCCTTTCAACCAAAATCTTCAAAACCTTTTCTAAGACTCTCAATATCGCTTGGAACATTGCATCAAATAACCTCTTAGCTTTTGCCTTCAAAAGTAGGCATAATCACGGTGTCATTCGTCTCAGGGTTAGGCACAATTTCTTGTGAATAAAATGACTAAACTTGGATAGGTCGACGCTAAGCCCCATGGTTCCTCATTCTACGGTTGTTTATTATGTATCCTATGGTCTTAAAATTGATCTACAGTTTCAGAAAAAATAATCACTAGCTAGCTTCAATTAATTTTTAATTTTGTAGCTTACACTTTCAAAGAAAAATTAAATACTAAATATTTCAGTTCTATGCCTATAGTAATACACCTCAAGTGTTTACCAATAATTTACTAGTAACTTTTCTATGGCAATTAGCATCGGAGTCTCGAACCCATTTTTCTTTGTAGAATATCATTTTCAAAATTCTTTGTGGCTTGTTTTTCCCAAATTTCCCTTTTTTATGTATGCATGTATGTCAACTCATTTTTGAAAATCAGAACTCAGTTCGAGGCTTTGTGTCACATCCCATTTTCTTAATTAATTTGATTTAGTAAAGAGGGTGAATTTGCTAGCTCTTACGTCTTAAAATTATTCGCGTATTATTGAAAATAAGGAAGTGTTGAAGCTTAGTGGTAGGAAGTTCCTTAGCTGTCTTTGAGGTCTCTAGTTCAAACCCCTTCGTGTACATATTTTTTATTTTAATATTTGCACATTTTTAGTATGTGCTAGCTAGCCTTGCCATCCACCTATGCTACCATATAGGAAGGATTTCTTTCCTCCATTAGCGAGTCAAACTTGACTTTTTAAAATAAAATATATCCCCATTTTCCCTTATTGTCTCACTCCCTTGCCAAAAGCTCTTTTCTTGCCATAAGCTTGTGGTGCATTGAACCTGGTCATGGTTGACTAAGTTACACAACCCCTTGTACCATCCATCACCCCCATTTGCACCCTAGTCTCCATCATTTTCATTTTCTTCCCCTCCTTTTTCTCTATTTTTGGCCACCACAACCACCACCCATTTCTTTCCACCACCGTAAGTTTATTTGCACCACCACCTCACCACCATCCACAATCAGCATTCCCTCTCTTTTCCTTTCAATTTTTCCTTCCCTCTTCCATCTTGCGCTGCTGTGTCCACCGCCATAACCGCCGCGGGTCACCTTCTCTTCCATCAATTTTCTTCTTTTCCCTCTTTTTCTCCTCTATTTCAATTAAAAAACTGAACCCTCCTCCCTACTTGTATTTCACACCACCATTAGACAACCGCACCCCCTAGCCAGACCACTATCGCAGTCGGACCACCGTCGTCGCCATTGCCAGTGACTAATTTTTCTTTTTTTTTTCTCTTTCTCTCGTCGATTACCCTAGTGACTAAAACACATATTTTATTTTCTTTTATTCGATTATTTTAGATTATCCAACCATCGATTTCGCTCCACTTTAGTTCCTTCGATCATTTCGTAATGAAAAAAAGTGTAAGTGATGTTTTGGGATTAAAAATCCTTCGTCTTAAAATTTTGTGACATGGTCGAATGGTATAGGGCCGAAATAATTCATATTTTATATTTATTATTTAAAAAATTATTAGTACTAATACGATCTTGTGTTAACATGAAAGACCGATTAACAATCCTTCGAGCAATCATTAGTGAACATCGCGAGAGTGACGAATCCGAGCATTCAAATTGAGGGTAAGCATTGGTGAGATTTTCACATTAAATCTCGTAATAAAAGCCATGTTATTCGAATAGATCACGACTAAAATGGGTTAATCATGCGTTTTGATTTACGATCAAGACTAGACCTAAAAAAAACTTCTACATTGGAGCAAACGATTTAGATTAACATTAAGGTGTGGGACTTAACTCTCATTTTAACTGAATTTTAATATTACTATTTAATTAAAATATTATTTAATTAATTAATGGGTGAGTACCTTACTATACCAACCCAATTTCAATGGTGTTAGAAACAATGATTTCGAGACCACGATTTCGATGAGTGAGTTATTATTTTATTACTTATTTAATGTCTATGGGATTATACTAATGTCGTATTAAATTTTTGTTAAGAAATTTTAAAGTTTAATTAGTTAATTAAGTGAAAATGACTAAATCATAAAGGTCACAAAAGCGAGTTTCTATTAGTTAAAGGAGTCAAATGGCTATGAAATCTGAAGTTAATGGATTTAGATGGTAATTATACTATAATTAAAATGGAGGATTGTGATGTATAGGTTTTATGGTAGTTTAAATGATTTATAAAGGTTAAATTGGTAATTTAACGTATAAGTGACAAAGATAAACTAAAACTATGTATCATCTTCCTTATTCTTTCCTTTGAAAACCTAAAATTAGCCATTAAAGAAGAAGATAGGTTCGACCAACATATTGTGATTGCATGTTGAGTTTTCAAGCCCCGTTTTTAACGATTTTTATGTTTTGAGTTCGTTTTAGCTTAATCTAGCTAGACTGAGGGTTAATTTGCAAAAATATTAAAGTTTGAGGGGCTTTCCATGGATGTTTTTGAATGTTTTTTTATGTTAGTTGACAGGTTATTAATCTTTGTTGCAAAATAAATATGTTTTGTTAAGTGATTTTTGTTGAATTTTTGAAATAGGGATTAAATTATTAAAAGTATAAATCCATGGGTTTTTTTATGAACTGTTGGTAATAATGGATTTTTTCAAGGTCCCTTATAACATTGGTTAAGTTGTATTTGGGCTAAAATGACTTATATTCAAGTTATGAGCTTAAGGACTAAATTATGAAAAATTAAAATGTTAAGGGAAAATTTATAATTTTGTATAAATATGAACTATGGATTAAATTGAATTCTATAAGTACCTAATTGATAGAAATTATCTATTTAGATTAAGATAAACCACATTCAGACTTAATTCGAGGAAAAACTAAAGTTTCAGATTAGTGTTTGATTCTACTTCTACGCCCTAGTTGTCGAGGTAAGTTCGTATGAACTATGATTGTCTTTATGTTAGTTAATTGACTATTGCTATGTTTTTTTAATGTAAATGAATGTATGTATAAATTTATCTATGCTATGATGGATTGACAGATAATGAGCCTCACTTGAACCTTAAGAATTCTTAGGATACAAATGACATATCATTAGTGATTTCATGTTTCGAATGTTGGTCTTGAATGTCCTACCGATGGTTGAGGTCTTGTATTTTTTGTGAATTCTCTACAGCTCGTGTGAGCAGCATGTGTAGCTTGCATTCTGACCCACAGCTCGTGTGAGTAGACCCATTTCATAGCTTGTGTGAGCATTGATGTAAATGAAATGTTACGGTTCTATGTAAAGGCACACTATGTGTGAGCTTTCCCGAGTATCCGATGAAATTATAGATGGTTCAGCGGGTAAGAAATGGAAGGGAAATGGTAAGTATGCAAATGTAATGAATCATGATCTTATGGAAAGATTAATGAGTTTAATGATATATATTTATATATGGAAATCTACTTATCTTAAGGTTGAATTCATTTGTATCATGGACAAGTGTACTAACTTGTGTGTTTGATGATGTTGTATAGGCTTATACTAAGCTTATGGCATTGGTAATGATTTTATGCATAATCTATGAATTGTACTAAAGAAATGGTAAGTTATGTTTTAGTTTATACGAATTTACTAAGCACTCGTTGCTTACATAGTTACTTTCCTTTGTCTTATAGATTATTAGAAGCTCGATCGATAGTAAGCTTGTTGGAGACCTATCACACTATCCATCAATCATATAGGTAGATTTTGTATATTTTGGCCAAGGTTAATAATGGCATGTATAGGATCTTTGTAATGTATGTTTTGGTATGTTTAAGCTTTAGAGTTTCTATTGGTTTTGTGCACTTTAATGTCTTACCAAGATATGTCATATTGGTCACTTTTAAGTGCTTGTAAATACGGTTCTTTTGGCATGTTTCTGATGGCTTGCAAATGGTCATGTATGGTAGTTAATTGAACTAGGTTATTATGCTTGGAAATATGCAATATTGGCTTGTTTTTGGTAAGTTGTGTTTTGATACAATTGTGGTGTCTTCGAATGGAATATTGGTTAGGTGATTTAGGATATTTGGAATGGCATGTTTATGTGTGTTTGAATGATGTTTGAATCCCTTGAATGTGTGCTCACATAGTTTGAATGGTTAGGTGTGAATTGGACTTGGAATGGCTTGATTTTAGGTAAGTTTTTGGTTTCACACAGTTTGGGACACGGGCTGTCACATAGCAAATATCTATCAAATTCAATTCTAATTCATCAATTTATCTTTAATGGAAATTTTCTAACAACTCAACAATTGAGCAAATTGATACATAGGCTCAGCTAAATCAAGCTCTCATTATCATAAATCTATAAAAATTACAAAAAAATTACTAGATTGCCTCATAAATTTGCTTGGTCAAATGCTTAAACTTCAATAATGGTGGTTCTTTTGTTTTCCTCAAGTGGAATGTGAAGAAGATGATGAATTATCATCTTTCTCCACTTACTTTGGTATTTATATAATGATTAACCATTAATTAAATTTCTTTAATTAACTTAATTAAGGTTTAATTATAATTAATCTTACTATTAATTAAACTAAGTGGACATTCATCATCATCATTAACTTATGCTAAAAATTGGTTTATTAACCATTTTAGTTCATTGGATAATTTCTATCTAGGTCCCCAAGCATTTTCTAAATTAAAACTCAATAGCGATTGTACTTTTACAATTTAGTCATTGAATTTTGATTAACTACTTTTTTGGCTTAATTACTTAACCGATCTTTATTATATTTTCATATTAATTTCTTCAATCATTTTTTTTCATCCTTACAGGCTCAAATACAAAAATAAGGTTCCGAAGTCGTATTTTTTGACACCACTAAAAATTGGATCGTTACACTTACTCTTATAGACACTAAGTGAATTGGGATTTGGTATGTCGTGAGAAATCTACTGGGGAGTTAGGGCTACATAAAGCTCGTTTAAATAATTTGGCCATGCTCATTAAATCTATTTGGAGAACATTCACTCAACATGGTTCATTTTGGTGCCGGATCTTTTGGACAAAATACCTTCCGCATTGTAATATTTTGCAGGCCAAGTTGAAAGTGAACATTTCTTCGACTTGGAGGGGTCTTTTGAAGTCGAGAACAATTATTGAGCTTGGTTATAAATGGAGCATAGGTGCTAGTACCTAGGTGAGCTTTTGGTCTAATTAGTGGGTGGGGAAGACACAATTTATAAACAAATTGGTAACACATCTGCAACTACTTGACAAGAGCGAGTTGCTGATTTCTTTTTGGCAGATGGGCTTTGAGACATATATCGTATCGATATGGAATTATTGCATTTCGTCGCTCTTGCCATTATGACAATGCCACTTCCTGTAGTGAATCAGAATATGTTGTCTGATAGATGTTTATGGGGGTTGGAAAGCACAAGCTGGTTCTCCGTTTCCTCTGCTATGAATTTGGATTCAGCATAAAAAATAAACTAGATTTGGCACTTTAAATGCCCTGAGCGCATTTGGTTTTTTTTTTTTTGTCTGGCTTGCGTATTTGGATCAATTGAATACCAATGAGGTTAGTAGGAAAAAAAACCTTGTCCATACCAGCTTCATGTATCATGTGTGGTGACCTAATTGAATCAATTAATCGTATACTATGTGATTGCCGATCAATTAAGGATATCTAGATTGAGTTGCACACGGATAATGTGCTACAAAATTTCTATAGTATGCCCTTTTCGGATTGACTGAAAATGAACTATAGGATGACGATGATGGTGAGTTTTGGTTTACCTCAGGGCATGCTCTTTGTCACTATTTTATGGGCTTATGGAAATCTCGTAATGCAAACGTTTTTCAAGGGAAAATTTTTTTGGCTTTGCAAACGTTGGGAGTATGCAAGAAGGTTTTCCAAATACATAACACAGGCCATGCAATTGATGGTTCCTACTCTTGTTAGGGGACCCCATTGGGTCCAATGGAATAGATCACTAGCAAGGGTGTGTTTACTTAACACTGATACAACAATGAAAACCCATACACGGCTTGCATTGGCCAGTCGGGATGAGTTTGGTAATTGGATCTGAGGGTTTGTATTAAAGATTCGTCTCTTAGATAATGTACAAGCAGAGCTTTATGGGTAGCTAAGTCGGTTGGTATCCAAAGGTTGATAGTTGAGCTTGATGCAATGTTAATTGTTCAGTTTCTAATCAGACCATCTTATAAGTGTTATTCGTTTAGCAACTTCATGTAACACCCCTAACCCTCATCTGTTACCGGAACAGGGTTACAAAGCATTACTGAACTTTACGAATTAAATACAGACATTTCCCAAATTTTGTTACACAGATTAAGAATCAACTATATAACACTCATATTGTCCCTTAGATGGACCTTCGAGGCCCAATATTCACCTTAGAAGTGAATCGGGACTAAACCGAGTATTTAGGGAATTTTTCCCAAAATTTTAAAAATTACTTAGGAGTAGGGGACACATGCCCATGTCTTTGCCCATGTGGATGAAAATAGGCAATTTTACAAGCCATATTTCTCAACCAATTTTGGGTCTCTCTACAATCAGCATTTCATATATCAACACGCCATAATTAGACATTCAAAACAAGCCAAAATAAGTGGCTAAACTCAACACACTACATATAAGCAATCATTAAACAAAATACCCACACATGCCATTATAACCAAAATCAAAACATTCGAAAATATCGATAGAACCAATGAATAGCATGATATATCTCTGACAAGCTTCCAACCCAATCGAGCTTCCGATAATCTGAAAAGTAGAAGAAAACAAATACATAAGCAATGAATGCTTAGTAAGCTCATATAAACTTTAATCATAATACTTCCTTTTCAAATATGAAATTTATACTTATCAAGAATAATCTAATGTTGTTGCCACAATATTCATGAAGTTATATTTAACAACTCACTAAGTGAATGCTTCCAATAATCTAAAAAGTAGAAGAAAAACAAATACATAAGTAATGAATGCTTAATAAGCTCGTATAAAATTTAATCATAATACTTCCTTTCAAATATGAAATTTATACTTATCAAGAATAATCTAATGTTGCTGCCACAATATTCATGAAGTTATATTTAGCAACTCACTAAGTGAATAAATCTACAGTATCACTTATACATAATATTCCTAGCATAGTAGGATTTTAAACAACTTTAACTCTTCCAATATTTCTTTATTTTCATTTGCGTTTTTAAACTTTCCATACTCATTCCATATGCATAACACACCATTCATAAGCATATCATTCAACCATAGATACAAGCTAGTGCATTTAAACATAGACTTTTTTCGAATTAATCACACGATAACTCATTTTATAAGAACTTGCATAACTAAAAACTTACCACTCTTTCATGAGTACAAGTATATTTTCATTTGAGCACTTACCCTTTCAATGCATCATATAATAAACATATTACCATTTAACCAGTAACTTGGCACTTGTCTAAGCGTCAACAACAACACTTGTTAGCATATTTGAACATATTTCATATAAATTCAACATTGATAAACTTATTTTATCAACATATCACACTTGAGTTTATTTCTCATCACAACTTACATAATTCCCAAGTATCAACATATCAAGATATTGATATATATACATATCATGACAAATATCATTCTCTTACTGTTTCTTCATATACATATATCATCCAAAAACAACTTCTGTTATTTTACCATTCGAAGAACGAATTACGAATATGAGTACATCGTTTACAGAAGCCCGAAGGCTGAACAGAAACTCGTGAGAGATAAACAGAAAGTAAACACGAAAGTTCGCAACAAATGCTGAACCTCGGTTTACTTGGGTAATTTGCCGTCAATTCATCCTTTACATTTTCCATCAATTCATCATTTACATTCGTAATGCCATAACCAGTTATGGTCTTACCATCAGAATGCCATAGCCCAGCTATGGTCTTACATATAAACACCACCATGGTTCAATCATCATCTTACATTCATAGTGTCATATCCTAGTTATGGTCTTATCCGTCAATTCATCATTTGCCACAGAACGATTGTACTCAATCTCGTGTTCAATCCAAACTGAGTATTAAATTCAATAATATATTTGCAATAATAATTTAATTCCAACAATAGAACACACATATATATAATACCCATCACCAAATAACATTCACTTTAATCAAAATTATGCAGAATATAGTTCATACAAACTTACCAGGATAAATTGCAGAAATACCAAGATACATGGGCATTTTGGTAATTTTTTATTTCCCTCGATTTTTACCCGATCTTGATCTAAATTAATATTTCATTCATTTATTAATTTAAATAATAAAACAATTCATTTCATGCAATTTGATCATTTTTATATTTTTACAAAACTGCTCCTAAAATTTTGCTTTTATTCAATTTAGTCTCTGAGCCCAAATCATGCAAATTAATCATTTTTAATGCAAAACCATGCTAGAAGAATATTCATAGCATTCAATACAGCTCAATTTTGCAATAATTTCACAACAAAACATTGTATTTTTTACTATTTCAACAAATTAGTCCCTAATCAAAAAATTCATCAAAATTACTTAATAAAATACTTTTAAATATCAAACAACATCTCAAATTCATCATTTAACAACTAAAATCATATAGATTCATCAATGAAAATATTCAAAATCTTTAACAAAATAAAAAACTAGAGTAAGATTTAGTTGGACCTAATTGTAACAATCTCAAAAATATAAAAATTACAAGAAACGAGTAAGAATTGAACTCACATGAAGCAAAATTGAAGAACCAGCTCAAGCTCTCCCATGTCTGTTTTTAAACCGAAAATTGGGAGAAGAATAAAGAATTGCCTAGAAACTTTCTAATTTCACTTTTATTTTATTTTAATTTCAATTTAATTACAATTTTGCCATTAATAGCCTCTTCTTTTTTTCCATGTTATGCCACCTCATCTTTTCATTTAGGCATAATTGCTATTTAGGTCTTTATTTATTTATTAATCAAGTTATTTAGTCACTTTGTTATTATAATTAGCAGGTTTTGTATCTTTTTCAGTTTTGTCCTTTTCTATTAATTAGCTGTCGAAACGTTAAAATTTTTCAACAAAACTTTAATACTACCTTAATGACACTCTGTAAATATTTATAAAAATATTTACAGCTCGGTTTATAGAAACGAGGTCCCGATACCTCATTTTCTAAAACCACTTGAACTAGGGTTTTATCACTCGAATCTAATAATTCATTATAAGACATAAATTACTAATTCAATTTTTTTAAAACCATATTTGATTCGTAAATATTAAATAATAAAATTTACGAGCTTACTCGCCGGATTTGGTGGCCTCGAACCACTGCTTTCGACATCACTAAAAATCGGGCTGTTACACTTCATCTCGAGCTATTTGACATTGATAAATGAAAGTTGGGTTGTTAAAATTAGACATATTCTTCGAGAAGATAATATGTGTACAGATCATTTGACAAAATAGACTCAAAGGTCCACTATGAGTCTGACTTGGCTCGTTACTCCTCTAAAGAGTCTCCTACCCTTTCCACAAGCTAATTCTTGTGGAAAGGGACTAGTTAGAGTTTAGTTTTCCTTTCAATCTTTTTTTTTCTTTACCAAAGAATTCTTTAATTACTTCATGTGATTTACGTGGCTTATCAAATTAATCCCTTTTCTTTTATTATGACTTAGCATTAATGACACGGTCATGATGTGACGTTGTATACATGTATCATATTCTTATTGATCATTGTTTATAGTTATATTTTTAATGGTACAAGCTAAGAGTTAACGATAAAATTAAGATTTAAAAACATAAAAAAAGCATAGGAATTAAAAGACTTAAAATATAAAAATTAATTTAGTAAGTTTAAATTAGGAAGGGATGCAGGTTTAATATATGCATTGTTTAAATTTAAGATATAAATTCAAAAAATTGTTTAAAAATTTATATTCGTTTATTATCTGCAAATAGTTTAAATAACATTATCCAAGTTTGAATTTAAATTAAATAATATAATACGAATAGGAAATTACGATTCATAAGTTTAATAAAACTAGAGAGACTAATTATAGAATGTAACATTTCTTATTAGATTATTAAGTTGGATAAATTCATTAGGTTTAGGTAAATATAAGGTCTCTTATATTGAGAATAAAAGTAGATTGTCAGCAAGGATAATAGTGAAACTATACTTACGATATGAGAAAAATAATATAATAAATATGTTTATTGCAAACGGAACTTTAAAATAGTGAATTTAAAATTTTAAAAATTTTGTTGTGTAAGTTAAAATTTAGTTTTGTACAAGTTTTCATTAATTTAATATAAAAATATAAAAGTCAAAAATATCTTAGCACTAATATAATTTATCTTGTATAAAAAAAGGTATTTTAGTATTATTTTTAATAGAATTGACCGTGAATTGATTCATGACACAATTTTTTTTAAAGGGAAATGTTTTAATTAATTTCATGAATAGTATCATGCAATTCGAGAAAAAAATAACAAAAATTCATTGTAAGCGGTGAAGGACAAACTCTATCAACACAATAAAGGTTTCAACCTCAACATTAACAGAACATTATGAATGTTAACAATTGGCTCTACACAACTTAAGCACAACATATCTCGAGTGATTGCAAACACTTAATACGATAAATAAATTAACCCGGTATGGTCCAAAGTACCAGACATATATCGGCAAAAGAACTAAGCATCCACCTAACCGGAGAGGACGACGACAAAACCATCCCTAAAATCATTTGCAAAAATAAGACTAAAAAAATATGTTACAAGAACATACAAAAACTTTTAAAAGTGAAGGCTTATTAAACAATTAAAAAAAACAAAAAAAACATATAAAACTTAATATAACACGAGTCCAAACTGACTTGTGAAATTATTTATTATTCTGACATACATTCAAAACATAAATAAATTAAGAAGTTAATGAAGAGCCACCCACTTTATAAGAGAAATTGTTGGTGGTGGGTGAAGTTTCAATGACGACAAACACCATATCTATCTATCACAACTTATGAAAATAATAAAAATATTTAGAAAATAGATTTACAAACTAAGAAGACAAAAACATAAAATGAATGAAGAAAAAGAAAAATTTAATTGATGGGAGGAAGAAACATATGAGTGATAGACTAGTGTCGAAACCATTTTTATTTTAAAAAAGCGGTCGACTTTTAAAACGAAAATGGAGTCACCACCAATCTTTTTTCGAAGTGTGGTCAGGTCACCTTGAGATTAATCATTTTAATAAAATATTTTAATTTCTTAAAATAATGATTTTGGTCTACAAAATTCGAGAAAACGGGCTCGAGAGTCGGTTACGCATGAGGAAGGATTAGCACCCTCGTAACGCCCAAAAATTGGTACCTAATTGATTAATTAATGTCCTAATGTCGAAAATTTGAAAAGATTTTAAAATACGATCCTCTTTAAAAACTTGAATAAATCGAATTTGATGTTAAGACCTCCCTGTACCGAAGTAATAAAATGTCACATCCAGTAAGTTAGGATACGACATTTTAACCCTCGAAACTAAGCTTGTCTCATGCATTAAAGTTTAAAAAGGATATTCAGTTATTTGGATAAAAAAAATCGAAACTCAATAAGTTAGGGCACGATTTTCTCAAAGCTCCAAAGTACCGAATATTGCCTTATTTTTAAAAGTTTTCTTTTTTAAAATTGGGGAAAATTGACACAATATTAAAATGATGCTTAAAACCTTTGATAAAAAAAACGGCAATATGAAAATACAAATAAATAATTTATAAAACACATAATGACAATTATTTAAATACTAGCATCAATAATTAAAGACCAATGAATTTAAAACAAAGAGTAAAATAAACTTTTGTAAGGTAGGATCTGTTTTTTCATCTTGTTCTACCATCCTTAACAAATCAAGAGATAGGTTACAATTTCAGTCATATTCAAAGTCCAGAGATCACCCTAGACACATATCTTACTCAAAAAGAGATTCTGAGTCAGTAGCAACATCGCTCATGTTGTTGATATCTGAAGACCTATTGTAGGTACAAAGGCGGATTCCAAAGAATAAACAAATCTAAGGATAATTATTTGTATGAAAGAAGAATAAAATAATATTTAAAAGAGAGTCCAAAGAACAAAAGAATCTATAAATGAAAAGAATGAAAGGATGTTTGCTCAAAAAGATGCATTTTATTGAAATAAAGATTTTGACACAAGCCTATTTCACAAAAGGATTCTTATTGCCTTTATGCTTTAAAGCAACAAGTGTGTTTTGAATATTACTCTAGATTATCTTTAAAAATACATGGATCTCTTCCACAGTCCCATTGTTCAAAACACTCCCAAGTATGAAAAGGCTTGGAAACTTTATTCCCTGGTTCCCTCTTCGGATACATCATTAATGTTCAGATTCTCTGATATTCCCTCTAGGCTTTTGACTTCTTCAAGGAGTCGCAACTTTCTTGCCTCCTCCTTTAATTATCGCATTTACTACCTCATCAAAGTGATTAGGTTCTGATGAAACGTCAAACTTCGCAATTCTCATTTTAATGAACCTTTCGACCAACTTTTTAAATGTAGTGTAGTTTTCGATTGAGTGACCCGTTATTCCCACGTGGTACTTGCATTGGGCATTCTCATTATACCATTTTGGGAATGAAGGTTGCATAGGTTCTGAGTAGGACGGAGACACCACATGCACATAAAAAAGATTCTGATACAGCTCCTTATATGTCATTGGGATGGATGTGAACTGGAGGCTTTCTGTATTTGGTCTCGAGTTGGATTCCTACCTTGAAGAGCCTTGATAGCTAGTTGGTACGGTCCTCAGTTGACCTACAGTGACTGATTTGGAATGCCTAGTGCTCAAGTTATTCACTTTATTTTCCCTATTTCTCGGGGTTGATCGTTTGGCACTTTTTCCTGCGTCTATCTTCCCACTCCGTATCTCGTTTTCGATTATCTCGTTGGACATTACCATATCTGAAAAGCTCATGGTAGCACTTCCCAACATGTGGTTGATGAACGGAGCTTTCAGAGTATTAATGAAAAGCATCGTCATTTCTTTCTCCAAAAGTGGTAGCTGAACTTGTGTTGCCACCTTTCTCCATCTTTGGGCATATTGCCTGAAGCTCTCACTTTGCTTCTTTTCCATATTCTGTAAAGTAATTCTGCCGGGTGTCATGTTTGTTACATGATTATACTGCTTCATAAAATCTTGTGCTAAGTCTTTCCATGAATTAATTTTAGCACGGCTCAATTGGTTGTACTATTTTGCTGCTGACCCGATCAGACTGTCTTGGAAGCAATGTATTAATAACTGGTCATTATTAACATATCCTGTCATCCTTCGATAGAACATCGTGATGTGAGCTTCAGGACAACTAGTCCCATTGTACTTTTCAAACTCTGGAGTTTTGAACTTTGGCGAGAGTACTAGATCTTGGACCAGGCTCAAGTCCTTAGCGTCAACCTCGTAATGGTAGTCAGCATTTTCCATTGTTTTAAATTTCTCTTCCAGCCATCTGTATCGGTTCTTAAGTTGTTTCAGCAGATCTACCTTTGCCTTTTCCATTTCTGCCACCTCATCGAGATCAGGGACAACGAGATTAGTTGGATTATTCCCCGGATTAGAAACTGAACATATCAGGTAGGTTATTGGTACAGAGGTATCGAACTGATATTGTTGTGGCCTGATCGTAACAGATGGTTCTCGTGGGTACACCTCAGGTTGTGTCTGAGCATTTATCGGGGTGAAACCCGGAGGTTCGTCATTATCATCTCCAGAATTGACACATGCATACATATTTTAATTTATATCTCTATACATATATATCCCTTTATTTTTTTTAATTGTATTCACTTTTTTTATTTTATTTTCATTATTATTTTGAATGAATGTCTTGATTTTATTCGTTTATATACGTTGTTATTTTGTATGTTGTAGGTTTGACCTTTTATTTATTTTATATTGTTGCTATTGCCCGTATCATTTTTATACTTTTGTATTCATTATGGTTTTGTCATGCATAACAACAATGTAATTTGCTTTCATATTCTTTACTACGACTCCGCGTTTTATTTCACTCGATATAACAAATTTTGTTTTGAATAAATAACATTCCATGTATTAGGTTCGAGAGGATCGTACCCTAACTTATTGGGTCTCAATTTTCACAATAAATCTAAATGCACGAAATTTTTCTAAACTCAAGTTTTAAATAATCTCGGGATTTAAAAGAAAATCGCGTCCTAACTTACTGGTCGTGATCTCCCTTTTAAATCCGAGATTTCGAAAATATCTTTTAAACAAGCATTTTTACGTATCGGGAATTCGAGACATTGTGTCCTAACTTACTGCATATGATGCTTTCTTTCTCAATTAACGTGGAATATGCCCCCCGTTTTCCTAAAATTTTCAACATTTTAATACAAGGATCGTATTTTTAAAATTCTTCAAAGCTTTCAATTTTCGACATTAAGACTTTAACTAATCAACTAGGTACCAATTTTGGGCGTTACGAGGGTGCTAATCCTTCTTCGTACGTAACCGACTCCCGAAACCATTTTTCTGAATTTCGTAGACCAAACTCGTTGTTTTAATAAAATCAAATCGTTTAGTAAAAACAACCACTTTTCAAGGTGACCCGATCACACCTTATCAAAAGGATTGGTGGCGACTCCCACAATCAATTTTATTTTTCAAAACCCGAGTCGACCCCGTTTTCATCCAAAAAAATGGTGTCAACAGTCCCCAATGGAGTTACCAAGTTGTCGAAACCATTTTTGTTTTGAAAAATAGGGTCAACTTTTAAAACGAAATGGAGTCGCCACCAATCGTTTTTTGAGGTGTGACCGGCTCACCTTGAGATTAATCATTTTAAAAAAATATTTTGATTTATTAAAATAATGATTTTGGTTTACAAAATTCGAGAAAACGGGCTCGGGAGTCAGTTACGCACGAGAAAGGATTAGCACCCTTGTAACGCCCAAAAATTGGTACCTAATTGATTAATTAACGTCCTAATGTCGAAAATTTGAAAAGATTTTAAAATACGATCCTCTTTAAAAACCTGAATAAATCGAATTTGATGTTAAGACCTCATTGTCCCGAAGTAATAAGATTTCACATCCATTAAGTTAGGATACGACATTTTAACCCTAGAAACTAAGCTTGTCTCATGCATTAAAGTTTAAAAAGGATATTCGGTTATTTGGACAAAAAAATCGAAACCCAGTAAGTTAGGGCACGATTTTCTCAAAGCTCCAAAGTACCGAATATTGCCGTATTTTTAAAAGTTTTCTTTTTTAAAATTAGAGAAAATTGACGCAATATTAAAACGATGCGTAAAAACTTTGATAAAAAATGACAATGTGAAAATATAAATAAACAATTTATAAAACACATAATGACAATTATTTAAATACTAGCATCAATAATCAATGACCAATGAATTTAAAACAAAGAGTATAAAATAAAATAAAAATATAAGGCAAAATAAAATGTAAACAAATTTAAAAAGAATGAATTTGAAAATGAATAATAAGAGAAAAAATTTGAAATCAACAATATACAAATCAATAAATAAATTATATATATAAAAATAGGTAATATATGTATAAGTTTAAAATAAATAATATATAAAAATAAAAATAGGTAATATATAAAGTAATAATATATAAATGAGTTTAAAAATAAATATTGTGTAATAAGGAATTTAGAACAAGTTGCATGAAAAAAAAAAGGAAAAGAAACATGGCATATGAGATTTTTAATTTTTGAAAGTTGCATGACACAAATCTTAAATATAAATATAATAATACAAATATTTATGAGATTATATTAATAGATATTATAATAACATATGAGATTATAATCATCATTATAAAAAATATTAATTTAACAAACATTTCACCACAAGATTGAGTGACCCGTTATTCCCACGTGGTACTTGCATTGGGCATTCTCATTATACCATTTTGGGAATGAAGGTTGCATAGGTTCTGAGTAGGACGCAGACACCACATGCACATAAAAAAGATTCTGATACAGCTCCTTATATGTCATTGGGATGGATGTGAACTGGAAGCTTTCTGTATTTGGTCTCGAGTTGGATTCCTACCTTGAAGAGCCTTGATAGCTAGTTGGTACGGTCCTCGGTTGACCTACAGTGACTGATTTGGAATGCCTAGTGCTCAAGTTATTCACTTTATTTTCCCTGTTTCTCGGGGTTGATCGTTTGGCACTTTTTCCTGCGTCTATCTTCCCACTCCGTATCTCGTTTTCGATTATCTCGTTGGACATTACCATATCTGAAAAGCTCATGGTAGCACTTCCCAACATGTGGTTGATGAACGGAGCTTTCAGAGTATTAATGAAAAGCATCGTCATTTCTTTCTCCAAAAGTGGTAGCTAAACTTGTGTTGCCACCTTTCTCCATCTTTGGGCATATTGCCTGAAGCTCTCACTTTGCTTCTTTTCCATATTCTGTAAAGTAATTCTGCCGGGTGTCATGTTTGTTACATGATTATACTGCTTCATAAAATCTTATGCTAAGTCTTTCCATGAATTAATTTTAGCACGGCTCAATTGGTTGTACTATTTTGCTGCTGACCCGATCAGACTGTCTTGGAAGCAATGTATTAATAACTGGTCATTATTAACATATCCTGTCATCCTTCGATAGAACATCGTGATGTGAGCTTCAGGACAACTAGTCCCATTGTACTTTTCAAACTCTGGAGTTTTGAACTTTGGCGAGAGTACTAGATCTTGGACCAGGCTCAAGTCCTTAGCGTCAACCTCGTAATGGTAGTCAGCATTTTCCATTGTTTTAAATTTCTCTTCCAGCCATCTGTATCGGTTCTTAAGTTGTTTCAGCAGATCTACCTTTGCCTTTTCCATTTCTGCCACCTCATCGAGATCAGGGACAACGAGATTAGTTGGATTATTCCCCGGATTAGAAACTGAACATATCAGGTAGTTTAATGGTACAGAGGTATCGAACTGATATTGTTGTGGCCTGATCGTAACAGATGGTTCTCGTGGGTACACCTCAAGTTGTGTCTGAGCATTTATCGGGGTGAAACCCGGAGGTTCGTCATTATCATCTCCAGAATTGACCATATGGCTTTTCCCTTTTTCTAGCCCCAGGTTAACAATTGGGTCAATTAATCCATCATATTTTTTAAGACTCTAACATCTGGTCCCTCATATCTTGCTGAATTTTGGTCAATTGCTCTTGCATTTGCATTTTCAACTGGTCTTGCATTTCTCTTTGAATATGTTCTAACCTTTCCAATCTTTAGTCTATTACTTTTGTTCTTACGTGAGTACCGTAACGATGCTTAGTCGATAGACTTTTTTTGGTCCCCAGGTTAACTGAAATAATTTTACCTAATTAGGGTCCTTTTATGAATATCTAATGCATATGATGCAATGTAATGCAGATGCATGGAATGAATGTAAAAATAAAGAGAGGCATTAATTCTGAATTCAATTCCATTAGAATAAATTTTCTAGAAAACAAATTTCTTTACATAAAATGGATTCCATATGCGGCTTTGCCCTCATATTCCAGGTGAAGACATCGATCTTTTTCTTCATATCCAGATGCTAGGATCAAATCTTGCGAATTTTCCAAAATCTGTCTCTACTATCTCCTTTTTATTTTACCCGAGCCACGACCCATTGCTCACCCCGCGATGCTCTTTAGTTTCTTTGAGACGTGACAGCTCTCGAATAATCTTTGTCAGTTTGAATCCTCAAGCAGCGAAGCATATTCGTATATTCCTCCACGAACTTCCAGCCTTCTCTCGTTGTGTTTAATCAGACCATATTCGGACAGTCACATTATATTCCACTTTATCAAGAAATTCGTTTTCCATGACAAGCTTTTCTATTTAGCAATCAAATTTGAATCAACACCTCTTTTCTATGATGAAAATGCAAAGCAATCAATCACAAAACAAAATACGTCAGTACAAAAGAAATAAACAACAGAATAGAACACCTATCTGGGTGACCACTAGGGTAGGTTCTCAGGGCTCTCTATATGCAGTTCGGTTCTAACGCAAGGGTACCTGAACTAGCAGATTCCTTGATCCTCACCCATTATAGGCTCATATGGACCGAGTTCAATTCAGGGGAATACATTTCCCTATGGTTGCACAGAGATGAAAATATCACGAAGACATAGGTACGGATATATCCCGAAAGCAATCCACTATCCTGCACGGAGGTGAAAGCCTCATGAAGGAGTAGCTTCTCATTCCCACTTAAAAAGGTGTGACCAACGGTCATGCAATGCAATGTGTGGAGATATAAAAATTTAAAATACAAAACATGATGAAAACTATAACTCAAAACAGATGAAATGCAATGAGAGGATCATATGTTAAAAACCAAAATTTCAACTTTCGACAAAAAAGACAAAAACTAATCAATTTACGGCTTGACTCTCTTATGGTTCCCAGTGGAGTCGCCAAGTTGTCTAAACTATTTTTATTTTGAAAAATGGGGTCGACTTTTAAAACGAAAATGGAGTCGCCACCAATCTTTTTTTGAGTTGTGATCGGGTCACCTTGAGATTAATCATTTTAATAAAATATTTTGATTTATTAAAATAATGATTTTGGTTTACAAAATTCGAGAAAACGGGCTCGGGAGTCAGTTACGCACGAGGAAGGATTAGCACCCTCGTAACGTCCAAAAATTGGTACCTAATTGATTAATTAACGTCCTATGTCGAAAATTTGAAAAGATTTTAAAATACGATCCTATTTAAAACTTGAATAAATCGAATTTGATGTTAAAATCTCCTTGTCCCGAAGTAATAAGATGTCACATCCAGTAAGTTAGGATACGACATTTTAACCCTAGAAACTAAGCTTGTCTCATGCATTAAAGTTTAAAAAGGCTATTCGGTTATTTGGATAAAAAAATCGAAACCCAGTAAGTTAGGGCACGATTTTCTCAAAGCTCCAAAGTACCGAATATTGCCTTATTTTTAAAAGTTTTCTTTTTTAAAAATTAGGAAAAATTGATGCAATATTAAAACGATGCATAAAAACTTTGATTAAAAAACGGCAATATGAAAATACAAATAAACAATTTATAAAACACATAATGACAATTATTTAAATACTAGCATCAATAATCAATGACCAATGAATTTAAAACAAAGAGTATAAAATAAAATAAAAATATAAGGCAAAATAAAATGTAAACAAATTTAAAAAGAAGGAATTTGAAAATGAATAATAAGAGAAAAAAATTTGAAATCAACAATATACAAATCAATAAATAAATTATATATATAAAAATAGGTAATATATGTATAAGTTTAAAATAAATAATATATAAAAAATAAAAATAGGTAATATATAAAGTAATAATATATAAATGAGTTTAAAAATAAATATTGTGTAATAAGGAATTTAGAACAAGTTGCATGAAAAAAAAAAGGAAAAGAAACATGGCATATGAGATTTTTAATTTTTGAAAGTTGCATGACACAAATCTTAAATATAAATATAATAATACAAATATTTATGAGATTATATTAATAGATATTATAATAACATATGAGATTATAATCATCATTATAAAAAATATTAATTTAACAAACATTTCACCACAAGATAAATCATCTTTTTAAATTTTTAACTAAAGAAAGAGTGATTGAGTTGAGTTGAAAATCGGAACAGATTAGATAATGTGTGACAGCCAAAATTCAATTTCTTCCGAAGATAGCAAATTTTCTCAACAAAAATAGTAAAACCAGCAAACATTCGATGGTTAAAAATAGTAATCCCAACACTATAAATAATTGACTTTATGCTACGTTGTTCTTCGAGCTTCTCCTCTTTGCCAAGCTAAAGAGGCTCCCCGTAAAAGTGAGGCTCCTTTCCTTACTTATAGTAGCAACGCCGCTCCAACCCCAAAGAATAAAAGGTTCTTCTACTGGTATATATAACAATGGTAGAACCTCGGCGTTTACTCGTGATATTCTTTTTGTCGACATTGTTGATTGCTTATAGCAATGCAAATGTCGAAGAGATTCAGAAGGGTACCGAGGAAGGGGACGAAGAAGGTAAGGTAGGAGGTCAGAAGGCTCAGGGCGTGACATATGACGCAAGGTCCTTGATCATCAATGGCAAACGAGAGCTTCTCTTTTCGGGAGCTATCCATTACCCACGTAGCACCCCAGATGTATGCATCTTTTGCTTTTCTCTCTGTATAATATAGTTTGGTTGATGGATGGATGGATTTAGATTATTTACAACTACTGGGATTTTGCAGATGTGGCCGGACCTGATTAAAAAGCTAAGCAGGGAGGCATCAATACGATTGAAACGTATGTTTTCTGGAATGGACACGAACCAGTTGAGGGACAGTACAACTTTGAAGGAGAATTTGACTTGGTGAAGTTCATCAAGTTGATTCATGAGCATAAGTTGTATGCAGTCGTTAGGGTCGGCCCTTTTATCCAAGCTGAATGGAATCACGGGTAACCATTTAAACTTTCCCAAATTCTTCTTTAAAATTTATACGAGTCCTCCATATTGACTTTTTCGCACTGAAACTATCAGAGGATTACCATATGGTTAAGAGAGGTCCCCGGCATCATTTTCCGATCCGATAATGAACCTTTCAAGGTAATGTTCTGAGGGATAAATACATCAAAGTTATACACAAATATGATGCAAGGCTTCAAATCTGAACCAAACTTTTAACTTGTGTAGAAACACATGAAAAGGTTTGTGACCATGATTGTTGACAAACTGAAGCAAGAGAAGTTGTTTGCTCCACAAGGAGGACCTATTATTTTAGCACAGATCGAGAATGAATACAACACTATTCAACGAGCATTCAGGGAAAAAGGGATAGTTATGTTCAATGGGCTGGAAAACTGGCCCTTAGCTTGAATGCCAATGTCCCATGGATCATGTGCAAGCAGAGGGACGCCCCAGATCCCGTTGTAAGTTTTTAATTGATAAAAAAAAATGAGATGGAAAACGTGTTTATTATGGCATAACAAAGTGAGAAATGTAATATACTTGGTTCTTCAGATCAATACATGCAATGGAAGGCACTGTGGAGATACTTTCTATGGTCCAAATAAGCGCAACAAGCCGGCATTGTGGACTGAGAACTGGACTGCACAGTAAGTAGTGGTGCAGTTTATATGAAGATGTTAAAGAAGATTCGAATATGTTGGTGTATATATAGGCTAATTTTGTGGCTGTTTCAATGGGTTTTTTAACGATTCAGGTATAGAGTATTCGGTGATCCACCATCCCAAAGGTCAGCTGAAGATTTGGCTTACTCAGTTGCTCGATTCTTCTCCAAAAATGGAAGCATGGTCAACTACTATATGGTATAGGAAGATAATTGGCTGTCTTCTCTGACTTCATTTCTTAGCTAAATGACACTCTTTTTAGACAAACCTCACTGTTCTTTTTGTGTCTCCAGTACTATGGTGGCACCAATTTTGGCAGGACAAGTGCCTCATTTACAACAACTCGTTACTATGACGAAGCCCCTCTTGATGAATTTGGTAGGATTAAGAACATGTTATCTGATGATCTATGGATTGAAGTTGTGTATGCAGCTAACTTTCACATTTTAATGCTTTAGGTCTTCAAAGGGAACCAAAGTGGGGTCATCTTAAGGACGTCCACAGGGCCTTGAGTTTGTGCAAAAGGGCTCTATTTTGGGGGTTCCTACTACTCTAAAGTTGGGTCCAGATCAACAGGTAAGCAATGCAACTATATGGAGTAATCGAATTGGATATTTGGGTAAATAGATATTGGTTAGTCTACTAGGGAATTAAGTTAATGTATCGCGATATTGCAGGCTATAGTCTGGCAACAACCTGGAACTTCAGCCTGTGCGGCTTTCTTGGCCAACAATAACACTCGTCTGGCACAACATGTGAATTTCAGGGGCCAGGACATTCGCCTGCCGGCTCGTTCCATTAGCGTCCTCCCTGATTGCAAGACCGTGGTTTTCAACACTCAACTGGTATCTCCAATTCTACAAGCTCACATAAGCTGCCCCATTGTGTTTTACAACCTGTGAATTAACTTACCATTGATTTTTTTAACTCAGGTCACAACTCAACATAACTCAAGAAACTTTGTAAGATCAGAAATTGCAAACAAGAATTTTAACTGGGAGATGTACAGGGAAGTCCCTCCTGTCGGACTTGGATTTAAGTTTGACGTGCCAAGGGAGCTTTTTCATTTGACCAAAGATACAACCGACTATGCTTGGTACACAACTAGGTGAGTTGAAACTTAAAAATGAACACCTTGATTTTCACCTGTTACACATAGAAAGGATATTGAACTATGAGTTTCTGCCTGCAGCCTTAAGTTGGGTCGACGTGATTTACCAATGAAGAAAAATGTCAGCCCAGTTTTACGGGTTGCAAGTCTTGGCCATGGAATCCATGCCTATGTAAATGGTGAATACGCCGGTTCTGCACATGGGAGCAAAATTGAGAAGAGCTTTGTTTTCCAGAGAGCTGTAAGCTTGAAGGAAGGGGAAAACCATATTGCTCTCTTAGGCTACTTAGTGGGACTCCCCGTAAGGCTTCTGCAACTTACAGCACTTTGTTACGCTTAAAATGAAATTTATAAAATCAATTAACATGTGATTTTGTTTGCTAATCCAGGATAGCGGAGCCTACATGGAGAAAAGGTTTGCTGGGCCTCGTTCTATCACCATCCTTGGTTTGAACACTGGAACACTCGACATATCACAAAATGGTTGGGGCCATCAGGTACCCACTGGACTTGTCACTTTCTATAATAAATCTCAAGTAATAGTTTAGTGGTGGAGATGGCTTCTTAAACGTAATTTGGAATCCCCTTTCAGGTTGGAATTGATGGAGAAAAGAAGAAATTGTTTACTGAAGAAGGCTCAAAGTCTGTTCAGTGGACAAAGCCTGACCAAGGAGGACCATTAACATGGTACAAGGGATATTTTGATGCACCAGAAGGGGACAACCCAGTTGCCATTGTTATGACTGGTATGGGGAAGGGTATGGTTTGGATCAATGGTAGAAGCATTGGCCGATATTGGAACAATTACCTTAGTCCTCTTAAGAAGCCAACACAATCCGAGTATGTACACTATAAACGCTGAAACAGTCTTTTAACCGATAAAAATTATAAACTAGAAAGAAGCTAAAATTCATGTAATGCAGGTACCACATCCCACGGGCATACTTGAAGCCAAAGAACCTGATTGTCCTCCTTGAGGAAGAAGAAGGCAATCCTAAAGATGTCCATATAGTAACAGTGAACAGGGATACAATCTGCAGTGCTGTGAGTGAAATTCACCCACCATCCCCGAGATTGTTCGAAACCAAAAATGGTACTCTCCAACCCAAAGTGAATGATTTGAAACCAAGGGCTGAATTAATATGTCCAGGCAAGAAGCAAATCGTGGCAGTGGAGTTTGCCAGCTATGGTGATCCATTTGGCGCTTGCGGAGCCTACTTTATTGGAAATTGCACAGCGCCAGAATCCAAGCAAGTTGTTGAGAAGTATTGCTTGGGGAAGCCCAGCTGCCAAATCCCACTAGATAGCATTCATTTCAGTGACCAAAATGGCGCATGTACCCATCTCAGGAAGACTTTGGCCGTCCAAGTCAAATGTGCCTAAACAAATGCGTGCTTCGACACAGCTTGGGTTAAGCTTCACATTTTATTTTTTTTAATTGAGCTAAGACGGTGCATGGAGGAGTGCTTGAACTATTTATTTGTATTTCTTAAATATTAAATGAAGATCTGCGAATTCCAGAATTACAATAACTTGCCCCTTTTTCTTTTTCTTGTCTTCCATTTAAGCAAAAAAACATCTGCATTGGTTATTTTTTAATTAAATTAAGAAATATAATTATCTATACTATAAGATGCTGGACCGAGTTTGATACCACAAGTGTCAACTCAGTTCACATTAAAAAAATTTTAAAATTAAAATGATTAAGAGTATATAATAGGAGTATTTAAAATTTATAAATTTTAATAAGTAAAACTATCTTTAAACATTATTGTTCCTTAAAACTATGTTTAGTTTTAAATTATTTTCTTGTATCTTGTTATTAGGGTACTTTAACCTCTCTAAAATGTAAATTATAAATATCTACCTTATTAGCAGTGTTAAAAATGTAGTCAAATTTCTAACTCACTTCCTTTTTTCTTTGTGAGTTTCGGGAATATCCCCATTCATAGGTCTGAGATCCACATCTATAAATTGAAAGGTCAGAATGATCAACATTGCAATCAATTGTTAGAATCAGGTCTTCAAATTGTTCATTTGAAAAAATTGAAACCTTTCTTATTGGATGATCATAATACTTCTCAAAAACCAAAATTCTTGATCAATGGAGGAACAATATCACCATTTTTGGTCAATAAGATACCAATGTGGATGATTGACTCATTCCATACTAGAAATAATCGCAGGAAATCTTTTGATAACATGGATTCCTATTTCTCAATGATATCACACGATCAAGACAATTGGCTAAATCCAGTGAAACCATTTCATAGTAGTTCATTGATATCTTCTTTTTATAAAGCAAATCTACTTCAATTCTTGAATAATCCACATCACTATAAATTTGTAAGCATATTCTATTTTAGTTTCAATTTCATTGGGCTGCCCTAGTGGCAATGTCCATACTCATAATTTACTTTTAAGGAGATTAAGTATAACTTTAGCATGTACACCATATTTGTCTGGTCTAGAACATAATTAAAGTCGTATTCACATATAAAGTCATATTTACGATCATATACAAATTTAAAATTTAGATTTATTGGGCTAAACCACTTTTTTACCATAGCGGTAAAGTCCATATTCATAAATCACACTAGCATAGTATACACAATTGTATTCACCCTCAATCCAAAACATAGCTAGATCAAATAAACACTTTTGTAGCTAGTAGTAAGGCATTAGTGTCATGGACTTAGATTTTTGCCTTACAATCCATGCAGCCTTAGGGGTTTTCTTCCTTAAAAAACACCTAAGTTAACCTAACTCCCAATAATTGAAGATCAAATAGAATTCTTCTAAGGCACCAAAGATGAACGAATTTGAAATATAAGAACAAAGCGACAGAAAAGCTAAGAACACAAAAGAGAGTTTTGAGAGAATGCTCTCAAGAATTTTATTACTCAATGAATTATTTACAATGAGGGGGAGAGGCCTCTATTTATAGTTGAGCCTCCCTAAAATCAACGGTATGAATTAAAATACATCAATGGCTAGGATTAAAAGCTATCAAATTACAATTATTATATCTTTTAAACTTACAAGTTATCTATAAGATTGCACATCTTTGACTTGGTCATAGTTTATAGATGAGCCTTTATTCTTCCCAAGCAACAGGCCAGTTTGATTGGGCCAATAACCTCCCTTGATCATGATGGGTCATATGATTGTGCCATGGTTGCGAGCTCCCATGCGCAACCCATGACATTCTCCCCCATCTATTCTAGTGATGCCCTCGTCGTGACCTCTACATGGAACTAGTCTATCTTACCTTGGAACTGCCATAAGGCCCCGACAGGTTCCCAACTTGCTTCACTATTGAGAAGTCCCTTCCATCACATAAAGTACTCATGCCTCAGCCTATAGTACTTTCGTCTAATCACACGGTCTACCTCGATACTTTTAACTTCGTGATCGTAGGAGACCTTCACCCCCATTGGTGTTCGTTCTGACTTGCCTCGATTTAGATCCTTTTGATCCTCATAAAATGGCTTAAGCATACTCACATAAAACATTGAGTGGATTTTGAGCTTTGTCAGCAACTCCAGCTTGTAGACCACCTTGCTTACTCTCTTCAAGACTTGAAAATGTCCCTCATACTGATGCACATGCCCTTTGTGCAAGCCATTATGTTGCAAAATCAAGTGTAGTTTAGCAAAGACTGAATCACTAACCTAAAATTGACATCCCTTCGATTTTGATCGGCCCACTTCTTGTTGTGCTTGCCCACTTTATGTAAAAATGCTTTGGCTAAGTCATTATTCTCTTGCCAATCCTTTGCAAATCGATAAGCTGCTAGATTCGGTCCTGTATAATGGGTCACAACAGCATTAGGTGTGAGTGGTTGCTGCCCCGTCACTATCTCGAATGAACTTTGATTCGTTACAAGTTGTATAAGAATTGGGCTACGTCCAAAAACTTTGGTTAGTCCCTTTGTGTGGCACTCACATAGTGTCGAAGAGATGTCTCCAATAATGCATTCACTCATTCGGTTTGAGGATGCATACTAGTTGAAAAGTTCAAGTCTGAACCCATTGACTTGAATAGCTCCGTCCAGATCCGGCCCATGAACTGTCCTCATTGATCATTAATGATAGACTGTGGCACTCCCCAATATTTCACCACATGTCTATGGAACAAACGAGCTGCCTCCTCAACAGGGTACTCCTTAGTTACTGGAATAAACGTTCCATACTTGGAAAACCTGTACACCACAACAAGAATACCCGCAAAACCATCAGACTTAGGAAAACCAACAATAAAGTCCATGGATACACTCTTCCATGGTTATTCCGGAATGGGAAAGGGTTGTAGCAAACCAGATGGATTCTTCAACTCAACCTTGACTTGTTGGCATATTAAACAAGTTTTCACATAGGTCTCAACATCTTCACCTATGTGAGACCAATAGTAATGATCCTCCAAAAGGGTTAAAGTGCGATGCATCCCTAGATGACCAGCCCATCTTGAGTCATGACACTCCTTCATGACTTCCTTGCACAATTTCCCATAATGAGGTACATAAAGACGGTGCCCATGAGTGTATAGCAACTCCCCCTCAAACCAAAATCTCCTCATTTTCCCCTCATTGGCAAGCTCGATCAAGTTTTTGGCTGTGAGATCTTGGGACAATCCCTCTCGAATTTGCTCCAATAGGGAACCATTAGGTTGGTCGATTGCTGCAAACTCCATCTTTCGGCTAAGTGCATCAGCCATAGTGTTGACACTACTCGATTTATACTCTATAGTAAAATCAAATTCTGTTAGGAAATTTTTCCAACGAGCCTGTTTGGGACACAACTTTTTCTAGGTTAAAAAATAATTATTTGCAACATTATCAGTAAAAACTATGAATCTGGATCCCAACAAATAATGTCTCCATGTGTGCAAGCAATATACCACAATAGTCATCTCTTTCTCTTAGAATATGTATCGTCGCTCTGTCTCATGAAGTTTTCAACTTTTAAAAGCAACTAGATGTTCATCTTGCATCAGTACCCCCTAATTGCATAGTCCGATGCATTCGTGCATACTTAGTACAATTTCGAATAATACGGTAAAGTAAGTATGGACTCCCTCATCATTACTTGTTTCACTTGATTAAAGGCCTTTACAAATTGGGGATCCAAATTAAACACCTTACTCTTCTTCAACAAGTCTGTCAAGGGTGCTGTGATTTTAGAGTAGCCTTCAATGAAGCATCGGTAATAGTTTGCCAACCCAAGAAAATATCTTAATTCTATCACCTTGGTTGGTGGTTCCCAATCGACAATAGCCCGAATTTTTTTTGCCAATCTGGATCTTGCCACCTCCCACAATGTGGCCTAGGAATGGCACCTCTTATTGGCCAAATGAGCACTTCTTCTTTTTTACATATTGCTCATTCTCCCGCAAGGTTTGGGATACCTCCCTCAAATGCCCCACATGTTCCTTAAGAGATTTACTATACACCACAATATTATCAAGATAAACAACCATAAAAAAACTAGAAAAGGTTGAAGTGCCTTAGTTATAAGGGTTTAGAATGTGGATGGAGCATTCGTTAGCCCAAAGGGCATTACAAGAAACTCATACGAACCATAGCGTGTCACACTGGTTGTCTTTGGCTCATCCACTTTTGCTATTCGAACTTGATGGTACCCCGATTTCAAGTCTAACTTAGTGAACTATCTCGTACTACTAAGTTGATCAAACAAATTTACAATAAGGGGAATTGGGTACCAGTTCTTTATAGTGATTTTGTTTAAGGCCCGATAATCAATACACGTCTTTAATGTCCCATCGTGCTTCTTTTGGAACAACACTAGCGCATCGAATGAAGATTTAGATGGTCTAATGAATCTCGTATCTAATAACTCATTTAATTATTTTTGTAGTTCTTCTAATTTTGGCAAGGACATACAGTATGCGGCCCTCACTAGCGGTTTCAAATTGGGCACTAACTGAATTCTGTGATCAACCTCTCTCTTAGGTGGTAATTCTTTGAGCAACTTGGTAGGCATCACATCTCTTAAAGACTACAATAATTGGCTCACTTCTTTTGGAACCTCACCAATGAGCTTAAAGATTCCTCGGCCTTCAATGTGGCTATGTAGGAAGCTTCATCTCTACGGACTCCTTTGGTAAATTGGAGCACCGATAATTTTTTTCTTTCATACCTTCTTTCCTTTTCATTTGTACCATACATCGATGGTTTGGGCCCGATATCACCATATAATTGCCAGAAGAAAAAATATTCACGTTAATCCGATCAAGAAAGCTTAATCTAACCACAAAGTTAAAGCCATCAAGAGGTATTACCTTAATGGTGTTTTTACCAGTCCATTCACCAAGTTGGATCTCAACTCATTTGGCCACGCCCTCTATCTCAACAGTTTTTGAATTTACGGTCTTGATCTAACCTGATTTCTTCTCTATTTTGAGCTCGAGATCACGAGCAGTCTATCTCAACATGAATAAATCTGACGCACTTGTGTCAACAAGCGTATTCAATCTTCTACCCGCCATAGTGATGTCTACAAACATCAGCCCATGACTCGTCTTATCTTTGAAACCTCCCAGTATCGAATTGAGATTTTTGGTCACCTCGTCTTCGTCGTCATTTGCTTCTATGACAGAAAGAGCGACCTTTTACGAATAGTGTTTGATCATATATGGACCATCACAACATGGGATAATAGAACAATCTCTTCTCCAATACTTTTATGAGGGCTTGAAGCCCATGGAAATGAACATGATAGATGCTGCCAGTGGAGGGGCATTTGTTAACATGACCCCCTAATAGGAAAGGGACTTTATATCTACGATGGCTACAAATACTTAGAAATTTCGAGCCAATCCTAAACCCACTAGAAGAGTTCACCATCTAAGTACTTCAACTTTAGAAGATAAAGTCAAAAAACTTACTAATATCATGAATTCTCTTGTTGTAGTAAAAATAGGACCAGCCCGACTATGTGGAATTTGTGCAACACCTGAACATACAACTGATGCATGCCCTGGTTTATGTGACGATACTATGGCCCATTTGAATGTTGTGGGGAACTTTCATGGACCGCCTCAAAGACGCTATGACTCTTACGCAAGTACATATAACCCAGGATGGAAAGGCCATCTTAACTTAAGTTATGGGGAAATCCTACATTATAACCAGCCATACCAAAACCAGTTTCTACAACAAACGCAAGATTCAGGTACCTCCCTAGAAACCATGGTAAATAGCAACTAATGTGCTTGATTTCCAACAGCAAATACAACGACAAACTATTGATTTTCAAAAGAAAATAGAGGATTTTCAATAGAAAATAGAGGCATCTATAAAAGAATTGACCACGTCAATTGAGAAAATTAACTCATAGGGAAAGGTACCGTTACAAACAAAACCTAACCTAAGACAACATGCAAATGCAGTGACGTTGTGAAGTGGAAAAGAACTAGAACCAAATCTTGGTTGGAATCTTGATCAAGATTCCGTCCAGAAAAAGCATGGGAACGATGAACAAGTCCGAACGAAACCTCCATTACCCAAAATTCAACCTCCGTTTCCAAGATGATTGAGCCAACATCAGAGAGGTAAGGAGGAAAAAGAGGCCCTCAAAATATTTAGAAACATCGAGATCAACATACCATTGTTGATGTCATTAAACAAATTTCGCGATATGCCAAGTTCCTTAAGGAGCTTTGCACCAACAAGTGAAAATTAACTAAAAATGAAAGAGTAAGTGTTAGTGAAAATGTATCTGCGGTGTTGTAGTAGAGGATGCCAGTAAAATGTAAAGACAGAGGCATGTTTGCAAAACCATACAAAATAGGCCACTGAGGAATTAAAAAAACTATGTATGATTTAGGGCCTCCATAAATGTAATGCCTTTTCCCATTTATGAATCACTTAATGTGGGGTTTTTTTTTATAAAAACATGTGTTATCATTTAGTTAGCAAACATGTCTACTGTGCATCCCGAAGAAGTCTTTGAGGGCGTATTAGTGAAAGTCAACAGACTTATCTTTCTTACGGGCTTTTATGTGGTGAAAATGGAAAAGGATAACGCTCTTCGGTCTTTGGATATCTTGTAGAAGTGACATTTCCTTAGTACCACAAGTATTGAGATTGACGTGCATAGCGGAACCCTCGCGATGGAGTGTGAATGGGAGATCGTGAAGTTTAACGTTTACGACGCTATTAGTCACCCCAGTGAAATCTTAAACGTAAACCATGTCGACATAATTTACTCATTAGTAGAAGAAACTTTTGAGTCACCTTATGAAGATAAACTTGAAACATTGTTTGATGATAATTTCGATTTAGGATCTATTTTCGAATATGTTAATGAATTATCGACTCCTATGAACATTAAACTTCTACCTTCTATTGTGCAGGCACTAGATCTAGAATTAAAATCACTTCTCGAGTATCTCAAGTGCACATTTTTGGAGAATGATGAGTCCATTACCGACTTAAAATGAATTAACCCCTTGACATGCACACATAAGATTTTATTGGAGGAAAATACGAAACCATAGCAAGAGGCGCAAAGACGATTGAACCGAAATATGTTAGATGTGGTAAAAAAGGAGAATTTCCAAGCCCATATGATCAAAAGAATTCAGCTGGAACAACCCCAATACTCTTTAGGGCGTCAAGCTAACGATGTTAAACAAATGTTTGTTGGGAGGCAACCCAATTTGATTTTTATTTTTATTTTTTTATATTTTATATTTTATTTTCTTTATTTTCTTACATGTTAATAGATTTCAACTCTCTTCTTATGTTCAAGAGAATCGAGTAAACGAAAAATTAAATTTAGAAACGAGTGGCAAAAATAGTAACGAAAATGACGTGGGGAGTGTTCTAAACTCTTTCTATTTCATCATATTTGTTAATATTATTTTTCACATTAAGGGCAATGTGATTTAAGTAGGGGGAGACATTCCTTATTATTTTTTCTATTTTATTTGTTGTTTCTTCTATTGTGTTACTGTTGTTGTTGCCTTGTGGTTGTTTTTGCCCGCATTTATTTTTTTAGTATATCCTGCCCCTTTTCATGCCCAAGATTTTGACTAAGAATTACCCCTTTTTTGACCTGCGAGCATGACTTTTGTCCACTGAGTTCGTTATGATTTTACTATATTGATTTCATCTCCACTGTTTTATTTCTATTAGGATAAAATAATTATGATTAATGAAGTTAATCTTATCTTGCTTATAGTAAAATCAATTAAGTCTAAATGCAAAGAGAACATTTAATACAAATGTATGCTAAATTTATTTTCATGACTGGTAAGTAATTGCCAAAACTTATTTTTGGCACTTGAAGGTTTTTCCTAGTCCTCCAAAATTAAAGTTTTGTTTCATTAAAAGAATAAAATAATATGAAATCTGATAATTCTGTGGTTATGAACACAGCTTAAAAGGTGATTGACTGAGTAACCAGGGTAGGGTGCTTGGGTTGTCATCCTACTTCGCGTAAAAATGTTGTGTGACGTGTTAGGTAAAACTCTGCTAACCGGGAAAAAATATTTAAGAGTGTGTTGGGTTAAGTAACCGACGTAGGGTGCTTGGGTTGTCATTCCACTTCACGTTAAAAGGGTCAATACATTCTTAAACCAAATATATATATATAATATAATAAATTAGGAGTATGTTGGGTTGAGTAATAGAGGTGTCCATGGGCCGGGTTCGGTCCGGGCCTAGAAAAAATTTTGGCCCTCGTCCTAGGCCTAGGCCCGGCCCAGCCCAAAATATAGGCATGAAATTTTGTTCAGGCCCGGCCCGAAAAAAATTTTCTAAGCTCGACCCTGGCCCAGCTTGGCCCATTTTTTTAATAAACACCAAAAAATTATTTTAAAAATAAAAAAATAAAAAAAAGTATTTTTAAAATATTTTAAAACATTTTAAAATTAAAAAAATAAAAAAATAAAAAATTTATTATATATTCGGGCCAAGCTCGGGCCAAAAAAGTGGTGCTCGAGGCCCGGGCCGTTTTCTAAATGGACCTCATTTTTTTTGCTCAAACCCATATTTTGGGCCTATATTTTTACCCAAACCCTCTCATATTTCGGGCGGGCCATCGGCCCGGGCCGCCATGGACACCTCTACTGAGTAACTAGGGTGGGATACTTGGTTGTTATTCCACTTCACGTCAAAAGGGTCAATACATTCTTAAGCATTGAAAAATAAATAAATAAAATGAAGGAAAAATGATAATTACATTTGGGGACGAAAGGTGGAACAAATAGGGTGTCTTGGTAAGTTTAGTAAATTATCTAAGTTTAATGAAATAATCCAAGTCGATTTAATTTTTGTGTGGTTAAGTTGGAGTACTTTTCAGTTTTATTTAAAGCAAGCTAAAGGTTCTATTTATTTTCATATGCATTATGCCTAATTTTTATAAAACTTTGGAGTGATATTTCTTTCATGGTAAAATCTAAATTACACATGGGATAAGAGCCATTTTTGAGGGCAAGCATGGGCTAAGTAGGGGGAATACGATAATACTCTAAAATGACATACTTGTATGTGTTAATTACATATATATTTTGTGTACGATCCTACTAATTTGGGTTGTTATGGTTTTTTATCTTATAGGGACTAAATTAACGGCAAAAGGAAATCTGGCGCCAAAAAACGTGAATTTAAAGACAAACAGGTTAGCATGCGAAATAGGAAAGAAGTGGTGCCAAAAATACAAAGTGTAAAAGACTTGGGGAAAAAATTCAAAGAAAGATTTATGAACATAAGACTTTATTTAAATTTGAATTTTATTTTTAGGATTATTATTAGGATTATTATGATATTGTTTAGATTTAATTTCAAATTATATCTTTTATTCTCTTCTAGAGTTTAAATAGAAACAAGCTAGGTTTTTTTATGTACTATAAATAGGGGATAGAGTGACATGAATATTCACTCATCACTTCTGTAAAAAAACTCATTCCCTCTAAGGCTCTTAGGCTTTTGTTCATTTTATTTTCCAATAAAATTCCATTCCATTAAACTTGTGTTTTTCTTTCCCAAAAAGCATGAGTCACTAAACTCATCTAGCCAAAGGTTATCAAGACTTCTCCAAAAAAGTTCATGAGGCTTAGAACCTGCACTTAACTCTTCTTAACAAGTATTCATCATTTCTCAGTATTACGGGACTGATGCTTCTGCCCATGTCCTTCCAAAAGTAATAATTTCATCTTGTGCAAAGGCGACCGCTTTGTATGTTTTGGGAAGGTTGCACAGTCGGTTCGCTAACTTACTGCATCAGTGGTTGTCGAGCCTAAGAGACGAAATGGCATGGCATTCACCATTGAGAAATGATGATCTAGTGTAAGACGACCCCACAGAAGTGACGGTTGGCTAGAGTTAGGTTCCTCTAAATCGTAAGGCTAAAACTTAAGTGGAGCTGGTGGTTGTAGGAATCCTCTTCTACTATAATTGGCTTATTCGGTCATGAGAAGGATCACCTAAAAGCCTATGTTGAATCCAAGGAGGATCGAGATAACTGGAGGCTGGAATCCCTTAAATCGAAAACCCCCTTCCCTTAACTCTGTTTCTTTTTACAATTGTAATTTCAATTTATTCAATTTCAACTCGTCCATATTTCGAATTCTATTTTTTTTATTTTTTCCCAAGTCAAATGTTTTTCTTGGGCACAACCGTGCCTAGGATTTTGAAGAACATGAAGTTGTAGAGATCTAGTCCCTGAGGATTTAACCTTACTTCCCTTATACTATTCTTTTCGTTATTTCTTAGGGATAGGTTATTTTTGGTGCTTTCAACGACACACCATAAGGAAAAAAATACCATCTGCGGATTAAAAATTGAAAAATTCGATAAAGTTTTAATGATTATCCCAAAAATCCTGAGATAATATTTCAGTTTGTCTTAACTTTTTCATGTCAGAATCATGTAAAATGAAATTCGGGAATTGAGAAGAATTTTCAAAAAAAAAAATTAGAAGCGTTTTTTATTTATTTGCTAGTCATGTCCAATCTTTTCCAATATTTTCAAAAATGTTTCATATCCGGTAATAGAGTTTTCCTATAAAATGAAGATGATATGGATGAGGGTTTTCAAAGTTAAATTTTGAGGAGAAATATATGGTTTTTTAAGGAGAAGGTTGTTAAAAATCTTAAGTGGTTTTATTCATTTGCTCGAAAAAAGTTCATTTGTTGCAGCAAAATTTAGAAAATCGGCCTAACAAACTAAACTAGTTCAAGTACGCAAATAGTTATACAAGTCTCAAAGCCCAATTTTAGTCTCATGGATGTGATGGGCTTACACTACCTCAAGGTCCAACAACCATGTCAAAGGAAAATCAAATCAAGATTCGATCAAATCCAGTATGTGAGGATGAATCTTTTTGAGTAAACAAGGAACGATACATGCATGGAATGGGTGAAATGTATTAAAGTCAATTCAACCAAGTTGTCAATTTTCAAGTTGAAAAGATTAGTCAACTTGCAACAAATTTTTTGATGGGATCCAAATATTTCTAGATTAAGATGTTGTAATAGTGTTTGAAGATCTATCTCTTATCTTCGAAACGCACTTTGAATCACCTGATTCCAAGTCTGGGAACTCAAGTTATGACCGCTTTAGTGAAGGCTGTACGAATAGAATTTCTCAAATGGTTTTGAATGTTAATTTAACCACCAATGATGTACATTGAAACTATTGTATAGATTAAAGTAGTATTATATTTAGTCATCTTAACATTATTTTAATGTCTACATTAGAGTGGTATTATGTATTTAGTATATAGATTTATTTTGTCAATATGTTACAAATTACATAATATTTAAAAATAACATAATATAAATTATTATAAACTTAAAAGCGGGCCAGGCTCGGGCCGTGAATGTTCAAGCCTAAGCCCGTCCTATATTTTAAACGAGCCTAATTTTTTTGCTCGAAAATAGTGGTTTCGATACCACAATTATGACGTGTGAGTCTATAAATATTAATTATTTAATATTTATGAGGTTATTAGTGTCATATAAAAATTTGGTTTAGAAATTTTAATATTTGATTGGTTCATTAAAGAAAAAGGATTAAATTGTAAAAGTTACAAAAGTTAGTTCTATTAACTAAAGGTAATAAATGGTTTTAGAAATTTGACTTAAGGGCCTTAGGTGATAAATTTACCTTTTTCATTTTTAGTTGACGGTTTAGTGGATGTTGACATGAAATTTAATTAGTTTTATTTTTATATAAAAGGGCGAACTTGTAATTTAGTTAATAAACAAATTAAAAGAAACAAAAGATGAAATAATCATGATCTTAATCTTTCTTTTCAACTTGGAACCGAAACACCATAGTTAAGGAGAAGCAAACTTTCTGCCAAAGCATTTTCAATTACATGATATGAAATTTAGATTTAATTTTAGTGATTTTTATATTTTTGAGATAGGTGTAACTTAATTTAGCTAGTATAAGGATTATTTTGTGAAACTATCAAAGTTTAAAAAAAATTACCATTGATGTTCTTGAAGTTTTCTTAATGTGCATGCTTGGGTTGGAAATTTAATGGTGATTTTGAGTTAGTTTGTAAAGTAATTTGGTATAATTTTTATGTTTAGGGATTTAATTGAAAATAATGAAAATATGGCATATTTTTCTTATGAAATTTTAGCATGTAAGGACTGATTTGGAGTTGTTATAAATTCGGTTTAATGGGAATAAATTTTTAATTGTGAAAATAATCTTGTAGTAGTCTTAGGGATTAAATTGAATAAAGTGTAAAAGTTTGGGACAAAAGTGAAAAGTTGTAAATAGGATGAAATATGTACTAAATTGAGTATTAAATGATATTTAAGCTACTAAATTGAAACAAACTATTTATAAAGCAAGAACAAGTAGATAACCAAGGAAAATGAAAAGTTGATGAATAGTCATTGAGCTTTCGCTGTCTCTGTAGATTAGCCTTGTTAAGTTCGTATGGTTTAATTAATATAAATTGAAATGTTATTTTGATATTTTGTTGTGGTTGTTGGATAATTTAGACACAATTGAATTATTATAATGTGATGTGAGTCGAGAAAGTAAATGATTTGAATATTATTAATCTAATGATATATCGAGCCCGGATGAACGTATGGTAAAATACAATTGACATGCCAATAGGCTATTTTTTTGCATGGTACGGGGTTGACTTGCGGTTAGATGGTGACTTTTGATTTGTTAATTTCCACTGAATATACCGATGTCAAACATTTGTTGCGGACTATTGTGTTATATTTACAGTGATTGTGTTGTGTTTCTGGGGGTGGATATAAAGCCTACAAGCTTGACACTTGGTGCCCAAGTGTGTTTTCGGTTGGCTTGGCTCATTTGAGTGTTCTGGTGTGTTTTAGATAGTTAATCGTGTATCCATACCTGTTTATACCATTCATCGGATAGGTTTCCAATGGTTATATGACTTGTTATTAAATCTTATAAGTGTCTACATGGTCTTCTAAATGTATATCGTGACATGGTATTGAATGATGTCATGTGATTGAATATATTTTGCAACTTGCATATGTACGTGAAACTCACCTGTTGAGTGACTCTGATTGACTGTAACGTTGTTTGTGCAAGTGTATACATTCGTTCAAGTATTAAGTAAGTAAACTGAGTTATCGTCTCTACAGTGATTGTAGGGATTCTGAGCTCTCCAATTCTGATCAGAAACCTAAGAGAAGGGCCAGAGTGGATGGGCCAGTTAGAGCTGGTCCCCCTATTGCTACTATTGGGTTACCATCTTGTGCTATTTGTGGGAAAGGTCATGTGGGCGAGTGCTGGAGGAGGACGGGAGCTTGTTTGAGTTGTGGTTCCATGGAGCATTGTCTCAGAGAGTGTCCCAGAAGACCGAATCAAATGCAAGTTTTTGGTAGGGGTAATGTACAGCCACCTAGGGGTGGTCAGCAGCTGCCTAGAGCCATGGATAGGTCAGGGATGGAAACGGTATGGGTCGTGGAGCTCGAGGTAGAGGTGCCGGTCATGCGAAGGTGAGGCAACCAGCTTTGGTTTATGTAGCACGTCGTCGAGAAGATGAAGACGCTCCAGATGTGAATACTGGTATGCACTGTATCCATAGTGTACTATTTACCTAATTTGCAATTAGGATTAGAGTGCGCAGCAAAAGCGTAGTGGTGTAGTCTGTGTTGTGCGGCTAATAGATAGTTGGAAATTTCGAGGACGAAATTTCTTTAAGGGGGTAGATCTGTAACGCCTCAAATTTGGGCTTAGATGGAAATAGGTCTTGAGCGTGGGATCACATAAAAATTTATGTGTGCAAGAAAATGACATAAATGAATGTCTTCTTCAGCGGTTAAGTGATTTTGAAAGAGTTGGGAATGTTAGAGAAGTCTTGGGTTCAAACCTGGGCTTTAGCAAAATTTTTTATTTTTGCTCTTAAGTGAATATTGGCCTTAGCTTGAAGGCTTTATAAATATTTTTGTGAAATCATGACTCAAAAAGAGCTTGTGGTGTAGTGGCAAGGTGGCGACACAAGTGTGGCAAGGAGGTGGCGTCACAGGTGTGGTAAAGAGGTCAGAGATTCAAGTCTAGAGGTGTCCATGGATCGTCCGGCCCGACGGCCCGCCCAAAATATGGGAAGAATCGGGTAAAAATATAGGCCCAAAATATGGGTTTGGGCAAAAATCGAGGCTCGGTTATAAAATGGGCCGGGCCTCGGGCACCACTTTTTTGGCCCGAGCCCAGCCCGGCCCGACTCGTATATAATAAATAAATAATTTTTATTTTTTTAATTTTAAAATATTTTTAAAATACTTTGTTTTATTTTTTTATTTTTGAAATAAATTTTTGATGTTTATTAAAAAATGGGCCAGGCCAAGCCGGGCTCGGGCTTAGGAATTTTTTCTCAGGCCGGGCCTGGACAAAATTTCAGGCCCATATTTCGGGCTGGGCCCGGGCCTAGGACGCGGGCTGAAAGTTTTTTTGGGCCCGGCTCGGCCCATGGACACCTCTATTCAAGTCTCACTACATGCAAATAGGATTATTTATTTTGCTCATGTGGAGGCAAGAGTTGGTGTTGGATTTGAAGTCTATGTTGGAGAGTTTGAATTGGTCAAATGAGTGATTTAAGGAGTGGATCATGGAGGATTTCTAGGAGAGGATTTGAGGAGTGATTTTAGGAGAGAATTTGGGAATTTGAATTGGAGGGGTAGTGTGTACCATTTGAGGGGGAATTGAGGTGTAGGAAATTCGGCTAGGGGGCTGCTAGTGCCGAATAGGTCATTAAGCAACTGGGGCTTTCTGTTTTGAAGTGTGTTTTTCCTTAGTTTCAGTTGGGAATTTCGGTTAGTTTCGATATACCTATTCGTGTTTGGTACATTTTTGCCAAGTTTTCTAGTAAGTTTTCTACTCTATTTTCTTTTCCTTTTTGGTTGTTGGCCGAATCTCTTTTCCCCTCTTGTTGGCTGAATACTTCTTTCCTCTCCCCTCCTCTCATTTTCTGTCGAAATCTTCCTTTCCTTTTTCCCTTCTGCCCTTCGTTTTCTTTCTTCCTCAATCTTCTTTTTCCAAACCCCAACCGTTTCTTTCTCCTCTCTTGTCTTCTAACCGAACAGTATCCAACCATTATATCGTCCTCTACGCTAATCCTCGCTGCTGCTTCTTGCCATATCTACGCTGCAAGTCTCTGACTTTTGGTAAGCAGTTTTACTTATCACTTGGGTATTTTGTTCTTCTCCTTTCTTGTTCAAAATCGAATATCATTCTTCCTTGATCTTTGTTTGTTCCTTTCTTTTATCGTGTGGATCATTGCGTTTTTAGAGATCCTTCAAAGAGTGGTGGTTTGCAAGTGGTTCAAGTAATCGATCTTGGCTTCAATTCAATCGAGGTAAGGAGGGTGCTTGGGTTTGAGTACTCTTAAAAGGGCGTTATACCCTATCGGTTATGATCTAACTCTGGGACTTGTTGTTTTAAGTGGGCGTCCGTGGAAACTGTACCTTTTAGATGGTGTGTAATCACACCCTCTCTTCTACGAATCGGCAAATGCTGAAAAACTGAAAACACAGTAGTCGAGGCCACATGAGCGTGCAATCACTCGTGCAGGAAAACTACCAAAATACCCTCGATGGATAAAATAACTAAAATACTCCCGATAGTAAAATTACCAAAATACCCTCGATGGGTAAAATTATCGAAATACCCTCGATGGGTAAAATTACAGAAATACCCTTAATAGATAAAATTACTGAAATACCCCCGATAGGTAAAATTATCGAATTACCACTATAGGGTAAACTGACTGTTATGGCCTTATGCTATGTATAACCGTTTTGCTTTATGATATTTATATGATTGTTACTGTGTATGAAATATTGCATACACGACATACTGCGTGGGTTAGGATCTTGTATTGGAGGAAGTGATTGATATGTGAGGGTCGCACGAGTTGCATGAGACGATTGTTTACCCACCGATGGCTTTTAAGCCGATTATGTGATTGGCAGCTCTGTTGCAATATTGGTTAGTGCCTCAACTGGTGCTACATAAGGAGTGCAGGGTTGGTATGGGTGTTTAGGCATTGCATATACTGATTCTGATATTGAGATGAGCTTAGGCCCAGATATATGTGATATGTGCCATTTGATATGGGCTCAGGCCCAACCGAGGTTGATGGGAGCCATTTGCCACCGTTACCGTATTGGGCTAAGGCCCACACTAATATTGTTACTGTTAAAGGCTGAGGCCTAGACTGGTTCTGTTTATTTAATAAGGGGATTACACACTGAGTTTTCATAAAATCACCCCGTTTTTAACCTTTCAGGTAATCCCCAGTGTTAGACGGTTCGGAGCTGCGAGGGACTCGGAGAGGGCCACACAACTGCACTTGTTTTATTCTGTTTTGCTCATTTACTGAAGCAATTTGATTTTGATTCAAGTTGTAATAAGGCCTCTTTAATTTTTGGATTTTAAATTTGGGATTTGATTTGATTTATATGTACTAGGAGTAGAACATGGTTTTCCAAAACAATAACTGTTTTTTAACACTTCGTTTCCGCACCTCAATTTTTAAATATCACGTTTTTGTAAATCATTTGCTTTAAATTAAGCTTTCGCAACAATAAGGTTTGAAGGCAATAACTTTTTAATAAACCTTGATTAAAAATAAACAAACACAAACTGAGGTTTTATACAAGTTTTAAAGGGCTAGAAGTTGGAAATTTCAAGAAGGGTTTTTAATGAAAACATGATTTTTGAAATAAACTTCAATGTGACATGCCAGATTCGGGCCTAACTTCTAGGTCAGGTTTAGGGTGTTACAGTCAAATTTTGAGGAAAAATACAAAAGATGTACATGTTTTTCACATTTTAAAAAAAATTATGAAAGAAGAAATGTAAGTTTGTTAAAAAGAATAAGAAGAAAAGAAAGGTTTGCTCAAAATCTAAAAAGTAAAGGTTGAGCATGAGTTCGAAATAAGTTTGGGGGTGTTCCAAAGACCCAATTGTACGAATATTGTGACACAAAAAGATCCAAGACAAAGTTAGGGTTAAGATGATTGAGCCTAAAAATTCACTTCTCTTTATCCCTACCTGTAGTATAGCCCCATTACAACCTAATAAAAGGCTTATTGATTTGATGATTATACTAACTACATTAGTGGAGAGGAATTGTTAAGTATAACATATGAAGACCAATAATTAAACCTTGTGATTGCTATGTTTAGTTGATAAGGAAAACATATTGATTGGTAAATATTATATATGATCTGGAAATGCATGCACATTATGACTCATGTTGACATTATGATGTACTTAGTATAAAGATTATTTTTTAGTATGATTTTGTTGATGCATGATTATGTGCGAAGGCTGATGCTTCTTTACTCATTTTTGCAAAATTTCCTTAGCAAAAGTTGTGTTGTGCATGAACATTACTTGGGGCTAGCAATGGTTTAAGTTTGGGGGTGTGTAAACCTGAAATTATATTGGTTTTTCTATATATTTTTACCACATTTTTACTTAATCACTATGTTAATCTTGAGTAATTATGATTAAAATAAGTGAATTTTACTTAATTATTAATATTGGACATAAATTTATAAAGTATGTGAAATTATGCTCAATTACATGATTTTTTTACATAATTTATATTATTTCATGTTAATTTATTAACATGTGATTTTTCACTATGTTGGAGGACCATTAAAGATTTGATTAATATGAATGAAACATGGACATGCACAAATCAATTCATGTGGACAGCAAGACCATGCAAACTAGGTCATCCCTTCCATCCTTTAGCCATAAAAGTTTTGTCAAAAGCATTCCTTGGTCGGCCACCTCGAAACCTTTAGCAAAGAAGCATCGATCAGAACAAAGGATCGCATCAGTAAGAATAGATCCGAAAGGCTACTGAACTGAATAGAGTTTGCTATTTCCTCTTGTTATATATTTTAATTATGTTTGCTTTGAGTTTATTCTTATTGACATCAACTATGGTATTTTAAATCCTATTTGCTAGGATGATTATGTTAATTCAGTAAGATTTATTTTATTCATGTTTAATATGTTTGGGCCTCAGTCGATCATGTTTTCAATTAATATCATGATGCATTTCGTTCATACGTGATTGGGTGCACTTAGATTAGTTGAGCGATCTTAACTAGGCGATAGCTAGTAGACACATAATTGAAAAGTGCAATGCTTAATTTAGATCCATAAACCAGACTAAGTTGAGGTTCATAATATCTTTAGGTAGCTCTATTATCTTGCATAGTTTTTAGGTTTAAGTAATTAAATTGTTGCAAACGTAAATGTCCTGGTGACCTTTCATAAATGCAAGATCCGAAAAGACTTAATTTGGTTTCCAAACTTATGAAAGATCGAGTTGCCATGGAAGTATTTCTGAACATTGTTAAGCATGATAAAGTAAATTGAATTGATTAATATAATTGTCCTATCCCATTTAATGGTGATTGTTTTTGTTGCTAATGCCATTCATTCATACATTTAGATAATTTGCATTTAGATTAAAATTGCATTAGGGATCACTCTTTTCATCTAGTTAATTTAATCATCACAATCCAAAATTATTGAGTTTTTACATCAAATTGTGAATTTATAATTTTGCAATTAATCGGTTAAGCTTATATAGTCCCTATGGAGACGATAACTCATTTTTACTTACTTATTACTTGAATGACTGTGTACAGTTGCACAAATCCCGTTACACAGACCTATAATCACTATATAACAGTGTTTCTTCATTTTTTTTCTCTTTTTATTTTATTTTTTTTGTGAAACCACCATAGTGTATCTACCTAAACCCTCAATATCTATGGCTTGACGTCTATTTCGTAATGTATTAAAGGACCAAGGATAGAGAAGAGTTCAAGTTTTCAATTTATGTGTGATTTTTGGGTTTCAATTTTTGTAGGTTCATCAAAAAGGATTTATGAAGCTCAAATAAGGAGACTAGGGATTCATAGCATTAAGGTATAGTCATTTGAGAATTGGCTATTCAAAAAATGCCTTAGGTCATCCCTAAGCATCCCACTATACACAATTTCTTTCATGCTTCAAATTAAATCGAATGAAAAATAATCAATTCAAGCATTCATGTCTCTACGACTATCTATAAGACATATCTCATCATCATCAAACATTCTTACTTAGGTGCTTCTAAACTATTATGCAATATAACTAGGTAACCTAATCAATTTCCCTTAAAAGTAATCAATTTATCTTATATAAAGAAAAAATTTCATGCTTGACAAGAATAATTACATGATTTATTATCTTTAACCACTATTCACAGTATTAATATAATCCAAGCACCATGCAATAAAAAATAATAATTTTTTTAAATAATATCAAAGTAAACACACAAACGAAAACACACAAAAAACTAATCATATGTACTTCCCCCCCACACTTTAGAACATACATTTCCCTTAACGAAAAATAATTAAAGTGCAAACAAGAAAACTTCCGTGAGTCGATTGGATCCTTGTTGTTGTGATAATCTCGAGATTTGTTTGCTCCAAGCGGACGAAAAGAGTACATAAAAATATACTACGACAATAAATATGAAATCTAATATAAACAATAAAAATAAAAATACGAAGGAGAAGTGTCGATAATGGATCACAGAACATCTACAAATATTCGGATGAACTTGGGCTTTCAATGCTACAAGGTGCATTTTGTCTAGGATGTCGCGACGATCCATGTCGCCACCATAGAAGAACTTCTAACTGGTTCTCGACACTTTGATCCGACGTTTGTTCCTCTGTCGATGTACATGAACCAGGTCTTTCAGTCAATTCCAACGATGTTTCCTTATCTTTGACCGACGTGACTTCCACATTACGAGCCACATAGTGTGAAATTCGATCCAACTCAAACTGTTTTCTGGGGTATTATTGCCTCAAGCTTCCTTCTCTCCATGTCGCGTGAAGTTTTGGTCACACGAGCTTTATTGCCTTTATCATATGAGAATGAGTCAAAATCATTGATCTCTTTGGTTGATACCTTTTTTGCTATGGCCAGAAGGTCTATTGGCTCTTCTACACCTCCATTTAGAATCGATTTAAGCTCCATGTTAGTGGTTACTTCTACTTTTACGTCAGCGACTACATTTATTGTTATTTCTGATTTTATGTCAATCGGATCAAGGACCACTTCGAGTATGTTTTGTTCATCAACACAGTCCCTAATTCCAAACTCTTGCTAATTTCCATCATCTAGGTCTGAACAGTTGTTGGTAATACAGTGGTCATCATGGTCAGAGTTGAGAACATCATGTATGACCTCTTTCCGTGGAGGTAATGCCTCTGATATCTCTTAGAGCATTGCCATAATTTGTGTCATCTTATCTAACATTCTTGATAAAATGTTGGATGTTTTGTTGTTAGCTTGGTAGATTTGATAACACTCGGATGATGTTTATTCTGCTCATGTACGGGTTCCTCTGGATACTTACTTTTATCTTTGTGGTCATAACTCCCATACTTGTCGTAAGGTAACTAATGTAGATGTTCAGGCATATTGTATTCATTGTTACCACTCCACCGGTTTGTCGAAGCTTCGTTCAACCAAATTTGTCCATTATTGTGCCACTCATCATACCAAAAGGACGACTCATCTGACCCAGACCCACTATAGTCATAATCAAATTTATCCATGTCTGCATCTATGTTTTGGGCTAAAGGTTTGTCGGGCTTAATTGTTCCATATGACTATATCTCTGGTGGATTATAAAGAGACTCTATTGGGTATTCGGGCATATCAATCTTTTTATCATCTAACTTATACATAGGTTCATATGAATACCCTTCTTTTTCATATTCACTATACAAACTCCATTGATCCATCGAATCTCCATCTAACCAACTTGATTCCACATAATCGTTAAATTATCCCACGTCTTGCCTTTATACCAACTGTAATCATCATTAATTGCACTCATGATTAAATTTGCTTAATCAACAAGGAAATAATAAAATAATAAAAATTATGAAAAACAAAAATTAATCTGAAGAAATAAATTAATAAAATTAGCACACTATCTAACTCGTTCATCTTTTAACTAATATTATTTACAAATAATTGAGTCAATAATAGTTATCACCGTCCCAATACCCAGTAACGGTGCCAACCATTTGACCACCTTTGAACGTACCAATGTCCTGAGTGTCAATACTGCAACTAAAGATATAGATTTGAGGTGGTGTTCACAAGTACACGGGTCAGGTTGTAATATAGTTTGTTTACAACGAAACACTTGGTAAGTATTCCGAGGATTGTACCCAAGGGATTACAGTTTGGGGAAAACTATTATGAAGCCAATTACGAGAAATAATTACTAATCTACTTGAGTCACGTATTATTAGTGTTAACCAAGAAGCAAGGTAATAATAATAAACTAAAGAAATTTAACTAAACCTAAATCTACTCTTAAGTTCCTATATCGGCTTTTCATATTCCTTGTTTTGACTACACGAGTTCCTTTTAGCCTAGACCCAATTGTTTTACCTAATTAATTATTGATGGAGGGTTCTAATCAATCAAATAGTCGATATCCTAACAGGATCTTCTGATCTTCCACTAAAATATCGAGTTAGCAAGGACTACTTATCTTCTAACCTCACTGTCCAAACTGGTTCAGGGTTAAGGTGTTCACGGATAAACCATACCAATTTTGGGTTAGTCTCACCTAAATGACTTCCTTGGGTTGTCAAGCCTAGAGTTTAAGTTCTTCCTCTCCCAAACAGCTGATCCACTAAGAAAATCTATTATTAAATTAATTAATTAAGTTAAAATAATTGGAACATGCAAAATATGTAGAAAGCATAAATTGATTCTAATCTTTACACAAGCATTCATCTAACAATGTTAAAGAAAGAAAATATAAAGAAGAGACTAAGGAAAATAAATGCGCATGGATTTATCGATGAAAGTGTGGTTTTGAAACAATCTCCCTTCGTAGAAGTCTCACTTTTGAATAGGATCTTCCGATTATAAGAACATAAAATAACCTAAGTGAAAACTAGGAATGAAAGAACAACCTATGAATCAAACCTTAAAAATTGTATGTTTAACTTGATTACAATAGCCTTTATATAGGCTCAACTTGGAATATTAAAGTGCCTAAATTATCCTTGAAGTCCTTAGAGTTCAATTAGGATAAATACACCTAATTTCCCTCTAAAACATAATTAAAACGTGCATGAATTTTTGGGTTGTGCAGGGGCTTGGTTGCAACATAGGCCTGCAATGTTGCAACATTAAAGTCTGATGTCGCGACATCGAAGGGCCGTGTCGAGACATCAAGGGCAGTTTTGCTCTAGAACTTGTTTTTAGCTTTTTTCTTCGATGTTGAGACATCAGTATCTTGGTGTCGCGACATAGGCATCAGTTTTGACCCAAATAAGCATTTTTAACTCCTGACTTGACCTACAAGACCATGTAACCTTATTTAGATAAATAAAATGTAATAAAAACTACTAAAAAGCATAAATTACTACTTTAAGTATGGAAAGCCTAAAAATATACTAAGATGCTTTGATTTATCTATTAAATAAGCTAAAGTTATGTGTTAAAAGGATGTAAATAATAGTGTATTTCATGGTAGACCAATTGTATTGAATCCTTTACAAAGAACTGTATTAGTTGATCAATTTTGTAAACGGTGTCCGTTAGAAATCTGAAACATATCATTTCCTGTCAATCTACTAATTATGCAATTCGGTGATTTTGATATAATTATGGGAATGGATTAGTTAACGAAACATGGAGTGATTCTGGGTTGTTATGAAAGGAATTTTTTGTTTAGAGTCCAAAATGAGATATTGTGGAAAGTAAATGGCATCAGATCAAGTGGTTCGACTCATATCATTTCGTCAATTCAAGCTAATAAGCTCCTAAATCTAGGCTATGAAGCTTTTCTAGCCTATGTTATTAACTCGAACTCAGATGAAAATTAGTTAGACAATATTTGAACAGTATGTGAGTTCCTAGATGTGTTCCCTGAAGAATTATCGGGACTCCCTACCGATCGAGAAGTTTAGTTTGCAATTAAAGCTTACCCGGCTACAACTCCGTATAGAATAGCACCAATAGAATGACGTTAACAAAATTGAAAGAATAAAAAGTTCAGTTGCAATATTTACTGGATCACGACTTTATATGACCTAATATATCGCCCTTTGCATCTTCAGTATTGTTTGTCATGAAAAAGGATGGGTTGATGCAGTTCTGCATTGATTACCAAAAGTTGAATAAGTTGACAATCAAAAATCAATATCCCTTGTCGCATATCAACGATTTGTTTGATAAGTTGAAGGGAGCCACAATCTTTTCCAAGATTGATTGAAGATCGAGATACTACTAATTGAAAGGTGAAGGATAGCAATGTACCAAAAACAGTGTTTCCTATGCGGTAAGATCACTACGAGTTTTCGATGATGCCATTCAAACTAAAAAATGCTCTAGTGACATTCATGTATCTCATGAACCGCATATTCCAACCTTATCTGGATTAGTTTGTGGTGGTATTTATCGATGATATCCCGATATACTCAAGATCAGAAGCTTATCACGATAAGCATCTCAGGATTGTATTGCAAGTATTACATGTAACACATAGGAAACACTGTATCCGTCACCGGAATAGGGTTACAGAGCATTACCAGAGTTTACTTTTCAAAACTATCAAAAATTTTAAATATTCAATTCACTATATCAATCATAGAAAAATCAATCAATAACATACATATTGTCCCTTATACGAGCCCTTGAGGCCCTAAAAACACATTAGAAACAAGTTGGGACTAAATCGGAAACATATAGAATTTGTCAGGATATAGTGAAAATTTTCAAAACTGCAGGGCTCACATAGCTGTGTGGTTAGGTCGTGTGACTCACACGGTTGAGAGAAAAGCCCGTGTCTCAGGTCAAGTGGACATTCAAAGTAGGGACACACGGTTGTGTCCCAACCCGTGTCTGTGCCAGTGTAACTCTCTGACTTGGGTCACACGACCAAGCCACACACTCGTGTTCCAGGCCATGTAACTCTGAAAATGCAACCTTGAAAAACCTGCAGGGGACGGCCATGTCACCTAGCCGTTTGTTACACACGGCTGAGTGACACGCTCATGTCTCAGGTTGTGTGGACGTAAAATAGGCCATTTCCAAGTCATTTCTCTCACCCATTCATGCACAAACCTATAACCAATTTACCACATGTGGTCAAGCATTCCAAAGTACACCAAACCGTACAACAACAAGCTATCCAAATAGGTACATATTCATACGAACAATATGCCCAAAAGGCACCTCAATCACAACAATTGAACATGTATAATCATATACATAGTTTAGCCAAAACTTACCATTTTGTTCACATGTTAAATCCACACTCATACTACCAAATTGATCATTTAACATTTAGCACCATTAGCCATATATGTCAACTACATTCCATATACCAAAATGACCACATTTAACCATGTCAAAGAACATACCATTACATACATTTTAAATAACATTTCAACTTTCATCCTTTAAGCATCATAAAGACTACAAAATCTACCATCATAAGGCCACATACATATATCAACCTAACAACCATTTCAATAACTCAAAATACCATAATTACAAGCCAAAACATAATGGCTATAATATCAACCAAAACATCTATATATGTGCATATTTAAACAATTTTCACTTAACTTGTTTTCATGCCAAAATATAACATAATTGATACATAACAACCATACCAATTTTGGTCATTTCAAAACATACACCAATTTCACCATATTAGCCACAACCAACAAGATATCAATTGTACCTTAAGTACCTCAAATCCAAGGCAACATTTCATGCCATAATCATCAACCAAGATGACATATAGATACCAAACTCATCAATTAAACATTAGACATAGTGCACCTATACATGCCATTATAACCTTAACCAAGACATCAAAATCTACCGATATAATCACTGGATAGTGTGATAGATCCCCGATGAGCTTCCAACCCGATCAAGCTTCTGATAATCTGAAAAGTAAAAGGACAAACAACTACGTAAGTAATGAATGCTTAGTAAGCTCGTATAAACTTTAGTCATATTTGTAACACCCCGAATTTTGGGCCTAGAAAAAATAGGTTTGAACAAGGGAATAGCTAAGAGACTGCACATAAATATTTAGTTGTGCAAGGAAGTGACACAAATTGCTTGTTTGCTTTAATGGCTAAGTGATTAGAGTGTGTATGGGAGTGTTTGAGAAGCCTGGGTTCAAGTCTTGGCTTTTGCAGAATTTTTAGTTTTTCTTTTAAATGAATCTAGGCACTGGCATATAGCCCTTATAAATAATAGTGCTTGTTTTATAACACAAAAATAACTTGTGGTCTAGTGGCAAGGTGGCGTGTTGTGCAATTGTGAGGTCTGAGGTTCAAGTCTTGGGTTGTGCAATGGACTATTTATTTTGCTGCTTGAGCTGTGTAGGTAGTGGAGTTGGACTGAAACACAGCTAAGGGGAGTTTGAATGGAATTTGAATGGAGTTGTTAGGGGAGTTGAGGAGAAATCAGTGGAGGGATAAGGGGAGACTTTTTAGGAGAAAATCAAAGGAAGTGAAGGTAGAGTAGAGGTGTGCCAAAAATGGACTTTGTTACTCAGGAAAAATCGGCTAAAGGGCATTGTTCATTTTTGTTTTACTTTTCATTCCGGTTTTGTGTGGTGTTTTCACTCTTTTTGCTTGAAGGCCGATAAGGTAAGGGGCTTTTGCATATTCTTCTGTCTCGTTTTTTTTTGTGTTGGCAACCTCTCTTTGGTCGAATATTTCCTCTCTCAATTGTCTCTTTTTCTTTCTTTTCCAAGTATTTCTACTGGTGGCTAATCTATCTTCTCTCATTTTCATTTTTTTTCTTCTTTCATTCTTTACCCTCTACTGAAACCTCTTCGTCCCCTAAACCATTCTCCTCCCTTCTTGCCGATTTGCTCTCCTTCTTCTACCCTCTTTGTGTCAACTTTTTCCTTGCTCTTTACCGATTTTGTATACCATTCTTATTCTACGGTTTTATACTTTCGGTAAGTTGGTGTTCATTTTGACTTAAATTGTTCTAATAGATAATTGATATTAAGGGGTTTCAACTGGATTGCAGCTAATAATCCTGAGATCTAGTGACCGACATTGTTCCGGTGAGTGAAGTGTTTAGGGATTCGGTTGTTCAATCAAGGTAAGTGACTGTCAATCAAGAAGTTATGTGTAATGAATAGGATTCATTTTAAATTTAATTGATATGTGGTTAACTGAGTGTTTCCGGTGAACATAGGTTCGAAAGTGTTCGAGGACTGTTTGCGCATCTTCTCGTAAACAGGTGTGTAAACACCCCACTGTAACTGTAAAACTGCAAAAGCCAAAAAGCCAAAAAAATACGACGTTTGAGACCACACAGGTTTGTGATCACTCGTGTGGTAAGCCCAAACCGCGAAACATGGGCGATGGACTGTAGAGGCCTCTATGAGCATTTTCATGGGCTTAGGCCGTAATGGACCAAGTTGGGCCGAAATGGGCCGTGTGGGCTCAATTGGGCTCGAGGGCCCAACAAGTATGAAATCTACAATTTGTGGCAACTACGGGACTGGGCTATGTAGATCTCATAACCATGGTAAAATCTGGGCTGAACGGGCCACACGAGCGTGTGGGCCCACTTGGGCCGAGTAATGGGCCTTGGGCCTATTTACACTATTAATGACCATGTAGGTTACCTGAGTCGCTCCAAGCGACTGTGAACCTTTTGAGAGGTCGATATCTGCACCGAGACCCCCATAGGGTAAAATGACCGAAATACCCTCATAGGGTAAAATGACCGAAATACCCTATTAAGGTAAAATGATCGAAATACCCCCTTAGGGTAAAAAGACCGAAATACCCCTATTGGGTAAAATAACCAAAATACCTCCATAGGGTAAAATGGCCAAAATACCCCTATAGAGTAAAATGGTCGAAATACCCTAATATGTTAAAATGACCGAAATACCCCTATAGGGTAAAATAACAAAAATACCCCCATAGGGTAAAATGATTGAAATGAAATGACTGTTATGACCTTATGCTATGTATGACTGATTTGCTCTATGATATGTATGACTATGATTGAGCATGACATTTTGCATACACATAATATTATGTCACTTTATATTGCATGGGGATGGGTTGTTATATTTAAAGGAAGTGTACCGTACTGATAAGGTTGCATGGGTCGCCCAAGACAACTGTGGACCTACTGATGGCTATATGCCATTTATTTTACCGGTAGCTTTGCTGCAATACTATTTAGTGCCGCAACCGGTGCTAATCTTAGTGTGTCTGGCTGGGTGATTCAATTTTATCCCCACATGGTGTGTTTGGCGGGACGGAGTGGTGTGTAGAGGCTAGATTGGGTAGGATTTCTAACTGCATATCTGCACTAATTAATGATTTTGTACTGTTACTGTATCGATTAATGATATTACATATTGTTCACTGCATGACTGATATCTGTTGTTGTTATAGGCCAAGGCCCTACTGATACTATTACTGAAATTGGGAAAAGGCCCTACTGATTCTGGCATTGTGATGGGCTCAAGCCCAATCATTTACTGTTACCAGAAAGGGCTTAGGGCCACACTGAACTGGACTGTTACTGTAACGGGCTTAGGCCGAAACTGCATTTATCTACTATTTAATTGACTGTTTACTTGTTAGAGGATTACACACTGAGTTTTCGTAAACTCACCTCTCTATTTAACTGTACAGGTAATCCCCAGTTGTAGGTGTGTCGGTGTTGCGAGGGACTCGATGATGGCCACACAACCGCATCAACTTTCATTTTTAGCTTCTGATTTATAAGTAACTGAATTTGGGTATTTTTATGTAAAAAGGCCTCTTTAAAGTTATAAACTTTAAATTGGGGTTTTTATTTAATTAGTTTGATATAAACTACTAGTTCTAGAAAAAGACGGATTTTCAAAAGGTAACTATTTTCAAAGACACCATGTTTTCGTAAAATACTGTAAAAGTTTCCGCATCAAACAACGTTTTAAATATAGTAGCAAACTAATATTATCAACACACTGCTAAAGACAACTTAAGTTTTCAATAAATGTGAATTAGTATGGAACCGATTTTCAATGAAACTGTGTTTTTTGAAAAACACTTCAATGTGATATCGTCTGATTCGACCAGAACGTCTAGGCCGGGTTTGGGGTGTTACAATATCAATCCATTTCAAATATGAAATTTATACATGTTAAGAATGATCTTATACTAATACCGTAAGATTCATGAAACCATATTCAACAACTCACAAAGTGAATAAATCCACAGCATCACATATACATATCATCCCTAGCATCATGGGATTTTATAAAACTTTATACCCTTGCCAAATCTTCTTATTTTCATTTGCATTTCATTACTTTCCATTGCATTTACTTCCTTTAACTTAAATAACAACATCAATTCAACTCATCATTCCTGTTTCATATGCATAACACACAGGATATAAGCATATCATCAACCATAGCCACAAGCTAATGCATTTAAACATATCTTTTTTGGAATTAACCATATGATAGATCATTTCATAAGAAATTCCATAATTAAAACCTTATCACTCTTTCATGAGCACAAGTACATTTCCATTTGGGCTCTTACCATTTCAATGCAACTTATAAGTAAACATAATACAATCAAACCAATAGCTTGGCACATGCCTAAGCATCAAACAACAACACATGTTAGCATACTTGAATATATTTCTTATGAATCCAACATGGATAACCATTATGCTTGAATATGATTCAATTGGGTATAATATCCTTCATAACATAACATGCTTTCCATATATCTCATCATTTTAATGTATTTCATATATACATGTATTTGTTCGTATTGAACATTTACTGTTTCCTGTCCAATTCATGCCCGTTGAATCGTTTAGAATACCGTTGGATACCCGGGATAGCTTACACAAAGTGTGCTAACTCATATAATTGTAATCTGTCAATTCCTGTACATATATACTAACACGAGTTGTGAATAAGTATGCTCACATGAGCTATGTAAATAGGCCTACTCACACGAGCTGTGGGTTGAAACATAGCTACACGATACTGCTCACACGAGCTGTGGAGTATCCATAACACATCCCAGACCTCAGCCACCAGTTGGACGTTCAAGACCACCACGCAAATCATGTAAACCCTAATAACATGTCATTTGTATCCTATGCATTCCTAAGGTTCAAACGGGGCTCAGTAGTCGACATAACATCGTTGGATTTATATTGTTTCATAACATGATAAATTGTATAATAACATATATATTGATTCATTTTCAGTAAAAATCATATAATAACATTCAATTTAACCAACATTATACACAATATAGTTCATACGAACTTACTTGGCTAAATTGCAGAAATGTCAAATTATAGGGGCATTTTGGTAATTTTTATTCTTCTCGATTTTCTACCCGATCTTGATCTAAATTAATAATTTCATTCAATATATTAATTTAGACAGTAAAATAATGTATTTTATGCAATTTATTCATTTGTTACATTTTTACAAAATTACCCTTAAATTTTTACTTTTATTCAATTTAGTCCCTAAGCCCAAAACATGCAAGTTAACCATTTTTAATGCCAAAATATAATAGATGAATGTTCATAGCACCCATATCAGCCCACATTTGCAACAATTTTACCTCAAATCATTGAAATTTTATTATTTTAACAAATTAGTCCCTAATCGATAAATTCATTAAAAATTACTTAGAAAAAATACTTTTAATTATCAATCAACATTCAAAATTCATCATCTAACATAAAAAAACCACAAGATTCATCAATGGAAACATTCAAAATCTTTAACATTTTCAAAATCGAAGGTACGGGCTAGTTGGACCTAATTGCAACGATCTCAAAAACATAAAAATTACTAGAAACGGGGCTAAAACGGACTTACATGCAACCTATGAATCTTGGCCGAAGATTGAAGGTCTATTAATGGCTTTCTTCTTTCTCAAATTTAGCAAAACAATAAAAGGAAAAAGACGATATCTTTAATTTTATTTTACTACCTTTTAATATGTTTTATTTTAATTAATAAAACATACATATTTTCATAATAAGACAAAGCCAACCGCCCACTCATATATAATATGGTATATTTACCATATTAGTCCATATACTTTCATTCATGAAGCCATTTAATCACTCAAATCAAATAGCGATCAAATTTTACATCTTTTACAATTTAATCTTTTTTAATTAATTAACTATCAAAACGTTAAAATTTTTCAACGAAACTTTAATACCACCTTAATGACACTCCGTAAATATTTTTATAAATATTTATGGCTCGGTTTATAGAAATGAGGTCCCGATCCTCATTTCTAAAACAACTTGACCTTAGGGTCAAACCACTTGAACTTAATAAATCGTATATAACAAAACTCACTATATCAAAAACCTTTTTAAAACCATGTTTGACTCATAAATACTTAATAATAATATTTACAAACTTACTCATAAAATTTTGTGGCCCCAAAACCACTGAAAAAAAGGGCTGTTACACCCTATACTTGGCCCGATTGCTAAACCCGAGTGATAAGACACTACACCACCATCTCACATCGATTTCATCATAATCAACACATTTAGTATGCAAGCATCTTTACTTTGTTTTGTTACTATAGCAATAATGCCAATATTAAGCCTTGTAAACACAAATTAATGTTTAACGGTGCTAATACACGATAATCAAACATAAAAGGGACATACATTGAGCATTAGGACCAATTAGCCAATTTTCCCAAAAATGTTACGTATGTATCGATACTATCTCGAGGGTATCGATATTTCCTTTAAGTGGTATCGATACCACATGGAAAATCAATACCAAACTTGTATTTTGTTTCTCGCAAAATTCTAAAACATCAAAACCTATCAGTACCTTTTGAAAGGTATCGATAAACTTACCCCGAGTATCGATACTTGGGCCGAGGTATCGATACCAAATCTCTATTCTGTCTTCCTACACATTCGAAAAATTACAGAGGTATCATTTTTAAAGCACTAATATTGATACCTCTACTCCAGAATTCAGCATATGCAAGCATTAAAACCATTCAACTTAATCTCTAAACGTCATGCTTCATTGACCTAGTGAAATAAGAATCAAAATGTCTAAAACAGTAGCCCAAATACCATGTTCAATGCTTCCAAACATAAACAAGAAGCACATAGCTCAATAATGACTTAACAAAACCGATATAAAGTCTACCACATTTTCGTAAAGTCTCATATAATAAATATACCATTTACACCTACTATAGCAACTAAATAACCGACTTGGATCAACCCTTGAGACCACACCGCTCACACAGGCAATAAGTATCTGCAATGGTTAAAATGGAGTGGGTGAGCTTAACAAGCTTAGTGAATGCTTAGAATAACCACTACGAAATCAAGTCATTATGCAGCAAAGAAAACAATCATAACATATTTTTAACATCGTTACCTTAATATCATATTTCACATGCTTAACCAATTTTCATGCAATCCTCTATTCATTATTTACAAGATTATTCAAACACATATAATGTAATACATGTAAAAAAATATTTAAGGATAGTTTGCCTCCTAAGACTATGAAAATGAAGTGGACTCTATCACCACTCATCAGATACACGGATCTCCAACACACCACATAGAGTCGTAGAGTTGAACATATCCCATAAGTGAAGCTTATAGCTACACTATCCAACACACCAAACACATATATCTCGTTTAATGAAGCTTAGCTCATATTCCCTTATCTCTCCAAAATTGTCACAGGCCTCAACGCCCTAAATATCACAACACATATAAGTGAGTACTCACAATCCTATGGCATGCCAACTATATCCAACGATCTCATAAAATCACTAGGCCAAAATACCCACACAATAATCATATATTACTTACTGATTATACACACATATTCACTACATAACTACATCATTAGCATATTAAACACACTGTCACATGGCATGAATAACATACCCCCATAATTACTGTCACAACAATCATCACAACATATTCATGTTACATCACACCCTAGTTCTCTTTATCACAATTCACAAGCACATTTATCACATATTTAGCATAGGTAAGAGAACACTTACACTCGGAATTTAGAGAATGGGTTTAGGCTACCTCTAAATTCCCAAATAACACAATAAATTGCTTACGTGCAGCTATTCTAAAACACTCACCAAAAATCAGCTCTCGCTAAAAACCGAAAGCTTAGGTAAGTTTTTCTTTGCCTTTATATCTCCTCATTGAAGGTCATATCGACTTTGAAACTGCAACACAACCACACAAGTATGCCATCCACAATTAGCTAATAATTAACCTTAAACAGTCACAAACATAATCCTAAACTATGTTCTCTTTTAACCAAAACCTTCGACATGGAAAACTTTATTTTTGAATATCTCAGTCAATACTTAATATTTTCATACAAAACGAGTTTCATTCATCTACATATTCTTCTATGACTAATTCCCACCCTTTAAACTACACAAAACTACACATTTCAAGGTATCAAAACTATTTTACAAGTTTTGGCCATTACAATGAAAATTCATTAAAACTCGAGAATTTCTTAAAAAAACTTTAAAGTAACTTTAGAAACCTTCTAATTATGTCAAACCAAGTTGAATAACACTTTAAAACCAAGTTTTAATCCACAAACTCGAAATCCACCATTAATGACCAAAATTTCAGCTTTTACCTAAAACATGCGTTTTAATGGCTAAAAATTTGATTTGAAAGTCTAGATTACATTTAAAACTAATTGGAATATGACTAGTTACCTTGAAAGCAATAAAAATGAACTTTGATGAAATTTCAAAAGATCCACTCTTGAAGAAGATGAAGAAATTAATGAGATTTTTTAGTGTTTTCTTGGTTTCAATGGTGATTTATAGCTTGAATGTTGGTGGAAATCAATAGGGATTAGGATTTAGAATAAAAAATCAATTGGGAGAGCAAGAGGAGAGCAAGGGACTACACAAGCAAAAGAGATGAGCAACTATCGTGAAACAAAGCTATAGAATGGGGTTTTAGAATCAATTTAAAATTTTGGGCAAATTGCTTCATAAAAACTCTTATTTTTTACTATTTTATAAATCAATTATATTTTCAAAGTTAAAGATATTTAAAACCCATTTTCAAAAATTAACTTAATTTCCTAATAGCCACTATCGAAAACATTATTGAATACCAGCCTTACGAAATTCCAAGCACATATATGCTAAAATTCCTAAAATACCCTCGAAACTCCTAGGCCCTATTTTGGGGTGTTACCATTCTCCCCCTCTAAAAAGAATTTCGTCCTCAAAATTACCTGAGCTAAACAAATATGGATTTTTTTGTCTCATCACTTCTTCAGTATCCCAAGTATCCTCTTTCATTTGGTGGCTGCACCAAAAAACCTTAACCAATGAAACTCTCTTGTTTCGCAAAACCTTCTCTTTTCGAGCTAAAATCTCAATTGGTTCTTCCTAATAGGTAAGATCAGGTCAAACCTCACTCTCCCCAACTGACACAACGTGCAATGGATCCAATGGATCCAACATACCTTTTCTTCCAAATCTTAAAACCTTTTTCCATGGGGAAACCTTCAAAAACACCTTATTGTCAACTTGAAACTCGATATCTTGATGCTTCAAATCCGAATAAGATTTTTGCCTATCTGTTGCTACTTTCAACCTTTCACATATCAATTTTACTTTCTCTTCGGTCTCACGAACTAGTTCTGGTCCAACAACATGCTTTCATCCAACTCCGACCAACACAATGGAGTCCTAGACTTCCTACCATACAACGTCTCAAATGGTGCCATACGAATACTCGCTTGGAAACTATTGTTGTAAGAAAACTCCGTTAGAGGCAAATAACATTCCCAACTACCACTGAACTCAATAACACAATTTCACTACATATCTTCTAACACTTGGATAACCCTCTCAGACTGGCCATCAGTTTTAGGGTGATAAGCCGTACTAAAAGTAAGTTTCAACCCGAAAGCCTCTTACAAACTCTTCTAAAACCTCAAAGTAAAGTGAGGATCTCTATCAGATATGATAGAAATCGGAACACCATGAAAACGTACAATCTCCACAATGTACAGCTCTGCCAACTTTTGCAATGAATAATTAGTACGCACCGCTAAGAAATGCACACTCTTCAAAAATCGATCTACTATAACCCAAACAGAATCCTTCTTTGATGGCATCATGTAAACGGAAAAATATATAGGATTTTTCTTATGTAATTTATCACCTTTTTACTTAAATCCGTTGTTAAAAACTAAGTAATTATTTAATAAATTAATGAAATATGTGAAAATATGAAATTAGGACATAGAAATTATTAAAATACAATTTTATGCTTTATTATATAGTTTTCATGCAATAAATGGCTTATTTTATATTAATTTGAATAAATTATATTTTTAAGACATAAAGTGGGCCATGCATGATTAAATTAAATAATAAAAATATAAATTTATATTTAATAATTCATTTTAAAATAATTCATTAATAATTTAGGTGTTAATTAATTAATTAAATTGGATAAATTTTATTCTTTAGTCCTCTAACTTGTTCTTTTATTCTGGATAGGTATGATAGCTTTGTTGGATTACAAAACCGTCCAAATTTGAGACCAAGTCGACCCAATAATCGGATACACATGGCTGTCCATTTAAACCAAGAAATTAGAGATTTTCTCAAAGATTTATGATTGACCGGGTCTCAGTCCTGAGTTGTGTGGTTGAAGAAATTAGAGATTTTCTCAAAGATTTATGATTGACCGAGTCTCAGTCCTGAGTTGTGTGGCATCTAAAATTGCTTAAAAATTAAGCAAAAAAAATCAAGTCAAAAGCCACTAAGCATGGCCAGCCAAAATTTGAGAAGATTTGAAGAGGTTAACATCCACTATTTTTAGCAAGCTATCCCCCTCTCCTCACCTGTAAATAAGACCGTCTCATTCCTTCATTCATTATCCCTCAAGCATCCCTCAATCATTCCTCATTCATTCTTATCATTCATCATTCTCTCTTTTCTCCAAATTCTCTTAGCCTTTTCCATTCCCACACCTAGCATCATCTCTTTATAGAGATTTTAGCAATTAAGCCTCTTAAAGAACCCTTGGTCGGCCACCTTGGAGAGCCATCAGTAAAGGAGCAAAGCAAAGGAACGAAGGAGCCTCGTCAATCAGAGTCTTGGGTGACAGCCACTCTAAATTGTTCTTCTTTCCAAAAATGTTAGCTTAATTTTATTTAAGCTAGGGTGATTGCTTTGATTAAATAATATTTATTTGATTCATGCTTACAATGTTTGTCCCGCAATCGATCATGTTTTCAATTAAAATCAAGTCTGTATTTTGTTCATACGTGATTGGAATGCACCTGAATTAGCTGAGTGATCCTGACCAGACGACGACTAATGGACAATAATTGAAATGTGCATGCTCAATTTAGATCCTGACCCGATTAAATTGGAGGTTGCATAACAACTCTAGCCAAGCTCTGTTATCTGCATAATTTTAGATTTATGTGATTAAATTGTTTCAAACCTAACACGTCCCTGTTACCTCACACGAATGCTAAGAAACCCTTAGTAAATAAGGATCAGTAAAATGCGTATTTACTAAGTAAAGGATTCTGAAAGGACCTAATGTGTTTTCCAAACTCATGAAAGATCAAGTTGTCATGGAATTTTCTTCTGAATGTTATTAAGCATGTTTATAATAAATTGAGTTTAATTAAAGTAATTGTCCTAGTTTATTTATGTTATAATTGTTGCAAATTGTGTTTAATTTTACTAAAATCTATTTCACTCATATAGTTTGCATACTTAAGATAATTTGCATTCGGGATCAGTGCATTTAGTTTAATATATTTTAATCACCACTTCTCAACTATATTGTGTTTTTATTTACCAAATTGTTAGTATAATTTTACAAATTCAGTGACTTAGCACAAATACAATCCCTGTGGAGACGATAACTCGATACTTACTTATTACTTGATAATGACTGTGTACACTTGCACAAACCTACGCGTTACAAGTTTTTGGCGCCGTTGTTGGGGATTGTCAACTGTTGCCATAGTCTTTTTTTCTTGAACTTATTTATTTTCAATTTGATTTATTTCTAGCATTACTAACTTATTATTTTTAATTTTTGTGATTTTCTTTTCAGGTGTTTATGGGCATAGATCGAATTATCGATTTACTCCCTATAGACCCTGAAATTGAGCAAAATTTTAGACAAAGAAGATGTGAACGAACAGTTCAAAGACAAGTCAAGATGGAACTTGGAAATTAGAATTAAGACCAACGTAATGAAGTCGATCATGTACGAAATCCTATCATCATTGCCAATGATAGAGATCGATGCATTAGACAATATGCTGTGCCACTTTTCAGTGAGTTAAACCCAAGAATTAGAGGGCCAGATATTAAGGCAACCTAGTTTGAATTGAAAACAATGATGTTTCAAATGCTACAAACGGTGGGTCAGTTTAGTGGTATGCCCATGAAAGATCCACATCTCCACCTTCGATTGTTTATGGAGATGAGTGATTCATTCAAGATAGTCGGTGTGACTAAAGATGCACTGAGGTTGAAGTTGTTTCCGTACTCGTTGTGAAACCGATCATGAGCATGGCTCAATTCAATGCCACCAAGTTTCATATCTACATGGTAAGAATTAGCAAAAAGATTTTTGGTTAAGTATTTCCCACCTAGAAAAAACGCTAAGTTAAGGAACGAGATCACAACTTTTCAATAATCGAATGACGAGTCTTTGTATGAGGCTTGGGAGCGATTCAAGGAGTTACTTCGTAAGTGTCCACATCATGGGATTCTTCATTGTATCCAATTGGAGACATTCTATAATGGTCTCAATGCAAATACAAAATTGATGGTAGATACTTTCGTGAATGGTGCAATTTTGTCTAAGTCTTATAATAAGGCTTATGAGATCATCGAGAGGATAGCGAGTAATAACTATCAATGGCCAACAAATCGAACAGCTTCAGGAACACATGTAGCCAGAGTTCATGAAGTTGACGCCCTCACTTCGTTATCAGCTCAGGTATCGTCTATTTCCTCTATGATAAAATAGTTAACCGCTAATAGTTCTAATAATTTTGTAGCTCAGCCACCAAGTCTGTTTAAAGTAATTTCCTGTGTGTATTGTGGGGAAGGTCATTCTTTTGAGAATTGTCCATCAAATCCCGAGTCAGTGTACTATGTGAGGAACCAATATAGGAGTGGACAAGGACCCCAATCCAAATTCTATAATCCTTCATGGTGTAATCATCCTAACTTTTCTTGGAGCAACCAAGGAAATGGACCGAACAACAATTTATTGTAGCAAAGACCCAACCAATCTCAAGGGTTTAATCAGCAAGCTCCAAAACCACCTCAAGCTTAGGCATCAAACAATTTGGAGAACTTGTTGAAAGTGTACATGGCAAAGAATGAAGCTTTGACCAAAGCCAAGCAGCAACACTAAAAAATTTGGAAAACCAAATGGGTCAGTTAGCTACGGAGCTACGTAATAGACCGCAAGGAACCTTGCCGAGTGATACTGAGAATCCAAACAATTTGGGTAAATAACATATCAAGGTAGTGGCATTGCGAAGTGGTAAAATTCTAAATCCTCGATTGATTGATGTCGAAGATAAGCCCATTGAGAAGAATCAACCAGCTGTTGAAGTTCCTACACCAAAGGAATTAGAATTTGCAAAGTCTAACAAGGTAAACCCTGACTTAGTGAATTCAAATATTTTAACATCTTCTTTGGATGCAGATTTACCTATTCAAAAAAGTTGTCTGGTTCAACCAAAAGTTCCATCACCTCTATATCCGCAAAGATTGTAACAAAACAAGCAGAAACAGGAGGTGCAATTCAAGAAGTTTTTGGATGTTCTGAAGTAGTTACACATCAATATTCCGTTGGTGGAGGCTTTAGAAAAAATATCAAATTATGTGAAGTTTATGAAGGATATACTGCCTAAGAAGAAACGAATGAGTGAGTATGAGACTGTTGCCTTGAAAAAGGTGTGCAGTGCGCTCTTGTAGAACAAATTGCCACCGAAGTTGAAAGACCCAGGAAGCCTTACTATACCCTGTAACATTAGTGAATCTTACTGTGGTAAAGCTTTGTGTGACTTAGGAGCGAGTATCAACTTGATGCCTAAGTCTATTTTCAAGATGTTATGGATAGGTGAAGTAAGACCTACAATTGTGACGCTTCAGCCAGAGAATCGATCTTTAGCATATTTTGAAGGAAAGATCGAGGATGTTTTGGTAAGAATCGATAAATTTATTTTTCATACTGATTTCATTGTCTTAGATTTTGAAGCAGACAAGGAAGTGCCCATCATCCTTGGGAGACCTTTCTTAGCCGTGGGAAGAACGTTAATTGATGTGCAGAAATGAGAACTCACCATGCGAGTTCAAAATGATCAGGTAACCTTTAACATTCTTAAAGAGATGAAATTTCCCGATCTGGCAGAGGAGTGTTCAGTTATAGAAGAGATAGACACCTTGGTTTCTATGGAAAGCAAGTTTGAAGAAGATACATTGGAGAAAGCCTTAGATCTTGACCCTTTTAAGGATAAAGAAGGTGAAGAAAACATAGCTTTGATGGAAGCCAATCTGAGAAATTTTATTCAATCCACACGGTTTGAACCGTTGGAGTTAGAAGTCAGAGAATTTGTGCAACCCAAGTTGTAAATTGAAGAACCACCTAAACTCAAACTAAAGGTACTTCCTTCCCATTTGAAACACGTCTATTTAGGTGATTGTTCTACTTTGCCTGTGATTATTTTAGCGGAACTGACGAAAGATCAAGAGGAACAACTAATTGTTGTTCTAAAGAAATTTAAGAAAGCAATTGGTTGGACCATAGCTGATTACAAAAAAATTGAATAAAGCCACTCGGAAGGACCATTTTCCATTGCCTTTTATGGATCAGACTGGTAGGTGATGAATTCTGTTATTTTTTAGATGGCTATTTAGGATATAGCCAAATAGTTGTAGCCCCGAATGACCAACATAAAACAACCTTTACTTGTCCATATGGTACATTTACTTTTAGGCGAATGCCTTTTGGTTTATGCAATGCACCTGCAGCTTTTCAGCGATGCATGATAGCAATATTTACTTATATGGTTGAAAATTTTGTTGAGGTTTTCAGGGATGGTTTTTTTGTTTTTTGGTAACACTTATATATCTATTTGAGTAATTTGGCTAAGATACTGAAGAGATGCGAAGAGACATCCTTAATTGGGAAAAATGTCATTTTATGGTCAAGGAAGGAATTGTCTTACGTCATAAGATCTAAAAAAAAGAATTGAAGTCGATAAAGCAAAGGTGAACGTAATTGAAAGATTATCGACCCCAATGAATGTGAAAGGAATCAGAAGTTTCTTAGGCCATGCCGATTTTTATCGAAGGCTTATCAATGATTTCTCAAAAATTTCTAAACCATTGTGTTTGTTGATAGAGAAAATTTCAAAAAAAGCATGTTTGGAAGCTTTTGAAGAGCTAAATAGGCGGTTAACCTCAGCCCCAATAATCATTACACGTGATTGGAACTCACCTTTTAAGTTGATGTGTGATGCAAGTGACTATGCTGTTGGAGTTGTGATGGGTCAAAGAAGAAATAAAGTGTTTCACGCTATTTACTATGTAAGTAAAACTTTGACAAGAGCCTAACAAAATTATAAGGTAACAGAAAAGGAACTCTTCGCTATAGTTTTTGCTTTTGACAAATTCCACTCATATCTTATAAGTACCAAAGTTACAGTATTTACTGACCATGAGCAATTAAATACTTGCTCGCGAAGAAAGATTCAAAACCAAGGCTAATTCGTTGGATACTTTTACTCCAAGAATTTGACTTTGAGATCCAAGACAGAAAAGGTGTCGAAAATCAAATAGCTAATCATCTGTCGAGATTGGAGCAAGATGAGGTAACTCAGTCATGTGTGCCTATCAACGAGAATTTCCCATATGAACACTTATTTGAGGTAAATCGAATTCATGAAATACATTGGTTTCCTGATTTTTTCAATTATCTTGCATGTGGCATAATTCCTCGAGAAATAACATACCAACAAAGGAAAAAATTCCTTCATGATAGTCGATATTATCTTTGGGAGGATTTGTTTTTGCTTAAACAATATGTAGACAATATAATCTGAAAGTGTGTAGCTGAAAGCGAGATTAATGAGATCTTGTATCATTGCCATTCATCTCCAAGTGGGGGACACTTTGGTGGTTCACGTATTGCAACAAAGATTTTGCAAGCAGGTTTCTTTTGGCTTACACTATTTAAAGATACTTAAGCTTATATGAAGAACTGTGATAAATGTCAAAGGGCTAGAAATATATCAAGGAGGAATGAGATGCCCTTGACAAACATTTTGGAGATTGAATTGTTTCCACGTATGGGGCATTGACTTCTTAGGCCTGTTTCTTTCTTCGTATGGGAACAAATACATCTTAGTTGCTGTGGACTATGTATCCAAGCGGGTTGAAGCTGAAGCATACCCTATAAATAATGCTAAGGTAGTCATGCAATTCCTACATAAGCATGTGTTTACACGATTTGGGACACCAAGAGCTATTATTAGTGATGAAGGTTTTCACCTTGTAAACAAATGGCTTAAGTGGTTGCTTGACAAATATGATGTGAAGCACAAGATTGCTATTGCCTATCACCTCCAATCTAATGGGCAAGTTGAAAGGGTGAATCGTGAAATCAAAGGTATCCTCAAAAAGGTAGTATGCCCTAGCAGAAAATATTGGTCTTGAAGGCTCGATGATGCATTATCGAATGACATTGAAGACTTCATTAGGAATGAATCATTATCGGTTAGTCTTTGGAAAGGCATGCCATTTGCCATTAGAGTTGGAGAATAAAGCTCACTGCGCTTTGAAGTAGTTGAACTTTGATCTTAAGCAAGCTGGTGAGAGAAAGATGTTAGAACTTGATAAGTTGGAAGAGCTGAGGTTGTTTTCCTATGAGAATGCCAAAATCTGTAAAGAAAGATCAAAGAGATGGCATGATAATCATATATAACCTCGCGAGTTTGAAGAAGGTCAGAAGGTTTTGTTGTTTAATTCAAGGTTGAAGTTATTTTCTGGGAAGCTTAAATCCCAATGGAAAGGACCTTATACCATCTACCTAGTTTATCCTTATGGAGATATTGAATTATAAAACAATTACAGAGGTACGTTTAAAGTTAATGGTCAACATCTCAAACACTAATGGGATGGTGAAGTTGAGCGAGTTAAGTTCTCGCTCAAATTAACAGACCTTTAATTTTTCATGAACTCATTCTGTAAATAAATAAATAATTAGAACTTATTTTCTTAGCTTATGACATTTAATTAATTCTGTCTAAGGAGATTGGAACTTAAGCGAGACCGCTGTGACCCCTCCAACCTTTCTTGGGAATTAATTTAATATAATTTGTTAAGAAGAAATTTTCTAATTAAAACTTACAATTTTTTTTTGTTCTGTTTAAATTTTAAATTTTTATGTTAATAAATGGGGCCAAATTTGGCCCAAGTACTAATAAGTTTTTTAAGTAAGATATAGTCTGAGTTTGAGGCCTAAGAGCAAAATGGAGGGGAAAATCTATGCCTTACCGTCACACCCATTGCTTGCCGCCCAAGTAACCCTAATGTAGTTAATTATTTTGCTACATGTTGCCCTAATTTTTCCTATATAAACCCCTTTCCATTCTACTAATCTTCATATCCCTCAAAGCAATTTGCTTACACCCTAAAAATCCCTAAATCTCCCTTTTATGCCATCAACCTCAAATCTCGAAAAAACCCTAGATCTCGTTCCTTTTTGCCGAAACTCCCTATTGTCGTCGTAAGATTTTTGCCGTAGCAAGTTCTACCCACTTTGCCGATTTCTCTTTTCTCTTTTGTGCAGAAACTTTTTCAAATTTTTGGGAAAAGATACCATGTCTCGCAAAAGAACCAGATCTTCAAAGACTACTCCTGAAAACCCAATTTTGATCGATGAAGAAATGAAAGAGAGATTTAATTCAATCTTCAAGCATCAACCTATGATGCCGGAAAAAGGTTTTGACTTGAAGAGTTTTGATTTGATGGTTGTTCCTATACCAATTGGAAAGAAAATCAATGCTCTCAAGTGGGAACGATTTTATGATGCTCGTTCACTTCCCGATGATGAACTAGTTCGAAAATTCTATGCTACTTTGACTACGCAAGATGCTACTAAAGTCATCGTTCGAAAGAAAAAGGTACCTCTTACTTCTAAGTCCATCAATAATTTGTTTAATTTTTCTGATGTTGAAGAAGATGAGCACTACCCTATGATGAACAATATAAATTGGGATTTTCTTCAACAAGTGCTTGATGTTCTGACAAATCCGAGATCCCAATGGATTATAAGAAAGTATGGGAGTCATTCTTATCAAAGAGAATACTTAAAATGAGTAGCAAAGGTATGATTTTCTTTCATTCGCTACAATTTTATGCCTATCTCACATAGTTCCACCATCTCGATGGAACGGATGCTTTTGTTATATGCAATTTTGATAGAAAAGTCCATTAATGTTGGGAAAATTATCCTCAAGGAGATTCACAATTGTGCTAAAAAGAAGGTAAGAAGTGCTTATTTCCCATCATTAATCACTTCACTTTGCTTAAAGGCCCGTGTTAAAAAAAAAGCAAATCTGAAGGGGCAATATGTTAAATGATGCATTACAAATTATGATCTTGAAAGATTTGTAGAGAGGGTGCATGAACTGAATCAAGGCAAGCAAAAAGAGCCAACTGAGCCAGATACAGAGGAGTCAACAGATGGAACTGAAACTGAAGCTAATTCAGTCACATACACTGAAGAGGAAGAATCTGATAAGGAACCGAACATTCCTAAACCAAGGGTTGAGCCAGAAGAAGAACCAGTCAAGCTAAGTGTTGAACCTAAATATACAACTCCCATTCCGACGTCTGCAGATACTTCAAGGGAATCAAAGTTGTCAATTTTGATGGATATGTACAAGTTCATGCACAATCAACAACAAACTTACTGAACATATGAAAAAATTAGAGATGAATCAATTCAAAATACTTTTAAGAATATCTCTAATATTTTTGTTCCTGAGTTCCCAGATGCTATCTTTGAGACATGGATGGAAGATATTGACGATGCAAGCGGAGATGGAGCTAAAGAAGACAAGGGGAATAAGTTAGAAAAATAAAAGAGGGGATTCTTGTCCTGTTAATTATTTAATTATTTTTAGGTCTTTAGGAATTTATTTCTTTCGTAATTAGGATTTAATTTCTGCAGAATAAAACATAGCAAGCATAAACAAACTTAACACTTCTTTAGAAAGAATAAGACTAAGTGATGTGGTAATAGGAATGAACATTTCTAGGATTGGGTTATTAGGGAAGACTTGGTATTTAAGCAGTCTTAATGACTCACCTCTCTTTCTTTACAACCCTACCTGGTGTTCAGTTTTCATTAATTATTGTGTTTTTGCAATCAGGACATTGCTTCTTTTTAAAGGGGGCAAGGCAAATAAATTGCTCAAACTTTTAAATTTTTTTTCAAGTATGCTTCAATTATTTCTTTCATAAGTATGTTTTAATAAATGAATGTTTAGAGATATATTTCTTTTGTTACTAAGATAGTTTGTATGCAAGTATGAATGATGATTTTATCTAAGTGAAAGTATGTTATCATGAATAATGGAATGCTTGTATGATCTTAGCCTTAGTAATGTTTGCCATGAAAAATTAGTTTATTTTGATATTAGACATGCATGAAGGTTTATATATTTAGAATTGACTTAGTAACTTTCTTGAGGCGAAATCATAGGGGACATAAAAATCTAAAATGATATAGGCACTATTTCTTTGGATCGTTTGAGCCTTTTCAAGCCAACCCTATGATATTAGACCCTTGAAACTGCAATTTTGAGCTTAAAGGCCCATTTTTGCAATAAACCTACATTATAAGCCAGTTACCATCTTTTTAAAATTATATTAATCTTGTGCACCTATCTTAACTAAAGTTGTCTTGGGAATCAATATTTGAGGAAAATTTCATAAAGATGTATGTGCTCATGCTTAAAAAAAAAAGCAAAGCAAAGTTTGCTCAGTCTTCAAAAAAGAAAAATGTATGAGTTTGAGTTCAAAATAAGTTTGGGGGTGTTCCAAAGGTTCACTTAAAGAAAAATGTTGTATTACGAGAAAACCAAGACAAAGTTAAAGGTTAGGATTTTTAAAACCAAAATGTCTTATCTCTTAAAATCCCTACCTTTAACTGAGCCCCATTACAACCTTATAAAAGACCTATTGATTTGATGATTATGTCACCTACATTAGTGGAGAGGAAATCTTAAGTTTAACATATGAAGATCATAAATAAGCCTTGTGATTGTTTGCTTGATTGATAGGAAATTATGTTGAATGAAGAATGTTATATATGGTTGTGACATACATGCAAACTATGATTCATGTTGGCATATTTTGAAGCTTAGTATAATCTTAAGGAATGTTTGCATATGAATTACTTGTTAATAAAGAAGATCGATAAGCATGAAGTTATTAATGCATGATTATGGGACAAAGATTGATGCTGCTTACACAATTAGCAATTTTACCTTAGCAAGACCTTTTGTTGTGCATAAACATTACTCGGGATGAGCAATGATTTAAGTTTGGGGGTGTGTAAACGGAAAAATATATAGGATTTTTCCTATGTAATTTATCACCTTTTTTACTTAAAAATGTTGTTAAAACTAAGTAATTGTTCAATAAATTAATGAAATATGTGAAAATATGAAATTAGGACATAAAAATTATTAAAATGTGATTTTATGCTTTATTATATAGTTTTCATGCAATAAATGGCTTATTTTATATTAATTTGAATATATTATATTTTTAAGACAAAAAGTGGGCCATGCATGATTAAATTAAATAATAAAATATAAAATTATATTTAATAATTTATTTTAAAATATTTCATTAATAATTTGAGTGTTAATTAATTAATTAAATTGGATAAAATTTATTCTTTAGTCCTCTAACTTGTTGATTTATTCTGGATAGGTTTGATAGCTTTGCTGGATTACAAAACAATCCAAATTGGAGACCAAGTTGACCCAATATTCGGCTACACATGGCTGTCCATTTAAACCATTCTTTGGTTTAATTACACAAGGTCCTTGCGGTGCTAAAGAAATTAAAGATTTGCCTGAAGACTTACGATTGACCGAGTCTCAGTCCTGAGTTGTGTGACATCCAAAATTGCTTAAAAATCAAGCAAAAAAATCAAGTCAAAAGCCACTCAACATGGCCAGCCACAATTTGAGGAGATTTGAAGAGGTTAACATCTACTATTTTTAGCAAACTATCCCCCTCTCCACACCTATAAATAAGACCCTCTCATTCATTCATTCATCATCCTTCAAGCATCCATCAATCATTCCTCATTCATTCTCATCATTCATCCTTCTCTCTTTTCTCCAAATTCTCTTAGTCTTTTCCATTCCCACACCTAGCATCATCTCTTCATAGAGATTTTAGCCATTAAGCCTCTTCAAGAACCCTTGGTCGGCAACCTTAGAGAGCCATCAGCAAAGGAGCAAAGCAAAGGAACGAATGAGCCTCGTCAGTCGGAGCCTTTGGTGACAGCCACTCTGAATTGGGTTTAATCTTCCTTTTCTTTAATTTAATTTAAAGATGTTTGCTATGTGTTGTTTGTTCTTGTTTACAAGAATGTTAGCTTAATTTTATTGAAGCTAGGATGATTGCTTTGATTAAATAATATTTATTTGATTCATGCTTATAATGTTTGTGCCTCAATCGATCATGTTTTCAATTAGAATCAAGTTTGTATTTCGTTCATACGTGATTGAAATGCACTTGAATTAGCTGAGTGATCCTGACCAGACGACAGGTAATGAACACATAATTGAAATGTGCATGCTCAATTTAGATCCTAACCCAATTAAATTTGAGGTTGCATAACAACTGTGACCAAGGTTTGTTATCTGTATAGTTTTTAGATTTGTGTGATTAAATTGTTTCAAACTTGACATGTCCCTGTTACCTCACACGAATGCTAAGAAACCCTTAGTAAATAAGGATCAATAAAATGCGTATTCACTAAGTAAAGGGTTCTGAAAGGACGTAATGTGGTTTCCAAACTCATGAAAGATCGAGTTGCCATGAAATGTTTTTCCGAATGTTATTAAGCATGTTGATAATAAATTGAGTTTAATTAAAGTAATTTTCCTAGTTTATTTATGCTATAATTGTTGCAAATTGTGTTTAATTTTACTAAAATCTATTTCACTCATATTGTTTGCATACTTACGATAATTTGCATTAGGGATCAGTGCATTTAGTTTAATATATTTTAATCACCACTTCTCAACTATATTGTGTTTTTATTTACCAAATTGTTAGTATAATTTTACAAATTAAGTGACTTAGCACAAATACAATCCCTATGGAGACGATAACTTGATACTTACTTATTACTTGATAACGACTGTGTACACTTGCACAAACCTACGCGTTTGACATCAACGACAAACCCGAAACAAAATCCATAGTAATCCTTTCCCACTTCCATTGAAGAATTTCTATTGGTTTCAACAAACTTGAAGGGAATTGATGTTCAACTTTCACCTTTTGACAAACCAAACATCCAGCCACAAAATCCGTAACATGACACTTCAACTCAAGTCACTAATAAATCTCACAAAGGTCATGGTATATTACCACTACCAAGATGCATAACGTATGGGCTACTATGTGCCTCGGTAAGGATCACTTGTCTTAAATCCACATCTTGCAGCACACACAATCTACGTCAAAAATTCAAGATACCTTTTGCATTAATATCAAAGACTCCCTCAACACCTTGCTCAACTTGACAAATCCTTTTTAACAATTCTCCATCTAATGGCTACTTTTCCTTAATTTGTTGAGACAAATTCGATCTCACTTGAAGTTCAGCTAACAAACCACCATCACTAGCCAAAATCAAGCGTGCAAATATAGCTCTCAACCCCATCATTGATTTCCTACTTAATGCATCGGAAACAACATTCGCTTTGCTAGGATGATACTCAATCACACAGTCATAATCCTTCAAAAGTTTGATCCAACTCCACTCCCTTAAATTTAACTCCTTTTGGGTGAGGAGATATGTAAGGCTCTTATGACCCGTATAAATTACACACTTTTCCCTATACAAATAATGGCTCCAAATCTTAAATGCAAACACCACCGCAGCTAACTCCAGATCATGATGTGGGTAGTTCCGCTCCTGCATCTTCAACTGTCTCGAAGCATAAGCCACCACTTTACCTTCTTGCATTAACAGACAACCAAGTCCTGTATAGGAAGCATCACTATAAACTAAAAAATATTTTCCAGGTTCCGGTTGAATCAATATAGGTTCCTTACTCAAAATTGCCTTAAGCTGTTCAAAACTCTTCTGCCTTTCATCAGTCCACTCTAAAAACCACATCCATCTGAAGTAGTTTTGTCAAGGGTGCAGCAATAAGGGAAAACCCTTCCACATATCTATGATAATAACCAGCCAAACCTAAGAAACTCTGAACTTCCATTACACTCCTAGGTCACTTCCACTCTAAAATTGCCTCAATCTTCTTAGGATCCACACGAATCCCTTTTGTCGAAACCAGATGTGCCAAAAATGCCACTTACTTAAGCCAAAATTAACACTTAACTTCGCATATAGTTGCTTATCCCTCAGAATCTGTAAGACAACCCTTAGATGCTCGTTGTGATCCTCCTCAGAACTAGAATACACCAAAATGTCATCTATGAAGACGACTACAAATTGTTCCAAATATGAATGAAATACTCGGTTCATCAAATCCATGAACACGACAGGAGCATTAGTTAAACAAAACGGTATCACCAAAAACTCATCATGCCCATACTGGGTCCTAAAAGTAGTTTTCAACACATCAGACTCCTTCACCTTCAACTGATAATACCCAGATCTTAAGTCTATCTTCGAGAACGTCGTTGCACCTCAAAACTGATCAAACAAGTCGTTAATTTGAGGCAAAGGATACTTATTCTTAATGGCCAGCTCATTCAACTGCCAATAATCTGTATGCATTCGCATCGTACCATCCTTCTTTCTCACAAATAAAACCGGTGCACCCTACGGAGATACACTCAGTCGATTGAATCCTCTATCAAGTAACTTTTGCAACTAAAGCTTTAACTCTTTGAACTCTTTTGGTGCCATGTGATAGAGTGCAATGGACACCGGTGCAGTACCAGTATAAAGCTCAATTCCAAACTCCACTTCTCTTTCCATCGGTAAGCCAAACAACTCTTCAAGAAACACATCAGGAAAATCCCTAATGATTCGAATATCCTAAACTCTCAACTCCTTATTAACCGAATTCATCACATAAGCTAGGTAAGCTTCACAACCTTTTCCCATCATCTTTTTAGCCTTCAAAGCCAAAACCATATTAGACAAAAATCCCAGTCTTTCACCAACCACGACGATTTCCAGCCCATCACTATTCATTAAAGTAATTCGCTTGGTTTTGAACTCTACCTTAACCTTATTCTCAGTCAACCAGTTCATACCTAAAATAACAGCAAATCCATAAAATGGTAGTTCCATGATATCAACAGAGAAAAATTTCCCTTGTATCTTAAGAGGACATCTATGATAAACCTTATTCACTTAACTTACAAGATAATTCACTCAAAATATATGAATGTGTAGAACCAGAACAAACCAAGGAATATAATGGAATAGATTGCAAATTGAAAGTACCTGCAATAAAATCAGTCGAATCTTGATCATTAGGTTCCCTAATAGCATAAACCCGAGCTGGGCCTCTGGACTTAACTTGTGAAGAAACAATGTGAGTAATAATTCATTGTCCAATCGGTCTTCCATTACCTCTACAATGACCTCAGCCCCTAGCAGGCGTAGCAATAGGTGTCGAACTCTGAGTTTGTGAAACTTCAATTCTATTCGGGCAGTCCCTCAGATAATGTTGTTTCAAACAAAACTTATAACATCCAACCGTCAACTTATGACACTCTTCAGGATGCCTACAATCGCAATAAGCACAAAGCGGCATCTAGAACAACTAGCTGAACCACCAGTGTTAGCTACAACATTACTCTACTGTTTAAACTGACTCGATCGAGACCCACGTCTTATACCCCTACCATAACTGTAATTATCTCGCCCTCTCTTAGGCTGTCATCCAGAAGCATCATTAGAAACCCTCTTACCAATCACAAACACTATAGAACGAGCTAGCTCAGCCAAAGTCTCCTCCACAACCTTGGATTTTTCCACAAGATCATCAAATAACTCTGTATTTTTTTCCATTAAGCAAACTTGAATCTCACGATTGAGCCTAAAATGGAACGTCTTACAATGGTCCTTCTCAGTCAACACCATCTTAGGAGCATACTAACTAAGGTGCACAAACTCTACCTCATAGTCAGCCATAGACAAACCACCTTGCACAATATCCAGAAATTCCTACTTAAGAGCTTCCATATATTGCTGGCCCATAAACTTCCTCCTAAACACCTCTATGAAATAAACCCAAGTTTAACAATCCATGGTTGTACCTCTCTTAACAGTATTCCAACAACGATGTGCCTCCCCAACAAGTAACGACATAGTAGAACCCAATTTCTCCTTATCAGAATAGGACATCTACTTGAGGATCCTTTTGACTCCTTCTAGCCAGTACTCAATTATGGTCGAATCAGTCCATTTAAATCCAAAAAACTCTTTACCACCCAACACCCGTAGACGTTCAAATGGAAAGCCTCGACTCACAACTATAGAATTGGCAGGTGCAGGAGCAGGGTTAGCACTATCAATCCGCTAAAATGCTTCAATTATTGCTTCCATCATAGGGCTACACTCTTATCAGGAATATTCACTCTACGCGATGGCACAGGAGGTGCAGAGGATGTACCATCCTTCTAAGACTAGCTCTCACATTCATATGTCTATGAGGCATATCTAATTATCTAGCATATACATACGAATAAATAAACAATGTGAGTGGCGAGGAAAATGACCAAGTTTGATTCCTACAAAAAAACATTAGGATTAAAGGCAATTTGTTCCCACTCCTACCCTACATGCATGAGATTCAAACAATCAAAATAATTCAACCACTTGGGTCTCCAAGATGTATGGATTATGAAACCCCAATCAATAAATCAACAATAATCACCTAAGTCTGTGAGTTATTGAACCTAGGCTTTGATACCACCAAATGAAACACCCTATACTCAGCACAGTTGCCGAGCTCGAGTGCTAAGATGCTACAACACTGTGTCACATTGATTTAATCATAATCAACACATTTAGTATACAAACATCTTTACTTTTTTTACTATAGCAATCATGCGAATATTAAGCCATGCGAACACAAATTAGTGTTTAATGGTGCTAATACACAATAATCAAACATAAAATGGACATACATCGAGCATTGGAACCACTTAGCCAATTTTCCCAAAAATTTTACGTATGTATCGATACTGTCTCGATGGCATCGATACCACATGGAAAATCGATATCAAACTTGCATTTCATATCTCGCCAAATTTTAAAGCATCAAAAATTATCGGTACCATTCGAAAGGTACTGATAAACTTACCCCGATTTATGGATACCAAATCTATACTCGGGCCGAGTTATTAATACCAAATCTCTATTCTGTCTTCCTACACTTTCGAAAAATTACAGAGGTATTGTTTTTAAAGCCATAATCGATACATCTGCTCCAAGTTACAAAAGTTCAGCATATGCAAGCATTAAAACCATTCAACTTAATCCCTAAACGTCATGCTTCATTCACCTAGTCAAATAAGCATCAAAATGTCTTAAATAGTAGCCCAAATACCATGTTCAAGACCACATGCTTCCAAACATAAACAACAAGCACATAGCCCAAAAATGACTTAAAAAAGCCAATATAAAGTCTACCACATTACCTTAAAGTCCCATATAATAAATAAACCAATTACACCTACTATAGCAACTAAATAATCGACTTAGATCACCTCTCGAGACCACACCACTCACACCGACACTAAGTATTTGCAATGGTTAAAATGGAATGGGTGAGCTTAACAAGCTCAGTGAATACTCAGAATAACCACTATGAAATCAAGTCATTATGCAACAAAGGAAACAATCATAACATATTTTTAACATCATTACCTTAATATCATATTTCATGCACTTAACCAATTTTCATGCAATCTTCTATTCATTATTTACAAGATTATTCAAACACACAAAATGTAATACATGTAAAACATATTTAATGATAATTTGGCTCTTGAGACTACGAAACAGGAAGTTGACTCTATCACCACGTATCAGATACACAGATCTCCAACACACCACATTAACTCGTAGAGACGAACATATCCCATAAGTAAAGCATATAGCTACACTCTCTAACACAACAATCACACATATCCCGATGAATGAAGCGTAGCTCACATTCTCTTATCTCTCTAAAAATTTTCTCAGGCTTCAACGCCCCAAATATCACAACACATATAATTGAGTACTCAAAATCTTATGGCATGCCAACTATATCCAACGATCTCATAAAATCACAAGGCCAAAATACCCACACAATCATCATATATTACTTACTAATTATCGGCACATATGCACTGCATAACCACATCATTAGCATATTATACACACTGTCACATGACATAAATAACATACCCTCATAATTATTGGCAGAACAGTCATCCCAACATATGTTACATAACACCCTAGTTCTCCTTATCAAAATTTACAAGCACATTTATCACATATTTAGCATAGGTAAGAGAAACACTTACACTCAAAATTTAGAGAATGGGTTTAAGCTACCTCTAAATTCCCAAATAACATAATGAATTGCTTATGTGCAGCTATTCCAAAACACTCAACGAAAATTAGCTCCCGTTGAAAACTAAAAGCTTAGGCAAGCTTTTCTTTGCCTTTATATCTACATGTTGAAGGCTCTATTGACTCTGACACTTCAACAAGATAACCACACAAGTATACAATCACCAATCAGCTAATAATTCACCTTAAATAGTCACAAACTTAAGCCTAAACTATGTGTTCTTTTAACCAAAACCTTCGACATGGAAAAATTTAAATTTGAATATCTCAGTCAATACTTAATCTTTTCGTATGAAACTAGTTTCATTAATCTACATATTCATCTATGACTAATTCCCAACCTTTAAACTGCACAAAACTATACATTTCAAAGTATCGAAATTTTTTTACAAGTTTTGGCCATTACGACGAAAATTCATTAAAACTCGAAAATTTCTTAACAAAATTTTAAAGTAAATTTAGAAACCTTCTAATTATGTTAAAACAAGTTGAATAGAACTTTAAAAAAAAATTTAATCCACAAACCTGAAATCCACCATTAATAACCAAAATTTCGGCTTTTATCTAAAACATATGTTTTAATAGCTAAAAATTCAATTTGAAAGTCTAGATTACATTTAAAACTAATAGGAAGATGATTGATTTCCTTGAAAGTAAGAAAAATGAACTTTGATGAAATTTTGAAAAATCCGCTCTTAAAGAAGAAGAAGAAATTAATGAGATTTTTTAGTGTTTTCTTGGTTTTAATGGCAATTTATAGCTTGAATGTTGGTGGAAATCAATAGGGATTAGGATTTAGATTAAAAAATTAATTGGGAAAGCAAGGGGTGACACAAGCAAAAGAGAGGAGAAACTATCGTGAATCAAAGCTATAGAAGGGGGATTTTTAGATTCAATTTAAAATTTTGGGCAATTTGCTTCATAAAAACTCTTAGTTTTGACTCTTTTACAAATTAGTCCTATTTTCAAAATTAAAGATATTTAAAACCCATTTTTAGAAATTGACTTAATTTCCTAATAGCCACTGTCGAAAACATTATGGAATACCAACTTTAAGAAATTTCGAGCACATATAGGCTAAAATTCTAAAAATACCCTCGAAACTCCTAAGTCTTATTTTGGGGTGTTATATATTCCAATTTTGCATATACATAATTGTATTCATTTGCCAACTTCCAAATTCAACAATTCCAAACATAGAAAAATACTAAAATTTCTTCACCAGGGACATGCTATTAAACTAACAAAAGATATTCACCAAAAATGTTGAGTTTAGGCATCTGTCTGGATGCTGAAGTCAATGCTCGGGATCTCGCCTTAAACCTAACCTGCACAAGGAAAACAAGTTGTACGCTGAATGATAAAACTTAGTGGTATTTCTATAATTGAAGAAGTAAAATGGAAATTATGTAAATTAACACATTTAAAACAATATGCCATCTAACCAAATATCAACATCATACGATAGAGAACTAATTATGTCATATATTCATCTCTTTACATATTCAACCAACCAACATAAGAATATATTGTATTACCATACCGATTCCCGTATCGAATTGATTGGTTTGTCTCATTTTCATATCAATCTTTCGAACTTATAAATCTAATTCACATAATCATGATCAAAAGCAATTCAATTCATATAATATTATCAACTTTCCATTTTAGATCCCTATGAACCTGACCCAGACTTGAACAGAGACACGGATCTGACCAACACACCAAATTTGGCACCTAGTGCCTCAACGGAAAATCCAAAGTAAATATATTGTGCCCAATGCTCATCGGTATAACCGAAGTAAAATTTGTGCCCAACACTCATCAACACGTAGTTGAAGTATCCCGTACTCAATCTAACCTATGGCATATTAATAGGATACAAATATTTCAATTCATAATATAGCTCAATTTTATATTTCATATTTTCAATTCATCAATATATACATGTAGCATAACATGAGTCATCTCAATTCATAGCCAATTTTGCAATTTTCTCAAGTTATAATATTTTCAATTCTATTCAATTTAGTCCTCTTTCTCGATATTCAAACATTATTGTACCAATTCAATTCAACTAATCAATAAAAGTTTACCTCCACATCATACCATGTTAAACAATAGAAATATTCAGCAATTTAAGTGGTTTGAATTATAAAAATACAAACTAAAAATTTCGAGCTATTCGTCAATGATTTTAGCTTTTCGTTTCCCTTTCAAGGAATCCGAGTCAACATTAGCTGCAGATTAATATAAAAATACAATTCCATCAATATTTCACCAAATTCACAACCAATTATCATTTTATAAAAATTTTGCAATTTATTCAATTTAGTCCCTAAAATCAGAACTAACATAACTTTCAATTTAAATCTCCAATTTGCAATCCAATTTCACTATTATTCATTAAGGACCTCTTATTTTTTATTTCTACATTAAATTTTAAATTTTATTCAATTCTATCCCTGATGTACAAAACTATCAATTAAATTCATAATTGAGTCCCTTTTCACATCTAAGCTTAAAATATATCAGTTTAACACCTAAAACTTCAAGAAATAATTGTTGGTGACTTTCTAAAACTTTAAAAGTTTAAAAAATTGGTACATGGGATAGCTAAATCCAACTCTTGTAACCTAAAAAACATAAAAATTACAAGAAAATGACTAAATTGAACATACCAAATTAGGGTCTAAAGCTTCAAATGTTTTCTTAGGTTTTCTTTCTTTTTGGTTTTGGATGGATGAAGAAGATGATGGAATCTTTTCAATCCACTAATATATAGCCTAATTAGTTTAATTAATTATGTAATTAAATTTAATTTAATCTTAAAATTCTTTATTTAATTAAACTAATCATCCACATGTTATACTATCTACTAATTCATGTATATACTTGGTCTAACTACTATTTTAGACCTTTTCTTAATTACAATTTAAGTCCTCAATTAATTTCCTAATTAAAAATCTATATCGACTGAACTTTTACAAATTTGTCACTAGGCCTTAGTTCAATGCAATTTCTTCTAAATTACTTATCCAAAACTCAATTCACCTATATAATAACTTTGTAAATATTTAATAACAATAGTTACTTCCTTGGTTTATAGAAATGTGGTACCAAATCTGTATTTTCTGACACCAATAGAAACTGGGTCGTTACAATTCTCCCCCTTTAGAAATTTCGTCCCCGAAATTTACATAGAAAGAGGTGAGGATATTGGGATCTCATTGTCTCCTCTGGTTCCCAGGCTGCTTGTTCTATGATATGAATTCACCACAGTAATTTCACGAGTGGCACGTCTTTATTCCTCAGTTCTTTTACTTCTCAAGCTCAAATTTCAATCGGTTCCTCCTTAAAGGATAAATCAAGTTGAATTTCAATTTCTTCCACCGGAATAACATGAGATGGATCTGAATGATATCTTTTGAGCATGGATAAATGAAATGAATAGTGTATCTTTTTCAATTCTAACAGTTGTGCTAGGCGATAAGAGATTGGCCCAAGTCTTTCGATGATTTCGTATGACCCGATGAATCCGGGGCTCAACTTCCCTTTATGACCAAATCGCAAGACTTTCTTCCACGAAGAAACCTTTAGAAATACTTTATCACCCACTAAATACTTGATGTCTCTCCATTTTGGACCATTATACGATTTCTACCTATCGGATGCTACTTTTAATATGTCCCTGGTTAGCTATACTATATTTTCAATTTCCTAAATCAACTCTGACCCAATGATTTTTCTTTCACTCAACTCTGACCAACAGATAGGTGATCTACATCTACGACCATATAAAGCTTCATATTGAGCCATTTGAATACTCGATTGGAAACTGTTATTATACATAAATTTTTCTAGTGGTAAATAATGTTCCTAGCTAGATTCAAAATAGAGAACGCAAGCTCGCAACATATCTTATAATACTTGAATTACTCACTTTGATTGACCATCAGACGGGGATGGAATACAGTGTTGAAATTCAATCTCGTACCTAAATATTCATGCAATTACTTCCAAATTATCAAGGTAAAATGAGGATTTCGATCGGAGATAATAGGCACTGATACACTCTACAGTCTAACTATCTCGCGAATGTAAACTTCAGCCAACTTCGAGAGTGACCAATTAGTTCTAACTACTAGAAAATGAGTTGAGTTCGCCAGTCATTCAACTATCAACCAAATGACATTTCTTTTACTCGAAGATAATGGTATCCCAACTTCAAACTCCATAGTAATCCGTTCTTACTTCCATTCTGGAATTAAGATAGGTTGAAGCAATCTAGTGGGAACCTGATGCTCAGTTTTTACCCACTGCTAGGTTGGACATTTGGCAACATATTTGACAATTTATCTTTTCATTTCAAGCCACCAATAAGATTCTCATAGATCTTGATACATTTTTGCACCACCAAGATATATAGCAAAGGGACTATTGTGAGCCTCATGAAGTATCACCTCTCTCAATTCATCACTATCAGGAACACAGAGTCAATTGCAAAATCTAAGACAACCATTCGTATCAATTTTGAAATTCTCACAATCACAATGCTGGGTAAGCTTCATTTTTTCAGATAATTTTTTATTTAGTAAGTTGCGCCTCTTTGATCCGATTAAGCAACATGGGTTTGACTCTCAGCACAGCTAACAGGCTGTCATCATCACTAATACTAAGCTGAGTAAACATTGCTCGCAATTCAATCACTTCCTTTACTGAAAGCATCAACTACGACATTTTCTTTTCTAGGATGATAATCGATTACACAGTCATAGTCTTTTAACAGCTCAACCCATCAACGTTGTCTCAAATACAACATCATTTGGGATAAAAGGTATTTAAGACTTTTATGATTGATATAGATGTGAAATTTCTCACCATATAGGTAATGTGTCCAAATATTTAGAGCCAAAACTATAGTAGCAAGCTCTAAATCATATGCCATATAATTGTGTTCATGCGTTTTCAGTTGTTAGGATGCATACGCAATCACCTTACCATCTTGAATCAGTACACAACTTAAACCACTTAACGAGGCGTCACTATAAACCATAAATTATTTCCCCGAATCAAGAAATGTTAGGATCAACACTTCTGTCAACATCATTTTTAGCTTTTCAAAACTTTCCTAACACTAATTATTCCAATTGAACGACACGTTATTTTTGTAACAACTTCTTCATCAGTAGATCTATCTTGGAGATTCCTTTCACAAATCTCCTCTAATATCCGACAAAATTGAGAAAACTCCTAATATCTGACAAATTTTTTGATGCTTTCCACTGAAGGATAGCTTCGATTTTTTTAGGTCAACATGAATTCCCTCGAATAAAATAACATGTCCCTAAAATACCACCTCGAATAACCAGAACTTACACTTATTTAGCTTTTAGTAGAGTTGCTTTTCTCGAAATGTAACACCCCAAAATAGGGGCTAAAAGTTTTAAGGGTATTTTAGGAGTTTTAGCCTATATGCGCTTGAAATTTCATAATGTTGGTATTTATAATATTTTTGACAGTGGCTATTAGGAAATTAAGTCACTTTCTGAAAATGGGTTTTAAATATCTTTAATTTTGAAAATATGACTGATTTGTAAAAGAGTCAAAACTAAGAGTTTTTATGAAGCAATTTGCCCAGAATTTTAAATTCAACCTAAAAACCCTTAATCAATAGCTTTGTTTCATGATAATTGCTTTCCCTTTTGCTTGTGTCATCCCTTGCTCTCTTCTTGCTCTCCCAATTGATTTTTTATTCTAAATCCTAATCCCTATTGATTTCCACCAACATTCAAGCTATAAATCACTATTGAAACCAAGAAAACACTAAAAAATCTCATTAATTTCTTCATCTTCTTCAAGTGTGAATTTTTCAAAATTTCATCAAAGTTTCTTTTTCTTGCTTTCAAGGTAACCAATCATCTTCCTATTAGTTTTAAATGTAGTCTAAACTTCCAAATCAAATTTTTAGCCATTAAAATGCATGTTTTAGATAAAAGCCAAACTTTTGGTCATTAATGGTGGATTTCAAGTTTGTGGATTAAAACTTGGTTTTAAAGTGTTATTCAACTTTTTTTAACATACTTACAAGGTTTCTAAAGTTACTTTAAAGTTTCATTAAGAAATTCTTGAGTTTTAATGAATTTTCGTCGTAATGGCCAAAATTTGTTGAAAATTTTTGATACCTTGAAACATGTAGTTTTGTGTAGTTTAAAGCTTGGGAATTAGTCGTATGTGAATATGTAGATGAATGAAAATTGTTTCGCATGAAAAAATTAAGTATTTAATGAGAAATTTGTATTTAAAGTTTTCCATGTTTAAGGTTTTGGTTAAAAGAGAATGTATTTTATGCTTTTGTTTATGATTGTTTAAGGTGAATTATTAGCTAATTGTGGAATGAATACTTGTGTGGTTATCTTTTTGAAGTGTCAGAGTTGATAGGACCTTCAATGAGTAGAGATAAAGGCAAAGAAAAGCTTCCCTAAGATTTTAGTTTTCAACGGGAGCTGATTTTTTGTGAGTGTTTTGGAATAACTACACGTAAGCAATTCATTGTGTTATTTGGGAATTTAGAGGTAGACTAAACCGCTTCTCTAAATTCTAAGTGCACGTGTTTTCTTACCTATGCTAAATATGTGATAAATGAGCTTGTGAATTGCAATAAAGAGAATTAAGGTGTGATGTAACATGAATATGTTGTGATGACTATTGTGACAGTAATTATAGGGGTATGTTATTCATGCCGTGTGATAGTGCGTATAGTTTTCTAATGATGTGATTATGCAGTGAATATGTGTGGATAATCAGTAAGTAATATATGATGATTGTTTAGGTATTTTCACCTTGTGATTGTATGAGACCGTTGGATATAGTTGGCATGCGATAGGATTGTGAGTACTCACTTATATCTATTGTGATATTTGGGGCATTGAGGCTTGGGATAGTTTTTAAAGAGATAAGAGAATGTGAGCTAAGCTTCATTCACTGGGATATGTGTGTTTGGTGTGATGGAGAGTGTAGCTATAAGCTTTACTTATGGGATATGTTCGACTCTACGAGTCAATGTGGTGTGTTGGAGATCCATGTCTCCGCTAAGTAGTGATAGAGTCCACTTCATATTTTGTAGTCTTAAGAGCCAAACTATCCTTAAATATGTTTTACATGTATTACATTATGTGTGTTTGAATAATCTTATAAATAATGAATAAAGGATTGCATGAAATTTGGTTAAGCGTGTGAAATATGATATTGGGGTAATGATGTTAAAAATATGTTATGACTGCTTCCTTTGCAGCATAATGACTTTATTTCATAGTGGTTATTTTGAGCATTCACTGAGCTTGTTAAGCTCACCCTGTCCATTTTAACCATTGCAGTTACTTAGTGCCGGTGTGAGTGGTGTGGTCTCGAGGGGTGATCCGAGCCAATTATTTAGTTGCTATAGTAGGTGTAACTGGTTTATTTATTATATGGGACTTTAAGGCAATGTGGTAGACTTTATATCGGCTTTTTTTAGTCATTTTTTGGCTATGTGCTTATTGTTTATGTTTGGAAGCATATGGTCTTGAACATGGTATTTGGGCTACTGTTTTAGACATTTTGATGCTTATTTGACTAGGTGAACGAAGCATGACGTTTAAGGATTAAGTTGAATGGTTTTAATGCTTGCATATGCTAAACTTTTGTAACCTGGAGCATAGGTCTCGAGATTAGGGTTTTAAAAATGATAACTATGTTTTTCAAAAGTACAGAAAGACAAAATAGAGGTTTGCTATCGATACCTTGGCCCAAGTATCAATACTCGAGGTAAGTTTCCCGATACCTTTTGAAAGGTACCGATAAATTTTTATGTTTTTAAATTTGGCAAGAAAAAGAATGCAAGTTTGGTATCTATTTTCCATGTGGTATCGATACTACTTAATGGAAATATCAGTACCCTCGAGACAGTATCGATACTTACGTAACATATTTGGGAAAATTAGCTAACTTGTCCCAATGCTCGATGTATGTCCATTTTATGTTTGATTATAGTGTATTAGCACCGCTAAACTCTACTTTGTGTTTGCATGGCTTAATATTTGCATGATTGTTCTAGTAACAAGAAAAAGTAAAGATGCTTGTATATTAAATGTGTTGATTATGATGAAATCGATGTGAGACAGTGGTGTAGCGTCTTAGCACTCGGGCTCGGTGACCAGGTCGGGTATAAGGTGTTACAATATATGATGTATGATATAATTTGTAAATGAATTAAGTTGACATGATTTGGTGTGTGGTTGATATGTATATAGGTGTTATATGCTTGTTGATTTTTGAATGATGATATAGTTTGAAAACTTTCTAAGGTTTGATTTTGGCAATGTTAAAGCTTAGTTGAAAATGGCATGATTTGGTAAATGGATTAGAATGAATATGAAGTACATGAAATGGAATTATTGGATGTGAATTGGTATTGCTCCAGCTAGTGTTTGTTTAATGCTTGATATGTGTCTTTATAAATAAATGTGGAGTTTAGTGGATGATTGAATGCCGTAAGTTGTAGTGAGGATGATTGTGGCCATTTGTATATATTTTGGGTGTGTATTTAAAGTTTTTGGTGCTGGTATAGATAGTTAATTTAAGCATAAGTTGATGGAAAAATGTGATAGCATTGTAACAAGTACTATTTGGTGCATTTTTTTCCAAAACAGTGTGTTCTGTTGCGATGTCAAGCGATGTTCATCGCGACAAGCTTGAACTCTAGGATATAGCACAACGAGGAACTCTGTTGCTGCGAAAATAAGGCCATTTGGCCAAGTCAATATGTTGCGTCACTACAAGGAACCCCCTCACGTCGCCACTTCAAGTTGAACTTTTGAAAAATTTCTAAAATTGGTCCTTATTCGATCTCGAGCTAACTTTAGGGCATTCTTATGCTCGCATAAGACCCCAAAAAAGGTTTTTCATGATATTCAATGTTTGTAATACTACTATTTGCCTAAATAATAATTCAAAATGATTATTTTTCTGTGAAATGCAAAAAAATTGATTCGATAATGAATGTGACATCTCGTAACTCGAACCCGATGATTGGGTCGGGTATTGGGGTGTTACAAACCAAATCATTGGGTCTGAGCTACATAATTCTACACTCATTGTCAGAGCAACAAAGATTGAATTTTTTTATCAAATTACGTCGTTATACATTTAAATATAAACAAGGCATGCATTTATTGTGACATAGAATTAATTTTTGTCTTACACGAGCTTACAAAAACTCTTATGCTAACCCAATCTTGAACTAGAACCAAATTGTGAGATTTTACAAATTTATGGGTCGACATCGCGAATTCATTACGTCCTCATCATGGTTTTACGAAATCAGAGAGTAACGTTGCAACAACATGCACATTCACATCACAAAGGCACTCTGTGTCAGATGATGTTGCGATGTCAAGGACTCGTGGTCGTAACATTGCCCCTATTTTTGGAAAAATACACATTTGGCACCTAATTCAATTAACTTCAAACCATATCCCAAGTGTTTCATTCAACCATACACAAAAATGTAACCTTTAAACCAAGCCAATGAACAACCAATTCAAGCATTCAATCATTTAAACGAACCGTTCCATAACTTACCATCCAACCATTCAACATTTAAATATATTCAACTCCATTTTACCTATCCATGTCAAATGCTTTCAATTTCAATCTCAAAACATGTTATTTACACTAATTGGAAACAAAACAAAACAATGAGATTAACATAATTGAATCTAAGCATACTCTATGCCAATAAGCATGTTTCCATTGAACTTACCCTTTCCAAAACATCAAATAAATTCAACCAATTCATATAGACTAGATGATAGCCTAAATATACCAAACCATTCAAGAGTAACCTAATCAATCACATAGCATCAAACTTAATCAAAATAAGAACTACAATTTTTATACCAAATGGTATATTCATAATCATATATAACCACAACTTACATAAGACTATCATCTCCAAAAATGAAAATTTGCACATTAAGAGCCCTTATGTACATGCCACATAGTCTAGACTCAAGTAGAACATATAACTATCATAATTAGATAGTGTGTGCTCCTTCGTTGATCCGGCTCGAAAAGTTTCGGAATGTGACAATCTATAGGAAAGGGAAAACAACCAGAGTAAGCATTAAGAATGCTTGGTAACTTCAAATTTAATTTTTAAACTTACCTTGATCCATTAAAGCTTATAACATATCAAACATTTTGGCATTCAAAAGTGGTTATTCTTGACACATATTAGTATATCTAGGTACATATCCACATTACAACCGAATGGGTTAGTCATACTTATATATATAAATAAATATAATGCACATTAAAGACATCATTTACTTAAGGAATTCATATACATATCACCTACAAATATCAAAATATACCATCACATTTCCAATTCACATTGAGGTTTCATTTCTTTTCAATTGAATATCACTCGATGGAACTTTAGTAAAACGAATTTGGATACATGGGAATAAGTTGCTCAGACAAGCTAACAATGTATCAGGGATGCTTGCACAAGCTGACAATATAATGGAGTTGCTCATAGAAGGTGACACTATATCAAGGTGTAACACCCCACCCAGCGTGGTCTCAGTTGGCAAATTGTGTGGACAAATTATTGGCCAAGTATGAGTTAGAGAAGGTAGAATGTGTACTATCTGCCAGGATAAGTTAGTGTCGGTTGTTGTGCCATGATTAGCAGATTTTTTGACTAACTAGGTAAGTTGGTAAAAACTTTGTTGAAGATTTTTCTTTTGGTGAACTGTAGACAATATGGAGAACCCGCTATTTAGCATATTTTCTTCACGAGCTTTGTGTTGGCGGACCCTTCTGTTAGCATTTGCCTAGTGGTATGTTTCATTGGCGTGTAGAATCTTCCAGTGGTGAATTGTTGGGTCTTAGACCCGATAGTTTTCTTTGTGAGCGCAATGGATAAACCCGCAGCTGTTGAATAGTTTATCATGCTTGCTTATGGCGCGTAGTTATATTGTTCAGTTTTAGTTGGTTCCTTGTTAAGATCTAGATGGAAATCAGTTAGAGTGAAAAGATGTTTACTGTAGGATTTGTCTATAGATTGATATGTCGACCACTAAGGGGTGCTGAAACAGCTTCAAATTGTTAGCCACGTGTAGGGTTATTATGAGGGCCGTTTGGGATATAAATAACGGTGTGGCTGGTGAAGTGGGGGTTTTCCTTCTGTTTTGTTTTATTCTTGTACTTGGACAAAAGGGAGTTCTTTATTGGAGAAGAATAGTGAGTGTTTGAGAAGCGAGAGAAGGTCGTGGAGTGTAGTGGAAGACTTCATGGTGTAACTAGCTTCTTTGAGACCTTCTATGAGTCTTCAATCTGTATAAGTATCCAACTTGTATGAGTCTTTTGTGAGCCTCCTCCATGCCTATGAGTACAAGTAAATAAAATTGTCTTCTCTAAAACGTGGTAAGCTTTTGCATGTAACCATCTACATGTGCTTGTAAGTGATAAGAAACAGACACAACTTTCTTGGTGCACAAGCTCGATATCTCGAAAAGTGAGATGGGCCATTGGTAGGTCATGTTAGTTGCTAACTAGAATGGCGAATGAGACGGGCCACTAATAAGGCATATTAGTTGCTAACCAGATTGGTTGATAAAATAGGCCACTGATAGGGCATGTTAGTTGCTAACCAAAATGGCAGATATGTTGGATCAATGGTAGGGCATGTTATTTGTTACCAGCCTAGCGATACGGGTTTTTCCATAAGTAGGGCATGTTGTCCACCAAGGGAAAGTTATACTCAATAAGCGTATAGTACCTCTCAATCAATATGTTTGGGATGATAGTGGTTGGAGTTAGTAGCAGTTGTGTCTATCAAGGTAAAGTATCTGTTAGTGTTAATGAAACTGTTCTTTGGGAAAGTAGTTGTGAACCATGTTTTCCAGACGATAATGTCTATCAGGAGATACTATCCGCCGAGGATAGGTATCTGCCATTTTTTTATGTAAGAGGGTATACGCCCAATTACCTCTGCGTGAAGTATGTTAGCTTATTATTTACATATATTTTCAGTTATTCCTACTCATGATATCTAACTAATAAGGGTTGATCATTTTTATTTCTGGAGGTTGATAAGTTCTTTTGAACTTACCCATTTTCTTTCCCTTTTTCTGGTATACCACCGCGTAGAAGGCTCTTGGAAAGAACTCAGCTAGAAAAGGCAGCCTCTATCATGAGCCTTGCCTATATTCATTTTGTAACATGCATATGTACATTTTGGGGTGGCATGATTTATCAATTTTTTAGTTTGAAATGATGTTTATGTTTTTCAATATGAATATATTTTCCAAATCGTTTGGCGCACTCTAAATAGCCTGTTTGGCAAATACTTTTTAAGTACCCTGCTTTGTTTATTATAGCACAATGGTTTCAACTATTTTATTATAGGGGATTGTCAAATGTTTTCTTACGTCTTTGATAAAAAATATAAAAATAATAAATCAATTTTAAGCCTATTTTAAGTTGTAACGCGTCAGTCTGCCTGTTGGGGGTAGGGGTGTTACTAGTTTAGTGTTAGAGCCTAAATTTAGTCGATTCTCAAGAGACCGAAGATAGTAATATGCCATGATATGCATGTTACATGTTTTTAGCTAGTCCCTTGTAGTTTTGCTATATTCTGTTTGTGTTTTTAGTTTAGAATGTCTTCAAATTCACATAAGGCTGTTGGTGAAAGAATGGAAAGCAATATTCCTCAAACTCGTGGTTCGAAACCTTTGACTAATCAATGGGAAACTGGAAATGCCGCGAGAAATGTTTTTTCGAGATGATGGAATGATGGTTTGACCAATTTATGGGAACTGCTCACGTGCCTCCACCTCAACCTCAGTCTCAGCCTGTAGCTACTCCACAAAGGGTACCTATTCATATTGTACCAGTTGCGATCTAGTTTCAAGGAGATCCCGTGAGGGAGATATGTAAATGAGGTGCAAAGGAGTTTCTAGATGATATGGGTGATGATCCCATGACAACAAAGCAATGGCTATCTCGTGTACGTCGAGTAATTATGGAGCTAAAATCCACACAGACAAATCGCCTCTCATGCACTATAAACTATTTTTAAACATACTTCTTTTTTCTTTAGTACTGTTCTTTAATATGAAAGAGGATATTTAATAATTACATGTAACACCCCATACCCGGTCTGGTCGCCAAACCCTAGCTATGGAATGCCAAATTAGCCACCCAAGGTGACTCTCCTTTAACACCCAATCTAACCTCCAAAACACCATAAGTTATAATAAAACACGTATAGATTTAAGAAAACACAAGCTCGTGAATATCCGAACCTACTTTGCTTGCAAGGTCTTAACTACTATTTCCTGAAGACATAAATATTTGAATAAAGGAATTATGATAAGAACCAATTCTGAAGATAAACAATTGCATATACCTCTGAGGATAAAAGAACATATAGAATAACCAAAGGAGATCGTTGTAAGTTACTCGGCCATAACAGTTGCATTTAGATATATTTGCAGTTCAAACACTATCCCACTAACTACTAAAGTCATCGATGATCCCATATTATCCCATTCCACTAAAGAAATAAATTCAGAAGAAATCTCGATTAACCTATTTTTTAGATACCATCCCTGATAAAGTCAATTACCAGTGAATAACTTGTTTTTTACTTGCTAATCAATTCTCACTCTGACCATATTATTACTCAACTAACCATTGAGCTCTGCAGTTTCCCCTTTTTGCAGACTTCAACTACATAAATCTTGTATAAATTTCTTTGTATAAGAATTTAAGGGTGAAGGGGTGGAGATTATAAAGCCTCTAAATTTGATTCTCATATAAACACGTCAAACATAACTTTCATTAACAACATAAAATTATGCATCTCTACTCTTACCTTTATAACTTTCTACTCATCAATATAGACTTTTTAATCAAATACTTGACTATTGCTTTCAGCATTACCGGAATTAGCTCGATTGGAAAACATCTCTATCTATAAGTGAAACAAATCTCATCAAAGTCAGGAGACATCACACTATCACAGATTATATAATGGCATGTATTTCTAGACTCCATACATGTTACGTTCAGTTCGAGAAATGACTAAATCGTAGCTCTGATACCACTAACAGTAACACTCCTAACCCGTATCTGTCACCAAATTAGGGTTACCGAGCATTACTGTAAAAATGTAACTTTAGAACATACATCTCATACATCAACATAATCATAGCATAAATTATTCATTACATCCATATCATCCCTTAACCGAGCCTTCGAGGCCCTAGAAATACAATAAAAACAATTTGGGACTAAATTGAAATCAATCAAAAATTTCATGAAAAAGTTAGAAAATTTAGACTGCAAGGGTCACACGGCTGTGTAACAATCGAAATAGGGACACACGGTCGTGTCCCAACCTATGTCCATGCCTATGTAACTCTTGAAATTGGGTCATATGGCCAAGTCACACGCCCGTGTGCCAGGCCGTGTGTTAGGCTGTGTAACTGCTTGACTTGTAACCTTTGAAAACCACAGAGGACACACGACCGTGTACATGGCCGTGGATCACATATGGCTGAGTGACATGCCCATGTCTCAGGCCATGTGGACATAAAATTTGCTAAATTCAAGTCATTTCCATCACCATTACAAGCATATACCTACAAGAAATTTGTACCCATGACCAAGGCACCTCAATCACAATCAATCAAACATACCTAAACATATTCATATTTGTCCATATTTCAACCATCTCAAAATATACCATAACTTGACCTATTTCATGTCAATATAAGCTTACCATTTGTGCCATAATTACGGCCATTAGAACTTCCACCCAAACATACCATATAGTCACTTAAACATGCGCCATGAACTAGTCATATTCACACACACCAACAAGGCACCAAAAGTACCAAGATTACATAAACCAAAATGACATATACATGCCAAAATCATCAACTAACATACAACTAACATCAACCATAAGTCCTCCTATACATGCCATTATAACATTGACCAACACATCAAAATTACTGATATAATCGTTGGATAGTGTGATAAATCTCTGACGAGCTTCCTAACCGATCTAGCTTTTGATAATCTGAAAAGAAAAGGAAAATAACTATGTAAGCAATGAATGCTTAGTAAGATCGTATAAAATTTTAACATAACTTTCTATTTCAATAATGAACTTAATAGGGTAATATAAACATATACCAATGCCACAAGATTTATCAAATTATATAATCATCAATTCACAACTGAGTAAGTTCACCAACATCACATATATTTTTCATTCCTAACATAATAGGATTTATAAGACATATTACACAATCATTAATCTTTTCATAAGACTATGAACTACTCTATTTCTTACTTATCATTCCATTTTCTTACTTTTCATTTCATTTACTTACTTTCCATTCCACTTACTTGGCATAAGCCTAAATATCATTATCAATTCATGAATCAGTGTGTTTATTCACAACAAAGGTCCATAGCATAAGTAAATTTCTCACATATAAGTAAGTCATTTGACTCATCAATCCTTTTATATCATCATATAACATTTCAATTATTATCTTACCGTATCATTACCTTTTCTTACCCGTTTCTGCATAATACAAGACATAAGCATAAACATCATCATCGATACACAAGTTAGTGCATTTTTACATAACTCTTTTGGTGCATACGAACTTACCTAGCTAAATTGCAGCAATGACTAAGTACAAGGGTTATTTGGTAATTTTATCTTCTCCTTGATTTTCTACTTGTTCTTGATCTAAATTAATAATTTCATTCAATTCATTAATTTATATAGTAAAACCAATTCATTTTATGCGATTTAGTCATTTTTGAATTTTTTCCAAAATTACCCTCAATTTTTCATTTTTATTCAATTTAGTCCCTATGTCCTAATCATACAAATAAACTAATTTTATTGAAAATTCATACTAGTAGAATGTTAACAGAACCAATTACAACCCACATTTGTAACAATTTCACACCAAGTCCTTGTATTTTTACTATTTCAACAATTTAACCCCTAATCGTTAAATTCATCAAAATCACTTAACAAAATACTTATAAATAACAACTAATACCTGAAATTCATCATTAACATCTAAAATCACAAAGATTCATCAATGGAAAAAATCAAAATCTTTAACAGTTTCAAAAATGAAGATACAGGCTAACTAGACCTAGTTGCAACGATCTCAAAAACATAAAATTTACAAAAAAAAACCGATAAATAAATCACTTACATGCATCCATTTTTTGTTTGGTTGAACCTCAAGCTATTTTAATGGAGAATTCGGTTTGTTTAAAGAAGAAATGGGGAAGAAAAATGGTAATATTCATCTTTTATTTTAATTTTATTACTTATTTTTAATTATTTACATTAACACATGAATAAGACAAAAATTTAAAGCACTTTTGTCGTCCCACTAATTAAAAATAGTATATTTACCATTTTAATCCTTTCACTTATAATCCTTAAACCATTTAATCACCCAAATCTAATAGTCATCAAATTTTACATCCTTTACGATTTAGTCCTTTTTAATTAATTAACTCTCTAAACATTAAAATTTCTCAATGAAACTTTAATACAACCTTAATAACACTTCGTAAATATTTATAAAAATATTTATGACTCGATTTATAGAAAATAGGTCCCGATATCTCATTTTCTAAAACCATTTAACTTGAAGGTCTTACCACTTAAACCTAATTAATCTTCTATTTAACCACAATTAATCTTCTATTTAACCACAAATCATTAAATCAAATTTTATTATTACACCATATAATATTCATAAATATTAAATAATAATATACGTACTCACACAACAGATTTGTGGCCCCGAAACCACTATTTTGACACAACAAAGAAACGGGCTATTACATGATCTTTTCCTGTTGGATAAACAAATCTCCTTATAATGCCTCAAAATGACTCAATGAGTGTTAACATGTCCCTTAAGTGTAACATATAGCTAAGCACTCTCCAAAAACCCTAGCATGTTCATTGAATGGAGCTTAGCTCGACATTCCCTTATCTCTCCAATCTGTTCCAGGGCCTCTCACCCAAAACAAAAAACATAAGGCGAGTACTCACCATCCTATGGCCTCCCAATATATCCAGTGTTTTTAGAAGATTATACTGTCAAAACATATACTTAAAACATAAAACTCGCAAATCATGAGGAGCTCATAGAGCACTGTTCATAAGAACACATATATATTCACAAAATAGAGTTTAAAAAAGACTAACTCTAGGAACTTAAGTTAAAACCCTAAGCTCCTAATTAACACTATGGTTTGTACATATAAGTGGCGATCCCTGAAAACTCACCAATTTGATGAAAACTTTGAACAAGCTTTATTTTTCCCTTGTCTTTTCTTGTAAACGATTCTGTAGTTTGCAATTTCACAAACACACACAAGTCACTAACAAACAAAACACATTAAAACTCATACATAAAGACAAGCATACCTAGGTTCACACTTGCTAGTCTTTTGGCGAACCTAGTCCCTTTTTATTGTGAACCTTCTTAAAAGTTCTAAAGGAATAAGGTCTTACCTTCAGTTCTAAGAGCTGAGTTCTAGGTTCTTATTTTCTTAGAAACTTGACAACATGATAATTGATGAAGGAATTTTGAGCGACTTTTCTCTTTTCAAAAGAATATGGAATTTTCAATGAAAAGAGGTTAATTTATTGGCACTAGGTGTTTTGATGTTCTTAGGATACTCTAATCATAGTAGAAGTAGGAAAGAGTTACATGCACGAATGGTGTTACGAAGAGAAACGGAAGTTGACTTTTTAATTTTGGTATAATGACCCATTGACTACTCATACTTTTTACTCCCGACCCAAATCAATGATACCAACTCGGCAGGCCCACTAGCTATTCCTGCTTCGCCAAGCCTACTGGCAACCATAGTTCGTTCAATCCACTGATGTACATCAAATCACCAAGTCTTAAGGTGATCCCTACTTTGCCAAGCCCACAAGAGACCATAGTTCATTTAATCCACTAGCATCCTTATTTCGCCAAGCTTTCTGGCATACATCAGCTCGCCAAGCCTTCTGGTGAAACCCAGCTCGCTGGGCTTACTAGCGAACACCAACTCACCAAGCTCAACCTATCCACGATCCACGATGAAGTGGGCAGACTTGGTCAACCAATCCACGATGACCCAAATAGAATCCTTCTTAGTAGGCATTAAAGGCAACCCACTAACGAAGTCCATAGTCACACGCTCCCATTTCCATAAGGGAATCTTAATGAGTTGTAGCAAACCCAAAGGCAATTGATGCTATATCTTAACTTGCTGACACGTTAGACAACGAGAAGCAAAATCAGTTACCTCTCGTTTCAAACCTGGCCACCAATACAGTTTACAAAGATTCTGATACATCTTATTTCCACCGTGATGCATAGATTATGGGCTACTATACACTTCCCTTAGAATAGACTATCTCAGATCAAAGTCATTCGGTACACAAACCTGTCCTCGGAAACATAGAACCCCATCGCTATTCAGCCCAAAATCATATGTACTAACATCCTCTATTTGACGAAAATGCAGAACCAGAGATTCATCCCCTAACTGTTTATCCCAAATCTGATCAATCCAAGTCGGCTTAACTTGCAAATTGGATAGCAGACTCCCATCATCAAACAAACTTAGGAAAGCAAACATTGCCCTCAAATCAGACATTACTCTACGACTAAGAGCATCAACCACCATATTGGCCTTACAAGACTGATACTCTATAGTGCAGTCATAATATTTGATCAACTCAATCCATCTACGCTGCCTAAGGTTCAACTTCTTTTGGGTAAAGAGGTACTTCAGTTTCTTCTGATCGGTTTAGATGATACACCTCTCACCATACAAATAATGCCTCCAAAGCTTTAAGGAAAAAGCTATGGTAACCAACTCGAGATCGTGCGTTAGATAATTTCCCTTGTGTGACTTAAGTTGTCACGACACATAAGCCACAACCTTACCATCTTGCATCAGAACACATCTCAAACCGACATGCGACGCATCACTACATACTACGAACTCCTTACTAGATTCAAGTTGTATCAGAATAAAAGCCTGAGTCAAAACAGATTTGAGCTTCTCGAAACTCGATTGTTGCTCATCAGTCCAGAAAAAGGAGCATTCTTACGCAATAGCTTAGTTAGAAGAGCTACAATTAATGAGAACCCCTTGACCAACCTACGGTAGTAGCCCGCAAGACCCAGAAAATTGCAGATCTCAAAAATGATCTTAGGTTGTTTCCAATCAAGTATAGCCTCAATTTTTCTAGGGTAAACATGGATCCCCTCAGTAGAAACCACATGCCCCAGAAATGTTACTTCCCTTAACCAGAATTCACACTTGCACAACTTAGCGTAGAGTTGTTTCTCTCGAAGTAACTGAAGAACCACTCTAAGATGCTTGTCATGATCATCATCTGTCTTAGAGTATACCAGAATGTCGTCAATGAAGACTACGATGAACTGATCCAAATACGACTGGAAAACCCGATTCATCAGATCCATAAATGCAGCTGGAGTATTCGTCAAAGCAAAGGGCATGACTAGGAACTCGTAGTGCCCATAATGAGTCCTAAAAGCCATCTTATGAACATCAACTTCTTTAACCTTATACTGATGATACCCAGAAAAAAGATCTATCTTAGAAAATACCAAATCCCCACGAAACTGATCAAATAGGTCGTCGATCCTCAGAGGTGGGTACTTATTCTTCACAATCAGCTTATTCAACTGTTGGTAGTCGATGCACATTCTCATGGTACCATCATTTTTCTTTACAAACAAAATCGGTGCCCCTTGTAGCTGAGCCTTTAACTCCATAAGACGGACAAATACACAATCCAAAAGCTCTTGTAGCTGAGCCTTTAACTCCATAAGCTCATTCGGTGCCATATAATAAGAAGCAATAGACACCAGAGCTGTACCTGGTAAAAGCTCAATGTTGAGCTCAACTTCCTAATTCGGAGGTAAACATAGTAACTCCTTGGGAAAAACATCCAAAAATTCCCTCATTGTTCTGATGTTCTCAATAGAAGAGTCCACAGATGTTGAAACACTTACATAGGCCAAATACGTTTCACACTTTTTTCGAACCAATTTTTTGGCATAAGAGCGAAGATCACATTAGATAAGTAATCCCGATGCTCGCCAATCAAATCCACCTCTACATCATTCTCAGATCTCAGAACTATTCTATTGGTTGCACAACCTAAACTGACTCAATGATCCACAAGCCAGTCCATACCCAAAATCAAATCAAATTCTCTAAACGGTAGCTTTACCAGATTTGCCAGAAACACAACCCTTGTACTTCCAGTGGTACATTCCTAAACAGTCTATTTACCCAAACATATTGACCCAACAGATTCAATACAAAAATCTTACCAGAAGTACTCTCAACAGGAATCCCCAAGTTATTAGAGACGAAACTAGCTATGTAAAAGCGTGTTGACCCTATATTTATTAGTGCAACATAGCGGGCATTAAAAATAAAAACCGTACCCGTAATCACATCCGCGGTATCTCCATCCTCATGACTCTAGCAGCATAAACCAACGCCGGCTACCTCACCTTAGTCTAATTAGCACCTCTGGCCGATGTTCTCTGTCCCCTACCAATACCATTCCCACCCCTGGCCGGTCCATACCCCTAGGCGACTACTGAACTACCCTCTAAGGCTGAACAAAACCCGGAACTGAAGCTTACATCTGATCAGAATGCTGTGGGCAATCTCTAATACGATGCTCTACCAACCTACATCACAAACATGCCCCCAACCTCCTCCAGCACTCACCCGAATGGCATCTACCACAATCATCAAATGGCTCAGCCGCAGTAGGAGCAACTGAAACTCCAGCTCTAAAATGCCCATCAGGTTTGGCTCATTTCTTAGGCCTCTGAAAAGAACTAGAGGACGTCGAATCCCTCTTATTATTACCCTTCTCTCAGTCCCTATTCTGGTGCTCAATGCACTTAACCTCTTCAGCGATCTTCGCCTTCTCCACTATAACGATGAACTCTCACTCCCTCTGCAGAGCTACTAGAACTCTCAAACTGTCCTTAAAACCATCCTCAAAGTGAACACATTTTTATATTCTGATGCCACCATCCCTCGATCGTAATGGCTCAATATCAAAAATTCGACCTCATACCCAGCCACTGTCCTATCCCCCTAAGTGAGGTTCATGAACTCGCGCCCGCGAGTATCCACATAACTCGCCCCCACATATTTCTTTTAAAAGGCAGTCTTGAAATACTCCCAATTAATACGATCTGATTGAGTATTCTCTTCAACCAATAACCACCACTGGTATGCCTCATCGCAAAGTAGAGATACTACACCCTTTAGTTTCTGCTCAAGAGTGCAGTCAATATCATTCATTATCCTTTCTGTTGCCTCCAACCAGTATTCAAGCATAGTCCGGGTGACTCCAGTGACGCCCTTAAATAGTTTAACATCATTAGACCAGAGTCATTCAGTTACCAACCCACGGCTCCTAGAACCAAAATGGGCCCCAACGACCCTCTCCAACACTCTCAACATGGGTTGGGACAATATGTCATCCTTAGCTGAGCGACTTTGAGACCGGATCTTAGCTGTAGGTATAGTCGGTGTCTCGTTCGTATCCAAATTAGGCATACTACCCATCGAGGAAGACTCAGCTCCAGTCCCTCTACGGTTCTTGCCTCGCCCACGAGTACCATGGCAACTCATTCCACGAGCGCTTATCGAGTTTAAAGTTTTATCTACATTACAAAATTTTATGAATCAGTTTTAGTATTTATTAGCAATATTTTATGCTTCAAACCATTATCAGAAGTAATTCAGAAAGCTCAAAAAGTTTAGATTTTTCAGTCTCTAACTAACTATATCTAATTTCAAACAGTTCAGACTATTCTAACTATAGTATTTCTATGTTTAGAAGTACTTACAGAATCGGCGCAAAAGACTCGGTATACCACATACTTTCCTAAAAAAGAAATAAACTTTGATTGAAAACCAGCCCTTTTACAAAATTTTGAACCCAAAATTTCACAGCTCGAGTTTTGCAACCTAGCTTTGATACCACTAATTGTAACACCTCAAATCAGCCTAAACCTTATGGCCAAATCTGGAGATGTTACAATGAAAATTTAGAAATTCGTCTTTTTCTTTAAAAACATTGTACCACTTATTTTAAAAATCTGTTGTTGTACTCCTTAGTGAAAACCACTGATTATTTACTCTTTTAAAATTAAACAATAATTTACAACAAAAGTTTAAAAGTTATTATATTCTTAAAATCGCGTATGCTTTCTCGAAAATGATTGGTTGCATAAACATTTGTTTTCGTAAAATATTTTGTCGAACGTCATAGGAAAAGTTGAAACAAATCCAAAACTAAAATTAAAACCAAATAGTCCAGAGAGTCCCAAAAATTACAAAACTCTCAAAACAACTAGAAATTTAAGTAAACTTTTCATGAAAATAAAGTTTATAGACGTGTGGTCACAACTGAGCCTCCGTCGCACCGACCCGCCTAAGCTTGAGGATTACCTGAACAGAACAGACAAAATGGAAAGTGAGTTTTAGAAACTCAGTGTGTAAATCAACGGAAACATAAATTCGGATTCTATCACATAACAGAACAGATGCAAACATAAGTTCTAAACAGAATCAGATTATCAATAGAATTATACAGATACAAATATACAAAGTCCAACCCCCTTCTTCTACACACCAACTCCAACCATCCCAACACACCACGTGGGGAATAGAACACCCACTCAGCCCTACACACTGCATAGTTTCTGTACGACACTTATTAGAATAATCGCAGCCATGCTGCCAGTATAATTGGCCAGTATAATCTCAGCCACTCAGCCATCCTCGACATATACGTAACCCACCCCATAAACAGATACAGATAATACAAAATAACAGATATTATGGATGCTTATTCATAACAGATATTACACATGCTTAAGCATGACAGAACATATCATACATACCATGTCTCATTAATCTTAAATAAACACTAATTATGTTATTTTCGGTCTAATAGAGTAACAAGTTTCATGCTTTGGGGTTTTTTTACCCATACCGACCCTACGGAAGGCCCATAGTCGATTAGAACGACATGTGCGACCCTAAGGAAAGATTTTGAATTTTGGGCCCACACGCCTAAATTGGCCCTGCTCGTGTGGCCCACACACCCGTGTAGCCCATATATCCAAGTTGGCCTAGGCCTGTAACCTACACAGCCGCACACACATACCTGTCATATGGCCTTGTGTTGTACACGCCCGTGTACCATTGACAGGCCAAATTTTTGGCTTTCATCGATCAACGTTGTATCGTATTTTCATTACACAGTTGGCTCAATTTTGGTGTGAAAGCAATCCCGAGATCTCTGAAACCTAACCATAGTATTCCAACAACTAATTAGCAAACGATTTACAAATTCAACAACAATAACTTGACAAACCATACGAACTTACCGCCAACAAAAACAACCACTATCACGGATTCGGTCATTGTAGCGAAATCCACTACTTCACAATCTTCTCCTACGTAACACACTCATAAAGATTAAACTCCCTAACTACAATACCAACACGCCAATTCAAAAAGAAAGAAATCCAAACAAAATGAACTTACAAACTTACCAATACGAACGAAAAACAACCAGAACACCAAACCCCAACGATTAAAATGATCTATTTGTTAAATAGAATAGAGAGAAAACAAAAATTTGCATAGAAAAGAAGGGAAAGAAGAAGAAGAAGAAAATAACGTCAGAATGAAATAAAGAAAGGGGAATTTTTGGGAAAAAAATTAAAATTAAAAAATTTTAATTCAAACTAAAACCCCAACTCCCCACAACCCCACTAACTAACAAATCCCACAAAAACTGACCACTAACCTCATCCAACTATCACAGACTACCAATCTTACCAAAATTCTACTACACAACTGGTACACACTCACAGAAAGTAAAAATAACATCCTTCGCTCACACGAAGGTCCGAACACAAAACCCTAGACAAGCTAACACCTTACTACTTGAACCAGCAGGATCATTCTAATATGAGTTGACTGAAAATAAGATATAAGCCAAACCACTAAAGATAAGGCTAGGGTAAAAAAATAGCATATTCTCCAAAAGTGGAACTTGAACCCAAGACCTCAAACACACACCCAAAGCACTTAACTACTGAAACAGATACTTAATTAATAAATAATTCATAAAAATATAGTTAAATAAATCAAGGTGTTACACCCTCTATATGCATAATATCATAACTCGCACTACTACTCTAGCGCAATCTTGGCTTGGCACCTCCTAGTGCACCCACTTTTACAGCAGAACCTACAACTTGAATAAACACTTGTAACTTCAAGTAAACTTAGTAAGTCTTAACCCAGATTACCTTGAAGCATTTCTAGTTGAATTCCACATCTTAAAGGTTTTGGATTTCATCTCTGTCTTTGGTGGATATTTTCCTATATCGGCGTATACATATTCACCAACTTCTATACTTGACCAATCTATTCACAAGTCACTCTTTGGGCTGATTCCAAACTTAACAAATCTATACATATCTAATTTCCTTCTAAAAAAATGTACCTCTTAGATAAATATCCATACAGAACCTACCTTTAATGGATTTGTCCTCAAATAAATATTGAATACTTACCTTTGACGGATTCTCATACTATTTCTGATAACTATCAAAATACCAATCAGATCATATCTTAAATCAACACCAAATCATAACTTATACTAATAATGAAACATTCTGAAGCATCTAAAAAATTCTAAAGGACTATGTTACATATCACGAGAACGCGCAACTTGACAAACAGCTTAGATTGCAGATGGTCTCTACATGTAACATGAAAACTATTCAGATTTGGAAAATACCAGATAACTAAGATTTCTTCCTTACATAGAGTAGACAAACTAAGGTTCGGTGAACTTAGACCTTTCATAACTAAGAATATGCCAATTTCCCATACTTACAGACTACTATGGGTGCACGTGATTTTGTGAAGCAAACATATGTATGTATATGGAACACAGACTGTGATACATGGTAGTTTTGATGTGGGTGAAACATGTAAAGAATTATGATTCTATTAGAAAAATAAGTATAGCCTACATGAATGTGTACTTATGTTAGATAGATGATTCATGATTGTAAATGTTGGAAAATAGAGGTTTACCGGAGCATTAGGAGATTATGTAATGAGAGTTTTGAAACCGTGTGGTATGCAATAAACTCCATTGATACAGTAAACATGAAATTTGGTACGATAATTCTGAGAAAAGACCTTGGTCATGGCACATTTTGGAAAGGGTGGATGAGTCGTATTTATCTATTAGCATTTTATGCGTGTCCCAATGACGATGATAGGCAAACCTCACACGATGGTGAGTTTAGGCAAATCCATATCGCAAACACGACATTTCATGTGGTACCTTGGTGGGAACCAAACAGAGCCTTTTAAGCAGATTACTTATAACGCCTTTGTAGCGTATTTTGTATGTGCCTTTGTGGCGTATTCGGGATTACCTACATGGCAGAATCTAGTTATCTACCGTTGTGGTAATATCTGGGTAAGTTCTAAGATCTCTTCGATAGATAATTCTACGATAAGGATTTAATACGTCTGAAGATAATTTGGTTTGGTTAGTCTTGTGATGGAATTGAATGAGATTCCTAAAAGAAAATATATATTTTTATTTTTAAAGAGGGAATCTGCCATAATAATCTATCAGTATAGAGTATGGGTGTATTCATAATTATTAAAGGTATAAGTGTTAGTTGGTCTAAGATTGACTACGATATGTAGGGTTGAAATATGAGTTACCTGGTATCCGCCATATAAGAAAAGTATCATGTTTCATTATGGGTTATTCAAAATCTTAGTCGTTTTTCAATTTGAGAATTCTTATGTTATGTAACATAGACATTGGGAATTCGTCTAAAAGATTTAGAATGTTTAATCATCATTTTGAGCTTATTTGGGTTTGAATTAGAGCATGTTCTGATTGGTAGTCTGATGGTTATTCAACTCAATAAGATAGTCCATCAAACAAAAATTAGTTTGTATTTATGAATAACCATTATAGGAAAAAAATGTTAAAGGTTGTTCAAAGAGGAAATTCGTAGAAGGTGTCTATATAAATATTCTTTTAGAGGTACCTTCATTGTTCTAAGAGAAAAGAAGATACTGATATCGTCTGGTAAGATCTGGAGACAGCCAAGTAGTGAATGGAGAGTTGAATCATTAAGTATGATAGTTAGCGTAATTATATATATTTGATATTATGAATGTATCCACCAAGGTCAAAGTGGTTAATCAATATCTGCAGGATGAAGAATTCATCAAGAAAGGCTTCAAGGTATTTTGTATAAAAACTTACTAAGTTCGCGTGAACTTACAAGCATTTTGTTCATGTCTTAGGTGTTACAGTAGGAATGAATTCGCTAAGAGAGACAAGCCAGGAATGCACCAAGAAAACGGTGAGTTGGTTTATTATGCATACAGAGGAATTTTAAGAATATGGCGTATAGTTCTCTACACCAAGGAAAGTCTGTCTTTAACAAACTTTTATATTATAATGTATATATTATTTTTAAGAGTTTGTTGCAGTTATTAATTGTTTTCCTTAATTCTTTTGTCAAAAATTCTTTATTAAAATAATATGAAACATGCTATTAGGAGTATAAGCAGTTTAGTTAAAATTTATGCTAAGTATGTTTATGTGGTAACATCCGATATCAGGGCTCAGTGATTCGAGTCAAATCGTAGGTGTTACAATTTCTAGTTGAATTCCTTATCTTAAAGGTTTTGGATTTCATCCCTATCTTTGGCAGATCCTTTCCTATAACGACGTATACATATTCACCAACTTCCATACTTGACCAATCTATTCATAAGTAACTCTTTAGATTGATTCCAGACTTTACCAATCCATACAGATCTCATTTCCTTCTCAGAAAAAACAAATTTACCTCTTAGATGAATATCCGTATAGAACCTACCTTCGACAAATTCTTCTTCAAATAGGCATTGAATACTTTTCCCCCAGGATGAGTACTCACATATATTATTCTTAGTGGATAAGTAAACTAATTGATCTTTTAAGATGAACTCCAAATTGATCTTACCTTTGGAAGATTCTTATACATATTCTAAGAACTATTAGAATACCAATTAGATCTTATCTTAAACCAACCCCAAATCATAACTTATAGTGATAATGAAACATTCCAAATCATCTAAAGCATTCCAGACGATTATGTTACACATCACGAGAACACCCAACTTGACAAACAGCTTAAATTCCAAATGGCCTCTATACGCAACATGAAAACCATTAAAATTTTGCAGATATTAAATAACACAGGTTACTTCATCACATAGCATAAACAAACTTAGGTCTGATAAACACTTAGACGTTTCATAACTACGAATACACTAATTTCCCGTACTAATAGACTACTGTGGCGGATTAACCATTCAGAACCATTGCTGGGAAATAATCTGCCATGAATTACACTAGTATTTGAATCCTTTTTACACATAAATTTAGCTTGTTTAATAGCTAAATCAAAGCATCTTAGTATATATTTAGGTTTTCATACTTAAAGTAGTAATTTATGCTTTCTATTAGTTTTTATTACATTTTATATATCTAAATAAGGTTACATGGACTTGTAGGTCAAGTCAGGACCTAAAGATGTTTATTCAGGCTGAAACTGATGATTATATCGCGACATCAAGACACTACTGTCCCAACATCGAAGACAAAATCCAAAAATAAGTTCTAAAGTGAAATAGCCCTCGACGTCGCAACACGGCCCTCCTATGTCACGACATACCCACTGTGGTTGGTTACAACGTCGCATGCCTATGTTGCAACTAAGCCCCTGCACAACCAAAAAACTCTTGGACATTTTAATTACGTTTTTTAAGGAAATTAGGTGTATCTATCCTAGTCGAAATATAAGTACTTCAAGAATATTTTAGGAACTTTAATATTCCTAATTTAGCCTACATAAAGGCCATTGTAATCAGCTTAAATGTACAATTTTAGGGAGGTTGATGGTCACTAAACTAATTATAAATACGGCAAAGGCAAGTGCACATATCGAACAATAGTATAGCTATGGTGAGTAGAGAATATTGTATCCACGAGGACTAAAAGTATTAGTAATTATCGTTTTTCTATTATTTAGCCGACAATTTAGAGTGATGTGTTTTAATCTAAATTTACTAAACTAATTTAACTAAGAACGCAATAGAGAATGAATCAAAGAAATAATCGAATATTAACCAATGAGATAGACAATACCCAGGAAAGAATCCACCTAGACTTCACCTTTTATTACGAATATGAATTAAACTATTTAGTCACTTGTGTCTTGATCTGTAAAAATACCTAAATTATGTTAATACCTCTTTCGAGAGTAAAAAAAATTGACTCTAGGTTGATTAATTGAAATCTCTTTCTAATTAAAACCCCTATCGTCGCATTAACTCGATCTATGGATTTCCCTATTAGATTTGACTCTAATCCAGTAGATTCATTTCGTTCTATTTCTAGGATTGCATGCAACTCCACTCAATTATGCTAGATCTACTCTTAAACAGGGACTTTTGCTCCACTGAATTAAGCATATTAAACATGAATTAATATCCTGAAAATATTAAAACAAGAAATAAGCATACATAATTGAGAATAAGAATCAAGTATTTATCACGTAAAAACAGAAATTAAATAAAAAGATTCATCATAGGTTTCATCCTCCCTATGTATCTAGGGATTTAGTTCATAATCTTGAATGAAAGCATCTCAAAGTCAGAATAGCCACAAGACATAAAGAAACTCAATAAAACTTCTAAAGAAATTCAAAGGAGATCTTCGATCTTGATAGAGATCCACTTCCGAGTTGATTCCGATGGTGTTCTTCGAGTGTTTTCTTCAATCTTCTCTAATGGCTTCCCTATGTCTTCTTCTAATGGGTATTTATAGATTTTATAATGCTCAGAAAGCCTAAAAATTGGGTTTTTCCACGTAATTGGGAAGCAGGGTGTACAATCAACACGGGCTGTCACATGGGCGTATGTCCAGCCCGTGTGGAAATGCCCAGGCCTTGTGGCTCTTGAAAATAACTCTATTTGTCTGATTTTGGCTCGTTTTTTGCTCCTTTCACTCCCAAATGCTCTCCTAAGTATAGAAACATGAATTTAAAGGATTACGAGCATCAAATTCACTAATTTGCATAATTAATCATCTAAAAACGCATTAAGAATGGGATTAAAATATGTTGCTCTTATAGCGTATCAAATATCCCTACACTTAAGTGTTTGCTTGTCCTCAAGCAAAATCCTCAACTCACATTAAAATTAATCTTTCTCAACTTGTAATTCCCATCAATAATGTCTCAAAATAATTCACAAATAACCATGCATTGGAAATTCAACTAAAAGGGCACTAAAGTCTCAAACAATCCAAGCTAACATTTTTAAACACGAAAACATAGGTGTCTTCCCTTATTTAAGTAGTTACCTTTAACTCAAAATCAACATGAATTGACATCCTCACTAAAAATTCACTCAAGCACTCAAAGTGTTTAAGGCTTAATAATATGCACTCAATAGTCGAACAAGAAATGTCATTACCATAGGCTTGCATAAAAATCAAATCTCCACCACTATAAAATGAGATGATACACAAATTAAAAGATCTTTAAGATGTTGTAAAAGGGCTTAGGTTAAGGGTATGGAGAAAGGCCAAAAAAGTTGGTTATAATCGAGATTGAATTGATAAATTACCAAACTACAAAAAATAAACAAATGCTGAATTAAAAACAAGTGCATAAATTAAGAACTATTCAAGAATAAAAACAAGCTTCTTCTCAAAATATGAATTTAACTATTCAAGCTCAATCAACATAGAACTAAATAATAATCATTATTTTTTTTCTTTTTTCTTTTTTCTTTTTTCCTTTTTTTACAAGAGAAATAGGAAACAATTTAGCAGATCAAACAGAATAGCCTAATTAAGCAAATAACCAAATCAAATCTCAACAAAAAGGGGGTCAATAAAATGGAAAAAAGTCTCAACGAAAAAATGTGTTATAGGTTAACATTAATGAGTAAATCAAGAAATGGTGTTTTAGGCTCAACGAGGTTCACTAAGGGTTAATAAAAAAATGTGGGTTAAAACCTAAGTATCTTTATCATCTCAATATATCAAATCAAATGTGTGATCTCGACATGCATAATCGAAGTAAGTTCTAGAATAACAAATCAGGTTGACACACTCATAACCAATAATAAAATGAGCAAGAAAAATGTATGCTCTAAAGGCTCAAAATCTCACAAAAAATCATGGTTTTTTATGTCAAACTTGCAAATCTCAAACTTCAAGATAATACTTCAATTTAGGGAAACATCGTAAAAAATTTTTAATTTTTGAAAAATAACTTATCATGCTTGATTCTCTCATGTCTTTAAGTTTAAATCAACCAATACACAAATATCTACAAATTAATCCAAAACAGATCCACAAAAATCCCAAATCAACAAAAAATCATTCTAATGGAATTATGAGAAAATTACTTAAACACAAGACATAATTCAGGGATTTTCTTATAATTATATAAATAACCACCCCCACAATTAAGATGTACATTGTCCTCAATGTACAAACTTATATAATCAAAGTATAAGCTAAATTATAAGAGAGGGAGAAAACTGAAACTGCCCTGAATATGGATGAAAGTGCCAAAATAGTGAAAACCAGAATTGTAGGCAATTGAAAATGAAGTGCAAGATTCTATGCAAACTAAGAAGATAATAAACAAAAATAATGAAAAAGTTTAAGAGGTTAAAACTCAATTAGAAATAACCATAAAAATAAAAACACAGTTCAAAAGACAAATAATGAAATAAGTCTAAGAAAATAAAAATAAAGCAATGAAAAACAAAAATAAAGATAAAAATAAATAAAAATATAAAACAAAAAAGAAAAGAAATAAACTCAATGATACCCATAAAATTAAAGGTGATAGTAAGAATAATGATACCAAAAAAACAATACTAAAAATAATAGAAATATAACTAAATGGTAGAAATAAATTAAAATCTAAGCATAAGAATAAGAAATAGATCAATTAAATAACAATAAATAATATAAAATAAAAAAGGGAAAAAGGGGAAGACCGACGGAAGACGGTGGCCAGAGTTATGACGAGGGATCGCGCGTGGGAGGTGGTGTCGTGCGTGGGTGGGGGCGAGGTTGGTTAACTATGGGGAGAAGGGAAAGGATGTGTGTTATGGGGGAAGGGGTGGCTTTTTTGGGGAAGAAGAAAAAGAAAAATTGAGAAAGAAATTTTAGGGTTTGGGCCACGCAGCTGTGTCACATGACTGTGTGGGGTGTTTTCAGCCCGTGTGCGATTAAGAATTAAGCCCAATCTTTACACAGCCTCGGACACGCCCGTGTGGACCATTTTAGGTTTTGTAACCTTGAAATTTCTGAAAAATTAATTCCCAAGACTCACACGGCCAAGGGCACGCCCATGTGTCCAGGCCATGTAACTTACTTTCGATCCCCTTATTGTGCACATGGTCGGGGACACACTCGTGTGCCCAAGCCGTGTGGGTCAAAAAAAATTTCTTAAACATTTGATTTAATTAATTTTAAAAATAACATTAAATAAAATTAAAATAATTAGTATAGTGTTAATACTCGGGTTGCCTCCCGAGAAGCGCTTATTTAGAGTTTAATCTTAACTTACCTTGCGCACATGGTTACGGTGGTTCACGAAGCTAAGGCTCCTCTTTCTCACTATCAATTATTCTACCAAGATAAGGTTTAAGTCGAGTATTGTTTACCTTAAATGTGTCAAATTGAGAATGAGTTACCTCGTCTGTACCGTAGGAGAAGATGTTCAGTATCGTAAATGGGGTTGATTCATTTGTATCGAGCTCTGAAGGGGCAATCCATGGATCTGTTTTGTCTAGTAGTACTTTGTCTCCAACCTTAAATTGGTTTTTTCTCATCACATGCTCATCATGGTGTCGCTTTGGCATTTCATTGTGTTTTCTTGGTTTCTCCTTGACATGTGTCCGCCATTCATCTAGTTTATTGATTTGTAACATTCGTTCTTCATAAGTCGTTTTGTTTCTGTCGTTTTGACTGGAACATGGCTCCATTACATTTTTTGAGGGGTTTCCTACAAAGAAGGTTGAGCCACAAGGTCACTAATATTAACAAAATTTTTAAAATCATCTTGATCACTAAATGTTCTAACAGAATCACGAGCTTGGAGAGTAATCGATTCGTCACCTACACGACGTACTAGTTCACCAGTACCAATATCTATTATAGTCCTAGCAGTTGCTAAAAAGGGTTTTCCTAAAATTAGAGGTACCTTACTACCCTCATCCATGTCTAATACAACAAAGTTAACAAGGAATATGAATTTTTCAATTTTAACAAGCACATTTTCAATAACACCCCTAGGATATCTAATGGTTCTATCTGCTAATTGAATACTCGTCCTAGTTTGTTTGGGTTTCCCAAGACCTAGTTGTTTAAACATTTTATAGGGCATGACATTGATACTAGTCTCTAAATCAGCCAAAGCATTATCAATATTTAAACTACCAATTAAACACGGAATAGTAAAACTCCCTGGATCTTTTAGTTTGTTAGGTAGTTTTTTTTGCAATATGGCCGAGCAAACTGCATTTAGCTCCACGGTTGACGAATCATCTAACTTCCTTTTGTTTTCCAAAAGCTCCTTTCGAAATTTGACATAATTGGGCATCTGTGAAAGAGCTTCAACAAACGGTAAGTTAATATGTAATTTTTTTAGGAGTTTAAGAAATTTACTAAATTGTTCGTTGTGTGGTCTCTCTTCGTCACGTTAGGATATGAAACTCGAGGTTTATATTTTTTGGCAACCGGCTTTTGCTCTTTTTGGCTTAGCTCGACTTATTGTTATTTACCACAATTTCTTACCTCGATGTTTGTTCAGATTCAAGTAACCCTTCTTCATCCTGAATAGTATTTGCATGGAGCAGCTCCCTTGGGTTAGTTTCGGTATTGCTAGGCAAACTACCTTGTGGTCTTTCTAAAATTAATTTAGCAAGTTGTCCTATTTGATTCTCAAGTCCTTGAATCGATGCATGTTGATTTTTAAATGCTGCTTTAGTGTTTTGAAAGAAATTTTTTGACACCGAGATAAACTTGGTCAACATCTCCTTGAGGTTTGGCTTTTTCTCTTGCTAGTAAAGTTGTTGTTGGAAGCCCGGAGGGGGTTGTGCTCTCTGATTTCCTTAACCACCCCAATAAAAATTGGGATGGTTCCTCCAACCTGTATTATACTTATTACTATAAGGGTTATTTTGAGGGCTAGAATTATTACCAATATAATTGATTTGTTCGTTCTCTATGCTAGGAGCGAAGGGTAAACATTCTAGATTATTCACTCCTCCTCCATTTGTATCACATTGCATCACCGGATGTACCTACTAGAAACATATAAACCATTAATTTTATTATTTAACAGTTCTACCTAATTTGAGAACATTGTGACTGCATCTAAGTTGAAAAACCGGTTGCTTTCATCAGCTTCGTCCTCATGACTTGCCACTGATAATTATTCAGTTCCATCTCCTCTATAAACTCATAATCCACTTCAGGTATTTTATTGTTAAGTGTTCCACCGGCTGCTGCATCGATCAACTGTCTAGTTGAGGGATTCAAACTATTGTAGAAGGTTTGAACCTGTAACCATAAGGGCAACCCATGGTGAGGGTACCTTCTTAATAAATCCTTGTACCTCTCCCATGCATCATATAGAGTCTCTAAATTGATCTGCACGAAGGAAGAGATATCATTCCTCAACTTGGTTGTCTTAGCCGATGGGAAGTACTTTAGCATAAAATTTTCGGTCATTTGAGCCCATGTGGTGATGGAACCTCGTGGTAAAGAGTTCAACCACTGTTTTGCTTTGTTCCTCGACGAGAAAGGGAATAACCGTAAGTGAATGGCGTCATTAGTGGCGCTATTAATTTTGAAAGTATCGCAGATTTCCAAGAAGTTGGCCAAATGAGTATTTGGATCTTCATCTTACAAACCATCTAACTGAACAAACTATTGCATCATCTTAAAAGTGTTCGGCTTCAGTTTGAAATTATTTGTCGCAATGGTGGGTCTCACAATTCTCAATTCAACCCCAGTTAGAGTGGGCTTGGCATAATCGTACATAGTACGAGGAACAGGATCTGGATCTACAACAACTGCAAGAGGTAGTTGATTATTCTGGTTATCACCCATCTTCTTAATAATAACAATCTCCTCTTGTTATTCTACTAAATTTTTTCGACTCTACCTTGTTTCTCGACGATTTCTACGAGCTATACTTTCAATTTCACTATCAAATAGTAATAGTCAAGATGGGTTTCTTCTAGTCATAAACTAAAGGAACCTACTAAAAGAAAATAAAAGAAAAAATTAGAATGTAAAAATTAAACTAAAAACAAAATAAAAATGGCTAAATTAATAAAAATCAAGTGTTCCTAATATTTTAGTCCCTAGCAACAACACCAAAAACTTGATGGTCACTAAACTAACTATAAATATGACAAAGACAAGTGCACCTATCGAACAATAGTATAACTATGGTGAGTAGAGAATATCGTATCCACGATGACTAAAAGTATTAGTAATTATCATTTTCTATTATCTAGCTGAAAATTTGGAGTGATGTGTTTTAATCTAAATTTACTAAACTAATTTAACCAAGAATGCAACAGAGAATGAATCAAAGAAATAATTGAATATTAACCAATGAGATAGAAAATAGCCAGGAAAGAATCCAACTAGATTTCACCTTTTTATTATGAATCTGATTTAAACAATTTATTCACTTATGTCTTGATCCGTAGAAATCCCTAAATTATGTTAATATCTCTTTCAAGAGTAAAAACAATTGACACTAGGTTGATTAATTGAAATCTCTTTCTAATTAAAACCCCTATCGTCGCATTAACTCGATCTATGGATTCCCCTATTAGATTTGACTCTAATTAAATAAAAGGATTCATCATAGGTTTCATCCTCCCTAGGTATCTAGGGATTTAGTTCATAATCCTGAATGAAAACATCTCAAAGTCAGAATAACCACAATATATAAAAAAAACTCAATAAAACGTCTAAAGAAATTAAAATGAGATCTTCGATCTTGATGGAGATCCGCTTCTGAGTTGATTTCGATGGTGTTCTTCGAGTGTTTTCTTCAATCTTCTCTGGTCGTTTCCCTATGTCTTCTTCTAATGAGTATTTATAGACTTTAGAATGCCCAGAAAGCCTAAAAATTGGGTTTTTCCACATAATTGGGAAGCAGGGTGCAAAATCAACCCGAGCTAACAGATGGGAGTGTGTCTAGCCTGTGTGGCTCACACGGGCGTGTGTTCAGCCCGTGTAGAAATGCCCAGGCTGTGTGGCTTTTGCAAAAAGCTCTATTTGCCTGATTTTGTCTCGTTTTTCACTCATTTCGCTCCCAAATGCTCTCCTAAGTATAGGAACATGAATTTAAAGGATTAGGAGCATCAAATTCACTAATTTTCATAATTAATCATCCAAAAATGCATTAATAATGGGATTAAAATATGTTACTTTTAAAGCTTATCAGAGGCAGAAAATATACTTAGGGTTTTTATTTCATTCTTAGTTTTTACTTATGGTATTTTATGTTCTTGTAATCGAAAAATCGTATTCTGACATGAGACTCTCACGAGTGGAGATTGTTCTGGAGCCCATGCTTTAATCAATAAATCCATGAGCATCTCTTTTCCTTTATTCTATTCTTTATATATCTTTCTTTAACATTGTTTAATTGAATGTTTGTGTAAAGATTAGAATCAATTTATGCGTTATAAATATCTCGCATGATTTCAACTGTTCTAATCTTATTAATTTATTAAAGGATAAATTTTCTTAGCAGATCAACTGTTTAGGAGAGGAAGAACTTAAACCCTAGGCTTGAGAACCCTAGGAAGTCATTTAGGTGGGAATTAACCCAAAATTGGTATGGCCTATCCGCGAACACCTTAACCCTGAATCCGTCTAGATTGTGAGGTTAGAAGATAAGTAGTTCTTGCTCACTCACTATTCTAGTGGACATATCGGAAGATCTTGCTAGGGTATCGACTAGTTGATTGAGTAGAACCCTACATCAATAATTAATTAGGTAAAACAATTAGATCTAGGGTAACGAAACTCGCGTAGTCGAAAGAAGGTATAGGAGAAGTCGATACATGAACTTAGGACTAGATTTATATTTAATTCAATTTATTTAGTTTATTATTATTATCGTCATCTTGCTTCTATATTAACATTACTAATTCGTGACTCAAGTAGATTAGTAATTCTTTCCAATAATTTGCTTGATAGTAGTTTTCCCCAAACTGCTATCCCTTGGGTACGATCCTTGGAGTACTTCCCTACTTCGTTGTAACTATATTACAACCTAGCCCGTATACTTGCGAACAGTGATCTATCATAATTTGGTGTAGCAAATTAAACTAGTTTTAACATTTAAGAAGCTTGAATACAAGCATTTTCGTTATGTTTTAATTTTCTTTAGTTTTACTTACATTTAATAAAATGTGCACATTGAGTCTTTTATTGACAATAAGGACTGAATGAGGCCTAAGGGAGAGCTAACGTACTTCGTGAGTGTGCAGGAGACCATTAGAAGGCATTTTGGGCCAATACTAGCTGATATGTCGCAACATGGGAGATCCAATGTCGCAACATAGAGAAAAGAATGGAGAAAGTAAGAAATTGCCTTCAATGTCGCAACAAAGGCTGAAGATGTCGCGACATACCCCTGAAGATGGTTTCAGAGGAGCATAATGGTTGCTACGTAGTGACACAGGTCCTGGTGTGTCACGACATCAACTCTGTGATGATAATAAAACATGAAGTAGGGGAGTTTTGGTCTGTACAATCAAACTTAAAGCTTGAGAACGTTAACTAACCTAGGGTTAAAGACGACGACCAAAGTAAACTTCGCAATGTAGTGCTTTTTGGGATTGCCAATGAATCAATTGGAAACCAAAAAATATGAAAACTGATGATGAAGAAGGTGGCCAAGTATTGATTTTACGAAACATAGAGGAATATGGTTGTCATGTTGTGACATCACCCTAGAATGTCGCGACAAGGAAAAAAATTCTCTAGAACTTGCCCTTGATGTCATGACATATTAACCTAACTACTGACATTTTTGTAGTCTAATTATATTAGGATTCTGGTTCTTTAACTGCTTATTTAGTAGAATTGGATTATAACTCTTGAATAAATTATTCTTTCTTTCTAAAACTATAAATAGGGCATATAACCACTCTATTTTATTATCAAAGATTAAAATTGTAGCTTACTTTCATTTGCTATCAACAAAGATTAAAGTGTAGGAACAATAAAGACAGGTTCTCCTATGGCAAGTTTTAGTGAAAGTGCTTCAAGCCTAGCTATTGTGTTTCAAGAAGTCAATATGGACAAATACTTGTAACAATTACAGTCGTATACCTTTATTCAAGAGCAGGGATTTGATCCTCTGGTGAGGAATTGCAAAGGAATATGGGAGAATGCAACTGAGAGAGAATGGACAAAATTTTGTCTGCCATCCGAAGAACCCCTAATAATTCTTGTAGTGTAATAATTCTATTTAGTATTAAAACAAAGGGAAGTAGCCAGACCTTTTACGAGATGCGCTCTTTTGTACAGGTCAGAGGGGTTAATGTCTCGATAACTAAGATGGGTAATTTCCAAATTTATGATGCTTCAAATTATTATCATGATTATCTCTATAAAACATATCTAAAGGAATTCATAAATATCGATACAGAAGAAATATTAAGATTCCTAACATAAAGGGAATAGATATGGACTTATTGAACGAGAATGGCAATACCAAATCATTCAACCAAGAACAATGACACCAAGAGCCAAGATGTGGATGAAATTTGTTTGTTCAAGAATATGGCCTATCATAGAGATGTCTGAGATTAGACCAATTCAAGCCATCGTAACATATGGGATCCTCCAAAAGAAGCAAATGTGTATTGGAACATGGATATATAAGAACATTATTGTCTGTGCAAAGAATCTAGGAAAGGGAATATTTTTCCCTCATCTAATCATGGAATTGTGTTAAAGGGTAGAACTACCTATCGAGTGAATGGACAAAACTATAAATCCACCAAGGAAATTACTCGACGATGATTTATTCAAAAAATTTGTTCTTCTAGAAACAAAATAGATAGAGGAAAGAAGAAAAAGAGGAATTCAAGAAGATGAAGACTAATATTCAAGAACAAATCTAGTAGGATCTTAGTTTTAAGAGTAAATGGATTTAGAAAAAAATTAAAGGTTTTAAATTCTAGGGCTTGTAACAATTATATTAGGAATATTATAAAAAAATTTAACATTAGGAATTTATAATTTTTCTGTCTTTCTTGTAATTTTTCTAAAATTTTTCTTTTAAAAAAAACCCCAACACGAAGAATACACAAACAATTCAAGCTTTACATGATCAAAGGAAGAAGCACCTACTAATAGGAGTAAGAGTGATCACGATCAATCGGGTAACTTCTTTCATTATCTTTTGATGGGCTACACATTGAGGACAATGTGTCAACTAAAGTGTGAGGGGATAACATAGGTTGTTTTTAAAATTTTAATTTTTGTTGATTTTTTTCATTGTCTTTTGGTGTACTTGAGCTTGTAGAAATATGAGTGATTGGTTAGGAGCATGTGCATAGGTTGCTTATGTTTATGAATAAGTTTGATTTTTTATTGAACTTAAGTGTCGAATGAGGCCTAAAGGAGAGCTAGCATACTTTGTGAGTGTACAGAAGACCATTAGAAGGTATTACGGGCCAATATTGGACGTTATGTCGCAACATGGGAGATTCAATGTCACAACATAAGAGCAGAATGGAGAAAGTAAGAGATTTTCTTCAATGTTGCGACACAGGATAAGGATGTCGCGACATACCCCTGAAGATGGTTGTAGATGAGCATATTGGTTGCTATGTCTCGACATAGGTCCTAGTTTATCGCGACACCGACTCTGTGATGAAAATAAAACACAAAGCAGAGGATTTTTGGTCTACACAATCAAACTTAAAGCTAAGGAACGTCAGCTAACCTAGGGCTAAGGACGATGGCCACCTGAAGGCTATAAATAGGCTCTTTTGGCAAACATTATGGACATCATTCGAGTTTCTTAGATTTTACATTCTTTATTTAGGTTTAGTTTTGTTTTCTTGCTTTCTTAGTTTTCATAGTTTTAGTTTATTTGTTCTTTGTTTTCTATCAAGAGATTCGATTGTAAAGGAAATCAACTTCTTTAGATTTGTACTATTTATCAATATCAATTAGGCTTTTCTTAAACTCTTTTTTCAATTCACTCCCTATGATTAAATCTTCCATTCCTTCCATGTTGTTTATGAATGCCATAAGGAACTAATCCTTCTATGGTGGATTTGCGAGTGAAGCCATGATCTCTTAAAAGTTTTGTAGGGTTACTCAACGGATCAACTATTTGGGAAAGGAAGAACATGAAACAAACCCTTGGCCTGACAACCTGGGAAGCCATCAAGGTGGGAATTAACCAAAAATTGGTATTGCCCATTCGTGAACACCTTTACCCCAAGCTAGCCTAGACTGTGAGGTCGGAAGATAAGTAGCCCTTATTGATTCGTTGTGTTAGTGGAAGATCGAAAGATCCTGCTAAGGTAGCTACTAGTTGGTTGATGAGAAACTTGAGACGACAGTTAATTGGGATTGCCGGAGCAAGCTGATTACCCATCTTCAGATTTAATTCACTTTATTTATCTCTATCTCTTGCATTTTTAATTTCTTTATGTTTTTTTTTAGTTTACAAACCCTAAAAGTACCTTTTATTCTACTTTCATACTATAACTTATCTAAAAGTATTAATTAGATCTTTGATTGTTTAAGTTAAGATTAATTCCGTGCTCACCTCCCTTGGGTATGATCCTCGGAGTACTCACCTACTTTGTTGTAAAATCTATATCACAACTCCTCCCGTATACTTGCGGATTCTGCCTCATAACTTTCCACTCTATTGTAGTATTCACACTCTGGACGTTAGAACATCCAGAGGTGGTCAGACACCGCCTCAATTTCATATATTGTGTAGCAGTATTCACACTCTAGACGTTAGTACATCCAGAGGCGGTCAAGTTATTGGCGCTATTGTCGAGGATTGTGATAGTGATAATTTTTATTGAATCGATTACTTGTAAATAATATTAGTCGAAAGATGAATAAGTTAGATAGTGTACTAATTTTTATATTCATTAATTGTGTTATTTTCTCAATTTTTTTATTTACCTTGTTGACTAGAATACTTAATTATGGAAATTTTTTATTACAGGTGGTTTAATGATGAAAGGACTTCTTGGGATGACGAATGGAATTACATAATAGGTTGGTTGGATGGAGCCACGAAGAACCAATGGAGCGATGATAACGGGTTTCAGGACAATGAGCACTCATACGAACCTCTTTGTGAGTCATACGACAAAGACAATGGTATACCCAAACACTCAAATGAATCTCTTTGTGATTTGCATACGATTCCTTTATGTTAAACTACTGAGCCATCCAACTCCAAAACATTATCAAACATGTCAGACATGATGGAATAGATGAGGAAAATGCTCCAAGAGATATCTGAGGCATTACCTCCAAGGGAAGAGGTTGTGCATGATGTTCCAACCTTGATCCAGAAGATCCCCATATTATCATTAATACACTGAATTAGATAATAGTAGTCAACAAGAGTTGAGAATTGGAGATCATAGGGATGAATTGAATATGACTGAAGTGATCTTTAATCCAATTAACATAGAATCAGACATAACAGTAGATGTAGTTGCTGACGTAAAAGTAGAAGTAACCACCAACAGGGAACTTAAATCGATTCTAAATGGAAGTGTAGAAAATCCAATACACTTTCTAGCCATAGCAGAAAAGGTATTAGCCAAATAGATCAATGAGTTTAACCTATTCTCATCTGAAAAAGGCAACAAAGCTCGAGTGACCAAAACTTCATGCGATATGGAAAGAAGAAAGCTCGAGGCAATAATACTCTAGAAAATGATTTGGGGTTAGCTCAAATTTGGTACCAAATAGTTTGTAATTTGGATGTCGCGTCGGTCGAAAATAAGGCAATATTAATGGAATCGACCGAAGGGGCTGGTTTATATATATATTAATAATGGAACAAACGACGGATCAAAGTGTCGAGAACCAGTTGGAATTTCTTTTATGGTGGCGACATGGATCGTCCCATTTTTTAAAAGAACTTTTATTTCCTACTTTAATTTTTTTTAGTTTTATTTATTTATTATTTTTATTCTTTAATTTTATTAATCTTAGTTATGTTTAGTTTTTTTCCCCATAGCAGGTGTAGATACCATGGAGTGACAAAACCGAAAAAAATTGAAAAAGATAGAAACTAGGCTTGATGTCGCGACATCCTAGATAGAACACAACCTCGCAACAATGAAGGGCCAAGTTCATCTAAGACATTTTTTCCTCCATTATTGATACTTATTATTTTTCCTCTTATTTTTTTATTTTTTACATTATATTTCTTTTTTTTTGTAGTATTTTTTTAGGTACTTTTTCATCCACTTGGAGCACATTAAACCCGAGATTATCATAACAACAAGGATTCGGCCAATTCAGGGAAGTTTTCTTGTTTTTGTACATTAATTATTTTACACTAAAGGCAATGTATGTTCTAAAGTGTGGGGGAAGTACATAGGATTAGTTTGCGTATGATTTCGCTTGTGTGTTTAGTCTGATTTAGTAGATTATTTATTGAAAAAAATTATTGTTCCATGGTGTTTGGATTATATTAATACTATGAATAGTGGTTGAAGATAACAAAGCATGTAAAAGTTCTAGTCAAGCATGAAATTTTTATTGATATAAGATAATTTGATTATTTTTAAGAAAAATTATTTAGGTTACCTAGTCAAATTGTATAATAGATTAGAAGTACCTAAGTAAGAATGTTTGACGATGCCATGTGAGACATAAGTCTTTTAAATAGTCGTAGAGGCATGAATGCTAGAATTGATTATTATTCATTCGGTTTAACCGAAAGCATGAAAGAAATTGTGTATAGTGGGATGTTTAGGGATGAACTAAGGCATTGTTTGAATAGCCATCTCTTAAATGACCATACCTTAGTGCTATGAATCCCTAGTCTTCTTATTTGAGCCTGATAACTCCTTTTTTATGAACCAACAAAATTGAAACCCAAAGACCACACATAAAACTTGAACCCTTCCCTATCCTTGGTCCTTTAATACATTACAAAATAGATGTCAGGCCATAGATATTGAGGGTTTAGGTAGATATATCACGATGGTTTCAAAAAAATGAAAAATGAAGAAACAATATGATACAGTGATTATAGGTCAAGCAAAAATGTGCAAAAAAGAAAAAAATCTAGAGAAAGTTAAAAGTAAAAATGAGTGGAAAAAGTATCGAACAAAAGCACTATGACTGAGAAAAAAGTAAAAAGTCAAGTGACAAAACAAAAAGTTAAAAAAGTGAGAGAAAACTCAATCATCAGTGCACCAGACCTCATTACGCCGGCCATATTTGCTAGTATTATATTATATCTTCCTACATGGAGAAATAAAGTAGGTGAGAGAAGGAGACAAAAAACGGTGAGCTTGGATGGGACATTAAGGGGGAAGAAAGGGCACAATATCATTCGCCTAACTATTTCTATTTTTTGAACAATTTTGAGCCTTATTTTTCTTTAAACTCATACCATCGTAAGCCTAAGAGCGTTACAAGAAACCAATGTGACTTAAGCATTCTCTATGCATAATCTTCCAGAATAGCTAACAATTATACTTAAGAAATATTTTTTTATTCACATGATTGTGTCTACTATATATCTATTTATTTTATATTAATGGTAATATTGTTAAATATTTGGTCATGGGAATTACTTCTAATTTGTTAATAATGTAACTTTGTAAACTAACCCTAATTTGCTTTAAATAGTTTGCAAAGTATCGAACTATCAAGATTAAGTTACATGTGCAATACGAAATGTTGTACCTTTAATATTTGAAAATCATGTTCTTAGTAGTAATAAAATCCAAGGGACGTCTTAGTATTACATGCTATGTGTCTTGACATGGTTTGCTTAAGGACAAGCAAAAAGTTAAGAGTAGAGGAGTTTAGGTGTGTGGTTCTTATTTACATCCATTTTCACTACCTTTAGCTTGTTTAAAGAAACAAATTCAGTAATTTTCGTATTTTTTTTCTCTTTTTCCCAATATATGTATTTTGGTTGCTTGAGGACAAGAAACAAGTTAAGTGTGGGGGAGTGATCTGCCATGAATTTCCCTAGTATTTGAATCCTTTTTACACGTAAGTTTAGCTTGTTCAATAGCTAAATCAAAGCATTTTAGTATATATTTAGGTTTTCATACTTCAAGTAGTAATTTATTATTTCTAGTATTTTTTATTACATTTTATATATCCAGATAAGGTTACATGGTCTTGTAGGTCAAGTCGGGAGCTAAAGATGCTTATGTGGGCCAAAACTGATGCTTATGTTGTGACATCAAGACACAGATGTCTCAACATCGAAGACAGAAGCCAAAAACAAGCTCTAGAGTGAAACTGCCCTCGATGTCGTGACATGACCCTCCTATGTCGTGACATACCACCTGTGGTTAGTTGCAACATCGCATGCCTGTGTTGCAACCAAGCCCCTACACAGCCCAAAAACTCCTGGACATTTTAATTACATTTTTTAGGGAAATTAGGAGTATCTTTCCTAGTCAAACTCTAACGACTTCAAGAATATTTTAGGCACTTTAATATTCCTATTTTAGCCTATATAAAAGCCATTGTAATAAATTTAAACATTCAATTTTAAGGAGGCAAAAATATACTTAGGGTTTTTATTTCATTCTTAATTTTTACTTAAGGTATTTAATGTTCTTGTAATCAGAAGATCATATTCCAACGTGAGACTCTCACAAGTGGAGATTATTCTGGAGCTACACTTTCATCGATAAATCCATGAGCATGTCTTTTCCTTTATTCTATTCTTTATATTTTTTTAAATTGTTTAATTAAATGTTTGTGTAAAGATTAGAATCAATTTATGCTTCATACATATCTCGTATGATTTCAACTATTGTAATCTTATTAATTTATTGAAGGATAGAGTTTCTTAGTGGATCATCTATTTGGGAGAGGAAAAACTTAAACCCTAAGCTTGACAGGAAGTCATTTAGGTGGGAATTAACCCAAACCTGGTATGGCCTATCCGTGAACACCTTAACCCTAAACCAGTCTAGATTGTGAGGTTGGAAGATAAGTAGTTCTTGTTGACTCGCTATTCTAGTGGATGTATCGAAAGGTCCTACTAGGGTATCGACTAGTTGATTGATTAGAACCCTACATCAATAATTAATTAGGTAAAATAATTGGATCTAGGCTAAAGGAACTCGCGTAGTTCAAACAAGGGATGGGAGAAGCAGATACATGAACTTAGGACTAGATTTAGATTTAATTCAATTTATTTAGTTTATTAGTATTATCATCATATTGCTTCTATATTAACACTACTAATTTGTGACTCAAGTAGATTAGTAATTATTTCCAGTAATTGGCTTAATAGCAATTTTCCCCAAACTACAATCCCTTGGATACGATCCTCGGAGTACTTACCTACTTTGTTGTAACTATATTACAACCTGACCCGTATTCTTGTGGACATCGCCTCAGTTCCATATATTGTGTAGTAGTATTCACACTCTGGACGTTAGTACGTCCAGAGGTGGTCAGGAACCCTTTCAGGAAATTCCTTAGGTCATATTCAATTTCACCCCAAAGTTAACCAAACAAAGATGCTTTCAAGCTGACCAGATCTTTACCACAAAGTCATCTAATGGAAAAGTCTAAAAACTTAACATGATCTCGCCACAAAAGCGATTACTCATATTTTTCCGTGAAGGCATCACCAAATTTTCCATATAAGCGTTATATATTTAGCCAAAAAGGCATTACAAAATACGCCACTAAGGCTTTGCATATCACGCCACTAAAGCATCACAGGGAGTTACGTGTTTATTGTCCCAGCGGACTATCTCAGAAGGTGCCATGGGTTTCTCCCTCTTAGTCTTACATATCTTCATCTCACCGAAGGCAAGACCATGAATATTTTCCTTGATATACAATGTCATAGGTCTCAACCACGTGGTCTTACACATCCTCATGTTGGGTTCTAGCAATCCAGTTTACATCTTACTGAAGGCTACACCATGAGTATTCTCATTGTCACTGTGATTTGCCTATCTGGTTAGCAATGTACCTGCCCTACCGGAGGCATCACAATCAGATGTGTTAATTATTTAATACAAAATACACTTACCCAGTTTCATTCATACACCTAACTAATGCATACCCACCATACCTGATTTCAAATGCTTGCATACCACACATCATCTTATTCATGCAGTAACTCATATATCTTATTTGGTAAACATGTAACAATTTTACGATACTGCTCACGCACTTACACATAACAGTTACTTGTGATGACATCAATATATGAAGTTCTTTTGTAAATTATCGCACATGAGTCAGGATAAAGACTCACTTGAAACTCACCTATAGTGTAGCTTGGAGTTCCAAACTGATCATCCTTCCCAAACCACTAGCAATAACTGCTTAAAAGAACATAGAATCACCATTAAAAACCCATTTATAGCCAATTTGCAATCATCTCAATAACAGACGACCCCCATGTAGGGCCTCTTATTCAAATCTTACTGTTTATGTACTTCTTAATAGCCTTACTCTTTCAAAATCCTAACATGTAAAGTTACCAGACTTACCAAGAGGTTGGAACATCCACTTATTACACCAGAAATCTCAACTTTCAGTTCAATAAAGAATAAGAGAATGTTTTAGTCTTAATAAAACTAAAGCATAGCACAAAAGGAAGAAAATCATCCAAATGTTCCCATCTTACCACATATATATACCCAGTACCTTTTAGTCGATCTTGAAAAGTGTCAAATGCATACCAAAATTGTCCATTAAGTGTCCTAAAAAATTGGAGGAAATATAAAATAAAATCTGATGCTGATGCTATTTGACCGGTCAATCCATTCAATTGACTCTCAACCATTCACGATACAGAACCCATCTTGTACATCTTTCAAGTAAACTTGGCATACCATACCCATGGCAATAACTCGTATATGGCATGGTCTTAAAGACATTTTAGCCCCTTACAAATTTTACATATACTTAGTAGGTGCTTCATGCTCGACCAACATTCTAAGGCGTACTCTTCGTTTGGCGTGCTCTTTCTACAGTTAAAGAATACTACGAGAATAAATCCTTAGATACTTCTATGGTGGATACTTTACTCCAATCTTTAGTTCACTAGAAGCTTATAAATTTGTGGGCTAACTACCATAGCGCGCCAAAATAGGTAACCTTTACATCTATTCGCCTTTCTCTCGGATCCACCAATTTTGGGGTGTTACAGAAGGTATATGCCCAATTATCTCTACGTGTAGTTTGTTAGTTTATTATTTATATATATTTAGTTATTCCTGATCATGAAATATGACTAAAAATGGTTGATCCTTTTTATTTCTAAAGCTCATTAAGTTCTTTCGAACTTACCCTTTTTCTTTCCCTTTTCCAAGTAATACCACAGCATGGAAGGCTCGTGGAAGGGACTCAGCCAAAAAAAGTAGCCTCTATTGTGAGCCTCACCTACATTCGTTTTGTAACATGCATATGTACATTTTAGGGTGGCGTGATGTATTAGTTTTGTAATTTGAAACGAAGTATATGTTTTTCACTATAAATATATTTTATGAGGCGCACTCTGAATAACCTGTTTGGAAATAGTTTTGAAGTACCCTGCTTTGCCTATTATCATAATGGTTTCAACTATTTTATTTTGGCGGATTTCCAAATGTTTTCCTACATTTTTTTAAAATATAAAAATAATAAATCAAGTTTAAGCATGTTTTCAGTTGGAAAGCATCAGTCTGCCTGTTGGGGGTTGGGGTGTTACACGAGGTTACCAATTTGGACTAAAACTAAAACACGCATAACCTAAGAATCTGCAACAATTGCTATAACTTCTTTAAACATGTAAACTCCTTGATCAAATGCATGTATAACCATAATAGCATGCCATATGTATCCTAATATTTCACTAAGTTCACACGGGCACCATTGTCCTACACATATGTCAATACCCATATCGTAACATGATTTCATATTTCTTTTACAAATCATGTAATCAATCAATATTTTCATTTTCACAATATACTATCTCATAATAGCCAATATTCACATAATTTTTCAATTTAGTCCATTTAAGCCACACATGCCAAATTCACTGAATTATAATTAAATCTAAACATATAGATGAGTTCAAATATAATTCATACATAAAATAAAATAGGGTATTAATTTCCATATGAACTTACTTGTTCAAAATATGAAAAGTGGATACTTTAGGGACTAAATCATAATTTTAGCTTTTTCCTGATCAACTCCACTTCAATCCGATTCTTGATCTCAAAAATAACTTTATATCATCCATCAATCCAAATATTTTCATTCTATGCTATGATATATATGAACCTATATGAACTCAATTTTATTATATCCTTAAAATTTTACAATTTATTCAATTTAGTCCCTAAACTCAAAATAGTTATAACTTTCAATTCTTAGCATCGGATTAAAATATGATTTTATATCTTCTCATTAGGGACATTATGCTTTCTATTTCTAACATAATTTCATGATAGATTTTGAATTTATTCAATTTGGTCCCTTATGTAACAAAGTTAACAATTAAGCTAAATTAATTTTACAATCTAGTCCTTTTCATAATCTAAGCTTAAAATCTATCAATTTCAAGCCTAATTCATCAAGAAATCAATAATGAAAACTTTCCATAACTTTAATAGTTTCAAAATTTGGTACATGAGCTAGCTAAATTAAGCTCCCACGACCTCAAATACATAAGAATTATAAGAAAAGGACTTGGATTTGCTTTCCAATTATGAGATGAATGTATAAAGAAAATTTTGAAGCTTTTCCTAACCCTTGGCTGTGTTGGATGGTAGGAAATGAAGAAGATGGTTGCGAAATTCCACTAACTTTCTCTTTTACACCTTAATTATCCATTAATTAACATCTTTTAATTAGTTTAATCATAATTTAATTAACAAACTTAATCATTAACTTCACTTAATGGAAGATGCCATCATCATCCACTATCTTTTAGTCCAAAATGGTTTATTAACCATTTTGGTCCTTTGACTATTTGTTATACAATTCCTCAAGCCTTTAACCAATTAAAACTCTATAACGATTAAACTTTACAATTTAGCCCCTGGGCCTTAATTAACTACTAATTCGGCAAAATTACGGACCAATCTTTAATATATTTAATATTTACGGACTTGATTTATGAAAATAGAGTTTCAAAATTGCATTTTTCAATACCACTAAAAATCAGGCCGTTACAAAATCCATGTTCTTACTAGTTGATCAAGATTACCCCACGATGACTTGATTCAATGGGTGTAGGAATTATCGTTGCAATGGCTTACAAATTTTTTCCAAGTTTAATGTAAGACACATGTATCATCTTAATGCATATTGCAAGTTGCTAAATGTTTTCAAAATATTTCCTTAATACAAAGATATTAATAAATGAATCTTTTATTTTTAGTTCGAAAATGGAACCTACTCCCTTATTAAATATACTCACTGGGAATAAACTAAAAAGAAATAACTATAAGGAATGGAAAATGAACCTTTTGATTGTCTTAAGCTATGAGAAATTAAAAACAGTCCTTGATAATAAATGCCCTCTAGCTACTCAAACTGAGGCTAGAAAACGCAAATAGGAATGTGATGAGATAGCTCATTTCTATCTGCTAGCAAGCGTGACCAGCGCTCTTTATAAGCAACTGAAGAGCTATAAGCTTGCCAAAGTGATTCTATACAAATTAGAGGACATGTTCAGAGGCCAAGCTGCGTTGGCTCGATAGTCGACTATAACTAGTTTGATGAATTCCCATCAAAAGCCCAGGACACCGATCAAAGACCATATGATTACTCTTATGGGATATTTTGTCAAGGTTGCGAATAATTAGGCCAATCTAGACCAGAACACACAAATAGACATAGTGTTTAAAATATTGTCTAAGGATTTTGCAAGCATTCGAGCCGTAAATAACCTTGGGAACAATAACCTGACCCTTACATGACTCATGAAGGAATTAGAACCCGAAGTCGTGACATCAACCCGATAGTTTGAAAACTTTACAAATTTGGTCCTTATTCGACCTCGGGTTAGTGATAAAGCTTTCGTAAGCTCATATAAGACCCAAAAATTATTATTAAACATATTGTGAATGTGTATTATAAGTAAAAACATATGAAATTGGTTAAATTGTGTTGTAATTGGTTGAAGCTGCTCCAGGAATGAATGTAGCATCCTGTAGATTAGACCCGACAACTGGGTCGAGTATGGGGTGTTGTAGTAATCCATAGACCCACCTCAAAGAAAATTATAGTTAAGCCTATCTAATTTATCACAGACTAAAGTGATCAGTGGCGTAGTTTGAATAGCATATAGAGGAATAGCACATGTTGTGGACTGAATGAGAACCTTTGGACCAGCTGGTGATAACATTTTCCCTTTTCAATCATCAAGATGTTTCATGACACAGTCAATTAATGAAGCATATATTTCCTTCGTTGCTCTTTTGTGAATGATGGGGACACCCAATTATGTTCCCAAGTCATCAATGAATGGGTTACCAAAATGGTCACTCAAGCTAGCTACAAAGTAACAGCTCGTTTTCAGTAAAATTAGAACATTAGTTTTAGGACCATAAATTTGATGTGAAAATATTTAATTTATTAATATTTTAATGTCCAAGGTATGTTAGTAGTGTCGTATAAAAATTTTGTTAAGAAATTTTTATGTTTGTATGTTTAATTAATAAAAAGGACTAAATCGTAAAAGGTGCAAAAGTAGAGTTCTAGTAGCAATAGGTATCAAATAGCTATGAAACTTTAAAATAAGAGTACTTAGATGGTAAATATACCATTTCTATAATTATTGGACATTCATGGATTGGTTTTATTTAAATTATTCATGTTTTAAAAGGGCAAATTGGTAAATAGGTAAATAAATCGTAAAATAAAAGAAAGAAAAAAAAGTATCATCTTCACATTTGTTTTTCTTCAACCGAAATAACCATGTGAGCATCCTAGGGTTCGGCCAATAAGTCTCACTTGCATGTTATGATTTTTTATTCTGTTTTGAATGATTTTTATGTTTTCGGGATCTTTGCAAGTTAGTCTAGCTAGCCTAAGGGCTAATTTGCAAAATTTTTAAAGGTTTACAGTTTTACAATGGATGTTCTTGCATGATTTTTGAATTTTACTGGAAGATTATGAGTCCTTGTTGTTAAATAAACAAGTTTTGTAAAGTGTTTTCTTATGAAAATGTTATTTAGGGACTTATTTGTAAAAGTTGTAAAATTTATGGTGAAATTGTGAAATAATAGTTTATATAGGTTGATATAGGTTCTTAATGGATTCTATTAGCATTGTGTAGGAATGAAAATGTTTAGATTTTAAATTATAAAGTTGAGGACTAAATTGTAAAAAAGTTCAAATATTTGAGGTAAAACTATAATTGTGAATAAATGTGAATTATGGATTGAACTGAATGTTAAGATTGATTGAAATACTTACTTGAATATAATTATTTATCTAGATCAAGATAAATCTTAACCGGAACTAAATCGAGGATAGGCGAAAATCACGGATTAGCTCGATCGCATTTCAAGGCTCTAGTTGTCAATGTAATTTCATAGTATTTCAATACGTAATTGAATTTTATTTGTAAAATTTTACATTATAATTATAAAATTAAACACTAATAATTAATTATACCCTGAATTGCACACACGTGCCCCTATTTGTACTTCGATAACCCTAAATGCCACATATGTGCCCCTATTTGTACTTCGATACCCCTGAATTACACATACGTGCCCCTTTTTGTACTTTAGTACCCTTGAATAGCACATGCGTGCCCCTATTTACACTCTAGTAACTTCAAATCGAGTAAAATATGAGTTGTACTAAATTATTGTTAAGTTAAAAGATATGTTATGTTCTTACTAAACTCTATAAGCTTATACGTTTTTGTGTATTATTTTGTAGATCGATATTGCTGACTTTTGGACGGATCGAATCTTCAGCTTACATTATCCATCGATGTTGGTAGTTCTTATTTTCCTTAGGATCGTGGCATGTATATGTGGCTATATAGGTTGTTATGGTACATTAGGACAAAATTACTAAACTAAGATGTTAGGTACTTTGTTAAGATTGTAAATAGGTATCTTTTCAGTACAATTAGGAATGTATGGATTTGATCACTTGTGATTTGTTTTGGCTTGTGAATGAAAGAAGTGTTATGCTAGAAATAGATCAAAATTTACATATTTTAGTTGTTGATGTTGGATATAATTGTGGTGTCTATGAATGGCACATTTGTTTGTTGTTTTTAGGACATTAGTATGGTGTGTCATGTTGTGTTGCTTGTGGTCTCAATTGTGTCATGCTTTAAGATGATATTGAATTAGTTGTGTATGTTTTAAGTATAGTAATGCATATGTTTAGGTAAGGTAGTTTGATTGTGATTGAGGTGCCTATATGGCATATTGGTTTAATGGATTTTGGTCTTTTGAATTGTCATTTTAATGCATGTTTTGGTACGCTTTGATTGTCTTGGTTAAGATTGCAAATGGCTTGTAGATACATGCTTGAAATGGGTAAAGGAAATGGCTTGATTTTGGCCAATTTCTTGTCCACACGGCCTAAGACACGGGCGTGTGTCTCAACCGTGTGTGACACACGGCCATGCGAAACGATCTTGTGTCCCCTATAGGTTTTAAAAGCATTCAAGTCAAGCAGTTACACAGCCTAGCACATGGGCGTTTGGCTTGGCCGTGTGACCCAAGTCAAAGAGTTACACGGGTATGGACATGGGCTGGGACACGGCCGTGTGTCCCTATTTGGATTGTTACGTAGCTTGAGACACAAGCCTGTGTCTCAGCCGTGTGACCCCTACAGTTTGAATTTTTCTAAATTTTTCCTCAATGTTGCAAGTGTTCTCGATTGAGTCCCGAATCATTTCTAAAGTGATTCTAAGGCCTCGAGGGCTCGAATAAGGGACAATATGCATGTATATTAACAAATTATGCTATTTTTGTTGAAATGTTTAGAAATGAATGGTTTTAAGTTACGTTTACTCAGTAATGCTCTGTAACCCTAATTTGGCGATAGATACGAGTTAGGGGTGTTATATTTAAAGGTATCAGAGCACGATTTAGTCGATTGTAGGACTAACGTAGCAAAGTAAGATTTAGTATATACATGCCACATTTACCCTGTGATAGTGTGATGCTTTTGATCCATTTTAACATTTTATTTCTTATAGATTCAAGATGTCAGCTGAATCAAATCGAGCTATAATTAATGAAGCTGAAAGTAATGTTCAAGCTTCGAATCTGGAGGCACGTAATAGTGCGTCTGTTCCACAGTTCGTTGGTGACGATATGAAAAATGTATTTCTAAGAATGATTAACCAATGGTTAAACGAGTTTAGCAAGCAAATCTTACAACACAGCCACCTCCACCCCCTGTTGTGCCTCTCCCGGTAGCCCTGAATACTCTAAACCCTATACCTGCAATGATCACTCAAGTATCAATAGATGAAATTTAGAAATGTGGAGTGGAAGAATTCATAGGTACGGTAGATGATGATCCTTCAAAAGTTGTGTATTGGCTATTGAACACAAAGAGAGTTTTTTGTGGAATTATTATGTACCCCTAAGATTGTTTCAGGTGTACGGTGTCCTTACTGAAAGATGAGGCATATCTATGGTGGGATACTCTGAGCACGATGATATGGGATGATCGGGTTAATTGAGAGTTCTTCTAGAATGAATTTAAGAAAAAGTATGTTAGTCTGTTGTTCATTGATCAGAAAAAGAAAGAGTTTCTTGAGTTAAAATAAGGAAACTGGACTATAGCTAAATATGAACGAGAATTTATGCAATTAAGCAAGTATGCTAGTAATATCGTATCAAATGAGGAAGAAATCTGTATCAGATTTGGAGATGGGTTGAATGATGAGATCCATATGGTTGTAGCAGCATTAAAGTTACGAGAATTAGTAGAACTTTTAGAACAGGATCAAAAAGTTGAAGAAATTTGTAAAAGCAAACGACAGTCAGATTCAAAATTTTGAGATTATAACAAGAGAGGTTCATTCAAGCCTGCTCAAATGTCTCCATCGAAGAAATTTAGAAATGACACCAGTCAATCAGATGTTCCTTTGGAGTTCGTTAATAGAGAGAAACCAAAGCAAAGTAATTTTCAGCCAGTCAATTCTCCAGCGGCAAGTGTTGAAAGTGTAAGAAATGTGGAGAGAACTATTCTTGTATGTGATGAATGCAATAAATAACATTTTGGTGAGTGTCGATCAAAATCGGGAGCTTATTTCTGTTGTGGGTCAACTAATCATTTTTTTCATAACTTTCCAAAGAAGCAAAACGATTTTAAAAATCAATCAAACAAGCCTAGAGTAACTTCTCAAAAAGGTAGACGATCGGGAAATGCTACTTTCGATCAAGGAAAGAATAATGAGATTAGCAAAAGGTCTGAAGCAAGAACACCAGCTAGGGCCTATGCAATCTGAGCTCGAGAGAAAGCTACTGCTCTAGATGTTATTGTGGGTATTTTTCTCTCTTTGATATTAATTTATATGTATTGATTGAACCTGAATCAACTGATTCGTATATATGCACTACATTAGTAGACAAAAAGAAAATACATGTTGAATTCACTGAATATACTCTCGAAGTTACAAATCCTTTGGGTTAGTGTGCTCTAGTAAATCAATTATGTAGATCACGTCCACTGAAAATTAAGGGTTATGATTTCCCCGCTAGTTTGATGTTGTTATCCTTTGATGAGTTTGATGTGATTCTGGTTATGTACTGGTTGACTCTGAATGATGCGATTGTGAATTGTAGAAGAAAACATATTGTGCTAAAATGTCAAGATGGTAAATAGGTCCGAATTGAGTCAGACAAATTGGATGGTACATCTAATATAATATCAGCTATGACTGCTTAGAAATATGTTAAAAAGGGCTATGAAGCATATCTCACTTACATATTTGATTTCAGAGTTTTGGAGTTGAAACTAGAATTGGTTCCAGTGGTACGTGAATATTTAGATTTGTTTCCAAAGGAGTTACCGAGTTACTTCCGATCCAAGAAGTTGAACTTTCTATTCAGTTAGTGCCAAGAACATCTCCAATATCGATAACTCCTTACAGAATGGAACCTACAGAGCTGAAAGAGTTGACAGCACAGTTGCAAGAGTTGACAGACAAGGGTTTTGCTCGACCCAGTTTTTCTCCTTGAGGTGCTCTAATGTTATTTGTTAAGAAAAAGGATGGGTCCATGCGATTATGTATTGACTATAGACAGCTCAACAAGGTGACTATCAAGAACAAGTATCCATTGCCACGTATTCATGATCTGTTTGACCAATTGAAATGTGTGACAGTATTTTTAAAGATTGATCTTTATTATGGTTCTTATCAATTGAGAGTTAAAGACTCGGATGTGCAAAAAATTGCATTCAGGACCAGGTACAGACATTATGAATTTCTTGTGATGTCGTTTGGTTTAACTAATGCACCTACAGTATTTATGGATTTGATGAACAGAATCTTCAGACCGTAATTAGACAGATTCATTGTGGTATTGATTGACGATATTTTCATTTGTTCACGAGATGAGACACAAAATGCTAAGTATTTGAGAATTATTTTGCAAACTTTGTGCGAAAAAATAGTTGTTCACTAAGCTTAGCAACTTCGAGAAGTCAAATTTTTGGGACATGTTGTATTGGCCGACGGCATTAAGGTTGATCCAAGAAAAATTTTAGCCGTGATAGATTGGAAGCCTCCGAGAAATATGTCCGAAGTTAGAAGTTTTTTGGGTTTGGTCGGGTATTACAGAAGATTCGTCAAGAGATTTTCGATGATTGCTACACCGTTGACGAGATTGTTGAAAAAAGATGTTAAATTTGATTAGTCTGAGAAATGTTAGCAAAGCTTTAATCAGTTGAAAGCAATGTTAACCAGAGCACCCGTGTTAGTTCAACCAGAGTCCGGTAACGAATTTGTTATTTATAGTGATGCTTTGTTAAATAGTTTGGATTGTGTTTTAATGCAAGAGGGCAAAGTGATAGCGTATGCTTCTAGACAGTTGAAACTGCATGAAAAGAATTATCTGACACATGATTTATAGCTTGCAGCATTGTTTTTGCTTTGAAGATTTGGCAACACCATTTGTACGAAAAAAATGTCATATTTGCATGGATCATAAAAGTTTGAAGTACTTGATGAGACAGAAAGATTTGAATTTGAGACAGCATAGATGGCTCGAGTTATTGAAAGATTATGATTTGATCTTTGATTATCACCCAGGAAAGGCTAATATTGTTGTTGATGCTTTGAGTAGAAAATCTCTGTTTGCTTTGCGAGCTTTGAACATACGGCTGACATTGAATGATGATGGTTTGATCTTAGCTAAGCTGAAAGTTAAAGCTATATTTTCGCAACAAATTTGAAAAGCTCAGAAATATGATGATGTGTTGATAACTAGAAACAAATTGAGATGACACATGATTCAAATTTCCATGTTGGTTCTTAGGATAGTTTATACTTTAAAGGTAGAATTTTCGTTCCGAAAAATTCTAATCTCATCCAGAAGATTTTACAGGAAGCTCACAGTAGTAGCTTGTCTATTCATCCTGGTAGCAATAAAATGTACAGTGATTTGAAACAAATATACTGGTGGCCCAGTATGAAACGAGAGATTTTTGAGATACTATCGAGATGCTTAGTTTGTCAGCAAGTTAAATCTGAACATCAGGCACTTTCTAGTTTGTTACAGCCAGTGATGATTCTAGAGTGGAAGTGGGAGCGTGTTACGATGGATTTCGTATTGGGATTGCCTCTATCTCCGATAAAGAAAGATATCGTTTGGGTCATTGTTGATAGTTTGACGAAATTCACACATTTCATTCCAATGCGTACAGATTTTTTGCTCAAGAGATTAGTAGAGTTATATGTTGCTGACATTGTTAGATTACATGGTGTCCCAGTTTCCATTATTTCCAATAGAGATCCACAATTTACGTCTCAATTCTGGAGCAAGTTACATGAGGCCCTAGGAACTCGTTTGCATTTTAGTACCGCGTTTCACCCTCATATCGACGATCAATTTAAGTGAGTAATTCAGATACTCGAGGATATGCTTTGATGCTATGTTTTAGAATTCGGAGGTAATTAAAAGAGATTTCTACCGTTGGTTTAATTTGCATACAATAATAGTTATCAATCGCATAAAGATGGCATCGTACAAAGCTTTGTATGGTCAAAAATGTTGAACTCTATTGTACTAGATTGAATTTAGTGAGAAAAATCTTCTCGGGGTTGATTTGATACGAGAAACTGAAGAAAAGATTACAATTATACAGACATTTTGAAAGCAGCTTCAGATCGACAAAAATCTTATGTGAATTTGAAAAGAAAAGACATAGAATTCCAAGTCAGTGACAAAGTACTTTTGAAAGTAACACCCTGCAAGAAATTTTTGTGATTCGGTCGTAAAAGAAAGCTAAGTCCACGATTAATCGGGTCATATGAGATCATTGAGAGAATTGGGCCAGTAGCTTATAGATTAGCGTTGCTCTCAGAGTTAGAAAAAATTCACAACGTATTCCACGTATCGATGTTACGATGGTATCGACCTTATCCCTCACACGTGATTTCACCTATTGATATCGAGATTCAGCTGGACACGACGTACAGCGAAGAATCGATTAGAATTCTAGCTCGAGAGGTTAAAGAATTGAGAAATAAAAGCGTAGCTTTGGTGAAAGTTCTCTAGAAACAACATGGTATAGAAGACGCTACCTAAAAATTGAAATAAGCCATGAAAGTGCAATACTCGACCCTCTTTTCTGGTAAGATTTTTAGAGGAAGAAAATTCCTTTAGGGGGAGAGATGTAACAACACGTTTTCAGTGAAATCAAAATAGTGGTTTTGGGACCACAAATCTGACTTGAAAATATTTTTTTATTAATATTTTAATGTCTACGTAGTGTCGTATAAAAATTATTTAATAAATTTTTATGTTTGTATTTTTAATTAAGTAAAAATGACTAAATCATAAAAGGTGCAAAAGTAGAGTTCTAGTAGCTAAAGGTACCAAATAGCTATGAAACTTTAAAATAAGAGGATTTATTTGGTAAATAGACCATTTCTATAGTTAGTGGATATTCATGGATTGGTCTTATTGAAATTATTAATGTTTTAAAATGGAAAATTGGTAAATAGGTAAACAAATCATAAAACAAAAGAAAGAAAAACAAAGTATCATCTTCATCTTTGTTTTGCTTCAACCAAAATCACCATGAGAGCATGCTAGGGTTCGGCCAACAAATTTCACATGCATGGTATGATTTTTGATTCCATTTTGAATGATTTTTATGTTTTCGGGATCGTTGCAGCTTAGTCTAGCTAGCCTAGGGACTAATTTGCAAAACTTTTAAAAGGTTAGAGTTTTACCATGGATGTACTTGCATGAGTTTTCATGTTTAATGGAAGATTATGAGTCCTTTTTGTTAAATAAACAAGTTTTGTAAAGTGATTTCTAATAAAAATGTTATTTTGGGACTTATTTGTAAAAGTAGTAAAATTCATGGTGAAATTGTTAAATAATGGTTTATTTGGGTTGATATAGGTTCTTAATGGATTCATTTAGCATTTTATAGGGATGAAAATGTTTGGATTTTAAATTATGAGGTTAAGGACTAAATTGTAAAAAAGTTTAAATGTTTGAGGTAAAACTATAATTGTGCATAAATGTGAATTATGGATTGAACTGAATGTTAAGATTGATTGAAATACTTACTTGAATATAATTATTTATCTAGATCAAGATAAATCGTAACCGGAACTAAATCGAGGAAAGGCGAAAATCACGGATTAGCTCGATCGCATTTCAACGCTCTAGTTGTCAATGTAAGTTCATAGTATTTCAATACGTAATTGAATTTCTATTTGTAAAATTTTACATTATAATTATGAAATTAAACACTTATAATTAATTATACCCTAAATTGCACATACGTGCCTCTGTTTGTACTTCGGTACCCTTGAATGCCACATACGTGCCCCTATTTGTACTTTGGTACCACTGAATTGCACATACATGCCTCTATTTGTACTTTGGTACCCCTGAATAGCACATGCGTGCCTCTATTTACACTCTATTAACTTCAAATCGAGTAAAATATGAGTTGTACTAAATTGTTGTTAAGTTAAAAGATATGCTATGTTCTTACTAAGCTCTATAAGTTTATATGTTTTTGTGTATTGTTTTGTAGATCAATATTGCTGACTTTTGGATGGATTGAATCTTCGGCTCACACTATCCATCGATGTTGGTAGTTCTTGTTTTCCTTAGGTTGTTATGGTACATAAGGACAAAAAATACTAAACTAAGATGTTAGGTACTTTGTTAATATTGTAAATAGGTATCTTCTCAGTACAATTAGAAATGTATGGATTTGATCACTTGTGATTTGTTTTGGCTTGTGAATGAATGAAGTGATATGCTAGAAATGGATCAAAATTCACTTATTTTAGTTGTTGGTGTTGGATATAATTGTGGTGTTTTTCAATGGCACATTGGTTGGTTGTTTTTAGGACATCAGTATGGTATGTCATGTTGTGTTGCTTGTGGTCTCAATTGTGACATGCTTTAAGATGATATTGAACTAGTTGTGTATGATTTAAGTATGGTAATGCATATGTTTAGGTAAGGTAGTTTGATTGTGATTGAGGTGGCTATATGAAATATCTGTTTAATGGATTTTGGTCTTTTGAATTTTCATTTTAATGCATGTTTTGGTATGTTTTGGTTGCCTTGGTTAAGATTGCAAATGGCTTGTAGGTACATGCTTGAAATGGGTGAAGGAAATGGCTTGATTTTGGCCAATTTCTTGTCCATACAGCCTAAGACACGGACATTGTCTCAACTGTGTGTGACACACGGCAATAGGACACAGTCTAGCACATAGCCTGGCACACGGACGTGTGAGGCCATTTCAAGAGTTACACGGCCTGGAAAACGGGCGTGTGGCTTTGTTGTGTAACCAATTCATAAAGTTACACGGGCTGGGACACAGCCGTGTGTGCCTATTTTGATTGTTACATGGGCGTGTGTCTTAGCCGTGTGACCATTGTAGTTTGAATTTTTCTAACTTTTTCCTCAATGTTTCAAATGTTCCTGATTGAGTCTCGAATCGTTTCTAAAGTGCTTCTAAGGCCTCGAGTGTAGTATTTGAATTAAACCTTTAATAAAATATTAAAATAAAGTATAAGCCAACTGGCGTATAAACTTCAATAAGATGAATTCATTAAAGCTTTTTTAATCAATCAAAAGTGTCAATTACAATTCCATCTCAAAATACAAATAGACATTACCCACATATGTCATGCATAGTACAAATTAACAGATATCTCACAACAACAAATATCCTCGAGCGTAGTCCTTCAGAAAGTCTTCCTCAAACAATAGGCCTAAAAGGAATAGGGCAACGGTATAAGTTCAAAAGAACTTAGTAAGTTCCACAGATATCTTAAGCAGAATACTAAAAGCACAATCCAATCATTCAAAGGAATCACCCAACATTACAGAGTACGCCCAATCGCGTATACAGAACTTCAGACAAACTCAGTACGCCAATGGCGTGTCACATGGGCGAATATTATACACCAACACAACATAACTCAAACATTCCATTTTCATGCTAGCCACATTCCTAAAGTTCAGAGTCAAATTCATAGCTGATGTTTTTGTTTCATTCATATACATTCTCTCCTTATAACTCTGAATTTAAAATCATTCAGTAGCATGTTTAATTGTGTTATGCCAATCTGGTTTGCAATATATATTTGTCCTACTAGAGGCTACACAACATATTTCTTTTAACTCTATTTTTATAGATCAGTTCATATAATATCATTCTTTTTAGAACCAGATTAGTAATGGCTTAACATGAAAATGGTCCATAGTTCTTATCTCAGACATACAAAACTCTGACTAATAACTCTAGACAGACAACCATTATTCACACACATAGACACTGATCATCATTTACAAAGTAAGAATACTAACCTTACAATAATATAAAGTAAAGATAACCACAACACATGGAAGTAAAAAGGAACTCATTAGAAAAAGAACAAAGTCTAAATATTAAGTCCTTTGCCTTTGTCACTTAGACCTTCAGTAGCATCTTGAGCTAAAAATGAGGTTACTTAAACATATAAGATTACTACCTCGTTGAATCTAAACATGCATGCACGAAACATTAACACTTAACCCAGAACCAGGAAGTTTCCTTCCTTGCACACCAGTCTGACACTTAATCAAAAACATGTAAACAACCTTAAAAATTAGCGTAGGGTTCATTAGTAATTACCGGAGAATTATAGGAAACGTATAAGTTGTCTGACTACAATGAACCCAACTTCAGACAAGTTTTCTGGACTTTGTTTCTTCAGAAAATGCAAAGAAGATCAAGGAGGAAGATGAACACAAGGAAAACGTAAAAATTTTCAATCAAGGCACTACTATCCTTACATCCTTAAGCACGGGGACAAATTTTAGTGGAAAAATCAAATAATTCTACTAACACTTTTGATTCTCATGATTAAGTACACTTATCAAGAATTAAGTTTTTTCATCTACAGAGCTTAGTTCCATTCTAACTAAGTCTCAATTTAACTAACTAATTTTCCTTATTTAATAATAAATAAATCTATTCAACAATAAACCAAGTAAGATCGCCAAAACATCTGATTGGCGTACACTTAACGGAAGAGTGCGCCAAACCACAAATCTTCGCCAAGTTAAGAGTTCAGCAAATGGTGCAAACAAACAATTCTATACTTAACCAAAACAAATAATTTACTTACTCAGCTAGACACTTAATTCACCACAACACTCTAAATAATAATTAAATATCGAGACTTTGTCGGGCAGGCTGTTACATATCCAAGTTAGTGTTGGAAAACATCTGGTTCGAAAACTGTGACAACCCAAATTAGACCCTGGTCGGAATGTGGTTTCGAGACCACATTACCGAGCCAAAAATTTATTTTCGTGTTTTAATTGCATAAATTGTTGAGAGTTGTGACAACCCAAATTAGACCCTGGTCGGAATGTGGTTTCGAGACCACATTACCGAGCCAAAAATTTATTTTCGTGTTTTAATTGCATAAATTGTTGCGTGTCAGTGAATATATGAGAAATTAAATGCTTAATATTAGCATTAGGATTGTGAATTAATTCAAAAAGGACCTAGTTGACGAAGTTAGAAAAGATGATAGATGAATTATAAGGATTAAATAATAACAAGGTGAGAAAGTTTGGGTTTGCATGTCAATGTGCCCAATTCTTGATAGGTGGCCGGCCAAGCATGGTTCCCTTCCTCCAAGTTTATGTTGATAATTATTTAATATTGGTAAGTGGAGTAGGAAATAAAAGAAATGAATTAAAAAGAAAAGAAAGGATGAATAAAATAAGGGAGGAAGGAGGAGTGTTCATCCTTTTCCTTACCACAATAGCCGAACCTAAAGAAAGAAAAGAAGAGAAGAAGGTGAAGCAAAGGCATTCGGCCTTTTGAATGAAGAGGAGGTTAGTAAATTTTGTTAAATTTTCTTTTGAAATAATAGTTGTTTGGGTTAACCATCACGTTTTTCTTACCTAGCCATACTAAAATTTCGAATTTAGAGTGTTGGATGGAGCTTTCGGTTATGGTATGTGTGAGAAGAACTTGATTCTTTCTTACCTTTAAGTTTTGATGGATCAAGAAAACAAAAGGTTGTTGATGAAAGAAATTAATGTGTTAAGAGATTATATGAAACTTATTCATGTTTATATATGTTATATGCAACGAAAATGGTTGATGATTTTGGAGGTGATTAGCTTGAATCGGCCACGGTATATCCATAAACACGATCTATGCTTGTTATGTTACTCATGGTTAAAACAATTCGGCTATGACATTCGGCCATGGATGGTTGTATTTCTTTGATGTTGTTTTGATGCTTTAGGGCATTGAGGGTTGATTATAGATGAGGTGAGTTTCTTGATTTAAAATTTGATGGATGTTAAGCTAATTGGGCAACCAAAGGTTCAATATTTTTGTTATGAGGTCATATGTGCATTTCGGCCATGGTCTTTGCTTGAATATGAGATTTGTAATGTGATTTTCCTAAATTGTCTATGAATTTGGTTGTTGATTTCATGGTAATGGTATATTGAATCCATGAGAATTTAGTAAGGTTGCATTCGGCAACTTACTTGAAATTAAAAATCGATGTCTAAGCTTAGGTGATTTCGATGATGATATATGTGTATATACATAAGTATATTTAGTTGATTCGGCTTTGGTAGTTGCATGAGATTATTAGCCGAATATACTAACATACATATACATGTGAGATTGGATTGTAAATATTTAGCAAGGTGGTTAAACTAGTTAAATTATTGATATAGCTCAAGGAGCTAAAGGAGGTGAATCGAGCAAAGGCAAAGAAAAGGTTATCGAGTAGCCGAGTTGGAACCGTCTTACCCAACACGAGGTAAGTCATTAAGCATGTAGTGGGTAGTATTTCAAATGGTCATAATGTGTATGTATTGATGCTGATTGGAATGAATAAATATACATATATATATGCATGTACGTATGTGATGATGAAATTGTTGAATGAAAGAGAAGAGGTAAGATGTAATGAGTTGTTGATCTCGGCACTAAACGTGCGGGATAACCATTTATGACCATGAGATTGGCGCTAAGTGCGCGGGATTAAATTGTACAGCACTAAGTGTGCGAAATGGATATGATGCACTAAGTGTGCGAATTGACCATGCGGCACTAAGTGTGCGAGATGGACTATGTGGCACTAAGTGTGCGATTTGATTACGTAGCACTAAGTGTGCGAGTTGATTATATAGCACTGAGTGTGCGGGCTCAATAAATATTCGTGAATCATTACGGACACTATGTGTGCGACACTATTGAGTCGATCGCGGACAGCGGATCGGGTAAGTGTTTTGAGTACATGGCTATTATGTGCTATGCTTATACTTGGTGTTGAGCTCGGTAAGTTCGAACCTATGTGACAAATATACTTGAAGTCACGTACATAAAATTTATCGTAGGATGGGTGAAAGGCCGTATAGTCGTTTGGTTGTAACGAAAATAAATCGATTTATGAAATTGCTTCAATGTCCTATTGATGAGTATATAGAATGTGAATGCATGAATTGATATGAAATTGAATTGATAAGTTGGAGGAACTATGGTATGGTTCGGTATGGATGGAGTAAATTGTCTCGTTCCATTTTGTTTCCTCTTGTGATAATGTTGTTGATAGATGGTAGTGCATTGCTTATGACTTACTGAGTTATAAACTCACTCGATGTTTCCTTGTCACCCACTATAGGTTGCTTGGACTCATCTATTTTTGCGGGGTCGGGCCGTCGTTGAAGTCATCACACCGGATAGCAAGTTTTGGTACTTTCTTCTTAGTGTGTATAGAAGATCATTTTGGCATGTATAAGCTAGTACGTTGTGTTTGAATTATGGCATGTAAACTTTAAGCCATGCGAAAATGGCACGAATGTTCGATTGAATTGGATCAAGGGTAGGCATGAAATGGACCTAGTTACTTTCGTAACAGATGCTGGCAGCAGCAGTGTCATGAGATAAAAAAATCACTAAAAATAGTGGGAGTGGAATTAATTGATGAATAAATTATGTAATCGAAGCTCGATGAGTCTGCTTTCATGAGGAAGTAACGAAAAGATCATATGGGCAGTATATTAAGAGATAATCAGATTTTAGTGGGACAGGGCCAGAGCGGTTTCTGGATTCCCTGCTCCGACTTTGGAAATTCATTATAAATTAACCAGAGATAATTAGGGGTCGTACCATATATGTGCAGATTCCTCTCTGAGTCTAGTTTTCATAGAAACAAACGGAAACAGTATTTAAGCCCCGTGCTGGGAGATATCCCAGTCGTAATGGGCAAAGGTCAGTGTAGTCGACCCCTGCAACTTGGGGGACTTTGACTAATAAACTGTACTAATTGGCCCAACCAAAAATTCTAGAAAAAAATACATATATGGGCACATGAGTCTAGTTTCTGGGAAAAATTACGAAACTGATTTTCGAGTTACGAAACTCAAGATATGATTTTTAAAACGACTAGTACACAGATTGGGCAGTATCTGGAAAATAAATTTTGTAAGAGGTTAAAGCCAGTTAGCACCTCGTGTTCGACCCCGATGTCGGTTTCGGGTTCGGGGTGTTACATTTTATTGGTATCAGAGCTATGGTTTAGTCGGTTCTAGGACTTCCATAGCACGTATGAGTCTAGCTATACATGCCATAATGTTAATGTTTAAAAGGGTGATGACTTCTGACGGTTGAAATGTTTTTGTCTTGATTAGTAAATGGATCCCGGTGAAGAAAGAACCCTAGCGGATGACGTTGAGAGCGTAGCGGCTGCTCCTGGACAAGGGACGCCGCCTGTTGAACCTCAGTCATCTGCGAATAATCAAGGTGAGGGGGCTAAACAAGCCTTCTTTACCATGATGAATGAGTGGGTCGCGCAATATGCCCGAGCCAACCCGGCTGTCCAACAATTCCCAAATTTGAATAACCCACCCCAAGAGCCTGTAAGGCCGTCAGTCGCTGATCCTGTGAGGCTGAGTAAGCTACCTGTAGACTTGATTAGGAAGCGTGGGGCCGAGGAGTTCAAGGCCATAGTAACTGATGATGCCGAAAGGGCCGAGTTCTGGCTTGATAACACCATTCGGGTGTTCGATGAATTGTCATGCACACCCGATGAATGTCTAAAATGTGCTGTATCTTTGTTGCGAGACTCAGCCTACTATTGGTGGAGGACCTTGATTTCCATAGTCCCGAACGAGCGAGTAACTTGGGACTTCTTTCAAACGGAATTCCGGAAGAAATTTATTAGCCAACGGTTCATTGACCAGAAGCGTAAGGAGTTCTTAGAACTCAAGCAAGGCCGTATGACTGTATCTGAATACGAACATGAATTCGTAAGACTTAGTAGGTATGCCCGGGAGTGCGTAGCTGATGAGGTTGCTATGTGCAAAAGATTTGAGGAAGGATTGAACGAAGATTTAAAGCTACTAATGGGTATTCTGGAAATAAAGGAATTCGTAACACTAGTCGAACGAGCCTGCAAGGCGGAGGAACTTGGAAAGGAGAAGAAGAAGGCTGAATTTGAAGCTAGAGATTATCGTAAAAGATCGACGGGTAAAGCTCCGTTCTCAGCTGTGAAAAAGTTCAGGGAGGACATTAATAGGTCGAGGGCGACTGCGGGAATTTCCATCAGGGCAAGACCATCGATGGGCTCCCGAGCTACTTCGGTAGCTAGTGTGGGCAATAATCGTCACGAGAAACCTGAATGTCCCCAATGTGGAAGACGACACCTAGGTGAATGTTGGGGCAAGTCTACTAACAGGGCCTGTTACGGATGCGGTTCGAAGGACCACTTCATTAGAGATTGCACGGAGCTGGATGAGAAGAATAAGATTCAAGGTGCAAGACCTAGTGGAGTGACATCTAGAGGTAGACCACCGAGAATATTAGGAGGCAGGGGTGGTAGTCAGAGGGGGGCCTCTGATACGGCCGATCGCGCCGAGAACCGTACCCCTGCTAGAGCATATGCCATTCGCACACGAGAGGAGGCATCCTCCCCCGACGTCATCACTGGTACCTTCACTCTCTTTGATACTAATGTGATTGCATTGATTGACCCTGGTTCTACTCATTCATATGTATGCGAAACCTTAGCAACCAGTAAGACTCTACCTGTTGAGTCTACTGAGCTCGTAATTCGAGTATCAAACCCTTTGGGTCAATGCGTACTTGTTGATAAAGTGTGTAAGAGATGCCCTCTAATAATCCGAGAATCCTGTTTTCCGGCTGATTTGATGCTTTTGCCGTTCGACGAGTTTGATGTTATTCTTGGTTTGGATTGGTTAACTGCGCATGATGCGGTTGTGAATTGCAAAAGCAAGACTATCGATTTGAGGTGCTCAAATAACGAGATAATCCGAATTGAGTCTGCGGACTTAAGGGGGTTGCCAGCTGTAATATCAGCAATGTTGGCCCAGAAATATGTAAGGAAAGGGTGCGAAGCATACCTCGCGTATGTACTTGATGACAAGGAGTTAGAAAAGAAACCCGAATCGGTGCCGGTGGTCTGTGAATACCCGGATGTTTTTCCTGAAGAGTTACCGGGTTTGCCACCTGTTCGGGAGGTAGAGTTTGGTATTGAGCTTGTACCTGGAACTACGCCTATTTCGATCGCTCCGTATCGTATGGCACTAACCGAGTTAAAAGAGTTGAAAGCTCAGTTGTAAGAATTGACGGATAGAGGCTTCGCTCGACCGAGTTTCTCACCTTGGGGTGCACCAGTATTGTTCGTGAAAAAGAAGGACGGAACCATGAGGTTGTGCATTGATTATCGTCAACTGAATAAAGTGACGATAAAGAATAAATACCCGTTGCCGCGTATTGATGATCTGTTCGATCAATTAAAGGGGGCATCGGTGTTTTCAAAGATAGATTTGAGATCGGGTTATTATCAGTTGCGGATTCGAGATTCGGACGTACCCAAAACTGCTTTCAGAACGAGGTACGGTCACTATGAGTTCTTAGTGATGCCGTTTGGGCTCACTAATGCCCCTGCGGTGTTTATGGATTTGATGAATCGGATCTTTAGGCCGTATTTGGATCGGTTCGTAGTTGTGTTTATTGATGACATCTTGGTCTATTCAAGAGATGAGGCCGAACATGCTGAGCATCTGAGGCTAGTGTTGCAAATTTTGCGGGATAAGCAGTTATATGCTAAGTTCAGTAAGTGTGAGTTCTGGCTAAGAGAGGTTAGCTTCTTGGGTCATGTGGTATCCGCATCGGGTATTCGGGTTGACCCGAGCAAAATTTCAGCCATACTTAACTGGAAGCCTCCGAGAAATGTTACCGAAGTCCGGAGCTTTCTAGGGCTCGCCGGTTACTACCGACGATTTGTCAAAGGTTTCTCGATGATAGCCACACCAATGACGAAGCTACTTCAGAAGGATGTTAAGTTCGAATGGACGGAGAAATGTCAGAAAAGCTTCGATCAACTGAAAACTCATCTGACTGAAGCTCCAATTTTGGTGCAACCCGAATCGGGTAAGGAGTTTGTCGTTTATAGTGACGCATCCCTACTCGGGTTGGGTTGCGTATTGATGCAAGAAGGTCGAGTTGTGGCCTATGCGTTGAGACAATTGAAGCCACACGAGAGAAATTATCCGACCCATGACCTCGAACTAGCCGCCATTGTGTTTGCATTGAAAATATGGCGACATTATTTGTTTGGTGAGAAGTGCCATGTGTTTTCGGATCACAAAAGTCTCAAATATTTGATGACTCAACGGGACTTGAATCTGCGACAAAGACGTTGGCTTGAATTGTTGAAAGATTACGAGCTTGTCATTGATTACCACCCAGGAAAGGCTAATGTGGTTGCGGACGCCTTAAGCCGGAAATCACTGTTTGCTTTGCGAGCGATGAATGTACACTTGTCTGTTCTACCTGACAATGTGTTAGTAGCTGAATTAAAAGCCAAACCATTATTGACTCATCAAATTCGTGAAGCTCAGAAAGTCGATGATGAATTGGTTACAAAACGAGCTGAGTGTGTTCCGAACAAGGAATCGGAGTTTCAGATTGATGATGATGGTTGTTTGAGGTTTAGAAGTCAGTTGTGCGTTCCAAGGAATTCGGAACTCATTCCGATGATCCTGAACGAAGCCCATTGTAGCCGAATGTCAATTCACCCGGGGAGCACGAAAATGTACAACGACTTGAAACGTCGGTTTTGGTGGCATGGTATGAAGCGAGACATCTCCGACTTTGTCTCGAGATGTTTAATATGTCAACAAGTGAAAGCGGAACATCAAGTGCCTTCAGGGTTACTTCAGCCGATCATGATACCCGAGTGGAAATGGGACCGAGTCACAATGGACTTTGTGTCCGGACTGCCATTGTCTGCAAGTAAGAAGGATGCGATTTGGGTTGTTGTTGATAGGTTGACTAAGTCGGCTCACTTTATCCCCGTGCGTACGGATTTTTCATTGGATAAACTAGCCGAATTGTATGTTTCTCAGATTGTGAGATTACATGGAGTACCTATTTCTATCGTGTCGGATAGAGATCCGAGATTCACCTCGCGATTTTGGAAGAAATTGCAAGAAGCTTTGGGTACCCAGCTGCATTTTAGCACCGCTTTTCATCCCCAAACCGATGGTCAATCCGAGCGGATAATTCAGATACTCGAGGATATGCTGAGATGCTGCATCCTTGAGTTTAGTGGCTCATGGGAACGGTATGTACCTTTGATTGAATTCGCTTACAACAATAGTTTTCAATCAAGTATTAAGATGGCACCTTACGAGGCTTTGTACGGTCGTAAATGCCGTACGCCATTGTTTTGGACCGAGCTCGGTGAAAGTAAAATTTTCGGAGTTGATTTGATTAGAGATGCCGAACAGAAGGTAAAGGTAATCCGTGAAAGTCTGAAGGTAGCCACAGATCGTCAGAAATCGTATGCGGATCTGAAACGGAAGGACATTGAATATCAGGTGGGAGATAAAGTGTTCCTTAAAGTTTCGCCTTGGAAAAAGGCACTTAGGTTTGGCCGTAAAGGCAAGTTGAGCCCGAGATTCATTGGGCCGTACGAAATCTCTGAACGAGTGGGGCCGGTTGCATATAGATTGATTTTGCCCCCTGAACTTGAAAGGATACACGATGTCTTTCATGTTTCGATGCTTCGACGCTATAGGTCTGATCCTTCGCACATAATTAGTCCGTCGGAGGTTGAAATTCAGGCTGATATGAGCTATGAAGAAGAACCGATTCGTATCCTAACTCGTGAAGTGAAAGAGCTGCGAAATAAAAGGGTTCCGTTGGTTAAGGTGTTGTGGCTTAAACACGGGATCGAGGAAGCAACCTGGGAACCCGAGAGCTCGATGAAAGAACAATACCCAAACCTATTTACCGGTAAGATTTTCGGGGACGAAAATTTCTTATGTGGGGGAGAGTTGTGACAACCCAAATTAGACCCTGGTCGGAATGTGGTTTCGAGACCACATTACCGAGCCAAAAATTTATTTTCGTGTTTTAATTGCATAAATTGTTGCGTGTCAGTGAATATATGAGAAATTAAATGCTTAATATTAGCATTAGGATTGTGAATTAATTCAAAAAGGACCTAGTTGACGAAGTTAGAAAAGATGATAGATGAATTATAAGGATTAAATAATAACAAGGTGAGAAAGTTTGGGTTTGCATGTCAATGTGCCCAATTCTTGATAGGTGGCCGGCCAAGCATGGTTCCCTTCCTCCAAGTTTATGTTGATAATTATTTAATATTGGTAAGTGGAGTAGGAAATAAAATAAATGAATTAAAAAGAAAAGAAAGGATGAATAAAATAAGGGAGGAAGGAGGAGTGTTCATCCTTTTCCTTACCACAATAGCCGAACCTAAAGAAAGAAAAGAAGAGAAGAAGGTGAAGCAAAGGCATTCGGCCTTTTGAATGAAGAGGAGGTTAGTAAATTTTGTTAAATTTTCTTTTGAAATAATAGTTGTTTGGGTTAACCATCACGTTTTTCTTACCTAGCCATACTAAAATTTCGAATTTAGAGTGTTGGATGGAGCTTTCGGTTATGGTATGTGTGAGAAGAACTTGATTCTTTCTTACCTTTAAGTTTTGATGGATCAAGAAAACAAAAGGTTGTTGATGAAAGAAATTAATGTGTTAAGAGATTATATGAAACTTATTCATGTTTATATATGTTATATGCAACGAAAATGGTTGATGATTTTGGAGGTGATTAGCTTGAATCGGCCACGGTATATCCATAAACACGATCTATGCTTGTTATGTTACTCATGGTTAAAACAATTCGGCTATGACATTCGGCCATGGATGGTTGTATTTCTTTGATGTTGTTTTTGATGCTTTAGGGCATTGAGGGTTGATTATAGATGAGGTGAGTTTCTTGATTTAAAATTTGATGGATGTTAAGCTAATTGGGCAACCAAAGGTTCAATATTTTTGTTATGAGGTCATATGTGCATTTCGGCCATGGTCTTTGCTTGAATATGAGATTTGTAATGTGATTTTCCTAAATTGTCTATGAATTTGGTTGTTGATTTCATGGTAATGGTATATTGAATCCATGAGAATTTAGTAAGGTTGCATTCGGCAACTTACTTGAAATTAAAAATCGATGTCTAAGCTTAGGTGATTTCGATGATGATATATGTGTATATACATAAGTATATTTAGTTGATTCGGCTTTGGTAGTTGCATGAGATTATTAGCCGAATATACTAACATACATATACATGTGAGATTGGATTGTAAATATTTAGCAAGGTGGTTAAACTAGTTAAATTATTGATATAGCTCAAGGAGCTAAAGGAGGTGAATCGAGCAAAGGCAAAGAAAAGGTTATCGAGTAGCCGAGTTGGAACCGTCTTACCCAACACGAGGTAAGTCATTAAGCATGTAGTGGGTAGTATTTCAAATGGTCATAATGTGTATGTATTGATGCTGATTGGAATGAATAAATATACATATATATATGCATGTACGTATGTGATGATGAAATTGTTGAATGAAAGAGAAGAGGTAAGATGTAATGAGTTGTTGATCTCGGCACTAAACGTGCGGGATAACCATTTATGACCATGAGATTGGCGCTAAGTGCGCGGGATTAAATTGTACAGCACTAAGTGTGCGAAATGGATATGATGCACTAAGTGTGCGAATTGACCATGCGGCACTAAGTGTGCGAGATGGACTATGTGGCACTAAGTGTGCGATTTGATTACGTAGCACTAAGTGTGCGAGTTGATTATATAGCACTGAGTGTGCGGGCTCAATAAATATTCGTGAATCATTACGGACACTATGTGTGCGACACTATTGAGTCGATCGCGGACAGCGGATCGGGTAAGTGTTTTGAGTACATGGCTATTATGTGCTATGCTTATACTTGGTGTTGAGCTCGGTAAGTTCGAACCTATGTGACAAATATACTTGAAGTCACGTACATAAAATTTATCGTAGGATGGGTGAAAGGCCGTATAGTCGTTTGGTTGTAACGAAAATAAATCGATTTATGAAATTGCTTCAATGTCCTATTGATGAGTATATAGAATGTGAATGCATGAATTGATATGAAATTGAATTGATAAGTTGGAGGAACTATGGTATGGTTCGGTATGGATGGAGTAAATTGTCTCGTTCCATTTTGTTTCCTCTTGTGATAATGTTGTTGATAGATGGTAGTGCATTGCTTATGACTTACTGAGTTATAAACTCACTCGATGTTTCCTTGTCACCCACTATAGGTTGCTTGGACTCATCTATTTTTGCGGGGTCGGGCCGTCGTTGAAGTCATCACACCGGATAGCAAGTTTTGGTACTTTCTTCTTAGTGTGTTTAGAAGATCATTTTGGCATGTATAAGCTAGTACGTTGTGTTTGAATTATGGCATGTAAACTTTAAGCCATGCGAAAATGGCACGAATGTTCGATTGAATTGGATCGAGGGTAGGCATGAAATGGACCTAGTTACTTTCGTAACAGATGCTGGCAGCAGCAGTGTCATGAGATAAAAAAATCACTAAAAATAGTGGGAGTGGAATTAATTGATGAATAAATTATGTAATCGAAGCTCGATGAGTCTGCTTTCGTGAGGAAGTAACGAAAAGATCATATGGGCAGTATATTAAGAGATAATCAGATTTTAGTGGGACAGGGCCAGAACGGTTTCTGGATTCCCTGCTCCGACTTTGGAAATTCATTATAAATTAACCAGAGATAATTAGGGGTCGTACCATATATGTGCAGATTCCTCTCTGAGTCTAGTTTTCATAGAAACAAACGACAACAGTATTGAAGCCCCGTGCTGGGAGATATCCCAGTCGTAATGGGCAAAGGTCAGTGTAGTCGACCCCTGCAACTTGGGGGACTTTGACTAATAAACTGTACTAATTGGCCCAACCAAAAATTCTAGAAAAAATACATAGATGGGCACATGAGTCTAGTTTCTGGGAAAAATTACGAAACTGATTTTCGAGTTACGAAACTCAAGATATGATTTTTAAAACGACTAGTACACAGATTGGGCAGTATCTGGAAAATAAATTTTGTAAGAGGTTAAAGCCAGTTAGCACCTCGTGTTCGACCCCGATGTCGGTTTCGGGTTCGGGGTGTTACAAAAACAGTTTTCTTGCACAGCGAAAAATTAAAATTTTGGAAATAGAGTTAGTTTGTGATATTTATAGCAATAAACCCTTTACCGAAATCGCCCATGTGTTTTCAGCTAAACAAAACCTTGTCGTTCCTAACTTTCACCGAACGGCCTTTTTCGCTATTCTCGTACACAAACTTCTTCGAGTGTGAGCTCAAGCGAATTCGAATCAAACACAAAACCAGAAATTATTTATTTTACTCTCAATTGAAAATAAAATCTCTTTTTAATAGAAATCAGTAGAATTGTTATTCCAGAAAATAGAATTTCTACTTAGAAAATAAATTCTCACTATTTTTGGGTAGAATAACAATATCTCAAAATTGTGTCTTTAGCCCTACCAGTGTCATCTATTTATAGGAAGAAAAGGTGAAACCCTTTGTTGAATTGTAGAAGTCTATTTCAATAGAAAAACAAATTCGTAGTCTAACTAAGATTAGGGGGTAGCAACCCTAGTTAATTATACTAGGGTTTGTTGTCTTTAGCATTAACATGATGGGCTTTTGGGTCTCTCACGTATCAGATCCAATACAAGTATTTCCCAGACTTTTAACCTGATACTTTATAATTCGATCCAACCTCGTACTTGTTTTTTATTTCTCAAACTAAACATCTTTAACTAATTTAAATAATTAATTAATTTTCTCAATTAAATAATTTTCTCAACTGAATTCTAATTTCGTTAAAATCATGACGACTTTACCTTAAAAGAATCTATGAGAAAACATATTTAATATTTCTACATTCAACGGATTCACTATGACCAATTAATTTATTTCCATTTTCACTTCAATTATTTAATCAATTAATTAAATAATAATTCAAAAAACCATAAATTGACTTTCCATGTCATTTCCATTTAGAGAAAACCACATTCATTTCCAAATGTTTTTCATTTCTCTAAATTCACTATTTTCATCCATTTCTATTCATTTGATTAAACACGCAATTCATTTCGGGTTTCAACAAGCTAGCGATTAGACATATGCGATTAAGGCTCAAATGATTTATAATTAAGTTCCAACTTTCCGTCTATTAGTTATAAACTCATTTAGTCACGAAATACTTCCACTATAGTATTGTGATTGAGCTCTCCCTAATGACATACCATTACGAAAGCAACTCAATCAGTGCTCGTCCAATGACCTTGTCATAAGTGTTTTACCATCATAGGATATCCTTAATCTATAAGGCATAAATCCATTCTCCCAATATGACCATATTTCATCTTATGGTAATCATTACATCTTCCTTTATGAAAAGACAATTACTATCAAATAGTAATCAATTCATTCATCACAAAGATGAATGACCCGTGCCCACATTTACAATTGTGAATGACGCTACATATTGTATAAATCGTATACCCAATGCACTAGCTTTCAGTTCTTTATCTATTTGAATTCAAACTTTTACTTACATCAAAGTATACAAGTCACGCATACAAGGTCTGTCATCCACTCAGGATTAAGGTTTTGCACATTATGAATGTCACAAGTGAATAATCCATAAACGGATTCAGGATCTATTCTCCTTGGGTCCTATCTGATGTGTTGTCAATATAATGACTCGATTTCCAATGGTGCCAAAAATGGTGGTTTCGGAACCTCGTTCTCTGATGGTTGAATCCATAAATATTATTTACAAGATAGTTATAGTGTTTTATTATATTTTGATCTATTAAGTTTTGCCAATTGGACAGTTAGCTAAAGTCAAGTGGTTTTGAAAAATGAGATATCGAGACCTGATTTCTGTAAACTGGCCTGTAAATATTATTATTAAAGATTTACAGATTTTTAATATAGGTAAATTGAAATTTGGTCTGGAAATTTTATTATTTCGATAGTTAATTAATTAAAAATGACTAAATTGTAAAATACATAAAAGTTAATCGTTGTTTATTATTATTAGCTAAAATGCATGATTAATGTATGTTTAAGGATTAAAAGGGTAATTAGACCCCTTTTATTATATACTAGACGGTATTATGTATAATTAAGTGAAATAAATAAATAAATAAACTAATTATATTATTATTTTAATAATAAAATATGATAAAATTAGTTAAACAAAAGGTTCATCATCTTCCTTTGGCTTTCTTTCAGAAAATTAGAAAAAAAACTCTATGGAAGGAGTTTGGAAGTTTGGTGATCTAGTGTGGTTGCATGTAAGTACATTTTTAACTCGTTTTTCGTAAATTTTATGTTTTTGATATCGTTGCAACTAGGTCTAGCTAACATGTATCTCCATTTTCAAAACTGCTAAAGATTTCTAAAATTTCCATTGATGTTAATTGAATTTATTTTTGTGAATGTTTATGGTAGATTTTGAAGCTTAGAAATGAAATAGGACTAATTTGTTAAGTAAATTTTGTTAGTTTTATGTATAATCACCAAACAGTAATAATGTAAAATTTTTCATCAAATTTCTTAAAATTATGTTTCTACAGGGCTATAGAGTGATGAAATTGTAATGGGATGGGAAATAAAAGCTTGATTTTGAAAGATATAATAGTTTCGATTTTAGGGGCTAAATTGAATAAAATGCAAAACATTAAGAAAGTTGTGTAAAATGAAATTAAGTTGTTATATGCACATATTAATATACTATAAGGCTGTTGGAATTGATAAATTATAATGAATTACTATAGCTTTGGAATTGAATCAATCGAAAGCTAATCAAGACATAGGAGAAATTACAGATTAGTCCTGACACTTTGTGGTTGTCATTTTTTAGGTAAGTTCATATGGGACTTACTTTATTAATTGATTATATATTTGTCCTATATTGTTTTGTTTTATATTTGAATTGTTATTATATAATGTTTTTGGCATCAAAAGGATTAAATCAAAAAATATGAAATTTCTATATGTGAAATAGATATTGACTAGGTAGCAATTGATTAATGGTTTAAAGTAATTATTATAGAATTGAATGGAAATTAGTGGATATTGAACTTGATTGTGAAATTTATATGTATATAATGATACTACACAATTAAATGTATATGCATAATTTGAAGCTTACAGTTTGTAACTTCATAAGTAAATTCATTTAAATTCCTATGTACTTTCATTGCTTAGCATGATCAAATATAAAATTAAGTTGAAAATATTTGATGGAATCAAGTTGTTGTGAAATGTTGATTCTCATGATGGACTAAACTGTATAGGATGGAAAATAGTGTATTTGATGCAAGTATGGAATTGACCTTTTATTGGATTGAAAAATGGTATGTTATGAGATGACTTGTTGAATTGAGTTATGAATTTTTGGTTGTTGTGATATAATTGAAAATTCTATGGAAGATTTGTTACTTAGTGAATGTACAAGTAATTTTTCGGTTTACCCAATGAGGTATTGGGTGCCAATTAAATCGACGAGCTTTGAGCGCAATTGGATTACTTCAATTTGTCTAATGAGGCATTGGGTGTCAGACATATCGATGAGCGTCAAGAGTAAATTCTTCACTTTGAAAGACTGGTATGAAATTGGCGTATGGTATGTTATTACAATATAAATAATACATTTGGTATAGTGTTATGTCTTAATAAAATCTTGGAAGTTCTCTTTAAATATTCTCATCAGATATTATTTATAGTGACATATTTGTATGGATTACTTAACATTCAGTTGTTTCTATGAATAGGTTAGATTAAGTACGTGATCTTGTACATTGACTTCAACATCCAGTGAAGATCCCGAACTCAATAATGTTGGTGAAGTTTTGTTTAGCTTAATGGCATGTACATAGGAGAGTTATGTGGTTGTATATGCTATCTTCGGATGAATTTGGCATTTTGAATGTTATGTGAATATATATATATAGCTATAATTTTGGTAAGTATCCTTGTATTTGGTAATCTTTATTAATTGTTTAGGCATGTATGTTATAATGCTTACATGGTGATAAGGTAACACGTTTTGGAAATAACCTTAGTAAATAAATGGTGTGCATAAACTAGGTTTAAATGGATTTAATAAATTATAATTGAATCATTATAGGTTGTTAGAAGTGGTTAAATGTTGTATGCCATGTTAATGGAATTGTGGTGCCGTGGAAGGCATAATTGGATTGGTTTGATTATGGTGTTATGTATAAACTTGAATTGTTGGATTGAGGTGTTAAATGTTGTATATCGGTTAGGTACTTAGGTTGATTGTTGTAAGTGATATTTTTGGCATAATGTCAATGCTTTTAAACTGGTTGAAAACTTGGTATAAAGTGTTGATTGTGGTATAAGTGATTTTGGGTTAAAAAGCCTATTTTTGAAGGTAGCTACATGTAGACCTGGCCTGATACACGACTGTGTGCCATACACGGGCATGTGGCATGGCCATGTGGTCTATACATTTTGGGTGTCAATAGAAGCACACATGCATAGTCTCTCACACGGCCTGGAGACACGACCATGTGAATGTTTGCAAGTATTACAATTTGGTACACACACGACCATAGTTTATTACAATGTCTGGTGACACAACAGTGTAACCTTTATTAAATGATATGGCTTCCTGCACATAGTTGGCCTAAATAGTTGTGTGTTTCGACCCCACCGTAACACCCTATACTCGGCTTGGTCACCAAGCCCGAATACGGGATGCCACACTACACTCTAAACTCATGTACATTAAGTAGAAAGCTTATTCTAAGCAAAAAGTCCTGCATTATATTATACATGTAGGTTTTAGGTCACTCAATTGGATAGTTATCATTGTTACATGCAAATCATACCATAAGTAATCCTAAAAATGAGTGTTAATATGCATAAGGTCCATTTAGAAAAATTCTCGAAATGTGTTCGTAGGTATCGATACTTTAACCCCGAGTATTGAAACTCGAGCAAAGGTATCAATACAAAATCCTTATTCTGAACATGAATTACAGAGGTATCAATTTTGGAACCCGATTATCCATACCTCTTCCCCTGAACATGAAAATGCAACACACATATGCGATTAACTCACTCCAATACAGTTTCTAAGCATCATGCATTAATTAATTCGATAAATAATCATCCAACGGCTAAATTTAACAGTTCAAGTCGTCAAAACGTGTGCAAGCAAGGTACAGCAAGCCATCATTAAAGTTCATGAACATAAGCAAACATATAAACTCATAAACTTCCAAAATCGAAACACAACAGAGACGATAAATGATCCAAACATATTACGGCACTAAACAAGTCTACCACATTGCCTTATTTCCAAATATGAAAATAACTAAGAGAACACCTACGGGAATAAATGAGACTTCATTGGATAACTTCCTACGACAACCACACTGCCCACACCGAAACGTTACTAATCTGCAAATGTTAAAAAGAGTGGGTGAGCTTAACAAGCTCAGTGAATGAGTGAAATAACCACAACAGAGACATTTCGTCATGCATCCACAATAACCACATACATATACGATACTAGAGTCTTATGTTTAGTAACACGTAACACTTTAACATGCATCACCTAATAGTTCATTTGAATAACATTTATAAGGATAGTTTGCATAGCATCCACATATTTATTAAGGAATTCATCACACAACACACATATATATAATACAAGATAAATTGGCACTTGAGTTATGAAACTTATATTGAGCTCTATCATCACACATCAGATACACGAATCTCCATCACACCACATAGACTCGTAAAGCCAAACATATCCCAGAAGTAAAGCGTATAGCTAACACTATCCTTATTTCCCCTCACATGTCCCGTTGAATGAAGCTTAGCTCACATTCCTTTATCCCTCCAAACATGTCCCAGTGCCTCAACACCCAAAATCACTATACATATAGGTGAGTACTCACAATTCTATGGCATGCCAACTATATCTAACGATTTCAAGAATCACAAGGCCGAAATATCAACCACAAGGCCAAAATATCCAATTTAACACACATATTACTTATAGATTATCCAAGCACTATCACTACATGTTAGAATCTTTTGCAAAACACTATCACGTTCATATAACATATATATATCATGTATACATTTGCACTTCTTACAACAATTATCACATCCACATATCGCCTATTTGAGCTTCTCATCACTATGTACAAGTTCATAATCATGCAAGCACATAAACCACACACAAATATAGATACAAGAAAACTTACATTTGGAATTTAGAGTAGGGGTTTAAGATACAACTAAATTCACAAATACGCATGACTCGTGTCTACGAGTAGCGGTTCCAAACATTAACCACTAATGCTTTCACCGAGAAGTCCAAAAGCTCAATCTAGCTCTTTCTTTAACTAGTTGAAGGCCCTAATGAATCCTAGGCTTCACACACAAAAATCATACAATCAACACAGTCAAATAACAGCCAAGGATTCACTCAAACCAACTAAAACACAAGCATAAGTTAAGTTCTCAAGTAGCTCAAAACCATTAACATAACAAACTTCAAACGTTCATAACTCGTTCTACGCTTAACCTTTTCACTTAAAAAAATTTTTGTTCATCTTATTAATCATCTACACCTAATTCCCAACCTTTAAATTACACTAAAATGCTTAGTTCATGTTATCGACATTTTTCAACATCTTTTATGCAATTTTCATAAAATTCATTAAAACATGAGAAATTATTAACGAAACTTCAATGTAACTTTAAAAACCTCTTAATTCATTGAAACTAATAGAAAAAACTTTAAAATCACATTTTTACCTAAAATCACAGAATCCACCATTAATGACTCCATTTTCGGCTTTTATTAAAAACTTGCAATTTAATGGCTAATACTTCAATTTTAAGGACTAGATATCATGAAAAACTCATAAGAATTCAAAATATTATCTTTGCTGAAAGATTAGATGAGTTTTGACACAAATCTAAAAAACCCACGTTTAGAGAAGATGATGAAATCTATAGAGTTTTTTAGTATATTAAAGAGATTCTATGGATGTTTAAGGCTTGGGTGTTGACAGAAATCAAAAGCTTATAGTTTGGTAATCAAAATCGAGTGGAGAGAGCTAGGGAAATCAAAAGGGACAGCAAGTACAATGAAGGGGAAAAAGTGACATGAAAACATGTTGATGGGGAAGAAATAGGTTCAATTCTATAAACTGGTAAAACTGCAACATAAATGCCTACTATTTTGACTTTGTTACAAATTAGTCCTCTTTCTAAAATTAAAGGTGTCGAAACCACTTTTTTGTTTGAAAAATAGGGATCGACTTTAAAACTAAAAATGGGAGTCGCCACCGATCTTTAATGAGGTGTGATCGGATCACCTTGAAAATGATTTTAGGTCTATGAATTTTAAGAAAATAGGTTCGGGAGTCAGTTACGCACGAGGAAGGGTTAGCACCCTCGTAACGCCTAAAATTGGTACCGAATTGATTGTTTAATGTCTTAGTGTCGAGAATTTGAAACGATTTTAAAATATGATCCTTTGAAAAGAAAATTTGAATGAAATAAATTGGATGATGAGGCTCTCTCCTTTCAAAGAAATAAATTGTCACACTCAGTAAGTTAGAGTGCAACATTTTAAATCCTCAAAATTAAAATCATCTTTTTATTTATGTTTTAATTAAAAAAGATATTTGGTCTCTTAGATCCTGAGGAAGACTGGAATCTAGTAAGTTAGGACACAATCTTTTCGAGGATCCCAAATTCCGAGTGTCGCGTTATTTTGAAAGATTTTTGTATGAAATGATTTTGACATTTAAACCATATTGAACGTTACTTACTAACTGAATAAAGCGTGATGGGATGTACAATCCGAAGTGATAATTTACAAACGACATGCATCAATGAATAACAAATAAGCCATAGACAAATACTAACAACCAAAGCAACGATAATCTCAATCATACAACATTCAAAAATTAAATGAATTACTAATCAATTTTAACTATACACTAAAAAAGAAAAAATTATAATCGATAAATTATGCCTATAAAAGTTTTAAAATAGACAATACACATACAAGTATGAAGTGTATTCAAAATAGAGTAAAAATAACACTCCACAATAATATTTCGATGAATTTTGAAGCAAATATTATATAAGAAAAAACATATAAATTAATATACATATAACAATATATAAAATGTGAAAATAGTAAAATATACAAAGTAGGTTTTCCAAAATATATAAATTATATATGCATGTAAAAGAAAAATGTTGGTTTAAAAACATATAAATATATTTAGAAAACAACTTTAAGGTAAATAACCATAATTACAAGAAATCAATTATGTGTGTGTAAGGTAAAAATAATTACAATGAAGTTATATATGTATAAAAAATATATATATAGTTTAAAATTAAATAACATATTTTACGTATGTGCATATATGTATAATAAAAACAATTTAAAAATATTAGTAGGTAATAGAGTAATATATAAATAGGTAAATAGAAATATTATCAAATATAATAGTAATAACAAGAATAAATAGTAATATAAAAATAATAATAAATTAATTAATAGCAAAAATATCGATCAGGATTAAATTGGAATGAAAATAGAAATTCAGGGGAGAAATCTAAAATAAACAAAAGGAAAAGTCCAAATTACAAAGCGCGAATAACATAGGGACTAAAATAGGAAATATTCCTTGCCCACTAAAACGCAGAGCTGCAAATGGACTAAAATGAAGTTAGCAAGAAATTATGCAACCCAATTTAAAGAAGCAACATAAACTAGATTCAAACCAAACACAAACAAGGAGGACTTGGAGCGCAAATATCCCTCCCCATACCAAAACGCTCGGGTCTAGCCGCAGTTGGATCGAGTATCGGGTTTGCACAGATACGACGCTGTTTTGGGGCCACTGATTCAGGCCCCAAACGACGTCGTTTAAATGCCCTATAAGAACTAATTTTAAAACCGTAAAATCATTTCAGTTGCATGATTAAGATTTAGGCCTTTCTGCCTCTCAGCCGCTGCAGACCTGAAACCGTCCTCTGTTGTTTCAGAAACCAAGCCTCTGCCCATCCAACCCCAATTCACACGAAGGGGAAGAAGGCTTCATTGGCGCCGACGATAAGGTAAGATCCCCCCATTTCTTTATATTTTTTGCATATAAAGTAAAAACAAATCGAATAAAACCAAAAAAATAAAAATAAAAGATAAAACGATTTCGGAGAATCACCTAAACAATATACCCTTTTTCTGTTTTTGAGTCGTTCTTTGTTTTTGAATTTTTGTATTTTTGTATTGATTTTGTGCCTACATTTACAATGCATATTTGGCTTTTGTATAGCCAGAAAAATGAAAAATACAAAAGAAATCCATATCTTTTTTGTTGTTATCATCTGGCTTTTTGTTATTGGCTTTTTTTTTACTGTTGTTTGTGTGACTGTTGAAGGTACAACCGTACGGAGGAGCGTGGAGGCGCGTGTGTGGGAGGCTACTGTTGCAGCGACTGAATTCATTCTAGAAACCTAGGGGTTTCTAAAAATTGTTTTTCTGTTTTGGGTTTATTTGGGCCATTGAGCCTGTTGTTGTATATATATATTTTATATGTTGGTTTATTGTTTGGGCCGGGCAAATATTGGGCATTACAACTGCCCCTCTTTGCTCATTGTTGTGTAACAAGAACGGAGCAAAGACTTTTAAAATGGCCAAATTTGCCCGGTCGTGCTGGACCTTGGTGCTATTTTTCTTTTAGTTGCCTCATTCCATCCTACTGCATCTTCAGAGGTATAGGAATTGGTGCTTTGATCCACTCCACCGCAACGTCAAGGAGATAGGATTTGTAACTTATAACTTTTCAAAAGAACAAAATTTGTTATTTTTAGTCTGCTCCACTGCAACTTCAGGGAGATAAGACTTGTAGCTTCAACTTGTTCTGCTGCAACTTTAAAGATAAGTCTAATGCGATCTACTCTACCGCAACTTCATAGAGATGAGATCCATCATTATGATCCACTCCACTGCAACTTCAGAGAGATATGATTGGTTTCTTCTGTCTGCTCCACTGTAACTTCAGGGAGATAAGATTCATCATCTTTAGTCTACCCCACTACAACTTCAGGGGATAAGACTTGCACTCTTCACTTTTAACGCCAGGGAGATGAGATTCGCTGCCCTCAGCTTTAATCTGCTCCGCTGCAACGCCAGGGACACAAGGTTGGTGTTTTTGATCTGTTTCGCTGTCAGTACAGGAAGGCAAAATCTGTTATATTCAGTCTACTCTGCTGGCAACCCATGGAGGCAAGGCTGGTATCTTCGATCTGCTTCGCTATCAGTACAGGAAGGCAAGATCTACTTTCTTCAGTCTGCTCCACTGCAAGCCCAAGGAGGCAAGGCTGGTGTCTTCGATCTGTTTCGCTGTCAGTATAGGAAGGCAAGATCTGCTTTCTTTAGTCTGCTCCACTGCAAACCCAGGGAGATAAGACTTGATGTGATCTGCTCTACTGCAACTTCAGGGAGATAAGATCTATTATTTGATTCCGCTCTACTGCCACTTCAGGGAGATAGGATTACTGGCTTCAATTCACCATCTTCAGTCTTCCCCACTGCAACTTCAGGGGGATAAGACTTGCTTCCTCAGTCAGCTTCGCTGCAACCTCAGGGAGATAAGACCTGATGTGATCTGCTCTACTGCAACTTCAGAGAGACAAGATCTATTATTTGAATCCGCTCCACTGCCACTTCAGGGAGATAGGATTACTGACTTCAATCTGCTCCACTGCAAACTCAGGGAGATAAGATTCACCATCTTCAGTCTGCCCCACTACAACTTTAGGGGGATAAGACTTGCTTTCTCAGTCTACTCCGTTGCAACCTCAGGGAGATAAGACTTGATGTGATCTGCACTACTACAAATTCAGAGAGATAAGATCTATTATTTGAATCTGCTCCACTGCCACTTCAGTGAGATAGGATTACTGGCTTCAATATGCTCCCCTACAAACTCAGAGAGATAAGATTCACCATCTTCAATCTGCTCCACTACAGCTTAGGGAGATAAGACCTGATGCGATCTACTCTACTGCAACTTTAGAGAGATAAGATCTATTGTTTTAATCTGCTCCACTGTAACTTCAGGGAGATAGGATTATCGTCTTCAATCTGCTCCACTGCAACCTCAGCGAGATAAGATTTGCCATCTTCGATCTGCTCCACTACTACTTAGGGAGATAAGATTTGCTTCTTCGGTCTGCTCTGCTGCAACCTCAGGGAGATAAGACCTAATACGATCTACTCTACAGCAACTTCAGAGAGATAAGATCTATTGTTTTAATCCCTCCACTACAACTTCAAGGAGATAGGATTACTGGCTTTAATCTGCTCCACTACAAACTCAGGGAGATAAGATTCACCATCTTTAGTCTGCCCCACTGCAACTTCAGGGGGATAAGACTAGCGATTTCACCGATCTGTTCTCTGAGGAACATGACCTGTATAATGAACCTAATTATGCCTAACGATTAGGATGGCATGATCAAATGAATCAAATGCTCCTAACTAGACATGCGTGAATGAATGTAGAATGTTATTTTTTTTAGAATGATCCTTATTTATCACTTAGGTTACAATTGCTCAAGGTTTATTAAGGCTTTATCACTGAAGTGCTATAACACCTTCCTTATTGGCTGGCGCCTTCAATGAAACACTTAATTATATTGCCCCTACTGTAAACCTCCAAGTTCAATCCACTGGGACGCAAAAATTTGTACCTTCATTCTCAAGATGTAACTCAAAAATGAGGAAATCTGGTCTTTTATCAATCATTTCCCATAGCAATTTAAGTATTCCAGACATGTAATTCTTTGGTTTTTATACCATTCTTAAAGTGCCACATCAAATGTTTATGCAAGAAGAATTTTCTTCCAAAGAGATCTCTTCTTACTAACTCATGATTATTGCTGACATTTTGTTCAATCAATATTTCTGTCAACAAAATCCAAAAGGATTGTCTTAATTCAGATTTCTCCTTCTTAGATTTTTGACCTTTAAACTTGGTTCGTTTTAAACAATAGTCATGTTTCAGGTTTCTGTATTATTTAGAAACTTCTAGAGTAATATGCAAAACTTCCCTTGTGAAAGTTTTATTAGTCCATTAGTCATTATTCCAATGCAACATGCTTGCAAAAAGGGCCATCACAATGGATAAGAATAAAGTTCGTTCTGAGCATAGCTCGAAAAGAATAAATTATCAAAAATAGTAAAGAAGAATAACAAAGAAATTGATTGGGAATGTGTATCTTGGAAAAGAATGAAGTATTCTAAGAACAACAAATTTAATATAAATAGTATAAAAATTGGGTGCCACAGATACCGTAGCTTGAACTTCTCTGTACAAACTTTCTAAAGACCATTCTAAGTTTGACATGTGTTTAGGAGATATACAGTGCTTTGTCGATGCCCTAATATGTAGCCTACTCTTTCCTGTTGATTCAAGTATAGCAAGATCACCACATGCCCCAATCTGATCAAAATTTGAACTGCTTTGATCACCTCATGCCCCATTCTGATCAATATTTGAGCCGCCCTTTCCAGGTTTTCAACTCAAATCCCCTTTTATCTAAGGTGCCCTTTGCCGGTTTTCACATTAGCCTCTCCATTTTTACTCTTTCCATTTTCCATTTTTCATTTTCATTTTTTAGTTTTTTTTACGACTCAAAGTACCCTTTGCGAGTTTTCATCTTGGTCCCTTCTCATTATTCAGGTGAAGTATTTCTTGACTGAATCTGAGTCTATAAGATTTGGCAGGTTTTCCATCCATCTCGCTCAAAATCAAAGATCATCTGGAGAAGGCCTTCTTTACGATATAAGGATCTTCCCAATTTGGCAGCCATTTTCCTCTAAAATCCTTTTGTAGAGGAAGGATCTTTTTTAATACCAGGTCTCCCTCGTAGAATTCTCTAGGATGAACCTTTTTGTTGTAAGCTCACATCATCCGTTTTTGGTACATCTAACCGTGACGAATAGCTTTTAGCCTTTTTCCTTCTTATCAGATTGGACACATTCTGCTTCATCTGACTTTAGCTCAACTAATACCTAGAAAGAAGAGATTTCTACTTCAATAGGTAAAACTACCTCCATCCAACAAACCAAAGAGAATGATGTTGCTCTAGTAGAAGTCTTGATAGATGTTCGACCAACAAGGAGGGCAAATGGTAATTTCTCATGCCAACCCTTGTAAGTCTCAGTCATTTTTCTGCAGTTCATTTTTAGGTGATACAGTGACGAATCGTGGTGTCTGATTTTGAATTGATTACAGACCTCAGCTATCATGCAATCATTCAAGTTCAATGCCTTTTCCAATACCATCTTCTCTGGAATTCTATATAACCATATGATGACATTAGCGTATGAAGCAGCCTCTACTCGGTTGATGAAGTAATTAATGATCTCAAAAATTAAGCAATGCCCATTAGAAACCTTCGATGATGATGACGTCCATGCCCTATTTTGCTTAAAATTTGAGTCACCCTTTTTGGGTTTTCAACTCAAATCCACCTTTGGTCAAAGCGCCCTTTACGGGTTTTCGCCTTAACCTCTCTTTTTTCTTTTTCTTTTTTTTTTCTTCCTCTTTTTTTCATTTTTGATTTGGATGACTTTTTATTTTGACTTTGATTTTTTTGATTTTTTTTTCCTTTTTTTTATTGAATCTAAACTCATATGGTTAGGCAAGTCCTTGTTATCCCTTTCGAAGAACCTTCTTTGATATTGGATTTCTTTCATAGAGCCTTCTGGGGCGAAACTACGACAGAAAACATTGAATCTTCCTCTTCAATCAGGATAAAATCCAAAAAAAATGCAGAGAAATGGCAACTTGACTTCAACGGGAAAAACTATGATAAGTCAAAGAAGAAGGTATTGCCCCGGCAAAGAATTCTAACTACATCATTCATGATGTTAATCTTAAACACATTGCAAATTTTTGATATCGTGTTGTTATTCAGATTACAATGTCAGTGCTTAATTTGGGCATGACCACGCGAAGATATCTTTGAACTTTTGAAGTGACTCAACAAGGTCTTGCTTCATTTCTTCGGTTATGCATGTTCTAATTTTACTACTTCTTCCTCCTACAAAGTCACAATCTCTGTTGTCTCCTCATTTGTTTCTCTTCCTGCTCTACCATCCTCAACAAGTCCGGTTGATAGGCTACAATCTATGTCATTTTCAAAGTCATGAGATCCCTCTAAACACATGCCTCGCTCAAAAGGAAAATCTGAGTCTGTAGCAGCGTCATTCATGTCATTGATATCTAGGGACCCATAATAAGTACCAAATAATATACAAAAGAATGTATAAATTTATGAATAATTATTTGTACAATATGGTTATGAATGAATGAATGATGGTTGGGAAGAAAATCAAAAAGAATGAAAGAATCTAGAATTATTCGTAAAGAATGAAAATATTGGCTCAAAAATAATCGCAAAGATGTATTTCATTAAAATAATAACGTTCAGACATTAGCCTATTTCACAAAGAAGTTCTCATTGCTTCCAGGCTAAAGGCAACAAGTTTGTTCTGAATATTACTCTAAGTAAGCTCTAAATACTATAGGGATTTCTTCCGCAGTCCAATTACTTAGAACATTCCCAGGATTATAAGGGTGAATATCTAACAAGGTCCCTTTTCAATTGTCTTCATATATGTCATTGATGTGAACACTTCCCAACACCTCTTCATACATTCACCCCATTATCAATGTTATTGGGTAGTGGATTTTTTGCGCTAGATGAGTCATCAAATCTGACAACACTCATGTTGATGAGTCTTTCAACTAGCTTCTTGAAGGCAGTGCAATTTTCTATTGAGTGCCCTGTAATTCCCGCATGATAATCACATTGCGCGTTTGTATCATACCATTTGGGGTACGGCAGTTGTGGGGGTTTTGAGTAGAAAGGGGCAACAACGTGCGCATCGAATAAGCCTTGATACAGCTCCTTATACGACATCGGAATTGGCGTGAACTGGTCTTCGTGTTAGATTCTCACTTTAAAGGGCTCTGATGGCTGGTGGTTTCTGTCTTTGGCTGGCCCACAGTGATTGGTTTTGAGTGACCCTTGTTATATCTGCCTGCATTACCCCCTTCCTCCTTGGGGCCTTTATAGTATCTAGGTACTCTATCCTCACTTGTTTTATTTTTGCTGGGTTATCAAGAGCAACAGGATTAGCTAAATTGTTCCTCAGCTTGAATCTTGGGCCTGTCAGGCAATTCACTGGTGTCGATGCGCCAGTCTGATATTGTTGGGATCTGATAGTAAAGAGTGCCCCTTATGGACGCCCATCTGGCTGGACTTGGACACTTGTCGAAGTACAATCCAGGGAATAGACAAGATCCTCATTATCAACCCCAAAGTGGACTACCGAGTCTTTCACTTCTTCTAACTCTCCAGCTAGCAATTGGTTGAAATGGCTCAGCATAGTTCTTTGTCATTCTAGCATCTAATCTCACATTTCCTGTTGAAATTTGGTCAATTGCTCCTGCATCTGTATTTGCATTCGCTCTAATTTCTCCAAACTTTGGTCCATTTCTCTAGTCTTTGCTTGGATACCGTAAGGGTGTTCGGTTGATTGGTTTTCTAGATTAGCTGAAATGAATTTACTCAATTAGATTCTTTCAATGGATTTTAATGCATATGATGCCATGTAATGCAAATGCATGAAATGAATGCCTAAAGAGACGTTGATTCTAATTCAATTACATTTAGAAAACTTTTCTAGAAGACAAATTTTTGTACATAAAATGGATATATATGGCATCGCCGTCATATTCCAAGAGACAACATCGATCCTTTCCTTCATTCGTATGTTTAAGATAGATCTCGTAGGTTTCCAATGGATGTCACTACTAGCTCCTTTTGCCTGATCTTGGTCGCGATTCATTGTCTGCACATCCTCGTGATGCTCATCGGCTTCTTTAAGGAAGTTGGAATGTCGAAGGCTCTTAGATAATCATCTTGAATCCTCAGGGAACAAAGTGAATTCACGAACTCTTCCATCGCCCTTCTTGTGTTTCTCAGAATATATTCAGGCAATTGTATTATCTTCCACTTTATCAAGAAATTCGTATTCCATGACAAGCTTTCTAATGTAGTAATCGAACTTGAATCAACATCTCTTTCCTAAGATGCAAATGCAATGCAATCATAGTCAAAGCAAGACAAAATGGGTTAGTACAAAATAAAAGAAAACAAAAGAATACCTAGCCAGGTAACCACTAGGGGTTTGGAGTGGCTCTACCTAAGATGGGTTCCTAAGGTCTTCTACATGCGGTTTGGTTCTAAAGTTGAGGTACCCGAACCAGCAAATTCCTCGATCCTCACCCATTATAGGCTCATATGGACTGAGTTTGGCTCAGGGGAATACATTTCCCTATGGCTGCACAGAGATGAAAATCTCACGAAGACATAGGTACGGATGTATCCCGAAAGTGATCCACTATCCCACACGGAGGTGAAAACCTCACGAATGAGTAGTTCCTCACTTCCACTTAAAAGGGTAAGACTAAACAGTCTTTATGCAATATGATGCCAAAATATAGAGCCCAATCCATAGTAATCAATCAAGAGCAAATGCAATGAGAGGCCCGTAATTTTTCAAATCAGATTTTCAATTTTCGATAATAAGATAGAAAATGTCCGCTTTTCTAATGTCTCTAGTGGAGTCGCCAAGCTGTCGAAACCAATTTTTTGTTTGAAAAATAGGGATCAACTTTAAAAATAAAAATGGGAGTCGCCACCGATCTTTAATGAGGTGTGATCGGATCACCTTGAAAACGATTTTAGGTCTACAAATTTTGAGAAAATAGGTTCGGGAGTCAGTTACGCACGAGGAAGGGTTAGCACCCTCGTAACGCCCAAAATTGGTACCGAATTGATTGTTTAATGTCTTAGTATCGAGAATTTGAAACGATTTTAAAATACGATCCTTTGAAAAGAAAATTTGAATGAAATAAATTGGATGATGAGGCTCTCTCCTTTTAAAGAAATAAATTGTCACACTCAGTAAGTTAGAGTGCAACATTTTAAATCCTCAAAATTAAGTTCATCTTTTGACTTTTTAAAACCTATGCATTCTGAGAAGGATATCTGATTATTTGGGTCAAATGAGAAAATCAAAACCCAGTAAGTTAGGGTTGGACTTCACAAAATTCCTAAATATCGAATATTGCATTTATTTTCATTTGTTAGAAGAATCCTCGTCTCGAGAAAACAATAAGTCATATCCAATGCATTACGACACCACATATCGAATTCCCGAGAACGAGCTTTTTATTTATGTTTTAATTTAAAAGGATATTCGGTCTCTTAGATCCCGAGGAAGACTGGAATCTAGTAAGTTAGGACACAATCTTTTCGAGGATACCAAATTCCGAGTGTCGCGTTATTTTGAAAGATTTTTGTATGAAATGATTTTGACATTTAAACCATATTGAACGTTACTTACTAAGCGAACAAAGCGCGATGGGATGTACAATGTGAAGTGATAATTTACAAACGACATGCATCAATGAATAACAAATAAGCCATAGACAAATACTAACAAACAAAGCAACGATAATCTCAATCATACAACATTCAAAAATTAAATGAATTACTAATCAATTTTAACGATACACTAAAAAAGAAGAAATTCTAATCGATAAATTATGCCTATAAAAGTTTTAAAATAGACAATACACATACAAGTACGAAGTGTATTCAAAATAGAGTAAAAATAACACTCCACAATAATATTTTGATGAATTTTGAAGCAAATATTATATAAGAAAAAACATATAAATTAATGTACATATAACAATATATAAAACGTGAAAATAGTAAAATATACAAAGTAGGTTTTCCAAAAGATATAAATTATATATGCATGTAAAAGAAAAATGTTGGTTTAAAAACATATAAATATATTTAGAAAACAACTTTAAGGTAAATAACTATAATTACAGGAAATCAATTAAGTGTGTGTGAGGTAAAAATAATTACAATGAAGTTATATATGTATAAAATATATATATAGTTTAAAATTAAATAACATATATTACGTATGTGCCTATATGTATAATAAAAACAGTTTAAAAATAATAGTAGGTAATAAAGTAATATATAAATAGGTAAATAGAAATATTATCAAATATAATAGTAATAACAATAATAAATTGTAATATAAAAATAATAATAAATTAATTAATAGCAAAAATATTGATCAGGATTAAATTGGAATGAAAATAGAAATTCAGGGGAGAAATCTAAAATAAACAAAAGAAAAAGTCCAAATCACAAAGCGAGAATAACATAGGGACTAAAATAGGAAATATTCCTTGCCCACTAAAACACAACGCTGCAAATGGACTAAAATGAAGTTAGCAAGAAATTATGCAGCCCAATTTAAAGAAGCAACATAAACTAGATTGAAACCAAACACAAACAATGAGGACTTGCAGCGCAAATATCCCTCCCCATACCAAAACGCACGGGTCTAGCCGTAGTTGGATCAAGTCATTGGGTTTGCATAGATACGATGCGGTTTTGGGGCCACTGATTAGGCCCCAAACGACGTCGTATAAATGCCCTATAAGAACTAATTTTAAAACCCTAAAATCATTTCAGCTGCATGATAAAGATTTAGGCCTTTCTACCTCTCAGCCGCTGCAGACCTGAAACCGTCCTCTGTTGTTTCAGAAACCAAGCCTCTGCCTATCCAACCCCGATTCACACGAAGGGGAAGAAGGCTTCATTGGCGCCGACGATAAGGTAAGATCCCCCCATTTCTTTATATTTTTTGCATATAAAGTAAAAACAAATTGAAGAAAACCAAAAAATAAAAATAAAATATAAAACGAATTCGGAGAATCACCTAAACGATATACTCTTTTCTGTTTTTGAGCCGTTCTTTGTTTTTGAACTTTTGTATTTTTGTATTGATTCCATGTCTGCATTTACAATGCATATTTGGGTTTTATATAGCCTTAAAAATGAAAAATACAAAAGAAATCCATATCTTTTTTGTTGTTATCATCTGGCTTTTTGTTATTGGCTTTTTCTTTGCTGTTGTTTGTGTGACTGTTGTAGGTACGACCATATGGAGAAACGTGGAGGCGCGCATGTGAGAGGCTACAGTTGTAGCGGCTGGAGTCATTCTGGAAACCCTAGGGGTTTGTGAAAATTGTTTTTCCGTTTTGGGTTTATTTGGACCATTGAGCCCGCTGTTTGTAAATGGATACTTAAAATTGGCCTGCTGTTGTATATATATATTTTATATGTTGGTTTATTGTTTGGGCCGAGCAAATATTGGGCATTACAAAAGGTTTCTAAAAAAGTTTTTCAAAAATTGATTTAAGAGTTATAATGTCATAGTTGAATATAATTATGGTTTACCATGCTACGAAATTCTGAGCACTCTAGAGCTAAAATTCTTAAAATACCCCTAAAATTCTTAGGCCTTATTTTGGGTGTTACACCCACACGACCTCAGTCCTTCCACATGGTCAGGGGACATGACCATGTACCCCTATTTGTAAAATTTCTTATCTTTTTTTGTTCCGATTTTATCCTTAATTGATGTCGAGTTGGTTTTAAGCTTTCGTAAGCTCGATATAAACCCAAAATTGATTGAATTGCATATTGTGCTTCATTATATATGAATATATTGATATTGAATTGATATTTGAACTATGAAATGCAATCAAATGTTTTGAATTTGCTTGTAAAACCTTATAGCTTGGGTCTGGTAATTAAACCGGGTCTAGCTGTTACAGTCGGTCAAGTCAATCACATTCGTGTCTCTATTTTTTGGGAGTCATCCGCTCCAATGTCCAAGACAAGACATCTCCCTAATTGGACTTAATTAACGACATATTAGTCTTTCAATCGGTTTGCTCATTTCTAATTAGACTAAGGACATGTTTTGGTATGTTTACCAATATAAGTTGTCTTCCCATATTACGACCCGACCACGTAATACTGCTTAGTATTTGTTTAAACATGTAACAGCCTATTTATCTATGGTGTTGAAATAATGGTTTTGGGGCCACAAAGCTGACAAGTAAGTCCGTAAATATTATTATTTAATATTTACTAGTCAAATATAGAGTAATGATAAATTTTGATTTAATGATTTTTGTTAAATGAAAGAATAATTAGGTTCAAGTGGTTTTAGAAAATGAGGTATCGGGACCTCATTTCTATAAATCAAGTCGTAAATATTTTATTAAATATTTATGGAGTGTTACTGAAGTCGTATTAAAGTTTTGTTAAGAAATTTTAACGTTTAAATGGTTAATTAAGTGAAAAGGACTAAATCAAAAAAGTTATAAAAGTTGAGTTCTATTAGTTAAAGGGGTCTAATGGCTATGGAATCTCAAAATAAAGGACTTTAATGGTAAATAGACCATTTAAAGGGTTAATGGATATTTATGGACTAGGTTTTATCGAAATTTTGATAGTTTTTAAAAAGTAAAATGGTAGTTTGGTAATTAAAGTTAAAATTAAACTAAGAAAAGATGTCATCTTCCTCATTTTCTTCTTGTTTCAACCGAAAATTCCATGGGAGGTGAAGCTTTGAGTTTCGGCTAGGGTTAATTCATTGCATGGTATGATTCTAATCCCCGTTTTTAATGATTTTTATGTTTTTGAGTCTGGTTTAGCTTAATCTAGCTAGCCCGGGGGTTAATTTGTAAAATTTTAAAGGTTGGGGGACTTACGATGAATGCTTTTGAATTATTTTTTATGTTAATTATTAGATTATGAATCTTTGTTGAAAAATAAACTAGTTTTGTTAAGTGATTTTTGATGAAAATGGTAATTAGGGATTAATTTGTTAAAGATGTGAAACTATGGGTTTTATTGTGAAATGTTGATAAATATGGATTTTATCAAGGTCCCTTGCATCTATGGTTAACATGGATTTAAGCTAAAATGGTTAATTTGTAAGTTATAAGATTAAAGACTAAATTGTGAAAAGTTAAAATGTTAAGGGCAAATTGGTAATTTTGCATAAAATTAAAATATGGATTAAATTGAATTCTATGAGTCTTTAATTGATTGAAATTATCCATTTTGATCAAGATAACCCACATTCGAACTTAGATCAAGGAAAAGTTAAAGCTTCATTAGTTCGACTATTTTACTACGCCCTAACTATCGAGGTATGTTTGTATGAACAGAATTTGTATTAATGCTATTTAAATTGAGTATTTATTATGGTATGTTTAGCGTAAATGGGTCAATATATAAAAAAGTATTAATGTTATGATGATTTGACAGATGTTTAGTCCAGGTTAAACGTTAGGAATTCTTAGGATACAAATGACATGTTATTAGGGATTTCATATTTTGGATGTTGGTCTTGAATGTCCTACCAATGGCTCAAGTCCTGCATTTTTTGTCGATACTCTACAACTCATGTGAGTAGCATCATGTAGCTTACATTCTAACCCACAACTCGTGTGAGCAGACCTATTTCACAACTCATGTGAGCATTGATGTAAAGGAAAGGTTACGGTTATATCTAAAGGCACACTTCATGTGAGCTTTCCCGAGTATCCGAGGTAATTCTAGATGGTTCAATGGGCAAGAAAAGGGAACGAAATGGTAAGTATGAAATTGTAATGGATCATGACATTATGGTAACATTGATGATGCAAAATGGTATGTTTATACATGGTAAACCACATATCTTATAGATGAACTCATTTATATCATGGATAAGTGCACTAACTTCTGAATTGATGATGTTGTTTAGGCTTATGCTAATCATTTGGAATAGAATGGTAAGTAAGTAAATGAAATGGTTCATAATCTTATGAAAAGGTTGATAATTATGTGATATTGATGAACTTACTAATTTGTGAGTTTGATGGTGTACCAATAGGCTTATACTAATCTTATGACTTAATCTTGGTTTATACTTATTCTATGAATGGTATTATAGAAATGGTAACTTATGTTTAAGGTGTATACGAGCTTACTAAGCACTTGTTGCTTACGTAGTTTTCTTTCTTTTGTTTTATAGATTATCGGAACCTCGATTCGGTTGGAAGCTCGTCGGAGACTTATCACACTATTTAATAGTCAATTTGGTAGATTTTGAGGATTTTGGCCAAGGTTAATAATGGCATGTATAGGGTGTTAGTAATAGTATTATGGTGTATGTGTTAATTAAGTTATGGCATGTATAAACTTTGAAAAACAATGTTGGTTTAGTATACTTTGATGTCTTACCAAGTTATGTTGTTTGGTTGCTTTAAAGTGCTTATTTATAAGGTTATCTTGGCATGTTGGTGATGGTTTGAAAATAAGTACTTGTGACATGTTGTAGTTCATATCTGAACTAGGTTATTATGGATGGAAATGACATTATTAACATGTATGAGTAATGGACTTGTAATGCTTGTTAAGTTAAATCCTTTTGATCACTTTCAGGTAATTGTTATGCATGGCCTTTTGGCATTTTGATATTGGCTTGGAAAGGGTCATTTATGATATGTTTTAGGCACATAGTGGAATTAGGTTTTTATGCATGGAATGAAGCAATATTAACATGTTTTGGTAAATGGTGTTTAGATGTATTTGTGGTGCCTTTGAATGGCATATTGGTTAGGTGATTTAGGATGCTTGAAATGGTATATTTATGCAAAATTTGAATGGTGTTTGAACCCTTAATTATGTGCTTAAGTGATTTGACAAGTTATGCATGAAATGGAATTGACATGGCTTGATTTCAAGTTAATTTTGGGTTCACACGGTCTGAGACACGGGCATGTAACTCAACTGTGTGAGGCATACGGCATGGCAACACGGTTGTGTGTCATCTGAAAGTTCCTTAGCATGTAAGTTTGTGAGTTGCACGACCTAGCACACGGCCTAGCACACAGGCGTGTGACAGGGTCGTGTAACCCTACTCAAAGAGTTACATAGGTGAGGACACAGGCTGGGACACAGCCGTGTGTCCCTTGTTCGAAAGTTACACGGCCGTGTGACACCTATTCTCCAATTTTTGCAACTTTTTCTAAAAAATTCTATTTTGTTTCAAATTAGTCCCGAATTGTTTCTAAGCTATTTTTAGGGCCTCGAAGGCTCGATTTAGGGACAAAGTGCATGTGATTGGATGGATTATGATATGTATAATTTATTTGAATGTTATGATATTAAAAGTTTTCGATTGTACAGTAATGCTCTGTAACCCTAATTCAGCGACGGAGACGGGTTAGAGGTGTTACAAAACATTAGACCACTAGTGAGCCAATATTTGCTTCTATTTTGCTTTACATGCAAAAACCTTGCGAGGATAATATATGAAATGTATTGATGCAATTCATAAATAATTTTATTAACCAATCTGTTAGAAAAATTAAAAATGTACATAGACGAAAATACTACACTTAAGGTACTCGAATCAACTCAACTTGATCAAAAAAGGCTTGCACAAATAACAGGAGGTCATCAGCAAAGAATAAGTGAGTTAAATTCAAATCGTTGTGAGACACTTTAAAAGGTTTTTAGAGGTACACACTTGGTTTTCAATTATCATATGGGAAAGTTTCTCCATAATTGAGATGAAGAAGTATGGCAAGAACAAATTCCTTTACCTTAATTCTTCTTGGGTGTAAACTCCGTAAGAACCTGCCCATTCCATAAAGGCAATATCATGCTCGACGAAACATGATAAGATCCACAAATGTATGAGGAAAGACAAAATTCAAAAGTAATGAATATAAGAACCCCTAATTAACACTATCATATGCCTTGTGTAGATCAATTTTCAAAATCATAGCCCCATATCTTCTCTGCATCTTCATCATAGAGTGTACTACCTCTTGCGTAATGAAAATATTATTATAGGTGTTTCGCGCAGCCAAGAAACTACTTTGAAAAGGTTCTACAATTCTTTGAAGGATAGGTTGCAACCTATGAACTAACATCTTTGACAAAACTTTGTAAGAAGTGTTAAACAAGGTAATTCAATCAATATGAAAATTTACAGAATAATAACTAAAAACACCTTTGAATTGCCTCATTAAAAGTACCAAAATTCATAGCTCATTGAACAAACTGAAAATGAGTATATTTAAATGTTTCCTTGTGTTTTTGGAGAAAAACTGGTTGCACACTATTAAGGCCTAGTCCATTTAAAGCTTTCATAGAAAATAAAATGTTACAAACTTCGTCTATGCTAACCATCCCAAGCAAGGCTTCCCATTCCTCCATAGTCAAGCGAGGTCAAAATATGCCATAATTAATAGACATGCCCACAACATTTCTGTCACTGAATAGTTGTGCATAAAAATCTACATGTCGATGTGCCATGGATCAATCCGTCACCCATAGATCATTTATGAATAATCCTTTCACTCGATTCATGTTTCTTCTAATGATAATTGACAAATGAAAGAATTTACTTTTAAGCTCACCATTAACTATCCAATCAACATGAGATTTTTAAAACCAAAGTAATTTTTCCTAGGCAAGGACCCACTAGTAATCCTTAGCCAAATCCACCTCCAATTGTTGTAAAAGCGTAGAAAAATGATACATTGGGGATCTTTGAATACTATGAAGTCTTTGTAAAAGAGTTTGTTTTTTTCTTAAATATGTTATCGAAGTGCACTCCTTTTAATTCTTTGACCACCTTGGTAACCTCCATCGATTTCCATCACTAAAGATTTAGAATTTTCCAACCAACCTTTCTAAAAACCACCAAATAACTTTCAACTAAGCTGCTTTGTATCTAAAAAGGTCACTTATCCTTGAGGCGTACACAACTTGCATATGTAGCAAAAAGTACAGGATTATGATCTAAATATAATTTGGTTATACTAACAACATTCAATTCTGAGTTTATAAAGTGTGAGCATCTCAAAGTGTCTAAACAAGACTCAACCCCATAACCTATGGCATATAGATCATTTATGAAGGAGAATGCTACCACTTAAGCTGGCTAATTCTCCTTTTATATATATATATATTAAGTTCCCTTCAAAGTTACCTTAGCTAGAATATTTCTTGCAAAGCCCTGAATAAAGCATAGTTATGCATAATCTTCATGGGAAGGCGTACACGACCTACATATATAACAAAAAGTATGGGGTTATGATTCGAATATAATTTGGGTAGATTAACAACATTCAATTCTAGGAAGTAATGCATGGTTGGAGCATGTACTAAAACACAATCCAAACATTCTTGCAAAACAACTACACCATGGACTCTCCGAACCCAAGTAAACTTTGAAGCCATATAACCCACATCAAACAAATTACACAAATTCCATCGATCCCAAAATTGCATAATATGCTTAAAACAATCGCCATGCCCACAACATCTTTCCTCTAGAGAGACAAAGCGGTTAAAATCCCACGTGATAGTCCAAGGTTGAGTAATACGACCCAAAAAACTAATCAGATTATCCCAAAACCGATTCTTAGCATCAAAAGAAGGCTAAACATAAACAAAAGAGGCTATTCATTCCTTAACATCCTCATTAACTGAGCAGTGAACCGCTTGATCCGTAGTCGTGATTATTGTCAAATCTGGAATTCTCTTTTTCCTCACTAAAATTAAGCCGCCACAAAACCCACAATCTAGGAAGTTGTCCCGTATCACAGGCGTTAATGAGTTTCGATGCTTTAAATTTCTTCGTGCTTCTTTGCAAATGATCGAATACTTCAGAGGAAATCAGGTTCTCTATTCTCTCCATTTTTGTTGAATTTCTTTTTATAAATTTCAATATAATGATTATAAATGATCGAATATTTCAGAGGAAATCAGGTTCTCCATTCTCTCCATTTTTGTTAAATTTCTTTTTATAAATTTCAATATAATGATTATAATATATGTATTTAAATGAGAATAAATTTAAAAAGATTCTACTAATTATAGAATGTGGGCAAAGAAAGAAAATTGTATACTTAATACTAGAGGTGATCATGGGCCGGGCCAGACAAGGTTCGGGCCGGGCCCAGTTAAAAATTTAGATTCATTTTCGAGGCCCGAGTCCTGCCCGAAATATGGGCCTAAAAATTTATCTAAGCCCAGATTGAAAGAAAATTGCTAAGCCTGAGCCCGGCCCATATTAAATTTTACAACACCAAAAAAGTATATATTTAATATAAATATTTGATTAAAAAGTATATTTGATTAAAAATAAAAATATATATATTTAATATATAATTCGGGTAGGGCCGGGAAGAGCCCAAAAAATTTTACCCGAGGCCCGGCCGTTTTCTAAACGGACCTCGTTTTTTTGCCCAAACCCATATTTTGGGCCTATATTTTTACCCGAACCCTCCTATTTTTTGGGCAGACCGTCGGGCCAGGCCGGGTAGCCCAACCCATGATCACCTCTATTTAATACTGGTTGAGCAAAACGCTGCGTTTTATATTCCGGTAAATGAAGTTTCAACCAAGCCGCGAACCTCTTTTATTTCCCTCCAAAACGTCTTTCAAGAATCCCTCCAGAATGCCCATGAAAAAACCCTGATATATACCTACACTAAATATTTTTCGATTTTCTTTTTCGATCATTTCATTTCATTTGATAAAAAGAAAGCTTTAAAATCGTTGTCCTTTTAGCCTAAATCTGTTTTACTCAAATATCACTGCCAATGACAAGCCACGAAGACGATCTTGATCTCCTTTTGTCTCTTCAAGAGAGGGTTTTGGAAACGCCTCCTGCTTCCCCTTCAAGTCCCCACTCTCAGTCTCCAGGTAAACTTATCCACGCTTTCTCGTCACACTACATTTTTTTTCCACACTTTGCTTTGGGTTTGTTTTGGATTTGTTCATTATAAAGCCCTTCTGGGTATCTTTTATTTCCACTTTTTGGATTTGGGTTTCTGCTTCTGCTTCTGCCTCTGGCTCTGGCTCTGCGTTTTCCCAATTTTCTTTTATTTGTGGCTTGCTTCACATCTGGGTTTTGCCTATTCTTTTTATTGCTTTTGAATTTGATAATGGGTATCTCTCGGTTTATTGTTACAAGTTAGTTTGCCAAATTTTGTAGGCTACCTATCAGATGATGGATCGCCAAGGCGAAGAGGGAAAGCAGACTTGTCTGTTTTTAAGGATTTTGTTGAAGATTGCCTTGATTATGAACCCAAATCAGTTGAGAGACATGCTAAGCCAAAGCCACAGAGTTCAAATGATATTCAAGTTGAGAAGTTTTCAGGTTTGCGTATAAGGTAAAACCACACTAACAATGACTATGATTGATTTGGGTGACTATTCTGATTATTGGAGGCAAAAAAAATGGCTAAAAGATTTCACTCTTTTCATTCTTTATTTTTCCTCAAAGCTAGCCATGCATGCCAAGTGTCAAATGGAAAAGCCCTGACAATTATCTTTTGATACTTCTTTTCTCATGTTTAGCTTATATTTTTCTTCTGTTTGTTAGGAAGCAATTGGTCAGCCCTGCAAAGCTAAGTGAGCACTTGTCTGACATTCGTTTTGTTCGGCTACCGACTTTGAAGTATGCAGTTTTACCTCTTTTAGTTGTAACGTACGCTTTTATTGCTAGAATTCTGTTGAGGGGTCTGACCTTCAGGCCTCAACAAATCTGATATTGTCTTTGGTTGAGGTTGTCTTTCCATTCTGCTGAGATTCTTTAGTGGGTTCATGAAGTGGGATCTCAGAGTGTCCAAATAAGACTCAACCCTATGACTGATGACATATAGATCATTTATGGGGGAGAATGCTACCATTTGAGCTAGCTAGTTCTGCTTTTGGATGTGAAGTTCCCTTCAAAGTTGGCTTAGCTAGAATATTACTTGCAAAGCCCTGAATGAAACATAGTTATGCATAAACTTTATGAGGTAGGTGACAATATATTTTGGCTATTTACAGGAATTTGTTGGTGGGAGACACCCTTTATGGATGTTGGGCAACCATAGGAGTACTGATTGAAAAGGGGATTCCAAAGACTAGCTCTATTGGGAAAAGCTATAGCATATGGAAAATTGGGTGCTTAGATAAAAATACTGTTTCTCTTTTCTTGTTTGGTGACGCTTATGAGCAGAACAGTAAGGAGCAGGTTGGAACCGTTTTTGCATTATTCAGTTGCACTGTTCGCAAAGACACCAAGGTATCAACTTTGTCGTATTTTAATTGGCTTCTGTAGGGTACCCTTCATGAAGAAAGTGATATCTTCTGTATTGTTTTGTAGGGATCAGGGTTTTCCTTGAGTGTTGCTGCACCCAACCAAATTCTAAAGATTGGTACTTCAGCTGACTATGGAGTTTGCAAGGGAAGAAGAAAAGATGGGATGGCTTGCACAATCATTTTAAATAAGTATGCTACAAGTCTTGCTTAGGTTCTTTTGATATATTGACTTTCTTTGAACAATTGATCACATATACTCTACCTTGCCAAGAAATGGGATTGAGAGAATCATCTTATTTTGCAGCAAATGGTATATGTTATAATTGATTAATCCAAGTAATGTTATAGTAACAAGCTTCTCAGCATCTAGTTTCAGCATTTACTACTGGCAAAAAGAAGCTTCAATGGAAAAGTGATTTGAATGATGCTAGTGAGCTTCCAAATGAATGGTTATGGCCCGTTCTTCTTGTGCTTGCATCATCAACAATCCATGATTATAAACTTCCTGCAGTCATTACCTTGTTAGCGGTTTGCTTGTAGTGCATGGTAACTATCGGGTCAGAAGAGCAGAAATGCCTAACCCTTGTAGAAAATTTCTTGGTAGGTTCAGGTCTAAGGAGTCTGGTTTGTGCAAGAAGTAAATAAAACTGATTCTTTAGAAAATCTTTGATATAAAATTAGATGTGAAATCATGACTTCTCTTTGTTTAGATTGTTTTTGAAGCTATTTGTCAGCCTTATGCTTTTCGTCCAATACAATTTGGCACTTATGTTTTGTCATGCATCTTGTTAAACAACTCTCTAATCAATTGAACACAAGGCTCTAAGTTATCCAGCTTTCTTTGTATGTTTGTCTGTGTAATTTCTCTCTTTATATTTTTACTTATAATGTCTTCATTTATTTCAGACGTCAAGGCGCTTATTGTCAATATCACAAATCGGTAGGCATGACATTACTTTATCTTTATCTCTTGGGAGTAGGATGTATATTACCCCTAGTTAACTCTTTTCTGATATGTTCTGCAGAAAGCGTCAGAAAGATATTCCACAAAGCGAACTGAGCTAATGGGAGGGTAAGTGGTCAATGCTCCATTTCATTTTTGTATCCTCGTATTAAATTAAATTGCTCAATTCATTCCTTTTCTAATTTTCATTATTGACGTTCTTTTCTCTAATCGTACAGGAACTTGAGAAGAGCATTTAGAAATCCTCCTAGATCGGAAGGAATATTCATGGTTGATCCTCTATCTGATAGAACAAACATGGAAAAGGCCTCTAAGCCAGTTAAACTACTGTCTGTGGATGCACTCAAACGGGCATTAAGGTATGTAACTGATAGCATTGATTATATTTCTTCTGCAACTATACGCCCCTTTGAAGATGGAACAAAGTTGAGAATCAACTGATTAGTTTGAACTGCATTTGAACGAGCAGAAATGGAGATAAAGTGACAACAAATAGACACTCTCAAGGCATAAGGTTTCTTAATGCAGTTACAGGTGTTTGATTATAAACTGTCTCTGCTAATGCTGGTTGCAAATCTGTGCAATATCCTGTTATTGATAGTTATGTTGTAAATGCAGGGGAAATGAGTACTAAATTAGTAAATGGAGCATCCAAAAAGCCTGATCAACAAACGGTTGGCTCTGAGAAGAGGTAAATTGTACATTCTTGCTCATTGTCAGCAATTCATACTTTCTTGCCATCTTTCCGTTTACTTAAAGGATTCATCCATCACTGCTCAGGAAAGAGTCTAGTGTAAAACAAGATACATCTCTAAAAAGAAACAATCATCTGGATTCAAAAAGAAGGAAGCTAGAGCAGGAGCAAACTTTGGAAGACCATTGGAACCAGCGATGGAAACTCGATTGACCTCTATATTTTTAGTTCAGATGATGTTCAGTGTTATGGTGCACCGAAGTTAAACAATCCTTTGCCTTGAGTGCACATAGGTCCTTATCTCCATAGTAGGTTTGCAAAGTTGGCTATGCAGGCTAGTTCTTGTTTTCCAAATTCTAATAACTCTTTAACTTGTAGTTTTCAAGCTGAAGGTATGTAGACATAAGTTGGATACAACACAGGCAGTTTTCATTTCTTTGAACAACTATTAACTTAGTTCTTGTCAATTTATCACTAGGATTAAAAATCATATTATTGTTTGAAGGGAGGTTAAGTTTGAGTCTCATTTGTGTCACCATGTGTGGGGTTGTAATGATTTTTTATGGTAATTGTTGATATAATTCTAAACCGATTAGTTTGAAAGATTATAAAAACTAAGAATCTAATGTAATATGATTCTTAGGGGAGCCCAAATCCAAGTGTTAAATTGGTAATTCAAGCATAAAAAAATGATTGAGCTACCAACTAACCATTATATGAACAAAAGAATGATCGTAATGTGTAAGAAATTGATTGGATATGCAGGTGATTGGTAAGAACAAACAAAGTAGGGGACACGGCATCTTATGACAGTGCTAGATACAATGATGTTTAATTGAGAGAGAAAAATAGTAGGAAAGAAGTTTGGTTATCCATGCACATGGAGTTGGTAGTAAATGGTCCATGTGCTTTGAGAAAAATTTAATGCTTGTTTTTCTAATTTTAATTATATATTGTTAGTTGGCCTAATTCTATAATTTAGATGATTAGGAATCATTAAATAAATCACAATTACACTTTGTCCACTAACTATCCCTACAACAACTCCCTTAATTTAAACATCCTAAATCATAAACAAAAGGAAAATGATTCTTGCCAATGTAAAATGTTTAGTCCTAACTCCAATGATTAATCATTGTGAAATGTTACAAAGTTTTCTCCATTACAAATTAATAATAGAATGTTGTTAGTGATAAGAATTGGTGTGTAAACGATAATATTTAAATTTATCATAAAATAAATCATACTAAAACTTAACTTGAAAATATAATCAAATATAAGATATTAATCGTATCATTAAACCTTAAATAACCTCATGTGTTAGTATCAAGTAGGCATTAATCGTAATCTTGACTCTCTTTATTTCACTCATTATTATCCAAGTACTTCAGGGCGATTTCTCACTTACGTTATGTCTTATTAGGCAAAATTCTAAGACAATACTGAGGTTAAGACGAAATTGTTTGGTAATTGTAAATGAATTTTTGCTCACTTGTGAAACCAGCTGTGCTTGAGAAAGAAAACACCAATTGACCAACAGAGGTGAAGGGCCCGAGGGGTGGGGTCGGTAGCCATTTTATGCTGAGGTGTATATGCTTGGATTTTGGACTTCTATTCTATTATTCAAATTTGAACTTAAAATTTGGACAACATGAAATGAAGTAATTATAAATAAGCTTTTGAAACTGTTAAGTTTCATTGAGTAGAAACAACCTGGATATTTATTAAATAAAGTTATAAAAGTTTTATCTTTTATTCAAGAATTTGATCTTACTTTCAGATATATGGTACTAAAGAACCCAGAAACAAATTAAAGCTTGGGGTCGTAGTCTGGGCCCTGAAGTAACAAATAAGCGAGCGACCTTCATAAAATACTGAATAATATATAATGATGAAGCTATAAACTTTTGTTGAGATGTCGCAGTTGGATGATATAAGAACTCCTTCAATGTTGCAGTTCGATTAGGTGCCTTTTAACCAACTTAACAACCACCATTAACGAATTTAAGCTTGTTGGGTTTTCAATAGATTGTGATGGTTGATGATGCATAATTACCCTGCAGACAATGACAACGTTGCATCACGATTTTGCTATTTCTTTTTTTTTTTAAATTGAATTTGGATTATACCCCATTTTTAGGTGCCTTAGGATTATTTCTTGAAACCCAAGATTCTCATCTCTATTTGTTTTTCCCCCTTTTGAACTTTACTTCGCGAAGAAGGGAAGCTGTCGCCCACCTGTTTGTGATTTGGCCTGTGAGAGTGAAAGTCCATAGCTACATGGAAGAAAATAATTTACACAACTTGTTTTTAAATTCTTGCTGATGGCCCAAGCAATGGAGTTTTATTTGACTCTTTACAAATGTGTATTATTTGACCTTTTGCCTTGAGTTTCATCCTACTTGAATTTGGATTTAATGGAGTATTATTTACTTTGATAATGTCCAGACTTTTCAACTCATGTAATAGTTAATTCGAGTTAATAATAATTAATTCTAATATCTTAATTTCAAAAACAAAAATGAAATTACTATAATTAGAACCATCACTATAATTGTAACTTTAAAGAAAAAAATATTTTCTTGCATGATCAAGGTAGGTTTATTTACGTATTCATTTAAGAGTAGAATGTGTTTTACTGAATTTTTTTATTCTTTAAATAATTAATATTTTATTGACAATTTGAAATTAAATACTGTTATATAGCAATTGTGGAAATGTAGTGAGGGCAACATGTTGTGAAGGCGTAGTATTTTATTTGGAAATATATAAAAATAAAAAAAATGAATTACAGGTTCATTAAATAGGTTTTGGTATAAATAATAATGAATTAGCCAAGTATCATTTGAAAAAATAAAAACAAATAGTTCATCAATTCTTCCAATCTGTGGATTTTAATTAAAACAAAATCCTGAGATACTTATACATTCAGAATAAAACAAACGAGCTTTACGGTTCACATGCAAATTATTTAGGCATGTTGCCCCCTATTTTCTTGAGTTTTATCTAGTTCTTCATCACCACCAAATTTCTCCAAAAATCACACGTATTTTTTTGTGGATTACTAAAAAAATTTTAATTTTTAAAAGATTAATTTCACCCCTCATTAAATTTCAAAATGTTTTAAAAAAATCGCACATATCTAGGGTTAAGGTTAGGGTTTTATTAATTTTGTTAGAGTTAAAGTTTTTTAGGGTTTAAGGTTTTAAGGGTGAAATCGCGAAAGTTTATAGGTAGATTTGAGGGGCCAAAGATGCGAAAACATATCTCAAAACACATACATTTGATATGTCATGTTGGGATAAGACTATTACCTCATAAACTCATCTTATGGACGTCAAGTTTTGGGGTGGCAATGCTTGATACGGTAACAGATCGAAGTCTAAGTGGAGGTCCCAATAGGCGACCGTGATGCAGCCACGAGTTCGAGTATAACCAGGGGCCAGTTGACGGTCGTTATGTGGTCACGAGTTTAAACTTTTTAGATACCCGCAAATGATGTCTTATGTATACCATACATAAGATTGAGGTCATAATCATAAGAAAAAACAGAGGGCTTTCCAGTGTAATCAACATAATTTTTTTCTCTATTTCCAGGTAGCCGGTATCTTTAACCTTTCATTCTTATTTGAAAACTGACACCGAGGTGGACACAAGAGGGCTCTCAAGCGGAGATAGGATGTTTCGGCACAATAGAAGTTAAACTTAGGTCGATGCAATAACAATTGTAGTTATTAATGAGTTTTTTAATAATGGCAATCGTTGTCACCCTGAAAGGAGCATCACCTTTACTGCACCGCAACAACCGTTGTTTGTCTGAGAGTCCTTCTGCGTCCACAGCGGTGTCGACCTTCAGATAAGCAAGAAAGTTAAAGATATCGACTGTGTAGAAATGGAGAAAAAAATTACGTCGATTATAGCGGGAAGTTCTACAGTTTTTCCCTATAATTATGCCCTCAAACTTTTATATGATATTTATAAGGCAACATTTTTGGGTACCCGAAAAGTTTGAGCTTGTGCTCGCGTAACGATCGTCAACTAACTCCCTCGTTATACTCTGATCCATGACTGCATAATGGCCGTCAATTAAGACCTCTACGTAGACTTTCACCCGTGATCATGCAAAACAAAATAACCCCTAAACTCGACTTCCACAGGATAGATTTCAGAGGTAATGGTCATATCTCAATAGAATATATGAAATGTGTGTATCTCGGAGCTATATTGCATCACCGACAACTCAAGAGTACCTCGAACCAAAAATTTTATTAGCAACAAAAATTTTTAACACTGAAGCAAGGAAGAAAATGGAGAGAGAAATATTGTTAAGTGGAGGAATAGAGGCTAGGAGAGATGATGTTTTAGGGATAATGGAGTATGAAAAGAGAACCCCCTCTTATAGGCACGGGGAAATGGTGAGATTGCAAATGAAAAAATATCTATGGTCAAAAATGCGTCGCAGGACCAGCATTTTCATCGAATATCTTCAAAATGTGCTTCAAATCTGTAAAAAAATTCCCAGGACAGAGTACTTTCTTTTTTGTAAACTTTATGAAAATTTTAGTGAAAACTTATCCAATTAGGTGCATTTTCTTATCATGTCAACAGGGAAGCTCGCCCAGCTAGACAAGTTTTCACTAACATTTTCATAAAGTCTAAAAAAAGTACCTGACCCCGAGAATCCCGGGTAAAATCTAAAGCACATTTTGAGGCACTGAATACCCTCTGAAGCATGCGTCTAATGAAATTATTTGATCTGTGAAACACATTTTCGAGCACCAAATAGTGTTCCACTATCATTATTCGATGAAAGTGTGTCTTCAAAAACGGATTTTGAAGCACGCATTCTCTTTCTCATTATTCTATTTTGCTATTAAAGTACCAAAATATTCAGAACTTAGACATGCAACAAATTCATGTCAAACATTGAATAGTTGAGTTGCGAGAGTCATTTGTATTTCTTTGGATAATCGTCTGAAGATTTTTTTATTCTAAATATCCAATTTGTTTTAAATTGAAATGAGTCGACGAATGAAATTTGTGATTTACTATGACGGTCAAATCTGTAATACGGAAGTCGATATCGTATTTGCAGGAGCTCATTTCATGGAATTGGCTTTCAACCATACCATTCAATTGTGTAAGCTACGAACTAGAATCAGGAGGAAAGTCGGGGGTTCGAGTCAGGGCAGAATTTTGAGCTTACAATGTAGATATCTAGTATCGGTTGACCACTTTAAATATGAACTATTTGATGTGAAAGGCGAGCTTGAGATGGAAGCGGTCATATCATTGTACTGCTCAAGAAGAAATATTGTAATAGAGTTATATGTCGAGTTTATGAGGCTGATGGAACTGGTTCATCTTCAGCCACCATTGCGGCTAATGTTGGAATCAAAAAAGAAATAGAAAGTCCTACTACATGGTTGTGCAGTAGGTTCACTAGTTTGTTACAAAGCTCCTATTCTGATATCCTCGAAACATCAATGGGTAGAAATTTTTTAGTGTCCAGATTTGCGATTCAAGGCATATGAGCATTCGCCTCATATAACCAACACCGACCTCTCCTTCAGTGGTGGTTTAGAGTTCTAGCAACTACTGTACAAAACACCTGACCATGCAAGCTCATCGTCAAATGTCTGGGTATTAGAAGTTGGCATGGAATTCCCCAACAAAGATGCTTTTCTTGGTGCACTGAAGTAGTACAACTTAAGGAATGGCGTGAACTATCAAGTCACAAAATCTTGTTCGGAGAAATTCAAGGGAAGTGCGTAATGTGCGACGAGAGGTGCAAATGAAAAATCATGGCATTTTTCAGAAGAAGACAAGCTTGTGACGATAACTTGTGGACGATAAAAAAGTATTTCGGTCCACATACTTATGTTGTAGTAGATGGTGAGTAAGGCGATCACCCGATTTTCTGACATAATGTGACCTGACTGAGGTCTTCGTTTTTCCCAATAATGTAACTTTAACTCGTCCTTTGCAAGTGTAAGTCAGGATTGGCTGAGGCTAGACTTCGACATTATGTCTGACATTATTTTATTTATGGTGAATGTGAGTCTTAGGATTCTTATCCCAGTGTTGATTGCCAAAATTCGTAGCTAGCACGATTACACATCATCGTACTATAAAGCATGGGTCGTAAAACAAAAGGCTATTGATAAGTTGCATCATGGCTGGGACGTGTCATACAACAATTTATGGCAATAGTGTCAGGTACTAGATCGGTACGTACCAAGTTCCGTAACCGATTTGGAAACGCACCCAACATACTTCGATGATCTCCTGGTCCTTAGGAAAAAAGTATTCCACTGGTTCTTTTGGATGTTTGATCAATACATGAAATTTTCCCGGAACTACAAGCTTTTAGTGCAAATTGACGACACCTGGCTGTACGAGAGGTACTAGCATCGGTTGTTGATGGTCGTTGCCCAAGATGGTAATCGAAGGATTTTGTCAATAGTGTTTGCGATAACTCTCTCCGAAAAGACAGATGATTAGGATTTCTTCCTTAGCTAATTGTGCCGACGCGTTTTCCCCAACCCGACATATGTGCTATATTAAACAAGAGAATCAAAATCTTATCTACTATTGAGTGACATGGTAGCCTTTAGGATCGTACACACCATAGGTACTGTATACGACATGTCGACTCCAACTACCACACAAAATGACCTTAAAAAAGTGAGCGAGATCAATGCATTGAAATGGGTACGTAGTTTCCACTTTACCCACAATCATGCTAAACCATATATCATCATATATTGTTTGCATTTATGGGTATACTTTTCTCGATAGGGTACGAGCTTGTCCAACACCATTTTCATGATACGTTGCATAACTTACATGCTATCAATAATGTCGATGTAGACTACTATGCCAACATACCTTTCTAACAATGGATGCAATCGTATGACGAAGGTTTACAAGAATGACACATGACAACGAACTTAGCCAAATGAATCTATTCCATACTGAAGGGGACGTGTCATTTGTCGATAACCTCGGTTGTCAAAAAAACATACTTTTACTTGACTACCTTATTTCCAAAGCGGACGACGTCATATGTTAGGCAGATAGCGAGCGGTTACATTTGATATGAGGATGTTATGAAAGAAATTATACGAAATATAATAAGAGCGAACACTATGTATATAGTGTGTCACTCGCATCGAAACTTGCAATTTTAGGTCACGGAGTATGCTAGGCTAGGCCCGACCAGGACATGCCAGAGGCATCATATCATGTAAACCTACTAAAAAAGATTAGCAATTATGAGAGATTCCAAGCACTTTGATTCTCATGCACACATGTTATTGTCACATGTGCGAATGTACAATTTGAGTACACGTCTTATACCAACAATGTGTACAAACTAGAACACATGCACGATGTATGAAGACCTAAATTCCCACTCGTCCCAAATAAGAATATGTGGCCACCAGTGCCTAGTGTGCCGTTCGAGTTGGCCACGAACATAAACTTGTATCGCATCTCGAAAAGTCACCCGAATTTCACTCGGATACGCACCAATATCAATGTTCGAGAGAGGGACAATCAACAAAAGTTATGCGGGTACTATAGAAACCAAAGGCATAGAAATGCAGCATGTTCTGTATTAAGGGGTACATTGGGGCTTCAACGTCGCTAGCATTCATTTTTTTCGACGATATAAAATTGATTACAATGTTTTTTTTTTGTGTAAAAAAATTGTTCTTCTTTTTAACTTACATTTCAATTGTATTTGCTATTGCCTACTAGCATTTATATAGTGTAAAAATTACTCATTTAAGCACTACTTCAAGTATCAATTACTATTTCTCAATGAATTAAACTTTTTCCATTTTTACAAGTTAGTCCTTGTACTTTTATTAATCACTAGTTTGATAAAAGTGTCTATCCAAAGTTACATATTTCATATCAAATATTATATATAGAAATTTACGTATAATTAACATTAGAATTTAACAAAGAAAATATGAGTTGCAATAGAAATATACAAAAAAATATTGTTTCTTTATTGATGCTATTTATATTTACATCGCAATAAGTAAATAAAAAAATACGTCATCGGGCTAAATGTGTGCCGCAGAGCGGTGGATGACACATAGGATTTTTACGCACAACTAGTGGTGTCGGCTCCTCCACTTGATCGTGACCATCGTCATCATTTTCTTTGTCTTCACCTCTACCCTCATACTTCATCTCCACCACCGTCTTCATCTTTATCTCCACCGTCAAATTCATTTTCATCTTCGTCTTCGTCTCCATCTCTTTCATCCGTGCTTGATTGCGATGTCGTCCTAGCCTTCTATCGTATGTCCTTCACTCTACGAGAAGGTGGTGCCGATGACCCATCTCGATAAAATAATGACGTGATGAGTGTTTGTGACACTATCATTGAATAATTGTACAATGTCACAATACTTGGATACATCGTATTGATCTGGGCATCGATATTAACATTGATAACGGTATTGGTGTCGCCATAAATAACGATACATGTGTCGACATATGGCTTGACATTTGCGTCGGTATGGGGCATAAAATACTGGAGACGGAGGTACCCCAAAATATGTACCTGCGGAAGGGGTAGAAGTAGGGTGTTTGTGATAGTGCATAGTGTGGTGCTTATGAAAAAATACGGGGTTAGTGAAATGAACAAGAATAAGTAGAGTGGACTAACTGGGATGTGGCGTAGACATTAGTGGTGCTTGTTGGGTTGGAGCTAGTGACGAACTCGTCACGACTCCTCTTCCGGACCTATGTTGCTAGGCCGCTTATCGTGGCTTCTTTTGATGAAGTTGCCTACTCCACAACTCTACTGATAGCAGATATAGCTTGCCGGCGACTCTGAACCAGGGCATGCACTCCAAATAGCTTGCCATGTCCAATGAGAAAAAAGATTCGTGGATGGGTAATTATTTTATCCTACGATCCCAAATGTCAATGTTCTCCTTGTGGTAATCTTTCCAATTCTCGTCAGTCTTCCTCTGCAGATCCAGCTTGTACAATGCTTCCATGTCTCGCGGTGTTAGCAGAATTTGTTGCCTCCACCCAAACTGTCACATCACTTGATCTGATTCGTGCATCTCCACCATCGTGTACATTATCAACGACACCTTGACGTCCCATATACTCCGAATGGCCAAAAATTCTAGCGGGACGCGTTCTATGATATCCAGCTCAGCGTACGACATCCATCAAACTGTAGTTCACAATTGTAAATTCTGTTATATACAGAATTTTATTTTACAAATCATTGTATAATTATTATAGGTTTGAAAAAAATAAGTAACTAACCTCGACTTTCGAGCGTTGATCTAACATCAGTCGGATATCTTTAAGCTACTCCAGTAGTCCTACGTAACTTGGCCATAGTTCCACCTATTCAAGTGATATGTTAAATAAAACATAAAATAAATAAACAACAAGTATATAGGTCCATGGTTCCACCTATTCAAGTGATATGTTAATTCAGCTCATGGTTCCACCTGTTCTTCGAGCTGCTCTTTGTTACTAATGAGAATGTATATGGGTCATTCACTTAGGGACGTTGAAATGGTAGTCGCCACCAAGGCCATGACTGTAGTAAGATTAGGCAACCACTGATTGACATCTTATTCAGTTCTGTCGCCCGACACAACTTGCGATACAACATGGCCAACACGGTTGATCCCCAGCTTAATCGTCCACTTTTTTTAAAGACGACTAGGTGTAGTAACCACCTTATGTGTTTTTGAGAGTTATCAGGCATTAAAATACCCCCGATTAACCTCAAAATGAATGCTTGGGCGTATTATTCTTTGACAATATCGGACGTGTCCTAAGGAAGATATTTGAAATTGGTTTCCAACAATTTCATATCTATCCGGCCACTGTAAAACTTATACGACACCCTTTCCAAAATGCCTTGCAAAGGTCCTCTTTACTAGGAACGACCGCTGGCCCCATGATGACTGGCCCATCCACCGGTAAACCAAGTTGTAAAGCTACGTCCTCCAGTGTGATTGTACACTCACCGTATGGTAGATGAAAATTGTGTCTCGGGCCTCCATTTTTCCACCAATGTGCTGATGAGTGTAGGATCGAGTTTGCAGCCTCCGAGTATACGAGGCACATGTAAGAATCTCGCGTCTTGCAAGTAACCACGAATTTCGGTATCTGGGTTCTTTGATAGGTTATCTATGAACCCCTCCAAAACACGATCATTCGCCTATTTACATCGACAAAATAAATTAATTTAAAAAATAAAAAATTTAAATTTAACGTAATTGAAAATAGTGAAATTTAAAATATCGTCTTACAATTATCGCTTGAGCGACATAAATGTGCTTGTTGTTGAAACGAATCAAAGAGGTTGCCATTCGTGAAAATTTAATCAAAACGAATAATATACGAAATAATTAAATAAAACTATAATATTTTTAAACAAGCGGATCGAATAATTTAGAACAAAACTTAAAAAAATTGAGAGAATTGAGAGAGTTGTATTTGAGTGAAAAGAATGAAAAATGACCTGAAATTTATAAGAAACAAAATTATCGTTGGGGTCTTTAAAATTTTTTACCATTGCCAACGTTCAAAAAAGTGCATCCAGCTCTCTTAAAAAACGGTCTATTTCTCTAATTTAAAAAAAATGGCCTAAAAGCCTATTTAAATAATAAAAAAAGGGGCATATTCTTCTAAATTAGCCCAAATTACAAGTATATATGTATATCTATTACATGCACAATATAAATATAACGTATTAAAAGAAAATGACATGTTTTTTTTCCTTGTTAACACGATTAATACACATGTCATCTGTTTTAGAAAACGCATTTCATTAGATACAAATTGATAGATATCAATTATATTGACAATTAAGCTAATGAAAATATTTGATTGATATCGTACAAATATTTAATTCTTGAAAATAATATTATTGGAAGAGGTAATTATAAATCTCCGAACATGAGGATATATAAAATATTAAAATTATTTTAAAATTTAAAGATGAAATTGAAATTAAAATTAAAATTTTGGATAACTAATACTTTTTCAAATTAAAATAAAAGATTGATACTTGTTCCCATTTTCAGATATTTATATTTAAAAAAAATCAGAACTTTCTTATTTCACTGTTAATTTCCTTTTAATTGCATTTTCTGTCATTCAATCATTCTTATCGAATCATTAAAATACATTATTATTAAAAAAACAAATAAATACTTAATTTAAAATTTTAAAAATATGTCATACTTGAAATAACTCAATAAGCCCTTCAATGAACTTTTTAGGTATAATAATAAAATAAATAATAAATTATTTATGGAAAATATATTGTTGTAATGTAAGCAGATAGCTGTCCAAGAGCTGTCTTTCCTTTCCCTAATGATTCTCTCTCTTTCTTTCGGGCAATGTCTTTGATGTCTTCCAGTTTTACTTAGTCCTTCATCTTCTTCTTCATTTCAGTGTTTTTGGGTTTGTTTTTTTTCCTACTGTTTTGGACAATAATTGAAGCAAGAGATAACCTTGGGGGCGGCGGCGGAGGGAGAGGAACATCTCTGAAATTACTTTCACTTTTGCCGGTGGGTGTAAAATGAGTGCATCAAGGTTCATCAAATGTGTCACTGTTGGTGACGGTGCCGTCGGCAAGACTTGCATGCTCATCTCCTACACCAGCAATACTTTCCCTACTGTGAGTTCCAAAAAGAAAGAAACTAACCCATTTTTTTTGTTTGGTCTCTGAGAAAATATGGGGAATGGAAAAGGAAGTTTGGCTGGCCCTTAACGTTTTCTTTACTTGGATTATCATGGATTTTCTTTTCTTTTTCTTTCCCTTTTTGTTTCCCCTATTTTCTTGGCCACCAAGCAGACCCTACACTGGTTTCTGGTGGTCAATGTAACTTTGGTAAAGTTGCTTTCTTTATTGGGTTTTTTTTTGTTTCTTTTTCCCATTTTGTTGTACTTGTCTTTGGAATCTTGAATTTGGGGCATAGTATCTTTCTGAATAATAGAATCATTCTTCGTAAATTGTGTTCAAGTGAGCAATTTCTTAGGGTTTTTTGCTTCAAAAACTTGCAGAAAATTTATTGCCTTTTTGTGGTTTATACCTTCTTATTTCTTCTGTTTGTGTTTTGATGATGCATCATCTAGGATAAAGATTCTTTGTCTTGTAGGTTTTCATTTCAATTAGTGAGTTAAGGTCAAAAGTTAAAACTGGAAACATTATATCCTGCTACTCCCCTGTTTTTTGCTGGAGGAGAAAGAAAACAAATTGCTAAATCTGAAACTATTGCTGGTAGAAAGTCTCATTTAGAGATTTCATAATAGGTGCTTTCATTACTGCGAATCTTGGGTTATGGCCATCTATGTTAGTTGGAAATCTTGTGTATCGGGTACGAGTATCTGTCCGGTATGTATATGTTCAAATTTTCTAGTTTTTCATGCATTTGGAGGGTCCTTGGAGGGTCCTTGGAGGGTTACTTCTTCATGCTCTTGTCCAGAAAATGTGTCTAATATAGTTTGTTCTTTTAGTAAACCTAACTTCATGTAGAGTTGATTGATGACATTATGATCATAATTGCCTAGTTCTTGCTTTATTCTTATGATTATTTTAAGATGACTTTTGGAGAGATTGGTTATAACATGTTTTCCACATCCTATGCAATGTCTTGGGGAAACAGGATTATGTGCCAACTGTCTTTGACAACTTTAGCGCAAATGTGGTTGTGGACGGCAACACTGTTAATCTTGGATTGTGGGATACTGCTGGTAAGTTTCAATTCCATTAATTTTCCTTATTCATATCTTAGAATACTTATTGTGGTAGGTTTGATTTTATTGTTTATATTTTGTCTTGGAACAGGCCAGGAAGACTACAATAGATTAAGACCTTTGAGCTATCGTGGAGCAGATGTCTTCTTGTTGGCATTCTCTCTCATTAGCAAAGCCAGCTACGAAAATGTTTCTAAGAAAGTGAGATTATTTGTTATTAGAAGCTTTTCACCGGTTTTTGAACAAGATACTTTCAATTACTTGATCTGCTAATGCATTGTCTTCTTTTTGAATCCTCAGTGGATTCCGGAGTTGAGGCATTATGCACCTGGTGTTCCAATTATTCTTGTTGGGACTAAGCTTGGTTAGATTCTACTTCAATCTTTATTTTCAATACTTTAAAATGTCTTGATCTGTTCCTTTCAGTATGCTCTTATGCAATGATTTTCTTATTTTCTTTTCATATAATGAGTTATGGGTAAGGCTAATGAATGCTAAAGTTTGCAATATTTCCAACACCCTTTTTTGTTGCCATTGAGAGAAGGGCAGATGTTCCTGTTGGTGGCTGAAGTAGTGTAGTCCTTTAGATGCCTCCTTGCCTCGTAAGATTAGTCCGTTCTAGCATGTAAAATCCTAAGCGTTTGTTTCTATATGTTGGTGTTTTATTTGCAAGACTTCTATAAAGCTTCCTTCACCCTTACAACTATTGCTATTTTCTTTCAGTTTTCTTGTTAAGAGAGCAAACAATTAGACCTTTTACGGTTCAATTACTATTGCCCTTCGCCCAAACCTTCCTCCATTTTGTCTTTATATAAACAGTAGAGGTTAGCCTCTTCTTCTTCCACAGTGGTTGTTAACTTATTTTCAGTAAGGAAAAACTTCTGTGGTTGCAGAAATGTGAAACAAGTCCATCTGTTCCAACTTTGCCTCGAATTAGCATGCTTTGTAATGCATTTGAAAGAATCCTTTAATATGACAAATTTGGAAAACTTACTTGAGTTGTCCTGTGGAAGTTAGGCTTTCTTGGTAGAGTGGAAATAAAATCGGAAAGATGGAAAATTGAAAGAGTAGAAAAATAAAAAAAAAAGATTTAAAATATATATTTTCTTTCCATTGGTGTGCTACTATGCTTGGTAGAAATATGGAAACTTGAAAAAGAAAGTAAATTTCTTTTCATTCATTGCTTGATAGAGTTGAAAAATGAGACAAAAGAAAGCGCAACTTTTATAAATGCATAAATTTGAACTTACATCTCTCTTTCATGTTCTGTACTCGTATCATTCCAATTTGGAATGATTTGTTGTTATGTATTAGGATGAAAAATGATCCTCTTTTTTATTTCTTTTCCTACCAAGCAATTTCTTTTCACTTTTCCACTCCCTCTTTCCATCCTATCAGTTTTCTACTCAACCAAGCCCACCCTTTTATATCTTGACAGAAACCTGAAATCAGTCTTGCCTTTTTTGAATTTTCCTCTAATTAGTATGTTTTCTAATGTATTTGAAAGAATACTTTGGAACTTAATCTTGCAGAACTTCAAATCCTGCTACAGTCCATTGCAGTATGTTATCCTCCACTAAATTGTTTCTTCTAATGATTCATCAAAAGTAACTTTTTTCCGATGCTCTTATGTCCTCCCCAGCCCCACCCTTCCCCAACTCGTGGACCAAGCAAGATTAAAACTAAAGTTCCATTGATAAAACAGCTGTTTGGGACCGCTATTTACTGGTTTTAACTAAGTCTCTGGGAATTGTATAAAAGTCGATGTGAACCAATCCTATGAGATGCTGAAGTAGAATATGAACCAAATATAATATTCATCATCTTAGAGGAAGATGCTTGAAGAAAATGGGAAAGGTAGAAATAAGCAGAAAACTTTTAAAACTTGGGCCTGGTCTATGTTCTTTTATTGAAATTTCACTCTCAGGTTTGGTTTCATATGAGTCTTATCATTTTATATTCTTGAGCTAGCTAAACAGTGGTTTGAATCATTAATCATGGAGGAACGAATCCATTACAAGGTTTGATAGAAAAAATTACAAATCCCATGGCAAATGAATAACAAGCAAAGAATGAACCCAATGTTAATCTTAAACGCTGCCACTCTATGTTTCATTAACAGCTGCCACATTTCTTACTGTAGATCTTCGGGATGATAAGCAGTTCTTCGTAGATCACCCTGGAGCAGTGCCCATTACCACAGCCCAGGTACTCTCAGCTGCTTGTTGTAGTAATAATTTCTAAGTTCCGTTATTGGCCATTCCTGTTGATACTTGATAACATCGAATCCTAATTTTGACTATGTTCTTTAACTTTTCATGTTGAAAGGGGGAGGAATTAAGGAAGCTGATTGGAGCCCCTGTTTACATTGAATGTAGTTCAAAGACACAGCAGGTATGTACATATTCGACTGATCTACCATTGCTTTTTGTTTACAAGCCTTGGAAGTATGTTAATTACTTCTTGAAATACAGAATGTGAAAGCGGTCTTTGATGCGGCCATCAAAGTGGTTCTCCAGCCACCAAAGCAGAAGAAGAAAAAGAAGAGAAAGTCACAAAAAGCCTGCTCGATATTGTGATCACGTGATGAACAGTTATGGATGCCGGGGTGGATATCATGGCCCATTTAGCCACATAAATCTGTTAGTCTCTCACCATGTCTATCATCTCTTTCTCACCTTGAGAAAATAGCTCCTTTTGGTTTGTAGTCTGAACTAACAGAACTAGGATCTTTCCTATAATCATCTAAATTTGTGCTTTTTCTTTTCTCTTCTTTTCTTTTTTTCTCTCATGGATTGTCTTTTGAATTTGTATATTGATGGCCCTTTATGTGTTCTCACACTTTCCTTCAGTTACTTTGGGTTTAGATATGTTTGATCTGTTAACTGAAACATGGAGAAATTGTTTCCTATTGTTTCTTGTGATGTAATCTGATCTAGTATGTTTTAATGAACTAATATTATATTTGTGGTTTTGGAGTTCACTAATTTCTTTTGCTTACCTGATTGAATATTGTTTCTTCTACTTCATCTTGCCACTTCCGTTCTCCCTTCTAACATTGAATTTATACGGATAGAAAGGGAATGAGCCTCGGATCGAGTCTAGTTGGTTCATGAACTGCAAGAGTCATGCTTAAAAGATGGTAATCAGCAGGTTTGAGAATCGAATTCCAACATATATACTCGATCCTTATTGTCAGACTGCTGTAGTTCCCTCGGTTCGATTGTTTGTTGCTTCCACATGGTGTTCTATACAAATGGTTCTCTTTGATCTCATTGGCCTTACAGATTTCTATGAAAGATGAACTGAGATGCCATCTTTCTGCTTCTATATGAATCAAAATGATGATTAGTCAGTTTTGAGGAAGTTAAAGCGAATATGAACCAAAATAATTCTCCTTACCAAGATAGTGAGAAAGATGAATTAGAAAATGGCATAGCCATTTTAGTCATTGGAAAAGTCTTCGAGTTATATCTTTAGATAACTTTTGCTCTTATACCGGAAAATTATAAATAAAGATACATGAGATGCCATTAATATCTTCCCAAGTTTTCCTCCTTTTATAAAGTTGTTGATTCTTCAAGTTGTACCCAATCATTAAGTCCATCAAACAAGGGGGGTGCACAAATCAAAAGATGGTACAAAGGAATGAGATAAGGGCACTTAAACTTGTCTTTGTCCATTCAATTTTTGTCGACTTAAGCATCGGAAGGTGCCTTTCTTTCGATTCTCTTTCATTAACCTAGAATACCAACTTTTTCCTTCCACTTTCATCAATATGTAAAGAATTGGTGGACCTCTTTCTTTCACAAACACCTACAATTCCTCCATTAAATAAAGCTACCATCTTCCCCTTTTGAAGTTCTCCATTACATTTCCCCATTCTCCCTCTTGAATATATATATATAAGAACTTTATTAATGGCGTCAAAAAGAATACTAAAGGAGCTCAAGGACTTGCAAAGAGATCCTCCAGCTTCATGCAGTGCAGGTAAGAGTTAGAAAGAAACAAAATCGCATAGCAGCTAATCTCCATTGTTGTTTGCAAGGTAAATTCACTACGTAAGCTGTACTTTATCCAGGTCCAGTGGGTGAAAATATGTTTCATTGGCAGGCAACCATTATAGGTCCAAATGATAGTCCATATGCTGGTGGTGTTTTCCTTGTGACCATCCATTTCCCTCCCGATTACCCTTTTAAACCTCCTAAGGTACCATAATCTAGCACCTAATGCATCTCTATGGGCTTTTTAACATAATAATGTTCACCAAATTGTTTTTCAGATTGCCTTCAGGACCAAGGTTTTCCATCCCAACATAAACAGTAATGGCAATATCTGCTTAGACATTCTCAAAGAACAATGGAGTCCTGCACTCACCATATCCAAGGTAGGTAAAGCTTGGATCAATAAAATTAAGAAAAAAGAAAAAAAAAAAGGGTAAACTACACGCATAATCACTCTAAAATAGGGCATGTCCTATTTTGGTCACTTCAAAATTTATTCTTAATTTAGTCACTCGAAAAAAAATAATTGTACGACTGCTGTTAAAATGTCTGTTTTATTTTAATGGGCTGCTGATGTGGCACATTAGCACATTGAGTGATTGGTACGTGACATCTTTGGTTGGCTTTTGACTAAAGTTTAGGGACCTCCCTATAATTAGTCCTAAACTTTTTCCCCTAAACTTTATAGAGAGGTCCTAAATTTTAGTCAAAAGTCAACAAAAAATGCTACATGTTAATCACTCAATGTGCTAATATGTCGCGTCAATAATTTATTAAAAGAAAATGAAAATTTTAACAATTACTAATTTGTATAATTATCTTATTTAAAGTGACTAAATTGAGAAAAAAATTAGAGTGACCAAAATAGAACATACCCTATTTTAATGTTAAAACACATAAATTTGAAATCATATATATTTTAAAAAAATTCAAAACAAAATAAAAAATACTTTAGCATGATAACTTGACTTATTTAGATCCCTAAATTATTATTTTAGAAAAATTTTAATTTCTTTAAATTTTTTTATATTTTTTAGAATTTGTTGTGATTTTTCTAAAAAATATAAAATTTGGAAATTTTTTTTAAATATTTTGAATTTTAAAAATTGTTTTGAATTTTTGAAAATTATATTGAATTTTTTTTTGTAATTTTTGTTGAGAGAAATACCAATTTGCTTATTTTTCAAACTTGATAGGGACTAAAAGAGTATTTGCACTAATCCGTTATTCGAATTGTAAAATTTAACTCGATTCAAACTTGAAATTCAAATTACTTATTTGAGTTGACTCAAATAATTTGAATAACTCGATTCGATTAACTTGAAATTTAAATTTTTTTCGATTTTTTCGAATCGAATTTTACTCACCCCTAAATGTAGTTAAGAAAAAAAAACATGTAAACTAATTAAATGCTATATTTATATATATTGGGCTAATGCAGGTTTTACTGTCTATATGTTCACTGCTAACCGACCCAAACCCTGATGATCCTCTTGTACCGGAGATTGCTCGTATGTGCAAAGCTGACAAATTAAAGTAAGAATCTACTGCTCGGAGCTGGACCCATAAATATGCCATGGGCTGAACTAGGTGCCATTAATACTATTTTACTATTAGTAATTCTTTTTCAGGTTTAAATATGCCCTCAGTCCCTGTACTTTTCACTATTTTGAAATTTAGTCCCTTTGCTTTTATTTTTAAAATTATAGTCCCTTTGATTTGAAAATTAAAGTACAATTGATAATACTGTTAATGGATTTTGAGTAATTTGAATATGTAACATGTTAGTATTCAAACCTTTGGTTTAAAGATTTGAAGTTTAATTGATTACACATATTCATATTTAATAGAAGACAATGTTATCAATTTCACTCTAATCTTTAAATTAGATACGTAGAGGGACTACATTTCTGAAACTAGAAGTAGAGGAACCAAATTTCAAAAGTTAGAAGAGCAAGGGATTGGTAGGTCTATCATAGGGACTAGTACAAATTATTCAATACCCTATTAAACGGATCAATATAATCATTGTGCTAGTAAAAAGAATAAAATAAGACTAAACTCTAACAAAGTTAACATTTATTGTTTAAAAAGTATTAATTAATGTTTAACAAAGCTAATATTTAGAACATTGAATGATATTTTTTAAACAGTAAATGTTTACTTTGTTAAAATAGCCATATTTGATTCTTTCATACTAGTATAGGGACTAAATTGATATGTTTGATAGTATAAGAACTAATTTGAATCAGTTTCTATGATAGAGAGAGGTAATATGTAATTTCACCGTTCTCTTGCCTACTACTTTGTTGAAGGTATAAACTTAATTAATTCCCACTATTTCCAGGTATATTATTATGAAAGGAAAAAGAAGAAAGAAGAAAGTAGTGATAGTATAAGAAAAGTGCCACTTTGGTTTACAATAACAATGTATCGGCTTCTCCTTTGGTCCTTGGTTTCAACTTTCCTAAGGTGTTTTGTTTAATTACTCTGCTTTGCTTATGACATAATGATATGAGATTACTAATTTTCTATCTCCTTAACCAAAACTCTGAATCAAGTTCATGTTTCTGATTTAGGGCTTAGCCGTGGGAATGGTAATCTCGCCTAAATTTATATTTCAATAGGTAAAAGTATCATGGAGGTCCTATATTCTATTTAAATGGGTAAATTAATCCTTATATCCTAATCAAAGAGTAAATTGGTCATTTTATTAAAAATTTCAACCGTTTCTATTGTTAAAACCGGTCCATGTATGTCGACATGATTTACATGTGGCATTTCTTATTGTACTGGTTGCTTATTTCGTTGACCGCTAGTACAAGTGGATGAAATTTTAACAGAAAGGGCCAATATTTCATTTGAATTAATATATAGAGACTAATTTATCTATTTTTTAAGTAGAGAGAATAAAATACAATCTAACTCCTAATACAAAAACCTCAATATTACTTTTACCAAATTTTATAGATTTTCAATAAATTAAAGATGACACGTAATTAAAATTTTAAAATTTAATTCTCTATTTATATATATATATAGGAATTATAGTTCAATATTACAAAGAAGTTAAAAGGCTGACCGGCCCTCACCCCTAAACTCTTTCAGATTTTTTATTATCCTTGTTAATATACATCATATTATTACTTAAGTTAAAAGGTGAATTTGAAGTTAAAAGGAGGTACGTTTATCTATTATTAGTGTAAAAATATTGGTGGCGGTGAGATTAGATATTGTAGCGTTAGACAAAAAGTAAGCTAAACGTATCATATCGCACCCAACCGTCCATCCAAACTCACCCTAAGTCAAGTTTAAATAGTAATTTTTTTGTACAAAGCTGTATTTAACCCTTAACAACAAAGGCCTTTGATTTTTTTTTCATATTAGCATTTTTATATTCTTAACTACATTCTATAATAAAAATTAAATAAAATTATATTCATTATATTTTTAATAATTCTTTTTCTTTGATACATGTAAGGCCCAATTTTGGCCTGGGCCTAAGACCAAAAAAATAAACAAAAAGAGTCCATTTACAATAAAATTTAACTCAAAATACCCTAGCCCAATTTTACAAAACCCTAATGGCCCGAGTGGCCCAAAACTTAAAATGTTTCAGAAAACCCTAGCCTCCAGAGTACCCTAGGGCGCCACAACCCTTGCTGCTCCCATGTGCTGCCGACGTCTCCTCTACCACCGCTTGTCAGCCTTGCACCAAAACGGCTAGGGTTATCCCTCCAACGCTCGTTGACTTTGCCAAAACCTGCAAACAGGGCAAAAATGAGACAGACACAGAAGCAAGACAATAGAAAATAGTAATGAAATCGACTATAAGAGCTGAATGAAATGTAATGAAAAGGGAGAGCTTTTTCGAAATAAAAAAGGAAGAAAATAAAAAAATAACAGTTATTTCAAAAAAAAGTTTCGGATCTAAGATTCAAAAGGTGATATTTTTCGCCTTGATTTTATGTTTTTTTTCTTTCTCCGAGTTCTATCATACACTTATATATGAAACATAAAAAAGGTTTATTTTTACTTACCTTGGTCGCAAAAAAGCGGAGAAAACCGAAAGGTTTCCTTGTGCTTTGGCTTGACTTTTGCCGAGATCTCGTTGTTTTCGAACCAAAAATAAGGTTCTTCTTAAAAAGGGGAATTAAAATGGGCCATTTTGGTTTTTCCGGCCACCGTGGACGGCGGCGCCATCGCCAGCGGCAAGCGACCGTCACGGTGGCCATCGGTCGGATCCTGGGCTGACGTTCGGAGGGGGTTGAGAGCTAGAGAGGATTTCAGTCTTTTTTTTTAGAAAGAAGGGAAAAAATGAGCCTTTTCTAAAAATTTTTAACTTTTATACTACTAACAAAATGACGTCGTTTCACCCAGGGGTTTCAGCGCCAAAACTGCGCCGTTTTAAGGCGACCCGAGATCCGACCCATGGGCCCCAAAGATCGGCGCGTTTTTGGACTGAAGGTCTATTTACCCTTTCAGTCCTTCTGCTTTTGGGCTTTCCTTCAATCTGACCCCTGTTTTAGGTTTTTCTTATTTTTTAAATTTACCCTTTTAGTTTATTTTAGATTTCAATTCGATCCACCTTGAAGCTGTACGTTTTGGTGAGACGGGATTATTGCCCATTTGGTCCCTCCTTATTATTCGCGCATACAATGTGGTCCTCCCCTTTTATTTATTTTCGAATCCGCCCTATTTTTTCATTTTTATTTCAATTTAGTCAATGTTTTTTAGCTATTTTATTATTTAATTAATTATTTTAATGTTATTATCATTATTATATTATACCATTAATCTTGTGTTATTATTTATTCATTTATACATTTTAAATTTCAAATTTTGTTATATATATACATATATACATTTTATAATATATACATATACGTACATATTTCTTAATTTTTATAAATATATATACACATACTTTTATATATTTTCTATGCTTCATAATTTTATATACATACTTATTTTTTTTTACATTTTAAAATATGTATATTGATATATATATTTCTTTTATTCACATACATATAAATTTCTTATATGTACATATATATATTTTTATATTTTATATTTTTTATCTATTCTCTTTGTTGTTATAATTGCTTCACGTGGTGTTTATTTATTTATATGTCCATTATCATTTTAAAAAAGAAACATTTTAGTTTTATTTGTCTATTTACTTGTTATTTTATATGTAATCGATTTGTCCTTTTTTTCTTTCTTTATTATTTTTGTTGTGATTGCTTGTGTTATCTATGTTCACATCGTCGTATTCATTATTGCATTTATTAGTGCGGCATTTATTCATTTATCAAATTTAGCTTTACATCAATTTTTACCCAAATTTGTAAAAAAGAAAATTTTAAAAATAAAGGTAAAACTCGGTATTTGGGATCTTCGAGAGGATTGAGCCCTAACGTATTGTGTTCCAATTTTCTTCATTGAACCTAAATAATCGAGAATACTCTTTAATCAAAAAAATAAATAAAAAGGTCATTATCGGGAATTCGATACGTTGTGTCCTAACGCATTGGATATGACATGTTGTTTTCTCGAGATGAGGATTTTTCTAAAACATAATAAAGGCAATATTTAATGTTTAGAATTTTGAAAAATCGTGCCCTAACGTATTGGACTACAATTTCTTCATCTGACTTAAGCAATTGAATATCCTTTTGAATTTTATTGCATAAGTTTATCAAGGACAAGCTCATTTTTGAGGATATGAAATATCATGCCCTAACTCATTGGGTATGACATTTTCTCTCTCCGAAATGAGAGGGTTTTAACATGTAATTTGATTTATACAAATTTTTTATACAAGGATCATATTTCGAATCTCTTCAAAGTTTCTAATTCTCGACACTAAGACATTAATTAATCAACTAGGTACCAATTTTGGGCGTTACGAGGGTGATAATCCTTCCTCGTACGTAACCGACTCCCGAACCCGTTTTTCTGAATTTCGTGGACCAAAATTGTTGTTTTAATAAAATTAAATTGTTTATTAAAAACAACCACTTTTCAAGGTGGCCCGATCACACCTTATCAAAAAGGATTGGTGGCGACTCCCATATTCGTTTTCATTTTCAAATCCAAGTTGACCCCGTTTTATCAAAAAAATGGTGTCAACAGCTTGCGACTCCACTGGGGACGTAATAAGAGAGTCAAGCCGCGAGTTGATTAGTTCTTGTCATTTTGTCAAAAATTGATAATTTGGGTTAAATTTACGATCCTTGCATTACATTTCATTTTTATGGTCTGCATTATTTTGATGTGTTTGCTTTATTGGTTCAAGTCTTTTAATCTCTGCATATTGCATCGCATGGAAGTGAGAAACTATTTCCTTCATGAGGTCTTCACCTCCGTGTAGGATAATGGATTGCTTTCGGGATATATCCATACCTATGTCTTCGTGAGATTTTCATCTCCGTGTAGCCATAGGGAAATGTATCCCCCTAAACTGAACTCAGTCCGTACGAGCCTATAATGGGTGAGGATCGAGGAATCTACCGGTTTAGGTACCTTTACTTTAGAACCGAACCGCATATAGTGAGCCCTAAGAGCCAACCTTAGGTAGAACCACGCCAAACCCTAGTGGTCACCCGAATAGGTTCTCTTTTCATTTCTTTCTTTCTTGTTTTTCCTTTGTACTAACCTGCTTTCTTTCATTTTGGTTATGATTGCATTGCATTTTCATCATAAATAAGAGGTTTTGATTCACGTTCGATTTCTAAATAGAGAGCTTGTCATGGAAAATAAATTTCTTGATAAAGTGGAAAATAATGCGGTTGTTCGAATATGGTCCAAGAAAACACAACAAGAGAAGGATGATAGTTCAATGGAGGACTATACGACTTTGCTTCGTTGCCCGAGGATTTAAGTCGACAAAGACCATTCGAGAGTCGTCAATGTCTAGACCTTTTAAAGAAGCTAGCAAGCATCACGAGGATGAGGGAACAATGAGTCGTGGCCCGGATCAAGCAAAAAGGAGCTAGTAGAGGCATCTATTGGAAATTCGTGAGATTTATCCTAACATTCGAATGAAGGAAGGGATTGTTGTTTTCGCTTGGAATATGAGGACAAAGCCGTATATATATTCGCTTTATGTAAAGAGATTTGTTTTCTAGCAAAGTTATTATAATGGAATTGAACCAGAATCAACGTCTCTTTCTGCATTCATTTCACGCATTTGCATTACATGACATCGTATACATTAAAATCTACCAAAAGAGCCTAATTGAGTAAAATTATTTCAGAAGAGTTAATCTGGAAAACCAACGCCCTCGCGATACCCGAACAGAAGTTAAAGGACTGGACCAAAGATTAGAGAGATAAGAGCAAATGCAAATACAGATGCAAGAGCAATTGACTAGATTTCAACAAGACATGAAAGATCAGATGTTAGAGGTCCAAAGAAATCTAATGAGCCAGTTAACCCAGTTATTGGATAGAGGGTTAGAAAAAGGAAAAAAATCTAGCGGTCCACTTTGGGAATGATAATGAAAACCCTGCTTATCTTCTAGGCTTTACCCCAACAAACATCCAGGCACTACCAAATACATATCCACAAAGGGTAACTGTTAACATTCGACCACAATACTAGACCAGTACGTCGACACCGGTGAATTACTTGACAAGCTCAGGTTCCAACCTTAGGGGCAATCTTACTAATCCTGTCGTATTTGATGATTTAGCGGAAACAAAATGGGAGAGGGTGGAGTTCTCAAAACAATCTGAAGATTGTTACAAACGAAAAGGGTGAGAGTCAAACTCTCAAATCAATATTTTAAAGTCCCCGAGAAAGAGTAAAAATGAGGGCAATAATGTGAGTAGGTATAACAAGGGTTGTTCAAAGTTGATTACCGTAAGCCAGCCAAGGACGGTTACTACTAGCCATCAGATCCCCCCGAGACAAGAATCCGGCACCAAGCAAAACATTGAAAAGCCCCAATTTGTGCCAATCCCAATGTCGTATCGAAAGCTGTATCAGAGTTTATTTGACACATATGTTGTTTCCCCTTTCTACTTGAAGCTTTTACAACCTACGTACCCCAAATAGTACGACACAAACGCTCAATGTGAGTACCACGCAGGAATCACAGGACACTCGATTGAGAACTGCACTGCTTTCAAAAAGATGGTCGAAAGACTCATTAAAATGAGTATTGTGGAATTTGATGATCCATCTAGTGCAGAAAATCTGTTTCCCAACTATTCTGACAAAGGGGTAAACGCGATAATAGAGAAGGGAGGGAGGAGAATCAAGACAAATGTAGCAGAAGTGAAAACCCCACTGAGGGAGATTTGGAAAAAGATGGTAGAAAAAGGATTAATCACACAAGGTTTAGGGGAGAAACTCAGAGAAGCGAGGAGTTACTGTGAGTTCCACGTTGAAGGAGGCCATCAAATCCAAGAGTGCACTGAATTCAAAGTCTTGGTGCAAAACCTAATGGATAATAAAGAGTTGGAATTCTTTGAAGAAGCCAAAGGCCCGGAAGGAATGTTGGGGAATTCGAATGCTAACATCACACCCGAAGAGGGACCCGGGGAAGAAAATTTATAAGGTATCTGCCCTTACATGCTTGGGAATGTTTTGAAAAATGAGACTATGGAAGAGATCCATATACCTTTTAGAGCTAATTAGAGTAATGTCCAAAACACGCTTATTGCTCTAAGCCTAGGAGCAATAAGAATTCTTTTGTGAGATAGGCTTATGTTCAATCTTTATTTCAATAAAATGCATCTTTGTTTCTCACTTCGAGCAAATATTCTTTTATTGTTTCCATTTCATTCATAATCATATTATACAGATAAATATTCTTAGATTCTTTTATTCTTTGGATCTACTTTCGTCCCTATAATAGGTCTCCAGATATCAATAATATGAGTGACACTGCTATTGACTCAGAGTCTTCTTTTGAGCAGGATATGTGTCTAAATTAAACCCTAGGACTTTGGAGATAACTGAGACTGTAGCTTATCTCCTGATTTGTTAAGGACGAGAGAACAAGAATCTATCTTACAAAGAATCAATGGAAGTCATGGCCTTTCTCTATGTGAGGCACAGATGTCATTGGACCGATCTCGCCTAAGGTTTTTGACGGTTACCTCACTAAGTGGGCAGAAGCTGGTTCATATGCCAATGTCGCAAAGTCAACAGTCTGCAAATTCTTGAAAAATCATATGTCAGTATGAAATGCCAAAAAGGAGCATCTCTGACAATGCATTGAATTTGAACAACCACACGACATCAGAAGTTTGCATTTTGTTTAAGATTAACACCATATCACCCCAAGATGAACGATGTAAAAAAAAACTCTACCGGGGCAACGACTTTTTCCTTGGCTTATTGCAATTTTACCCAGTAAAGTCGAGATTCTTTCTTTTCGAGTATTTTGGATTCGATCCCAATTGAAGAGAAATGCTTAAAGTTATTTGTCACAGTCAAATACACCAAAAGCAAATGATGCGAGCTCACAAAAAAAGATTCGCCCTAGAGAATTCCATGAGTGGGACCTAATATCGAAGAAGATCCTTTCCATACAAAAGGACTTCAGAAGAAAGTAGATGCCAAAATGGAAAGGACCTTATGTGGAAGGCTTTATCTGAAAAAGCGTTGATATTGACCAAGATGGATGGCAAGAATATGTCTAATCTTGAGAATTCTGATTCAAACAATAAATACTTCACTTGAAAAAAGAAATGAAAAGAAAAAGAGAAGAAAAGAAGAACGAAAAAAAAAGGAGAGGCTAAGGTGAAAACCCGCAAAGGGCGCTTTGAGACCAAAAGGGTTTTGAATTGAAAACCTAGGAATGGGCAGTTTAAATTTTGATCGAAGGTGGGGCATGCGGTAGTCTTGTCCTCTCCGAATTAATAAGAAGGAGAAATGCTACATCTTGGGGCATCAACAAAGTCTTTTAGGACTTCTAAACACATATCAAGTTCAAAAGGGTTCTCAAGAAGTTTGGGGTAGAGAAGCTCATGCTACGATATCTGGGGCACCTATTTCCATTTTATTCATTTTTTTTAAAATTTTTGACAAAATACGCCATCTTGATTAATTTATTCTCATTTTGTATTCTAGCAAAATTTGCTATCTTAATTGATTTATTCATTTCGAGCTTTGCTCTCGACAAAATTTCATCTTGTCCATTTTGATAATCTTTTCAAGCATTTTTCATTGAAATAAGGATTACTGGACTGATAATATTCAAGCAAAAGAAGTTTTGCATATTACCCTGGAAGCTTCTAAATAGTACGAGGACCTAAAACAAGGCTATTGTTTAGAACTAACCAACTTAAGGGTTAGAAGAATTGGAGAAAGAATAGTCTAAATTGTGACTATTTCTTTGGTTTTTCTGTCAAAGATACCGACTGAACAAGAAGGCATTAGTGATAGAACCTTGATGAACAGCGAGGAATGACAACCCAAACATTAAAAAGGGATCATTCTTGAAAAATGACACTCTACATTCATGCAAATATCATACATACACATCTAGTTAGGAGCATTTGATTCATTGTGATCATGACATCCTAAACACTAGGCATAAATAGGTCTATGCAATGGATTCTACAGGTCATGTTCCCCAGAGAGTAGATCGACGAAACCACAAATCCTATTTCCCTGGCTTTGCAGTGGAACAGATTAAAGCTAAAAGTAGCGAATCTTGTTTCCTTAGCATTGCAGTGGAAAAAATTAAAGCTGAAGTGGAGTGGATTAAAGCTGAAGGCAGCGAATCCTACATCTTTAGCGTTACAGTGAAACAGATTAAAGCTAAAGGTAGCGAATCTTGTTTTCTTGGAGTTGTAGCGGGGCAAATTAAAGCTGAAGGCAGCGAATCTTATCTCCCTAGCGTTAAGACCGAAGATAACGAGTATTCTTTTCCCTAGTGTTGTAGCGGAGCAGATTAAAGTTGAAGGCAGCGAATCTTATCTCCCTAGCATTAAGATCGAAGAGAACGAGTATTCTTTTCCCTAGCGTTGTAGCGGAGCAGATTAAAGCTGAAGACAGCGAATCTTATCTCCCTGGCATTAAGATCGAAGATAACGAGTCTTCTTTTCCCTGATGTTTTAACGGAGTAGATTAAAACTGAAGGCAGTGAATCTTATCTCCTTAGCGTTAAGACCGAAGACAATGAGTCTTCTTTCCCTGGCGTTGTAGTGGAGCAGATTAAAGCTGAAGGCAGTGAATTTTATCTCCCTGGCGTTAAGACTGAAGACAGCGAGTCTTTTTTCCCTAGCGTTGTAGCGGAGCAGATTAAAGCTGAAAGTAGCGAATCTTATCTCCCTAGCGTTAAGACAGAAGACGTGAAATAAGTTAAAGCTGAAGTAGAGTGAGTTAAAGCTGAAGGCAGCAAATCCTATCTCTTTAGTGTTATAGTGGAATAGATTAAAACTACAACGGCGAATCTTACTTCCCTGGCGGTGTAGTGGAACAGATTGAAGCTACAACAGTGAATCTTACTTCCCTAACATTGCAATTAATTAGATTAAAGCTACAACGGCGAATCTTCCTTCCTTGGCGGTGCAGTAGAGCAGATTGAAGCCACAACGGCAAATCTTACTTCCCTGGCGGTGCAGTGGAACAGCTTGAAGCTACAACGATGAATCTTGCTTCCCCAACATTGCAATTAAAAAGATTGAAGCCACAACGACGAATCTTACTTCCCTGGCGGTGCAGTGGAACAAATTGAAGCTACAACGGTGAATCTTGCTTCCCCAACATTGTAATTAAAAAGATTGAAGCCACAACGGTGAATCTTACTTCTCTGGTGGTACAGTGGAACAGATTGAAGCTACAACAGTGAATCTTGCTTCCCCGACATTGTAGTTAAAAAGGTTGAACCTACAACAACGAATCTTACTTCCCTGACGGTGTAATGGAACAAATTGAAGCTACAATAACGAATCTTACTTTCCTGAAGTTGCAGTGGAGCAGATTGAAGCTATAAATTACTGATTTTATCTCTCTGAAGTTGCAGTAGAGTAGATCTTATCAAACCTTATCTCTCTGAAGTTGTAGTAGAGCAGGTTGAAATCACTAACCTTATCCCCCTGAAGTTGCAGTGGGGCAAGTTGAAGATAGCGAGTCTTATCTCCCTGAAGTTGCAGTGGAGCAGACTGAAGCTACTAATCCTATCTCCCTGAAGTTACAGTGGAGCAGACTGAAGATAGCAAACCTTATCTCTCTGAAGTTGCAGTGGAGCAGATTGAGGATACAAGTCATATCTTTTTGAAGCGCGATGGAACGCATCGAAGTAACAAGACTTAGTGAACTGGAAGGAGGCTACCTAAAGAAGAGAAGCATCAAAGGAAGTCAAGATTCAACAACACCGGGCAAAATTGGTCCCTTTTGATGTCTTTGCTCTGTCCTCGTTACACGACAACGAGCAAAGAGGGGTAGCTGTAAGGCCCAATTTTGGCCTGGGCCTAAGACCAAAAAAAATAAACAAAAAGAGTCCATTTACAATCAAATTTAACCCAAAATACCCTAGCCCAATTTTACAAAACCCTAATGGCCCGAGTGGCCTAAAACTTAAAATTTTTCAAAAAACCCTAGCCTTCAGAGTACCCTAGGGTGCCGCAGCCCTTGCTGCTCTCATGTGCTGTCATACGTCTCCTCTGCCACCGCTTGTAAGCCTTGCACCAAAACGGCCAAGGTTATCCCTCCAACGCTCGTTGACTTTGCCAAAACCTGCAAACAAGGCAAAAATGAGACAGACACAGAAGCAAGACAGTAGATGTAACACCCCTTACCCGTATCCAACACCGGAATAGGGTACGATGCATTACTAAAACACATACACTTGTAAACGTATTTAACCGAGTTATAAAATTTCATCTAAATTAAAACTTTCAAAATAATTAACATGCTTCTATAACTTTTCACAATATATCCTCAAAATATTATAATCATAATAATTAGGGCCTGCGAGACCCGATACATACTCATGTAATTCAATGCTTCATCTCCATTTCATTCAATTCGCAATTTCTCATGCTCACAATTTATCATATCACTAGCAATTTCCATTTAATTCATGTACAATTCAATGACATTAAGTTCAACACTAATACGTATTTACCATTTAACTCAACGTTTATCGATTATACCATTCAATAACACATTTATGAAATTCTCAATTTTGCAATGAAAATATCACTTTAAAATAACAACATCATCCTGGTATAAATACACTGCCACTTATCCATTTACTTTAATTCTTTTGGGCCCATTTGTCACTTACCATCCTTAATCAAATTAGGGAACAGTTACGGAAAATTGAGTACTTCACTTCCACTTTGCCATAGTATAACTATGGTCTTACGTATGATCACTTATCACTTGTCCCTGATTAGATAAGTGTAACTAGGCTACCACTTATCATTTTGTCACTTGATCAGATAAGTGTAGCTAAAGCTACCACTTATCACTTTGTCACTTGATCAGATAAGGGTAGCTAAAGCTATCACTTATCACTTTGTCATTTGTCACTGATCAGAAGTACTCAAATCCGGCGTTCCACTCAATTTGATCATTTATTCAGTTTCCCATTTTTATTTTATTCTTATTTCATCAATAAATATATATTTCATCATACATTATATAATTCATGAAATTAACATTTAATCATTAAATTTCAGCCATATGAACTTACTTTTCATTATCTTTCCACACTCGTTTTCTATGCACATCACACAAGATATAAACATATCATTCAACCATAGTCGCAAGCTAGTGTATTTAAACATAACTCTTTTTGGGGCTAACCACATGATAAACCATTTCAATGCATAACTTATAAATTTAACGTGGCATAGTCTAGCCACTACTTGGCCAAAGCCTAAGCATGTATACCAAATATGTTAGCCAAATACACATATAGCATAAGCATTATAAGCATGGATGAGCACAACATTTATTCATGTATCAGGCTTACCAAAATGTGTTAATTCATAAACCATTCATGACATTATTTCATGCCAAATCATATACCGAATATACCATACACACATACTATGAAACTTCACACATGAGCTTAAACCATGACCAATAATGCACAAATATAAGCATCATTTCTATTTCATCGTTTATCAATTATAATCAAGCATATGACCAATTATACACAAATAATTCATATATTTCCCAATTTTCCTCCACCTCCTCTCCATTCCTCATCTTTAATGTGTATAACACATTTAAACAACATTATTCATGCTTTCACTATTTTCTTGTATGTAAAATTCAAGCTACTCGTCTGAGTCTGAGTCACTAAATTATTTTTATCCAGAGATACAGAGCTCCAAATTAATATCTGTAAATTTTCCCTGAAACTAGACTCACATATATTCTTACTATAAAATTTTTAAAATTTTTGGTTTATCCAATTATTACAGTTTATTCTTTAAAGTTTCCCCCGTTTTGCTATCTGACAGCTCCGACCACCCTTCACTAAAAATGAGTTAGCTAATTGTACAGAATCCCGATGATGTTTTAATTTATTTCTTTTGAAAATAAATTCATTAAGGATTCTAAGCATATAAATTATAACTCATAATTATTTTTATTCAATTTTTTATAATTTTCCAAAGTCAGAACAGGGGAACCCAAAATTATTCTGACATTGTCTCACAAAATTTATTATAGCTCATGATTTACAATTCCATTGCTTACAACATTTCTTCTATGAGAAACTAGACTCAATAAGATTTAATTTAATATTTTATTCACTCTCTAATTCAATTTCCACAATTTTTGGTGATTTTTCAAAGTTATACTACTGTTGCTGTCCAAAACTGCTTTAGTGCAAAATATTGATTTCCATTTTGCCCCAAATTTCACAGTTTATACAATTCGATCCTTTCTCAATTAACCCTTCAATTATTCTAATTTTCTCAATTAATAATTTATCTAGACATTATAAGTTGTTTCACAACTATTGAAATTCAGAATTTCCACATATAACTCTATCTTCAAACTCTTTTACTATTAGGTTCCAAACATTCACTTTCTATTCAATTCTTTCAATAAAATCAGCATATGAACAATTTAAAGCTCTAATTCCATGCTAAATCATCATATACTTCCAGCATGTATTCATAGAAACTTTCAACTTCTTTCGTAGAATCAAAAACTAATGAATACAATAAGTGGGCCTAGTTGTAAAAGTCACAAAAACACAAAATTTTCAAGAAATAATCAAGAATTGAACTTACCTGAAGTAAAAATAGGAAGAACCAGCTTAAGAAAACCCTTCTATGGTGTTTTTGCTGATGAGAATGCAGAAAAATAAAGAGAAATCTAGATAATTCACTTTGGTCCTAACTTTATTAAGTAAATTTTACAATATTCCAATTTTGCCCTTAATTCTCCTTACTTTGTTGCTGATTTCATGCCTTTGCCGTCCAACCCAAATAGACCTTTTAAGCCCTCTTCCTTTTATCATTTAAGCTATTTAATCATTTCCCATAATTTTGCATTTGTTACAATTTAGTCCTTTTTGTTCAATTAATTATCAGAACTTTAAAATTTCTTAACGAAACTTTAATACTAACTTTTTAACCCTACATAAATATTTATAAAAATATTTATGGCTCGATTTAAGATCCCTGAGGTCTCGATACCTCATTTTCGATTCTAATTATTGTAATATTTATTTCTAGTGTACTATTCACTATTTCAAAAATTTTCCTAACTTCACATTTAACTTATACTCACTAAATTAATAATATTTTCTACCTATTTGTCGAATTTAGTGATCTCGAATCACCGTTCCGACACCTTTGAAAATTCAGACCCTTACATTTTTCCTCGTCGAATTTGTGGTCCCAAAACCACTGTTCCGACTAGACCCAAAATCGGGCTGTTACAGTAGAAAATAGTAGTAAAATCGGCTATAAGAGCCGAATGAAATGTAATGAAAAGGGAGAGGTTTTTCGAAATAAAAAAGGAAGAAAATAAAAAAACAACGGTTATTTCAAAAAAACGTTTCGGATCTAAGATTCAAAAGGTGATATTTTTCGCCTTGATTTTATGTTTTTTTCTTTCTCCGAGTTCTATCATACACTTATATACGAAACATAAAAAAGGTTTTTTTTTACTTACCTCGGTCGCTAAAAAGGGGAGAAAACCGAAAGGTTTTCTTATGCTTTGGCTTGACTTTCGCCAAGATCTCGTTGTTTTCGAACCAAAAATAAGGTTCTTCGTAAAAAAAGGGAATAAAAGGTGCCATTTTGGTTTTTCCAACCACCGTGGACGGCGGCGGCATCACTAGCGGCAAGCGGCCGTCACGGTGGCCATCGGTCGGATCCTAGGCCGATGTTCGGAGGGGGTTGAGAGCTAGAGAAGATTTCAGTCTTTTTTTTTTAGAAAGAAGAGAAAAAATGAGCATTTTCTAAAAATTTTCAACTTTTATACTACTAACAAAACGACGTCGTTTCACCCCGGGGGTTTCAGCGCCAAAACGACGCCGTTTTAAGGCGACCCGAGATCTGACCCATGGACCCCAAAGATCGGTGCGTTTTTAGACTGAAGGTCTATTTACCCTTTCAGTCCTTCCGCTTTTGGGCTTTCCTTCAATCTGACCCTGTTTTAGGTTTTTCTTATTTTTTAAATTTACCCTTTTAGTTTATTTCAGATTTCAATTTGATCCACCTTGAAGCTGTGCGTTTTGGTGGGACGGGATTATTGCCCATTTGGTCCCTCCTTGTTATTCGCGCATTCAATGTGGTCCTCCCCTTATATTTATTTTCGAATCCGCCCTATTTTTTCATTTTTATTTCAATTTAGTCCATGTTTTTTAGCTATTTTATTGTTTAATTAATTATTTTAATGTTATTATCATTATTATATTATACCATTAATCTTGTGTTATTATTATTTATTCATTTATACCTTTTAAATTTCAAATTTTGTTATATATATATACATGCATACATTTTATAATATATACATATACGTACATATTTCTTAATTTTTATAACTATATATACACATACTTTTATATATTTTCTCTACTTCATAATTTTATATACATACTTATATTTTTTTACAATTTAAAATATGTATATTTATATATATATTTATTTCTTTTATTCACATACATATATTTTTCTTATATGTACATATATATATTTTATATTTTTTTATCTATTCTCTTTGTTGTTATAATTGCTTCACGTGGTGTTTATTTATTTATATGTCCATTATCATTTTAAAAAAGAAACATTTTAATTTATCTATTTACTTGTTATTTTATATGTAATCGATTTGTCCTTTTTTTCTTTATTTATTATTTTTGTTGTGATTGTTTGTGTTATCTATGTTCACATCGTCGTATTCATTATTGTCATTTATTAATGCGGCATTTATTCATATATCAAATTTAACATTACATCAATTTTTACCCAAATTTGTAAAAAAGAAAATTTTGAAAATAAAGGTAATACTTGGTATTTGGGATCTTCGAGAGGATTGAGCCCTAACGTATTGGGTTCCAATTTTCTTCGTTGAACCTAAATAATCGAGAATACTCTTTAATCAAAAAACATAAATAAAAAGTTCATTATCGGGAATTCGATACGTTGTGTCCTAACGCATTGGATATGACATGTTGTTTTTTCGAGATGAGGATTTTTTTAAAAAATAATAAAGGCAATATTCAATGTTTGAAATTATGAGAAATCGTGCCCTAACGTATTGGACTACAATTTCTTCATTTGACTTAAACAATTGAATATCCTTTTGAATTTTATTGCATGAATTTTTTAAGGACAAGCTCATTTTTGAGGATGTGAAATATCATACCCTAACTCATTGGGTATGACATTTTCTCTCTTTGAAATGAGAGGGTCTTAACATGTAATTTGATTTATATAAATTTTTTATACAAGGATCGTATTTCGAATCTCTTCAAAGTTTCCAATTCTCGACACTAAGACATTCATTAATCAACTAGGTACCAATTTTGGGCGTTACGAGGGTGCTAATCCTTCCTCTTATGTAACCGACTCCCGCACCCGTTTTTCTGAATTTCGTGGACCAAAATCGTTGTTTTAATAAAATTAAATTGTTTATTAAAAACAACTACTTTTCAAGGTAGCACGATCACACCTTATCAAAAAGGATTGGTGGCGACTCCCATATTAGTTTTCATTTTCAAATCCAAGTCGACCCCGTTTTATCAAAAAAATAGTGTCAACAATACAATAATAGAGGTAATGGATAGGGTCAAATAAGTATCGAGTTTTAACTATTGCTTCATTCAAGTTAAATTAATTATATATATACATATACACCATTGGACCTTGTTTTGTATCTATATTATTTATAAATTTTTTAATTGAATTGATATCACAAATTAATCAAACACTAATTTAATTAAGAAGATACTAAAAAAAACTAAATTTTATTATAAAAATATTTATATCTCTCAATAATTTTATATTTATTTAAAATTAAATAACTTAGACTAAAATTTTAAAAGAAATCTCAAAATGAAATAGTAATAAAGTTAGAAGATTTCAATATGGATTGGAGTTAATGTTGATTTTATATTTTTTTTCACTCGCAACCCAAATATTACATAATCTAGAATTTCGATATGAGGTGCGGTGCGCTTAGCTTACTTTTTGTCTTACGCTATGGTATCTAATTTCATCGCCGCCGTTAACACACTGTCCATCTAAACCCACATTAATTCTATTTAAATAATTCAAATAAAATATTGGATAAAAATACTTAAACAAACAAATAATAAAACAATGGAACCAACTAATTAATATAATGAAAAATTATTCGCGTTAGATAAGCTTTTATTCACACTAATTCTTTTTATCAATTAACTAAAATAGCTATCACACTTCGCTTTGAGTTAAATATTTATTTTTTGCTAATTACAGAATAAAAATTTAAAGGTTGCAACATGTTTTAAGTTCTTATACTATTCATATATTTGAAACTTAGTCTTAATATTTTTATTTTCAGGAATTTAGTTCCTCTACTTTTATAATGGGCTTAAATTTAATAGGAAAATTTAATAGTGTTAACAATTTTTAAAAATTCACACCAACATTTTAGTCGGAATAAAGTATTTAGATTAAGTAATGACATTATAAGAGTTTTTTTTTGCTCAGCCAAAATAATAATTTAGTAACATTATAAGAGTTGAGGTATCAAATTATTTCAAAATTGAAGTATAGGGGTTAAATCTCAAATTTAAGTGAAGTATAGGGATCAAAACTAAAAATTAAAAATTAGAATTGGAATTTAACTATGTCAATAAGGAAAAGAAAAAGAAAAGAAAAGAATAATTGATAGGTGTTAAGTATAATCTCGAAAAATAATTAGATGAATTAGACTTGAAATTTAGCAAGGGAAAGAAAAGGTAATAGTAATGAAAAATAAAAAAATTCTACCAATTCCTTCTATCACAAGTAGACCTGTTCATGGGTTAAGCTACACGTTCAAGTTCGAAGAGTCGTCTGAAATTCAGGAGGGTTTGAGTAAAAAAATTAGGCTCGTTTAAAATATGGGTCGGGCTCGGGCTTGAACATTCAAGGCCCGAGCCCGAGCCCGGCTTGACTTGTTTTAAATTTATAATACTTTATATTTTGTTACTTTATATATCATGTAATTTAGAACACATTAAAAACTAAACTTATACTAAATATGTAATACTACTCTAATGTAAACATTAAAAAAAATTTCAAGATGACTATATAAAAATTTTCAATAAATAAAAAATGCATAAAACTATTAAAATGAGATTGAGCTAACCTTTTATGTAAAATTTTAAATACAAACTTCAAATCGAATCAAATATAAACAAGTATAAAATATATTAATATTATATTTAAACTTAATTCGATTTGACCCATAAACAAACTGCATATTCAAATGAATTTTAAAGGATGTTAATCCATTCATTACATCTTTTGATAGTGTTAGTGAAGTTTTAAGCCTGTCATAATCATCAGACTTTTCATTTTATGTTTTCCTTTTTTAGTCTAATATGTGGTAGAAGTTGGTCCATCATTCATTAAAAAAATCAATGGTTCAACCTTATTTAATTTTCATCAACTTAATAATAATATGGTGTGGCAACTACCAAATTGAATGTAATTGTTAAATAATCATACATAACATTTTGATGTTTGCTTCTATATTTGTCATCTCTCATTTTAACCACACGGTTTACCATAGAATCTGTAAGCTGTCTTGTTCTACTAAATTTTTGTGGTGGAGAATTATTAATTTTCGAATGAATTAAAATCTAATTTTATTTTATGAATTTAAGAGTCAAAGTTTTAGGTTAGATCATATTCAAATTTATTTAGAGATTTTCTCCATCACATCCAATCAACTTGTTATGTCTTTCACATCATATTTTATATTTAGATATTTTATAAATTTCTTCCTTAGAAATATAATTTTTATTAATTTTTTCTATCATTTCATCAGAAATTTTTTTTTTCCGATTATATTTCCTAATTTTATATCCTGCTGTTCAGATTTAAGAATTTCTTCTAATTGATTATTAGAACTACTTCCTATATTAAACATAAATATATATTCTTCTTCTGTATCAGAATCTGTTTCTGATAATTTCTTCAGGATTTATTTATTCTTCTGAACATATTTTTAAGTCTTGTTCTTCAAGTGTTTTAATCATTTTTCTTGCATTTTTTTTCCTTTATTAGGACAATTTGGTGCTATATGACCTTCTTCATCACATATAAAACACTTACATATTAATTTTTTAGGTTTTTTAGAAATTTTTCTTCTAACAAATCTTTTCTTTTTATTGTAACCGGTATTTTTCCTATTTCATGGTTTCCATCTAACTAGCTTATATCTTCTATTTTTCTTTTTATATTTTTTTATAAGTAGTAGGACGTACCGGTTTACATCCAAATTCCCATTCATTTTCTAAAATTTGTGTACAATGCTTATTACTTAATTTATGCTTAACTTGTTTGGGAGCTTTACTTTGTAAACAATATAAAGTTATTCTTTCTTTTACAAAATTAATTCTATTTCCTATAGAATCTATATTTTTCTGGTTCTACACCAACTATTTTACTATGCTTTTCTAAATAAGTAACATATTTTTTATACAAATTTCATCCCATGGTGGTGGTAATTTATGAAAATATTGGTTTTTCCAAAATTCTATATTTTCATTTTTTAGCTTTTGACATTCATGAAGAAATTTTTTAGAAAATTCTTCTAAATATCTAATATCACATAATTTAATTTTTGACAATATATAACTAGATATGCTATCCATATTTTTTTATCAAAATATCCACAAAATTTTATTTTTAGAATAAAAGTTAATCCTTTTAAAGGATTTTGGGAGTTCCAATCTGGTTGATTAACTGCTCTTTTTGTTCTTTTCTTTATCAGATTCTTCCCATCTTCTTAGAAATTGTAGAACATCTCCTTAAAATGTTCCAACAAAATAGTTTAAAATTTTTTCTTTTGACCACATATTGTTGTTGTTTACAACAACAGTCATAGATTATGCCCAGTCATCTATGGTTTTTTCATAGTTTGTTATAGGAATATTAGTGAGATCTAAATATGTTCCTCCTTGAGCAACATTTTTTTTATTTAAATCACCAATCCTATGTGGTATAGGTTGAGTAGAGGATTCTCCTAAATTTTCAAATTTTATTTCATTTGTAGCAATATTTTCGATTTGATTACCAAAAATCCTAGTTGTATTTTCAACTTTTTCATAATCTTTATTAAAAGATCTCAAATAACCATCTTTTTGAAGATCTGGTTCTATTTTTCTTTTTTTTATAAGAATCTGTTTGATCAATATCCATAGGTTCTGGTATTTCTATATTTTTTTCTTCATCTGTTGAAGTATTTTCTTCATTAGATTTATAACTTGTAACCTTTAGGTCTTCTAAGTTTATAGAATCATCAAAATTACTAGAACTACTACTGTCTATAGTGTTATAGTTTAACATATAATGATAATTAAATAAGGTAAATAAATCTTCATGTTTTTCATAAAGTTGTTCTATTAATTTTAGATATTTTATTATTTCATTTTGATCAGTTGTCTTAGTAAATTTATTCTTCCAATGTTCTATAAGTTGTTTATAGGATTAGAAATCATATTTTTGTTGATGAGTATATTTTCTTTTCTATTTTTCAGATTTTTTATTTCTTTTATTTGTAGAAGATGATTCTTCGAAGAAATTTCTTTCCTAACTTATCTGAAAAAATAGGTAAGTTATATGAAAAACTAAAAAAGGATAAACCTTTTATCTGGTCTAAAACTGACTCAAAAATTATAAAATTTAAAATATGAAATAAATGATATTCCAAAAGTTTATTTGCCTAAACAATGCGATAAATTAATTTTAGAAACAGATGCCTCACAAAATTATTGGGGTTGTATATTAAAAGCTAAAACAATAAAAAATGAAGAATTAATATGTGGATATAGTTCGGGAAAATTTAAACCAAATGAAATTAATTATGTTATATATGAAAAAGAATTATTAGCAATAAAGATAGGAATAACAAACTTTCTCATATATTTAGCACCTTAAAAATTTATTATAAAACTAATAATCAGACAGTTAAACATTTCCTTACTAATAAAAGTTTAGAAACGGTACCTAGAAGAATTAGGTGGTATAATGAATTATGTACTTTTAATTTTGAAGTCTTATATGTAAAAAGAGCTAACAATAATATTACTGATTATCTTAGCAGGCTATATGGATAGAGGTAAAAAACCTCTAGAAAATGTTGGTGAATGGACTACTGTACATAAAAGATATTATATTCCATACCCAACAAAGGGAAAACAACAAATCTTAACCAAGGATTTATGACGATACCTGCACAACCACCCTTTTGTCCTAATCAAGGATATTATATTTCATATCCAATGGTAATACAACCAGTTGGAACTCATTTATCGTTTACACCAAAAACGGTAAGTCAATTCCCTTGGCCCCAAGATCCAAACTCAGTATACCAAGTCAGTTATGCTGAAATAATAAAAGGAGCAGAAAAGTTTTGTTCATCAGAAAATTTATTGAAACAACAACAAATTTAAGAAATAAAAGATTTTTATAATCCAGGTTTACCACTAGAATTATATAATTTTATTAATGAAATATGGAAAACTCATATTTTTGAACAAAGAACTAATTTCAGAAGAGCTCTTACTAAACTTTCACAATTTTTAGTTGAAAAAACAACTAAAGAGAATGAAGCTCATGATTTATTACTAAAATCTATTTTATATAGAGATTAGGAAGAATTAGAAATTGGTTATTTAGATATTAAGGAGATAAATAATTTTCTTGATATATTTCAGTATTTTATTAATAAAGGAACAAATAGTCCTATTATGAATAAAATGTTTTGGCTATGTTTATATAATAAAGCTAGAAAAATTTTACCAGTGAAAATATTTACAAAAATAAATGGAGCTATTTGCAAACAGCAAGCTCAATTCCAAAATATTTTTTCAGCATATTTTTTACAAACATATGTTTTTACAAATGATTTAAATGAAAATTTTCTTACTCTAAAATTTAGACTTGATCATGAACCATTTGATATAAGCAGTGTTGAATGAGATTTTGTTAAAGAAATAATAGTTCAAAATTTTTCTTTCCATTTATTAAAATATTTTCCTGCATCTATTAAATCTATATTATTACGCATGATATATGAAGATGATTATTATTATTATTATTTTCATCTTGAAATTAGTAGTTTTATTGGTATAGCTGAAAAGAAAAATTTTTATCAGCCATATTAAATTTGAATTCTTCAAAAAATGATTGGAGGACCTAAACTTTCTGCAGCCAGAGAAGAAAAAAGACACTTGACAAAAAATATTGACAAGTGTTATAATAATTCCAGTTATTATCAAATCCAAGCAAGAATAGATTTAATGACCAAAGCCCAATATTTGCTTCAACAGAAAACTTATAAAATTTGGACTGATGGAAGAAGAATATTGGCATACGATACTGGAACTGGAACTATTAAAAATGATAGTTGATATGGAGATTGATGATTTTCCATCACATATAATAGAAGAAATCAAGAACACGTGAGAGACTTGGAACTCACCAAGACTGTCAATGGATTCATTACATCTAGATGAAATAGAAGAAATGAATCTAGATAACATTCAAGAAGGATAAAGCCAAACAAAGAAGCCACGTGGGAAAAGAACATCCAAGAAAGAAACTTGAGAAAACAAATACTCAAGTGCTCAGAAAACTGTGTAGGATTCAAAGAAAAATTAAATAGAATTCAATAATTCTCCTATAAAGGAGGAAGGAAGAAACCTAAGAAGAGGCATCGAAAAAAGTTTAGAAATCTTTCTTTATCCATTTCTCACTTACCATCCTTCTTTCTTTGTAAATTTTTTTTCCTTTACTTCTACTTTTGTAATAATATCATCTACTGTCTTCCGCATCCCCATCAATATTTGTAATTGGTATCAAAATTATTTTATATAAATATTTGAAGAACAAGACTTAGAAATATATTCAGAAGAGGAAATAAATCCTAAAGAAATATTATACAAATTAATATCAGAAACAGATTCTGATACAGATGAAGAAGAATATATATTTATGTTTAATATAGGAAGTAGTTCTAATAATCAATTAGAAGAAATTCCTAAATCTGAACAGCAGAATATAAAATTTGGAAATATAATCGAAGAAGAAAAAGACTTTTCTGATGAAATGATAGAAAAAATTAATAAAAATCATATTTTTAAAGAAGAAATTTATAAAATATCTAAATATAAAATATGGTGTCAAAGACATATAGAAAAAGTGGTAATACAGTAGCTAAAGATACTAGAGGAGGATTAACATAAATCTCATTATTTACTAAAGATAAAATTAAGAGGATTAAAAAGAAATATCCTCAAGTTAGATATATACATTTAGGAATAATAATGATAACTATTAGAGCTTTATTTAGAAAATGTCATGATATACCAATAACAGCGGTTTTGTTAGATAAAAAATTTGAAAATCCAATAAAAGCACTTATTATTGGAGGAACTCAATCAAATTTACATACAAGTATAATAAGATTTAAAGTTAAACCAAATTACTTTATATCTATTACAGATCCTCTAATAGAAGAATGTTTAATTATGTCTAAGAATTCAGACAAAAAATTATGAAATTAATGATTTACCAGAAGATCTAGCAATAAGTTGGACTTCTATTAATGAATATACTAATACAGCAGAAGTAGAGATCAAAGAAACTAATAATAAAATTATTGAGCTCTTTGAACCTAATAAATTTACTACTGAAATACAACCAAAATTATTAGATTTAAGAGATCTATCTATACCAAAGATTAGATGATAGAAAAGATAAGTAGTGCAAGTACTTCTAGAATATATGTCGTCCGGGGATAAATTATATTTTAAAAATACGGCTATAACAAATACAAATGATAATTTAGTTTTACCCTCAAATACTCAAATAGAGGAAGATGAGGAAAATACAAGTAGAAATTCTAGAAACACTAGAATGGGAGAAATACAAACTTCAACAATTATTCAACAAATGAAAATTGGAACAAGTGATGTAATTAAATTTTCAAATTTTCAATCCAGGAAATATTACACATATATTGAAATTACATTTCAATTTAGAGAATATAAAACATATTCTTTGCATGCTTTATTAGATACTGGAGCTACGACTAGTAGTTGCAGAAAGAATGCCATCCTTTTAGAAAAATGGGAACCTATGAAACACCCAATAAAAGCCATAGGAATAGATGATAATGAAACCATAATCCAATATAAAGCTAGAAATGTACCAATCTACATAAATAATGTAAGATTTGTGATACCCGAAATATTGGTAATTGGTAAAAATATTATAATGTAAGATTGATTGTTTTTAAAATTAATCTTATTTTAGATTTTTATCATATTTGTTTTTTTATACAATGCCTACAGTTATTTATAGTCTCTCCCCAATCCTTAAATAGGAGAATAATGTATTTTAGTACACTCGAACCCACGTCCTCTATAATCTTAATATTAGCCCTATAAAAAAAAGACATTGATAGCCTCCGGACGTACTAATGTCTAGAGTATGAATACTACAACTAAAGATATGGAATTGAGGCGGTGTCCGCAAGTATACGAGTCAAGTTGTGATATAGTTTTTACAACCAAGTAAGTGAATACTCCGAGGATCGTACCCAAAGGAGGCGAGTACTAAATTAAAGTTAATCTAAACACAAATAGAATTAATTAGTAATTAAATAAATTATATTACGAGTAAATATAAATAAGAGATTTCTTTTTTGTTTTTATAAATAAAGAATTTAAAAGAACTAAAGTCTAAACTCAATCAAATCTAAAAATAGGGGACTAGCTCACTTCGGTGGTCATAACTAATTCCTATTTAGAGTTTTTATTCAATCAACTAGTCGTTACCCTAACAGGATCTCTCGATCTTCCACTAAATTAATGAGTCGACAATAACTACTTATCTCTTAACCTCACAGTCTAAACCGGTTCGAGGCTAAGGTATTCACAGATAGGCCATACCAAATTTGGGTTAATTCCCTAAGGTCTTCAAGCCTAAGGTTTAAGTTCTTCCTTTCCCAAACAGTTGGTCTGCTAAGAAAACCCTACATAGCAATTAGTTAATCACACCTCCACTCACTAATCCCCCATAAGAAGATTAGCTCCTTGTGGAATCCATAAACATGATGAACTTGATAATAAAGATATGTATGAAAAATAAATTATGAATAAGGTTTAGAGAATCTTGATTGTATTCAATTGATGAAGTGCAGAAATCCTCAAACGTTTAATTGTGTTTACGAACCAAGTTCTCTAAAGAACACAAATGAAAAGAACTGAAAAGAAATTTAAAGCCTAAAATAAAAGAAAATTGAAAACTAAATGACAAGTAAAAACTGAGAATAGAAAAATTGTCCCTAAACAAGTGTTTGAAGAGCCTATTTATAGAGTTAGGGTTGGTTGTCATCCTTAATCGTAAGTTAGTTGACATTTTCGTGTTAATATCTATTATGCAGACCAAAATGCCCATCGCTTGTAATTGTTCTCGTACAGGGCCGGTGTCGCGACACTAAAGGCAGTATGCTTGGTTTAGGTTTGGCTTTAGAGGTATGTCGTGACATCCTATGGCTGTGTTGCGACACCAAAGGCAAACTTGAAATTCTTGTATTCTGCTCCTTATGTTGTGACATTGAACTTCTCGAGTTGCAATACAGTGACCAACCTTGAGTTCCTATGCCTTTGAATGGTATCCTGTACACTCACTAAGCACGTTAGCTCACCCTTAGGCCTCATTCGACATCTAAAGTCATAAAAATACTCAAGATACACTTTTTATTTAATTCAAAGCAAAGATAGAAAATTTAACTAAAACAAAATAAAAATGCGTGTATTCAATCTTTTTAAATATGAAAATTAGTTTAATCTGTTATATCATATTATAGTAGGTGAAACACTTATTGTTCAAACTTTAGAGACGATAACATAAACCATAAAACGAACATAAAAAATATAAAAAAGAGTAGGAGACTTATCCAAATAAATTCACCCGATTTCTGACCAACCCGCCGGCTAAACAACTTTCCCAACACTTAAATTTTATTGTACATTGTCTTCACCTTACGACCCTGGATCTTATATCAACAAAAGTAAACATGAATTAAATAAGCATGGATGAATGTTTACTTTCTGATTTTATAGACATATATGTATTCTTATTTTCTACTTCATTCCTTTCGTCTTCTTCTTTCCATGGAGCCACCATGGTTGTCGGCCATGACTTTTCTCTTTTTTGCATATCATTATTATTATTATTATTATTATTATTACAATATCTTATAAAGATTCCTTGAGGACCGATACCTTGTTCGTGGTCTTCGCTTTCCACCATTGTTAACAAAAATGGTTGTAAAGTCACTTTCTCTCTCAAATGCATCTTAATTTCTATATGTTTTGCTATTCAATTTAGTATTAAGAAATTTGATGTGTCTTAAATAAAGTTTTAAGTTCAGATTTTCTGAATGAAGAAAATAATTTAAAAAGTATTATCCAAAACACAATTCAATTTTAAATTTAATTCAGATACGTATAATAATTTTAGATAAAGAAAAGAAAGAGAAGAAAAAGAACACAAAGCATAAAAAAGGAGCATTTTATTGTAGAACGCTAGCATAGCACCGTCATTCTTTTTCTTCTTAATACAACTTTGCAAATAATTGATTAAATTATTAAACCCAAATAAGATAACCATTCATTATTTTAAAAATGGTGTGATCGAAAAATTAAAAATAATTGCGATTGTGAAAAGTATGAACATGTGAGAATCCACATTTAGACAAAATTTAAAAATTTAACGCAACAAAAATAATATATATATATTTCATATTAATTTAATATTTTAGAGAATAATCCATTACTTTGTGTCATTATTTTTTCGATTAATTTCATTGATATGTAAAATTATTATAAAAGAAAGGGAGCAATAAAAATACTAATCATTAAAATAAAGTCAAGGTGTAACCCTTAAAATGAAAATTTTTCTATTTAAGCTCTTTAAAAATTTTAAAATAATAAAGATAAATTTACACTTTAACCCCCTAAAATAATAAAAAATTAATTTAATCCTTTTAAAATTATAAATATATAGGCTATTAAATAACGAAACTACATTTTTACTATCGTAAAAATTACAATTTAACTTCGATTCAAAGCCCGAATAAATATGTAGCGAAGTAAAGGTATGAATACTAGATTAAAAGTTTAGTTAAATCATATGAAGAAAAATCTAACTCGATCAAAATTTTTAATAAAAATATGAATATCACACATCATTAAACACGAGCACAACCTAATGAATTTGATATAACATCAACAATGCTTTTCTTGAAAGTCTATAAACTCATAAAATTTTACTCAATTAGAAAAGAATAATAGAACAAATGACATGAAACCAATAAAGAATAACATCTACGTATATTATAATTCATGAATTTTCAAATTTATGAATAACCACAAATCATGAATCTAAAAATAATATTTTCATGTTTAAATAGTATATAAATAGTAGTATATAGAGTAAAGTCGATCTTATAGAGATTGAGATATCTAAAATTGTCGTTCGGTTTAATCAGGTTATACGCCTAGGCAATTGTGCTCACAAAATGAGACGGTCCGTGTAAAAAGAAGGAGATTTTAAATCCAATAAAAGTAAAAATACTAGAAATAACTTAAATTGAAATAACAGTAAAAATAAATAGAAACATAACTAAATTGAATAAACTAATGGGATGAAATTCTAGCTTTAGGCTTGATTTTTGCTTCAGTTTCAAATTGATCCTTGATAATGAATCTTTTCCTTCAATCGATGAGTCAGCTATAATGATCGAGGACATCTCATACCAACAATCATTCTGTGTATAAATTAATTACGGGAACGTCCAACAGCTAGCACTTACTGAACGAGCAACCATGAAACACGAGTCCATGATTTAGTTTTCCAGTAGCCTTACGAACTAGAAGGACCCAACTCGAACCAATGGGCTTAAATGCACGGGTCGTTTAAATCTGATTGCTATTTTCCTTAATGGATCCAACCAACCACTTAATTGGACACGCCAATGTGTTCCTCGATAGTTTAAATACAACAGAACTCTTTTTAACCAATACAACTTTATGAAATGACGATATCTAACTTCTAAACTAGAGAAATAACAAATACCAAAATAAAAGGTTTTTAAATGAGATTTCGAACGTCGCAGCTCAGATCTCATTCAAAAACATATGAAAAGCAAGAAAAATAAATATGTTAATTAGTCACATTATCGTTAATTTATGCATTGAAAATATTGATCCCTTAAAAACATTATTCACAGTAAAAGCAATATTAGATTGGATGATTTTTTTTTACTAACATTATCAATTTTTTGAATTTGCTTTTGTTTAAAGGACTTGTTTGTTTATTTTTTAAAAAGTTAAGGACTGCCCAAGTGCTTTTTTACCTTTTAAAAAAATGACTTTTATGTTTTTTTTTATCCAAAATATAACTACTCTTTAAAAGAATTTGTTTCACCTTAACACCATGGATATATAAAATCTTGGTAAAATTTTAATAAAGCAGATTTGTAGACGCATGAACTGGTAAGATAATGTAGACGTGGAAATTTGTAGGGGGTTAGCCGGTGGATCCACACGTGTGATTGAAATGACAGCTGAACTAATAAAAGTTTAGAGGGGGAAAAGGCCAAATGGTATTTTCGAAATCAGGCCAATATGAAAGTAATATTCCAACAAAATAAATTAAATGGATTTTGTTTAATATGCTTATGTACAAAGTGGTTGCCATTATATTTCTTCTTCTTTTTAATTTCCAATTTGCATTTTAGCAAATTCAAATTTTAAATTATTTTTTTTAATTTTTGGTATTAATTTTTTTGACAATTTAAAAAAGCATAAGGGCCAAGAAAATGAAGAATTAAATGGAGAAAAGAACATGTGATTTCACTTCATCTCACCATACTTGTATTGATCACGTTTAAGATGTGAGTTGCCTTACCTTAAGTACAAAAATGGTAAGAGTCAAATCAACATGTTTTACCACTATACCTTTTGTATTTTTTATTTACTATTATAACCTTTAAATAATAAATTAAAATTCATAATAAAGGAGAACCAAATCTGTAATTTACTTTTCTATAACATTTTAAATGTCGTACAAATTTCGCTTTTTTCCTAAATATATTTACTTTCATTTATCATATTTTAATAAATTCACACATCACAGGGATCTCAAGCCCCAAGGTCAAAAACCACTTTCACATTAAATATAAATATTATAAATATTATTTTGAAGATCCGATAAAAAGATGATGAATAATCTTCAACGATCTTGAGAAGCAAAAAGAGCGTAGATGATTGCAATTGTCTATAAAATGTTGATAAACCCACGTGTATTTGATGATTAATGTAAGAAACACAAAAATGAAAAAAATAGTTAAATTAATGAAAATTAATGTAAGATGAATAAGTATATCCAAGAGATGATAAGATATATTTTTGACCCAAGCATGATGAGATTTAATCAAACAGATATTAAACTAAAATTCAAATTTGACCCAGAATCTACTATAATTTACAATTAAAGAAATTTAAACTTCCTTCCTTTAAGCTAACAATTACAAAATTAGCCGTTTGGCTTTAAAAATTTAAAAATCTTTAAAAATAAAAAACTAAAAACTTTAATTAATTTTTTTATCTTTATAAAAAAAATAGAAAAACACGAGTCAATAGGATAAACCAGAGCCCAACAGGGGTAGTACTCGTCAACCCGCAATAGCCGGTAAAAGCTTCGCTTCTGTCACTTCATTTCTCCCACAAAACGACCTGAGACCATGGGTTTCGCGCGAAATTTGCCGGTTCTTTAACGAACTTTATTTTTTTAATTAATTAATTATTTTTATATAACAAAAATGGAGTCCCTATTTTTCCTCTTTTAATTCAGCACTGAAATTCGTTGCCCACTCTTCGCGGGAATTCTTTTTTTTTTTTTTTTTGGTACTTTGCCGACACTTTTATCCCAAGGGTTTCTTCACTCATGAGCCATTTCCTAAAAAAAATTTAAAAAAATAAAAATCACAAATTTTTATTTTAAAAATAAAGTAGATTGAATATCTTTATCATCACCCCAACATTTTTAAAAATTTTTTTTATTGCTCAATAATTTATATACACAAAAGTGTATTGAAACCGGTTGTAGCAGGTAGAGGGGGTGATGTTCTTTGGCGGCAATATAATTTTACAAAAAAAAAACCCGTTTTGGATTAAAAAAAAATATACGTACAAAATTGGCGCACTGAATTCAATTGTCTTCTTCTGTTTATCTTTATTCTTTAATTCAAAGATTTTGGTAGATTTGTTTAGTCTATAAACAATCTGGGTTTCTTTTTTTTTTCTTTGAGTTTGGGTTTTCAAATCCAAATATGGTAATGGGGTTTCATCTATGATCACAAAGAGTTAAGTGCCTAGTGTTGTTGGGGTATTTTTAGATTTCTTTTTAACTAGAATGAAGATGGTGATGGTGGTTTCTACATGGAAGGACTAAATTGAATATTTCAGAAAGCTGGTAAGGTTCTAGATTTTCAGAAAACATGCCTTCTGATAAGAAGAAAAATGTATTGGTTGGGATTCGATTAGATAGTGAAAGCAGGGATTTGCTTAGTTGGGCTCTTGGAAAAGTTGCTGAACCTGGTGATTGTGTTGTAGCAATTCATGTTACCCGGAATTCAGGTAAGGCATTTTTGATTTCTTGACAGCGAACTTTGATGTTTTGTACGAGGAATTTTTTGTGTATTCTAATCTGAATTTCAATGTAGATCATGCTTTGGGACAGAAATTGTTATTAGAGGGTTATTTAGAAGCATATGAAGGCCTGTGTTCTATAAAGAAGGTTGCTTTCATTACTAGTAGTTCTGGCATTTATGAATTTTCACATACCATGAATTAAAAAATTGATATTGATCATTATACATGGCTTGCAGGTTGATCTTAAAGGCCAGATTCATAAAGGAAATTCGATACGAAAGGTTTTAATTCGAGAAGCAATAAACTATGGTGCTGTAGCTCTAGTTGTGGGTATAGACAAGAGGAGTCCTCTTGGGTAAGTCAGCAGTTAGCAGACTCAAAATCATTTTGGTTGTTCAAAATTGGTGTGATTCTTTGTCTGATTACTCAAAAAACAGACATCATTTTCAGGGGTTGGACTTCCACGGCTAGATACTGCACGAAGCGGCTGCCAACAACCACCAATGTTGTGGCCATCAACAAGGGAAAAATCGTTTTCGAAAGGTCCAACAAGAATGAACTATCAGGTTTGGTTCTACCTATCCTAGGAATAATAGAGAACTGGTTTCTGTTTTCTACTATGGTCTTTAGAAGTAATAGATGAAGTATATGGGATTATGTCAGGTCTTAAAGGTGATCCAAGACCGAGTCTTTATCTGACCGAAAAGCTTGGTGCCAGAGAATGCCAATCAGAATATGGTGATTCTGAAGTAGGGTCTGAGATATCCAGTTTTGAAGGGATTCAAAGCTCCAAAGACGGATCAAGAACCAGTAGTGAAGATTCGAAGATTGAAATATTGAATGTTATTCATGAAGGGAAGGGAATCCCTTCGCGGTCCATTTCTCTTTTTGCAGGAGATAATATGGACTATAAGCCTGGTTGGCCCCTCCTCCTGAGGGCTAGTTCAGCACCACCACAAGCGAAGCATGCCAGGAGCATGTCGGTCGTGAAATGGGTAATGAACTTACCAAGTCGGTCTCCGCATGATCATTCTCCTCGAGGTTCAACAATCAAGGAAATAGAGCTGAATCAACTTGGAGATGACAATGATGGGAATGAGACCAATTCATCTATGCAATATGAGTTGCAAAAATGCTTGGAGGTGCTCCTGAATACGAATTCATCGGATTGCAGATGGTTTAGTTACGGAATTCTAAAAGCTGCAACTGATCAATTCTCCACAGGTTTTCATCCCAAACGTGCCTTGCAACCAGTGATGTATTCTTTTTTACTTTATGTGTTTTTCTTTTATTTACTTTTCCAAGATTCTGTTTCATAGCAGAGAACTTGATTGGGGAAGGAGGGAGCAACCGCGTCTATAAAGGGATCCTTCCGGATAACAAAGCAGTGGCTGTGAAGATTCTGGAGTCATCAAAAGAGGCATGCAAGGATTTCGCAAATGAAATCGAAATAATCTCCTCACTGAAGCATAAACACATCATGCCTGTAATAGGTATCTGTATTAAAGATCGTGATCTTATATCCGTCTACGATTTCTCGTCCAAGGGAAGCTTAGAAGAAATTCTGCATGGTACAACACTACAGCTTCGACAAGATCTGTGTTTTTTCCCGTAAAAGTTGTCGTAAACCACTGATCCATGCTAACATATATTGTAGGGAAGAACAAAGGAAAACATGCCTTGCCATGGGAGCTCAGATATAACGTTGCTGTCGGGATTGCTGAAGGCCTAGATTACCTACATAATGAGCTTTCTCGACCTGTTATTCATAGGGATATCAAGTCTTCAAATATTCTTCTTTCAGATGGGTTCGAACCAAAGGTAACCCTGATGATACCTTATTCGAAAACAAAACATATCATAAATCAATCACATGATCATCATTTCTTTCGATGTGACAGTTATCTGACTTTGGGTTAGCAATATGGGGACCAACTGATTCGTCATTTCTGATTCAAGCTGATGTTGTTGGAACATTTGGGTATTTAGCTCCTGAATATTTTATGTACGGTAAACTTAGCGACAAGATTGACGTCTACGCTTTCGGTGTTGTTCTACTCGAGTTGCTATCGGGAAAAAGACCGATAAGCTTTGAGAATCTAAAAGGCCAGCAAAGCTTGGTCATGTGGGTAAGTGTCTTCTCCGAAACAAAGAGTTCCTTTCACTTGTACATCAACTATCAAACATACCATTAAGTACTTCAAAATTTGCAGGCAAAGCCTATAATAGAGAGTGGAGATGTGAAAGGCATATTGGACCCCAATTTGAATGGGAACATCAATGAGACTCAAATGCTTAGGATGGTTCGAGCTGCGGCACTTTGCATCACACGTTCAGGTCGACTTCGGCCGACGATGAGACAGGTAATGAAGCCTTTGCATCTAGGTTATCAAATAACATTTACAAGTTGCATTGATCCTTAATAAATATGTGTAGATACTAGAGCTGTTAAGAGGGGAAAAAGAAGTAGAAAAATGGGGAGAGACACCAAATGAGGAAATGGAAAGCCAAGAACAGCATGATGATGATGAAGTTTATCCAAATTCAAGGCCAGAGTTACATTTAAGTGTGGCAATGCTTGATGTTGATGAGGATTGTACATCATTTAGTAGCATGGAGCAAAGCAGTAACTTTTCTACTGATGAATATTTAAAAGAAAGATGGAGCAGATCATCAAGCTTCAATTAGATTCTCTTTTTGTTTGTTTGTTTGTTTGTTTGTATGGTTGGCATCTTTTGAAGTTGTTTAAAATCAAAGTTTGCCTCAAAAACCCAAATTTAGGATTTGTTTGTAATGTACAGTGAAGAGAGAAGAAAGAAAAAAGAAAATAGCAGCAGCACCCTGTGTTTTTAGAGGTGTAATTTGGAGATGTTGATTCTTGTCAAAATAATGATATTGATTGAACCTGCTTAAAGTTGTCAAAAGGTTTTAGGATACTGTTTATGCAAAAATGGGACCCAAATATATTTTTATGCTTTAATGGAATATATTTCTAGTAATTTAAATTAGAATAAAATCTAGATTTTATAGGATTAAATATAAATTTTTAAAACAAATAAATATTAATATCTAAATCAATGTAACAAAATATTTGTAATTTGGGCCCAATAACTTAATGTTGATTCTAGTTAGGGCAAAACCAATTCTTTTTCATGATCTTGACCCATAATTATAAAAAAAAAAAGAATTTTCTTTAGCTCATAAACAACAACAATACACCATAGCATCTGAAAAGACAGCATCTTTAAAAAAATTATTTTACACTGAAGTAGCTTAAGTACCTATAAATTGAAACCCTTTGCAACTAAAGCGGATCTCTACTCTTTTTTTTCTTGTCTACTTTGTTTCTGGTACGTCCATTTTAAGAATCTTCAAAATGCCATAAAGGATGATGAATTTGCCATTTTTAATGACCTTATATTAAAAGTAGAGAATTTCTTCCTTTTTTCTTTTTCATAAAAAAAATAAATTTCACTCTCTTGTAGAATCTTATATGATAACAATGTTCTTTTCCTGATTCTTTGTTCTTTTGGTTTCCTGTTGAACCTTAAATTGTATCGACTCGTTCAAGTTGCTGCGGTTTTCTTTTTCCCGAGTAAGACTTTTCTTCTTTTGTTGTTGGTGATAATTGTTTGCAATTTTCTTTTTACATTCTGCAATGATTGCTTCGGGAAAAAATTGTTTTGGGTTGTTACTGAATTGCTAATTTGGTTTACATAAAATCTTAATTTGCTACTTAGTGTTGCTAATTGAGCACGATTTATTATCTGGGTCAGGTTCAAAATCGTGAATTGATCTCTCCTTCACTAGAGAGTGTTTCCCCTTGGATTCTCGGGGGGATTTCGATGGACGACGGGGAGCTTGATTATTCGAACCAAGAAGTGTTTTCTGTCAATAACATGGGTGACATTCCTAGCAGTTGTTCAATGGACAGTTTTTTCGATGAATTACTCAATGATTCTCATGCATGTACCCATACACATACTTGCAACCCACCCGGACCTGATAACTCTCATACACACACCTGTTTTCATTTTCATACCAAGATTGTGCCTGCCTCTAGTGAAGATAAGGCTGCTATTGATGGCACCGCTGTGTCTGGGGAGAATAAATCGAAGAAACGTCCGTTAGGTAATCGAGAAGCTGTCAGGAAGTATAGGGAGAAGGTTAAGGCACGAGCTGCCTCTTTGGAGGACGAGGTTGTGAGACTGAGGGCATTGAACCAACAGCTTGTGAAAAGATTACAGGGTCAGGCTGCATTGGAGGCTGAGGTTGCAAGGCTAAAGTGTTTGCTTGTAGATATTAGAGGAAGAATCGAAGGGGAAATTGGACCGTTTCCTTATCAGAAACCAGCAACTAATGTTAACATGATGAATGTGCCTGGTGCTTATGTGATGAATCCCTGCAATGTGCCATGCAATGATCAGATGTATTGCCTTCATCCTGGATTCGAAGATAAAACAGGAGAAGCCGCAGCACTGAATGGACAAGGATTTAATGGTTGTGACTTTGACAATATTCAGTGCTTGGCGAATCAGAACTCTACAGGTGGGATTGGAAGTGCAGGGTCGAATGGCAATTATTCTGGCACAAAAAGGAGGAAAGGTAAAAGTTTAGGAGTCTTTCTTTTGATTTTTTCACATAATTTTTGTCATAATTTTTGTCGATATTGGAATGTTAATCTCTGATTTGATTTATCTATTATGACTAGTATGTTGGCTTGGCTGTAGTTATTTACTTCACTAGTTTCTGGCTTGGAACTCTACAAGGTGTAGTTATGTGCTTCTTTTACCTTGTTAGGACTGCTAATAACTAGTTTTTTCTCGTGTGTGTGTGTGTGTGTCTATTATGAAGTTATTCCATTTACTGCTTTGCTGCTACAACAATAAGGGTTCTTGATTGTTCTAAGTATACCAACCATCTGTAATTCTAGTTAGTAATCCATATTAACTATCGGAGTTTACGATGATTAGTAGAAGAGTGACAGAGGATTTATGTGAAAAATAAGGACCAACATGAGTGGTGCAACATTATTTGAATATTTAGGTGCTGTTTTATAATCTCATGAATTGTTAGAAAGTTAGAAAGTGGTGGTGACTTAGCTATGTTTAAAGTACTGAACATTTCCAAGTCCTTATGGTGTATGAACCATGCTTAGAGAGAGCCCTTTACACTGATGCTGGAACTTGTTCTTGCAATTGTCTGAATATTATGAGCTATTTCTGACTGCTTTGAACTGAATATAGCTGTATAATGCGTAAACTCTGCTTTTGAATGTGGCTGTGGTACTGATTTTTATTTTCCTGCGAGGTGTTCATTCAGCTACAGCAGGCTGAAAACTGTATGGAAGAGGGGTACATGTTTATGTTCCAACAAGCAATTTTCTTGGGATGCGTAGCCTCTTCCCCCAGGTTGCATTGCTTTTTTTTTTTTTTTCCCATCTTTTGTTCTCTTTTTGGTTTTTTAGCATTTCTTAGTTTATGCCAACATGCTTGGGAAGCTGAAACTTTTGGATTTATAATATGTAGCATTTATGAGTAGCGGTTTCTTACCAAGTATAGTGCCATATCCCATCTTCTTGCCCACAATGTATGATATTCATCAGTAATATACTGTCACTGATGCTAAGCTTTGCAGACTTCATTACAAATTTATTAGTAATTGTGTGTAGTAGTGTTTTTCTTTCTTTATAAGTTCTAGTTCTTTCTAAGGTACATGAACTCTCTTATTGCTGAATGACAGAATTAGGGGAGATGGAATAACTTTGATGTTTTGGATAGTGTGAGCCCTTACCAGGTGAGTTACAAAGTTTCACTCCTTGCACTCAGGTTGTGGTTCACATTGGAAGCTACAAATTAGCTTGCAATGCTTTCAGCCATTCCTATTCCGGTTTTGCATGGCATCGACAAAAGCACATGAAGTTTGCTTTTGTCATTCCTATTGTTTAGGAAGGCCAGAGATGCAAAGTGGCCGTCTTTTGACCGAGATTTCTATCATCAGATGTCTGATGAAAACTCGTAAGTTGTATAAGACAGGGTCGATAAACTTTTCTATGATATTCTCTTAAACTGATAATTAACCCCTGAGATTAACTGATTGCCTGCAATTGAAACAAAAAAGGAAAGGGAAATGTGGGTATATATGATAAGTTCAGAACATATGATGGCGTGAAAAAGTAAATAGCTAATGCTTACTAATAAGAAGAAAAATGATATGAATGTGTGACCTTTTTATCTTAATGCTGGTTTTCATCATTATCAAAGATTGTTATAGAAATATAGATGTCATTATCTTTGTGAAAACATTATTGTTTATCATGATTAAAAAAACCAGTTACGGTGTGAACGCTATAAGGACTGTTGACCCCTTTCGTGTGTGTGTGCATGTTTTTGGCAAGTTGGTGGATGGATGAAGTTTGGAAAGACGGGAAAAGGTAATGCAATCAGTTACAAGTTTACTTAATTTTGAAGAATGTGAAATGAAAAGTGATTTTGACAATTTTTAGTGTTCTTAAAACTAAATTACAATTCATGTATATTTGGATTGTTTTTGTTCATTTCGGAAAATATTTTATTCTGTTAAATAAATTGACTAGCTTATTTTAAAAAAAAACTGATGTGATTATATATATCTGGGCATCTTTTGTATAATATTATATTTTTCCCTTTTCATTTATTTTTCTTAAAATATGCAAAAAGTTTGTCTAACTACACACAAAAAAAAAAGTCAATGTGTATATGTTAAGTCTTTACAAAGTTATATAAGACATGCTAATTTATTTGACAAAATTAACCTAAAAGTAGGGCATTTTTACGTTAATATTATTAAAAAAAATTTAATACTAAAATGGTATATCAATATAATTATATATGAATTTCATGGTATGTTTAGGGGTAGTGTCTTTCTCATAGGCGGCATCACAAATTTTTTTAATAAATTTTATTTTTTATTTTTTATTTTTTATTAAAATAATATTATTTTATTAGTGGTGTCATGTACATATGCGGCACCACTTGTAGAAATTGTTCGGGTCTAGTACACGACCCGTGTACAAATACAAAAATGGTATAAAAGGGGGTGGTACTTATTTGGTAGGCGGCACTGGTGACCCATATCTAGTAGGCAGCACTAGTGGTCCAATTTTAGGGCTATGTAATGGTCCCAGTGAAGATGAGATGAGAATAAGAGTTTTAAAAAAATAACAGAAGAGAAGGAAAGAGAAAGGGAGAAGAAAGAAAGGAGAAGAAAGAAAGAAAAAGAAAAAAAATGATAAGATATTTTTATTTTTATTTTTAAAATAGAATGGATTAGGATGAGGATAAATTATTTTGTTAGTATTGTGTAGTTTGTTTATTGTTATTTTTATGTTGTTTTTAATTTATTTTAAAGTTATTTTGTTAGTTACTATTATAAATTATTTGTTTAGTTTAATGTTTATTGTGATTTGTTAGGTTATGAATATAAATTTTTATTAATTTTGTTAATAATTCTTGTGATTAGGTTAATTGTTTGTTTAGGGATTATTGTGATTTGTTAGGTTATGAATGTAATATTTAATATTTTTTAATTTATATGAAATTTATTTTGTTAGTAACTATTATAAATTAATTATTAGTTAGTGATGACATTAGAGGAAACAAGATAAAAGATGAAAATCGAGAAAAAAATTATTTTCTGTTATATATATTGGAAGAAATGACAATAAACTTGATATTGTTTCATGAGATAACAACTTCAGCACAAAAGGGAGAAAGTTGATAAGATGATGAGAGAATTACAAGATTACAGAATGAAACCAGGAGAAGACATCGTTCAACACTTTATTACCGTAAATCAAAAGATGCAAGAAGTGTTATGGAAGGGACATTAATAGAACGGGAGTATCAAATCATTTTAGACAAACTTTGGAAGACATTGGTACCACAAACTTATTGGAATATACTTATATACTTTGTGAAGTTTATAATCTCTTATGGAGTAAGGAAAATAGCGAAACAAAGTGTAGGTTCTTTAAAGTTGACTGGGAAGCAAAATGTATTTGACATGCCATGGATGGATAAATTAGTTGTTAGGAAATTACCAAGAGAATTTATAAATTCAATACTCGTTATAAAGGTTAAAGAGAAGAAGATCCTAAGGAATTTTCAAATTGGATTGTAGAAGATGAATTTGAAGAGAATTCATAATTTAATATAGAGAATTTCTTGAATGAAGATACAGAATCGGAGATGGAAGAAAACGTAGAAATGAGTTTAAGTGGTTAAATGTAAAGATAAATGTTAGAGAGTAGAGAAAGTGAAAAAAATGAGTAAATATGGTTGTACATGTACGAAATGAGAACTGAAAAAGTCTGAGCTTATGAATGAAAAATTTTGTATATTGTTATAATTTTGGTATCTTTTTACTCATTAAATTTTTTATGTAAGTATTTTTTTGCTGTTCGAAATTGTTTTGAAAATTTTTATTTGTTTTTTTAATAGATTTAGTATTGGAGATGGATAATCAGTTTTTCGTATGTGTTTATTTCGATGGAGTAATTTTGACAACAACCGTGGGATGTATATTTGAATGTCACTAATAAATAGTAATGAGATTTAATAGAAATGTCTCGTTTGATGATATAAAAGAAATGATTAGTGCAAAAATTGTTAGATGTTGTCAGAAAAGGATCTCGAAACTTCTCTACAAGTTTTCAGTTTCGACAGATCTCATAAAATCCACTGAAATGAAACTTGTAGACGTGGAGACAATGGTCTCTCTTTATTGTGGGAATCGGAGCAACCAAAATGCACCGATTCAGTTATTTGCTAAGTTAGCTGGTGTGGAGCCAACTAAAGATCCCACTCTATTAGGTGAAGAACATGGAGCTCAAGAGCCATGTATGGTGATTCCGATATTGTACGTTGATAGTCAATCGACTGTACGCGGTATCGACATTGATCTTAATGTTGCACCCAAGACTAATGTGGTTGGTGATGATGAATACAATAATAGTGGTCCTTCTGATCACGAGGTCGATAGTGATAGTGATTCCGATGTGGATAAGGTCCAGAATGATATTGACGATAAATGTGTGAATGACGATGGAAACGTTAACACGCTTTCAGTTGGGAACCAGATTCGTCGTATTGTGATACACAATAATCCTAGAGCACATATGTCGCAAATAGACCTCGATGCGGTGCAAGCAGCCGAGTTCCCGGAGTACCTTGAAATACTACCTACTCACCGGCTGGCCATAGATTCCGATCCTGAGGAGTTGTTCATGGGCCAGAGGTTCGAAAGTAAGAAAAAATACGTATTTGTCATTAAGCGGTGTAGCATAAATATATCAATAGACTATAAAGTTACTGTGTCTAAGCTGACATTATATATTGGGGAATGTTGAAGGTCGGAAAAAGGCTGCAATTGGCTGGTATGAGCTGTATTTATCCAGAAGTCGTAGATGTGAGAAATACGAAAAATTGTTGGGCATTACACATGCACTTCAACACGTATAACAGAAGATCATCAAAAACTTGATTCCAAACTATCCGTACGTGCATCATGCCAATGGTGAATAACATGCCGACTATTAAAGTTTCAGTACTGATTGTCGAAATGCAGACACGATTCTAGTATCGAGTATCATATTAGAAGGCATGAATAGCTAAACAGATGGAATTGGAGCAATTGTACCGAGATTTCGATGCGTCGTACAATAAGGTACACAGATGGATAGCTGCTATGCGAGAGTAAGTACCGGGAACTGTCATTAAGTTGCAGACACAACTTTATTATAGCCCAGATGACCAACTACAACTGGGAAAAAAAATTTTCTAACAGATGTTCTGGATGTTTGGTCCATGCGTGCGCGCATTTCCCCACTGCAAGTTGTTTGTACAAGTAGATGGAACCTGACTATACAAAAAATATACACAGATCCTACTTCTTGTGGTTGCTCAAGACGGGAACAAGAACGTGCTCCCGATAGCGTTTGCCATCGTAGATAAGGAGAACATGAAATAGTGGAAATTCTTCCTTACGGACCTACGGAGGTATGTTATTAGTAATGATAATATTTGCATCATCTTCGATAGAGGGAAATGATTAATTGTCGTCATTAGGCGTTCCGATGTACCATGGAGATCTATTTACTACATCCGGCACATCGCGGCTAACTTCCACCGAGATTATAAGAATGCAAACTAGCGGAGACAAGTTGTGAGAATGGGTAAAGGACAATAGGCTCAAAGTTTCAACGAGGGCTTTCGCTATGATCATATGACCACTAACTTGGTAGAGGGGGTTAACTCTGTGTTGATGAAAACACGACATCTTTCGATTTCATCTATCTTCTCGACTACGTTCTACAAGTTGGTTACCTTGATGCCAAGAATGAGGCAGTAAACCGTCAGATAGAGAGGTCGATGGATGTAGAAGTATATTCATGATGTAATGAAATGCTTCAAGTTATAGAGACCATTGATCGTCGACCTAGTATACCACCTAGGTCCTACGGAGTTGATCTCCGAAACAAACGGTGCAATTGCAAGAGGTTCCAGACACTTCATTATCCCTGTGCACATATCGTGGCAGCTTGTGCTAAAGTCTCCCTTAATGTTGAACAATTTATCGATGATGTGTACACCCTTGAGTGCACGTTGCGTGTTTGGAAGAATGAGTTGCCCGTCCTGCCTGACCTGTCTACATGGGAGGTGCCTTCGACGACTTTCGAGCTTGTCCCAGACAGAGGGTTGCGTAGAAATCTGAAAGGTCGTCTGCAATCATTCAGAATCCATAATGAAATGGACATTAGGGAGAAATTCGACAAGAAGCTGTGTGGTGTATGCATATTAGTTGGTCATAATTGGAATAAATGCCTACACCAAAACTGCTATATTGGACAATTGTCACGATCAGGTAGGAATTGAGATGTTCACCAATCCCTATTAATCGGAGTAAATGACCGCATTAATTACATTCACTATATGTAGAGAAGATTGGATCTAAAATTTGTTTAAAATTTATTGCAATTAATCCAATTTGAATTACAAAGTTAGTCTAAAGTTTGTTGCGTTTTTATTTTTACAGAATTAAATAAGCCCTTCAACTCACTATATTGTGTTTAAATAAGCCCTTAACCTATTTTTGTAGTTAAATAAGCCTTTAACTTATGATTTTTACTCATAAAATCTCTTTATTTTAATATTAAAGTAAATATATTTTACCTAAATTAAAGCTATTTAAAAAATATAAATTAATTAGCATTTTATGTTGATGTAAATTTGATGAGAATAGTTTATTAAATAAATAAAATAAAATTTGATGAAAAATCATATGCCTCAAACGCCATCAATGAACTTGAGCTCGAATGAGTGAAGTACTGCAGTGGATATGGGTCAGGAGGAGTGGAGTACTAAGGTGGATACGAGCTGAGAGGAGTGGAGTACTGTGATGGTAGTGGGCTGAAGATATCAAACTCTAAATGATATCCGTGGCCTGACGAGCCCAGGAAATAGTCATCGCCCTCAAGTCTAGATGATAAAAACTATCCTCAAAGTGTAGCTTCGGCTCTGGCTCGGGTGCAGGAGGCGGATGTAGAAGAGGGTGAGAGGGTTGCCCAAGTCATGTCATGTGCGGGGGGACTACAATCGACCGCCCACCAAACAAAAATTATTTTCTCATCTCAGAGTACCACTGTTTGTATTCTAACGAGGGCTACAGATTTAAAGCATGATACATCTGAGGTACCCGCCCCAACCGATTGTTCCACATTACAATATATTCTTCATGCACTTTCGTCTAACCATTTCCATGTTTCCCTCTTGTTAATCCCGTAGATGTCCCCAATCGTACTGGCAGTGCCGGGATATATTGTATGCAACTGAACTGCCGGAGTACTCGATCACTATGATACCACTCCATTGTCTGGAAATTGATAACGAGTGCGGTAATACACAATAGGTTTGAGTGAATGTGGGCAAACGAGGGAATAACCACTATAATTTTTGGGACAGAATATGACATCCAAATGAACTGCACAATTAATAGCATGGTTATATCATGAATATTAGAAAAACTAACCCCCTCTCCAGCATGGTTCCTAATCATCAGACGATATATCAGAACCGTGTATAACCTCTAGATACTTAGATTAGTGCTCCATCAACGAAAACAAATTTTTAGAATAATATCATCTAAAAAGAAAGTAAACTAATTGTTATAATGAGTAAAAATTCATCTCTTATTCACGAGTGGAAATACATATGTTTGGTGACTAATCAATGCCAAGAATGACATCCAGTAAAGCGCCCAAGACTGCAGCAATATGAGGCATCCGCCTATGTCTACTGCAGAAGGATTTGTCGTCTGACAAAGTTCATGATACAACATAGCTAACACTGCGGACCCCCAACTATACGAATGGATGTTATGCAAATCAGATAATAGGGGCAAGTACATCAAGTAGACCTTGTTGTCGTTTGCATCCGACATGAGTACACCCCCTATAATGTGGATAATGTAATCTCAAACAACGTGCATCACCTCTCATTCACTGGCAGTACTCGGTAAATGCTCGAAATTTGCCTTTAGCCATGAAAACCTCAAACTTGTAAATTTTTCCTCACTGGGCGAGCGTCCAAGTAAGTTATAGCAAAAGACGATCAGCCTAGAGATCAAACTTACGCCCGTGACTGCATTCCTGTCGATGGGGAGATCGAGCTACAGTGCAAAGGTCCAGATCAATGCCGCTGATCCAAATCTGGCTAACTCCAAGTATGACATTAGGCGCTCATCTGACAGAAAACCTACACTATTAACATGACCCCTCAATGCGCGGTATAGACCCTGACATTATTAAATTGGTAAAATAGTTAATATAATATAATTTAATTCCGTAAATGACGTGAGTAATAAATAACAATTTTATTACCATATCATTAATAGTACTTGATATGTGATCATCATTATTAATTAAAGAACCCATTTGTTGCAAATCTGCAATTAAAAAAAATGAATTCATTTAGTTAGTTGCAAAAAACACAGTAAATAATTTGAAATTTGATAAACAAAAAATCACAGTAAAAACATAGTAAATACGTGAGTAACAAAGAACACAGCAAAAAACACAACAAAAAATATCTCATAAAAAACATACGAATCGACAAAATATAAAATAGAAACACACATGTTTAGTTTCTTTCAAACAACCTATAAAATTATATAAAAACAAATTTAATCATAAATAAAATTTACATTATAACGAATCACAATACACATTAAACTGAACAAATAATTTATAACCTAATCATAAATTACTAACAAAATAACTTTAAAATAATTTAAAAAAACAAAAAAAATATTCATAAAAAATCACAATAAATACTAAACTAAACACAAGCAATTTATAATCTAATCATAAATTACTAACAAAATAAATTTAAAATCATTTAAAAAACACAAAAATTTTCATTTATAACAAGTCACAATAAACAATAAACTAAATACAAAAAAATTATAATCTAATCATAAATTGCTAACAAAATAACTTTAAAATAATTTTAAAAAACAAAAAAAAATACATTCGTAAAAGATCACAATAAACACTAAACTAAATACAAACAATTTATAACCTAATCATAAATTACTAACAAAACAACATTCAAATAATTAAAAAAACAAAAAAAAAAATTACATTAATAAAAAATCACAATAAACATTAAACTAAAGACAAACAATTTATAACCTAACCATAAATTACTAACAAAATGACTATAAAATAATTTAAAAAATATAAAAAAATTACATTCATAAAAAATCACAGAGCACTAAACTAAACACAAACAATTTATAACCTAACCATAAATTACTAACAAAATAACTATAAAATAATTAAAAAAAACAAAAAAATTACATTAATAAAAATTCACAAAACGCTAAACTAAACACAAACAATTTAGAATCTAATCATAAATTACTAACAAAATAACTTTAAAATAATTTTAAAATATAAAAAAATTTACATTCATAACAAATCACAAATCACTAAACTAAATACAAAAAAAAAAAAAACTAATCCCTTTAAATTAAAAAAAAAACATTAATTACTAAAATGATACATACATACATTCTTTCTTTCTTTCTTTCTTTCTTCTCCTTCCTCTCTTTTCTTTCCCTCTTTTTTTTTAAAAAAAACATTAATTACTAAAATGATACATACATACATTCTTTCTTTCTTCTCCTTCCTCTCTTTTCTTTCCCTCTTTTTTTTTTTCACTACCGACCCTTCTTTTAAGGGGGACCATGCTTATAAGGTCCCCAATCCTTTTTTTTCCCACTGCAAAATGCAGTGCCTAGGCGTGCGGCGGAGGGGACTGGTGACTGGCACCAATACCGCCTGTTAGGGCACTGGTGCCGCCAGTCCAATAGGCGTCACCTGGGCGGGCTGGTCACGAGTAAACTTTGACCCTTATTTTGACCGTATAAAAGGGGTATAAAGTGGTGCCGTCTATGTACATGGCACCATTATTAAAATATTAATTTAAAAAAATAAAAAATAAAAAATATTTAAAAAAATGGTGGTGCCACCTATGAGAAAGACACCACCCCTAAACATACCATTTTCGTATATAATTATACTGACATACTATTTTGATATTAATTTTTTTTATAATATTAAGGTAGAAAAGCCTAAATGTAAACTAGAATTGATGAAATTATAGTAAAAGAGAATGAGTTCCAAACACACAGCTTAACTACTTTTAAAAAGTGCTAATGTGCTTATAGAGTTTGAAAAGTAAAAATATTTAAATGCCCTTATTCAATCTTCCATCGACCCCAACTAATAATTTCTTCAGGAATCAAAAGTACTCTTTAAATTATAAACATTATGTTATATATTTTTGTATGCATTGTTATTATATTACTAAGAGTAATTGTTATCATATTATAATAATATTTAAAATTAAATATTGCAAATAATTTATGTTAATTATTTAAAAGATATTTAAAACCCATATTTCATTATATTAAATCATTTAAATTAATCATTTATTTACTTTCCAACGTAACACCTTAATTTTTTTCAACAATATCAAACACTTAACAAATTATATATTTTCATAACAATAATACTAAACTCACCCTGATCCACAAAACGCATGCTACAAGAACCATAGAATTTGGCCTAAAACTTATGTTTCACCTCAGCTCAAATCTCAGTTTCAATATATTCGGATCCACTTAGTTTAACTTTTACATTTTTAACTAGTTTTTAGTATTTTTATTTTTTTAACAATTACATTGAAAATAAAATCTAATTTTGTTATTTAACTTAATTAATAACTTAAAAATTTATACTTGCATATAAATATGAGGTGGGATCTACTTCCATAACTTTAAATTTATATTCTTATGTCATCTTTTATATGATTAATATTTTAAGAATTTAATTGTCATATTTTATGCTCCATTCATGCAAATCATATAAAATTTTTATGAACTTGATCTTATGTATAAGCAATAATTTTAAGATCTTTAGAATAATATGATTTTCACAAATTTAAGAATTATGAAATTGGAGTTGATCATTGGGTTTGTTGAAAAAGAATATTAGATAAATTGCTTTCCCCCTCTTAACCATTTCCCTTATATTACACAAACCTAAGCCAGAGAGGCTATATTTTTTAGAGTGAGTTTTTATGTGTAACCTTAATAGATGAAGGGAGAATCAATTTATAATGATCAACCTTTAACCTCGTACGTATATCAAGTAACCGAATAAACGGGTAGAATTTTAACTTCTATTAAACTAAAGCTTTTATTCTCCTTAAATTAGGCTACACTATTTTAGACTTAATTGGGTCTACAAATCAAGCTAAAAAAAACTCTTACTAACCATAATGCATGTAAAGTTTATAAAAAAATTAATTTTTTTTAACTATTTATTTTAAGAAAAAAAATTTAACCCTATAAATATAATATTGTGTAATTGAGATATATCTACATATATAAAATAAATTTTTTTTGATACACTGACAATATATAATTCTATACATGTGAATTGTCATTGAAAATGAAGTGTTATATATATATAATTGAGGTGACATTTTCTAGTTCACTAACAGTGAATAAAATTGTACAGCATACAATATAAAGTTAATCTAATCTAATATTATTTGTATTAAAGAGCTAGAAATTAATCTATAAATATATACACAAAATACTTTAAAATGTTGATAAATTCAAAAATTATACATCAAAATATATTAGTATTAATACAAGTAAGAAAATAAAAACATAGTAAGAACATTTGTGGTATGGCATTATAATTTAGATGGAATCCCACCTCAACCCTCAATTATCATAATAAAAAACAATATGTCCAATCAGTACAATAATGATATCTTTTGACAAATGAAACTATATAAAAAGTCCGTTATGCTTTTAAATTAATGGTAAATTTACTACTGAATTTTGTGTTTAAATTTTTTTATTAATTTTCATATCCAAATTTATTTTGGAAATAAAATAATATTTGAAATTAATAAACACAAATATTTTATAAAAAAATGAAATTCAAAATTTCACATCTTTCTTCCCTTAAATAAAAATTTTAAGTTAATTTATTAATTTTTAATATTATAGATCAACTTATTATTACCCATTAAAATAAAATATTTTTCTTGTTAATTTTTTTCAAATAAATTCAAAATAAATTATAACAACAAATTTCAACATTCAACTATAACATAGTGTTAAATTAGTTTTATATTTATTAATAAAAATAAATTAAATAATTTTGTAGTAAAAATTATTTATTTTTATATTTAATACATATACTAAGATAGAGAAGTACAATTTAGAAAATACTTAACCTTAAATATATTTAAAAATAATGTAATTAGAGTACAAATAACTTAATCAAATAAAAAATTTAACAAAAAAAAACACCATACATATAGTGAATAATTATATTGTTTGAATATATTATATTACAAAAAACTAACATAATTATGTTAAAAAAATGATTTTTAGGATTTGTCAAAGTTATTATTTTTAGTAGAAAATATAAAGATGAAAAAACTACATAAATTAAAAATCGTTTTTATTTTTAAAATGTAAAAATAATCGAAATAGTTTATAAAATGCAAGTTTAAAAATTATGGTTACTTAGAAATGAATCAAATTTTATTATTTTATTTTATTTATAATTAATTTTAATTTTTTACGATATAAAATAAAAAATTATATTTAAAATAGTGAAAATAATTTAAAAGTTATGGAAAACTTTTTATTATTTAGAAATGTTTATGAAAAAGCTTTAAAATATTGTCAAATAATATTTAAAATTCATAAACCAAAGCTCATTTTGTCAAAACAAGTCTAAAAATTCAAAATCAAAATTAATATAAAAAGAATCGAGAAATGAATCAAGCGGAATTGAATTATGATGGACAATTCAAAAATCCAAAATCCGATTGAACCGAATCATTCTCACCCCTAGCCTATATAGGGTATAGTAAATAAATTTTAAAAAAAAAATGTATAAAAGGAATGTGACATGTTGTTGGATTAAAATCCTCAATTATGGGCACATATGTATAATGTATAGTGCTATTATGAAGTGTCATACAAAATTATGTGACCAATTATGTTATATAAGTGTCATAGGTATTAAAGTGTCATGGAAATAAAGTGTAGATACCATAAGTTGTATTTATAATTTGATGAGGGGCCAAATTATAAATACCCAAAATTGGTTTAATAATCAGTTATTTTAAAAAGAGGTAGTGGTCCCCAAGAAATAGATATAAATTTCGTATTTCTTTTCATCCCCATTAGAGAGAAATATACAAAAGAGAAAACCTATTTTCTTGGAAGATAAAAAAAAAACCTTTTGGGCAATCTCCAATAATGGATTCAGGTACGCTTCTGCATATAGTTTTGTTCTTAATGATTTGACATGATAGTTCTTGGTTTATATCAGATTCTTTTGGTTCTATCAAGTGGTATCCGAACCTCGTCATGTTGAATCATTGAGAATGAATTGATTTTCTATTATTTTTAGATTAATCCATTCTCAAGAGTTTATGGATTTGATATATGGATTTAGTGTTTTGGTTGTACACATATTAAATCTTTAGAATTTAGGTTAAAATTTTAGGGTTGGATTTTCTATTTTTAATTAGTTGATTTGGAATTAATTGATACGTGTATATATGATGGTTCTATTTTTTTGATAATTCGTGATTGAAAAAATAAGATTATTGATAGATGGTTTGTAATGCTCTCAATCCAAACCAATTTGTAAAATTCGGATCTCGAGTGTTACATTTTCCATTATAGGCTTTTACTAACTTATAAAATTTTACAACTCAATTGAATAATCTTCTAACTGAATTTGCATCTGGGGCACAATATATAATTACATTGACCATGATGGGCTTTCCTTGATGATAGTATGACTTAGTTACATATAGAGGTGCTCATGGGTCGGGCTGGGCCCAACCAAAATTTTAGGTGAAATGGTAGCAAAAAAGTGAAAAAAAACAACAAGAAAATAGCAACAAAACAGTAAAAAAACAACTTTTTTTTTGCATATTCGGGCCAGACTCGAGCCAAAAAAGCCTTACCTGAGGCTTGGCCTGTTTTCTAAATGGTCATTTTTTCCAAACCCATTTTTCGAGCCTATATTTTAACCCAAACCCTCCTATTTTTCGGGTAGGCCTTCAAGCTGGGTGGCCCGACCCATTAACAGTCTAGCTACATAGTTCTAATCATTTACTTCTAGGTGCTATCACAGGCTCGATCATACTACTGACATGGTCTGTATACAACAGTAAGCCTTATAAATGAATCTTTTAGTTGTTTACATTATTCCCATCAGGTTTGATTACGCCAACCCAAGCACGTTTTGTATGCAAATGGCCCAACTTGCCACACCCTTGGTGTAGCCCTAGCGTTGTCCCTCCTGGTGTGGCTTTAAATCAGTTGACCTATGACATAAAAAACACAAAGGTAAGTTCATGAGAACTTAGTGAGTAAACCCTCTTTTACTTGTGTCTTGTTCGAGAATTCCATTTTCTATCTCCTTGTTCCCCTTTTTCAATATGACTCAGGCGGATACCTCTAAGGTTTCATTTGTTATGCCATAGGTGTCACGCCTCACTCTGAGATAATAACTTGCTTTTCATAACTTCGATATCTCATTTACGTTCTTCATTTTGTCCTTTTATGATTCCTTAACCGTTCATATTACAGAGGGCCTTATAAATATAATACCTTTGGTTTGCCACTCATGCTAGCGCACTGTTCTTACTTTAATACTATAAGGGGTTCGCCTTAACACCTCATACATAACTTTTCTTTCAGAGTTCTCAGTACACATGGTTTCCTACAAGGGTGTGCCGTAACCATTGTCTCTCAGAATGCCTTATAAGTCGTTTTATCAGAATCCGCCATGAGTTCTTTTCTTTCATTTAGGATTTGCCACACATACATTCCCTTATATGATCACCACAAGGGTCGTTCTTTAGACTACACCACGTAGGCATTCCTTTTCAGAGATAGCCACAAAGGCTTCTGTGTCTAGAGATTTTCCACAAAGGCATTTCCTTCCAGAGGTTCGTCGCATAAGCTTACCTTTCCTAAGCTTTGCCACAAAGACGTTCCTTAACATTCAGTACTCATCACAAAGGCTTTCTTGTCTAAAGCTTTGCCACAAAAGCTTTCATTCTCTTGGTAATTTAGGCGATAGAGATTTGCTAAGACTCACACTTAGTGAGGTTTGCCCTTCATCGTCCTAGAACACATAGAAAATCACATTAAGTAATAACTTTCATTAAGTTTTTCCATATAATGTCATAACCCACCAACTACGGCCTTACACGAAATGGTCTTCTTTCAGTGCCATGGCCATGGATTTGTCCTTTCAGAGATTCATGTTTTTAGTCCCAATGGACCTCTTTGATGACTTCGAAGACAAACACAAACTCATCATACATTTACCCATCTATAACACCCCAAAACCCGGCCTAGAAGTTTCGACCGAATCCCGTAGGTCACATTGGCCACCGAAATGACTCAAAATGAAACACAATTTTAAGTACAAAAAATTTCTATCAAAAATCTTTTTCCTTTTCATGTGTAACGAAAATCTGATATAAACTTAACTTACATGATAAAAAAATGATTTTAATTATCGTTAAAATTTAAAATGGATATTTTCTAAATCGTTTTGAATATGTTTCAGATATAACGAATCATCTCTCAAAATTTAAAGAAAACATCATTGTAGCTAAAGACCGGTCGTTTGAATGTGATTCAAAATTTGTAGATTTGGCATTTCAAAATTGGAGCGTTTAAAACATCAGTCTCAAAAGTTCATATTATTTCCATTTCCGTAAAAACCATGCATGAACTTCCAAAATTTAGGTTTAGAATAAAACCCGTAGTTTCTAAAGTCCAGTTTAAATAATACTTTACGTGAGTCCAAAATAAAATTTATACCACAGTTTATATAAAATATTTGCAGTCCAAAACAATTAAATTATTAAGAATTAAAGTGTAACGACCCGAAAGTCAATGAAGTCGGAAACGGTGGTTTCAAAATATTGTTTTCTATGATAGGATCAGTGAATATTATTTATTAATATTTGCGAGGAGATTATAGTATTATATTGAAGTTTGGTCTAATAATTTTAATTATTGGAAAGTTAGGTAAGATACAAGTGTATCAGTTCTAAAGTCGATGGTTTTGGAAATTGAGGTATCGGGACCTCGTTTCCCTAAACTGGACTCAGAAATATTTAATGAAAATATTTGCAGAGTTATATTAGAAGTGAATTAAATTTTTGGTTATGTAATTTTGAAGAGTGTTTAATTAAAATAAAGGGACTAAATCAAATAAGTGATTAAAGTAAGAATTAATACTAAATTATAAGGTGAATCTATATTGAAAGACTTATTAAATAAATAGACATTTTTTTTATAGATTTTGATAGTGGAAAAGTACGAGTACCATCATGTATAAGATGATAGTTATATTATATTTATTATTTTATTAATAAAATAAAGGAAAAATGTTAATAAAGGGATATTAAATAAAATAAAGAAAAGAAGGTTAGTGGGGGAGATGAGGGCTTTTCTTTTTTCTTGTTGTTGCCAAAAACCATGGAAAGCTTTGGAAAAAGCTTTGCTATTTTGTTACTAACTTTGAATGCATATCAAGAAAATAGTAGATCGAGTATCAACCTTGGAAAAGAAAAAATCGTCAAGTAGTCATCTCCGAACCTTAGCTCTGTCATAATTTGGTAAGTTCGTAGTCTTTGAACTCAAACTCTATTTATTTAATTTAAATACTTAATTATTACTATGATATCTTAATTATATTTACATATATGCAAATGAATAAATTATGAGATAAGAAATTGTGTATTATATATATATGAAATGTGACATTATGAAATGAATCAATAAGTAATTAGAATTTAAGTCGATAGTATGGGAATGTTATATATGGAGATGTAATGTCGAATGATGAGATTGAAGTTGAATAATGTTGGTTAATTTATAGAGTTAAATAAAATCTCGTGTTTACATGCTAGGTAAGTTCGTAGTCTTGAAACTCGAACGTCATTTACTTAATTTAATTAGTTAATTGTTAATTATTATTTAAGTATGTTTTTATTTGTGTTTGGTTAAGCTTTATTGAATGGATATTGACAAAATCATAAATAGATAGAAAGTGACTTTATGGAATAAATTAATGAATGATTAATAGATAATTGAAGTGAATATGATATTGAGTTGATTAATAGATAATTGAAGTGAATGTGATATTGAGTTATGAAATGCAATATTAAGATTATGAAATGTGATTTTATAGACTTACGAATGAGTAATTGATATTGTCGGTTCATCCGACTAGCGCTGGGCGCAATCATCGTTGTTCATCCAACTAGAGCTGGGCTCACAATTATAATCGTTGGTATACTCGACTAGCACTAGGTGCAAATATCGGTGGTTTATCCAACTAGAGCTGGGCTCACTTTTTATATCGTCGGTTTATCCGACTAGCGCTGGGCGCAAATATCGTTGGTTTATCCAACTAGAGCTGGGCTCACTATTTATATTGTCGGTTTATCCAACTAGCGCTGGGCGCAAATATCATTGGTTTATCCAACCAGAGTTGGGCTCACTGATTATTCGTTGGTATATCTCACTAGCGCTGGGCGTAACTTCCGTCAGTTTATCTGACTAGTGGTGGGCACACATTTTTCGATTTATCCGACTAGCGCTGGGCGCAAACTCTTTTGCGGATTATCCGTTAGGCACCGGGTGTCATGTACCAAATGGACTATACAACAAGGTGTTATGAATTATCTAAGAAGGATGGTTATAGGTATTACAAAAGATGATTATATTTATTTATGTATATACATTTATTCATTTGAAGATATGATATATTCTTGAGTTAGATTATTAAAGTTGTGAAATAAATTCAAATGCTTTAAATATACTTGTGTTTATTCAAATAAGTGACGTTGCTTAATGTGGATTACTTTGTGCCTTAATATAAGTAAATTGTTGATTGATCTCTGCAATGCTATTCATATAGCAAGTGATGTGAATTGAGATATATGTTCAAACCAACTAAAGGTGAATACTTGTGAAAATTGAGTATAGTATGTGTTAGAATTAAGTGACCCAAATCCTTATTTAAATTAAATACTGTGGTAAAATAAAATAAAAGTAAAATCCCTATAGAATTATACTTCTTTTATTTTATTTTAGAATAAGGTTTTTTAAACCTTATTAAACTCTATCTATTTGATATTATTAGAATAAGGAGTTTCACTCCTATTAGAATAAGGTTTTCAAGCCTATAAATAGGTATAGTCTACTCCTCTTGTAATTAATTCGAATTCGACATAGTGAATTTTATTCTCCTCTACTCGTGGTTTTTTCCCGAAAGGGTTTCCACGTAAAATCTGTGTGTACTTTATTTTTCTATTTCTTTTTCTTTGCGGTATATTGTCATTACCGACATTATAGTTTTCTCAAATTGGTATCAGAGCTTCGGGTTGTTCATCTCAAATCACGGTAATGACGTCTTTGAAGTACGAAATTTCGCTGTTGGATCGCAACACCAGATTTGCGTTGTGGCAGATAAAGATGCAGGCAGTTCTTGCACAGATGGACTTAGAGGAAGCCCTGCTAGGGATATATAAGATGCCTTTCAACATTGACGGAGGAAGAGAAGAAGCGCAAGGATCGAAAGGCGTTAACACAGTTACATCTGTATTTGTCTAACAAAATTTTGCAGGATGTGATGAAGGAGAAGACCGCCGCTGGATTATAAAAGAGGTTGGAACAAATATGTATGTCGAAAACTCTAACTAGCAAGCTGCATATGAAGCAGCGTCTTTATGCTCATCGTTTGGAGGAAGGTGCATCTGTGCACGAACACTTAACAGTGTTTAAAGAAATTCTCTCAAACTTGGAGGCCATGGAGGTTCAGTATGATAAGGAAGACCTAGGGTTGATTCTACTTTGTTCGTTGCCCCCGTCTTATTCAACCTTTAGAGATACGATTTTATATAGCAGCGAGTCTCTCACAGTTGATGAGGTTTATGATTCTTTAACCTTGTATGATAAGATGAAACATCTTGTGGTTAAAATCGACTCTCAGGGAGAGGGTCTTATTGTTCGTGGGAGACAAGATCGGAATGCTGATGATGATCGTGGAAGGACACATGAGCAAAATCCTCGCAGCAAATCTAAAGGTAGATCGAAGTTTTCAAACAGAGGTAAAACTTGTAACTTTTTCAAGAAGAAAGGGCACATTAAATCTGAGTGATATAAGCTACAAAATAAGATCAAAAGGGAGGTTGCGAATCAAAATGGAAAACAACTAGAAAATTCTGGTAAAGCTGATGTTGTAGAAGATTACAACGATGGTGAACTTCTAGTCGCTTCTATCAACAATTCTAAAGCGAGCCAGGAGTGGATCTTGATTCGGGTTGCACCTTCCACATGAGTCCCAATCGGGATTGGTTTACAACTTACGAAATAGTGTCTGAAGGTATTGTGTTGATGGGAAATAATGTTTCATGTAGAGTTGCAGGTGTTGGAACAATTAGAGTTAAGATGTTTGATGGAGTTGTGAGAACACTCAGTGACGTACGACATGTTCCAGAATTAAAGAGAAATTTAATTTCATTGAGTACTCTTGATTCAAAAAGGTACAAATACACAGCTAAAAGCGGGGTTTTGAAGATTTCCAAAGGTTCTCTCATTGTGATGAAAGGGCAAAGAAAGACTGCCAAGTTATATGTTTTGCAGGGTTCTACTGTTACTGGTGATGCAGCTGTCTCATCCTCTTCCTTGTCAGATGATGATATTACTAAACTTTGGCATATGCGCCTAGGGCATATGAGTGAGAATGTCATGGCAGAATTAAGCAAAAGAGGACTTCTTGATGGGCAAGGAATTTGCAAACTGAAGTTCTGTGAGCACTGCATTTTTGGGAAGCAAAAGACAGTTTGATTCACCAGAGGAATCCATAACACGAAGGGAACATTGGAGTATATTCATTCTGATCTCTGGGGGCCATCCAGAGTGCCTTCGAGAGGTGGAGCTAATTATATGCTAACTTTTATTGATGATTTTTCCAGAAAAGTGTCGCCGTTCTTCCTGAAGCAGAAAAGCGATGTGTTTTTCACATTTAAGTCTTGGAAAACCATGATTGAAAAACAGACGGAAAAGTAAATAAAATACCTTCGCACAGATAATGGCTTAGAGTTCTATTATGATGAGTTTAATAAATTGTGCAAGTTAGAAAGAATCGTGAGACACTTGATAGTTCGTCATACTGCACAGCAAAACGGTGTTGCAGAACAAATGAACAGAACGATCATGGAGAAGGTTCGATGTATGTTGTCAAATGCCAACTTACCAAAGTCATTTTGGGCCGAAGCAGTCTCTAAAACATGATTTTTGATCAACAGATCTCCATCTGTTGCCATTGAGAAAAAAACTCCACAAGAGGTATGGTCTGGTAATTCTGCTGACTATTCTGATTTAAAGATTTTTGGTTGTCCTGCGTATGCTCATGTTGATAATGGAAAATTAAAACCAAGATCTATTAAATGTGTTTTTCTTGGTTATAAAGCTGGTGTAAAAGGGTATAAGTTATGGTGTCATGAAAATAGAACAGTTATGATTAGCAGAGATGTTGTTTTTGATGAAACTGCTATGCTACCTAACTTATCTCTTAAAGACTCTTCCAATAAAGAAAATCAAAAGCAGGTGGAGCATCAGATTAATCTAGAATCTACAACAGAATCGACTACTAAAGCTAGTACAAAAATTCAAAATAGAGTTACTTCTTCGCCACAATACTCTATTGCCATAAATAGAACTAGAAGAGAAATTAAACCTCTAAAGAAGTATGTAGAGGCTGATCTAGTTGCTTATTCTTTAAACGTGATTGAAGATATAGATGCAAACCAAGAGCCATCTAATTATTCTGAGGTGGTTAGTTGTGAAAACTCAGAAAAGTTGATGTTTGCTATGCAAGAGGAGATGGAATCACTACACAAAAATAAAACATGGGATCTTTTGAAACTTCCTAAAGGTAAAAAGGTTGTTTGTTGTAAATGGGTGTTTAAGAAGAAAGAAGGGACTCTAAGAGTTGAAGAACCCGGATATAAAGCAAGGCTTGTTGCAAAGGGTTACAGTCAAATTCCAGGAGTGGACTTCACAGATGTGTTCTCTCCAGTTGTGAAGCATAGTTCAATTCGAGCTTTGCTTGGTATTGTGGCCATGAATGATTTGGAGCTTGAGCAGTTAGATGTAAAAACTGCATTTTTGCATGGAGAACTTGAGGAGGATATTTACATGCAACAACTTGAGGGTTTTACAGTCTCAGAAAAAGAGGACTATGTTTGCTTGCTGAAAAAGTCCCTTTACGGTTTGAAACAGTCACCAAGACAGTGGTATAAGAGGTTTGATTCCTTTATGACTTCTCATGATTTTAATTAAAAGTAGCTTTGACAGTTGTGTTTACTTTAAGAAAAACAGTGATGGTTCTTTTGTGTATCTACTCCTTTATGTTGATGACATGTTGATAGCAGCGAAAGATAAATAAGAGATAAGAAAGGTCTAAGCCCAACTAAATAAAGAATTTGAGATGAAAGACTTGGGATTAGCAAAGAAGATACTTGGTATGAAGATTCTCAGAGATAGAAAAACAAGTAAATTGTACCTAAGTCAAAAGGGGTACATTGAGAAAGTTCTTTGCAGATTCAATATGCAGAATGCTAAGCCTGCTAATACTCCTTTAGCAGCCCATTTCAGACTTTCATCGGCTTTGTCCCCACAATCAGATGATGAGATTGAGTACATGTCACATGTTCCATACTCTAGTGCAGTAGGATCTCTCATGTATGCCATAGTTTGTTCACGTCCAGGTTTATCATATGCAGTTAGTGCACTTAGCAGATACATGGCGAATCCTTGTAAAGAGCATTGGAAAGCAGTTCAGTGGGTTTTAAGATACTTACGAGGTACTACCAATGTTTGCTTATAGTTTGGAAGAACTAGAGATGGAGTCATTGGGTATGTTGATGCTGATTTTGCTAGAGACCTCGATAGAAGAAGATCTCTCACAGGTTATGTCTTTACAATCAGAGGTTGTGCAATCAGTTGGAAAGCCACTTTGCAAACTACAGTCGCTTTGTCTACCACTGAAGCTGAGTACATGGCGATTACTGAGGCTTGTAAAGAAGCTATTTGGTTGAAAGGACTCTTTAGTGAACTCAATGAAGACCTTCAAATCAATACAGTATTTTGTGATAATCAGAGTGCCATCTTCCTTACAAAAGATCAAATGTTTCATGAGAGAACAAAACACATTGATGTTCGGTATCATTTTGTTTGTGATATTATTGGTCGTGGTGATATTTTTGTGAGCAAAACTAGTACTCATGAAAATCCTGCAGATATGATGTCTAAGTCACGTCCTATAACCAAGTTTGAGCACTGCTTAGACTTGGTTGGTGTTCATTGTTGAAAATAAACCCTTAAGGGGTTTTATGGAAGAGGTGGAGAAACTTGTTCATTTAGAGTTCGTAATGAAGAACTTGTTCATTAAGAATTTGTGCCAAGGTGGAGATTGTTAGAATTAAGTGACCCAAATCCTTATTTAAATTAAATACTGTGGTAAAATATTATAAAAGTAAAATCCCTATAGAATTATACTTCTTTTATTTTATTTTAGAATAAGGTTTTTTAAACCTTATTAAACTCCATCTATTTGATATTATTAGAATAAAAAGTTTCACTCCTATTAGAATAAGGTTTACAAGCCTATAAATAGGCATAGTCTACTCCTCTTGTAATTAATTCGAATTCGACATAGTGAATTTTCTTCTCCTCTGCCCGTGGTTTTTTTCCGAAAGAGTTTCCACGTAAAATCTGTGTGTACTTTATTTTTCTATTTCATTTTCTTTGCGATATATTGTCATTACCGACATTATATTTTTCTCAGTATGAAATAAAGTGATGAAATGCATGAAATTGAAATTGTGATATCTTGTAATTGTATGTTTAGATAGTAGTATGATGATATAATTCAATTTGAGCATTCGTGTATCATATCATGTCTTAAAATGTTTGGATTATAGATATATCACTGAATTTTACTCAGCGTGCGATTTTTTTTTCATTTGCAGGTTAGTTACTCTCTTTTGATCGCCAACTCAGCATCCAACAACAACAATCCCGATCTCAATTGTGGTGATATTTAATTTTGTAATGACATGTACCTAGGATGTCTTTGGTTGTTAGTTGTTTTGTGAATGTGATGTAAATTGAGTTTTTAGTATATGTTTATGTTTGAAGCTAAATGTTAGTATGCATTTTGACCAAAGGCTTGATATGTGTATGAAACTTAAAGCTTGATGTTTTAAGTAGCTTTATGTTAGGCTAAATTGAGTGATTTTGGCACATTTTAGATCCTCATGGCCAGACACACGGGCGTGTGACTTGGCCGTGTGAGACACACGGCTAGCACACGGGCGTGCGAGGCGATTTCGAAGGGTACATGGTCTGGCACATAGGAGTGTGGCATGGCCATTTGACCTAAGTTAGTGAGTTACACTAGCACGAACACGGACTGGGACACGACTGTATGTCTCTACTTCGAATGCCCACACGACCTTAGACACGGGCGTGTGTCTTGATCATGTAATTTACACGGCCTAGCCACACTACCGTGTGAACCCTGTAGTCAAAAATTTTGCAAATTCTTCTTTAACTTTTCAAATGATTTCTATTAGTCCCCGTGTGAACCTTGTAGTCAAAAATTTTGCAAATTCTTCTTTAACTTTTCAAATGATTTCTTTTAGTCCCAAAGTGTTTTTAAGCGATCTTTAAAGCTCAATTTAGGGATAATTCGCATAATTATGATTGAATTAGAATATGCTTATGATTACTTATGAATTGATTGTTAAATGCTTTGATTGGTTGGTAATATTCCGTAACCTACTCCAACGTCGGATACGAGTTTGAGGTGTTATATTAAGTGGTATCAGAGCTACAGGTTTAGCCGATTATCAGACCAAATCAAACTATGAATTGAGTCTAGAGGTACATGCCATTGTCAAGTTAGAGTCGGGATTTAGATGCTGATCGTTAATTATTGTCTTATATTCGAAAATGTCTGATAAGTTGAGCTATGTTGTAGAGCAGAAATTAACAAAATAATTGTTTTGTAATAAGCGAATGTTGAAAGAAAGTAGCAGCATGATACCAATGTGGATCCCTAAAATATTTAGCTCGAGGTTACTCAAAAAATAATATGAATGTTCCTGCTATTATTCAAAAATATATCCCTGTAGCTAGAGGTCGAGGAATTATTATTGATGAATTAGTAGTACGGGAACCCGGTACGTATATTTTTATGATTTAAGATCAATTTATGACGTCCATGTGATTGTGGGGTAAGATGAGTTATTATTATCGTATAAAATGAATTGTGATTATGGGTGTTGAATATTGAGAAATAGACTGAAAAGAATAAAATAGAAATTTCTTGATTCAATTAATAGTTGAGGATTAATTGGAAATTGCAATGTCGCATATGTGTTATTTGATAAATTAGTAACTTGATGATAAAGGAAGAATAAAATAATGTGAATTGATCTAGGCATAATGAATCGAAAAATGGTTACCTTATTAACTTTTTTGGTATAGTTGAATATAGCATATGCCTTAGGACCTAAATGCTACATGAAAGTCATCGTTGGTTCATCCAACTAGAGCTAGGCTCACAATTATAACCGTCGGTATACCTGACTAGAACTGAGTGCAAATACCATTGGTTTATCCAACTAGAGCTGAGCTCACTATTTATATTGTCGGTTTATCCGGCTAGCACTGGGCTCAAATATCGCTGGTTTATCCAACCAGAGCTGGGCTCATTGATTATTAGTCGGTATATCTGACTAGCGTTGGGCACAACTTCCGCTAGTTTATTTGACGAGTGCTGGGCACACATTTTTCAGTTTATCCGACTAGTGTTGGGCGCAAACTCTTTTGCGGATTATCTGCTAGGCACCGAGTGTCATATACCAAATGGACTACACAACAAGATGTTATGAATCATCTAAGAAGGATGGTTACAGGTATTACTAAAGATGATTATATTTACTTATGTATATAATCAACTAAAGGTGAATACTTGTGAAAGTTTAGTATAGTATGAAATAAAGTGATGAAAGGCATGAAATTGAAATTGTGATATCTTGTAATTGTATGTTTAGGTAGTAGTATGATGATATAATTCAATCTGAGCATTCATGTATCATATCATGTCTTAAAATGTTTGTATTATAGAAATATCACTGAGTTTTACTCAGCGTGTGATTTTGTTTTCCGTGCGCAGGTTAGGTACTCTCTTTTGATCGCTGACTCAGCATCCAACAACAATAATCCCGATCTTAAGTGTGGTGATGTTTAATTTTGTAATGGCCTGTACCTAAGATGTCTTGGTTGTTAGTTGTTTTGTGAATGTGATGTAAATTGAGTTATAAGTATATGTTTACGTTTAAAGCTAAATGTTAGTATGCGTTTTGACCAAAGGCTTGATATGTGTATGAAACTTAAAGCTTGGTGTCTCAAGTAGCTTTATGTTAGGCCAAATTGAGTGATTTTGGCACATTTTAGATCCACACGGCCAGACACATGGACTTGTGACTTGGTTGTATGAGACACATGGCTAGCACACGGTCGTGTGAGGTTATTTTGAAAGGTACACGGCCTGGCACACGGGCATGTGGCATGGCCGTATAACCCAAGTTAGTGAGTTACATGGGCACGGACATAGGCTGGGACACGGCCGTGTGTCCCTACTTTGAATGCCTACACGGCCTTAGACACGAGCGTGTGTCTTGGCCGTGTGATTTACACGGCCTAGCCACACGGCCGTGTGAACCTTGTAGTAAAAAATTTTGCAAATTCTTTTTTATGTTTTCAAATGATTTCTATTAGTCCCAAAGTGTTTTTAAGGGAACTTGAAAGCTCAATTTAAGGACAATTTGCATAATTATGATTGAATTAGAATACTTATGATTACTTATGAATTGGTTGTTAAATGCTTTGATTGGTTGGTAATATTTCGTAACCCTACTCCGGCGTCGGATACGGGTTTGGGGTGTTACATGAAGAAAAACTTTATTAGATTAATTTAAAACTTATCAATCCGTGACCTCCGGCTTCGAAGTCTAGCTTCAAAACATAAAAATTACCTAAAAGGAAGAAAAACTAAGGGGATTAGCTATACAAGGTCAGTGTAAGTCCAAAACATAAGCAAATAGAAAAAGATGGAGTAACGCAACGAATATTCCAAAAAAGAATATGTATAGAAATAACATACGAAAATCTCAAATCAGTAATCCAATATACAATTTTTTTACACTAACAACAGAACACAATTATATTATTCTCACATTCCCTTAGAGAAACATATACTTAGTTATGTAATGAATGCAACAAGCCAAAATCCCACCCAACCAACCAAACACCACTCCAACCACCTTGCACACTACAATTGGGCTATGATATACCCATCCACCCTGCACACCACAAATGCTTTGGTAAGCCCATCCACCTTACACAGCACGATATGGAACTAAGCCATTCAAATGATAATATGCAGCTGAGCTGACATATGTATATACATTGTGGTATTACCGCTATAACAAAATTTTACAGTTAAACTGTCGGATCAAACTTCCTTCTCTCCATAACCAAATCCCAAAATTTTCATGCAAATGCAAAAATGCACACTGCATGCAGACAAACATACAGAAACAGAAATACACAAATTTAGGCGATCAAATTCAGAATCCGTTATACTTGTATTCAATTACTAGGTAACATCTCAAATTCATTTATCACATCACATTAACACTTAAACAAATAGATAAATTTAATCATATAATTACAAATACACACACAAGTCCAAGCTAAAACAGAGTCCTCAACACAGTTACAGAGGCCTCAACTAGCGTTGGATTACACAGGAACTAAAACGAGTTAATTTATAAACAAATAATAAAAACTGCAAAAATAAGGCCACACAGACGTGTGGCTCCAAAACCACACCAAAAATGGCTATAAATGGTGAAATCTAGCATAAATTCAATCTCTAAATAATTTAGTTTCAGAAACACATCTTAGAACGCGATTCCAACACTAGAAACCAATCGATTCGACTAAACTCAACCAATCTGAAACTCAATTTTGAAAACGCACAATAAATTTAATAATTCCAATCGAAAACCAACAAAGAAACCAAAGCAAACAATTTAAATCACAAAAGAGACTATACTTACTCTAATTTGTTCCAACACTACGATAAGAGAATAAATCGAAGAACTACCACTAGGGTGAGTAAAGCAACAGAGAAAATAAAAGCAGAAAACCAAAAACACATTTACAAATGGGATAAATAAATGGATGCATAAACAAGAAAAAATCCCAAAAATCCAAATTGACAGAATAACACTAAAATTATCGTGAGAATGAGAGAAAGAATGTGAGAGAAAGAAAGTAAGTGGGGAAAAACATGGAAACAAATTTTGGGATATATATTTATATTTCTTTTTAATTTAAAACTTAACTAACAAATGAATAAAAATAAGGAATTAATAATTTATTTAATATCTCACAAAACCAATCAAATTTATTTATTATTACTATTAAAGTAGATTTCAAAACAAAATAATCAATATCCAACTTGTCAAAACGCCTTTCAAAATTTAACTACCAAAAATACAAAAAAAAACCTCATTGCATACACATGGACTCGAACCCAAGACAAAGGTAAGCTACCAAAGAGTTAGGCATTAAACCAACAAACTTATTTTTCTCCTAAAGCGTGAAAACAAACTTAACAGTCCCACTGAACCACTGATCCAACTGACTAACCTGAATAACTTTAACCCCAAATCCAACCGACTAACCTGAATAATTTTAACCCCAATTTTGGGGCGTTACAACTGACTCCTCCTTAAAAAATTTCGTCAAACAGTCAACGTCAACTATTTCTACAGAACATGAAGACTCATCAAGGTCACTCACAAGCCCCTATTTCCGTCATTTTTTACACTTAAAATCCCCTAGATAGAGCCTTATGTCCTTATCGTTACCCGAACCTACTATTTTACAACATAGCGTAGAGGTCATGGACCTTATTTTGGCATGAAGCCCTCATAGGTGGAGATCTAGATTAGCACCTCAACTTTCGTGAAGGAAGGAAGCACTCCAGATTGCTTTAGATCTAGACCAATAAAATACTTCCTGAAGAAGGAGGAAAAACTCCCCTTCTTTCCATTCCTAATTACCTAATATACAACCTTTATCCCTATAAGAACATGACAAGTGTCAAAGTCCTATTCTATCTGCCATATGGGTGGTTTACAATTGTAAGAAAATGTGTACAACAATCCACAGTTATGTGTATAAATAAATGTTTCTAGGTTAAGCCCATCGTTCGTTCCTAACCATCTTATTAGAATATAACCAACACCTTAACTAGCCAAACTTGGCTTATAACACCTTTCGAAGATATTGTAACACCCTAAACCCGTATCCATCACCAGAGTAGGGTTATGGAGTATTACCAACTAATAGAAATATTTAACATACATATCATCAATGCATCATTGAAATCAAAGTTTCAAACATACCAAAATTACTCTATTTAACCTAGTTTATAACCACTTATACATCAATAGAAAATTTCACATACACCTAACCATCTTAGGTTCAAATCAACATGCCCAATTATAGCTCCAACACAACATATGATCATATGCATACCAAATCAACATTATACTCAAACTTAACTTAGGTAAATCATCAAAATGATCAAATCATTTAAGAAAACATTACTTTTTAGTAATGCATAAAACTTCAAACATGTATTTACAATAATTTAATCTTATAAATTCATATTCCCTAGGACTTACTAACAAAAGGGACATTATCACTAAATTTGTTTCCTAGGTACATGCTAAAAAGAAACACAAAAGACAACATCACCAACATTGAGTACTGGATACTTGAAGGATGCTGAGTTTGGTTCTACTATTTATCTAACCTACAAACATACAAATCAACTTACATTCAATAGATTTCATTTATTTAGCTAATCACAAGAACAATCGACAATAATATAAAATTTTAACTTAACCAAATGAAACTTCAATTATTTCGATAACTCAAGTAACCTTGTTGTATGATCTATTAGCTATGTGGCATCCGGTGCCTAGTGGATAAATGACAGAGGAGTTTGCGCCTAGCGCTAGTCGGGTTAACTGACAATATTGAAAGTGAGCCCAGCTCTAGTTGGATAAACCGGCAATGTTTGCGCCTAGCGCTAGTCGGATGAACCAACGGTGTTTGCACCCAGCGTTAATCGAATAAACCGATAGTTGTGTGCCCAGCACTAGTCAGACAAGCTGACAAAGATTGCGCCTAGCGCTAGTCGAATATATCGACAAAAATCCATAGTGAGCCTAGCTCTAGTCGAATATATCAACGATTGTACAATTATTTATTTCCACAATTTTCTCATTCATTTTCCTTAACATTAAATTGATAATATACATACATTTTTTTATCAAGAGCTAATTTAGCATTAATTAATTAAATAGTAGTTAGAAAAATTAAGTTCGAGTCCACGAACTTACTAGAATTATGCTTGTGAACAATTATTCAGTAGCTTTCTCTTTTTCACGATTGGCAACGGAAGCTCTCATATCTCGTATCTCGATCTAGAAATATTAATTTAATTAAATCAATTACTCAACAATTGTAGTTACACATTTAACCTTTAACAATTGTTATTCAATCAACTTAACCCTTGCCACAAATATAACTAGACATCCGATTTCTACAATAATGTCCTCATACAACCAAGTATATTTATATACTTATGTATATATATATCTAATTCTCAACAATCCTTATACTCTTGGAATTTATCACTCATTACCATGCCATCTAATAATTTAACAGCAGCTACATGCTTAACCATTAATCCCAATCAAATCATCATACAATCACATTAAAATGACAATTGAAATTAACATCTCTACTTCATTTAATTTTCTTTTTCCAGCTCATAAACATTCAAAGCAAAATAGCTTTTGCATGCCAAATTTCTCCCAACAACATTAAACTCAATCTCATTATTCAATATATTACCAATGTGCAAATTATAAGATTATCCTTAACAAGTTTTTTTTTCCCTAAAACATCCATGCATTTAAGCTCACCATTAAATCCAAAAGCAAATTTAAACTACATCTATGGCATTATCCACTACTTCCAAAAATTCTCCATTCTAGCATAAAGATTAGCTAAATTAATCTCTTCCCAACTCAAAAATATAACAAAAATGAAAATCCCTTTGAGAAATACTTACATGCATTCAAAGATAACAAAATAACCAAGCTTTTCCCTTTTTCCTTCTATGGTTTTTCGGCAGTGACGAGGAAGAAGAAAAACAGTTCCCCCCACTCAATTACTTTTCTTTATTATTTTCTTTTTCCTATTGTAATACTCAATTTTAGCCCGGACTCACATATGGAAACATAATCTTCGAGGATATGCAATCTTAGATATGATATGTAATCTTAGAAGATATGATTTTGTAATCTTAGAGATTTAATTTGTAGATACCCTTTAATCTTCGCCGTTGATATAATTGATCTGTACCGTTGGATTTGGGGAGGCTCAGCTATAAATAGAGGCCTCTCCCTTTATTGTAAAAAAAAAGAATAAAAAAGGGAGAACGATTGGCAGTTTTTTAAAGGTGGCTTACTGTTTTCTTTTTTTTTTTCTTTTTCGATTATTTTTTACTTATTTACGATTTTAAAAAAGGGAGAAGGTGATACCACTACGAATTTTATTTATTTATTTTATTTAGCCCTAATAAAGTGACGAGTTTCAAAGGATGGAGATATTTTCCCATTCGTGCCCTATGAGTTATTCGCGCCTTTCAATTGGGCCCTTCATTTTTTTAATTTTGTTGATTTTCAATTTAATCCTTAATCTTTCATTTTAGGTTTTTAGCCTATTTTATTAATTTTGTTATTATTATTTTTATTATTATATTATATATTATTATACCTACATATATGTACGCATATGCATGTTAATATATATACATATATATTTTAAACGTTTTAATATATATACATATTATATACATACTTTATTATTATTTTATTTTCATAGTTTTTTTATACATATATATATACACATTTATATTTCATAATATTTATACGTTTGCCCATATTCTATGATTTTTATATGTTTATACATTTTTGTAATATATACACATATATTTATACTCCATTCAAAGCTTATTATAAATATTTTCCACGTTTTTATATTATACTTATATGTTTTATTTTTTTGTAAATGCATGAATATATTTTATATGTATATATTTATATTTTCCTTGTTTTCATGAATGCATTATGTATTATATATATATATATAAGTTTTATAACACAAAATTTTATGAGTAAATTATCTTTATGTCTTTTATTCTTCATAGTTTCAAATGTGTATATATTTTGTACCTTTTTCTCTTTATATTTTTTTTGTTTATTTCCTTCATTTGCTTATTGATTTATGTTTTCATTTATATTCATTTGGTATTTTACATGTCGTTGTTTATGTGTAATTTTGTTTATTTCTATGCCATTGTTGTATTTATTATTACATTTTATATTTAATGTAGCATCACATCATTTTTTTCGATTTTAAAATTTTCAAAATTGAGATAACACTCGTATTTAGGATTTTCAAGGAAATTGAGCCCTAACGTATTGGGTTCTGATTTTCTTCGTTAAATCCAACGATCGAGGGTTGCTCATTAATAAAAAATATATAAAATAAAAAGCTTGTAGTTGGGGAGTTAAATATCTTGTATCCTAACGTATTGGACGTGATGTATTGATTTCTCGAGACAAAGATTTTTTGAAAAAGAAAATAATAAAGGAAATATTTCAAGTTTGGGATTTTGAGGAATTGTGCCCTAACGTATTAGGCCGCGATTTCTTAAATATTAAACAAATGAATATTCTTTTAAGTTTTTATTACACGAGTTTTAGACTAATTCATTTTTGAGGAAATTAGAATGTTGTGCCCTAACGCATTGGGTGTGACATTTTCTTTCTCCGAAATGATAATGTTCTTAATAAGTAACGTTTTTAAGTTTTTGCTAAGGATTATATTTTTCAAATTTTCGACATTAAGACACTAATTAATTAACTAGGTACCAATTTTGGGCGTTACGAGGGTGCTAATCTTTCCTCGTACGTAACCGACTCCCGGATCCGTTTTTCTAAAACTCGTAGACCAAAGTCGTTTTTTAGGTGATCCAACCACACCTCAATAAAAGATTGGTGGAAACTCCTAATTTTCAATTTTTTAAAGTCGACAACCTAAAATTTTTATTTTTCAAAAAAATAGTTTCGATAGCTTGGCAACTCCACTGGGGACACATACGAGAGTCGAGCCACAAAGTTGATTAATTTCTGTCTTATTGTCGAGAAAATAATTTTTTTTTAAAAATCATGAGATCGTTGTGCATTCATTCGTTTTCTTGCTTAATTGATCGTGCATTATTCATTACATGAGTTGAATGATTTTACCCTTCTAAGTGGGAGTGAGAAACTATTCCTTTGTGAGGTTTTCACCTCCGTATAGGATAGTGGATTGCTTTCGGAATACATCGGTACCTAAGCCTTTGTGAGATTATCATCTCCGTATAGTCATAGGGAAAATGTGTTCCCCTGAACCGAACTTGATCTATATGAGCCTATAATGGGTGAAGATCGAGGAATCTGCTGGTTCGGGTACCCTTACTTTAGAACTGAACCGCATATAATGAGCCTTAGGAGCCTACCCTAGGTAGAATCACACCGAATGCCTAGAGGTCACTCGAAAACTTGGTTTAAATTTACGATCATTTCGTTGTATTTTGTCCATTTTTGTTACGATTATAATTACTTCGGTTTGTAATTACTTTATTGGTCTAAATTTTGATGCTTTTGCATATTGCATTACATGACCACTCGATTATATCCTTCTAAGTGGGAGTGAGAAGTTATTTCCTTCGTGAGGTCTTCACCTCCGTGCAGGATAACGGATTGCTTTCGAGATACATCCGTACCTATGTCTTCGTGAGATTTTCATCTCCGTGCAGCCATAGGGAAATGTATTCCCCTGAACTAAACTTGGTCCGTATGAGCCTATAATGGGTAAGGATCGAGGAATCTGCTAGTTCAGGTACCCTTACCTTAGAGCCAAACTACATATAGTGAACCCTAGTTGCCCACCTTAGGAATAATTACACCAAACCCTAGTGGTTTCCCGAGTAGGTACTTTATTCATTTGCTTTTACTTTGTACTAACTTGTTTTTTTATTATGATTGCATTACATTTGCATATTAAAAAAGAGGTGTTGATTCACGTTCGGTTGCTAAATAGAGAGCTTGTCATAAGGAAATGGGTTTCTTGATAGAGGGGATGACAACATGGTTGTCCGAATATGGCCCAAGAACATGTGATAAGAGAAAGATGATAATTTAATGGAGGACTACACGACTATGGCTCCGTTGCCCAAGGATTCAAGATGACAAAGATTATTCAAGAGCTACTGAACCTTCTTAAAGAGAAGCCAACGAGCATCACGAGGATGAGTGAGCAACAAGTTACGGCTCAGATCGAGCAAAAATGAGATAGAAGAGACTTTTTTGAAGAGTTTGTGAGATTTATCTTAACACTCAAATGAAGAAGAGGATCGAATATCTTCGCCTATGAGGGCAAGGCCGTATAAATATTCACTTTATGTAAAGAGATTTGTTTTCTAGTAAAGTTTTCTAAATGGAATTGAATCAGAATCAACATCTCTTTATGCATTTATTGCATGCATTCACGTTACATGACATCATACGCATTAAAATCCATTAAAAGAGCCTAATCGATTAAAATAATTCTTCAGGTAATTTGGAAACCAACCAACCTACCAAACACCGTTATAGTACCCGAGCAAAGTTAGGAGGCATGGACCAAAGATTGGAAAGAATAGAGCAAATGCAAATACAGATGCAAGAGCAATTGACCAAATTTCAACAAAATATGAAGGATCAGATGCTAGAATTCCAAAACAATGTGATAAACCAGTTAACCCAGTTATTGGCTAGAGGGTTAGAAAGAGAGGAAAGCCCAGTGGTCCACTTTGGGGAGGATAAAGAATACCCTAATTATCCCTCAAATTTTATCCCGATAAGTGTCCAGCCAGATATGCACCCACAAGGGGCACCCCTTACTATCAAATCCCAACAATATCAGACCAATACCTTAACACCAATGAATCGCCCGACAGGCTCAAGATCCAATCTGAGGAACAATTTAGTCAATCCTATTGCTCTTGATAATCCAGCAGAAATAAACAGGCGAGGGTAGAATACTCAGATACTATAAAGGCCCCAAAGAGAAAGGGGAATAAGGGGGATAATGCAGGCCGATAAAACAAGGGCCACTCAAAACCAATCGCTGTGGGCCGGCCAAAGACAGAAACCACCAGCATCAGAGTCCTTTAAAGCGAGAATCTTACACGAAGGAAAATACAGAAAAGCCTCAGTTCACACCTATACTGATGTCATATAGCGGGCTATATCAAAGCCTATTTAATGCGCATGTGGTGTCCCCTTTCTACCAGAAACCAATGTTGCCTCCATTTCCTAAATGGTATAACGCAAATGCTCAGTGTGAATACCACGCAGGAATTACGGGGCACTCAATAGAGAATTGCACCGCCTTCAATGAACTAGTTGAAAGACTCATTAACATGGGTGTTGTCAGATTTGATGACTCGTCTAGCGTAGAAAATCCACTACCCAATCATATTGATAATGGGGTAGACGTGAGGGCAGGAATGGGATTAGTTATTTCTAATTCAGGAGAAAACCATGGAAAGACAAGGAACCATTGTGAGTTCCATTACGAGAAGGGGCACGAGACCCAAGAGAGTGTGAAATTCAAGGCCTTAATTCAAGGCGTGATGGACGACAAGGAGATGAAACTTTGTGAGGAAATTAAAGAGGAGAAAAACATACACATAATGATGGGAAGTGTTCACATCAATGACATATATGAGGACACAAATGAAAAGGGACCTTATTAGATATCCGCCCTTATGAATTTGGAGTGTTCTAAGCAATTGGACTGCGAAAGAAATTCCTGTAGTTTTTAGAGCTTATTTAGAGTAATGTTCAGAACATTTTTGTTGTTTTTAGCCTAAAAATGATAGGAATTCTTTTGTGAAATAGGCTCATGTCTGAACGTCATTATTCTAATAAAATATATCTTTGCATTTATTTTTAAGCCAATATTTTTCATTCTTTTCGAATAATTATTCTTTCATTCTTTTGGATTTTCTTCCACAATCATTCTTTTATAATCATATTGTATAAATAATTATTCATAAATTCATATATTCTTTTGTAAAGTCTTTGGAATTTTCTATGGGTCCCTAGATATCAATGACATGAGTGACATTACTATAGATTTCGAACCTCATTTTGAGCGAGACATGTGTTTAGAGGGATCTCATGACTTTGAAGATGACATAGATTGTAGCCTATTTCCGGACTTGTTAAGGATGGTAGAATAAGTCGAGAAATGGATCTTACCTTACAAAGAATCATTGGGATACATGACTTCTCCTTATGTAGGGCATGAAGGTCATTTGGTCGATCTCGCCAAAAGAATCTGACGGTCACCGATTCATCTTTGTGGTCGTCAATTACATTACTAAATGGGTGGAAGCTGCTTCATATGCCAATGTCACAAAGTCGACAGTTAGCAAATTCGTGAAGAATCATATGTCAGTATGAAACGCCAAAAGGATCATATCTGGTAATGTACTAAATTTAAACAACAGCACAATATCAAAAGTTTGCAGTCTGTTCACGATTAATGCCATATCGCCCAAAAAAAAAACTCTACTGGGGCAATGCCTTTCTCTTAGGCCCATCGCGGTTCTGCCTAATGAAGACAAGATTCTTTCTCTCTAAGTTTTTGGATCCAGTTCCGACTGAAGAGGAATGTTCAAAGTTAACCATCATGGTCAAATGCACCAAAAGCAAATGATGTGAGCTCACAAAAAAAGGTCCATCCTAGAGAACTCCTTGAGAGGGACCTGGTATTGAAGAAGATCCTTCCCATACAAAAAGAATTATCCCAAGTTGGGAAGGACCTTATGTTGAAGGCCTTATCTGGAAAAGCATCGATCAGAAGGGATAACAAGGACATGCCTAATCCTATGAGTTCAGATTCAAAAAAAAAGGTCAAAATCAAAATAAAAAATAAAAATGATAAAAAGAAAAAAGAAAGAAAATGGAGAGGCCAAAGTGAAAACCCGCAAAGGACACCTTAAGACCAAAGGGGATTTGAGTTGAAACCCCGAAAAGGGCGGCTCAAATATTGATCAAAATGGGGCATGAGGTGATCAGAACAACTCAAATCTTGATCAGATTGGGGCATATGATGATCTTGCTATACTTGAATCAACAGGAAAGGATAGGCAACATCTTGGGGCATTGGCAGAGTACTGTAGATTTCCTAAACACATGTCAAACTCAGAAGGGTCTTTAGAAAGTTTGTACAGAGAAGTTCAAGCTGCGATATTTGGGGCACCCAATATTCATACTATTTATACTGAGTTTGTTATTTTTGGAACATTTCATTCGTTTCCAAGATACGCATTTCCAATTAATTTATACTTCTTTACTATCTTTGATAATTTATTCATTTCGAGCTATGCTCAGAACTAGCTCTATTTTATCCATCGTTTTGTTCTTTTTGCAAGTATGTTGCATTAGAAGAATGATTAATAGACTAATAAAACTTTCGCAAGGGAAGTTTTGCATATTACTCTAAAAGTTTCTAAATAATACAAGAGCTTGAAAACATGACAATTATTTAGAACGCACCAGGTTTAAATGTTGGAAATCTAAAAAGGAAGAGTCTAAACTAGGACTTTCTCTTTGGATTTTGTTGTCAAAAACATTGGTTGAACAAAATAATAAGATGTCGTGTTGATGACAAAGCTTAAATCAACAAGCAAGTAATGATCATCAGGCAATAAAAAGAGGTTACCTCAGGGAAGAGAGCCTTCATTTGCGCATGAGCCTTTGGTATGACCCTCTGGGAATGGTGTAAGAGACCAGAAAGATTTAGATCGTGTATCCTTGAATTGTGATAGGAGAGGATTGAAGAAAAGCCATATACCCTTGGGTTACAGTGGGAGAACGATGGTATGAATTTTTGCGCCACTATAGATTAAACTTTGAGGTTTACAATAGGGGCAACCTGACTAAATGTTTCTTCAGAAAAATCCAGCCAAGCAAGAAGGCGTTGTAGCACGTCAGTGTTAAAGCCATAATAATCTTCGAACAATGACAACCTAGGTGGGATCATTCTCGAAAAAAAAACTATGCATTCATGCAAACACCATTCATACATGTCTAGTTAGGAGCATTTGATTCATTTTATGTCATCCTAATCATTAGGCATAAATAGGTTCATTATACAGGTCATGTTCCCTAGAGAGCAGATCGGTAAAAATAGCAGATCTTGCCTTACTGCACCGACAGCGAAGCAGATCGAAGACACCAGCTTTGCCTCCCTAGGTTGCAGTGGAGCAGGTTAAAAATAGCAGATCTTGCCTTCTTGCACTGACAGCGAAGTAGATCAAAGACACCAGCCTTGCCTCCCTGGGTTGCAGCGGCGCACGTTAAAAATAGCAGATCTTGCCTTCCTACACCGATAGCGAAGCAGATCGATGACCTCAGTCCTATCTCCCTGGTCAATAGTGGAATAGTTTGAAGATTGAGAATCCTATCTCCCTGGACAGCAGTGGAATAGGTTAAAGATTGTGAATCCTATCTCCTTGGACAGCAGTGGAATAGGTTAAAGATTGTGAATCCTATCTCCCTAGTCAGCAGTGGAATAGGTTAAAGATTGAGAATTCTATCTCCCTGGGCAGCAGTGGAATAGATTAAAGAATCCTATCTCCCTGGACAGCAGTGGAATAGGTTAAAGATTGTGAATCCTATCTCCCTGGTCAGCAGTGGAATAGGTTGAAGATTGAGAATCCCATCTCCCTTGACAGCAGTGGAATAGGTTGAAGATTGAGAATTCTATCTCCCTAGGTAGCAGTGGAATAGATTAAAGATTGTAGGTCCTATCTCCCTGGTCAGTAGTGGAATAGGTTGAAGATCGTGAACCCTATCTCCCTGAGCAGCAGTGGAGTAGGTGGAAAATAGCAGATCTTGCCTTCCTGCACCGACAGTGAAGTAGATCGAAGACATCAGTCCTATCGCCTTGATGTTGCAATGGAAAATATTGAAGTCATGATGGCGAATCTTATCTCCCTCGTGTTAAGGCTTGGATTAGCTGAAGTGGGACGGATTGAAGCTGTGGGCAGCGAATCTTATCTCTTTGGCATTATAGTGGAGCAGATTGAAGCCGCAACGACAAATCTTACTTCCCTGGCGGTGTAATGGAACAAATTGAAACTACGACGGCGAATCTTATTTCCCTAACATTGAAGATGGCAAATTTTATCTCCCTGAAGTTGCAGTGGAGCAGATTAAAGCCGATAATCCTATCTCCCTGAAATTGCAGTGAAGCGAATTAAAACCTTGGATCTTATCTCTCTGAAGTTGCAGAGAGCAGAATGCATCTAGTCTTATCTCCCTGAAGTTGTAGTGGAGCAGGCTAAATAAACAAATCCTATCTCCCTAAAGTTGTAGCGGAGTGGATTAGAATGATGGATCTTATCTCTCTAAAATTACAGTAGAGCAGATCGCATCAAATTCATCTTTAAGTTGCAACAGATCAAGTCGAAGCTGCCAATCCTATCTCTCTGACATTGCGGTGGAGTAGATCGAAACACCAATTCCTATACCTCTGAAGATGCAGTAGGATGGATGTGGCTGCTTGAAGAAGAAGAGCACCAAGATCCAGCGTGACCGGGCAAAAATTGGTCATTTCTAAAGTCTTTGCTCCGTTCCTGTTACACGACAACGAGTAAAGAGGGGCAGTTGTAATACCCAATTTTAGCCCGGACTCACATATGGAAACATAATCTTCGAGGATATGCAATCTTAGATATGATATGTAATCTTAGAAGATATGATTTTGTAATCTTAGAGATTTAATTTGTAGATACCCTTTAATCTTTGCCGTTGATGTAATTAATCTGTATCGTTGGATTTGGGGAGGCTCAACTATAAATAGAGGCCTCTCCCTTCATTGTAAAAAAAAAGAATAAAAAAGGGAGAACGATTGGCAGTTTTTTAAAGGTGGCTTACAGTTTTCTTTTTTTTCTTTTTTGATTATTTTTTACCAATTTTCGGCATTACGAGGGTGCTAATCCTTCCTCGTACGTAACCGACTCCCGGATCCATTTTTCTAAAACTCGTAGACCAAAGTCATTTTTTAGGTGATCCAATCACACCTCAATAAAAGATTGGTGGCGACTCCTAATTTTCAATTTTTTAAAGTCGACAACCTAAAATTTTTGTTTTTAAAAAAAATGGTTTCGACACCTATAATCATTAATATTTTCTTTTGCTTTTATTTATTTCTCTTACATATAATAATTATCCTATTATAATTATTAATGATATCACCTATATATATATTATTCTCATACTCATCCACTAACCCCATATGACTAAAAAAATGGACTATTTCATTAAATAGTCCTTGCAACTATTTCTTTTTCTTATTAAACCATCTCTTTTAATTTTTTAATAATTTATTATATATTCTAATTACCAATTGTTTCAATAATTTATATATATTTAGTATATATATACCATCATAAAATTCCATTATGAAAACTTATATAACTAATGGCCTATTTATTGAATAAGTCCTTTAATCAAGTCCTACTTTGCCATTTAATAATAACTATTATTTCTTTCTCATAATTAATTTAGTCCCTAACAATTACACTTATCAATTTAATATTCAATTAACTTCTAAAGTAACTCCTGAAATTATAATATTAATATTTTAAACTTGATACACGAAGGCAGGGTCCCGAAAGTATATTTTCCGACACCTCTAACTTACGGGACGTTACAGATATCCCGATTTTCTTGTAATTTCTTAACACTTTACTTAGTTCCACTTCTAGAAATGTCTCAATTTTTGAGACATTTTCACTCGTTACCCCAATGTTAACGGTTCACCTAATATATCTGCCAAAGTATCATTGGGCGGATAGGACTACACTATTACTTACCTCTGATTCGCTCGCCTAACCAAGACTTCGCCTAATGGCGCACCCGTAGACTTCAACCTTTTGGTTAGGTCCAATACTTAACTTACTCAAAACCTATTCTGGAAATTCTTACTCCTAAAAGAACATTCAAGCACTATGGCTTCGCCGGGCAGGATGCTACATGGTTTATAACTTTAATCGTTTTGTTGGATTAAAAGAAAATCAAAATTGCCAAAGCCACTTGTTGATCTTGATTGTCTTAGGGTTAACGTTCTTATTTCACATAAAAGAAGATACGCATAGAATTATTATTTTGATAATGGATGAGTATTATCCTTATATTAATATCTATAGGATTATTACTCTGCTAACTTTTCATGGCTGGATTTCGAATGAATTCGTTGATATTAGTAAATTTAATTGTGTTGTTTTGGTATTTGTTTATTAAAATATATATTATTTTGTATTTTGGTATGTAAATTTAGACAAGCTTGCAAATTATTTTTTTCAAAAGGTTAATTGAAATTTCAAATTCCTATGTTTTTTTAGTTGAATCCACGTTATACTCTTGGGTAAAGCATTAATACGATTTTTTTTCTTTTTAATTCTTTATATTTGATTAAATTATGATGATATGATTTATGGTATGAGTGGTGGGATATTCAACTATGATTTTGAATTTTGAGATATTTGGTTTAATGGTTTTAGTTTTTGGTGAAAAAGAGTTTTAGTTGTATAGGGTTTTAGTTTTATTAAATAAAATTAGTTAAAGATTAAGGTTTTTTTTATTTTTTTTATTACAACAATAAGACAACATTATTTTGGGTTATTTTGGAAATTGTAGCACGATAAAAAGAATCTTAGTTTTGACTTTTGACAGTTATGGAATATTAAATATTTTTAAATAAATAAATTTAGATTATGACTTTGGGTTATAATTAAGGATGTCTAATATTTTAAATAGACTAGTTGAAACAAAATGCTACCAAAGTGACCTTTTTTGGCGTAGATTTGTTTATTCAAAATATCAAGATAATTATATGTATTTGTGATTCGTACGTTTATTAATTGACCCAAAGATAAGTTAATATTTAGCAGAATTTCAATGACATTTGTGGTGATAAATGTGTGACAATCTATGAAGTATGGGCACATACACACAATACAGGTACGACACAATGCGGACACAGCGACACGGTAAATTGAGGGCACGAATACTGCAGGATACGACAATAAAAAAATATTTTAAATATTTTTATTTTTTTAATGTTAAAATACTTAATGTAAATGAAAATATTGATATTTTTCATTAATATATCATCAATTCTTTTTCATTAAGCTCTCTTGCAATTACATAAAGTATGACAAAACATAGTAAGACATTTTCCAAGTTCATTACACAAAACATGTAATATCAAATTTAAATTTGAAGTTCAACCTATATCCCTAAAAAGGCTTGTACAAAAAGAAGAAAAAAGAAAGCAATTTTCTAGTTCAATTCATAGCATTAGCATTTTCCATATCTTCTTCTTCATTAGCAAAAATTATCATCTCCATATCTGATTCATCAAGAGATAAGCTAGCAACTTCAAGAACTCCAACTCCTTCAAATGAGTCAAATACATCACCTCCAATATCCCACATATTGTTCTCTCCTTCTTTATAATGAATAATATTTCTTGAAAGTGATCGAAGATTAGTATGCACAAATACTAAATCTTCGACACGTTGAGGATTAATCTTGTTTCTCCTTAAGGAATGGATAAACGAATATGTATTTCAATTCCTCTCACACCAAGAAGATGAAGAAGGTTTTCCAAGAAGTTTCAAAGCTAAGTTTTGGAGTAAAGGTATTGAAGCCTCATGAACTAACCCCCAAGACTTGGGATCCAAAAACCATCTATCTTATAGTGAATCAAATGAACCAAAAGCATCTAGTGCTCCTGAAAATCTTACAAACTCTTGGAAAGCCATCTTCCTTTCTTCAGTAGAAGGAAAATATCTTCTTAAGCATTTATTCCTTTCATTTGATACTTCTGCATTTTTTAATTGATAATAAATAAAACAAGCATAAAAGAATAAAACAAGGAATATATGTTATCTAAGTTTACCTTGGATTTAAAGAATGAGCCATACAATGAAGTGGTGTACTACTTTTAGTCCATCGATCAATAATAATATCATATACCATTTCATAAAAGATTGATCTCTCGTCCCCTTTCTTCCCTTCAGGCCTACAAATGCTTGTCTTCACTTTTTCAATCATTTTATCCCACATCTCATAAACCAAGAGAGGAGTAGGCCTAACCATGTCGATAATTTAAAGCATATCATATATAGGTCCCGTAAAAGAAAGGATATAATCAACCTTATCCCACCAAAAGTCATCCAATTTTTTTTCCTTCACTAAAGAGGCTTTGGAAATGTCACCTTCTCTATAAGTAGGTTATTCATTACTAATAACCATATTTTGGAGACCTCATTTAATGAGCTTGAGTCTTTTTAACATCACAATCATAGAAGCAAATAGAGTATCCGCAAGGACAAGTAATTTCAAAGGTACAAAAGAATTAAATATTACCAACCTCATAAAGTGATTCATTATGAAATTTCTTATAAAGATGCATCATCACCAACATTATTTATCCAACACAAAATATCATATGTAACCTCATTATTTTCGGTGTTTTTTGTAGCGCATATATTTTTTAGAGCAAGATTAAGAGTATGTGCCACACAAGGTGTCCAAAAGATATGAGAATGTTGTCTCTACTAATGGTCTCGCGGCTTTACAGACCAGTGCATTGTCGGTTATCACTTGAACAACATTTTGTGCCCCAACCTCACTTATGGCATATTTAATTAAAGTTGCCACATAAACTTATCCTTGTACTCCTTTTCACAATTGACGGCTTTCAAGAAAACAACTCCACCTTCAGAAATAGCCATAAAGTTAATCAATAGTCGTCTTTGTGCATTCGTCCATCCATCACATACAAGACTAATACATTTTTCCCTCAACATTCCCTTTATAGGTTGTAACAACCTATATGTGTTTACTCGTTCTTTTTGCAACAATGTAGTCCTTAAAGCATTATACCCCAAAGGTATGTAACTCGGAATTGAATTCTTGCTAGCTAAGGTGAATCCATTCACATAATGAGGGTTCCTAGCTAGATGAAAAGGCAATCCACCTAAATAAAATATTCGAGCAATTTCACTATCTAAATTCTCTCGAGCAGCAATGTTTAACGATTGTTTTAAAAGGCCTTTTCTTCTTTTAGAACCTAAACTATGCACTTGAAGTGAGGTTGTGTTTGACCCAAAGGAAGATGCTAGTATTTGAGAACTAGGTGACAATGAGACTATTTTTTGTTGCAACTTGAGTTTCACATCTTCAATTATTTTTTGCATTTCAACAAGATGTTGTACTGTTACTTTAGGACACACTCGAATTCATTGCCCATTTAGTTTCAACAAATGTGTTTTCACCCTAGAGTATGAGCCCTTAAATGTAACATTGTAAAAATTACACACAAAACTAACATTCCCACATCCTTTAACAGCTTTTGGTAATTTAGTAACATATCTCCAGAGAGAAGTGTTACTAATATAATCTTGAGAGATACTAGTATTAGTAACATTATTTGATGAGCCAACATTTCCACTACCACTTTGAGATGTCATAATTAAAAACCTAAAGTATTAACAAAAAAAAAATCAATGTATACTACAAGAGTGATCATCACAAATAAATTATTTAACAAAAAAATCTAAAAAAAAAGAAGTAACTAAACAAATAAAATAATGCAACCCATTCAAACTTATCCCAAAAAATTGTAACCCATTCAAACCATAAACAAAATAAAATATTAAACTTACCTTCAATTGCTTCAAACTTCCATATTCGTTGAAAGTAGGAAAATGGAATAAGAGCGACAATGTTTAAAATATTTGTTGAAATGTGAAAAATGGAAACATCAAAGGTAGCAAAGTAAGCAAAAAGCTTGAAAGCTTCTCATATAATCTATTTTTTAAATATTTATTTTACTATTTTGATTGGCTATTTAATGTTTTAACTTTTAAGTCTTTCCAAAGTTTACATAGGCTGATAGTAAAACTCAACATTTCATTAACAGGAAACCCTAAATTTTACATTTCTTCTTTACATCATCTTCTTCCTGTCGCTGACTCTTTATTTGCTACTTTTGAAAGCCAAAATTTCAGCCGTTGTCCATCAACTACCATCTACTTTTCCTACGTCTGTCACATATATATTTTTACATACTCGTGTTGTGACTGTGTCGGGACCATGTCTGACCTTTTTTTGACATTTTTTGGTGTGTTCTGTACATATCCGGACATGTTCGATGAGTGTTCGTGTTTGACACACGTACAATACCAATATGAGGAGGGATGAGCTGCTTCTGTGCTTCTTAGGTGACAATTATAAGGTACTTTATGTGAGTAATATGTAAGTTCAAGGATTGATTTATTGTTTGACATAATTTATTGTCAGTGTTTGATTGCTACAACAAGAGTATCGCTTAATGTTAATATTAATGTCCAATTACTTGATATTAATGTTCTGTTTGGTATCTTAATATGGAATTAGTCATTATTTTGAATTTTTTGTTTTCTTATGAATATTGATGTTAACTTTTTTTATTATTTAATTTTGTTCTATATTCAACCAGTTTATTTTCTGCTACCACAATATTGTTGGGAAATGTGCTCATATTGTAGTAAACATGTAACTATTTTCTATTTATTTGAACGATGAATAAATAAATAAAGTTAATTTCACATTTCACTATTATGTCTTTTGTATTTATGTCTTTTATATTTTGCATGCATAGCAAAATTATGATAAGCAAATATTAGCTCATTGATTGTCTAAAGTTCAAATTGAAGATAAGTGGCATTGTAAAGAACATTTACATTGTGAGAAAGATAACTTACTTCAGTAGATAATCTAAATGAGCCAGTGATCCCATAAAAGAATCAAAAAGACCATTTGATTCAAATACTGAGAATGATTATTATGTCGTCTACAATTCCAATTTGGGAGATGGCTAGTCTTGGCTACCAGAACAGTTGACTTCACGAGTAGAGAAATAGATGTATTCATTGGTAGAATGATACATTGAACTGGACCCAAGATGAATTGTTTATGAATCCGTTTGTAAATTAATTCACTTGTGACGTTCATGGTGTAATTTACCTAAATCCTGAGTTAGTCACTAACCATGCGTATGCAACTCATGTGCTTTGATATAAGTGAAAGCTTATGCTCTAAAAATGTTCGAGCCCATAGCCGGTATGTTGGGTACATGACTTGTGTATGGCATGACTTTACTAGCAACAGTGGAATTCATAACTCAATTAAAGAGTTAGTGATATCCTTTCATTGGCATTATGTGGATTGATAAATATGGAATGTGGTTACGGGTTGTTTGTTCTCGAACGAGTAATTTATCACAGTTATTTGTTGACAGTAATCATATTAATCATTAAAAAGACAGAATGGTGACAATGAGATAAAATAGGATTGTATTGAGTGAACGGATTTAACTTAGAGGAATCAAGGATATCATACGAGGGTAACATATACATGACGAGGTCATTGGACAAAGAAGTTGGATGAATTGCTTTAGTAAAGTGTATACAATAAGGCCTTTTCAATCATGGTACTTCTTGTCGATTGACTCCATGATAAGTCAAAGCGAATTATCGGAACGATACTTCTAGACATAATTGGAATCAGCAGAGTCTAATTGTATATGTCAGATTGGTTCTTCTACTAGCTCAACAAAAGCTCAATCAGACTGTATTTGAATAAGAAAAAAATTCTACGACTTTGGGAATAATTTAATTGAGTCGATTTATTCAATGTGGAATTAAATTAGGTGGTCGTTAGAATTGTTCAAGTAGAGAATTTGATTAAAGAAATTTCTTGAAAAATTAATTTGGAAAATCTAAGTATTTTTGGAAAAATTAATTTTGATCAAGTAAAATTAAATTAATCAAATAAATTAAAATTAATATAATATTTTTGGAAGTTAATTTTCAGGTCAGACAATTGGCCCAATGGGTAATTAAACTTGAAAGATGGACCTGAGATCCTAAATTGAGCCAGAGAGCCTAAAACTGAGACCAAGACCCAAAAACGAGTTGAACCGAGCCCAATATGTAAAATTGAGCTAGACTGGACCAGTTGGGTCGGCATTGACCCGGACAGAACTAATAGTAGCAAAATCAGCTCGGGGTGCCGTAAGGTGTTGCACCTGCATCACCAGACACGGTAGTGCCGGTGGCTGTGACGGTGGCGTCCCAGTGGCCGACGGCGGATGGTCGTCGGTAGTTGAGTAGTGGAAGAGTTACACTCTACTTGGACTCTACCAGAGAATTTGATTTCAGATTAATTATTCCAAAAATATTATTGTTTTAATAGTTTAATATTAAATTTAATTTAATACTTATCTTAATAGTATTTTATTAATTTAATATTAAAGTGATTAAGTTTAATCATAGTTGAGCTCTATAAACTCTCCCTGTATAAAAAGAGTCTTGGATCATTATTTACACACACTTGAATTCAAGAGAAAGTCGTAAGAGAAAATTCTCTAAAGAGATTATTCCAAAAAAATTCTAGAGATATTTTTCTAATTTACAATTTGACCTTAAAGTTTAGAGAAATTGTAAAATTACCCCACTGGTAATTTTTGTAAAATATTTTCTGATTCAAAGCAAGCCCACACTCGGCATACGTGAGCTTGAAGATAGCGGAGAATACTATTCGGTCGAAGCACTCATCCTAGACAAATCGACAAGGTACAAGTTTGATTAAGTGTTTATTACTTTAGATATCACAACCAAGTCTTGTTTTAAAAAAAATTAAAACTTTGGTTTTTTGCTAAATTTATGTTCTGCTGCATTTTCCAAACCCATTTTTCCAACAAATATATACTAATATCAATTCTATACTCATGCTTAATGGAACCAATTTCAAGGAATGGAAAAGACACTACTTATAGTGCTTGGTTGTATTTACATAGACATTGCATTAAGGGAAGAATGACCTACACCTCTCACTGTGGCAAACACTCTGATGCTAAAAGGGATTTTGAGATGTGGAATCGTTCAAACCGTATGAGTCTAATGATCATGAAGTACAACATTCCTGAAACCTTTAGGGGTACAGAGTCTGAATAGATTACTTAGGTCAAGGGTTTCCTTAACGAAATTGAGAAATGTTTTGCCAAAAATGATAAGATTGAGATGACATCACTTCTGACTTCTTTGATGTCTATAAATTATAAGGGTCAAGGAAATGTAAAGGAGTACATTATAGAGATGTTCCATGTTGCTTCAAGACTTAAGGCACTTAAAATCGAGCTTTCTGAAGAATTGTTTGTTCTTATGGTTTTGGTATTGTTTCCTGCACAGTTTAATCAATTCAAAATTAGTTACAATTTTCAAAAGGAGAAACGGACTCCAAATAAGCTCATTTCTTATTGTATGCAAGAGGAAGAAATATTGAAGCATGATAAGTCTGAAAGTTTTCATTTGGCTTGTGCTTCTAAAGACAATTGTAAGAAAATAAAATGTCATAATGAAGTTGCTAAAAGTCCAACTCAAAAGAAAACAACAGGTTAAAGAGAGTTGTTTTTTTTGTAACAAGTCTCAACACGTGAAGAAAAAATGGGCCAAGTATCACGCTTGGCATGCAAAGAAAGGTATAAATTCTAGTGCTACTACTCATATAAGTGTTTCTATGTAGGGTTGCTTGAGCTACCGAAAGCCAAGTGATGGTGAAAGACATATCTTCGTAGGCAATGGAAAATTGGTGGAAGTGGAAGCAATTGGGCATTTTAGGTTATTATTAGGAATTGATTTTTATTTGGATTTAAAATACATTTTTGTAGTATCGTCTCTTAGATGAAATTTAGTTCCTATTTCTTTGTAGGACAAATTTGGATATTGTTGTTCATTTGGAAAAAATCAATTTAGCTTGTCTTTAAACTCGAATGTTGTTAGAACTGATTATTTAAATGCTTATGACAACCTTTATTTTATAGAAACAGTTGCATTCTATAATGAAAACTTACATATGGGCTCAAATGGTATTAAACACAAACTAAATAAGGAAAATTTGGAATCATTATGGCATAATCGCTTAGGTCATGTCTCAAAAGGTAGAATTGAGCGCCTTGTGTCTTATAGCATTTTAGAGACCCTTAACTTCACAGACTTTGATGCATATGTCGATTGCATCAAGGGAAATTAGAGCAAAACCAAGAGATTGTGTGCCAATAGATCTTAAGAAATCTACAGCATCCATGAATGGTCAACAATATTTCATAACATTCATTAACACATACTCATGTTATAGGTATCTATATCTCATTCATGAGAAATCTTAGTATCTGGAAGTGTTCAAAGCTTATAAAGTCGAAGTTGAAAATCAACTCAGCAAAATGATTAAGAACATCATATCTAATCATAGTGATGATTACTATAGTAGATATGATAGCTTAGGTGAACAACATTCAAGATCATTTGCGAAATTCCTAGAGGAATGCAGTATTATCCCACACTACACCTTGCCAAGGTCACCTAGTACAGATGGTGTAGCTAAAAGACGAAATAGGACTCTTAAGGATATGGTAAGGAGCATAATTGTTCATTTTATCTTACCTAAGTCCCTCTGGGGAGAAGCATTAAAGACAACAACTTACATTATGAATAGAGTACCCACTAAAGCAACTGCAAAAATACCTTATGAGCTTTGTTCAGGTCGAAAGCTAGTCTAAAACACTTTCACGTTTGGGGATGTCCAACTGAGGCAAGGCCTTATAGAGAACAATGAGCAACTACTTTATTGGTTATTTTGAGCAATCTAAGGGATATAAATTTTATGATCCCACAATTAGGAATACTTTTTAGACGAAAACTATGACATTTTTTGATGATGTTGAGTTTGAAGGTAGAAATAATTGCAGAGACATTGCTTTTCAGGAGGAATTAGATTCTAACTAAGTTCATGCTATCGCTTTTGACGATATTCAAGTTCTCATACCTATCATTGATCAAGAAATGAATCTAGAACCTCAACAAGACAATATTGAACAACTCCCTATTCAAGATAAGGTAATTGTTCTAGAAGAACAAACTCAACAACCTCAAGAACAAGTGTCGTTAAGGAGGTCTACAAGTGAGACGATAAATATTATTTTAAATAATTATGTTGTATTTCTCCTAAAACATGAGGATGAAAATAAAATGATTGAAGATGATCCAATTAACTTTTGTTAGTCCATGAAAATTTCTAAATCTCAAATTTGGATTGATGTCATGCAAGAATAGTCTAAGTCTATGAGGGATCAGAAAGTTTCGAAACTTTCTACATTACCTGAAGCTGCAAAATCAATTAGTTGTAAATGAATATTTAAAGCCAAGAGGGATGCAAATGGTAATGTGGAGAGGTATAAGGTGCGTCTTGTAGCTAAATGATATACTTAGAAAAAAAGACATTGATTTTATAGAGATTTACTCTCCAATTTCATCGAAAGACTCTTTCAAGAAAATCATGGTGTTTGTTGCTCATCTTGATCTTGAGTTACATTAGATGGATGTTAAGATTGTTTTTCTAAATGGCAACATTGAAGAAATAATTTATATAGCGCAACTAGAAAACTTTGAGTCAGAAGACCCAAAGAATATGGTTTGCGAATTAACAAAATTCATTTATGGACCTAAACAAGCTTCACGTTAATGGTACCACAAGTTTCATCAAGTAATTGTTTCGTTTGGTTTTGAGATGAATATCAGTCTTAAACTTGATTATCAAGTTTAAGACTGATTGAACAGTTTTGGTACTCATACAAGGGGAATTATAAATAGATGTTCATCATTCTACTGGATAAACTCTCTTATATTTGTTCTTCCTTTCATCTTCTTTTTCTTTGTTAGTTTGTTTTACAAGAGGAAAGCTTAAAAGATCGGTTTTCTTGGAGGAAAGAAACTTAAGTTCATGTATAAGAAAGTAAAAATTCAACAAGCTGGATGAAAGCTGGAATGACAGAACCAATAGTGTAGTGAGTTTCTGAACTCCGAACCCTACTATTTGACTGGCTTGATTTAAGTGTTTTTTGTGTCTTAGATACATTTAATGCATATTATTTTGTTGTAAAGGATCATTATATTTCTAGATTTCTATGGTAAGATTATGTATGCAAGACAATTGTGTGTAAATACATAATTGTTTGCAATCATATGCTCTACTTATACAAGTAAAACTATTTTTGTTAAAAGAATGGAAAGATGGTGTGGTTCATGTCATGTTATTGAATAGTATGATATTGAATGTTTATGATATAATGATTGAGAAAATAAACCACATGCTAAGTAGAAGGCTTTAATCTCAGATATATAAAACCATGACTGGGTTGTGACATTATCCAAATAGGTTGCGAGGTAATTCGTGTATATATATAAATATATGAAAGTCTGCCATCAAGGCATATATGGGAGTCTGAAACCACTAGTCAATGTAAAGACTCTTCCAAGATGCGTATGCAAGAAAGATATGTGAAAATACTTCGTATATGGGCATTTGTTTCTAAAGGGATTTCTCTCATGGAATTCGCAAATATTGAATCTGCCAAAATATATTGTATGAAAATTATGTAAAGAGTGGTAGTTTTCGAGAGTTCTATATCTAAAAATTTCTTAACGAAGTAATTAAAGTTTCTGTTTCAGGAAACAACTGTGATGTAGTTCGTATATATGATGAAAGGGAAGTCTGAGAAGGACTATATGTTTTAAGAAGTCTACCAAGGATGATCTTTTATTGGGAAATATGTAAAGGATGATCTTGAGGATTGAAAGTTCATCGGGACTATCTTTCAGTTATGGTTTCGCAAAGAAAAGGGGTTCATTCTTACGAAAATTCGCCAAATCCTTTATACAAGGGTCTTATGTAAAGATTATATATATATGGATTTCATAACTTGAAAATATAGTGAATCTAATCGCATATTCGAGTTAGATTCTAGGAAAGGTGTGAGTCTGCACACGAAAAATTTTAGATAAACATATGGGTTTCCTTATAAGAAAGTACTCGCAAAAGCTGAGTTATGTGAAAGAAGCTATCTAAATAATATTGTAAGTCAATATCAGGGTCGACATGGAAGGAAGATTAACAGACAAGAGTCCAACATTATGGTGAAGTGTCTATGATTCCGCTAAAGCTAGATAAATGTTGACCAGAAGTCAAGCCTCTTATATGAGTTGTTAGAAAGCATATGACGGTCTAATTCGCAATCGATTTATCCGAAAAGGAAGTGATTCAAGATGAATGTCAAACATTACCTACACCAGCAAAGAGCAAAATCCGCCAGAAATATTGGAAGCTTAATACATATTTTAAATTCTTGATTCCTGAGATGGAAAGGGTTATTTATAATTGTTGAGGCATGGACTCTCACTAAGCTCATTTGAACTTATCAGTGTTTTTCCTTGACTGCGGGATCATAGGTTGATACAAGGTTTTGGAAAGGGATTAAGCTAGGCTTCGTCAAGTTCAGGAGGGCAGAGTAGCTGCAATATCATGCATATAGAGGGGTAACCTTTGAGGCTAAGTCTCAGGGTAAATGTTGCTATGTCTAAGCAAGGATTTCAAAAATTTTAGTTTTGGGAGACAGAATACCATGTTATAGTTTAAGAAATTTTTAATGTGAGCTAGTTGCTTTTGACAAAGACTCATATGAGTTGTTAAAGTCCTATAACGAACATGGTATTTAATAATTTGATATAAACTTGTAGGTGGGAAAAAATTTTAATTCTATCGAAAGATACATAATTTGCATAAGTTTGAAATTAGAAAACAACTGTTAAATTAGCTTTATTTGATAAATTGCTTTGATATAACAAACAAAAATGTTTTTGAATAAAGTTTGTATTTTAATAAAGAAATTATAAAGTTCAAAGCATAAAAGTCATTTCAAGACTTTTCCAACCATCTTAGAAAATGTTTTGAACACTTAGAAAAAGTTTTGACAAAGTTCAAAAATGGTTTAAATTGAAACATTTTTTGAAAAATTGCTCCCTACAAAAAATATCAATACCTTTGAAAACGTATTGATACCCATACAATTTTCATTGATATCAATCTTGCTCACTGGCTCAAAACAAAAATAGAACAATCAAGCATTGATACCTTTTCAAAAAGTATCGATACTTATTGTATTTTTATCGATATCATCTTTGATATCGATACTATTTTTGCATTCTGACTTGATGGTTTTTCAAACAATTACAAAAAGTAACAATATCTTTTCAAAAAGTATCGATACCTTTTACCAGGTATTAATAAAATGTCTTTAGTATCGTTGTAAACTAACTTTAATGGCCACTGAATCAAACATTAAATGCTAATAGTGTTGATACTTGTAGAAATAGTATCGGTACATTTTATTGCAGGTGAAGTGAATGATTTGGTATTTTCATTACCAATAGCTCTATTTAATTCCTCAACAACTACAACAGTTGGAAATCAATTAGAAGGTATAAATATCAACTTTTAAAGGTCCTACAACAACAAGTGAGATTACAATTGATCAAGTGTTTCAAAATACATCAAAAATTCATTACCAATCACTTTGTGCTTCAATTCTTTATCTTATATATTCTTTTAAATACTTGTGAGCATTCATTGTATTTTCTACTAACTCAAGTAACAACATAGCCAAGTAAAGGCCCAGGGGGCCATGACCCTCCTATAGTTTAATTTTTTTCAATTTAGTCCTTTGTAAATATACTATAGCCCTCCCAAAAAATAAGTAGACCCTCCAAGGTTTAAGATTTTTGCAATTTCCCCCTTTGTATATATATTATAGCCCTCCTAAAAGTAGAAGTAGGCCCCTCCAATATTTTTATAGTATTAAAAATAATATTAAAAAATTTATTCTTGATAAAAACAAAAGAAAAATCTTCTTGAAGAAGCTAAATTACTCATGATGACTTTTGAGTGATATTTTTGTTAAATAATAATTTATTATTTATTTAATATTTTACTTAAAATAACAATATTTTATAAGTAATACAATAATATATATATAAAGAAAAGAAAAGATGATAGATGACCAGACTTTTATCATCTTTCTTCTTTATATTGGTGCTTAGCAAGAAAAGAAGAAAAAGTTTCCTTCATCATTTTTCCTCCAAATTTTAAGAATAATGTATGTTTTTCTTCAAATTTTTCACTGATTTTGAATATTTGAAGCTTGTTTTACATATATGTGCCAACAGTTTTTTTTATCAAGTGTATCAGAAGTTGCCATTAAAGGTTATTGATGGAAGCTTATAAAATTAAGTGAAATGTGTATGTTTTTGGATGGAAAATGCTTATGAGATAGTTTCTAACTTGTTAGAAGTGTAAACACGAAACAAAAATAACTAGATAATGTTATAGTAAGTTTTGACCAAAGTGAAGGGTTGGAAGAAAACCTTGCTCACTTTGTTTAAAATTATGTCAAATGATAGTTTGTGAGCAGTGAGTATTTTGGTGAATATGGAATAAAAAATGGTTAACCGAGTCGAAAGTTATGTGAATTTCGTATCAGGAAACTTAAGTTGCCAACTTGATAAACCATGTACATTCAAGCTTGTCATTAGTAGTTGATTTACTATATTTAGCTATATTAATTTTATTTTTATGAATTTTGAATGATTTAGTTAGTATTTAAAGATTATGTTTCGAATTGAAAACTATGGTTTCAATTATAAAATTAGTAAATTCTTGATTTTAAGTTTAATTTGAATATTTTGATTATTTAAATGGTTAAACAAGCATAAGCATGAGTATGTTTGATTAAAAGTAAAAAATTTATATTATGCGATTTATGATTTGAATATGAAATGAAATTGAAATGAGAATGATATGAAAATGGAAATGGATTATAGAATTTGATTTTACCCCGTTACGCAAAGTTAGACTAAATTGGACACAATTGGCATATCATAGAGTCTTTACATTTTTTGTGACTTGCTACACCTTGTTTCACTTGTTCTCGGTGAAGTCTTCTCATTTTCTAGAATTATCATTGTTGCAGGTTGTTACAGTCATTTTACTTTTTTATAATTTTATAAAATTAAATTTCAGGTCAATTACAAAAAATGAAGAAGGTAAAGACAATTGATACTTTTTTAAAGAGGAAAAGTAGTGATACTTGTGATGCTAGTCGACCAGTGAACAATGAAGATTCCTCAACTATCAAAGTTAATACTTCTAAATGTCCAAGAGTTGAAAGTGAAAATCATCCAAATCTTTCTTTTGATATTAATAATCTAGAGCAGGATCCGAGATTACGTCCTCAAATATGGGAATATCTTATTAATTAGCGAGATGAAGTCATTTGAGCATATTTAGAAATAAGGCTATATCAAATACGTAGTCTGAGTACCTACTTTCTAGTGACAAGCATCCTCGAAGATTTTAGACTTCTTGGTTTTGCAAATTTCCCCGGTTGGAGTATTCCCCTACTAAAGATGCAATATATTGTTTCTCATGCTATCTTTTCTCAAAACATATTGTTCGTCATGAAACAAATGCATTCACTGTGAAAGGTTTTAATAATTGGAAAAAAGTTAATGATGGAAAAATGTGTGCTTTCTTGAATCATGTTGGCAAATATCCAAGCTTTCCACATAATAATGCTAAGAAAAATTGTCAAGATTTGTTAAATCAATCTTGGCACATTGACAAGGTTATCAATGCATAAAGTTCAGATAAAAATAGAAGGTAACTGCTTATGAGTCAAGACTTCATTTGATGATGTTCGATGGTTAACTTTGTAAAGATGTGCTTTTAGAGGTCATGATGAAACCTTTAATTCAAGAAGTCAAGGTAATTTTCTTGAATTGATGACATTGTTAGCTTCCTATAATGATAAAGTTTCCAAAGTTGTTTTGGACAATGCTCCAAGAAATACTAAATATACTTCTCATATGATCCAAAAGGAGACTTTACATATTCTTGAAAATAAAGTGTGTCATAAGATTTTTGAAGACATTGGAGATTTTAAATTTTGTATCATTATTGATTAGGCACATGATGAATCTAAAAAGGAGCAAATGAATATTGTTTTGAGATATGTTGATGAGAAAGGATTTATAAAAGAGCGTTTATTTGATCTTGTACATGTCCAAGATATTGCAACAATAACTTTGAAAGAGGAAATATGTGTTGTTCTTTCTTGGCATTGTTTTGATGCTCAAAATATCTGAGGTCAGGGATATGATGGTGCTAGCAACATGAGGGGTGAATGGAACAGTTTGCAATCATTGTTTTTAAATGATTGGCCCTATGTATATTATGTTCATTGCTTGGCTCATTGACTCTAGTTGGCATTAGTTTCTACTTCTTGAGAGGTAATTCCTGTTCATAATTTTTCTCTAATTTGAACTTCATTGTTAATATAATTAATGCCTCTTGCAAATGCCATGATCAATTACTGGTTGCCCAAGCAATTGAAATTGCAAATATGTTGGAAATTGATGAACTTGAAAATGGTAAAAGACTTCACCAAAGTGGCATTGTGAAACGAGCTAAAGAAACTCATTGAAGTTCTCACTTTAGCTCTGTTTGTAGCTTGATCAGGATGTTTGATGCTACTTGTTCTATTCTAAAAAAAATGTTATTGAAAGTGGCTCTAATTATTTTATTTTTATAAGAAGATTACATATTTTGATTTTGTTTTTATTTTACATCTAGTGAGAGAGATAATGGGTATTATAGATATTCTTTGTCAACATCTACAAAAAAAATCCCAAGAAAAAGTAAATTTTATGTACTTAATATCAAGCACGAAAACTTTAATATAAAAGTTGAGAGAAGATGATTGGGACAATTTGCTGGAACTTGTGAAAGCATTTTGTGAAAAGTGCAATATTGAGGTTCTTGATATGGATTCTCCATATGTGATAAAATGTTGTCGTCACCATGTTGATTTCAATTTGGAGCACCATTATCGGGTTGAGATATTCAATGCTGCTATAGATTCTCAACTTCTTGAGCTAAATAGTAGATTTAATGAACGAGAAATTAGTCTTCTTATCCTTAGCTCCGCTTTGGATCCTAAGTATGCTTATAAATCCTTCAATATGGGTGATATTTTTTTTTATTCTGGAAAACTTTCAGCCTTTTGATTTCACTGAGCAAGAGAAAGTAATCTTGGAGTATCAGCAGCAGTAGCATTATAAGCAAAATGTTCCAAATCATCCAAAATTGCAGAATCTGTCCATAATTTCTGATATTTGTCAAGAGTTAGAAAAGACACAGATGTCAAATATATATTTTCTTGTTGATAGATTAATCTGTCTTTTTTTTTACTCTTCTTGTTTCAACTGCAACTACAGAAAGTGCATTTTCGGTAATGAAAATTGTCAAAACAAGGCTTCGCAACAAAATGGAGGATGAGTTTCTGACAGATAATCTTGTTTATAGTGAGAGAGAGATTGTTGAAACTTTTGATTCAGACTCTATATTTAGTGATTTTATTTCCTTGAAAGAACGTTGTGCACAATTTTAATTAACGATATGTTATTTCTTCTTAATTGTTGGAATACTGCTTCTTTTGAATCGATTGTTTATATGTTTAAATCGATTATTATGTTGGAATATTACTTCTTTTGAATCGATTATTTATATGTTTACATTGATTGTTATGTAGCACATCTAATTTTAGCTTGGCCCCCCAATATTAAAATCCTGGCTCCACCATTAAACTTAAGTGTTTTTCTTATATTTGTGCCTAATTGGCAAACATCCTAATCTTGTGAGAATTATTTCTTTGTTTGCTTCTTTGTTATTTTCGTTGAGAGAGTTTGTGTCTTAAGGTTTGTGGTAGAAACCTTAAGGTAGTTTGTAAGGTTAAAACTTGTCTTCAAAGGTTATATCAAATTAGTGAATTTGGGAAAATCCTTAGTAGTGGAAAGCTAAGGTAGTGGAGTAGGCAATTAGGGCCGAACCACTCTAAATTTTTGTGTTCATTTTTCTATCCTTTCTCTCTAGCATCCACAAATTTTTTAAAAGCTAATTCACCCCCTCTTGGCAATTTCAATTTGATTATTTGAGCTAACAACAATGTTAGTTGATTCGGGTTAATTGTGACATTCGAAACTCGATCTCGACGATCAGGTCGAGTGAAGGGTGTTACAATTGGGTGCTAAGTTAGCAGGAAATCTACATTAGGCTATATTTACCTATTTGCTGGAGCCTCTATATCCTGGAAAAGTGACAAAAAGACCACTCAAATTATTTTGTGACAATAAGTCAGCGGTACTGTATTCCAACAGCAATAGGAGCTCATCTAAGTCAAAGCATATTGACATAAAGTTCCTAGTTGTGAAAGAGAGAGTGCAAAGCGGACAAATATCCATAGAGCATATTAGGAGAAACTCCATGATAGCAGATCCGTTCACAAAAGATTTACCACCCAAGGTCTTTCATGAGCACATTGCTCATACGGGTATTATATTATTTGAGGACATCATGGTTTAGTGGGTGTTTTATTTTATTTGCTTTATGTTTAATGATTATTTTCTGATTATAAATGAAGTATTCAGTTTATTTTTTACTGACCTCACTTAAATTTGAGGACCAGTTGGAAATAGGCATGTTTGGTTTACATTGCATGTAATTTCCATGCTATGCATTCATAATTTATCTATGTCATTTGACTATATTTGTATATGTGACCATTGATGAGTTTAGTCATGATTAGATGTCAATTGTATGTATTTAAATAAATAAATATATTAGTTTATTTTTATGTTGGATAGGAATAATTATTTATGTTAAATATAAAATAATGTTATATCAAATAACAGTATTAATAATTTGTGAAATTTGAATCAGATCAACATATCGTATATAAAAATGTATAAAATTAAAACTTATATATAATATTATAGATTATATTAGTTTTGAAATTTATTAGAAAATAAATAGGGGATGGATTTTCAATATTATAAGTAATTACGCCAAGGAAAAATTTGGAGGGATTATCAGTATTTTTTAACTTTAATGAGTTGATTGAGCAACAAAGTTTGAATAGAAACAGAGATTCTTTGTCTGAACCGCGAATCAGACAGTTGGATGAATGCAGCGTTTGTATCAACGCGGTGCATTTTGCTTTTTCGTTGGGCGGTGTTAGTGTTTATCCGTTTCACCGACGATTTTCTCATTACTTTTTCATTTTTGGAAATTGATGAATAATTGGATGTACGTTATGTTGGATGTTACCCTTTTACTTTATCACAAATTTCTTCCAAAATATCACTTTTTATCCTGGGGTTTCCTTCGAAAATGTAAACTTCACTTGGATTAACACTATGGATACAATTTTAAATTTTAATAATAAAAATTTAATTAGGTTAAGGTATCATGGAAACGTCTGTATTACGAGTCCGATTACATTTTGTTCTTTTATTAAAAAAAATACGTAAATTAGTCTCCATACGTTAGATAAAGAGCAAACGGGCCTTTTTGTTAAAAGTTTTATTTATTTCTACCATTAAAAACCAATCCCTATACATCAATATGAGGTAGCCAATTTTTAATAGTACAAATAGATGGAATTTTAAACAGAAGTAACCAATTTACTCTTTGATCGAATGTATAGGGATTAACTTGCCAATTTTTTGAGTAGAAATGACAAAATACAATTTGACTTTTAGTACAATGACCTTCATACTACTGTTACCTTCTTTTCATGACTTAAATCTATACAATCTCTACTCGAATTTAATGTCATTTGATTTAGTGAGACTGACTCAATAATGATCTATATTTAAATATAATAAGCTTAAAATAAAGTTACTTATTATTACAAATAAAGAAACTATTTAATTTATATTTTTCCTTTTTATGTATACTAATAAATTAAGAATGGTGATTACAAAAAAGTTTGATGTCTCTACATTTCCTTGCAACAAATTTGCCTTTTCTTTCATTGCTCATTGTAAGAATGGTGATTATAATTTAAATATCATAAAATTTGAAGTATTTAAATAAAATGAAAGCCAAAATCATTTCAATGGAACACCTAACCTAACATAGTTTCTTGTATTAATCAAGAAACCCAACTTCCAAATTTTGCTTCAAAATCAAAATTTTAACATTCATTTTAAAACTACAAACTTAGTTTCTTAAAAATAGGTTGTTGATCCAAACTGGTCGAAATCTAATTTTTAAAAAAATTTCAAATGTAAACTTAATTTTGGGTTAAAAATTAATAAAATATTAAAAATCATAATTTTAATTGATATTTTATAACTAAATTTAAATCCATTAATTTGGATTCAACTAAGATGGAGTGAATTTGTGGACAGATCCACTTGCAAGCTACCAAATAAAATGCAAGTGTATTATAAAATAAAAATAGAGATGGTTGAAATTGATACTTACAAGAATCTCACGTATTGAATTACTTTTGGGATCACATGAACAGCATTGTAAGAGTCATTATGGTTGTCACCTTTCGCAACCTAAAATTAGTTAGAAAAGAATACATGCGTTTTGACGTTACAATTTCTCTAATGCTTCTGTTGAGTTACATTAATTTAATTAAGAAATCTAAAAATCATTTTTTCATAAAAGGTGAATGTATAATTTTTTTATTTTTTTATAATTTCTTTTAAATAAAACAACTAAAAATATTATTTTAAATAATCAAGAGTTCAAGAATTGTACATCATTCAATAAATATAGTTTTATATAAAAATTTGCTTTTACCCTTTGGGTGCCACATAATCTAGTACTTAAATAATACAAGAATTTTAAAGGGTAGATTATCTAAATGGTCACCTTACTTTTAGGCCACTTTTATTTCGGTCGCTAAAAATAAAAATCTCAATTTCGTCACCTAACTTTTAGGTTGCTTTCATTTTAGTCACCCAAGCGTTAAATCCTTAACGATGACTAACTGTATACGTCAAATCATGTCCACATCATGTTTACTCTTTCATTTTGGTCACCAAAAAGAAATTATTTTTAAAGTCTTGATTCGGGGGAAAAAATATTTAAGGAATAAAGTGAAAAGGCGATAGAAGCTAAATAATGCATTAAAAATTTAAGGATCAAAGTGAAAAACTGGTAGGACTTTCAGCAAGGGGATAAACAATTTGACAATTATTTTTAATGCATTGTTTTAGCATCTACCATTTTTTTCACTTTTGTTGATGAGAGGTATCAACAAGTGAGGAGACAAGAAGGAGAAGGTGGTTGTCCTAAGGAGGTCGATTCACCTAGACAATCAGAAAGCCGAAGAAGGATAAGAGGAGTAAGGTTGCTAGGAAGGTAGAGAAGACTATGTGCAACAAGTAAGTGCTCAATGTTGCTCAAGTTGAAGAAGATCCCTTTCCTTGAGGGTATTTGTAGGAGATACCCCTTTGTTTAATTGTGGCAACATGGCAAGGTGAATATCATCATAGAGTGTGTGGGGATGTACATGGTGAGACCCATTATGTTATTCCTTTTGAGGTAGTATAATGTTGTTATGTCGAGGTAGACCCCAATAGTCCCTAAAAGGAATGCTCACATTAGGATGAGTGTTCACATTGAGGGGCAGGTAGCCTAACCATATTAGCAAGTGGCTTGATGTTGGATACATTCCTGGAGGGTGAGCAGTGGAGAACCATTTGCAGATGTCTTTCCGGTGCTCTCTCGCGGTGCCATGTGTTCAGCCTAAGTGGGGTATAACAACTTTAATCATTAATATTTCTTTTACCTCAATCAATATTTAAATATTTTTTTGTCTAGATGACAAAAATGAAAGTATAAATATAATGTGGCAGTATAGATAACCTGTTAAAGGTTTAACGCTAAGGTGGCTAAAATTAAAGTGCCCTAAAAATTGTGTGACCAATTGAAATAGTTGCCCAATTTAAAAATATTTTTTAGAACATTATTCGTAATAAAAACTCTATTATTTATAGGTTTAATATGCATTTATTTTTTTATTTAAGAGTTTAAAAAGTTATATAGATATTTGAATGAAAAGATAGTATGTTAAGAAAGCTAAAATTGGAGAGCTAAGACTCTAGCTACAAGGTAGTTTTACTTCCAAATGTTATCCACTAGAAAACATTATGATACAGTCCAAAATACACAAATAGAAATATAGATAAAAACCCAAGATAGCAAATTTTACAACCAAATCCTTAAACTAATACAAATTTACCAACACACAAAATCAATTCACTGCTACCACAAAATATCTTGGTATGACCTTTTTCTTTTTTGTGGGGTTTAATCATATTCTCAATCAATCACATAACCGAACAAGCAGCAGGGTTTTCGTCGCTGAAAGCTGTGGTGTACCTAACTTCAGTGGAGCTAGCACGTGCGAGATGCGACACTTGCGGGTCCTCGGCGTTGCGGACGTACCCAGCCGGAGCCTTCTTATCGTAAACCCCGGGGGCGTATGGGTGAGCCACCACGTCGTACGGCACATAGGGCCATAGCTCCACCTTCTTCCCCGTCCGATGCGCCACTCGTGCCACGACCTTCTTCGGGTCCACATATCCGACGACCGTCAACTTGCTGGCCTTCCGCTCCACGTCCACTTGTGTCACCCCTTTCATCCCTTCCACTGATTTTTTCACTTTCCGTTCGCATCCTTCGCAGTCCATTTTCACCTTGATTTCCACCGTCTAAAAAATAAAGAAAAAAGTAACAACTCTTAGGTTGACAAATGTTTGGTCTAATTCTGGTTTCAGTCCCTCCACTATGTTAAAAGCTGAAACTAAATACTTGGATTAAAATAGTAGGGTAATTAATATAATCAAATTCATGAAAATTCACAAATAATAGTGTAAATAGTATGAACAGATTCATGAAAATAACTAGTCGTTTGTCGGACATTTTAAGTAAATAGACCAAAATTACTTTTCAACCCTTTTTTCCTACTTTTACATAGTGTTAATACCCTAATTAATTTAGTAAGTTTTCTAATCAACAATAAGTATACTGACAGATGAACGGAGACAGAAACAATAATGCAGCAATAAATAAATACTTATAATAGATAGACCCAGTTGACAGTAAAGTAAACCAAGAAGATGATTATTATTATTCAAATAAAATCTGGGTTTTCGACCTTCCACCATTTTTAGAACAATCAAGCTTAGATCAACAAAGAAAACGCCATTAAACATAAAATCTTAGCAATATTGACGGCCAGATCCGAACCCTAAACCACTTAAATCTAATCATCTTATAACGACAAAAAATAAAATTAAAGAAAACAATAGAAACAATTTGGTTAACTTAATAAAAACATCCACCAAATATCTTGATCTACACCCAAAGGGAAATCTACGGCATAGGTAAAGAGATGTACCTGCAACTGCTTACGTTTCTTGTGCTTGGAACTGTGAGAACAGTCAAACAGATCTGAAACATGATCCAGAACACCCATTTTTCTTGTTTTCTCTCTTGTCTGGTTTTTCACTTAAGTGTATGGGCTTTTTTTTGTTGTTGTTGATGCTTTTCTTTCTTTTGATAATTGAAGTACCAAAAGGATAAAGATACAAAAGAAGTTGGATTTCTCAGTATATAACCAAAATATCCTTTTTAAAATTAAAGGGTTTTTCAACTGTGAAGGAGTGAATGAGTGAGAATGATACAGGTGAGGTGAAGTCCAAATTCCTCCTCTGCTGGGCTAAATATATATAGAAAGAAAGGATGGTTTCATGGTAAAATGTTGTTATCAGTCCTCATAATTTAGTACTTTACTTCATTTACTTTTTGAATCCTAATTAAATGATAAATTTTATTTTTATTCAGTTAAGTTTTGTTATTTTCAAACACTTCTACGAGGTGAGGTGAAGTCCAAATTCCTCCTCCGCTGGGCTAAATATATATAGAAAGAAAGGAGGGTTTCATGGTAAAACTTTTACATAATGCTAATAAAAATCGAGGGATGATCCACTTCCCAAATTAACTAGTTGAAATGTTAGTTTAATAATATTAAAAAATTCATAAAATTATATTTTTATAAATTCATAAAGGGCTATAATCAATTTAACCATCAATTTTTTTTTGTCTAAATTTTCCTTTTTAATTGATTCGCAAACGGTATGTTCTATATCTAATTTTACGTCACCAGATCATCAATACTCGATTCAATTAGTTGTTTGGTTCGATTTTGGCATCACTAGTTTTAACTAATAAATTTAACATAACAGTTTGAATCAAGGGTGAAATTTAAAAATTTAAGGGCTAAAATTGAATAAATTATAATATGTGGACTAAGACAACTATTTTCATGTAATACAAAGATTGATAAAAAGAACAAAAAGGGAGTATTTTACCATACGAGTAGTGGCTTCGTGGAAATCTACGTGGTTGGATATTTTTATTGTGATATACCTAATTTAGCGCCGCGTGTCTAGGTTTTACTTAGCTGAGGGGTCATAAATTAGAAATGGCAGCCGAAGGCAGGGAAGAAAGTAACAAAACACCGACCCTGGATAGTAAGTAATGTGTCGCGAGATCAGATGACGAGTCCACGCGCTTGTGTCTCGGTTTTGTGGTCCCACCCTCAACTGTCAACCTCACCTCACCCTCCTACCCTTATCAATAATGGGTTGAGGAGCTTTATATACAATATGGGACCCATGAGTTTGCTCTTTTCTTTCAATCCAGCCCATATTATACAGTAAAGAAAGTAATAAAGCCTAATATCCTTTATAGATTTTATTAGTATTCTTTTGTTTTATACATTTTGGTAATCAATGAATAAATTCGAATTTAAATTAGATTGGACCTCCAATAAGTAAAGTTCTCTCATTAATATTTTCTTTATTCACAATATTTAAATTCGATCTAACATGCATAAGCATTATATTGTCTTTTGTTTTTTAGTACAAATAAACATACAGATTATTGAACCATATGTACGTACTCTGTGGCAAGCTAGATTTGATGTTGGGGCGTTGGGGCCTATGTGTTGGGACGATCTTCAGCCATCGAGTTAGTACTTGGAAGAAAAGGAAAGCAAGGTAGAGGACGAAAATGGAGAAATAGAGTAGTATTTATAATTGATTTACAAACTGTTCATTGAGTATATCAATTTAGTCCTGTTTACGCATATAATCTTAATTTTACTAGTGATTTTAAGAATAATTTTGTTGTCGTCCTCTCTAGTTTAGTGAGTGTTCGATTCTTTTGTCAATTTTTGTTCTCTACTTTGGACAATTCGAGGATGATTTTATTATCTTATTAACTGCTTGCAATCACTTCAGATATGTCATGTTTGAGATGTGACAAAGTCAATTGTCAACGTGTCATAATGTTCTATTGATGTTGAGGTTAAAACTTTTGTTGTGTTGATAGAACTTGTCCTTTACCATTTACAACGAATGTTTGCTATTTTTTCTCTGTGATTTCATTTATTGAATAAATTAATGAATTTACCTTTTAAAAAAAATTATATAAAAGCTTCTCTCGTTGTTTTGGAGAGAATCTCTTTTTGTACCACTCAACTCTATCATGCTAGTAAATAAACTCTTGAACCTTGAATAATTCGAGCTCAATATTATGCCCCACTGAAGCTAGAGTCCGCCGAGATTTTTCTTTTAATTTTTATTTAAATCTTTTAAAAAATTAAAAAATTATATTTTAACCCTTAAATTTATTTCTTACCTTCAGCCCTATTTAGTCTCTATACAAAGAACAAAAATGTGGTTATTAAAATACAAAAATTAAATCATTAACATACCATCTAATAGCAGGCTTCGACCTTTCACCGTAATATGTTAGTTGAAAAGTTGAGAGCCAAGTTTGGGTGTTGATGGTAAAAGCCCAGTTTTAAATATATTTAGCTCAATTTAAGCCTACTTGGCCCAATTTTTTAAAGTGAAAAGTGTTGGAGGTGGGTGCAATATCCCATGGATTTCAAAGCAAAACATTTCCTCGTTATTGTATGTACGTTTATACGATGTTATTATGTTAGTCAATAAATAAATTAATTTTTAAATATTAAAAGTAAATACATTAAATATATATTTTAAAGATTAAATTATTTGTCAATTCTTTTTAAATAATTAAATCTTTCATTATAAAATTGAGCTATTATTTGTTTATGAAGAGGTTCAATTTTAAATAAGATATGATGCAACATTAAAAATTATTAATAGGTAATAACCTAAAAATAAAATCCCACAACCCCTGGGATTAAATTTTTTGGTTTGCTCTTTAAGAAAAAGAATTGCACCATGTTTGGTGCCATTACACCCCTATTCCGTGGGCCCCACTTAATTCTGTGTTTGGTTCGGTGTAATGTCCTAATACGGGCTTATTACGTTATGGACGTATTCTCAAAATTTCCTGCTTCAGCGCCAATTTGTATTCCATTCCAAAAGCAATGATTAGCTATTCAGTCTCTGTTTTACCCTCCCAACCCGAAATCAACCTCCACCCTCTCCCTCCCAACATCAACAGAAGCTGCCAGTGAACCAAACCTCCATCCGCTCCCGTTTCACTTTCATCTTGGCATCTTTCGCCGACTCCACCATCTCAGATCTCCGGTCCAATTGAAGCGGCAATTGAAGCTGCAATTTTTTGTAGCTTCTATTTTCTCCTGTAAGGGAAGTGTGGTTGTAGTGGCTTCCCAAATATATAGGCCTGTGAGTAATCTCTATTTCTTTCCTCTCTGCATGCATTTTTAATGGGTGTTATTGCAATTTTTTTTATAAATACGATTATTTTTTGGTGCGATTGTTTTTTAGTTCATTAGTTTCTTGGTAAATCGACATTTCGTTTCTTGCTGGTTATGATTTTTTTTCATTACCGAAGCTAGGATAGAGAAAACTTTGGGCTGGAAATGTATTTACTGTTTTTTATGTTTTATTTTGTTCGTATTTGTGCTTTTTGAGAGAAACGGGGGCTTTCTTGTATAAATACTTTGTCTAGGCAAATAAGGTACTTTTTTTAAACCCTCGTTTTGTGGTGTCAGGTTTTGTGTTAACTAAATACTTTATACTTTTGCTTTTGAGGAACAGAAAGTGCAGGATTCTCCTAGACCATATTTGGACCATTATCAGGTTATTTGTTTGCATTTTATGATACTGTATTACTTATCAAAGTGTTTTGAATCATGTTTGTAAACTTATGTCTCTGCATTATCATTCTATCTTGTATCTGTTATTGTATTTCTCCTCGCTGTTTGCTTCCTGCAATATTACCTTTTTTATTCTTTTCTGGTGTTATTCTTTGTTCATGATTCACATATTACTAGCTAGTGTTTTCTTTTTAATGGAGAAGGAATTGTTTTTCTCTAAGGATTAAATACTTTCTGAACTTCATTAGTCTGATATTTGAACATTCTATCATTTTTTAAAGCCCCCTGGATCTTAATTTAAATGTGACCGATACCATGTCATTCAATCCTTATTTGGTCCTTTTTTAAGAATAATATGTTAACTAAAATACAGAGAGGTGCACTTTACAGACAACAGCTGGACATGATTTTGCTTATTGGTTCACTTGCAGTTTTGTGGACTTCTGGTTATAAAAGAAAAACTTTGATTTAGGATTAATGATGATCTTAAAAATAATTTTCTTTGTGCATCCGATATTATTTAGGTTGATGCAAGTAGTGGAGTGGGTAATGGTATTGTGCAGGTTGGAAAATGTTCCACATAGGCATGTTTAGGAGCTAAACATTTCCAAAAGAAAGTGCTTTTGATGTATGGGTTTAGATAATATCTTGATGACTAAGTGGAGTATTAATTTTGATTTACTTGTGTGCAGATTGAAAAAGTCTCAGGGCCATTAATTATTGATTGGATGATTGGTCAGCATACTCACATACTAGAATAGACAAGAAGAGCATTGGAACTTGAGGTTAGTTCCATAGTAGGATTATGTTAATTTATTCTTTTTCTGTATAGTAGCATGGTATCAATTCATACTGAGACTGTATAGATTTGTACCTCCTGTACATGGTTATGAATTTTTTGAGACAAAAGTGAGAAAATGAAACATTTGATAGACTCATATTGACAACTGAAGTTGTTGACTTATTTTTTCTTGGTATGTAGCTCTTATTTGTTGTGTCTTTGATGTTGTTTAATTTTCCTCTTTTTTTGTGTTCATTGCACAGACTCACACATATTTTCTTTCTTCTTGCCTCTGTTCTTTGCTTTCTCCCTCTAAAAATATTGGTCACAAATCCCTTTGGTTCTATTTTCTTGAGCTACTTTTGTCAATGAATGACAGAAGATGATGATTTTGACCTACCTTTCAAGCCAAGGTAGGTTGTTTGTATCCTTAATTGGATTTGATGTTGATATATGATAACATGTTTGAATATATGAAATATAAGTATCTTGTGTTTGTCTTACTAACAGACAGTTATCATGAGTTGTTTCAAATTAAAATTGTAGGAACTCTGGAACAATGGTTAAACCACATCTTACTTTTTGTAATATGCAGGATTGGGAGCCGTTGTCATTTCATCAAAGGCAGGCAACATCAATAGTTAAAGTTTTTAGGATATTGGAGAAGGTAAGCCATCTCTGGATTTAGGGCCTGTAATTCTCTTATGTGTTTTTTATATGTGGGAATTTCCATATCCATAGATTGCTCTTTGATGCAATAGATATCCTTGCCTTAGGAATCTCACCCTTACTAAGTTTCATGAGTGCTAAATAAAAGCTGTAAATGCACCTTCAACCAGGAAAGATAATAATAACTTTTTTCATGTATTTGAATTCTATTATTTTATATTTAAATTGTAATAATTGAATCTCATTTGCTTAGTTGTATTTGCGGTTTATGGTTAATTGTAACGATAGGTACTGTTAAATTCATAATTATCTATTAAATCGAGTCCCTCTATTCTTTATGTATCTTGTTGGCGTTTTGTCTATATTTGGGTCATAGATCTTGACTTGCTGACAATACCTTTTTAATGCTGTTTACAGTGATTGATTTTGCTTTTACATCTACTCCTATTTGTGCAAAGTACTGTGTGAAGTGTATATGTTGGTGCTTTTAATCAAATAAGTTGGTTCTTTCACATGCCATATTCAATATCTTGAATGGGAGTCTTCAAATGGTATGAGAGACTGCTTTGGGGAAATATATGAAGATTTAAGACAAAAATTCAATTGTGATGTCATAGTTGATGCACGACTTTCCTCTACATAACAGACTTTCAAAGTTAAACTATTTTATCTAGTTTTCATTTGGAGACCATGATATCTTTTTAAAATTATTTCAAAATATTTTTATACAATGTAATTTTAAAGATAACTTATTATTGTTATTTAAATACTCGCTCTATTATTATTATTTGAATAAACTTAACATTTTTGTCTGTTGATATACTATTTTCAGGCTCTAGTGCATTTTAAAGGGTAATTATATTATTATAGATAATCTGCTCCAAATAATTTATAAAGATATTTTTGGAATAATTGATATCCAAAAATAGATTTAAAAAAAAGAATGACATGGAAAAAGCAACCTTGTATACATTCTGTAATTTTATCTATGCAAAATTTACAAGGTGTCATAATATATGTGTAATTTTATATATGTGTAACCAAAATAGAAAAAAAATCTCAAAAGAGAATATACATTCATTTTTCATCCATAATTAATGGAAACACTCTTCATCCCATGCTTAAGTTGTATTGGAAGATGAAAGGCAGTGACTTTACTTTTGATTAGGTGGGGATGAGAGCATTAGAGATTAGTTGCTTGGATATTAACTATGAAGTCTATTTGAACGTTATGCTCCATATCACAATGTTTCTACCTCCTTATTTATTACAAGTATAATTATATGTTTGATCGATTATAAAATAGTATTAATTTTAGATGATTGATAACGAAATGAATTTCAAGTTGCAAAGATAGTTTTCATTTCTATTTTGTACTTTGTAAAGATTCTAAATTTGTATTGTTCATTTTTCTTTGATAGTGTGTTATTGCTTCCTCTTCTTCTTTAGATTGTTTGATTGCTTCCTCCAACCACAGTTGAGCGTCTTGTATTAACTCAATCATTGTAAGTTCTTTGGCAATTAAATTATTTAATTTAATTTTACTGTTATTGAAATTATGATTGGAGAAATGATACCCTTTTACTACGATTTGACTATATGGAACACATTAATATCTTGCAGTAATGGCTCGTCTGCCTTTAATTGCACAAAGTGGGAGGCATAAAAGAATTGGTATTGCATTGACAATATGGTTGCAAATCTGTAGAATTGCGAGTTGGTTCTTACTTACATTGGGTGCCATCCATAGCCTACATACTTATAGACCAAGGATTAGGTCCTATATTTTAGATTTTTATGCACAACGGGGTTATGTGAAAAGGCTTTTATATGTTAGTGACGAGACCTGTATTGAACAAGTTAGGATGAATAGATTTGCCTTTTTTAAACTATGTGAGATGTTACAAACGTTAGGGGGATTGAAGTCGTCAAGGAACATGCTTGTTGATGAGCAAGTGACAATGTTTTTACATATCATTTCCCATCACCTTAAAAATCGAGTTATCAAGCATCACTTCAATAGGTCTAGGAAAACTGTTAGCAGATCATTTCATAACATTTTAAATGCTGTTATGCTTACAAGATGTGTTATTTAAAAAGGCAGAGCCAATTATAGCTAATTCTTCAGACACAAGGTGGAAATGGTTTAAGGTATTGAATTGAGTTTTATATATAGCTTGTACATAATTTAGTTGATTTAGATTTAAATTTAGTATCTTAACTCAAGGTTCTATAACATGTGATATAGAATTGTTTAGGCGCTCTTGACCCACATCAAGATTAGGGTTCCAACAGTTGATAAACCTAGACAAATATGTTAGGTGTTTGTACACCTGATATGCAATTTGTTTATGTTCTTCCTGGTTGGGAAGGTTCTGTTGCTGATGGATGGGTTCTTCGAGATGCCATTAGTAGGAGACATGGACTAAAAATTCCTCATGGTAAAGTGGATTGTTATAGGACTTTGAATTATTCATTAAGATCAAACTTTTTGTGCTGAATTAATCATTTTAAAAAAAAATTATTTTATAGGTTGTTATTATCTAGTTGATGCTGGACACACAAATTGTGAGGGATTTCTTGCACCATTTAGAGGACAACGATATCATTTGAACGAGTGGCGTCAGGGTTATCAGCCAAGTTCTCTGCAAGAGTTTTTTAATATGAAACATGCCTCAGCACGTAATGTTATTGAAAGATGCCTTGGGTTATTAAAACTTAGATGGGGAATACTGAGGAGTCCATCATTCTATCCTGTAAGGGTGCACAATAGAATCATTATTGCATGTTGTTTGCTCCATAATTTTATTCGAACCCATATGAGTATTGATCCTATTGAAGCGGATGTGGGAGAAGGATTACCTAGTAATGTGGTAGATGACGATGAACCGAATATCGTAAATATTCATCCATCGGATGCTTGGGCTACTTGGAAGATGGAACTAGCCAACCAAATGTTCAATGAATGGCAAGCATCTAGAAATTAGATAGGTTTAGGGACAAAATGAGTTTGAGTTAATTTGTTTTTGTTATTTTATGTATCTAGTTTGTGAAACTTTGGTGGTGTTTGAATTGATTTTTGTATTGTACTAAACTTGTTGAATTATAATTTAATTTCTTTTCATTCAGCATGTGTTATAATTTTATACAGTGTTGAGCTTTTGATTCATGATATTGAACTTAATTATAATTTTATAAAGTGTTCACCTTTTGATTCATGATATTAATAGTAATTAATATAATTTGTTTTTTTTTCTTAAGATAATTATGTCAGGTGTTTCAGAATCAAATGTTTCTTCTCAAGCTTCTTGAGGAACCAAAAGAAAATGGGTTCCAGAAGAAGATGCAGCATTGGTTTCTTGCATGGTGGACTTGCACAATGTTGGAACATTTAATGCTGATACCGGGTTCAAAGCCGGTTATTTAAACGAGTTGGAAAAAATGCTAGAAAAGGCTTTACCCAATGCAATGTTGAAGGCTATACCTAATATTGAATCTAGGATTAGGTTACTAAAAAGGGAGTGGTCAACCGTGTATGACATGCTTAATGGCCAAAACAATAGCGGTTTTGGTTGGGACGAGCATAGGTAGCTCGTTGTTGTTGAAAATGCAGTTTGAGACTCTTATTTAAAAGTAAGAATTATTTCAAGTCTTTATTATCTTATTTTTACCAAACTTATAACTAATATGATTTCCTCATTTTTTTAGAGTCACAAAGAAGCCGCTCAATTCAGACATCGTACTTTCCCTTACTACGACCATCTTACTGCCATATACGCAAGAGATCGAGTGACTGGGAAAGATGCTCAAACAGCCGTTGATGTTCTTGAAGAAATAAATGCTTAGGGTGTACCTACTACAGATATGAATGAAGAAATAAATGAATTCTATGACTGCGAAGCTGACGTCTCTTTGGATGACATGGATGTTTCTGCTACGGAGCCGCGACGAGATAGAAACCAAGGGGGTTCCTCATATTAAAACAAGAAAAAGAAGAATTCTGATGCAGGTGATAATATTTTTTTCTTCGTTTAATGAGGCTGCCACTTTATTGGTCGAAAACATGTGGGCCATTAGCGAACAAATCAGTAGGAGTATTGCCTTCGATGTGGTAGTTCAACAGAAGTCAGAAGAATTCCAGATCATCCAAGAAAAAGCTACAAATTTATATTCAACCTTATGTGAAATAGAAGGTTTAGTTGTGGATGAGCGGTATCGAGCATTGGGTAAAATTCCAAATCATCCAACTCAAATGCTCGTTTTCTTTAGTTTACCTTCTGATGTGCGGTTGGAATGGGTCAGAAGATTTCTTGCTGACCATAAAACTTCTTATTTCTGTTGATGATATTTTCGTAACTTTTTCTGTTTGTAATATTTGGGATGGTATGTCATTACAATCTTCTAACTTTTTGATGTTCTAAAACTGTATAACATATGGATTATGACATAGAATTTCATGAATTTCATTTAACCTTTTGTTAATATATGAAAATTATGTTTATGCAAAATATAATTCTCAAGTTATTTATTACTGGTAATATTTTTTTATTGTAGAATAATTAAATTATTTGTTCCACTAATAATATTTTAGCATATTAAAATATGTATTGCAGTTTAAAAATAATAAAGTAGATTATAAATTATATTTAAGAATAATTATTTTAAATTATATTTTATAGTATTATATATTATGATTTTAGTAAATTCATATAAGAATATTTAATACTAAGAATTTTATCAAATTATATATTTTTATTAAATTATATTTAATAATAATTATTTTAAATTATTTTTATAGTATTATATATTATGATTTTAGTAAATTCATATATTTTATTAAATTATATTTAATAATAATTATGTTAAAATATGATTAAATTATTTATTATTTATATTAATAATCTTATTAAAATTTAATAACAATAATAATAATCATCTACCTAAAAAAATTCTGCTAAGGGTATTCTAGTCATTTTAGTTTTTTTCCTTATGCTATTACACCTCTATTCCATTCAACCAAACATAAGAATATCATTACGCCTCTATTTCATTCCATTCAACCAAACAAAAGAATTACCTATTACGCCTCTATTCCATTACGCATCTATTCCATTATACCTCTATTCTATTACAGCGAACCAAACATGCCCTTGGTTTGTAACTGTGCGAGTCATATTATGGGCAATTTTTAAAATTACCTTACAAAAACATTGTATAATTTCAAAAAGCATATTGTTTAGATCTCAAATTTTTTTAATTTTATTTGAATTTTTTAAACTAAATTTGAGGATTAATCTTTAAAAAAAATCAAATCACAATTCTTCAACAGAAATGTTGAGTAAAACCTTAATCTTTTAAAAATGTTGGTGTGACAATTCACATATACTTCGTGTTGACATAGCAATTATTATATTATATGTCATGTTAATAATAATTTAAAAATTATAAAAAATTCAACAAAATAAAATTACAAAATTTTTATAAAATTAAAAAAGCATAAAGTACACATGAATTATCATGTGAATAATCATGTTTAAAAATTTAATATTTTAATTAGTATTTCTATTTAAAAAATATCAATTCGATTCTATTTCAAAGGTCAAATTTGAATTTTTGCTTAAAGATTAAGGGTCCAGTTTAACTTAAAAAATAAATAAAGATATAAATATTAAAAGCTAAATTTATCATTACACATTTTTCAAAATATAACATAAGTGATAGTTGGGCTTTTTTACACTAATAATATAAAATAAATAATTATACTCTCAAATGGTATGTCAACCTTATTACATACCAAAATGGTACACCAAAGGCAGTAGAGGGTGGTGCATAGGCGGCACCACCCATTTTTTCCCCGAAAAATATTTTTTTAATGTTTTAAAAAATAATTTATATTAGTGGTGCCTCATTGGTAGTCGGCATCACAAAAAATACGGGTTTCGAGTTTAGTATATACTCACTTAGTTATACGGGAATGACATATGGGGGTGGTGCCATATCAATAGGCGACACCAATAATCCCTATCTGATAGGTGACACCGGTGAAGCAAATTTAGGGGTCCTTTTAACAGTCCCTGGTGATGAAGAGAAGTAGTCTAACAAAAAAAATAGTAGAAGAGAAGAAAGAAAGAAAGAAATGAGAAGAAAAAAGAAGGATAATGTGTTTTTGTTTTTGTTTTTTTAAATAGAATAGGTTATGATGAGGATAAATTATTTTGTTAGTATTGTGTAGTTTGTTTATTGTTATTTTTATGTTATTTTTAATTTATTTTAAAGTTATTTTGTTAGCAACTATTATAAATTAGTTGTTTAGTTTAATGTTTATTGTGATTTGTTAGGTTATTAATATAATTTTTTTATTAATTTTTAATTTATTTTAAAGTTATTTTGTTAGTAACTATTATAAATTAATTGTTAGTTAGTGATGATACCAGAGGAAAATAGATAAATACTGGAATTCAAAAAAAATATTTTCTGTCATAGATATTGGTAGAAATGGCAATAAATCTGATATTGTCTGATGACATAACAACTTCAGCACAAAGGGAGAAAGTTGATAAGATGATGAGAGAATTGTAAGATTATGGAATGAAACCAAAAAAAAAATATCGTTCAACACCTTATTACCATAAATCAAAAGATGCAAGAAGTGTTATGGAAGGGTCATAAACTAATTAGAAAAAATAAAGTGCAATATTTGACCCTTAAAGGGACATTAATAGAATGGGAGCATCAAATCATTTTAGACCAACTTTGGAAGACATTGGTACTATGAACCTATTGGAATATAGTTATATACTTCGTGAAGTTTATAATCTCTTATGGAGCAAGGAAAATAGTGAGAGAAAGTATAGGTTCGCGAAAGTTAACTGAGAAGAAAAATGTCTTTAACTTGTCATAGATGGATAAATTAGTTGTTAGGAAATTACCAAGAGAATTTATAAATTCAATACTCGTTATAAAGATCGAAGAGGAAGAAGATCCTGAGGAATTTCTAAATTAGATTGTAGAAGATGAATTTGAAGAGAATTTAGAATTTAATATAGAGAATTTCTCGTAGGAAGATACAGAATCAGAGATGGAAGGAAACATAGAAATAAGTTTAAGTGGTTAAATGTAAAGATAAAGTAAACATTAGAGAGTAGAGAATATGAAGAAAATGAGTAAATATGGTTGTACATGTACGAAATGAAAACTGAAAAAATATGAGCTTTGAATGAAAAGTTTTGCATATTGATATAATGTTGGTCTTTTCTTTTTTCATAAATTTTTTTATTTAAGTAATGTTTTTTCTATCCAAAATTGTCTTGAGAAATTTTATTTCTTTTTTAACAGATTTAGTATTGAAGATGGATAATCAGTTTCTCGTATGCATTTATTTTGATAGAGTAATTTTGACAACAACAGTTGGATGTATATTTGAATGTCGCCAACAAATAGCAATGAGATTTAATAGAAATGTCTTGTTTGATTATATAAAGGAAAAGATTAGTGCAAAAATTGTTAGACGTTATGGGAGAAGGATCTCAAAACTTTTCTACAAGTTTTTAGTTTCGACAGATCTCATCAAATTCACCGAGATGGAACTTGCAGACAATGGAGACGTGAAGACAATGGTCGCTCTTTATTGTGGGAATTGAAGTGACCAAAATGCACCGATTCAGTTATTTGCTGAGTTAGTTGGTGTGGAACCAACTGAAGATCCTACTCCATTAGGTGAAGAACATGAAGCTCAAGAGCCGTGTATGGTGGTTCCTATATCATATGTTGATAGTCAATCAACTGTACACGGGATAGACATCGATCTTAATACTGCACCTGAGACTGATGTGATTGGTGATGATGGATACGATAGTAATGATCATTTTGATCACGAGGTTGATAATGATAGTGATCTCAATGTGGATGCGGTCCCAGATGATATTGACGACGAAGGCGTGAATGACGATGGAAACATTAATGCATCTTCAATCGGGAACCAGATTTGACTTATTGTGATACACAATAATCCTGGACCACACATGTCGCTCATAGACTTGATGCAGCGCACGCAGCCGAGTTTCCGTAGTACCCTGATATATTACATGCTCACCGGTTAGCCGTAAATTCTGATCCTGAGAAATTGTTCGTAGGTCAGAGATTCAAAAGTAAGGAAGAGTGTGTATTTGCCATTAAGAAATATAACATGACTGTGTCAGTGGATTATAAAGTCACCATATCTAAATCAAATTTATATATTGGGAAGTGTTAGAGGTTAATGGAAGGCTGCAATTGGTGGGTATGAGTTACATTTATCCAGAAGTTGGAGATATGAAAGATACAAAAATTTGTTAGGCTTCACACATGTACTTCAAGACGTATGACAAAAGATCATCGGAAACTTGATTCCAAAACTATCTGTACGTGCATCATGCCAATGGTGAAGGACATACCGACCATTAAAGTTTCGATATTGATTACCAAAATGTAAGCACGATTCCAGTATTGAGTATCATACCGGAAGGCACGGATAGCTAAACAGATGGCATTGGAGTAATTACACGGAGATTTTGATGCATCGTACAATGAGCTATAGGGATGGATAATCGTTATGCGAGAATATGTGTCGGGGACTATAATTGAGTTGAGACATAACCTTATTACAGTCTGGATAACCAACTACAACCAAGAAAAAATAATTTCCAATGGATGTTTTGGACGTTTGATCCATGCATGCGCGCATTTCTCTACTGCAAACCATTGTACAAGTAGATGGGACTTGGCTATACGGTAAATATACGCATATCCTACTTCTTACGGTTGCTCAATACAGGAACAAGAACGTGCTCCCGATAGCATATGCCATTGTAGATAAGGAGAACATGGAATCATAAGAATTCTTCCTTACGAACTTACGGAGGTATGTTATTAGTAACAATAATATTTGCATAATCTCTGATAGAGGGAAATGATTAATTGTCGCCATTAGGCGTTCCAATGTACCATAGAGATCCGTTTACTGTATCCAGCACATCGCGGCTAGCTTTCACCAAGATTATAAGAATGTGGACTGGCAGAGACAAGTTGTGAGAATAGGTAAATGATTACCATATCTTTTTAATATACGTTTTAATGTTTTATGGCGAGGCTATAACTAATCTTTTATTAATACATACACAGCGTACGAGGTATAGCCATACATTTTCCGACAGAGGATGACTCGACTTAAGAGTAACATGGAGGGTGAAACGAACACACCTTTCTCATAATGATTGGGTACTATGGAGCCCTAGGATTGGGCTCAAAGTTTTGGCGAGGGCTTTCGCTATGGTCATTGTAATACTCAATTTTTGATCTGGGCCCAACTAATCCTAAAGCCCAAAACCATTTACACAGCCCAAATCAAATACTAAAAATAAAACAATAACCCAATACATTTGGCCCAATTGGCCTAAAATTAACCCTAGCCCACAACATGTTTTCAGCAGCAATGGAAGCAGAAACCCTAGGGTGCGCCGCACGTTCTCCATCTGCAGCAACGACCCTATCGCCCCATGTCGCAATCACCCATGTTCAGCGATCCCTCGCGTCCACCATGCACATTCGTCCTACAAACGAACCAAGAACAGGCAATGACCGAATATACAGCAACAACTTGTAAAAGATTGTGATTTTGACTTGTAAAAATTAGGCTATAAAGAGGGCCGATTGTTTTTGGTGAATGGGGGATTTTTTGGATTTTTATTATTTATTTTATTATTGTTTTGGGATATAAAGAGTTGATTGTAAAATCGATTGGAAAAAAAACAATACTGTATTAACAGATTGAAGAAACACAACAGGATTTAAAAAAACAGTTTTGAAGGTGACAATTTTGGTTCTTCTTTTTCCCAGCTTCTTTATTTGTTTTTTCTTTTTCTTTTTCCTTGTTTCTAAAAGCAAATAAAAAAGGGAAGAGAAGAGGTTCTTACCAGTGTTGGCGCGCCTCGATGCCCTTGCTATGCTTCGTTGAAATCAAAGTTGAAGGGGGGATTTAGGCGTGAAAAGCAGAGGAGAAGATGAAAGTGGCTGTTGAAGTTGCAGATGGAATAGGGATTTTAATTAGGATTTGAAATAGGTTTTAAGCATTAATGGGTTATTTACGTTTTTAATCCTTTCATGTTTTTCATCATTTCAAAACCATTGTTTTTATCGTTTTCAAATTTTTCCATGACATATTAAATCTGTTCTATTTTAATCCCATGCTGCACAACGTTTTGGAAGGGTGGGATTAATTTCCCTTTTGGCCCTCCATGTTGCACGCATTTTGCAAATTCATCCTCTGCATTAATTTGATTTTGTGTTTTTAATTCTGTTTTGATTCAAATTTAGTCCATTGTATTTGCTTTTACAAATTAGATTATATATTAGTTTGTTAATATTGTTATTGTTATTAAGCTGTTGTTATTTTTGTTGTTATATTATATATTATTATTATTATTATTATTATTATTATTATACTTACACATATATACACGCATATGTTTGTATTTTATAATAAATATATGTATATATTTTAAATGTTTTTAAAATACATGTACATATTTTATATATTTTATTATTATATTATCTTCTTAGTTTTTTATATATAGTTTATATATATATACATTTACATTTTATAATACATATACATTTTTCCATTTTATAATTCATACATATTTTCACATACATATATATATTCGTACTTTATTTATATATTATATATATTTTGTTTTTCTTTGTAAATATATACACATATATACTTTTATATTTTTATCTTATTTTCATATATACATACATATTTTCTTAGAAATTATAATAAGTTTTTGTTTTGTTTTATATATTTCATTCATTTTTTATTTTTGTATACTTATATGTACTTGTTTTAATATATGCATATACATGTTTCCAAAATTTATTTATGTATCATACTTATATTTTGAAAATACATATATACATATAATTTAAAATTTAAGTATTGGTTTTATGTGTACATTAGCATTTTACTATACTTTTTAAAGAAAATATATTTTGATTTTGTCAAAACATTAAAATCATTTTTATGATCCAAAGGCTTTTAAAGTAAAAACGATATTCAAAGTTAGGGATTTTAGAGAAAATTGAGCCCTAACGTATTGGGTTCTGATTTTCTTTGTTAATTCCCAAATAACCGAGAATATTCGTTGTTCAAAATGTATAAGTAAAAACCATTTTTGGGGAGTTTAATTTGTTATGTCCTAACGTATTGGTCATGATATAATTGCTTCCTCGAAAAGAAGATTTACTTATAAAGCAAAAGTGATATTCAAAGTTCGGGGATTTTGAGAAATTGTACCCTAACGTATTGGGTCTCAATTTCTTCATCTGACTTGAATAATCAATTATCCTTCAACATTTGAGTTTAACAAAATCTTTTTAATTTTCGACACCAAGACATTAAATAATCAAATTCGGTACCGATTTTTGGCGTTACGAGGGTGCTAACCCTTCCTCGTGCGTAACTGACTCTCGAACCCGTTTTCTAAAATTTCGTAGACCAAATTTGTTTTTAAGGTGGGCCGATCACACCTAAATCATGGATCGGTGGCGACTTCAGTTTTATTTTTTTAAAAGTCGACAACTAATTTTTTTTTCAAAAAAATAGTTTCGACAACTTGGCGACTCCACTGGGGACTGGTTAGAGAGTCGAGCCGTAAATTGATTAATTTTGTCTTTTGGTCGAAAAGTCAAATTTTGTTTTAAAATTCATGATTTCCCCTTTGCATTCATTGGTTTTCATCATGATATGCTTGCTTAATTGATCTAAGTCTTTTAGTTTTTTTTTGCATTTTGCATTTCATGGTCGATTTTACCCCTCTAAGTGGGAGTGAGAACTTGTTCCTTCGTGAGGTTTTCACCTCCGTGCAGGATAGTGGATCACTTTCGGGATACATCCGTACCTATGTCTTCGTGAGATTTTCATCTCCGTGCAGCCATAGGGAAATATATTCCCCTGAACTGAACTCGGTCCATATGAGCCTATGATGGGTGAGGATCGAGGAATCTGCTGGTTCGGGTACCTTTGCTCTAGAAGCCAAACCTCATATAGTGAACTTTAGGAACTTACCCTAGGTAGAATTATACCAAACCCTAGTAGTTACCCAAGTAGGTATTTCATTATTTTATGTTTGTTTTTACCCAAGTAGCCAACTAGGTGCCCTAGATATCGCAGCTTGAACTTCTCTGTACACATTTCCTGAAGACCATTCTGAGTTTGACATGTGCTTAGGAGATCTACAATACTCTGTCGATGCTCCAAGATGTCGCGTACCCTTTCCTGCTGATTCAGGCATAGCAAGATCGCCACATGCCATAGTCTGATCAAAATTTGAGCTACTCTTATTACCTCATGCCCCATTTTGATCAATATTTGAGCCGCCCTTTTTAGGTTTTCAACTCAAATCCCCTTTGGTCTAAGGCCCCCTTTACGGGTTTTCACCTTAGCCTCTCCATTTTTACTTTTTCCATTTTTCATTTTTCTTTTTCATTTTTTCATTTTTTTCACATCATTTTTTTGTCGACTCAAAGTGCCCTCTGCAAGTTTTTACCTTGGTCCTCTCCTTCTTTAAGTGAAGTATTTCTTAACTGAATCTAAGTTTACAAGATTAGACCAGTTTTTTACTATCCATCTCACCCAAGATCAGTGCTCCTCCGGAAAAGGTCTTCTTTACAACATAAGGACATTCCCAATTTAGCACTCATTTTTCTCTAAAAACTTTTGTAGAGGAAGGATCTTTTTCAATACCAGGTCTCCCTCGTGGAATTCTCTAGGACGAACCTTTTTGTTGTAAGCTCGCATTATCCGTTTTTGGTACATCTGACCGTAACGAATAGCTTTTAGCCTTTTTGCTTCAATTAAGTTCGACTGATCGTATCGAGATTAGATCTTCATCCTACTTCAACTCAACCGATACCTGGATAAAAAGAATTTCAACTTCAATGGAAAAACCGTAATAAGCTAAAGAAAAAGGCATTGCCCTAGTGGAGGTTTTTTGTTTCTTTTTATTTTTGTTTTTTCGTTCTTCTTTTTTCCTTTTTCCTTTTTTTATTTTTTTATATTTTTTTGTTTTTTTTTTGCATTGAATCTGCACTCATAAGATTAGGCAAGTCCTGGTCACCCTTTTCGATCAGAATCAATATTATTCCAGATAAGGTCTTCCCCATAAGATCTTCCACTTTTATTTTGTATGCGAAAGATCTTCTTTGGTATCAGGTTTCTCTCATAGAGCCTTTTGGGGCGAAATTTAACTATGATGAAAAAACTTTGGATCTTCCTCTTAATTTGGATGAAATCCAAAAAATACGGAGAAATGGCAACTTGACTTCAACGGGCAAAACTAGAAAAGAAGGTATTGCCCCGGTAAAGAATTCTAACTGCATCGTTCATGATCTGAATCTTGAACATACTGCAAATTTTTAATGTTGTGCTATTGCTCAGATTACAATATCAGTGCTTAACCTGGGCATATCCTGGTATAACCATACGAAGACATCTTAGAACTCTTGAAGTAACTTAACAAGGTCTTGCTTCGTTTCTCCAGTTATGCATGCTCTCTTAAAGTCACAATCTTCATCTTCAAGAGGTAAAATTTGTTCTCTTCTTGCTCTACCATCCTCAACAAGTCTGGAGATAAGCCACGATCTATGTCATCTTTAAAGTCACGAGACCCCTCTAACACATGTCTCGCTTAAAAGGAGATTCAGAGTTTGTAGCAGTGTCACTCATGTCATTGACATCTAGGGACCTATTGTAGGTACCAAAGAATATACAAAGAATGTATGAATTTATGAATAATTATTTGTACAATATGATTATGAATGAATGAATGAATGAACGATTTAGAAGAAAAATCTAAAAGAATGAAGGAATTGTAAAGAATAAAAGAATATTAGCTCAAAAAATGATCACAATGATGTATTAAAATAATAACTTTTAGACATGAGCCTATTCCACAAAGGTGTTCTTATCACTTCTAGGCTAAAAGCAATAAAAGTGTTCTGAACATTACTCTGAGTAAGCTCTAAAACTACAGGAATTTCCTTCGCAATCCAATTATTTAGAACATCTCCAAGTTGATAAAGGCGAATATCTAACAATGACCATTTTCAATTGTGTCTTCATATATGGAATTGATGTGAACGCCTCTCAACACGTCCTCATACATCACATTCACCCTATTATCAATCATGATTGGGTAGCGAATTTTCTACACTGGATGAATCATCAAATTTGACAACGCCTATGTTAATGAGTCTTTCAACCATCTTTTTGAATGCGGTGCAATTTTCTATCGAATGCCCCTCAATTCCTGCATGGTATTCACACTAAGCATTTGCATTATACCATTTCGGAAATGGGGGCAACATTGGTTTCAAATAGAAGGGAGACACCACATGTGCATTAAATAGGCTTTGATAAAGCTCACTATATGACATCGGTATAGGCGTGCACTGAGGCCCTTCTGTATTTGTCTTCGTATAAGATTCTTGCTTTAAAGGGCCCTGATAGCTGGTGGTCTTCGTCTTTGGCCGACCCATAGTGATTGATTTTGAGTAGTCCCTGTTATATTTGCCTACATTATCCCCCCTTATTCCCCTTCTTCCTTGAAGCCTTTAAAGTATTCATTTGAGAGTTCCACCCTCGCCCTTTCCTTTTGTAACGATCTTCGAATTGTTTTGGGAACTCCACCCTCGCATGTTATGTTTCTGCTTGATCATCAATGACAACAGGATTAGTTAATTGCTCATCGAGTTGGAACCTGAGCCAGTCTGGAAATTCATCGGTGTCGAGATGCTGGTCTGATATTGGGGTCGGATGTTAACAATTACCCTTTGTGGATATGCATTTGGTTGTGCTTAGGTATTTGTTGGGGTGAAGCCTGAAGGATATGTAGGGTCCTCATTATTATCCCCAAAGTGGGCCACTGGGGTCTTTCCTCTTTCTAACCCTTTAGTCAATAACTGGGTTAACTGGCACATTATATTTCTTTGGAATTCTAACAACTGATCTCTCATATCTTGCAGAAATTTGGTCAATTGCTCCTGCATCCGCACTTGCATTTGCTCTAATTTCTCCAACCTTTGGTCCATTTCTCTAGTCTTTGCTTGGTTGCCGTGAGGGTGTTGGTTTTCCAAATTAACTGAAATAATTTTACTCAATTAGACTTTTTCAATGGATTTTAATGCATATGATGTCACGTAATGCAAATGCATGAAATGAATGCATAAAGAGACGTTGATTCTGATTCAATTCCATTTAGAAAACTTTACTAGAAGACAAACTTCTTTACATAAAACGGATGCATGTACGGCCTCGTCCTCATACTCCAAGAAACATCGACCTCTTACTTCATCTGGATGTTTAAGATAAATCTCGCAAATTTCCAATGAACAGCACTACTAGCTCCTTTTTGCTTGATCTTGGTTGCAATCCATCGTCTGCCTATCCTCGTAAGGCTTATCAGCTTCTTTAAGGAAGTTGGAATGTCGACAGCTCTTGAATAATCAGCTTGAATCCTTGGGCCACAAAGTAAAGTCATGAACTCTTCCATCGCCCTTATCGTGTTTCTCAGGATATATTCGGGCAACTGTATTATCTTCCATTTTATCAAGAAATCCGTATTCCATAACAAGCTTTCTAAGTTAGTAATCGAACTTGAATCAACATCTCTTTTCTAAGATGAAAATGCAATGCAATCAAAATGTCATGCAGTCAAAACAAAACACAACAAGTTAGTATCAGGTATAAAAACAAACAGAAAATAATGAAATACCTACTTGGGTAACTACTAGGGTTTGGTATAATTCTACCTAGGGTAAGTTCCTAAAGTTCACTATATGAGGTTTGGCTTCTAGAGCAAAGGTACCCGAACCAGCAGATTCCTCGACCCTCACCCATCATAGGCTCATATGGACCGAGTTCGGTTCAGGGGAATACATTTCCCTATGGCTGCATGAAGATGAAAATCTCACGAAGACATATGATCCACTATCCTGCACGGAGGTGAAAACCTCACGAAGGAACAACTTCTCACTCCCACTTAGAGGGGTAAAATCGACCATGAAATGCAAAATGCAAAAAAACTAAAAGACTTAGATCAATTAAGCAAGCATATCATGATGAAAACCAATGAATGCAAAGGGGAAATCATGAATTTTAAAACAAAATTTGACTTTTCGACAAAAAGACAAAATTAATCAATTTACGGCTCGACTCTCTAACCAGTCCCCAGTGGAGTCGCCAAGCTGTCGAAACTATTTTTTTGAAAACAAAAATTTAGTTGTCGACTTTTTAAAAAATAAAACTGGAGTCGCCACCGATTCGTGATTTAGGTGTGATCGGCCCACCTTAAAAACAAATTTGGTCTACGAAATTTGAGAAAACGGGTTCGGGAGTCAGTTACGCACGAGAAAGGGTTAGCACCCTCGTAACGCCCAAAATCGGTACCGAATTTGATTATTTAATGTCTTGGTGTCGAAAATTAAAAAGATTTTGTTAAACTCAAATGTTGAAGGATAATTGATTATTCAAGTCAGACGAAGAAATTGAGACCCAATACGTTAGGGTACAATTTCTCAAAATCCCCGAACTTTGAATATCACTTTTGCTTTATAAGTAAATCTTCATTTCGAGGAAGCAATTATATCATGACCAATACGTTAGGACATAACAAATTAAACTCCCCAAAAATGATTTTTACTTATACATTTTGAGCAACGGATATTCTCGGTTATTTGGGAATTAACAAAGAAAATCATAACCCAATACGTTAGGGCTCAATTTCCTCGAAAATCCCTAACTTTGAATATCGTTTTTACTTTAAAAGCCTTTGGATCATAAAAATGATTTTAATGTTTTGACAAAATCAAAATATATTTTCTTTAAAAAGTATAGTAAAATGCTAATGTACACATAAAACCAATACTTAAATTTTAAATTATATGTATATATGTATTTTCAAAATATAAGTATGATACATAAATAAATTTTGGAAACATGTATATGCATATATTAAAACAAGTACATATAAGTATACAAAAATAAAAAATGAATGAAATATATAAAACAAAACAAAAACTTATTATAATTTCTAAGAAAATATGTATGTATATATGAAAATAAGATAAAAATATAAAAGTATATATATGTGTATATATTTACAAAGAAAAACAATATATATATAATATATAAATAAACTACGAATATATATATGTATGTATGTGAAAATATGTATGAATTATAAAATGGAAAAATGTATATGTATTATAAAATGTAAATGTATATATATATAAACTATATATAAAAAACTAAGAAGATAATATAATAATAAAATATATAAAATATGTACATGTATTTTAAAAACATTTAAAATATATACATATATTTATTGTAAAATACAAACATATGCGTGTATATATGTATAAGTATAATAATAATAATATATAATATAACAACAAAAATAAGAGCAGCTTAATAACAATAACAATATTAACAAACTAATATATAATCTAATTTGTAAAAGCAAATACAAATGGACTAAATTTGAATCAAAACAGAATTAAAAACACAAAATCAAATTAAAGCAGAGGATGAATTTGCAAAATGCGTGCAACATGGAGGGCCAAAAGGGAAATTAATCCCACCCTTCCAAAACGTTGTGCAGCATGGGATTAAAATAGAACAGATTTAATATGTCATGGAAAAATTTGAAAACGATAAAAACAATGGTTTTGAAATGATGAAAAACATGAAAGGATTAAAAACGTAAATAACCCATCAATGCTTAAACCTATTTCAAATCCTAATTAAAATCCCTATTCCATCTACAACTTCAACAGCACTTTCATCTTCTCCTCTACTTTTCACGCCTAAATCCCCCCTTCAACTTTGATTCCGACGAAGCATAGCAAGGGTATCGACGGCGCGCCAGCACTGGTGAGAACCTCTTCTCTTCCCTTCTTTATTTGCTTTTAGAAACAAGGAAAAATAAAAAGAAAAAACAAATAAAGAAGCTGGGAAAAAGAAGAACCAAAATCGTCACCTTCAAAACTATTTTTTTTAATCCTGTTGTGTTTCTTCAATCTGTTAATACAATATTGTTTTTTTTCCAATCGATTTTACAATCAACTCTTTATATCCCAAAACAATAATAAAATAAATAATAAAAATCCAAAAAATCCCCCATTCACCAAAAACAATCGGCTCTCTTTATAGCCGAATTTTTACAAGTCAAAATCACAATCTTTTACAAGTTGTTGCTGTATATTCGGTCATTGCCTGTTCTTGGTTCGTTTGTAGGGCGAACGTGCATGGTGGACGCGAGGGATCTCTGAACGTGGGTGATTGCGACATAAGGCGATAGGGTCGTTGTTGTAGATGGAGAACGTGCGGCGCACCCTAGGGTTTCTGCTTCCATTGCTGCTGAAAACATGTTGTGGGCTAGGGTTAATTTTAGGCCAATTGGGCCAAATGTATTGGGTTATTGTTTTATTTTTAGTATTTGATTTGGGCTGTGTAAATGGTTTTGGGCTTTAGGCTTAGTTGGGCCCAGGTCAAAAATTAGGTATTACAGTCACATGACCACCAACTTGGGGGAGGGGGTTAACTCCTTGTTGATAAAAAACACGACATCTTCTAATTTCATCTGTGTTCTCGGCTACGTTCTACAGGTTGGCTACCTTAATGCCAAGAATAAGGCAGCAACAAGTCAACTAAATAGAAGCGAGACACGTGTTTGTCGAAAATGTCAAGGATGCAATGGTTACAAATCGTCTGATAGTGAGGTTGATGAATGTAGAAGTATATCCACGATGTCTTGAAACGTTTCGAGCTACAGAGACCATTGGTCATCGACCCGGTATACCACCTAGGTCCTACGGAGTTGATCTACGAAATAGATAGTGCGATTGTAAGAGGTTCCAAACACTTCATTATCCCTGTGCATATGTCGTGGAAGCTTGTGCTAAAGTTCCAGTCAATATTAAACAATTTATCAATGAGGTATACACCGTCAAGCGCATGTTGAGTGTTTGGGAGAACGAGTTCCCCATCCTGTCTGACCTGTTTACATGGGAGGTGCCTCCGACGACTTTCGAGTTAGTCCTAGACAAAGGGTTGCATAAGAATCTGAAAGGTCATCTGCAATCATATAGAATCCATAATGAAATGGACATTAGGGAGAAATCTGATGGAAAGCTTTGTGACGTATGCAGATTAGATGGTCATAATCGAAATAAATGCCCGTAGCGAAACTACTATATTGGACAATTATCACGATTGGGTAGGAATTGAGCTAATGTACTCTAATGTATCTAATTTATATTGCAAAGTTTGTTCCGCATTTTAATATTGCAATTAATCTAATTTAAATTACAAACTTTGTTCCAAGTTTTAATGTTGCAATGAATCTCAATTAAATTACAAAGTTATTCTGTGTTTTAATGTTGTGATGAAACCCAATTAAATAAATACAAAATTTGTCTAAAGTTTGTTGCAATTAATCTAATTTAAATTACAAAGTTTGTAATTTTGCATTTATATTTTTGTAGAATTAAATAAATACAAACTTGACTATTTAAATTACAAAAACCCCTAAAATTGATGGTTTAATGGTATGGTCCTAGGGGTATATTTTTGTAAAGGTCGATGTTCACGTTGCGGGTGATAACGACGATCACCGTTCTCTTCACCTGAACGTGGGGGCGTGCTAAACATAGAAAAAAAATCATATGCCTCAAACACCATCGATGAACTTGAGCCAAGAGGAGTGGAATACTGTGGTGGATACGGGCCAGGAGGAGTAGAGTATTGCGGTGGTTGTGGGCCAAAGATATCAAACTCTAAATGATATACGTGACTTGACAAACTCAGGAAATAGTCATCAACCCCCAAATTTGGATGATAATAACTATTCTAATAGCGTGTCTCTAGCTTTGGCTCGGTGCAGGAGGCGGATGTGGAATGGGATAAGAGGATTGCTCAAGTCATGTCATGTGCAGGGGGACTATCATCGATTGCCTACCAAATAAATACGGTTTTCCCATCTCAGAGTACCATTGTATGTACTCCAACAAGGGTTGCAGATCCAAAGCACAATCCATCTAAGGTATCCACCCCAACCAATTGTTCCACACTGCAATATTTTGCTCATGCACCACCACCCAATCATTTCCATGTTTCCCCCTCTTGTTAATCTCGTAGATGTCCCCCAACTGTACTGGCAGTGTTGGGATATACTGTATGCAACCGAACTATTGGAGTACTCGATCTCCGTGATATCACTCCATGGTCTGGAAATTGAGAATGGGTGCGTTAATGCATCATAGGTCTGAGTGGACGTGGGTAGGCAAGGGAATAACCGATATAATTTTCATGACAGAATAGGGGATTCAGATGAACTGCACGATTAATAACATGGTTATATTAACACGAGTTAAGTAAGATAAAATAATAAAATGTCATGAATACCCCTCTCCAGCATGATTCTCAATCATCAGACGGTACATCAGAACCGTGTATGACTTCTCGATACCCGGATTAGTACTTCATCTACAAAAATAAATTTTTAAAATAATATCATTTGAAAAAATGTCAAATAATTACTATAATGAGTACAAATTCATCACCTATTCACGAGTGGAAATACATATGATTGTGACTAATTGACGCCAAGAATGACATTCGGTAAAGCACCCAAGACTGCAGCAATATGAGACATCTGCCTATGTCTACAACAGAAGGATTTGTCGTCCGAAAAATTTTATGATACAACATAGCTAACATTGCGAACCCCCGACTGTACGAATGTATGTTATGCAAATTAGATAATAGAGGCAAGTACATCAAGTGAACATTGTTGTTGTTTGCATCTGGCATGAGTACATCCCCTATAATGTGCAGAATGTATGCTCGAACGGCGTACATCACCTCCCATTCAGTGGCAGTATTCGGTAAATGCTCAAAATTGGCATTTAGTTATAAAAACCTCAAACTCATAAATTAAACCTCACTGAGCGAGTGTCCAAGTAAGTTATGGCAAAGTGCAGCTGGCCTAGAGATCGAACTTACACTCGTGACCACATTCCCGTTGATGGGGAGCCCGAGTTGTAGTGCAACATCTTGCAGAGTGATGGTGTACTCCCCACACGACAAATGAAATGTGAGGGTCTTCGGGTACCATCGCTTGTCCAAAACGGATATTTAGTCGTATCGCAAATCAAAGGTCCGAATCAATGTCGTTGATCCAAATCCGGCTAACTCCAAATATGGCATGAGGCGTTCATCCGGTAGATAGCCTACACCATTCACATGACCCCTCAATGTGCGATACGGGCCCTGACATTATTAAATTAGCGAAATAGTTAATATAACCTAATTTAATTCCCTAAATGACGTGAGTAACAAATAACAATTTTATTACCATCTCATTAATAGTTTTTTATATGTTATCATTATTATTAATAATAAAAAATCATTTGTTGCAAATCTGAAATTAAAGAAAAAAGGAATTCAATTAGTTTTTTGCAAAAAAACACAATACAGTAGGTAAATAATTTGGATTTTAGCCTTTTTATCCCAATAATAGGAGAAAGGATATTAAAATACAAAACTGAGACACCCTAACAATTTGTTGTGAATAACAATTTTCGATAATTAATTTCTAGAGGATCCATTTTCAATAATTATCAAGATACATTAATATTATACATACAGTAAATAATACGATAAATATAGTACAATAATAATATAAGTACAATAAAAAATTCTCATAAATTCTCATATTTTACCTACATAAAAAATTATGTTAGTTTACAATAATAATACAATTAAAATAAACATAAACTATCTAAACATAAAAAACATACGAATCAACAAAAAATAAAATAGAAACATACTTGTTTAGTTTCTTTGAAACAACCTATAAAATTATATAAAAACAAATTCAATCAACATTTCAATAAATAAAAAAATTCAAATAAATCAAAAACAAATAAAATTACATTATAACAAATCACAATACACATTAAACTAAACAAATAATTTATAACCTAATCATAAATTACTAACAAAATAACTTTAAAATAATTTTAAAAAAATAAAAAATTTATATTCATAAAAAATCACAATAAATACTAAACTAAACACAAACAATTTATAACCTAATCATAAATTACTAACAAAATAACTTTAAAATAATTTTAAAAAACAAAAAAAAAATTACATTAATAAAAAATCACACTAAACTAAACACAAACAATTTAACACCTAATCATAAATAATTAAAAAATAACTTTAAAATAATTTTTTTTAAAATTTACATTCATAAAAAATCACAATAAACACTAAGCTAAACACAAACAATATATAACCTAATCATATATTACTAACAAAATAACTTTAAAATGATTTTTAAAAAATTAAAAAATTTAAAATCACAATAAACACTAAACTAAACACAAACAATTTATAATAATTATTAACCAAAAAACTTTAAAATAAATTAAAAACAACATAAAAAATAAATAATCCCTTCTATTTAAAAAAAATATTAATCCCTTCAAATTTTTTAAAAAAATTACAAATATACATACCTTCCCTTTCTTTTTTCTTTTTTTTTTCTTTCTTTCTTCTCATTTCTTTCTTTTTTCTCCTTCTATTCCGGATCTTCTCAAAGGGGACCATGGTTATAAGGTCCCCCATCTGCTCCTCTCTTCTTCCTCTTTCTTCATGTGCTTCAACGGGACTTAGCACTGCATCTGCAGTTCATCTGCGCGGCTGACGAAGGGGACGTGCCACTGGCACCAGTGCCGCCTGTCAAGGAAGCGTGACTGGTGCCGCCTGTCAAGGAAGCGTGACTGGTGCCGCCTACCAATGTGGCACCACCTCCTTATCTGTATTCGATACCGGTCTTATACTAAAGCCGTATTTTTTGTGGTGCCGCCTACCAATAAGACACCACTAATATAAAATTTATTTTCTAAAACATTAAAAAAATACTTTTCAAGAAAAAATTTAGGTGGTATCGCCTATGCACCACCCTCCACTGCTTTTAGTGTACCATTTTGGTATATAATCTAGATGACATATCATTTGAGAGTATAATTATTTATTTTATATTATTAGTGCAAAAAAATCTGATAATTGTTATAAGGAATTTTTAGAACCATATTTATCAGAATATTAAAATAATTTTTAAAAATAAGAATAATTTAGTAATGCATGTAGGAGAATCAACCTCCAATCAATAAAATATTATGATACCACTACACCATTCAATCTATATATATTAACTTAATACACTAAAGTTAAGAGGGCCATCAACCTATTCATTTTTGCAGTGATTGTTTAAATCACTGAAAATAAAATGGGTTTCAAACATGTTGTTAATACGTGGCACCATGTATTCACTATGAATGATTTGGATATCAACACATTAATAATTCATGTAATATAAAACCTTATAAATGTATATCTTTACAATTGTCAGATTCATAATAAAGAGAAGCTAATGCAAATAAGCATCCGATGTTAACTTCCTTCACGTTGCCTTCATTTTTTATATTATTGCCCCGACTGTGGGAGAAAACGAAAGGTTATAAATGATGGCATACGGCTCTACAATGGTGGAGTGAGCGTGTGAGTGCCACTAAGTGCCAAGTGACGACCTCCCACTGCTCGGCGGACGGCCCCTGATTTGGGGCGGTGGAATCTGTTGGGTCCCGTGATTGAATGAATTCCAAAACCACTCGTTTTAGGACCCATCTTCCTTGAAATATCTTCATGCAATTCATTAATTACTATATAGCAATAGCACCAGGGTGACCATTCGAATTCGATTACATTTTAGACTCATTTCTTCCCAACGTATTTAAACTGTCACTTCAATTTATATTGCAATCTTATATTAATAATCAATTTAGACGTTCAATAGGTTCATATTTAACGTATAATACATGGCGATTCTTGGCCTCCACAAAATAAGAAAATATTTCTAATTTACGATGAAATTGTATTTTAACTCTTTAAAATTTTAATTTTAATTTTTAACTATTTTTAAATGAAAATTTTATAGTTTGACTCTTAAAAAAGTTGTAAAGTTTTATATTTAATATAGTAACAAAATTACATTTTGTCTCTCTCAAAAATTAATAATTTAAATTCGATGCCCTAAAAAATTTTGACTTTTTCCTCGTTGGAACATGTTTAAAACACACACATCAAATTATAAATACATGTATACTTCCTACATGGACAATATAACGTGTTAAAAAAGATAACGTTAATAAAATTTAGAAGAGCTAATTCTTTTTTTAAACATGTCATATTTGAGTTGTCCATATGTTAGGGGCACATGTGTTAAAAAATTGATCTAGCTTATTTTAAATATGCTTCATGCCACATTTGAGTTGGCATTTAATGCGATCGATTAGGTTAACAAAATGATTTAGTTAAATACAATATTGATAGCTTGAGGACTAAATTTAAAATATTTTAAAATTTTGAATAAATTTAAAATATGAATCATAATTTGAGAACCTATAATAAAATTAACCCTAAAATTTAATATCATTATTCCCTTCCCCCGGGGAAAAGGGAAACAGCCAGCCCTAACTCTTTTTAACTCATCTTTCAAGAATATATAATAGTTAAAGGCCATGGACTAGACTACATGTTAAGAGATTGGAATTCGTTTCAAAACTTTGAATATCGACTCACCATGTAAGACTTCCTTCTCCCCGCCCCCATCACACCAATAAATGAGCATTTAACAAGTTAATTACTATGCATTTTGCATTGCATCCATAAAAGTTTCATTGACCCATATTCCCAACCCAATGCAACCCCAAGGATAAGCTCTTTGCTTTTTAATATAAGTGGGCAGTGTGTGAGCACATATAAGTGTTGGGTTTTTTGGTAATATAGAGTTGGCTTTGCTTGGTCGACAATACAATCTCTTAAAAGTTAACAAAAACAAAAACAGATAGGGTATGCATGACTTTATTGTATGTATGTATGTGGGATTTCTTGTTTGATTTTCAAACGTCAAAAAGAGGGAAAAAGAACACAATGACACACTTATATCTCATTACCAGACAAAAAGAGGGTCAATGTTGTGTTGGTGGCTTAGTTATGGTGGGAGTGAGTTTCCTGGAACCTAGAATAAGTCAAATTTAGAAAAATAAATAAAATAAAGAGATATTGCTGATTTTTGCTTTGCGTTATTGAAACGTTATAAAAACCTATAAGAAAAGATAAAGGTCATAAGACACTAGGGTATGGTTCATTGTTTCTGCAAATGAATAAGGGAAAGAAAAAGTGTGTGTGCCATTTTGAGTCATCCACGTACAAATTGGTGATAAAAAAGAACAATAATTATGCAGTCAAAGTTGCACGAGAATCACTCATAGCAATATATATTTTTTATTTGGGTGAATTTCATCAATCATCCCTAAATTATTGTCTAAATTGCAAAATATTATGATTGAATTTTCAAAGTATAAATATGGTATCAGTTAAATTATTTCATCAACATATTTAAACACATAGACAAAGTTATAAATATATGTACGTATCTATCACATAGAGGGGTGTTTTTTTTTTAATTTAATACGTTAGATTAATATTTGATATTGTGTATATAGTAGATAAACATTTATTACAATATGATGTTGTGTATTTTAAATATGTTTCATGTTAGATACATTAATCGTCCCATCTAATAACTAAGCAAACAAAAGGGATTTAATACTGAAAATTTAAGGACTAATTTAGAATATGGATTATAGTTTGAGAATGTGTAGTGAGATGAACCCTTTTTGTTCCTCATATTATAGTGTAAACTTTAGTGAGAGAGGTAGCATTGAGAAAGGGCCAGAATTAAAAAGAAAGAGCATGGGAGTCTACACTACACATGACTTGCGTGTGTGGGTCTCCAATGTAGAAAATGTGAAATCACCTGACATATTGCATGGGTCACATTAACCAACTATTTTCTTTTTCTTTTTTGTTTTGTTGATGATGATGATGAACATTTCGAGATATTATGACCAAATGGAAACATTTTTTTAAAACCCTATGCCACTAGCATTTATTTATTGCCTTCATGAGATGTGCAACAACCCCCCCCCCCAAAAAAAAAACCTAAACGATAATGAAAAAGTTAGCTAGCTACTTCAATATTGGTTTATATATATAATCATCTAATCATAACCTTCCAATAATGCTTACATAGTGGATCCTATCTTTGCAACTTATAATATATATGTTTCCAGTCCAATTCCATATGCTTCCACGTGTAACAGTGGCTTGTTTTATATATATATAGTTGATGGTTAATTGTTGGAAGCATGCATGTATGGCTGCTACACAAACACAGACAAAGAAAGCAACAAATACAGCAGGTTTTGCTGTGAAGTGTGTACACCAGACCCTACCCCCCCCCCATATCACTATAATATAGATTTAAAGGACATAAAACTTGTGTGATATGAACAATTTAGCGAAGTTATTGATTTTACATTGAAAGACCCTTCTTTTTGGTTTTCTTGATTAATTCGTTTCCCCGAAATTTCATGAGAGAGTGAGTAGGGGAGGGGTGGGGAGATGGTGGTCCATAAAATGACCGTTTTGTTGCAGTGAGTGGTCTAATTAGCCATTTTCAAGTCTCAAATTGCGGGCAACTGAGACATTGAAAATCTCATTCATTTCATTCACTCACAAGATACGACTTTTTTTTTTTTAAGCGAAATGGTGGGTCACATAAAAAGGATGGGACCTTACCCCTCCTTCAGCTTGATGGTGTAGCCTCGGTGCTCTAAACCAACAACTCCTCAAGTCACCGTCTCGTCTCTTTCAAACTCTACCCCAATAATTAAATCAACTCTCTTTCCTTTTCAAAGAAATTGCTTATCTTCCACTTATCTACGCATATCAATATAAATAATTGAATCTAATGTTTTGAATTGTCAATATCTTCAATCGGTTTTGGTATAAATGTTCAAATTTGTGTTTGGTAAGATATTGAATTCATTCTCAACTTGAGATATGGGTGTTTTGAATATTGAAATGAATAAATAAATATATGAAATTATGGTTATGGATGGTCTTTCTATTATGATTAAATTTGAGCTTTAATTCATATATTTTATTTTAGTGTAATTTTATTCACTAGGTTTTAAAAAAAAAAACCTCCTTCAACTCATAATGAATTATTTTGTTTCGAATGGAATGAGTTTATTAGAAATTCTAATTCCCCATTTTAATCAAAATAGTCTGAACTAGCTAAGAATATTATGTAAAATTAAAGTATAAAAATTTAATCCCAAATTTGACCAAAATTTAAAAAAAAAGCAACTTTATAATCATTCCCCAATTGATGTGTTAGCTTAGCTAATGATGATGAAAATTGAATATTGAACCCTTAATTAAGGGGGCTTGAGTCGATGCATGCGCTTAGATAGTAAGGCACGTAGAAAAGAAAAAAAAGAAAAAAGAAAAACACAAGCCCACCTTCCTAGAAATGAAAGCTAAGTACTATATTGCATTTTTAATCAAACAAGATTTAATCTCAAATATTCTTTTTTACGTGTTGAAATGAAATGTGAACTCCAATCATCTTTTTGGACTATTAATTAACCACTAATTAAGCCATGGCCTTGTTCAAGAAAACTAGAAATGGTCGACAGTATTTTGGTCTTCAAGATACGTCACTCAAAACACAAACTTTTGAAGTATGGAAATGGTTAAGTATTCCTTAATACGACCATAACATATACTAAAATTCAACTCATTTAACTTTTCAAAAGAAACCCAAGTTGGTGTGTTCATCACTTTGCCAAAAGCAAAGGGGAAAAACAAAGGGAAGTATCAGCTGGGGGAAACTGCAGCAAACACTTGGCACCAAAAACGAGTTTTGGATTTATGCAAAACACCCAAAAAGAAAAGAATCCCATTTTTGTTGTTTTATTAAATAAATAAGTGGGGCCAATGAAGTGGAGTTAGGAACGCAAGCAAAGGTGAGTTTGGGTGTGGGGGGGGGGGGTTGATCTTGAAATCCACCTTCGGTGCTTTGCCAATATCACATGGTCTGCACCAAAGGGATACGAGGGAAATAGGATTGAGGTGGTGGACAGCACATGGGGACCAGTGGCAGTGCCACCCTTTCCCACTCCATATATATATGTATGTATGTGCCATTCATTGCTCTCTCACCACCATTTTGTTTCCTTTCGGAATGCAAACGGAAATAACGCTTTGAAATTAAAAGATTTTGCCTGCCCTGACACCCCCTTCTGTGTATTCAATTAAGTATACGTAAATAAAACAGTACAAGTATTGTATTTGGCCTAGGGGACTGTGTGTGCAAACCCATGGACTCTCTCTCTTTAGAATCTTGCTGACATTGAACACATTTTCCGTAAGTTCTTGTAAAATAATCCCCCCTTCCCCAATCAAATAAATATATATGTGGGGTCTTTCCAAGACTGGGAAGTGGGAGGGAAGTGTTGAGACTATTGATTTTGCTTTCGCATTGGCAATGCAAGTTGCTCATCCATGTGGCTGAGTACCAGACACTGTGTGATATAAAGTTGTAGCTTCTCAATTCCAATCAGCCCTATTTTTCTTTCTATATTTCCACCTACATTTTGTCTTCTTCCAGATTCTCTATTTCTAATAAAATTACTCATTAATTCGTACTATTGTTATTATAACAATTGAGAAGATAGAATTTGCCAACAAAAAAAGAAAAAAAAGGCTAAATCCTTTATTTGCACTTCAAAGTTCAAACTTTGATGTTGTCATCTTCTCTCCTAATTTATACCTATGTACAAAAAATATATATGAGTTTTAATGCACTTAAACGCGTATTATCTTATATTTTAAGAGTTTAAGGTTACAAGTAGTAATAAAATTTATATAAATATATATAATCGATGGATCAATATATTATTCAATGATGGTGTATAATTCTATGTAATATTAGGGTCTGTTTGATTGCCAGTAAAATATTTTCCGTAAAATGATTTCGGGAAAATGTTTTACTTTTCTGTAAAATGATTTACTGGAAAATATTTTCTGGTGTTTGATTGAATCTGTGTAAAATATTTTCGGCTGTTTGGCAGATTTCCTGGAAATATTTTTTGAAAAAATTATTTTTACATATATTGATATATATTAATAATTTTTTATATTTTAAATTATTTTTACATATATTGCAATGATTTATTTATAATAATACTCAATTATTAAGCTACAATATTAATCGTTATAAATTTAAAAAAATTAATATCAAATAAATTATTTGTAATTGTGTTAAAAAACAAGTATTGAATAATTAAAAAAACAGGTTACTAGAAAATCGATAAACAGAAGAAATTTTCTACTGGAAATGAAGGAAGGAATGAAGGAGGCGATAGAGAGGAGAGCACGGAAAATGTCTTACGGAAATTGAAAGGGTAAGACATTTTCCCTAAAATGTAACCCATTTTCTCTTGTTTTGGAGTTCATTTTCCAAATGGAAAATGTTTTCCGCCAATCAAACGCTGGAAAAGTTGGAAATGATTTTCCGGAAAATCAATTCCTTCAATCAAACAGACCCTTAGTAAACTAGATAATGACAAATTATTAGAAATAAAGTTAAAGTGAAAGTAGAATTAAAATTTTACTGTGATGGGTGGTCATGTAATTTCATTGATGATGTATCAAATATAAATCATTAATCTATTAACATCTATTTGGTGAGTTGTTAAGGAGTAGAAGAACTTAAACGAAACAACGGGATGATAATACAATATAATACTCTTGGTACTGATCTTTCCTAGACATTTAGTAAATCAGAAGATAATTTTTTCACAAATTGCTAAAAAGAAATCATTAATAAAAGAGGTAAATCCATTGAAAGAAATCCCATGTGGAATGAAATAGTTGGTACTACCAAAGCAAATCCAAATTCTTTGAATTGTCAAAATTCAAGATGCTAAACCTTGCAAATTGTTGCATGAAACAAATTAGTTGATGACTTCATTGGTAATTAATTATATCAACAATATTGAGAAGATGCATGAATGGTAATCCTTCAATTTTGTTGACCTAAAATAGTAAAAATATTCTTAAACTTTACAAGGACTTAATTAGATGCAATCAAATGATAAGGACTTATTCAAATAAAATAAATAAAACTGCAATATTTTAATCATGTTAATCATAATTGATGCACAGGAAAGGGAAAGTTGATTTTATCACATGGGTAAAGTACTAAAAATAATTTATTTATTTCAACTGCACTTATCTTCATATATATCTAAATTTAATCCTTAATTAATCTACATCACCTTTTTATCTTATCAACCACAGATTCATTGTTTCAAACTTTTGGTTGTGCCTACAAAGTTAAATAAGACTTTCGGTTACTTTCAATTTATTTGGATTATTGTTTTAGAAGAGAATATTGCATGCTTTTATTTTATTCATAACCCAATGTTTAAATATTTCACTATATTTAACATTTAATGAATTATTAATTTTTTTAAAATATTCAGTGAATTGGTTTAATATTATTTTCAGAGTTTTATACAAATATATTTATATATCCAATCAATTATAATATTAAATGAAAAATTGGATCAAACCCACACATGATGGAGCGAAGACTCACATGCTATAATTACACAATCGAACCAAAAGAAAAAAAGAAGCTACTATTAACGATGTATACTAATTTTCTTTTCATATTACTTTTATTTCTCTGAATAAAGTTATATATATATATTAACTAGTAAAAACCAAAATTAATATAATTTTAAAATAATGCTATAAAATTTATTAAAATTGTATTAAAATTAATTATTGTTCGTAAAACTGAGTTCAAATTCCACTTGTGGAACTAGTGACACTCTTGTGATCTTATTCCTATTAAATGAATGATTCGTTGAACAATAAATAAATGAATAAATAATCATATTTACATTATAGTTTTTTTTTGACAAATGATACCTTTCATTTTAAGTATTTATTTATAATTTGAGTATTTTTTTTTACTCAAAAGATTTTTAAAATTTTAAAGTTATTCTATGCATTTTCTTTAAATTTTTTTCTTTATAATTTTTATATATTAAATAAGCTTACATTATTGTTCTAAAAAACCAAAATTAATAACATTTATCAAATTAAATTTATATTTTTCAAATATAATAAAATTATAAAGAAAATTTTCTATTATTTTAATACCAAATAATTTTAAAAATTAAATAAAAATAATTTAACTAATTCTAAATTAGTTAAATATTTGTTTAAAAAGTTTCTTAATTACATTACCTTTTCAATTTATTAGTGATTTTTTAGGTTTAATGGTGCAAAAAGTCCTCAAACTTTTTCAAGAAAACAATTAATCCCTTTTTTTTTGCACTCATATGGATACTTGAACTTTCAAAATGCATCAAAAAGACCCTAAATTTTTTTTCAAAAAATAATAATTAAGCCCCTGCTCTTATTAAAAACTAGAAAAAAATTATAAAAATAATAAATAATAGAAAAATTATTAAATTTTAATAAAAATATAAGATTTATCAAAAATTAGAATTTTTTTATAAAAATTGTAAAAAAATTTAATGACCCTTTGTTTTTTTCAATTAAAGTCATTAAGTGTCGCAACACAGTGTGACATGTGGAGAAAAATGATAAAAAATATAATCAATAAATTTTTTAGAAAAATTATAAAATGCTTCTTTTGGTACGATATTTTTATAATTTTTTTTATGAAATTTATATTTCTTTTACATTTTGTATAATTTTCTTACAACTTATAAAATTTTATAATTTTTTTATATTTCTGTATATTTTATACTTTTTTTACTATTTTTATAAAATTTTACAATTTTTTGTATATATTTTTTTATGATTTTTATATTTGATTTTTTATTAAAATTTAATATTATTTATAGATTTTATTGATTTTAAATTTTATAAGTTTTTCTTCTAATTTTTAATAAAAGCAGGGGTTTAATTATTTTTTTTTTGAAAATATTTGATAGTCTTTTTGATATATTTTGAAAGTTGAAGTACCCAAGTGAGTGCAAAAAAAAGTAGGAGCTTAATTGCTTTTTTTGAAAAGCATTAAGTGCTTTTTTTGGTGCATTTTGAGAGTTCAAATACCCAAATAAGTGAAAAAAAAAGAGCAGAGAATTAATTATTTTTTTTGAAAAAATTTGAAGACTTTTTGCACCATTAAACTATTATTAAAAAATTTAAACATTAGCTAACATAATAAAAAGATTATACAGAAGCATGAAAATACAATGTAATTATTGAAAAAAGGATAATTAGAAAATGAAAAATATAAAAAGTCAAAGGTCAGTTTAGTGAAGTTGAAATTCCAGAGGTATGTAATCTTGGATGAATGGTGGCTGTTACTAAAATTTCAAAGATTTTATATTATTCACAATTTCCTCATTCATTGCAGATATTTGCTAAATAAATGCTGACTTCCCAAATTCAATTATGGATTCCAAAATTAGTTATTTTATTTTAATGAAAATCCATAAAAAATTATAAATCCCCAAAATAAGAGAGAAATGAGTGATTTACATTCCCAAAATTGTAGACAAGAAAATAAATAAATTGATGAGAATTACTGTTATTATTCTGGCTTTCCAAATCACTCAACTCACACACATTTCTGTTTTTCTTTTCCTTCTCCGATGTCAATAATGGATTTATGAAATCAATTTGGACCTATTAAATCGAAAAGATTTAACACAATAGAGGGACTGAAATTAGAATAAAACCAAAAATCTAAATGAAAAGGCTGGCCCCCTCTTTAGAAATCTCTGACTCAATAGGCCGATAGTTTAGTCACAAAATCTGCATGTGAACGTCGATGCTTAGCGCGTCCCATACGTGGCATTAGCCTCTCTTTAATGCTGCCTTTTTCTAGGATTTTTCATTTGAGAAAAATATGGCACAAAATAATAGTATCCTATGCCCTCTCTCTCCCTTCCTTTTCAAGCTTTTTCAGTTACCTCAATACAATCCAAATCCACCCCATTCTTTAATATTATATCAGTATTCTGACCTCACCCTTCTCTCCATCTCCTATAAATATACACCAACACCCTTTACCTCTTTTTTGTTTACGTTTGTCGTTATCGAGGGTTTCTTTGATCCAAACTAGAATCCCTCCCCCCCCAACCCATTTTTTGAGCTGATTTATGGTAAAACAAAGACTTCAGGCTAAAAATTGTGGGTCTTTTTGTTTGGTTTTTGTTTTCGTTCTTGTTTGGTGGTTGAAGAAGGATAAATAATGGCTATACAAGCGCAGTTGTATTCTGATAATATTGGGTTCCCAATGTGCGGTTCTTTGGATTTGATCGATAATGGTTGTGGACTTGTTGGTGCTGCTGCTGGTGTCAATCAACAGATATCATCACAGCTTCAACAACTGCAACAGTTTCAACACCTTCAAAACCAGCACCAAAGGGACCAAACCTTTTCCTTTGGTAGCACTAACAACAATCGTGAATCAATCATGTTTGAGAAGCAAAGATACGAGATTGATCAGTTTATCAAATCACAGGTTAGTACAAAATCACAAAAAAAAAATCCAAGTTTTTCATTTCTTTCCAATTGGATCTTTAATTTTTTTTTTTGATTTTGTGCAGAATGAGAGGCTGAGATTGTTACTGCAAGAGCAAAGGAAACAACAATATGAAGTATTAGTGAAGAAGATAGAATCAAAGGCCTCTTTTTTGCTTAGACAAAAAGATGAAGAGATTGTTAAAGCGAGGAACAAAACAATGGAACTTCAGAATATGTTGAAGAAATTGGAGATGGAGAATCAAGCATGGCAAAGGGTGGCGCAAGAGAATGAAGCTATGGTTGTGTCTTTAAACAACAGGCTTGAACAAGTACGGGAGGAACAAGCTTCTTGTCGTTTTAACAATGGTGTCGATGACGCAGAGTCTTGCTGTGAATGCGAAGACAACAACGAAGGGATTATGGAAACAAAGGGAAACGGAGGTTTCGCGGCGGTTGATAGCAGCAGTCAAAGACAAGAAGAACAACAAGAAAAAACCACAATGGTTTGCAAATGTTGTTATTGTCGAAATTCGTCAGTGTTGTTCCTTCCTTGCCGACACCTTTGTTCGTGTAAGGATTGTGCAACTTTTCTTGATTCTTGTCCCGTTTGTAGAACACCAAAGAAAGCTTGCATTGAAGCCTTGATTTCTTAGGTCACGGTAAAAAAAATTTGCAGGAAAGCATGATGATGGCGGTGGATGAACATAAGTAAATCCATATGGAGTTTAGACATTATTAGGTCTCTTTTCTTTTCCCCTTTTTCTCCAGTTTTTTTTTTTTGCCTATTTAGGTACTATGGGCAAGGATATTAGACCGAACATGTACTTAAACACGCAAAAAAAAAATGAACAGACATCTAGAGCAATAGGACATTTAAAAAAAAAAAAAATTCAGTTCTTGAAATTATTGCCTTTGCCTGACCCATTGTATAGGTAGTGGTGGTTGCAATAATTAATATAATAACAGACTGATCCTGTCTGATATTGGCAATTATTTTTGGGTTTGGGCAGTGACTGGAGAGAAAGATGGAATGATATGTCAGATTACATGCTAACCCTCGTTTCTTTTTATTCTTCATTTTCTTAAAGCCATATTTCTAATATTCAAATTCAATATTTATTTTGTAATCCAAAGTTTATTTTATTTACAAAAATTTTCTAACCATTTTATTGAAGAATTTTCAATTAAATAGTAAGATTTAGTTAATCAAATAATGCTTTAAATTTGAATGCCGATCTTCAATCGTTTTATTTGAACAATATTAAGCTATTTTTATGTTGTTTCTCTTTTATTTCAATATATATAATGGTGGTCAAAAAGTTGGTAGGGGAGATCTTTAGAGATTATGCGGGGAGCAATTAGATAGGGTATCAGCGAAATGTTCAGCCTCCCCTTTCTTGGAAACAAGGGAGGCTTATATAGAGTAGCTAGCTAGGCCCGAGCCCGCTCTGGACGGATGCTTATGATGGAAGGCCATGAAGAGCTTCCTTACAACTTTAGATTGAAGAAATCTTTAAGTGAATCGATACAATTGAGGAACTTATGTGGATAAGTTAAGCCATTTTGGGCGAGTTTAGATATAACAATTGCACCAAATCAATAGATGTTAAAATAACCTTCTTGAGATAATATTAAATAGGTGTGCTTGTAGAAGGGAGCTCAAAGCCACCTTGTACGAGTGAGCTTCGTGAAGCAAGCTTGTGGAGAGTTAGTTTCTCTCTACTTTTAAAAAGAGTAAGCGAAAAAATCGGGTTTAAAATGTATCAAAAAGTAAATTTAAATAAGGGAGAAGATGTGATCCACTATCAGTGATTAATAACATGACATCTCATTATTAAATAAAACAAAAAATAGTAGAGGACTTGTAAAAATAAGTACTAATAATTTTATTTAAACATAATTAATTATAAATAAATGTTAAAACTTAAAGTTTGATACCCTAGACCCTAAACCATTAAATCAAGATCCTAAATCCAAGAATTATTGATATTTATTTACAATAGTTACTATTAATGTTTAATTATTCTTAAATAAAATTATTAGTGTTTATTTATAAGTCTTATTTTTTCTTTAATTTAATGATGATGTATCATTTTTTTTCTAGATTTCTCAAGGTATAGTATCATATTATTATTTGGCGGTGCATCAAATATTATTCCTTTAAATAATGTTTAAATTTGTTAATATTATGATATTTTAGTAAGAATATAAAAATTAATTTATCGTAACTTTATTAATATTTTTATATATGAAATGTAAATTTATAATATTTGTAAGGAATCAATTTTAATTATTTGTAAAACTTAGTTGGACTATATAATCTATATTTCAAATATTAAAATATAACCATTACAAATTTGAAGATATATTGTTATATATTTGAAATAAATTCTAATAGGGAAATAATTGTATACCCATATAAATATTACATAAAATACATTAGGTTATGAATATTATATATTTTAAATGAATTTCAACAGAAAAATAATTGTATATCTCATACATATCACATAAAATATGTTGGATTATAAATAAAAGTTAAAAATCTCATTTGACTTCAAAAAAACTATTTGTGTAGTAAGGCCATACAAAAATTCAGTTAACCGAATATATCAAATTGAACCGAATTCGAAAATTTTGGTTTAATCAATTTTCTTTTTTACTTATTCAATATAGTCAATCGATTTCAATGGTGTTTTTCGATTTTGAATTTTCAAACAAAATAAATTGATTAAAATTTTAATTAATAAATTTTATACCCATACCCAAGCCCAAATAACCAAATACTAAATGTCGAAACCACCCTTAATTTTGAAAATAACGGGGATAGACTTTGAAAATAAAATGGGAGTCGCCACCGATCTTTTATTGTGGTGTGATCGGATCACCTTGAAAATGATTTTAGGTCTGCGAATTTAAAAAAACAGGTTCGGGAGTCGGTTACACACGAGGAAGGGTTAACACCCTCGTGACGCCCAAAATTGGTACCGAATTGATTGTTTAATGTCTTAATGTCGAAATTTTGAAAAGATTTTGAAATACAATCCTTTTATTTTGAATAAAATGAATTGGATGATAAAGCTCATTTATTTCAAAAAAATAAATTGTCATACTCAGTAAGTTAGAGTGCAACATTTCGAATCCTCAAAATTAAATTTGACTTTTAAAAACTATGCATTTTGAGAAGGATATTTGATTATTTGGGCCAAATGAGAAGATCAAAACCCAGTAAGTTAGGGTTCGATTTCACCAAATTCCCAAATATCGAATATTGCCTTTATTTTAAAATCTAGATAACAAAATGCCATATCCAGTCAGTTAGGATCCAACATTTTGAAGTCTCAAAAGCTTTATTTTAAAATTGTATGGTTTTAATAAGCACAGGGCTATTTAAACTCATCGAAAAAAATTGGAACCCAGTAAGTTAGGGCGCAATTCTCTCGAGAATTATAAATGCTAGGCCTTTTTAATAAGAAATAGAATGATAAAAGTACAAAATTTTAAAAAGAAATATGTAATGTAAAACGATAAATGATAATTCAAGCTTAAACTAAGATGTAGCCAAATAAGCAATAAATAAGTACAAATAAAGTAGCAACAATAATTTTATTCACATTATACAACATCAAAATATATAAATTATGTCTAATCTAGTAAAATGTGCGTTGATAAATAATGAATTTAATAATAATATATTAAATTGGAAAATAAAAGTATAATATAAAAAATTTTAAAATAATATTTAATGAATTTAAAACATATTAATAATAACTTCAAAGAATAATGTATTATATCTTATTAATAATAAGTTTGAAAACAACTTTAAGATAATATTAAAATAATGTTAAAAACAATGAATATAAGAATTGATTTATTTTTTAAAAATTTGAAATCAAAATTAAATATGAAAAGCATTTTTTGAAATTAAGAACAATAATTAATGAATTTTAAATCAATGCTTAAATAAAATTAGGATAATAATAAAAGAAAAAATTAAATAAAATACAATTGACTCAAAATATTGGTGTATAATGAATTTAAAAATATCAAATACAAATGAAAATAATAATTTATTACATTTTAAATGATAATAATAATTAATTTAGTAATACTATCAAAAAATTAAATATTAAAATAATGCTAATCTTTTTGGTAAATATGTTGAAATGAGATTAATTATATTTGAAATTAAGTAGAAAGAAGAACAAAAATTAAAATTACAACCAAAATTAAAAGACGAAAACAAAATCGAACTAAACTGATAATCAATTCAACATCGAGGGACCAAAGCAGCAAATAAACGCAAAGCCAAGAATTCAAATCTCATCAGCGAAAACAACACCGTCTAACATGGATCCAAATGAAATTGGACTCAAATATGCGGTGCAAATTAAAAAAAATAGAATAAAATCAAATTGAAACAACACAAAACATAGAGGGGCTCGTCGCACAAATGGACCAATGAACCAAAATGCATGGATCCTTCCCTCGGGTTTGGGTCATCGTGCGGGTTAGGCCTATTCGATGCCGTTTTGAAGCCATGAAAGAAGACTTTAAACGGCGTCGCTTAAATAATTTGCATAAATTCTAAAAAAAACCCTAAGTGATATTAATCAGTCATCCAACATAAAACTAAAAGAAAAACCTAATCCCTCCCCTTTTTCTCTTGCGCTGTTTCGGGCCTCTATCCTCCATTCGACTCCGATTGCGACAGAGCAGAAGGAAGATCGTCCTCCAGGTAAGCTCGCTCTTCTCTCTCTTTTTCTCTTTCCTTTACTTTTCTCTTCTTTGTATAAAAATAAAATAAAAGAAAACAGTAAAGAAATGCGGAGAAAAAAGGTGAATCCTTTTTAAATCTGATTTCTTTTCCTTTTTGATTGTTTTTTTTTTGTATTTCATCATGCGTGAGAAAAAGACCTCCGAACCTTCGCTCCAACTCCGATTTCGACGGAGAGAGCAAAGATCCGGCCACGAGGTATTTTCTATGCTTTCTAATCTCCGTTATTATATTCTCGTGTTCAAAAATGAATCAAATAAACACAGAAAAGAAAACTGAAAGAAAGAAGAAAAATAGAAAGAAAGAAAAAGAAAAGAAACCAAGGAAAGATTTAAAACCACCTTTTCAACTCTCTTTCTGTAAATGTTTTTTTTATTTCTTCAACTGTGTATGCGTGTCTTACAAGTTTCAATCGGCTTTTTTATAGCCGAATAGAGACAAAAGAATAAAATTTACATTTTTATTTATTGGTTGTCAATCCCTCACTGCTACTCCCTTTTTTGCCTTTGTTTTGTTTTGCTGCTCGTTCGTCTCTTGCAGGTACGGAGACCAGCTAGCGTACGGAGGTAGCGGGCGTGGCACCTGGCACATGGGGAGAAACGTGTGTGGCAGCGGAGGCTCGGCGCGCGTGCGAGGGCTTGGCTGCGGCGCCTGGATCTTCTAGGGTTTCCATGTGTTTTTTAGTGTTTTGGGTTCATTTGGGGTTTGGGTAGAATTAGATGTTGGACCTTAATTGTTTGGGCAAATTTTTGGACTGGTGTTTAGTGGGTTTGAGGCTTAATGTAATCCGGGCTTGGATTTAAATTTGTAATATTGGACTGTATTGGACTCTTATTATATATATTTTTCATATCTGGATTTTAATAGTTGGGCTTGAGCCGGGCAAAATTTGGGTATTACACTAAATAAATAATATTGTATACAAATCCAACCCAACTAAACTCAATTATAAATCCGATTATTCAAATAATTAAATAACCAAATTTTAAATTACAAGCTATAAATTAATCAATAGTTTCAAAGAAAATTATACTGTTTTTTTTCATGAAAAATGAAGCCTAGGCCTAAGTTCACAATAGAACTTACAAACATAACGCAAGTCAGGATTCACCATCTCAACAATACTTCTAGAGGTTGTTCTAAGAGGCTCCACTATTTTATTACTTATATAAATCTATTAACATGGTATTTTACTTCTTATTAGTTAATTAGAAATATAATAATTTAAAAAAATTGGTTCGACTCAAATAAAATTCTAAAATTTATTAATAGTTCTTTTATAAATAAATAAAACCCAAAAAGTAAAAATAAAAAAACGTTGGCTCGATTTATTTGGTTTTGATTTTAAGTCAATTCGACTCAAGTTAATTTTAACGAGTGAATCAAATTATTCAATTTTTTTATATAAAAAATTGTATAGTATTATTGATAGAATTAAGTATTCCACATTTCATAGCAAGATAACGTACTTATACAACTTGTTGGCCTAATTCTTGAATGAGGCACTCCATGAAATTGTTTACAATGTGTAGAATACAAAAACACATGATGGGGAAGTATTTCAGTCTACTTTGTAGGCGGGATTATTCATCACATTTTATTTTTAGATTACATATAATAATTGTTTCCTATTGGTCATGATTGCATAAAACAAATATGTGTGCCTAGCATCCAAAGGCAAATAAATATTATAATTGAAATATGTAAGCATAAGTCACCCCAACAACTACAAATAGATGTCAACAAGTTAACTAAAACACTAATGGTGTGCTGAGTTTGAGAACTGTAAAAAGATAGAATGCCGGTAATGATAATATATCGCAAAGAAAAGAGAAATAAAAATAAAGAACACACAGATTTTTACGTGGAAACCCTTTCGGGAAAAAAATCACGGGCAGAGGAGAAGAAAATTCACTATGTCGAATTCGAATGATTACAAGAGGAGTAGACTATGTCTATTTATAGGCTTGTAAAACCATATTCTAATAGGAGTGTAGTAAGATTGAAACATCTTATTCTAATCAATATAAAATAGATGGAGTTTAATAAGGTTTAAAAAACCTTATTCTAAAATAAAATAAAAGAAGTGTAGTTCTATATGGATTTTACTTTTATTTTATTTTACCACTATATTTTATTTAAATAAGAATTCGGGTCACTTAATTCTAACAATCTCCACATTGACACGAATTCTCAATGAACAAGTTCTTCATCGCGAACTCTTAACGAACAAGTTCTCCACCTCTTCCATAAAACCCTTTAACGATTTAACTTCAAAAATGAACACCAACCAAGTCTAAGCAACGGTCAAACTTGGTTATAAGAAGTGACTTAGTTATCATATCTGCAGGATTTTCATGAGTACTAATTTTGCTCACAACAATACCACCACAAGCAATAATATCACGAACAAAATGATACCGAACATCAATGTGTTCTGTTCTTTTATTAAACATTTGATCTTTTGTAAGGAAGATGGCACTCTGACTGTCACAAAATACTTTATTGATTTGAAGGTCTTTATTGAGTTCACTAAAGAGTCCCTTCAACCAAATAGCATCTTTACAAGCTCAGTAATCGCCATGTACTCAGCTTCAATGGTAGACAAAACGACTGTAGTTTGCAAAGTGGCTTTCCAACTGATTGCACAACCTCCGATTGTAAAGACATAACCTGTGAGAGAGATCTTCTTCTATCAAGGTCTCCAACAAAATCAACATCAACATACCCAATGACTCCATCTCTAGTTCTTCTAAACTGTAAGCAAACATCAGTAGTACCTCGTAAGTATCTTAAAATCCACTGAACTGCTGTCCAATGTTCTTTACCAGAATTCGTCATGTATCTGCTAACTGCACTGACTGCATATGATAAATCTGGACGTGAACAAACCATAACATACATGAGAGATCCCACTATACTAGAGTATGGAACATGTGAGATGTACTCAATCTCATCATGTGATTGTGGAGACAAAGCCGATGAAAGTCTGAAATGGGCCGTTAAAGGAGAACTAACAGGCTTAGCACTCTGCATGTTAAACCTGTAAAGAACTTTCTCAATGTACCCCTTCTGACTTAGGTACAATTTACTTGTTTTTCTATCTCTGAGAATCTCCATACCAAGTATCTTCTTTACTGGTCCCAAATCTTTCATCTCAAATTCTTCACTTAGTTGGGTTTTAACCTTTCTTATATTTCCTTTATCTTTCGCTGTTATCAACATGTCATCAACATAAAGGAGTAGATACATAAAAGTACCATCACTATTTTTCTTAAAGTAAACACAACTGTCAAAGCTACTTCTTTTGAAATCATGAGAAGTCATAAAGGAATCAAACCTCTTGTACCACTGTCTTGGTGACTGTTTCAAACCGTAAAGGGACTTTTTCAGTAAACAAATACAGTTCCCTTTTTCTGAGACTATAAAACCTTTTGGTTGTTGCATGTAAATATCCTCCTCAAGTTCTCTATACAAAAATGCAGTTTTTACATCTAACTGCTAAAGCTCCAAATCATGCATGACCACAATACCAAGCAAAACTCGAATCGAACTATGCTTCACAACTAGGGAGAACACATCTGTGAAGTCCACTCCTGGAATTTGACTATAACACTTTGCAACAAGCCTTACTTTATATCTAAGTTCTTTAACTCCTAGAGTCCATTCTTTCTTTTTAAACACCCATTTACAACGAACAATCTTTTTACCTTTAGAAAGTTTTACAAGATCCCATGTTCTATTTTTATGGAGTGATTTCATCTCCTCTTACATAAAAAACATCCAATTTTCTGAGTCCTCACAGCTAACCGCCTCAGAATAATTAGATAGCTCTTGGTTTGCATCTATATCTTCAACTACATTTAAAGCATAAGCAACTAGATCAATCTCGGCATACTTCTTTGGAGGTTTAATTTCTCTTCTAGTTCTGTTTTTTGCGATAGAGTATTGTGGTGAAGAAGAAACTCTATTCTGAATTTTTGTACTAGCTTGAGGAGTTGACTCTGTTGTAGATTATGGGTTAATCTGATGCTCCACCTACTTTTGATTTTCTTTATTGGAAGTCTTTAAGAGATAAGTTAGGTAGCATAGCAGTTTCATCAAAAACAACGTCTCTGCTACTCACAACTTTTTTATTTTCAGGACACTATAACTTATACCCTTTTACACCAGCTTTATAACCAAGAAAAACACATTTAATGGATCTCGGTTCCAATTTTCCATTATCAACATGAGCATACATATGACACCCAGAGATATTTAAATTAGAATAGTCAGTAGGATTACCAGACCATACCTCTTGTGGAGCCTTTTTCTCAATGCCAATGGATGGAGATCGGTTGATCAAAAAACATGTAGTAGAGGCTGCATCGGCCCAAAACGACTTAGGTAAGTTGGCATTTGACAACATACATCGAACCTTCTCCATGATCGTCATGTTAATTTGTTTTGTAACGTCGTTTTGCTGTGGAGTATGACGAACTGTCAAGTGCTCATGATCCCTTCTAACTTGCACAATTTATTAAACTCATCAGAACGAAACTTTAAGCCATTTCTGTATGGAGGTATTTTATTTGTTTTCCCGTCTGTTTTTCAATCATAGTTTTCCAATACTTAAATGCGAAAAACACATCGCTTTTCTGCTATGGATGACCCCCACAGATGAGAATGAATATACTCCAATGTTCCCTTCGTGTTATGAATTTCTCTGGTGAATAGAACTCTCTTTTGCTTCTAAAAAATGCAGAGCTCACAGAACTTTAGTTTGAAAATTCCTTGCCCATCAAGAAGTCTTTTTTTCTCAATTCTGCCATGCCATTCTCATTCATATGCCTTAGGCGCATATGCCAAAGTTTAGTAATATCATCATCTGACAAGGAAGAGGAAACGATAGCTGCATCACCAGTAACAGTAGAACCCTGCAGAATATATAACTTGGCAGTCTTTCTCTTCCCTTTCATCACAATGAGAGAACCTTTGGAAATCTTCAAAACCCCACTTTCAGATGTGAATTTGTACCCTTTTGAATCAAGAGTACTCAACGAAATTAAATTTCTCTTCAATTCTGGAACATGTTGCACGTCACTAAGTGTTTTGACAACTCCGTCAAACATCTTAACTCTAATTGTTCCAACACCTGTAATTTTATACAAAGTATTATTTCCCATTAAAATAACACCTTCAGACACTATTTTATAAGTTGTAAACCAATCCCGATTGGGACTCATATGGAAAGTGCAACCCGAATAAATGATCCACTCCTTGCTCACTTTAAAATTATTGATAGAAGTGACTAGAAGTTCACCATCGCTGCAGTCTTCTACAACATCAGCTTCACCAGATTTTTCTGGTTGTTTCTCCTTTTAATTCGCAGCCTCCCTTTTGATCTTTTTCTGTAGCTTATAGCACTTCGATTTAATGTGCCCTTTTTTCTTGTAGAAGATATAAGGTTTACCTCTGTTTGAAGATTTTGATCTACCTTTAGATTTACTGCAAGGATTTCATTCCTGTGTCCTTTCACGATCATCATCAACATTTTGATCTTCTCTCCCACGAACAATGAGACCCTCTTCTTGAGAGTCGAGTTTAACCATAAGATGATTCATCTTATCATACGAGGTCAAAGAATCATAAACCTTATCAACTGTGAGAGACTCGCGGCTATATAAAATCGTGTCTCTAAAGGTTGAATAAGACGAGGGAAAATAACAAAGTAGAATCAACCCTAGATCTCCCTTATCTTACTGAACCTCCATGACCTCCAAGTTTGAGAGAATTTCTTTAAACATTGTTAAGTGTTCGTGCACAGATGCATCTTTCTCCAAACGATGAGCATAAAGACGTTGCTTCATATGCAACTTGTTGGTTAGAGTTTTCGACATACATATTTGTTTCAGCCTCTTTCATAATGCAGCGACGGTCTTCTCATTCATCACACCTTGTAAAATTTTATTAGACAAATGCAAATGTAATTGTGTTAACGCCTTTCGATCCTTACGTTTCTTCTCTTCATCCGCTAATGTCAAAGGCATCTTATCTATCCCTAGCAGGGCATCCTCTAGATCCATCTGCGCAAGAACTGCTTGCATCTTAATCTGCCACAATGCAAATCTGGTGTTGCGATCCAACAGTGGAATTTCATACTTCAAAGACGCCATTACCGTGATCGAGATGAATAACCCGAAAGCTCTGATACCAATTTGTAAAAAAATAGAATGACAGTAATGACAATATGTCACAAAGATAAGAGAAATAAAAATAAAGAACATACAGATTTTTATGTAGAAAACCTTTTCGGAAAAAAACCATGGGCAAAAAAGAAGAAAATTTATTATGTTGAATTCAAATGATTACAAGAGGAGTAGACTATGTTTATTTATAGGCTTGTAAAATCATATTCTAATAGGAGTGTAGTAAGATTGAAACACATTATTCTAATCAATATCAAATAGATGGAGTTTAATAAGGTTTTTAAACCTTATTCTAAAATAAAATAAAAGAAGTGTAGTTCTATATGGATTTTACTTTTATTTGATTTTACCACTGTATTTTATTTAAATAAGAATTCGGGTTACTTAATTCTAACAAGAACTTCATGAATAATGCAAGGACTGCAACTCATTCATTGTATTGAACTGAACAAAACAAGAACAAGAACAAGAACACATACAGTTTGCATTGGACGAAAGATCTATTAAGGATATCCATTTGATTCTTTTAACTATATCATGTATATATACTATCAACTTCTCATCACATTTAATTCTATAATGAAACGATCCATGAACAACTTAATTATTCTATTTTAGTAGCCTTATTTTTATGCCTACCAGCAAACTATTGAAGCAAACACTAAAACAAAGAGTAAACATTTTAAGCATGATATTAAAAAAAAACTTTAAAAGAAAATTGTTTGAAGAAATGTCACTATGAAACCAAGGATCGCTTAAAGAAAGAAATACCCAAAAAACCAATTGTTAAAAAAAGTCAAATAATACGAAACTTTGGAGAATCACACCCAAGAATTAGTTATTGAGTAATTTTTTATATATATAAATAATTCAAAAAAATTAATTAATTACGAAAATAGATTAGGAGAAAATTTATTTACGAAAATTGGTCGTTTTCAACAGTGCCCAACTATGCCGCCAATATGTCAGGCGGTATCAGCCTACTTTTCCCTCAATCATGCTTTAATAATTACTTTTAAAAAAAATAAATTTTAGTGGTGCCGCTTGATACAGTGACGACACGGAACTAAAATGTGATTATATAAAATGTTCAGGGACCTAATGAAGCAATTACCGTTTCTAAATTAGCTAAAATTTTCTTCAAATTTATCTAAATTCAAATATGTTAGTTAATGAATTAAAGTGAAGATTACTCATGGAAAGTTTTAAGTTTTGATATGATGTTGATGAAAGGGATTGAGAAAATGAATCAAGTGATGAGAAAAAAAAGGAAGAGCAAGTGATTTGAAGTTGGAAAAGGTAAGTACTCATGAATTCTCATGTTATTTAAGGATTAAAATGTAGACTTGGTGAAGTTTTGTGGTAAATTAGTAATAAAGTGTGAAATAATATAATATGTGAATAAGGAAAATATGGTAAAAGTTTAATAAAGTGTGAAATAATATAATATGTGAATAAGGAAAATATGGTAAAAGTTTAATGAGTGTGTTATGAGATGATGAAATATGCATAAAGTATTGTAAAAGTGAAATTGTGAAAAAAATGAAAATTTTATGATGACAAGGACTAAATTATAAAACTTGAGAAATATGTAGTTGAAATAATAGAAGTGAAAAAATAAAAAAATAATATTTGAAACAAGGTATTGAGATAAAGTATGTGATTAAAGTGTAACAAGAAATAAAATTGATTCAATATGATTATTTAGTGAATATTGAACTTTTATGGAAAAATGGACTAAATTGAATTTTTATGAAAGTTTACAAGAAAATATTTGATAAGTGAAGAAGGTAGTAGAGAGTGCAAAATTTTCATGATTATTGTAATTCAAATTACAATTTTTCTTTAAGTTGTGGAAAGATAAGTATTAAATTGAAAAAATGTAAAATTGTAGTTAAATTGTGAAATATAATATGGATAAATAGAATTTGTAAGAAAGTGTGATGAAATAGTATATGTATGAAAAGTGAGAGTGAGATTAAATTATAAAGAATAGTGAATGATAGAAATAATTATTATGTGAATTATCTTTGTAAAATGAAAGAATTATGAAAACGAAAAAGGACTAAATTGAAAAATATGCAGAAGTGGCATGTGAGAAATATGATAAGTTTTAGTAGTGAATTATGAAATTTTTATTAAGTAGTGAGATATGTTATATGTATTAAAGAATGTTGGAAATTATGTTTTTGAATTGTTACAATGTGGACGAAATTGAAATAAGCCCAAAGTATTTAAGTTTTGTCCCGAAATAAGGAAATGAAATTGATTATGATATAATTTCCTAAGTAGATGAGATGAGAACTAATAGGATATAGATGGCATGCCATTAAGGAAAATTGAGCGCACTCTCTGTTTTGAATACGCACTTCGGTGCTGTCTTATTCTGTATTTTCACATTGTTAAGTCTATGTTGGGCCTCTATTGAATAATAAAACATATTGATAAAATAAAAGCTTATGGTAAGCAAGTTCCGATGAAAAGTTCTTATTACACAATAAGATGACAAGTAAAGAATCCTGATAACAATTTTTGTTAAACCGTGAAGTGATAATATAGTGAATTATATTGGTAAAATTTTTGTTCCTGTCAATCCATGAAGAGATAAAAGTATTAAATTATGGTAATAATGAATCCTATAAAAATGGAATGATAAGTTGATTGTTAAAATGTACCCTGTTGATTATTATGATATATTTAGGAATTGTAATAGTAATAATGTTTTTAATATATAGAAATCAAGGTAAAAATGATATTTTAATTTCTAGGTACTTACAAATCTTTCACGAGCTTAACGCATGTTTTAAACGCGTAGGTGGAAGATCGAATTGAAGCTCTAGATTCAGGTTGGGATTTCAACGCATCTCATCTCATCACATCACTAAGGCTTTAAGAGGGTACGAATTTGATATTTTGGTTATAAAATATGACATGTACGTAAGTCATTGCAAGTGTTTTGATATAATTTGAGTTTTATAATGATTAATTGATGTGTAATTGTCGAATTTGCTTTGACAACGAATGTAACATCCCGGTGCTTTGACCCGATGTTCGGGTCGGGTATAGGGGTGTTACATGCCACCTAACACAGTGCTGACATCAGACTAAAGTGTGATTATATAAAATGTTAAGGGATCTAATGAAGTCATTAACCTTTTTAGATTGATTGGAAAAAGGGATGTCGTTTTACCGTATAACGACACCGAATTAAATGGTTTTCAACTTTTGGTCTATTTGCATATCAGGTCTATCCCCTTTTGAAATTAAATTTAAATAGCCATTAAAAATATAAGAATAAAAAAATAACCCTTCTCATTTTTTAATTTTTTAAAAAACAATAAAATTAAAAAACTATATAAAATTTTTATTTAAATTATCCAAATATATCTTTCAAAAAATTTCCTCAAGTTTATCTAAATTTAAACATTTTTTTTATACTTTTCTATCAAGATTAAACTTGAAAACAATATAAAACCTTAACATTCATACATTATTCTCTTGGAACCAAGCTTTAGCTTGATTTTCTCTCTCTTTCAACTTTTATTTTCTCAAATCTAAATTGATATTCTTAGGGTTAGTTTAGCATTTTTGTTGAGAAGTGCTTTTAAAAAGTGCTTTGAAAAAGTGCTTCACAAGTGATTTTGAAAATTTTGGTTTAAGATTTAAGTGTTTAGAATTGCTATGAAAAAGTGCTTTTAAAAAGATAAAATGTCTATTTTAAACATGATGATGTGAAGGAAGAAAATATGTATTTAAATAATATTAAAATTTGTTAATGTTATTATATATAAAATACATCCAATTAGATTATAATAAAATATAAAAATATAAAAAAATATTATTAATATTTTAATACATGAATTAGAAAAGTTAAATGTATTTAAAATAACTTGTATTGTTTTTTTTTGTAAAATATAATATGAATATATAATCCATATTAGATATTAATATAACATAGAAAACATAAACCTAGCAAATTCAAATATTCGATGTATTTAAATTAAGTTTCAAAAAGAGATAATAATTGTACACCCAATATAAATATTAAAAATTTTATATTAGCATTTGCAATTTAAAGTGAATTCATTAAACTACAAGCTATGTCATCTCTTGTTAATTCTATGAATTGTTTGTTTCACCACCACCACCATCATCATCTTTATCATGCACATCTTCTGGATCAATAATATTCTCATATGTCAATATTTTCGTATTCCATAAATTCTACGTCATTTCGATCAACATGTTTTCAGATAAAATTATGTATCCCCATTGTAACAACAACGATCATCGTTTGCTTTTCAAAACTATAACTTGACAAATCCCTTAAAATGACCCATTTTTTTTCAAAAATCAAAAGTTCGTTCAATCACACTACGTAATGATGAATGTGAATAATTGAATATTTCTTATTTACAAGATATAGGTCTCTACCTCTACAAAAGTTAGGTAAATGATATTGATGTCCTCTATATGGCCCAAGATAACATTTCATTTGAGGATATCCAAAATAAAAAAGATAACATTTTCATGATAAACAATTAATTCAAAAGTTTTTTATTTTTTAAAAATATCAATTAAAGAACTTATACTTTATTTTTTAAATAAATAAATGAAATATCTTACCCTTTGGTGGGTGCAGAAATTTGTATTTTGGATCTCAAATTGCATCAAGAAATATTCTAGTGTCATGTGTCGATCTTTCCCATCTAGCCATAACAAATGTGAAACACATATTAAAATAACATACTGCCATAACATTTTGAGTCGGGACACATTTTCTTCCAATATAGGGAATTTGTTGATTTGGTGGAAGAATAACGACAATATGTGTACCATCAATTATGCCTATACAATCCTGAACAAATAATCATATTAGTCACATGCATATTTTTAGTTAAAAATATTAAAATATAATAATTTAAATTTAATTTTACCTTAAAATACAGTATATATCTAAAATAATTTTGAATTTGTTCGGGTATTAAGCTAAAAGAACTATCATTGGGTGCAATTATGTCACACTCGAATTTCTTTACGGTCTCGGATTTAAAGGAAAGTTAGGAGTTAATTGAATAATTTGGTTAGTTAGTGGGCACTACTGGAAAACTTGGGAAAATATTGTGGCCGATTAGTGAATGGTTGAGTTCCAATCCTATTTCCATTAAGCTGAAATCAGTTGGTTCCTTAGTGGGAGACAGAATGATTAGCGACAGACAGTTGTTTTGGACCATGGAAACGGTGCAAGTGGAAATATATATTTAAGTTTATGTAAGAAGGAATTATTCTCAATTCAATTATGATCTTCTGTTCATCTGCATCATCTTCTTAGGTTGTTCCGAAGAAGAGATAGTTAAGGAAAGCTCTTCATGGAGCGATAAATGTGAGACTCGGGTTTGGAAAGTAGAGAATCCAATAAGCTAGTAAGCTCTTAAGTCTCTCTGTACTCATAGATTAGAGGAAGAGGGAGTAAGGATTCCTTTATATTTTTTGTTTTGAGGTTTTTAAGGTTTGAATACCTTCGGTTTAATCGATATGTGGTTGACATGCTTAATTGCCAAGATGAATGTGGCTATGGCATTTGGGAAGCTAAGCTGGCGAGAATGAAGGATTTAAAGCGAGTTTTGTACTTTGCTTTTGGGTGATTGATGATATTGCGTTGTTTGAATGATCTGTGTTTATGTCTGTTCTGAGTTATTTGAATCTGTTGTCGTGTATGAAAATGGTGAATGAGCATGTTGAGTATGCATAACACTATGTAAGTATGTACACTGAATGTTAAATGATTATGAATTTATGAAGTAATCAATGGCGTACTGTATGATATAGTAATAAGTACAATGGCTTGAGTGATATGCATGTTTATTGTATGCGAAGTACAAAGGGAATTACATCGACGAGATAATGAAGATAGGAAATTGGTGTAATAGAAGAATGGATGGATTTAAAAGGGATACAAGAGAGTTTGGCGACATCGCGAAATGGTTAACGATTGATTCTTTGGGGTGACAATGTGATGACAGTTATTGATTGGTCCTTCGAGGCGACATCATGACGATGGTATATAAGTCCTTCAGGGTGACACCGTGTAAACGGTACACAGGTCCTTCGAGGAAACATAGTGCAAATGGTATATAGGTCCTTCAGGGCGACACCTCAAAAGGAGTTTATTAATTCTTTAGAATCAAAAGTCCATGGTTAAGTTATGACATGAACCAATGGCGAACATATACATCTCATGGAAAAAATGGAATCCGCCAAGACGCGAATAGAAAGCCTATTAGGGCATAAAAAGAAGATTATTGTATGACTCACGTGGCGAGCAAGTTGACAAAATGAACGTAGTGCGTCTAAAAAGGTGAGTAAGCATGCCAAATAGAGGAATCCACCAAAAAGGTGAAAGTAGATGAATTGATAGCAGCATCTTAAATGCGACATAAGTTGAAGGAAAATGTGTTTCCTTTGGAAGATATTTATCAATAGGAGTCTGCCAAAGTTGGTGTAAAACCATCATTTACAAAGTGTTTATGGAATGATTCTTCGAATCTGCGATTCTAAATGGTCATTGACAAAGGGATCACTCGAAAAGTAGAAGCCTACCTAGGTCCACTTTGAGGGAATGTCCACCAAAACTTTTTGATTAGTAAAGTCTGCCAGAGATTCACAGAGAAAGAGGATGTCCATTATAACTAAGTAACATGGGAAAGTCCGCTTGAGATTATCAAAGGCGGGAGTCCGCCAAAAACAATCTATGAAAGAAGTAGTCCGCTGGTAACTATCTATTAATGAGGGTTTCTTAGTAAGTGGGCTAAAATTGGAAAGGTCCTATGGGATTGCTATAACATCTCATGCCCGACCTGTCCACCCAATCCGGGTATGGAGTGTCACGATTTAATTTATACTTAATAATTATTAACTAAACTAATATAAAATAATCTAAAAATAAAACTATCTAATAAAATAATAAATCTTACATCTAAGGCTGTAAGCCATCGAATGTTCAGTCCTTCATTGTTCATATTGCTATTCAGAATGTTTGTTTACAAAATGACTCTTTAAAATTTAGCTAAGGACTATTCTTCCTAAAAATGCAGATCTTAAATATGCTATCTGACTTTGCTTTTATTGATTCTCAGGCGAATCTTCCAATGATACCCCTTTCCTATGTGCATGACTTTAAACTTCTTGTGGTCATTGATATCTTTTTATCTGGCTTGGTCCCTCATTTGAGTCCTCGATCATCCTCACAAGTTCTGTGAACACCAGCACTCTGCTATAAGTTCATATGAACTTAGTGAGTTCCCTTATTACAACATAGTTTAACCATGTCACATGAGGGCAAAAGTATAATATAAACTAACATAAATAAAATACTCCTTTCTTGCTCATGGCAAGTTTACATCTATCTTTTTTGGACCTACCACATATGGAGTGTTTAATGACCTTTATCTTTTTTGGTTGTATGCCCATCTATCATCTTGTACCTCTATACCAGCTTTCTCCCTTTTTCCTCCTAAGGGTTATTAATACATACCTTGGCAAAATTTTATGGTTGGACTAATCCTTGGCGGACTCCTTCCTTACAATAATCCTGAAGGACTTGTTAACACTTTCGTATCGTGCTAGCTTACAACTGACCTCGCCACTCTGACGAACCTATTTTTGTTCCATCCCTTTGGCAGCAATGGTGGGATTACTTCTAGTAATCCAAAATATGTACAAGACTAACCTGGGACCCCACCTGTCCCATTTAATAAACAATTGACTTACCATCTTGTGGCCATACGAGTCTTCCATCTCTCTCTTGCTTGCTTCCTCCCCTATGATTTTCATTGTGGCGATGAGCCTACAATGGACATTCCTCAACGAGGAACAATCTTGACAGACATACTATCTAAGATAGTACCCTTATCCTGAGAGTGGGACTGTCATTCCTTTCTCGAGATTTACTTCTCGAGTACAACTCCTTTGAACTCTCCCTGGTGGCTTTTCATGACAGATCATTATTTGCTATCCTTGAATAATTTCCCCTCTTACATCTCCATATTGAGGCCAGTTCTCGCACGACCTATCTTCCTCTAATTCTTGTTGGGTCTTTACCCATGCCTTGTTAGCTTTTACATCTATCACCATTTTGACAAATTCCTCATGATCTGCTTACCATACTTACATTTTCTTTACCCCTTCTTTCACTTGAATGGTGTCTCATGCTTGGCGTACTGGTAATAGGCTTCCCTCTTGATGTCCCTGCGGGCTCTGTTGGTTACCATAGCCGAGCTATGGTCTTAAGCTCTTCTCATCCTATTCCCTTATTCTAATGGACTTTCCTGGTGTTTACTGTCTCGACGGATTTATCTCTATTTTGTGTTTACTGTCCTAACAGACTTATTTTGTAGATGCCATAGAGCCTTTCATCCATGGTCTTATACTGATTCACCATCCTGACGCTTACCTCATGATGTCATGGAGTCTTTCATCTATAATCTTACTCATCATTTCTGACAACCATAACATCTTTCAACTATGGTCTCACATCGCATACCTTATACCATTTACCTTGCTGCCACAGCGTCTTTAATCTATGGTTTATGCCATTACCATTTTACTGTGTATCATGCTGCCATGGCATCTTTCATCCACGGTCTTATGTTACATACTTCATACAAGACTGCTATAGCTTTTTTCATCTATGGTCTTATGTCATATACCATTGTCACGGTGTCGCACTGAAGGACTAATCGATACTGTCAGCGGGGTAAATACCTTTCCATAATTCTATTTGCTAAATCCTCCTCTTATTACCTCATTTACACCACCTAACCTTGATGTTTGTGTATCGCAGTGTTCCCTGTGCAAGGTCTGGAGCTTTTCTCGAGCTAGTAACTAATAGGTTTTCTCCCCATTTCTCTTCTTAAACTTCATCTATCTCCTTAAGGTTTACCCACAATCATGTGACGCATGCTCATACCATCATATCTCATGTTTATGCAACATGACGTACTTAAACGATGTAGATCATTACAAGTTTAGAGTTAGGAACTCACTTTAATCCTTGTTATTTCCTTACCTTATTCCTTCTCTTGAACATCAAAGATTCTATTCTCCAGGCAGTAGCTTACAACAAAAAATCTACTAGTTAAACTTGTGATGTATTTTAAAGGTTTAAGCTTTCATAAGCATGCAGGACCCTTAAAATAGTTCTGACGTTCACAAACTTTACCCTACGTACACAGGAGGGTTAAGGACCTTACCTACTTGCTAGTTTCCCTACTTTTTCAACTTAATGCTCATGAAGTTTACTCCATGCAGAACTTTCCATGGTTATTCCTTCATCGAGCTAGCAAAGAAGATGAATATAAGAAATTGGTCAAGGTCGAGAAGAAAATCATCTCTAGGAGCCATCTCACAGCTATTTATAACCCTTTCCGTGCTTCTTCTAACCTCATGAGAGCCATGCACCACTCATTATTATGCCTCCCACTAAGAAACCGGCTGGTTCCATTCTAACCGAATTAGAATTAGATCTCAACCATGTCCAATTCGATTTCTAGCTTTCTTTTTCTTCTAATATAGGCCACCAGCTTACGATTTCTTTTAGTTTAGTCTCTTATTCATTCCTAATTTTGGGTTATTAGAAATTTTGGTGCTACTAATCCCTTATAAGTACCAATCTGCAAGGGAAGGGGTGTTGAAACATCAGTCGAATCTGATATTTAAGACTGCGAATGAGGGTATCTTTAAATGGATTTCCTTAAAGGAAAAGTTCTATGCAACATGTGAAGTCAAAATAAGATAATCGTCGAGGGTAATGTGGTGACATATGTTTAGTTTAGTGTGAAATGAATGGATCCGAGTAAGGATCCGCCACTGTGGCGAAGACAAATGCAAATCGCCAGTGGTAGTTGACAATTCACATATTGGTGTATATGATTATCTTTTAGGAGTCATACGAGAAGGGTATAATGAAAGTTTGAAATGAAGCTAAATAGGGTCAAGTCTCAAAAGGAATTGCTATTTGGAAGACCACACTTAGGGCTAAATAAGAGATTATATATCGGTTACACTAGTGAAATCACAGAGTCCCTTACGATACCAACGGACTTTTAAATTCTATACTTGTATCATTATTTCCCCGAAAATTTAGAGTTTCGATTTCTTTCATACAAATTCTCCCTAAGTTCGTTCGAGCTTAAAGCTATTTAACTTTGTATGCAGGGCCAAGGTGACTTAAGGGTAGTGTGAAGAGACCTAACCAGACTCCATCTGATTCACATGATGGGCGTTGAATCCGTGTTATGCGTATAGAGGGGCATCCTTAGAGGCCATACCTCAGGGATTAATTTAGTGTAGTCATAGTAAGGTCTTTAGTTATAATTTGTAAATAGTTATTAATGTCTAATAAAATAGAATGTCTATAAGGACTTAGCTCTTTTGTGGTAGAGAACATAATTAAAATTTAAAATTTGAAAATATGTTATTATCTTTGGAATTGAGTATTGGTTAAAAAATTTGTTAAGCATTTCGGGTCAAGTTTGACTCTTGATACTCGAATCCAGCGATCGAGTTGGGTATAAGGTGTCACAAATTATATCAATGGCCATCCTTGAAACATTCTCAAGCACAATTACAAAGCAGCAACTTATTATTGCTTCAGACCTTTGAAATCTTTTTCGACATTGGGAAATTTTTGCATTGATGCCCAAGATGTACAAAAAAATTTCCAACATTTCACGAGAAGATATGTGCCTTGAACTTGTCAAATTATATATTATCTCCAAAATTCTCGACAAGCTTGTGAATACAATTTTTGACATCCTAAAGTTAATCATGCAACGTGATTCATGACCATCAATGATCTCTCGATCCATGCCTAACCTGACTGTTTTGAATCTATGCATGGTTGCTTCAATATATACTTTGTTGGATCCGGTACGGTAAGTGTAGTATTTTCGTTAATGTACACTTGTATTTTTTTCCAACAGATTGGTTAATAAAATTGTTCATAAATTACATTAATACTTTGTATAATGTCCTCATATGATTTTTTTACGTAAAGCAAAATGGAAGCAAATGTTGCTCATTGATTGTCTTGTATTTAATTAGTACTAAGCAGTATCACGTGGTCGGATCGTAATACAAAAAGATAACTTATATTAGTCAACGAACGTAAACGTATCCTTAGTGTAATAAAAAATTAGTAAAATGATTGAAAGACTAATATGTCGTTTATCAAGTCAAATTAAGGAGATGTTTTGTCTTGGGCATCAAAACAGATGACTCCCAAAAGATAGAGAAATAGATGTGACTGACTGGATTGACAGTACATTGGACTAGACCCAAGAAGAATAAATCCTGAATTTGTTTATGGATTTATTCACTTGTAACGTTCATAATGTGACATACCTAAATCTTGACTGGATGACAAACTATGTATGCATGACTCGTACACTTTGATGTAAGTAAAAGCCTAAGTTTGAATAGATAAGGAACCAAAAGTTGGTGCATTGGGTATACCATTTCTGTAATATGTAGCGTCGTTCACAACAATTGAATTCGTAGCTCGAGATATGGGTAAATTATATCCTCTCATTAACATTGCATGGTTGATGAAATGTAAACGTAACCATAGGTCGTTCATCTTTGTGATGAATAACTTGATTGACTATTTAATAGTAATTGACTTTTCATGAATAATGATGTAACGATTACCATGTGATAAAATAGGATCATATTAGGAGAATGAATATTATCTCAAAGAGCTTAAGGATAACCTATGAGGGTAACACACTTATGACAAGGTCATTGGATGAGAACTAAATTGCTGCTTTCGTAATGGCATGCCATTGGGGTGAGCTCAATCATGATACTATAGTGGATTGACTTCGTGACTAAATTAGTTTGTAATTAATAGGCAAAAGCTGGAACTTAATTATAAATCATTTGAGCCTCGATTGCATATGTCTAATCAACTCCTCCGTTAGCTTGTTGAAACAGAAATGAATTGCGTCTTTGAATCGAAATGAAAAAAATGAATAGAAATAGAGAAATGAAAAACATTAAAAAATGATTATGGTTTTCTTGGAAATGAAGAAATGAAATCATTTGGAAATGAATGTGGTTTTCTCAAAATGGAAATGAAAATGAAAATGAGAAATGATTCATTTGCAAATAAACATGGATTACTAAAAAATGATAGGAAGAATGAATTTATGTTTTTAAGCTATTTTAAAGCCCAAAAATGAAAATAAATCATTCGATCATAGTGAACAAGTTGAATGGTGAAATATTAGATATATTTTCTTGGAGTTTTTACCAGGGATAAAATCGTTATAATTTTACTGGGGTAAGTGGAGATGAGAAAATTATTTAATATAAATATTAAATTTTTTTCTGGGAAATAAAGAAAATATTAAGTTGGATCAAATTATAAATTATTGGGTTAAAACCCTGAAAAGTACTCGTAATTGGACCAAGTATGGAAGTGGCGCAAAAGCCCTTTGTGTAATAGGGTGGACGAACAACCCTAGTTAATGCCGCCATCTAAACTTCTAGTTGGACAATGAGTTTGTTTTTCTAGTTGAAATAAACTTCTAAAATTCAACAAGATTCTACTTTTATTCTCTCAGAATTAAATATATATTTTGGAATAACGATTCTGTCGATTTTCATTTGAGAAGGGAATTTTCGTTTTCACCCCCAAAAGAATAGAAAATTATTTTTAGTTTCTGTGTTTGATTCGATTTGATTGAGCCCACACTCGAGGCAATTCATGGTACGAGAATAGCAGAGAAGATCATTTATTTGAAAGCCGAGAACGATTAGAGTCTGTCTTTAAAATTTTTCATAAGTTGTAAAATCTCTTTATTTCCTTATATCATCACTTCCATCACAACATTAATTGTCAATCATACTCTTTACCTGTGAACAAATTCTATATCCAAAAACCAAACATATAAAAATATTGATAAAACTAGATTACACATAAATAAATAGTCAAACAAAGATTACACATGGATGACATTAATAAGTTACATAGTAAATATCTCAAGACCTTAGAAGATCAGAAAATTTGAAGTCTCCTCAATTTTCGTCTTAAGCCACCAAACTCTATTTTTAGGATTAATTGATAAATACACAATTCACTTATCCTTATTAATTAATAATTTAGTGAGAAAAAGTATAACTGACTAGCTTCTAGAACTTCCTCCAACAAGCTATCAGGCACTTTGATTACTGGTAGAATACCATATAGATCCATAACATGAGTCAAACTAGATGTGACTTAAATCATATTGTCAACTGTATTATATAATTTTTCAATTTGATTGGAAAATCTTGTAGTCTCTCCAATTTACTTTGAGGATTTCTTCCTTCCTATTTTAAAATGTGAAGTTCCTGCCTCAGGTGTTATTCTTTTTTATAGTTTCCATCAGAGTCACGTCCCACTTGAGTTGAAATGCAAACATCATTTATCGCATTTTCTTCCCCATTCTCTTCAAGTAAGTCATTGTCAACATCCTCAAAAAATTCACTAAGGAGTGTACCAGAAGAAGGTGTCCACGCTTTATCACCGGTGGCAACTTACCCATGAACATCTGGTCCAAAATCCTTTCAAATTTAGGATCAAATCCCGAATTTTTAAATTTTTTAGCTTTAGGCACAACCTATATATAAATTGATAGTTTATAAGAAATTATCAATAATCTCATAAATAAAAAATGTAACATGCCTAACTCAGTTCGATCGTCTGACTCAAGCTACAAGATGTCACAACAGATCACAAAACATATTATAGTTGAAAGTACAATTTAAACTTAAAAGATTTCATACTACATCATAAATAATCTTTTTTCACGTCAGTTGTAACCAAACTAAATCTCAAACAGACTTACAAAAGCTTTTTAAATCAAACCGAAAACATGTAAGAATTTAATTGTAAACTAAATGAAAAGTATAGAAATTTTAGAAAATAAGGGTTATACGGCTGTATGCCCAGGGCATGTGACAGACTGTGGCCGTGTGTGCTTGAATAACTAACTAAAACCATGTGAAAGGGAGTCACACAACTGTGTCCTTAGGTCGTGTAACAAATTGGATCGTGCTAACCTGAAACCTTCTAATTACAAAGTTGCATACGATCGTATCACATGCCCATGTGTGACACACGACTGTGTGTTAGCTCGTGTGTACAAAAATAAACCTTTACAATCGAGTTACCTAAACCCAACTTTTACTTAAGCCATATACATGCAACAACAAATTCTTAAACTTATTACAAGTGCACTAGATCACATTTAAAGACATAACCCAATCCTATTTCTAACTTGTAATAACCCATTTTGCTCTGCCCAATAAATACAAATAATAATAATAAATAAATAAAATTAAAAATCCAATAAAAACAGTCCAAATAATACAATCCAATACAAGTTATTAACCCAAATCCCAGATTACATTAAGCTTAAATTAAATACCCAAACCCAATACAATACATAAACCCGATTTAAAGCCCAAAACCCAACTCATCCCAATTAGCCCACTTTGGAAGAGTATTCCAGAAACCCCTAGGGTTTATGGAACCCTTCAATCGCTGCAGAAAGAAAATCACAGCTCTCCTCGCGCGTGCTGCACCTCCACACGTGTACGCCTCCGTCTGTTGCTCCAGGCTGGCAGAGTACCTGCAAAATGCACACGTAAACAATAACGAAAGGAAAAACAATAGAAAAGAGGCAAGGGGATAACATATTAGATTTTATTTATTTATTTTTATTTTTGCAATTCTGGCTATAAAAAGCCAATTCGAATACTGTAAATGACTTACTTGGGATTGAGATTGAAAATCAAGAAAAAATATTTAGAGAAAAGAATACAATTCTAAAGGTGATTTGATTTTCTTTTTCCTTTGCATCTTTCGTTTTTTTTTTCTTTTTCAGTTTTCTTCTTAACGCTTGTTTGGTTCGTGATTCGAGTAAAAGAATAAAAGGAAGGAAATTAGAGAGTTAAGAGTTTACCTTGTGGCCGAATCCTTGCTCCCTCTGTCGTCATCGGAGCTTGGGCGAGGTTCAGAGAGTCCTTGAGTGGACGATTCATAGAGCGGCACAGAGAGTGTTTAGTTTGGGTTTTTTAGTGAAAGGGTTATGGTTTTTAGGGTTATTTTAGCCTTTAAGCACGGTGATTAAAACGTCGTCGTTTGATGCCAATACGATGGCTTCGAAACGGCGTCGTTTGAAGGCTCAGGTCCACGTGGTGACCCGATCCGAGGGCAGGATCTGCCTTTTTTTGGTTAATTGGATTATTTACGCAACAAGTCCCCATTTTGTTTTCTATTGCTGCAATCCGATTTTTTTAAATATATACCATATATTTTATTCTGGTCACATTTTGGTCCAAGATCAAACGGCACCGTTCCCATTAATTGGTTTTGAATCTCTAAGCCTGTGTGTTTAATTTCTGTTTTAGTCCCGCAGTGTTGAATCAGTTATCAATTTAGCTCAAATTTGTTTTTTTCATTATTATTTTTAGTATACGTATGTATATATAAAAATATATTATTATTTCAAATTACTAATTTTTACCTATTTTCTATATATAAATACTTTGTTTCTTTTAAATTTTCTGTTTCATTTTACTTATTTCGATTTTTACACATATTATTATATTTATATTATTACTTACATTAGTTTTTACTTACCTAGGTTAAAATATATGTATATTAATTTTAAGATTCATCCATTTTTTATCTTCTTCTTATAATTTATCTTTAAAATTCATTTAAACATTTTATTCATTTTTTAGTCCTATTATCAAATTGTTTCAAATATTCACAGTAATTACTTTTTTTTTATCATTTTGTGTACAAACATTTTTAGTCCTAATTTTCATTTCTCTCATTGTTGTTTTTATGAATTACATTTTTTTAGATTAATATATTTTAAATGTTGATGTTGACGTTTGCTTAATGTATGATTAAAATTGTTATTATTATGTTTGATTATGTTTATTTATTGTTCAATATTCATTGGTGTGCGTTTTATATTCGAACTTAGTGTGGTACATTGCCTTTTAATTACTACATTTTAAAAAAAAACATGATTCATTAAAAACTTTAAAATCATCTTATTTCGAAAATTGACGAAATACTCGGTTTTCACGATTCTCGAGAGAATTGTGCCCTAACTTACTGGGCTTCAATTTTTCTGATGAATTTAGATAGCTGAGTATCTCTTTTGTAATAAAGCCATATGATTTCTAAATAAAGCTTTTTCAGGATTTCAAAATGTTGGATCCTAACTTACTGGATATGACATTTTGTTATCTCGAGTTAAGGATTTTAAAATAAAGGCAAGACTCGGTGTTTAGGAATGTCAAGAAATTGAACCCTAACTTATTGGAATCTGATTTCTCGATTGACCCAAATAACCAAATATTCTTTTCAAAATGCATGAATTTTTAAACTTTAAAAAGACAAACCTAATTTCGAAGATTGAACTGTTACACCCTAACTCACTGAGTGTGACAATTTATTTCCTTAAAATTGGTATGTCTTATCATCCAGTTCGATTATTCAGGTTTTCTTTTCAAGGGATTGTATTCTAATATCTTTTCAAGTTTTTAGCACTAAGACATTAAACAATCAATTCGGTACCAATTTTTGGGCGTTTTGAGGGTGCTAACCCTTCCTCCTGCGTAACAAACGCCCGAAGTTGTTTTCTCAAAATTTGAAGACCAAAATCGTTATTTTAATAAATCAATATGTTCTATTAAAACTTCAAAGTGACTCGATCACACCTCTAAAAAAGATTGGTGGCGACTCCATTTCTAGTTTTTTAAAATTCGATTTATGTTTTTCAAATAAAAATGGTTTTGACATAACCAATATGCCTCAAGGCACCTCAATCACATTCAACTCAAAATGAATCATTTCAATTCATCTAAACATTGATACTTTGGTATATAATACAACAGGCTATTCATTAGTTTCCTTCATGGATGGTTTTTCTGGATACAATCAAACAAAGATGCATCCTGAAGATATGGGGAAGACCACATTCATTACCTTATGGGGAATATTTTGTTATAAAGTGATGTCCTTTGGATTAAAAAATGCAGGAGAAACGTATCAAAGAACCATGGTGACCTTGTTTCATGACATGATGCATAAGAAAATTGAGGTTTATGTCGATGATATGATTGCAAAATCTGGAACTGAAGAAGAACATGTGCGAGTCTTGAGAAAATTGGTTTTAAGATTGAGAAAATTTCATCTCAAGCTCAATCCAACAAAATGCACCTTTGGAGCCAGATTAGGGAAGTTGTTAGGCTTCATAGTAAGTAGGAAGGGAATTGAGGTTGACCCAGATAAAGTCAAGGCAATACAAGATCCACCTCCACCATGCACTCAGAAGGAAGTCCGAGGTTTTCTAGGAAGACTGAAATACATTACTCGGTTCATATCACAATTGACTGAGAAATGTGATCCAGTATTTTGTCTTCTGAAGAAACATAATCCAGGTGTATGGGATGAGGAATGTTAGAGGGCTTTTGACAAGATAAAGCAATACCTGGCTAATACTTTAGTACTCACACCGCCCAGTCCAGATAGGCCATTGATAATGTATTTAACGATGTTTGACAATTCCATGAGGTGCGTGTTAGGCCAACATGATGAGACGGGAAGGAAGGAAAGGGCAATATACTATCTCAGTAAGAAATTCATTAATTGCGAAATGAGGTACTTGTCCATTAAGAAGTTGTGTTGTGCCTTGATTTGGACAACTCGAAGATTAAGGCAGTACATGTTGTATCATACGACTTGGTTGATTTCAAAATTAGATCCTCTAAAGTATATGATGGAGTCAACTGCTCTGAACGGGAGAATGGCTAGATAACAGATTTTGCTCTCTAAATTTGACATAGTGTATGTAAGTCAGAAGGCCGTGAAAGGAAGTGCTTAGCTGACTTTCTAGCTAGTAGAGCCTTAGAGGATTATCAGTCTTTGAACTTCGATTTTCCAAATGAGGACCTGATGTATGTGGCAACTGCTGAATAAAATTCCCAAATGGACCACATATGGAAGCTAAACTTTGACGGAGCCTCAAATGCTGTGGGAAATAGAATTGGGGCAGTCTTGGTATCCCCAGGTGGAGATCATTATCCTATCGCTAGCAAGTTGGACTTTGATTGCACAAACAATATGGCAGAATATGAAGCATGTATTATAGGAATTTGTGCAGCTATTGAACGTAAAATCAAAGTGCTAAAAGTGTATGGGGGTTCCGCATTAGTGATATACCAACTCAAAGGAGAATGGAAAACCAGGGACCCTAAGTTGATCAGTTATAGAAATTGGTTCTTGAATTGATTGATGAGTTTGATGACATCACATCTACTACCTCCCACGAGATGAAAACCAGATGGTTGATGCATTGGCTACTCTAGCTTCGATGATTCAGGTGAATAGGTTAGAGATCATGAAGCCTATTTAGATGAGCATTTATGAAGTTCCGACTCATTACTACAGTATTGAGGAGGAGGAAAAGGATGACCATCCTTGGTATAAGAGTATACTGCAATACGTGAAGAGTCAGGAGTACCCTGATCAAGCAACAGAGAATGACAAGAGAACATTGAGAAGACTAGCCATTGAATATGTCTTAGATGGGGAGGTCCTATACAAAAGAGGGAAGGATCAAGTACTGCTAAGATGTGTGAATGCAGTGGAGGCTAGAAAGATCTTGGAAGAAGTCCATGAGGGCATTTCCGGAACTCATGCAAATGGTTTCACAATGGCCAGACAGATCATGAGATTTGGGTATTATTGGTCCACCATGGAAGGAGATTGCGTTAATTATGCCAAGAAATGCCATAAATGTCAAATTTATGGAGACAAAATACATGCACCTCATTCACCACTTCACGTTATGACTGCTCCGTGGTCGTTCTCCATGTGGGGTATGGATGTTATTGGGCCAATATCGTCGAAGGCTTCAAATGGGCATCGTTTCATCTTCGTGGTCGTTGATTGCTTTACCAAGCTGGTGGAAGCTGCTTCATATGCAAATGTCACGAAGTCGGTGGTTAGCAAATTCTTGAAAAAGGATATCATTTGTCGATATGGAATACCTGAAAGAATCATATCCGACAAGTCATTAAATTTGAACAATAGCATAATAGCGGAGGTCTGCAATCAATTTAAGATCAGACATCATAACTCGCCGCCGTATCGCCCAAAAATGAACTGTGCAGTGGAGGCGGCTAACAAAAATAATAAGAAAATTGAGGGGAAATGACTGAAACTTACAAGGATTGGCATGAAAAGTTATCATTTGCTCTCCTGGCCTATCAAACATCTATTAGGACCTCTATTGGGGCAACTCCTTTTCTCTAATCTATGGGATGGAAGCCGTTTTACCCATTGAGGTGGAAATTCCTTCCCTCCGGATATTGGCTGAATTAAAATTGGATGAAACAGAATGGGTTCAGTCTCGATACGACCATTTGAACTTAATAGAAGGAAAAAGGCTAAAAGTTATTCAGCACGGTCATATGTATCAAAAACGAATAATGTGAGCCTATAATAAAAAGGTTCGTCCTAGAGAATTCCACGAAAGGGATCTGGTGTTGAACAAAATTCTTCCTATACAAAAAGACTTGAGAGGGAAATGGATGCCAAATTGGGAAGGTCCTTATGTCGTAAAAAAGGCATTTTTCGGAGGAGCTTTGATCTTAAGTGAGATGGATGGTAAAAGCTTGCCAAAGCATGTAAATACAGATTCAGTCAAGAAATACTTTACTTGAAAAAGAAGGGACCAAAGTGAAAACCTGCAAAGGGCGCTTTGATTCCTAAAAAAAAAGGAGAGACCAAAGTGAAAACCCGCAAAAGGCGCTTTGAGTCTAAAATAATAATAATAATAAAGAAAAAGAAAAAGTAAATGGAGAAGCCAAGGTGAAAAACCGCAATGGGCGCCTTGAGACCAAAGGGGATTTGAGTTGAAAACCCAAAAAGGGCGGCTCAAATGACGATCAAAATGGGGCATGAGATGATCAAAGAGGCTCATCAGAATAGGGTATGTGACGGTCTTGCTATACCTGAATCAACAGGAAAGGATATGTGACATCTTGGGACATCAACAAAGTACTGTAGATCTCCTAAACACATGTCAAACTCAGAATGGTCTTCAAAAAGTTTATACAGAGAGATTCAGGCTACGATATCTGGGGCACCTAGTTCTCGTACTATTTATATTGAATTGATTATTCTTGGAATACTTCATTCTTTTTCAAGATACGTATTAATTCCTCTTTTATTCTTATTATCCTTGATAATTTATTCATTCAAGTTACACTCTCAAATGAATTTTGCTTTATCTATTGTTATGTTCTTTTTGCAAGCATGTTGCATTAGAATAATGATTAATGGACTAATAAAACTTTCACGAGTGAAGTTTCGCATATTACTCTAAAAGTTTCTAAATAATACAGGAACCTGAAACAGGACTATTGTTTAGAGCGCACCAAGTTTAAAGGCGGGAAATCTGAGAAGGAAGGTTTTGAATTAAGACCATCCTTTTGGATTTTTTTGACAGAAATATTGATTGAACAAAATGACAAGATGTAAATGGGGATTCAATGAACAAACAATGATCGCATGGCAATAAGAAGAGGTTTCCTCGAAAAAGAAAATTCTTCATTCATGCATAGGTATTTGGTATGACACCTTGAGAATGGTGTAAAAGACTAAAGAGTTTCACATCCTGTATCCTTAAATTGTGATAGGAGAGGATTGAGAAGAGGCCAGATTTTTCTACCTTTGAGTTACAACGTTAGAAAGATGGTACAAATTTTACATCCTAGTAGATTGAGCTGGGAAGTTTACAGTGGGGGCAATCTGACTAAGTGTTTCTTTGGAGACGCCAGCCGAGAAGGAAGGTGTTGTAGCACGTCAGTGACAAACCCTTAATAAACTTTGAGTAATGATAACTTAAGTGATAAAAAAGGATCATTCTTGAAAAATAAAATTCTGCATTCATGTAAATATCATTCATACATGTCTAGCTAGGAGCACTTGATTCAGTTTGATCATGGCATCCTAATCATTAGGCATAATTAGATTCATAAAATCATAAGGTCTTATCCCCCTAAAGTTACAGTGGGGCAGACTGAAGATGGCAGATCTTATATCCCTGAAGTTGCAGTGAAGCAGATTAAAGCCAATAATCCTATCTCCCTGAAGTTGCAGTAGAGTGGTTTAAAATAATAGATCTTATCTCTCTGAAGTTGCAGCAGAGTAGATTGCATTAGGTCTTATCTCATTGAGGTTTTAGTGGAGCAGACTGAGTAAGCAGGTCTTATCCCCCTAAAGTTACAGTGGGGCAAACTGAAGATGGCAGATCTTATCTCCCTAAAGTTGCAGTGGAGTAGATTAAAGCCAATAATCCTATCCCCTGAAGTTGCAGTGGAGCAGATTAAAACAATAGATCTTATCTCTCTGAATTTGCAGTGGAGTAGATCGCATTAGGTCTTATCTCCCTGAGGTTGCAGTGGAGCAGACTGAGTAAGCAGGTCTTATCCTCCTGAAGTTGCAGTGGGGCAGACTGAAGATGGCAGGTCTTATCTCCCTGAGCGACAGTGGAGTAGGTTGAAAATAGCAGATATTGTCTTCCTGTTTTGGCAGCGAAGTAGATCGAAGATACCAGCCTTGTCTCCCTGAGCAGCAGTGGAGCAGGTAAAAAAGAGCAGATCATATTCAATCTTATCTCCCTGAAGTTGTAGTGGAGCAGATAGAAGAAACCAATCCTATCTCCCTAAAGTTATAGTGGAGCAGATTAAAACCACAGATCTTATCTCTCTGAAGTTGCAGTAGAGCAGATCGCATCTAGTCTTATCTCCCGGAAGTTACAGTGGAGCAGACAGAAGAAACCAGTCCTATCTCCCTGAAGTTGCTGTGGAGCAGATTAAAACCACAGATCTTATCTCTCTGAAGTTGCAGTAGAGCAGATCGCATCCAGTCTTATCTCCCTGAAGTTGCAGTGGAACAGACAGAAGAAACCAATCTTATCTCCCTAAAGTTGCAGTGGAGCGGATTAAAACCATAGATCTTATCTTTCTGAAGTTGCAGTAGAGCAGATCGCATCCAGTCTTATCTCCCTGATGTTGCAGTGGAGCAGACAGAAGAAACCAATCCTATCTCCCTGAAGTTGCAGTGGAGCGGATCAAAATGATGGATCTCATCTCTCTAAAGTTGCAGTAGAGCAGATCATATCAGACTTATCTTTAAAGTTGAGCAGAACAAGTTGAAGCTACAAGTCTAATCTCCTTGAAGTTGTAGTGGAGCAGACTAAAGATAGCAAATTTTGTTCTTTTGAGAAGCTACAATGAACAAATCCTATCTCTCTAACGTTGTAGTGGAGTGGATTGAAGCATCAATTCCTATACCTCTGAAGATGAAGTAGGATAGAATAAGGCTACGTGAAGAAATGAGTACCAAGATCCAGCACAATCGGGCAAAATTGTTTATTTTTAAAGTCTTTGCTTCATTCCCGTTTCACGACAATGAGCAAAGAGGGGCAACTGTAATAACCCATTTTGCCCGACCCAACAAATACCAAAAAAAAAATCCAATAAAAATAGTCCATATAATACGGTCTAAATACCCAAACCCCAGATTACATTAAGCTTAAATTAAATACCCAAACCCAATACAATACCTAAACCCGATTCAATGCCCAAAACCCAACTCAGCCTAATTAGCCCACTTTAGAAGAGTATTCCAGGAACCCCTAGGTTTTCTGGAACCCTTCAGTCGCTGCAGAAGGAAAATCACAGCTCTCCTCGCGCGTGCTGCACCTCCACACATGTGTGCCTCCATCTGTTGCTCCAGGCTGGCTAAGTGCCTGCAAAAGTCACGCGCAAACAATAGCGAAAGGAAGAATAAAATAAAAGAGGCGATGGGATAACATATTAGATTTTATTTATTTATTTTTATTTTTTCAATTCTGGCTATAAAAAGCCAATTCGAATACTGTAAACGACTTCCTTGGGATTGAGATTGAAAATCAAGAAAAAATATTCTGAGAAAAGAATAGAATTCTAAAGGTGATTTGATTTTCTTTTTCCTTTGCATCTTTTGTTTTTTTTCTTTTCTGGTTTTCTTTTCTACGCTTGTTTGGTTCATGATTCAAGTCAAAGAATAAAAGGAAGGAAATTAGAAAGTTAAGAGTTTACCTTGTGGCGAATCCTTGCTTCCTCCGTCGTCATCGGAGTTTGGGCGAGGTTCGGAGAGTCCTTGAGTGGACGGTTCACAGAGCGGCGTAGAGAGTGTTTAGTTTAGGTTTTTTTAGTGAAAGGGTTATGGTTTTTAGGGTTATTTTAGCCTTTAAGCACGGTGATTAAAACTTTGTCGTTTGATGCCAATACGATGGCTTCGAAACGGCGTCGTTTCAAAGCTCAGATCCGCGTGGTGACCCGATCCGAGGGCAGGATCCACCTTTTTTTGGTTAATTGGATTATTTGCGCAACCAATCCCCCTTTTGTTTTGTATTGCTGCAATCCAATTTTCTTTTTTTTTTAAAAAAAAGATACCATATATTTTATTCTGGTCACATTTTGGTCCAAGATCAAACGGCACCGTTCCCATTAATTGGTTTTGAATCTCTGAGCCTTTGTGTTTAATTTCTGTTTTAGTCCCGCAGTGTTGAATCAATTATCAATTTAGCTCAAATTTGTTTTTTTTTCATTATTATTTTTAGTATACATATGTATATATAAAAATATATTATTAATTTCAAATTACTAATTTTTACCTATTTTCTATATATAAATACTTTATTTCTTTTAAATTTTCTGTTTCATTTTACTTATTTCGATTTTTACACATATTACTATTATATGTATATTATTACTTACATTAGTTTTTACTTGCCTAGGTTAAAATATATGTATATTAATTTTAAGATTCATCCTTTTTTTATCTTCTATTTATAATTTATCTTTAAAATTCATTTAAACATTTTATTCATTTTTTTAGTCCTATTATCAAATTGTTTCAAATATTCACAGTAACTACTTTTTTATCATTTTGTGTACAAACATTTTTAGTCCTAATTTTCATTTCTCTCATTGTTGTTTTTATGAATTACATTTTTTTAGATTAATAGATTTTAAATGTTGATGTTGACGTTTGGTTAATGTAGGATTAAAATTGTTATTATTATGTTTGATTATGTTTATTTATTGTTCAATATTCATTGGTGTGCGTTTTATATTCGAACTTAGTGTGGTACATTGCATTTTAATTACTACATTTAAAAAAAAAACATGATTCATTAAAAACTTTAAAATCATCTTATTTCGAAAATTGACGAAATAGTTGGTTTTCACGGTTCTCAAGAGCTAACTTACCGGGCTTCAATTTTTCCGATGAATTTAGATAGCCGAGTATCTCTTTTGTAATAAAGCCATATGATTTCTAAATAAAGCTTTTCAGGATTTCAGAATGTTGGATCCTAACTTACTGGATATGACATTTTGTTATCTCGAGTTAAGGATTTTAAAATAAAGGCAATATTCGGTGTTTAGGAATGTCAAGAAATTGAACCCTAACTTACTAGATTCTGATTTCTTGATTGACCCAAATAACCAAATATTCTTCTCAAAATGCATGAATTTTTAAAGTTTAAAAAGACATACCTAATTTCGAAGATTGAACTGTTGCACCCTAACTCACTAAGTGTGCCATTTTATTTCCTTGAAATGGGTATGTCTTATCATCCAATTCGATTATTCAGGTTTTCTTTTCAACGGATCGTATTTTAAAATCTTTTCAAATTTTCAGCACTAAGACATTAAACAATCAATTCGGTACCAATTTTTGGGCGTTGCGAGGGTGCTAACGCTTCGTCGTGCGTAACAGACTTCCGAAGTTGTTTTCTCAAAATTCGAAGACCAAAATCGTTATTTTAATAAATCAATATGTTTTATTAAAACTTCAAGGTGACCAGATCATACCTCTAAAAAAGATTGGTGGCGACTCCATTTCCATTTTTTAAAAGTCGATTTCTGTTTTTCAAATAAAAATGGTTTTGACAAAACCAATATGCCTCAAGGCACCTCAATCACATTCAACTCAAAATGAATCATTTCAATTCATCTAAACATTTTATACCAAACATTCATTCCATTTAACATTCATTTCAATTCATCGAGCTATGGATGTTACTGTATAAAACAATAGAGTTACAAATGTTTAACAACAAAATTAAACCACAATTAAATCATAATAACCATTCCTATCGAACAATAAGTAACAACAAACATGCATACATTTATGTTAAAGTGTGAATTAGGTTAAACAGTAAAGAATCGATTCAAACAGAAAAACAATTAGTTTAAACATAATGACAATCGATTCAAAAGAAGAAGTACTCTAACATTTTCCACAAACATATCAGTAACAATTCCATCTGAGTTTGACCAATTCATGATATTCCAAAATCAATAATTTTACAATCAATATATGCCATTCATGCTTCAACCTTTACTTGACATGATGCCAAAGTAACCATTTCCAAGATTAGTACATATATCATATAAGATTGCTATAAGTTTACCTATTTGTGCATCTTATACCATTTCATTTCCATTTATAAACCATCATCCAAGATAACTAATCCATTAAACAAAACTTATAAACATTCCATATCATGATTAAGAACAAGAATTTCACACATAACATAACCATTCTCTAAAAACATTCAAAACAACTTCCAACATTTATTAACCACCAAAATATTCAAAGTGACAACCCTAGGTACATGCCAATTACATAAACAAAATGGAATACGAGCTTTAGGGAGCCTGGGGCCTCGTTTGGATGCTGAGGTGAAACACAAAACATAGCTATAGACCTAATGGAACGACGAAAATGTGCAAGTGTACATAATCGTAACAAGTAATAAAGTGACAAGTAAATGTCGAGTTATCGTACCCACAGGGACTGTAAAAAGGAATATTTAGGAAATTAATGTTAAGACACTTTGGTGATGGAAAATATTTTGGTTTAAAGATGATTAAAAACTAAGGGTTAAAACTAAGTAAAAAGAAAAAAAATTAAAAATAAAAAGGTTCTAATGCACAATTTCAAATAATGTTTAATCAAGATGATATAATTGTGTTGGATTAATTACATTCCTTTAACTTAGAATTATTAAACTTATGTTTATACTGCTACGAACAAATTCACGGCAACTCGGTAATTTGTTAACTACTTATTAAATTAATCAATCTCTTGAACATTTTTCAATGTCAATCCAAGCGATTAATCAATCTTCACAAGCATATAAAAGATCAAGTGAGGTAACATAGTATTTCTACCTTGAAACAGTTTAATCACAATAATCTTGCAAGTTATGCAAGGCATATGTATCGCCAAATACAATGCTAAGTTAACTTCAGCTACCTTAGAAGAATAAACATGCACTGGTTAAGTATTGTGTCGATTAATTACAATTTCAATATGATTTAATAATTAATTCATTAGTTATCTAACAATTAATATTGCAAGACTAACTTAGGCTTATTTTTACTTAATCAAGCATCTTACCGAGGCCTATAACAACACAAACACAATTTCAATAATTCAAGTAGGAAAAATATAATCAACCCAACACGAATTAAATTCAAGCTAGATTAATTAAAATAACCATTTAAATAGCATAAATATTCATAAAAATATTTGTCAAAACAACAATGAAATTTAAAGAGATAGGGAATAAGAAGGAAATCCGGTGTTTCTCCATGGCTTGACTGATTTCTCCGTTCTTCGTTCTCCGTTGTCCTCAGCTATCATGGTGGCTTATTAACACTTTAATTGCTGCACAAAAATGGCTAATGAGGACCTATTTCCCAAGAGAAGAAATCGGCACTTGAACAAAAGGGAAAATGGGAAGAAAAAGTTGAGAGAAAATGAGAGAGGAGAAGAGAGAATGCGAGTGTGAGGGATGATTTGAATGATCAGCAAGGGGTGAATTTTATAGCTGATTGCGGCTGGTAAAAGTAGAAAATTCCATCAGCCAAAGAGACCTCCCTTGGCTGGCCACACACATGGAAAAGTTGAGAGATTCAACTTTGCTAAAAATAGCCTGGGGCAAATCCATAAAGCCACATTTTTTGGAGGGGTTTGAATGCAAGGTTGAAAGTTCTTCAAGGGCTTCTTTGCAAGCTTATTTAGTCAGTTAAAATGATGATTTGGGTCAGCTTATCGACGGTTCTGGGGAGCCCAATTGGTGGCTAGTTCAGTTCGGTAGATTCAATTCAACCAATACGGTTCAACAGGACCCTTTTTTCTCCATAATTAATTAATAATAATTTATTTAGCCAAAATTAAATTGGGAATAAATTAAAATTAATTATATTATAAATTAACACAAATTTTTGGCCCATTTTAGGCTGGAAATAAATTTGCCTCGATGCTTCAAATTGCTTCTTGGTTTTATTCTTCGAGCATTGTCTGTCGAGCCAATTTTCGCCGTTTGTGCGAATCTATCGAAAATAGTCAAAATTAATCAAAATTAACTATAAAATTAATTAAAATTTATTATGTTCATATTTTTAACATAATTTAATTATTTTATAATATTTAATTATTTTTTGACAAGAATTTAACCGAAATAGCATGATTTTAAGTTAAAAAGGGCATGTAAAAACACATAAATTTTCGTGTTTCCACACCCCAAACTTAATTCATTTCTCGTCCTGAGTAATGCACAAATTTGAAAAGAATTTTCTCGGAAACACTTTCTGAAAAACTCCTTCAGAACAACATTCTTCCCAAAATCATGAAATCAATATACTTATGCTCAAAAACAAGAAATTTGATAATTATGGTACTCAAGTATATATATCTTTCAAATTAATATCAACAATTACTACAATAGAAAAATTAGACTAAATGTTTCTTAATAAAGACATGTTAATCCCTACCAGTTTGATTTTAATCCCTTATTCAAAATTAAACTGCAATCATTAAGCTTGACTGATGTCTTCATATGTTGAACAGAGCAATTTCTCTCCACTAATGTAGGTAACATTGGAACTTTGAATCAATAGGTCTTTAACAAGGTTGTAACGTGGCTGGGGTTAGGGGTAGGTAAAAGATTGATAATTTTAGGTTTAAAAAACCCTAGACTCAGCTTGTATCGGACCTTTTGAAATAATTACCTTCAATACATCAACTTTTCTTTTCACATGCTCTTTAGTGCAATTTACTTCAAGTACATATGCTTTCTTTTTTTTTTCCGAGTATTTTACTGCATGTACTACAATTTTTAGAGCATTTCATACTTTTTTGCAACTCCCCCAAACTTATTTTCAAAGAATACTCTGAATAGTTTTGAGTCTAGTGTTTGGGACATTTTTAAGATAATTAAGAAAAGTGATGACGAACTTTGTAAAGGTTCAAATAAAATTAGGCCATAAAGTCTCAAAGTTGGGTTTCAAAGGATAAAAATTTCATCATGGTTGGCTTGAAAGTCTCAAACGGTCCAAACAACAATTGCGTAAATCATTTTCAACGTTCCATGCTTCCTAGGATTTCGCCTCAAGAAACTACTAAGTCAATTCTAAAGACTTAAACTTTCATGCATGCCTAACTGTCCTAAAGAACTAAAATTTTATGGTATGATTTGCATGTTTCATTAGAAATACATTTCATGTCATTTTAAGCTAACATAACAATTTATTGAAATAATTAAACTTTATTCATACTTAAATTTAGGATACTTAACAAAATTCAAATTTATTGAACAAAAATATATCATATTCATAATTAAAAGAAAAATTTTATTCTGAGTGGAAATAATTTCAATTTTCGGTCCCCCCAACTTAAAATGAACAATGTCCTCATTGTTTAAAGTGAATAGTTACTATACACCAGGTAGGATTCCAGAAAAGAGGAGGTGAGTCAATTTGACTGCTTAAGTACCAAGCTCCTCCTAGATCCAATCCTAGACATGTATATACCTATTGCCACACTTTAGACTTTACTACTTGTCCATATTTGCTTTTGATTTCCATCTCTTATTTTATTGTGCAGAAATAAAAAATTCCTAAGTAATCCTAATTCTAAGCATTAATATATAAATTATAAATAATATAATTATATATTAAAGTTTATCAAATTATTAATAATATTAAAGATATTTATTCTAGATGCTTTTTGAAAATATTCACAAAGAAATGCACCTAGTTTGTTTTATTATTTAAGAAAAGAGTGACTAAATTTTAAAAATAATTCAATTAAGTCCTTAGACTTAATGAAAATTTAAAATTGAGTTGCAAATTAAAACTTAGATAAAAATTGACCCTTTTATTTGAAACTACTTTTTTTTCCATTTAGGGGATAATTTCTTGGAAAATTATGTCAAAATAAATTCCTAGGAAAGATTGGAGGGGTCACAAACGGTCCCGCTTAAGTTCCAATCTCTTAGACAAAATTTATTTAAACATACTTTACCCGAAAATATACCCTAAATCATTTATTCAAAAAGAAAAACGAAAAATTAAGTATTCGATAAAATGAACGAGATTTTATCCCGTTCAGTTTTATCTCCCCAATAATGTTTCAGGCGCTGAGCATTAACTCAAAAATTACCTCCCTTACCTTGAAGTTTAACAACTCCGTATGGATAGACTTGGTGAATCGTAAGTGGACCGGACCAACGTGATTTTAGCTTACCTGGAAAGAACTTCAATTTGGAATTGAACAACAAGACTTGCTGACCTGCTTCAAATTCTCGAACTCGAATGTAGTTGTCATGCCATTTCTTGAGTCTTTCTTAAAGTAATTTGGCATTTTCATATGAGAACATTCGAAACTCTTCTAACTCATTGAGTTGGAACATTCGTTTCTCTTTCGCGAGCTTAAGATCCAAATTAAGCCGTTGAAGAGCCCAGTAAGCTTTGTGCTCTAACTCCAATGGTAGATGGCAGACTTTCCCAAAGACCAACCTATAGGGTGACATCCCTAACAGTGTCTTGTATGTTGTTCTGTAAGCCCATAAAGCATCATCTAATCTTGTGGACCAATCTCGTCGGTTCGGGTAGACTATCTTCTCAAGTATGCCTTTGATCTCCTTATTTGCCAGTTTAGCTTGCCCATTTGTCTGCGGATGGTAAGCTGTTGCAACCTTGTGTTTCACTCCGTGCTTGTCTAATAGCCATTTTAACCACTTGTTTACAAAGTGGGATCCTTCATCACTGATGATAGCTCTTGGGGTTCCAAACATTGTGAACAAATGCTTCTGTAGAAACTTCATCACAACCTTTGCATCATTTGTCGGATATGCCTCAACCTCGACCCACTTAGACACATAGTCTGCTGCTACTAGTATGTACTTGTGACTGCAAGACGGGGGAAAAAGACCAAGAAAGTCAATACCCCATACACCGAACAACTCTACTTCAATGATGTTTGTTCGAGGCATCTCATTTCTGTTGGTGACATTTCTAACCCTTTGACATTGATCACAACTCTTCACGTAAGCATATGCATCCTTGAATAGTGTCGGCCAAAAAAATCTGTCTTGCAATACTTTGGCCGCTGTACGTGTACCTCCGAAATGTCCCCCACATGGAGTTAGGTGATAGTGGTATAAAATCTTCAACATTTCATCTTCTGCCACGCATCTCCTGATTATCTGATCTGCACATTTTTTAAACACATATGGCTCTTCCCAGAAATAGTACTTCACATCGTGAAGAAACTTTTTCCTTTGTTGATATGTCTTATCAATTGGCATCAAACCACAAGCTAAATAGTTAGCAATATCAACGAACCAAGGGGTATTATGGACATGATTTACCTTCAGGATATGTTCGTCTGGAAATGTCTCCTGAATTGGTATAAGATGAGAATTCCCTTCTTGTGGCTCCAATCTGGACAAGTGATCTGCTACTTGATTTTTGACTCCCTTTCGATCTTGAATTTCTAGATCGAACTCTTGAAGTAGAAGGACCCATCGGATCAGCCTCGGCTTAGCGTCTTTCTTCGCAAGTAAATACTTAGTTGCCTAGTGGTTCGTATAGACAGTCACCTTGGTACCTACCAGATAAGATCGAAACTTGTCAAAAGCAAACACAATAGCAAGTAACTCTTTTTCTATTACTGTATAATTCAATTGAGCTCTAGTTAGGGTTCGACTTGCATAGTAGATGGGATGAAAAACTTTGTTCCTTCGCTGGCCCAAGACAGCTCCAATTGCGAAGTCACTTGTGTCACACATCAATTCGAATGGCAAATCCCAGTTTGGTGTGACGATTATGGGTGCCGTGACTAATGGACTCTTGAAATCATTGAAGGCTCTTAAGCATTCCTCATCAAACTTGAATATAGAGTCCTTCTCCAATAATTTGCATAAGGCTTTAGCAACTTTGAAGAAGTCCTTGATAAATCTTCGATAAAAATCGGCGTGGCCCAAAAAGCTCCTAACACCCTTTACAGATGTTAGAGGTGAGAGTCTCTCAATAACGTCTACCTTTTCTTTATTTACCTCGATCCCATGTCTCGTTATTCGATGCCCTAGAACAACTCCTTCTCGTACCATAAAATGGCACTTTTCCCAGTTGAGTACGAGATTTGTTTCTTCGCATCGCCTTAGTACCTTAGTTAGATTGGCTAAGCAATCATCATAAGTATCTCCAAATACTGAAAAATCATCCATAAAAACTTCCAAATATTTCTCAACCATGTCAGTAAAAATAGACATCATACATCTTTGAAATGTAATAGGTGCATTACGTAAACCAAATAACATGCGTCTAAATGTAAACGTACCGTACGAGCAGGTGAATGTCATTTTGTGCTGATCTTCTGGTGCTACTGTAATCTAATTATACCCTGAATATCCATCGAGAAAATAGTAGTAATCTCGTCCTGTGAGTCTATCCAGTATCTGGTCCTAGAACAGCAAAGGAAAGTGATCTTTGTTAGTCGCTTTGTTTAGCTTCCGATAATCGATCCAAATTCTCCATCCCGTAATCGTTCTAGTCAGTATCAACTCATTGTTCTCATTCTCTACGACCGTGATACCTCTTTTTTTTTGGCACACACTAGACCGGGCTTACCAATAAACAGTCTGAGATGGGATAAATGATGCCCGCATCTAACCACTTGATGATCTCTTTTTTTTAGTACGTCTTTCATGATGGGGTTCAGTCTCCGTTTTCCATCGATCGTCCCTTTTTTGCCATCTTCCAGGATAATCTTGTGCATGCATACAGATGGACTAATGCCACGAATATCGACTATGGTCCATCCGATGATCTTCCTGAATTATTTTAGAACTAAGATAAGTTTCTCTTCTTGCTTAGTGGTCAATTCTAGTGAAACAGTCACAGGTAGAGTAGAAGGGTTACCTAAATAAATGTATTTTAAGTGAGAAGGTAATACATTGAGTTCTAATTTAGGTGGCTCATTGATCGATGCTTTTGGTTGATAATAGTCCCTCTTTTCTAGCTCCAAAGATTCAAAACGAGATTGCGGATTAAATCCCCTTTGTTTAGTTTCTAGGAAAGTTAAGTATTCATCCTCCTCTTCATCATTTGGAGGATCCAATGTCAAAATTCTTTCCAGTGGGTCCTCAACATAGTTGAGTTCCTTCTCCACTATTAAATCCTCTAAATCGGACACTGTAGAGCAATCATCCATTGTGTAAGAAAATTGCATAGACTTAAAGACGTTAAATGTTACCTGGTCATCCTGAACACACATAGTGAGTTGCCCTTCTGCACATCAGTAAGGGTCCTTCCAGTTGCTAGGAACGGCCTTCCTAAGATAATTGGTACTTCTTTGTCTACTTCAAAATCTAGAATTATAAAGTCAGCAAGAAAGATAAACTTATCTAAATGTACCAATACGTCCTCGATTTTTCCTTCTAGAAGTCAGCAGGAAAGATAAACTTACCTACATGTACCAATACGTCCTCAATTTTTCCTTCTGGATGTGCTAAGGATCGATTTGCTAGTTGAAGCGTAACTGTAATTGCTCTAACTTCTCCTATCCCCAACTTCTTAAATATTGATATAGGCATCAAGTTGATACTCACACCTAAGTCACATAATGCCTTACCATAATATGTTGCTCCAATGTTGCACGGTATGGTAAAACATCTAGGATCCTTCAATTTTGGGGGTAGTTTGCCTTGAAGATAAGCACTGCATTCTTTCGTCAGAGCTACCATCTCAAATTCTCCAAGTCTTCGTTTCTTAGACAAGATATCTTTCATAAACTTGACGTAGTTCGGCATTTGCTCAAGTGCTTCAACCAACGGGATGTTGATGTGAAGTTGCTTGAGTACGTCAAGAAACTTCTTGAATTGAATCTCCTGCTTCTGTTTTTGAAGTCTTTGACGGTAGGGTGGTGGTGGTTTCATTACTGGGACTGATTCTTGTTGATTCATCTTTTGCGGCAATTCTACATCTAACGACGTTGTTAGTTGATCAGAATTAGCTGGTGCTGAGGTTACTTTGTCAGATTTTGTAGATTCTAGTTCCAGTAAAACTGGAATTTCAACACTTGGTTGAACTTCTTCTGAATCTTGAGTATCAACTGGCTCCTTTTCAACTTCGACAGTGTTGGGATCTACTGTCTTTCCGATCCTCAATGTCAACACTTTACAATGTTCCTTCCCCAGATTTCTCAGATTCTCCGTGTCACTAGGTAAAGCACCTTGTGGTCGGTTCTTGAGTTCAGTAGCAAGCTGGCCCACTTGATTCTCCAAATTCCTCAGAGTGGCGTCGTTTTTCACCATGTATGCCTTCAATAGATTCTCTAAGCTATTGGATGGTTCCGCTTGGGTTGGTTTCTGAACTTGTTGGGGGAAACTAGGCAGTTGAGTTGGTCTAGGTTAGACATAAGTGTTACTGGTTCCATCCCCTTGGTTACTCTAGGAAAAATTCGGGTGATTTTGCCACGATGAGTTATAAAACTTGGATTGTAGTCATTGCCTCCCTTGGTTTTGCTTTTCATTACCCATGTAATATACGAATTCGAGGTTTAATAGACATTCTTCAAACAAATGTCCTTCCCCACAATACACACAAGCTATATTCTCAAATTGGTTAGGTGGTTGGGCTGCAAAACTGTTAGACCCATTAATGGTAAGATTCTTAAGCATTGAGGATATTGAAGATACTTGAGATTTGAGTGAAGTGAGAGTTTCCACTTCATGTATTCTAGCGACTCGTCTTCTTAACGCTGCTCGATTGGTTTGCCATTGATAATTGTTGCTTGCAATCCTCTCAATAATTTCGTAAGCCTTATTATAAGCCTTAGAAAGGAGAGCACCATTAGCAGAGGCGTCCACTACCATCCTCGTGTGAGCGTTGAGACCATTATAGAATGTCTTAAGTTGAAAGCAATATGGGATTCCATGATGAGGGCACTTTCGTAATAAATCTTCGTACATTTCCCATGCCTCATACATGGACTCATCATCCATTTGTTAGAAGGCAGTGATTTCATTCTTCAACTTGGCATTCTTGCTCGGCGGGAAACACTTCATGAGGAATCTCCTGGCTAACTCTTGCCATGTAGAAATGGAGTTCGATGGCAATGAGTTCAACCAAGCACGAGCTCTGTCCCTTAACGAATATGGGAACAACTTCAGTTGTAATGCATCTTCGGGTACTCCGACTAACTTGAAAGAATTGCTCACTTCCAAAAATAGTCTTAAGTGAATATGAAGTTCTTCAGTAGGCATTCCACTGAATTGGCCCACAGTTTGCAATATTTGGAACACGACTGGCTTCAGCTTGAATTGTTGTGTCTTAATTTCGGGTCTCCTAATATCCGGATTAAGATCATTAAATACTGGCATGGCATACTGTCGTAAATCTCTATCCCTATCATCAGCAATAAGGATAGGATTCTGAGCAAGGTTTGCTCCATTTCCTTGATTCATATTCTCAAAGTTTATCTCTTCGGTCCTTCTCTGGTTCGCTTGTCTTCTTCGCTGTCAAAAGGTTCGTTCTATTCTAGGGTCCACAGGGAGTAAGTCGATAATCTGGTCAATACTCATAAACACCTGAAATAATCACAGAAAGACTAAGTAAAGATTTAAACAGGAAAATAAATAAACCAAAATGTAAAAACAGATTCACAGATAATGGATTTTTTTTAAAATAGTCCCCGACAACGGCGCCAAAAACATGGAACAACGAAAATGTGCAAGTGTACGCAATCGCAACAAGTAATAAAGTGACAAGTAAATGTCGAGTTATCGTACCCACAGGGATTGTAAAAAGGAATATTTATGAAATTAATGTTAAAACACTTTGGGGATGGAAAATATTTTGGTTTAAAGATGATTAAAAACTAAGGGTCAAAAATTAAGTAAAAAGAAAAAAATTTTAAAATAAAAAGGTTCTAAAGCAAAATTTCAAATAAGGTTTAATTAAGATGATATAATTGTGTTGGATTAATTACATTCTTTTAACTTAGAATTATTAAACTTATGTTTATACTGCTACGAACTAATTCACGGCAACTCGGTAATTTGCTAACTATTGCTCATGCATACTTATTAAATTAATCAATCTCTTGAACATTTTTCAATGTTAATTCAAGCGATTAATCAATCTTCACAAGCATATAAAAGATCAAGTGATGTAACATAGTATTTCTACCTTGAAATAGTTTTATCACAATAATCTTACAAGTTATGCAAGGCATATGTATCACCAAATACAATGCTAAATTAACTTCAGCTACCTTAGAAGAATAAACATGCACTGATTAAGTATTGTGTCGATTAATTACAATTTCAATAAAATTTAATAATTAATTCATTAGTTATCTAAAAATTAATATTGCAAGAATAACTTAGGCATGATTTTACTTAATCAAGCATCTTACCGATGCCTATAACAGCCCAAACACAATTTCAATAATTCAAGATGGTGAAATATAATCAACCCAACACGAATTAAATTCAAGCTAGATTGATTAAAATAACCATTTCAATAGCATAGATATTCATAAACATGTTTGTCAAAACAACAACGAAATTTAAAGAGATAGGGAACAAGAAGAAAATCCGGTGTTTCTCCGTGGCTTGACTGATTTCTCTGTTCTTCATTCTCCGTTGTCCTCGGCTATCAAGGTGGCTTATGAAAACTTTAATTGCTGCTCAACAATGGCTGATGAGTACCTGTTTCCTAAGAGAAGAAATTGGCACTTGAACAAAATGGAAAATAGGAAGGAAAAGTTGAGAGAAAGTGAGAGAGGAGAAGAGAGAATGAGAGTGTGAGGGATGATTTGAATGATCAGCCAGGGGTGGCTTTTATAGCTGATTGTGGTTGCTAAAAATATAAAATTTCATCAGCCAAAGATACCCCCCTTGGCTGGCCACACACATGGAAAATTCCATCAACTTTGCTAAAAATAGCCTGGGGCACATCCATAAAGCCACATTTTTTGGAGGGGTTTGAATGCAAGGTTGAAAGTTCTTCAAGGGCTTCTTTGCAAGCTTATTTAGTCAGCTAAAATGCTGATTTGGGTTAGCTTATGGATGGTTCTGGGTAGCCCAATTGGTGGCTGGTTCGGTTCACTAGATTTGGTTTAACTAATGCGGTTCAACTGAACTCTTTTTTCCATAATTAATTAATAATAATTTATTTAGCCTAAATTAAATTGGGATTAAATTAAAATTAATTATATTATGAATTAACACACATTTTTGGACCATCTTAGGCTGGAAATAAATTTGTCTCGATGCTTCAAATTGCTTTTCGGTTTTATTCTTTGAGCATTGTCTGCCGAGCCAATTTTCGCCCTTTGTGCGAATCTGTCAAAAATAGTAAAAATTAATCACAATAAACTATAAAATTAATTAAAATTCATCATTTTCATATTTTTAACATAACTTAATTATTTTATAATATTTAATTATTTTTCGACAAGAATTTAACCGAAATAGCATAATTTTAAGTTAAAAAGGGCATGTAAAAACACACAAATTTTCGTGTTTCCACCTAACCTGTGCACAAAAAGTAAAACCTCACAATAAGTAAATAATGCTTTATCTCTTATATATTAGAATTGTATATTAAAAACCATTCAATTTATAACATTTAGATTAACAAAAATGTTCTATGCCATTAGGTTTCAAGATGATTTTAATCACCAACTTTTTTCCTTTTTCATCTCCATATCCTCGAACATCATTTTGTAGTCTACTTCTATTGTGATTTTTGAACTTGTAAATCCATCTTTGTTCACTTCTTGATGTCATTTCGGATTATTCGACAATGATGACTCCTATCCTGGGTTGCCCGAAAACGATGACTTATCACCCTAGATTGCCTAGCAACGATGGTTTCATAACTCATTTATATCACCCCGAGTTGCCTGGTGATGATGGCATACCACCCCGAATTGCTAGATAATGATGATATTTTAACTCATTTATGTCATCCTGGATTGCCTAGAAACGATGACCTGCCACCCTGGGTTGCTCAACGATGATGGCTTAGTCGAGTCTTGTCTACTGATATGTTGATTGCTTTCATCGCTTATCTTATGGCTCAAGTCAATACCTCTTCATAACCTGGTTTTTATATTCTCAACGCTTCAATCCAATCATACTCAATGGCAATATAATCCGACTTCATAATCATGCATCAATTCATTTTAGTTTGTGTCTTGATAATCAATTGTAAACATCCCAAATCATTTCTTTCATCACCAAACAATTAATCATAGCAATATACAATATATAATGTCATAAAAATACGAAAATTTAGTAAGTATGAAACTAAAACTACTTGTCATCTATTTTCATCTTCCCTATTCCTTTTAGTGCACCCACATCAACTTTAGCTATGAAAATTAATACAAAAAAGCGCAACATTATTTTTCCAACTCAATTTACAATCAATCGCAAAGTCTTACATATTTTGACATTTATTCAATTTCGTCCTTAAAACCGGACTAACATAATTTCAATTCAGAGCCCAAATTTTCAAATTGATTCCACTATAGTCCTTTTTAGACCTTCTATTTTTCATTTTTACCACAAATTCTAAAATATATGCATTTTAGTCCCTGTTGTACAACACTACAATTTAGTCATTTTTCACTCCTAAGCTTAAAATCTATCCATCTAATACCTAAAACTTCAAAGATTCATCCATGGAATCATTCTAAAACTTTAATAGTTTTGAAAAATATCACATGGGTTAGCTAGATTGAGCTTTAAGGATTTCAAAAATATAAAAATTACAATGAAAGGTCTAAATTGAACTAACCACTTGAAGCTTTGAATTTTAAGACCCTAAGCTTTCAATATCTTTTTAATACAAAGATCATTAAATATTTCTGTCAATCTCTTATCCCATATTCTTTTGACCTTTTCACTACTAACTTCAACGATCGAAGTATTTTTCATCTATTATATAAATATATATGATCACATATAGAAAATTGAAAATCAATATTACAAAAATTTCTTAAAATATAAAATAAATAATCTTTAAATGTAGTTTGTATATATCAACCATGCCCTGCATACGACAATACTTTCCACAAATTTTTTAGATAAGTATTTTACAAGTTAAACATTATGTATATGGACATATATTTAAAAACATACAAGTGACAGTTAGTTGGGTTCGTGCTTTTGGTGGACGTGCTTCTTCAGCTAGTGTTACAAACAAGAAAACCATAGAAATTTGATAGGGAATTCTCAAATAGTTGAGGTAAAATCACTAATGATATTCATTTGTAGATTGAAATCAGTAGTAAAGTCAAGTATTTGACGAGGAATTTGTCAGGGAATCATCAACAAATTATTGTACATTACACTACCAATGAACATAAATGCAAATCCTATATAACTTGTCAAGAGTTAAGAACAACAAAGTGAATAGAAGGAGACCAAACAAAACCCATTTTTAGATGAAAACCAAAGCCATTTACCTTTCACGGAGAAAGTAGAAAAGGAAAAAGAAAATAAAAAAACCATACCTTGAAGGAATAAAGATCAAAAGATATATATCTTTGAAGATAAATGACAAGTCCTCTTCCACTACTACTTTATATGTCGAAACCATTTTTTTGAAAAACAAAAAATTTAGGTTGTCGACTTTAAAAAAAGAAAATTGGGAGTCGCCACCAATCTTTTATTAAGGTGTGATTGGATCACCTAAAAAAACGGCATTGGTCTACAAGTTTTAGAAAAATGGATCCGGGAGTCAGTTACGTTCGAGGAAGGATTAACACCCTCGTAACGCCCAAAAATTGGTACCTAGTTAATTAATTAATGTCTTAATGTCAAAATTTTGAAAAATATAATCCTTAGCAAAAACTCTTAAACGTTACGTATTAAGACCCTTATCATTTCAGAGAAAGAAAATGCCACACCCAATGCGTTAGGGCACGACATTCTAATTTCCTCAAAAATGAATTAGGCCAGAATATTTGTGTAATAAAAATTTAAAAGAATATCCATTTATTCAAGATTTAAGAAATCGCGGCCCAATACGTTAGGGCACAATTCCTCCAAAATCCCAAACTCGGAATATTTCCTTTATTATTTTTTAGAAAAAATCTTCATTTCGAGAAATCAATGCATCACATCCAATACGTTAGGACACAACGTGTTGAATTCCCAATAATGAGTTCTTATTTTTTTTTTTATTAAAGAGAAATGTTCGATTGTTAGATTTAACAAAGAAAATCGGAACCCAATACGTTAGGGTTCAATTTCCTTGAAAATCCTAAATACAAGCATTATCTCAATTTTGAAAATTTTGAAATCGAGTGAAAAATGATGTGATGCTACATTAAATATACAATGCAATAATAATTATTACGATGGCATAGAAATAATATGAATAAATGAATAAACAAAATCGATAACAATAATCCATGACATGCAAAATATTAAATGTAAACTCAATTATATAACGAAAGGAGGAAATCCAACCAAATAAATGAAGAAAAGAATATATATAATATGAACATAGAAATTATGAAGATTAAAATATACATATGATTTACAAATAAATTTTTGGGTTATGGAACGTATATATATGCAATACATAATATTTATGAATGTAAAGAAAAATAGATAAACATATATAGATTATAAAATAGGTATTTAAAAATATATATATTTGAGCCCCTTTTTAAAAAAAAGAATAAATATCCATATGGATATAAACAAAACATTTGTTCTAAATATATATACATATGTACATATAAAAAATAATGATAATAATAATTACATTATAGAAAATATACATATATATAGGAAGATAAATGGATACATAAAAAGTATATATATATAAATATTAAAAATAATTACAATATTAAAAAATAAATATACGTACATATAAAAATATTTGTTTTAAAATAAATAAATAAATAAATAAAAACAACAAATATATATATAAATAAAAACTAATTAAAAAATAAAAGAAATAATTACATTATGGAAGTTAATTAATTTTAAAAAAAAGAAAAAAAACTAAATTCAACTGAATATGAAAAATCTGGGGGAAATTTGCAAATAAATAAAACCCAAATGATTAAATTGAACACGCGAATTACATAGAGGGGCTGGAAGGGAAATTTTCTCCTCTCCTCTAAAACGGCGTCGTTCCAGCGGGGTTAAACTGAAATTGAAAGCAAATTAAAGGGCTAATTCTAAAAAGATAAGAAAAACTAATTGTAAAACATTAAAAAGGTGCGAATAACTCATAGGGCTCGAATGGGAAAATATCTCCATCCTTTGAAACGCGTCACTTTATTAGGGCTAAATAAAATAAATAAATAAAATTCGCAGCGGTATCACCTTCTCCCTTTTTTAAAATCGTAAATAAGTAAAAAATAATCGAAAAAGAAAAAAAAAACAGTAAGCCACCTTTAAAAAACTGTCAATCGTTCTCCCTTTTTTTATTGATTCCCCATTTTCCCCATCTACAATGAAGGGAGAGGCCTCTATTTATAGTTGAGCCTCCCCAAATCCAACGGTACAGATCAATTACATCAACGGCTAAGATTAAAGGGTATCTACAAATTAAATCTCTAAGATTACAAAATCATATCTTCTAAGATTACATATCATATCTAAGATTGCATATATCATATCTAATATTGCATATCATATCTAAGATTGCATATCCTCGAAGATTATGTTTCCATATGTGAGCCCGGGCTAAAAATGGGTATTTCATTATAAATCAGACTTCTATTCAAAGAAAATGAAAAAAGGGAAAGTAGTTTAAAGAACTGATGCAAAAGTTGAAAGAACCAAAGAAAAAGTGATTTTGGTTGGTATGGAGTAATAAAAAATACTGTTGGTGTGTTTAAATGAAGATGAAAAAGTAATTCGACACCCAAATGTGATTTTGGTTGCAACAAAAGCTAAAATTTTTTGCTTCTGCGTTTGCCAATTTTTAGCATTTGAAAAGTATTTTTTTCTCTCAAAAGTGTCTTATCTAGGAATATTTTTATCTCAAAAGTGTTTTTTGTCCCAAAAGTGCTTCTTAAAAGCATTGCTAAACTAACCTTATTCTCCATAGTCTCCTTATCATTTTTTTCTCTTGGTGATTATGAAAATTTCTTTGATTTCTAAGTGAAAATAATGAATTTTTTATGAAAGGACAAAATTGTAAAGAAATCAAAACTTTATTTCTTCTCTCTTTCATGGACGCTGGAAGCTTTGGTGATAGATGAAGAACTTTCTTCATCTTTCTTTCTTTTTATATTAATTTTAATTAAATAAAATATTAATAAATATCTTATAATGAAATAATAATAAAATATTCAACCAATCATGTTTCAACACTTTTCATCCTTAATTATTACACCATATAATTATCTAATTTGGGTAATGACTATTTTTACCCTTCATGTTTCTTCAAAATTCCATCTTTGAATTCTTACTTAATTTGGTAAAATTACGATTTAATCCATCATATTTCTATACTTTTTCAATTTGGTCCTTGCACACCAAATTCATGTAATAAGAAATTAGATTATTTTCACTTTTTGTCCTTCAATTTTATCATATTTATGCTTCAACCCTTAAAATTTTAGATAATTATACTTGAACCTCAAAATTTTTTACATCTTTACAATTTGGTTCTTACTTTAATTTAGTATACCACAACATACTTCTCAATTCAACTTTCTTTGATACTCTTCAACCTTCTCTTTTGTCACTTTCATTTTCTTATTTTACTTTATCAGGAAATCAATGGCACCCAATTCTCACTTAATATTACCTTTATAACATAACGATTTTCGGGGAGTTACACAACACTACTATTTTTTTTTAAATGTAATGATTAAAGCATAATTTGAAGAAAAAGTAGGCTGGTGCCCCCTGACATAGTGGCAGCATCGTTGGGCATTGTTAAAAATTACCCATTTTCATAAATAAATTTTCTCCTAACCCATTTTCGTAATTAATTGTTTTTTTTGGATTATTCATATAGAAAAGCCTAGGTTGGAGAGTCTAGGTCTATATAAACCCCATTAGGAAATCTCTTACTTTCCTATGTGGGATCCAAGTTTCGTACTTCGTAGTTGGTACATAACAATCCACTACACTCTGCAACCTCGATGCCCACGCGGGCTAGCTATGCACTAGCTTAATCTAGTCCTGGGCAAACAATGCAATGTCGGCGCCACCACTCATGTCGCACAATTGCAACTAAGAAACATGATGGTTGCCTGTGATACCAATTTATATGAACCTTTACAGAACCATACCCCAAAAGCTAGCTATTGAGATTGGAGAGCCTAGATCCATATAAACCCCATTAGGAAATCCTTACTTTCCTATGTAGAATTCAAATCTTATATCTTGCGATTGACACATAACATCAAACCCATTAATATATATACATTCAAATAAACAAAATTGGTGAAAATAAACTATTAAGGGCCTTTCCTTAGAATTTTCACTCTATTCTCATTATTTCTGAACACAAAACATAAAAAAAAAGCCCATTTTTTTTAAGTCTAAGCAAAGCCTCCATTCTGAAGCCTTAAAGCCACCGTCGATCTCCTCACTCCGCCATTCTCTCCAACAACAAAGATCACCAAGGGAGAGTCTTTTCTCTACTCTTCATCTTTACAATAGTGTAGACAACAGTTCTATGATTGGTAAGTACAATGAGGTCTTCTATTATGAAAACATAATTTCATTTTTCATTTTTTTACTCTTTATTCTTTTCTTTTTCTTTTTTTGAATAATATTAATAAATAATAATATAATTATAATAATATAAAAATGATAATAACAAAAAATTATAAAATAATAAATTTAAACTCATGATATTTGTATTCAATTATCATCGTGAAGTAATTATTATTATTTAATTAAATGATAATTATTTGAGACTAGAAATTTTATCACACGTGTATTTGTGTGGAAATCACAATTTTAGAACATAAATTTTTATTTAAAAAAACATACAATAAACAATGAAACTTATGGTTTGAAACTAATTAATTAGAATAACACATGAAATATGTACAATATTAAAATAAAAAATATATTAAATTATGAGTAAAATGAAAATTAAACACATAAATACATCAAATAAATAATACTAAATGTACTACAATTATTTATCATGGTTTTGACTTATTATCAATTATGAGTTAATGTTAACTTGTGACACCAACTCAATTAGCATATACAATTGATGAAGATAATAAATTGTGCATATTACAATAAAAATGTATAAAATATATTAAAATGAAGTTTTGGTTGAATGGTAAATTTAAGATTTTATTAATTTCAATTGGTATGTGTTCAAATCCATCATATGCATTTTATTTGTTTTTTTTCAATAAAAAGACTAAATAACTTATTTTAATTACGACTTGAATAATATAATTTATTTTAATTATGGAAAGATGCTTCCATAATATCTCTAATTGAGTTAGTGACCTAGTTGAGGGTAGGCGTGAGCGTTTAATCGAATCGAATGAAAAATTTTGTGTTAATTGAGTTGACGAATCCTATTTTATCATTCTAACTCAATTTGAAATTTTATTGAATCAAATCGAGTGAAATGAAATTCGTGTCGAATCGAATCGAGTGAAATTGTTTGAGTTAAATTAAAAAATTAAACATGTCAAATTAAAATATTATTACGATATAACTAATTCCATATTGGAGTATATAAATTTGAAATCATATATACTTTAAACCTTTTTCAAAGCAAAATAGTAAAAAACTAAGATATTTTTAGTATGATAAACTTGAATCATTAAGTAATTTGTTAGTTTAGAAAAGTTTTAAAATTTTAACTTTCTTTATATATTATTTATATAATTTTTTTAAATTATTATAATTTTTTAAAATATAAATTTTGAAATTTTTATAAATATTTTAAATTTTAACAATTATTTTGATTTTTTTTTTGAAATTTTTGTTGAGAGGGACCCATTTGCTTTTTTTCAAAATTGATAGGGACCAAAGGAGTATTTACATCAATTTGTTATTTGATTATTCGAATTGTAAAATTCAACTCGATTCAAACTTGAAACTCGAATTACTTATTCGAATTGACTCGAATAACTTGATTTGATAAACTCAAAATTCAATTTTTTTTAATCGAATTGAGTTTTGCTCACTTCTAATTGATGGTGACATTAGCTCAGTAAAACACTTAATAGAAGCTTAAATTGTGCATATTACATTAAAAATGTATAAAATGCATTAAAATGAAGTTTTAGTTGAGTGATAAATTTAAAATTTTACTAATCCAATTGATGCAAGTTCAAATATCATTGTATGTATTCTTATTTTTCTTTTTTCTCTTTTCAAGAAAAGACTAAATTACTCTGAAATAATATCCTAACTGAGTTGATGACTTTTTAAAAAGATTAAATTACCTTTGTAATACCCAATTTTAGCCCGGACTCACATATGGAAACATAATTTTTTAGGATATGCAATCTTAGATATGATATGCAATTCAAGATATGATATATGCAATCTTAGATATGATATGCAATATTAGATATGATATATAATCTTAGATATGATATGCAATCTTAGAATATATGATTTTGTAATCTTAGAGATTTAATTTGTAGATACCCTTTAATCTCAGCTGTTGATGTAATTGATCTGTACCGTTGGATTTGGGGAGGCTCAACTATAAATAGAGGCCTCACCCTTCATTGTAAAAAAAAAAGAAAAAAAGGAGAGAAAAGGGGAAGAGGAATAAAAAAGAGAACGATTGGCAGTTTTTTTTAAAGGTGGCTTACTATTTTTTTTTTTCGATTATTTTTTTACTTATTTATGATTTTAAAAAAGGGGAGAAGGTGATACCACTGCGAATTTTATTTATTTTATTTAGCCCATCCGCCTTTTAATGTTTTTGTAATTAAGTTTTTTTTTCTTAATTTACCCTTTTATTTATTTTTATTTCAATTGGGTCTAAGTTGAACGGCGTCGTTTTAGAGGAGAAGGGAAAATTTCCCTTCCAGCCCCTCTATATAATTTGCGCGTTCAAATTAATCCTTTTACTTTTATTTATTTGCGGATTTACCCCTTTTTTTATTGCAATTCAATTTAGTTTTTCTTTTCTTTTCTTTTGTTCTTTTCATTTATTTTATTAATTAATAACGTAATCATTTTTTATTTTTATTTTTTTTAAAATCTATGCATTTATATTTTATGCACATATTTTTAACTTATATTTTTCTCACATTTATATATGTATATATATGTATATTTATTTTTTTAAAAAATTAATTTTGATAATGTACTCATTATTTAATTTTTTTATCTATGTATATTCCTTTTATATGTACATGTATATATTTTTTTAAAACGAATATTTTCCTATATTTTTTTAATGAATATTTTCATATTTATATGTATATATTTACGTTTTTTTCATGATTAAATACTCACTTTTTCTTTTTTAAAATATACATATTTTTTATTATTTTATATATGTACGTATAATTATATTTTTTCTTTATTTGCATAAGTATATTATGTATTGTATTTATATATAAATTCTATAACCCAAAATTTTATTTGTAAATTATATGTATATTTTTAATCTTCATAATTTCCATGTGTATATTATACGTCTTTTGATCCTTATTTATTTGTTTGCTATCCCATCCATTGTATAATTGTGTTTACATTTAATATTTTGCATGGCATGGATTACCTTTTTTTATTATTTCGTTTATTCATTTGCTTATATTATTTTTATGTCGATGATGTATTTATTATTGTTATTATTATTATAGCATTTGTATGTATAAAATCACGTTACATCATTTTTTTTACTCAAATTTAAAGATAGAAATTTTTAAAAATTGAGATAATGTTCGTATTTAGGATTTTCAAGGGAATTGAGCCATAACGTATTGGGTTCCGATTTTCTTCGTTAAATCCGACAATCGAGCATTTCTCGTCAATCAAAAAAAATAAAAACTCATTATTGGGAATTCAACATGTTGTGTCCTAACGTATTGGATGTGACGCATTGATTTCTCGAAATGAAGATTTTTTTAAAAAAATCATGAAGGAAATATTCCGAGTTTGAGATTCTAAAGGAATTGTGCCCTAACGTATTGGGTGTGATTTCTTAAATCTTGGATAAGTGGATGTTCTTTTAAAGTAAAGGAAATATTCCGAGTTTGGGATTCTAAAGGGATCGTGCCCTAACGTATTGGGTGTGATTTCTTAAATCTTGGATGAGTGGATGTTCTTTTAAAGTTTTATTGTATAAATATTCTGACCTAATTCATTTTGGGGGAAACTGGAATGTTGTGCCCTAACATATTGGGTGTGGTATTTTTGCTTCTCTGAATTGAAAATGGTCTTAATATGCAACGTTTTAAGTTTTTAAAGATTATATTTTTAAAATTTTCGACCTTAAGACATTAATTAATTAACTAGGTACCAATTTTTGGGCGTAATGAGGGTGCTAATACTTCCTCATACGTAACCGACTTCCGGACCCGTTTTTCTAAAATTCGTAGACCAAAGTCGTTTTAGGTGACCCAATCACACTTTAATAAAAGATTGGTGGCGACTCCCAATTTTCATTTTTTAAAGTCGGCAACCTAAAATTTTTTGTTTTCAAAAAAATGGTTTCGACAGCTTGGTTTGAAAACTAAAAATTTTAGGTGTCGACTTTAAAAAACAAAATAAATGGGAGTCGCCACCAATCTTTTATTGAGGTGTGATTGGATCACCTAAAAAATGACTTTGGTCTACGAGTTTTAGAAAAACGGATCCGGGAGTCAGTTACGTACGAGGAAGGATTAGCACCCTCGTAACGCCCAAAATTGGTACCTAGTTAATTAATTAGTGTCTTAAGGTCGAGAATTTGGAAAAAAACGTGATCCTTAGCAAAACTTAAAAGGTTACGTATTAAGACCCTTATTATTTCAGAGAAAGAAGATACCACACCCAATGCGTTAGGGCACAGCATTCTAATTTTCCCCAAAATGAATTGGGCCAAAATACTTGTACAATAAAACTTTAAAAGAACATCCACTTATCCAAGATTTAAGAAATCACACCCAATACGTTAGGGCGCGATTCCTTTAGAATCTCAAACTTGGAATATTTCCTTTACTTTAAAAGAACATCTCATTTTCCAAGATTTAAGAAATCACACCCAATACGTTAGGGCACAATTCCTTTAAAATCCCAAACTCGGAATATTTCCTTTATTATTTTTAAAAAAAATTTCATTTCGAGAAATCAATGTGTCACATCCAATACGTTAGGACACAACGTGTTGAATTCCCAATAATGAGTTTTTATTTTTTTTGATTAAAGAGAAATGCTCGATTGTTAGATTTAACAAAGAAAATCGGAACCCAATACGTTAGGGCTCAATTTCCTTGAAAATCCTAAATACGAACATTATCTCAAAAAAATTTTCTATTTTTAAATTTGAGTAAAAAAAAATGATGTAACGTTATTTTATACGTACAAATGCTATAATAATAATAACAACAATAATAATAAATACATCAATGACATAAAAATAATATAAACAAATGAATAAACGAAATAAAAAAATAGTAATCCATGACATGCAAAATATTAAATGTAAACACAATTATACAATGAATGAGAAAGCAAACAAAATAAATAAAGATCAGAAGACGTATAATATACACATGAAAATTATGAAGATAAAAAATATACATATAATTTACAAATAAAATTTTGGGTTATAGAATTTATATATAAATATAATACATAGTATACCTATGCAAATAAAGAAAAAAAATATAATTATACGTACATATATAAAATAATAAAAAATAGGTATATTTTAAAAAAGAAAAAGTGAGTATTTAATCATTTAAAAAAACGTAAATATATACATATAAATATGAAAATATTCATTAAAAAATATAGGAAAATATTAGTTAAAAAAATATTAGCTGAAAAAATAAGTATGTTCATAAAAATATACATATATAGATTTTTAAAAAATGAAAATAAAAATAATAATTACACTATCAATTAATAAAATAAATAAAAAGAACATAAAAAAACTAAATTGAATTGTAATTAAAAAATCTGGGGTAAATCCGCAAATAAATAAAAGTAAAAGGACTAATTTGAACGCGCGAATTACGTAGAGGGGCTGGAAGGAAAATTTTCCCTTCTCCTCTAAAACGGCGCCGCTCAAATGGATCAAATTGGAATTTAAAATAAATAAAAGGGTAAATTAAAAAAAAAACTTAATTACAAAAACATTAAAAGGCGGAGGGGCTAAATAAAAATAAATAAAATTCGCAGTGGTATCACCTTCTCATTTTTTTTAAAATCGTAAATAAGTAAATAATCGAACGAAAAATAGTAAACCACCTTTAAAAAAAATTGTCAATCGTTCTCTTTTTTTATTCCTCCTCCTCCTTTTTTTTCTTTTTTTTCTTTTTTTTTGTCACAATGAAGGGAGAGGCCTCTATTTATAGTTGAGCCTCCCCAAATCCAACGGTACAAATCAGTTACATCAACGGCTGAGATTAAAGGGTATCTACAAATTAAATCTCTAAGATTACAAAATCATATATTCTAATATTGCATATCATATCTAAGATTATATATCATATCTAAGATTGCATATCATATCTAAGATTGCATATATCATATCTTGGATTGCATATCATATCTAAGATTGCATATCCTCAAAAATTATGTTTCCATATGTGAGCCCGGACTAAAATTGGGTATTACAGCTGCCCCTCTTTGCTCGTTCTTGTGTAACAAGGACGAAGCAAAGACTTTAAAAATGCCCGATTTTGTCCGGTCGTGCTGAACCTTGGTACATCTTCAGAAGTATAGGAATTAGTGCCATCTTCAGTCTGCCCCACTGCAACTTCAGGAGGATAGGACTTGCTTACTTAGTCTGCTCCACTGCAACTTCAGGGAGATAAGACTAGATGCGATCTGCTCTCTGCAACTTCAGAGAGATAAGATCTGAGGTTTTAATCCGCTCCACTGCAACTTCAGGGAGATAGGATTATCGGCTTTAATCTGCTCCACTGCAACTTCAAGGAGATAAGACTAGATGCGATCTGCTCTCTGCAACTTCAGAGAGATAAGATCTGAGGTTTTAATCCGCTCTAATGCAACTTCAGGGAGATAGGATTATCGGCTTTAATCTGCTCCACTGCAACTTCAGGGAGATAAGACTTGCCATCTTCAGTCTGCCCCACTGCAACTTCAGGAGGATAAGACTTGCTTACTTAGTCTGCTCCACTGCAACTTCAGGGAGATAAGACTAGATGCGATATGCTTTCTGCAACTTTAGAGAGATAAGATCTGAGGTTTTAATCCGCTCCATTGCAACTTCAGGGAGATAGGATTTACAATCTTCAACCTTCTTCGCTGCTGCTCAGGGAGACAAGGCTTGGTGGCTTAAATCTGCTTCCCACTATCTTGGAAAGATAAGATTCGTCGTCTTCGATCTGCTTCACTACTGCTTAGGGAGATAAGATCTACAATCTTCAACCTTCTCCGCTACTACTGAGGGAGACAAGGCTTGGTGGCTTAAATCTGCTTCCCACTATCTTGGAAAGATAAGATTTGTCGTCTTCGATCTGCTCCACTACTGCTTAGGGAGATAAGATCTACAATCTTCAACCTTCTCCGCTGCTGCTGAGGGAGACAAGGCTTGGTGGCTTAAATCTGCTTCCCACTATCTTGGAAAGATAAGATTCGCCGTCTTCTATCTGCTCCACTACTGCTTAGGGAGATAAGATCTACAATCTTCAACCTTCTCCGCTGCTGCTCAGGGAGACAAGTCTTGGTGGCTTAAATCTACTTCCCACTATCTTGGAAAGATAAGATTCGTCGTCTTCGATCTGCTCCACTACTGCTTAGGGAGATAAGATCTACAATCTTCTACTTTATCCGCTGCTGCTGAGGGAGACAAGGCTTGGTGGCTTAAATATGCTTCCCACTATCTTGGAAAGATAAGATTCACCGTCTTCGATCTGCTCCACTACTGCTTAGGGAGATAAGATCTACAATCTTCAACCTTCTCCGCTGCTGCTCAGGGAGACAAATCTTGGTGGCTTAAATCTGCTTCCCACTATCTTGGAAAGATAAGATTCGCCGTCTTCGATCTGCTCCACTGTCAACGCAGGAAGGCAAGATCTGCTCTTTCACTGATCTGTTCTCTGTGGAACATGACCTGTATAATGAACCTAACTATGCCTAATGATTAGGATAGCATGATCAAAATGCATCAAATGCTCCTAACTAGACATGTGTGAATTTTGCATGAATGTAAAATTTATTTTTTCGAGAATGATCCCTCTTAGGTTGTCATTACTCGAAGTTTATTAAGGCTTTATGACTGACGTGCTACAACGCCTTCTTGCTTCACTAGCTTTTCTGAAGAAACATTTAGCTAGGCTGTCCCCCACTGTGAACCTCCAAGTTTAATCCATTGGGATGCAAAATTTGTACCCTCTTTCTTCTACTGTGACCCAAGGGTAAAAATATCTGGCCTTTTCTCAATCCTCTTCTATCACAATTCGAAGATACAGAATGTGAAACTCTTTGGTTTTCTACAGCATTCCTAGGGTGTCATATCAAATGATCATGCACAAATGAAGGATTCTCTTCTCCAAGGAAACCCCTTCTTATTGTTTGGTGATTTAAACTTTGTCACCCATCTGACATCCTGTCATTTTGTTTGATCGATGTTTTTGACAACAAAATCCAAAGAGATAGTCTTCATTTAGACTCTTCCTTCTCAGATTTCCAACCTTTAAACTTAGTGCGTTCTAAATAATAGTTCTGTTTCAGGCTCCTGTATTATTTAGAAACTTCTAGAGTAATATGCAAAACTTCCTTCGTGAAAGTTTTATTAGTCCATTAATCATTATTCTAATGCAACATGCTTGCAAAAAGGGTATAACAATGGATGAGAATACAATTGGTTCTGAGCATAGCTCGAAAGGAATAGATTATCAAAAATAGTAAACAAGTATAGCAGAGAAATTGATTGGGAATGTGTATCTTGAAAAAGAATAAAGTATTCCAAGAATAACAAATTTAGTATGAATATAGGGTGCCCCAGATATCGCAGCTTGAACTTCTCTGTACAAACTTTTTAAAAATCCTTCTGAGTTTGACATGTGTTTAGGAGATCTACAGTACTCTGCCAATGCCCCAAGATGTTGCCTACCTTTTCTTGATAATTCAGGTATACCAAGATCACCACATGCCCCAAGTTGCTCTAATCACCTCGTGCCCCATTCTGATAAATATTTGAGCCGCCCTTTTTGGGTTTTCAACTCAAATCCCCTTTGGTCTCAAAGTGCCCTTTGTGGGTTTTCACTTTGGCCTTTCCATTTTTCCATTTTTTCATTTTTTGTTTTTGTTTTTTTTTTGAATCTGAACTCATAGGATTAGACAAGTCTTCGTTATCCCTTTCAATCAGAACCAATGTAAAATCTTCTTTGTGATCAAATTTCTTTGATAGAGCCTTTTGGGGCATAATTTTAACTATGACGAAAACTTTGGACCTTCCTCTTCAATTAATATGAAATCCAACAACGGAGAAATGACAACTTGACTTCGATGGGCTAAACCATTATGAGCCAAAGAAGAAGGCATTGCCCCGGCAAGGAATGCATCGTTCATGATGTTAATCTTGAACATACTGTAAAGTTTTTTTGATATTGCATTGTTGTTCAGATTACAATGTCAATGCATACCCAAGCATGACCATACAAAGACATCTGTGAACTCTTTGAAGTAACTCAACAAGGTTCTACTTCATTTCTTCGGTTATGCACGTTCCCTTAAGGTCACAATCTCCATTGTCTCCTCATGAGGTAAGATTTCATTCCTGTTCGATCATCTGTAACAAGTCTAAAAATAGGCTACAATCTATGCCATCTTTAAAGTCATGAGATCCCTCTAAACACAGATCCCACTAAAAGGAACTTCTGAATCCGTAACAGCATCACTCATGTCGTTGATATCTGGGGACCCATAATAGGTACCAAAGAATATACAAAAGAATGTATGAATAATCATTTGTACAATTATGAATGAATGGAATAATATGGAAGAAGATCCGAAAGAATGAAAGTGTAATTATTCGAAAAGAATGAAAAAATATTGGCTTAAAAAATGAATGCAAAGATGTATTTTATTAGAATAACAACGTTCAGACATGAGCCTATTTCATAAAGGAATTCTTATTGCCTCTAGGCTGAAGGCAACAAGTGTGTTTTAAACATTACTCTGAGTAATCTCTAAATACTACAGGGGCTTCTTCTGCAGTCTAATTATTTAAAACACTCCCAAGTCTATAAGGGCAAAAATCTGACAAGGTCTCTTCTTCAGTTGTTTCATCGTGAACACTTCTCGACGCCCCTTCATATTCAATCATGACTGGGTATTTGATGAACCATCTATCTTGACAATACCCATGTTGATGAATTTTTCAACTAGCTTTTTGAAGGTAATGCAATTTTCTATAGAATGCCCTGTAATTCCTGCATTATAATCACATTGTGCACTTGCATCATACCATTTGGGATACGGGGCTGTGGAGGCTTCACATGTAAAGGAGCAACAACATGCGCATTGAATAAGCTTTGATACAGCTCCTTGTACGGCATTGGAATTGGCGTGAACTGGAGCTTTTCAGTACCTGGCTTCACACTTAATTCTTGTCTTGATGAACCCTGTTGGTTGCAATCGATTTTCCGTACGTATTCATGTTGTTCACCTCATTTCCCTTTTCTTTTGAGGCTTGCCTTCTGTTATTTACTCCAGCATCAATCTTTCCGCTCCTTATGGCACTTTCAATCATTTCACCCTCCATGATTATGTCAGAAAAGCTTTTTGTCGCACTCCCTAACATATGTGTGATGAACGGAGCTTTCAATGTATTTATGAATAACATTGTCATTTCCCTTTCCAAGAGCGGTGGCTGAACTTGGACGGTGACCTCCCTCCACCTCTGTACATACTGCCTGAAGCTTTCATTTGATTTCTTTTCCAAATTCTGCAAGGTGATTCTATCAGGAACCATATCTGTCACATGAGTGTACTGCTTTATGAATGCCTGTGCCAAATCTCTCCATGAATTAATCTGAGTACGGTTCAATCGATTGTACCACTTGGATGCTGCCCCTATGAGGCTATCCTGGAAGCAATGAATCAAGAGTTGGTCATTATTGACATAACCGGTCATTCGTCTGCAGAACATGGTAATATGAGCTTCGGGGCTACTGGTTCCATTATATTTCTCAAACTCTGGCATTTTGAATTTGTAAGGGAGCACTAAATCCGGAACCAGACTCAATTCTTTAGCATCCATCCCATAGTAGCCTTCTGCACATTCCATCGCTCTAAATTTCTCTTCCAACCATTTGTACTTTTCCTCTAGCTGTTTTGGCAATTCATCATTCATTTTCTCCTTTCTAACTGTCTCATCGAAATCAGGGATAGCAGGATTAACAAAGTTGGCTCCGGGGTTAGAGCCTGATCTTGCTTGGAGATTCAATAGCGTTGTAGCGTCACCCGGAGGATTAATGGTAACAGAGGACCTACGCGGGTATATCTCAACTTGTTGGGGGTAAAGTCCGGAGGATAAACAGGTCCCTCATTGTCTCTTTCTTCAATATTGAGACAGAGGCTTTTCCTTTATCAGTTCCTTTGTTAAACCATTGAGTTAACTGAGCCATCATACTCCCTTGAGATTCTATCATTTTGTCTATCATCTTTTGCTGCTCATTCACTTGCTTTTGAAGCAGCTCCTGCATTTCCTTTTGGGTTTGTTCTAATCTTTCCATTCTTTGATCCATATCCTTGATTTTTGATCGAGTACCATAGTGGTGCTTGGTAGGTTGGTTGGTTTCCAGATTAGCTTAGGAGTGATTTAGATTAATTAGAATCCCTTAATGTATTTATTAATGCATATGAAACAATGCAATGCAGGAAATGAATGCAGAAAAGACGTCAATTTGAATTCAATTCCATATAAGAAAACTTTACTAGAAATTAAATTCCTTTACATAAAATGAATTACAAGTACAACTTTGCCCTAGTACCCAGAACTCTAATCTTTTTAAGTAACAAAGCTAATTCTTGCCCCCCGATCTGACTCTAATTCATATTTCACACTCAGCGTGTCAGCTTGTACTGCTAAAGTCTGTATATGGTCAGCTACTTCTCGAATCTGGACTACAGCTTTCTCGATAAGATGATCTCTGCTTCTAACTTGATTCTGAAAATGGTGAAGCTGTTCATTACTATGACTCTCGTTTGCTTTCAAGTACTTGATCTGGATCTCACCATTTTGCAGCTTCTAACTCTTCAATTCTTTTCTCCATTTCTTCAATCTTGCTCAAGCTAGCTTTTAACTCTATCGTAGAATTTTGGCTTCAATACTGATGAAGAGATCTTTCCAATACAATCACCCTATCCTTTAACTCACCATTTTCCTTTTGGCTTTCTGACAAACTCCTTTCTAAAGCATCATTTCACCTTTGTATCTCTTGAAATCTCTGTTCCCACTTATCAGCCTTGTCCTTTTCTTCTTGGATTTCTACTCGCCACTGTTCTGACATCTTTCCCAGCCCAACAGTTCTCATTGACAAACGTATTTTTTTATAATCCGTCTTCAGACTACCCAGCTCATCCTCAGCCTTGCTTTTCTCTTTCTTTAACTTTTCATTTTCAAGCTTCTAAACATCTATATCCAATCTTAAGTTCATCTTTTCCACCTCCATTTGCACTATCTTTTTCTCCAACTCTGCATTTCTCCTTTCAAAATCTTACTTTATAATTTCCATGCAACAACCCGATTTTTTGACCCTAATCGGAACAGTGGTTTTGGGACCACAAATTCTAGTCTAAAAAAATATTTTAATATTATTTTATGTGTTTATTATGTGTGAATTTACTTGTGTGAAAATTTCGTGTGAAAATTTTATCGTTTGTGTGCTCGATTTTATAAAAGGACTTAATCGCGTAAAATGCAAAAGTGGCTAGAAATTTGTTAAAGTTCTATATTGCCATGGATTTTATAATGTGGGTTCCTTATGTTGATATTATACCATTGAAATTTTCAGTGGACTTTTATGGACATGGTTAGTTAATTATTAAAGTAAAAATCATTAAGGTTAGTTTTGTAAATTAGTTAAATATGTTAATATAGTAAAACATAAAATAAAAGCCATGCATGTTATTCATTTTTTTTGGCTGAATGTGAGAAGAAAAGAAATTAATTTACCTTATTAAGGGTTCGGCACTTTCAAGTTTGGATTAAGGTATGGATTTAGTTCGGTTTTTGATAATTTTTATGTTTTTGAGATCCTTGCTTTGAATACTTCAAAACCCATGTCTTAATTTTGTGAATTGTTGATGATTTTGAAATGTGCCATTGATGAATGCTTGAACATTGTGATAGTTGATGATGAAAAATGAAAGAAATGTGATAGATTAACATATTTTGTCTTTGAATTTTTAGTGAATTTGAGAAATTAGAGCTAAATTGTGAAAATGAATTTTTGAGGGATTAAAATGTGAAATAAATGAAATGTGTGGACTTGTATGAAGACAAGGAATATTCGGCCCTAGCTTAGTGTGGGCAAATTTTGTGTATTTTCTGTTTTGTGCAAAAAGGACTAAATTGCAAAAAGTGCAAAATGTTAGGGGCAAAATGGTAATTTTCCCATTTATGTATTTTGAACTTAATTGAATGTTTTGATGGATAAAAAGGTTAAATTTGATTATGTTTAGATCAATAAATGAAGAAAACGAATTTGGATCGGGGAAAAACGAAAGTAATCGAATAGTCGATCGTGTCCACTGGTATCCGAGGTAAGTCTATTAGCAATTTGAGGTTATTAAATCAGTATATATGCATGTATATCTATAGTAATTTGGTGAGCTGAAAATTGAAAGTATATGGATTGAATTTTGTTTAAGTATGAATGATATAAATATATATATGTATCATGTTCGAAACTATATATATGTATAAATACTTGTTTTTAATCAAAGGTATTTATATATATAATATATATGTAAACATAAGGTCCGAATATATATATAAGCATATACATGTATAAAGCCTTGGACTTGGTTAAAGGTATGAATGTGTATATATATGTACACGTGAGTTGTAATATATATGTATACTCATGAATAAGTCTTGAATATATTTAAGTATGAAATTATATATGTATATGTTTCGAATATGTATATACGTACATGTATAAGTTATTGTATTGAAATTAGATATAAATTTATATACATAAATTTGTTAGGTTGAATCATGAAGTTATTGAGCTGGATTTTGGTGCTTGAATTTCATGCACCTATGTGGTTCAAAGATATAGGTTATAAATTTTGAGCTGAATTTTTTTATGTATGGATTTATATACATATATAGTTCGAATATGAATTACAGCTCTTTGGACTGAAATTATTGTTGTGAATTATGCAAGTATGTGTTAAGTGCATGTTTGTTACGCAGAATTGAATATAATTCAATTTCAACTGAGAAATGACTATCGGATTTATTGCCAGTGAAATTATTCAGACTATACGTCTAGCAGGCTAAATGCCGGTGAATTGAATCGGGCTATACGTCTAGCAGGCTAAATGCCGGTGAATTGAATCGGACTATACGTCTAGCAGGCTAAGTGCCGGTGAACTAAATCAGGCTACAAGCTTAGCAGGCTAAGTGCCGGTGAACTGAATTAAACTATAAGCCTATCAAGTGAAGTGCCAGTGAATCTGTTTAAATTAAGTGATTCTATGCATTGGGTATAAATATATATGCTTTTGTTTATATGAAATGGATAAGTTTATGAACATTGTTTTAAGGTGGTTGATGAGTATATAATCGTTCGAGTCCTTGTGAATAGTGAGTATGTATATATATATCGGTTGTCATGAAATTGTTGGATATATATATGTGTGTATATATGTATGCATTCGGCATAGGTGGGTATAGGTATATATGTGCATTCGGCACTTATAGTTGATCAAGTATAAAATTATTATGCTTTTGGTATATGTATTTGAACAATTATATTTAAATGGATCCGATGAAGTGCGAACAATAAGTACTATAGAAATCAGTATATGCAGTTAATGATTATGTTAGTAAATTGATTATATGCATATAATGTATATACATTTGTCCGTTCATGTGTATTAGATAAATACACATCCTTTCAGATTTAAACAAGATGACTTAATATAGCAATGTTCGATTAGTAATTATAATTGATAATTGTGATTTCAATAAATTTATTTTAAGAATTAGATGATTCTTTTATATGTATTTTAGATATGCTATAGACTTACTAAGCTATAAAAGCTTACTTTGATTGTTTTGCCCATTTGTTTTTATAGATTTTGGAGACGCGTTACGAGCTCGGGGATCATCAGCATATCTATCACACTTTCGACCCCTTTTGGTATTTTGTTAAATATTTGAACTTGATCTTATGGCATGTATAGGTTTGAGTACGATGTTGGTTAGATGTTGATTGTAAATTATAAATAGCTATGCGAAAATGATTTAATTTTCAAGTTTGTGATCAGTTGGTTTTAAAAATGGTTGTATTTGTTCGGTAATGCCTCGTAACCCTAATTCAGCGACGGATACGGGTTAGGGGTGTTACATTTTATTGGTATCAGAGCTACGGTTTAGTCGATTCTTGGACTAACGTAGCATGTATGAGTCTAGCTATACATGCCATATTTTTTATCGAGATAGTATGATGACTGCTAATGTCTAAAAATATGTTTTCGTATAGTAATGGATCCCGATCGAGCCGTAGCCGATGATGTTGAGAGTATAGCGCCTGCTCCCGTACAAGGGACAGAGCCGATAGATTCTCGACCGACCTCGAGTAACCAGGAGGGAGAGGCTAAACAAGCCCTCTACCAAATGATGAATGACTGGTTTACTCAATATGTTCGAACTAATCCGGTTGCACAACAACCTCCACCCCCGACTAATCCACCTTCAATTCCTGTTATACCTCAAGTAAGTGATCCGATGAGATTACTTAAGCCTCATGTTGACAAAATTCGAAAACACCGGGCCGAAGAGTTCAGAGCTACTGATGATGATGATGCTGAGCGAGTTGAATTCTGGCTTGATAATACTATTCGAGTGTTTGATGAGTTATCTTGCACCTCTGATGAGTGCTTGAAATGTGCCATATCTTTGCTACGGGACACTACATATCACTGGTGGAATACACTAGTATCGGTGGTTCCAAAAGAGCGAGTGACCTGGGAATTCTTTCAGATTGAGTTCCGTAAGAAATACATCAGTCAGAGATTCATTGATCAGAAGCGTAAGGAATTTCTTGAGTTGAAACAGGGTCGTATGACAGTGACAGAATATGAGCGAAAATTTGTGAGACTAAGTAGATATGCTCGAGAATGTATTTCGACTGAAGCTATCATGTGTAAAAGATTTGAAGATGGGCTGAATGAAGATATTAAACTGTTAGTTGGTATACTTGAGATAAAAGAGTTCGTAGTACTTGTTGAATGAGCTTGTAAAGCTGAGGAGCTCGGGAAAGAGAAGAGGAAAGCTGACTATGAAGCTCAAGATTCTCGTAAAAGATCATTCAGTAAATCATTCCAGTCGGCCTCAAGGAAATCCAGAGAGGATCATAGCCGATCTAAAGCTACTGCAGGGTTTCCTAAGTATGATCGAGATCGACCCCCTGTGAGTTCACGAGCTACTTCAGTTGCTAGCGTTGGTAGTGTTCGACAAAATAGATCAGAGTGCAAGCATTGTGGGAAATGGCATCCTAGAGATTGCAGATTACATGATTGGTCTTACTTTAAGTGCGGTTCAAAGGATCATTTCATTCGAGAATGTCCGATGGTAGCTGAGCAAAACACTGTGCAGAATACCAGACCGAGTAATGTGCCAGTACGAGGTAGACCGCCGAGGCAATTGAGTAATGTAAGTGGCAGTCAGAGAGGAACAAAGGACACGACAGTTCGATCTGAGGCTCGTGCAGCTGCCAGAGCATATGCCATCCGTGCTCGGGAGGAGGCTTCTTCTCCAGATGTTATTACTGGTACTTTCACTCTTTATGATACTAATGTTATTGCATTGATTGATCCTGGTTCGACTCATTCTTATGTGTGTGAGACTTTAGTATTCAGTAAGACTTTGCCTGTTGAGTCTACTGAGTTTGTAATTAAAGTATCGAACCCCCTGGGCCGGTGTGTTTTGGTTGACAAAGTGTGCAAGAATTGTCCGTTGATGATTCAAGATTTATGTTTTCCGGCTAATTTGATGTTGCTACCATTCGACGAGTTTGATATAATTCTGGGTATGGATTGGTTAACTCTGCATGATGCTATAGTAAACTGCAAACGGAAAACTATTGATCTACGGTGTCAGAATGATGAGATTATTCGGATTGAATCTAATGATCTGAATGGTTTACCAGCAATAATATCCTCGATGTCGGCTCAGAAGTATGTGAGAAAAGGTTGTGAAGCTTACCTTGCATTTGTTCTTGATAGTAAAGTGACCGAAAAGAAGATTGAATCTGTCCCAGTAGTGTGTGAGTATTCAGACGTGTTTCCCGAAGAATTACCGGGTTTGCCACCTATTCGAGAGGTAGAGTTTGGTATTGAGTTAGTACCAGGGACAACTCCAATTTTGATAGCTCCGTACCGTATGGCACCGACTGAATTAAAAGAAATGAAAGTACAGTTGCAAGAGTTGACTAATAAAGGTTTTGCACGACCGAGTTTCTCTCCTTGGGGTGCACCAGTTCTATTTGTGAAAAGGAAAGACGGAACGATGAGAATGTGTATTGATTACCGGTAACTCAATAAGGTGACTATAAAGAATAAGTATCCGTTACCACGGATTGATGATTTGTTCGATCAGTTGAAAGGGGCTACTGTGTTTTCGAAGATAGATCTGAGATCAGGCTACTATCAGTTGCGAGTTAAAGACTCTGATGTGCTAAAGACTGCTTTCCGAACGAGGTACGGACATTATGAGTTCTTGGTTATGCCTTTTGGACTTACTAATGCACCTGCTGTTTTCATGGATTTGATGAATCAGATTTTTAGACAGTATCTGGATCGGTTTGTGGTAGTATTTATAGATGATATTTTGATTTACTCTCGTGATGAAACCGAGCATGCTGAACATCTGAGACTTGTGTTACAAACTTTGCGAGATAAACAGTTGTATGCAAAGTTCAGTAAATGCGAGTTCTGGTTACGTGAAGTTAGTTTTCTGGGCCATGTTGTGTCAGCATCGGGTATTCGGGTTGATCCAAGTAAAATTTCAGCTATACTTGATTGGAAACCTCCGAGAAATGTCTCTGAAGTTCGAAGCTTTCTGGGGCTCGCTGGTTATTATAGACGGTTCGTGAAAGGGTTCTCTATGATTGCGACCCCGATGACAAAGCTACTACAAAAAGACGTTAAGTTCGAGTGGTCAGAAAAGTGTCAGAAAAGCTTTGATCAGTTGAAAGTTCTTTTGACCGAAGCTCCAGTCCTAGTTCAACCCGAATCGGGTAAAGAGTTTGTTATCTATAGTGATGCATCTTTAAATGGTTTGGGTTGTGTTTTGATGCAGGAAGGCAAAGTTGTAGCCTATGCCCCGAGACAGTTAAAGCCGCATGAAAAGAACTATCTGACGCATGATCTGGAATTGGCCGCTATTGTATTTGCGTTAAAAATATGGCGTCACTATCTGTTTGGCGAAAGATGTCATGTTTATTCCGATCACAAAAGCCTGAAATATTTGATGACTCAGAAAGATCTGAATTTGAGACAGCGTCGATGGTTAGAATTGCTAAAAGATTACGAGCTTATGATTGACTATCATCCGGGAAAGGCTAATGTTGTTGCTGATGCCCTAAGTCAAAAATCACTGCTTGTTTTGCGTGCAATGAACGCACATATGGCTATGTCTGATGATGGTGCGATAGTAGCTGAGTTGAAAGCAAAACCGTTATTTGTTCAACAGATTTGTGAAGCTGAGAAAGTCGATAATGATTTAAGTGCAAAACGAGCTCAGTGTGACTTAAATGTTGATTCGGAGTTTTTAGTTGATGCTGAGGATTGTTTGAGATTTAGAAACCGATTATGTGTTCCGAAAAATTCAGAGTTAATTCAGATGATTTTGAAGGAAGCTCATAGTAGTCGATTTTCTGTTCATCCGGGTAGCACGAAAATGTATAACGATCTGAAACAGCACTATTGGTGGCAAGGTATGAAACGAGACATTTCTGACTTTGTTTCGAAATGTTTAATTTGTCAGCAAGTTAAAGCCAAGCATCAGGTACCATTTGGGTTGCTTCAGCCAATCATGATACCTGAATGGAAATGGGATCGAGTCACGATGGATTTTGTATCCGGTTTACCGTTGACACCGAGCAAGAAAGATGCAATCTGGGTTATTGTTGATAGGTTGACAAAATCGACACACTTTATTCCGATTCGTACAGATTTTTCGCTTGATAAACTTGCGGAATTGTACATTTCACAAATTGTGAGGTTGCATGGTGTACCTATTTCTATTGTTTCAGATAGAGATCCGAGATTCTCATCGCGATTTTGGAAGAAACTACAAGATGCTTTAGGTACGAAACTACATTTTAGCATAGCTTTCCATCCGCAGACAGATGGCCAATCTGAACGAATCATTCAGATACTTGAGGATATGTTGAGATGTTGCATTCTCGAGTTTGAAGGTACGTGGGAACGATACTTACCTTTGATTGAATTTGCTTATAATAATAGCTTTCAATCTAGTATCAAAATGGCACCTTATGAGGCTTTGTACGGTCGTAAATGTTGTACACCACTGTATTGGACCGAGCTCAGTGAAAATAAGATACACGGGGTTGATTTGATTAAAGAGACCGAACAGAAAGTGAAAGTGATTCGGGACAGTCTGAAATCAGCATCGGATCGTCAGAAATCTTATGCGGATTTGAAAAGAAAGGATATAGAATTTCAGATCGGGGATAAAGTGTTTTTAAAAGTCTCACCGTGGAAGAAAATACTCAGATTTGGTCATAAAGGCAAATTGAGTCCGAGATTCATTGGACCGTATGAGATTATAGAGCGAATTGGATCGGTTGCTTATAGATTGATGTTACCGCCTGAGTTAGAAAAGATTCATAACGTATTCCATGTTTCGATGCTCCGTAGATACCGATCTAATCCTTCACATGTGATTAGCCCGACGGAGATTGAAATTAACTCTGATATGACATATGAGGAAGAACCGATTAGCATTCTGGCTCGTGAGATCAAAGAATTACGAAATAAGAAAATTCCGTTAGTTAAAGTGTTGTGGCATAAACATGGGGTTGAAGAAGCAACTTGGGAGTCAGAAGATACAATCAAAGAGCGTTATCCAAACCTATTCACCGGTAAGATTTTCGGGGACGAAAATCCCTAAGGGGGGAGAGTTGTAACAACTCGATTTTTTGACCCTAATCGGAACAGTGGTTTCGGGACCACAAATTTGAGTCTAAAAAAATATTTTAATATTATTTTATGTGTTTATTATGTGTGAATTTACTTGTGTGAAAATTTCGTGTGAAAATTTTATCGTTTGTGTGCTCGATTTTATAAAAGGACTTAATCGCGTAAAATGCAAAAGTGGCTAGCAATTTGTTAAAGTGCTATACTGCCATGGATTTTATAATGTGGGGTTCTTATGTTGATATTATACCATTGAAATTTTCAGTGGACTTTTATGGACATGGTTAGTTAATTATTAAAGTAAAAATCATTAAGGTTAGTTTTGTAAATTAGTTAAATATGTTAATATAGTAAAACATAAAATAAAAGCCATGCATGTTATTCATTTTTTTGGGCCGAATGTGAGAAGAAAAGAAAGTCATTTACCTTATTAAGGGTTCGGCACTTTCAAGTTTGGATTAAGGTATGGATTTAGTTCGGTTTTTGATAATTTTTATGTTTTTGAGATCCTTGCTTTGAATACTTCAAAACACATGTCTTAATTTTGTGAATTGTTGATGATTTTGAAATGTGCCATTGATAAATGCTTGAACATTGTGATAGTTGATGATGAAAAATGAAAGAAATGTGATAGATTAACATATTTTGTCTTTGAATTTTTAGTGAATTTGAGAAATTAGAGCTAAATTGTGAAAATGAATTTTTGAGGGATTAAAATGTGAAATAAATGAAATGTGTGGACTTGTATGAAGACAAGGAATATTCGGCCCTAGCTTAGTGTGGGCAAATTTTGTGTATTTTCTGTTTTGTGCAAAAAGGACTAAATTGCAAAAAGTGCAAAATGTTAGGGGCAAAATGGTAATTTTCCCATTTATGTATTTTTGAACTTAATTGAATGTTTTGATGAATAAAAAGGTTAAATTTGATTATGTTTAGATCAAGAAACGAAGAAAACGAATTTGGATCGGGGAAAAACGAAAGTAATCGAATAGTCGATCGTGTCCACTGGTATCCGAGGTAAGTCTATTAGCAATTTGAGGTTATTAAATCAGTATATATGCATGTATATCTATAGTAATTTGGTGAGCTGAAAATTGAAAGTATATGGATTGAATTTTGTTTAAGTATGAATGATATAAATATATATATGTATCATGTTCGAAACTATATATATGTATAAATACTTGTTTTTAATCAAAGGTATTTATATATATAATATATATGTAAACATAAGGTCCGAATATATATATAAGCATATACAAGTATAAAGCCTTGGACTTGGTTAAAGGTATGAATGTGTATATATATGTACACGTGAGTTGTAATATATATGTATACTCATGAATAAGTCTTGAATATATTTAAGTATGAAATTATATATGTATATGTTTCGAATATGTATATACGTACATGTATAAGTTATTGTATTGAAATTAGATATAAATTTATATACATAAATTTGTTAGGTTGAATCATGAAGTTATTGAGCTGGATTTTGGTGCTTGAATTTCATGCACCTATGTGGTTCAAAGATATAGGTTATAAATTTTGAGCTGAATTTTTTTATGTATGGATTTATATACATATATAGTTCGAATATGAATTACAGCTCTTTGGACTGAAATTATTGTTGTGAATTATGCAAGTATGTGTTAAGTGCATGTTTGTTACGCAGAATTGAATATAATTCAATTTCAACTGAGAAATGACTATCGGATTTATTGCCAGTGAAATTATTCAGACTATACGTCTAGCAGGCTAAATGCCGGTGAATTGAATCGGGCTATACGTCTAGCAGGCTAAATGCCGGTGAATTGAATCGGACTATACGTCTAGCAGGCTAAGTGCCGGTGAACTGAATTAAACTATAAGCCTATCAGGTGAAGTGCCAGTGAATCTGTTTAAATTAAGTGATTCTATGCATTGGGTATAAATATATATGCTTTTGTTTATATGAAATGGATAAGTTTATGAACATTGTTTTAAGGTGGTTGATGAGTATATAATCGTTTGAGTCCTTGTGAATAGTGAGTATGTATATATATATCGGTTGTCATGAAATTGTTGGATATATATATATGTGTGTATATATGTATGCATTCGGCATAGGTGGGTATAGGTATATATGTGCATTCGGCACTTATAGTTGATCAAGTATAAAATTATTATGCTTTTGGTATATGTATTTGAACAATTATATTTAAACGGATCCGATGAAGTGCGAACAATAAGTAATATAGAAATCAGTATATGCAGTTAATGATTATGTTAGTAAATTGATTATATGCATATAATGTATATACATTTGTCCGTTCATGTGTATTAGATAAATACACATCCTTTCAGATTTAAACAAGATGACTTAATATAGCAATGTTCGATTAGTAATTATAATTGATAATTGTGATTTCAATAAATTTATTTTAAGAATTAGATGATTCTTTTATATGTATTTTAGATATGCTATAGACTTACTAAGCTATAAAAGCTTACTTTGATTGTTTTGCCCATTTGTTTTTATAGATTTTGGAGACGCGTTACGAGCTCGGGGATCATCAGCATAGTCTATCACACTTTCGACCCCTTTTGGTATTTTGTTAAATATTTGAACTTGATCTTATGGCATGTATAGGTTTGAGTACGATGTTGGTTAGATGTTGATTGTAAATTATAAATAGCTATGCGAAAATGATTTAATTTTCAAGTTTGTGATCAGTTGGTTTAAAAAATGGTTGTATTTGTTTGGTAATGCCTCGTAACCCTAATTCGGCGACGGATACGGGTTAGGGGTGTTACATTCCAACTCAGAAGGAATGACTCGCAAATGCTCTTCTATTGACTGGCCTTCTTCCTGATTCAACTTAGGTGTATTATCATAAATCCTTCTAGCCCACCATTGATGATACTCAGGAGTTGTCATTGGACCCACAGCTAGCCTATTCATTCGGCGAGTTTGTTTCCACGCACTAGCCATCTCTTGAATCTTCTTTCTATAACCATTATCCTTGTACGAAAATTCACAATCAGCTATCCCTTAGGTCGCAGGTATAAATGGCCTTGACCTATATTGCCTTAGTACCAATAATGGGGCGTATCCAGTAGCTCCCAAACCCCTAGCAAAGGAACTCAATCAAAACTACCACACCTATACAGGATCTCATCTGGAAGTAACCAAGGAGCTCTCCACTCAATGTCCTCTTCTCGAAGATTTTGAAGAATTGCTATCCACTTCTCCTTCGAAATGTTGTCTCTCCTGGGTGTAGCGACTATCTCCTTTAGTGGCGAATAATTTTCAGAGAAAACCCGATACGACACTTTATCCACCTTCCAAAAGTGACTGTGAAACCACGTGAGTAGAAGCTGTGCACATCCAATAAATCTACCTTCACCTGTCCTCCACCTTCCAAAAGTGACTGTGAAACCACGTGAGTAGAAGCTGTGCACATCCAATAAATCTACCTTCACCTGTCCTCCGGCATGCACTCAATGACCTGAAAGTTTCTGCCAAAATTGCTGGAATCGGTGTAACTTTCTTATCGAGCAGGTCGAATAAATCAGTGACCGTTTCATCTACATACCCCAAGGCTTTAGGGAAAACAACCAAGCCATATATACTTAAAGCAAAAACATCTAACCTTTTCCTGACATCTAGGTGTGTGAGGATTGCATCTTTCAAGCCTCTCCAAGGAACGCACTTACTGTCCCCCTTTTGCTTAACTCGTATGACAACCCATTGCTCACTCATTCCTGTTACACTCATCAACTTCTTGGAAAAGGTTGGCACATTCACCGCTCTCGAATAGACCCTGTCCCCTTGAAACTTTGAACAACGGAGTAAAGTCATATATTCCTCTATCGTAGGCACTAAATCGACCTTCCCGAACGTAAAGCAGCTGTAAGCAGGATTCCAGAATTGGGCGAGGACTTGAAACAAATGCTTGTCTACCTGCACATCAAGCAAATAAGGCAAATCCTCATAATTATCATAAAAGAGCTGTCTAACCTCATCACTCCACTGACCCCAGATTTCCTTCAATTCTTGCAGATTGTTCTGAGTTGCACTGATATGCGTAAAGTCTCATAACTCTGATACATGCCCATCAGCCAAACTATCACCCTTTTCTTGCTGCGTTGTTTCAGACCAAGTTCGAACAGCCGCATTGTCCTCCACTTTATCAAGAAACCCGCTTTCCATGTTAAGCCTTCTATCTAGCAACTGAATTTGAATTGACGCATTTTATGATGAAATGAAATGTCATGTCATGCAAATAAAACACCAAAAGTCAGTATAACATAGAAACACAAGATATAATCAAGAAATAATAAAGATCCCTAATTGGATATCTACTAGGGTTTAGTATGATTCTACTTAAGGTGGATTCCTAAGGTTCATTATATGAGGTTTGGCTTCTAGAGTAAAGGTACCTGAACCAGCAGATTCCTCAATCCTTACCCATTATAGGCTCATATGGACCGAATTCAGTTCAGGGGAATACATTTCCCTATGGCTGCACGGAGATGAAAAACCTCACGAAGACATAGGTACGGATGAATCCCGAAAGCAATCCACTACCCTACACGGAGGTAAAAACCTCACGAAGGCATAGTTTCTCACTCCCACTTAAATGGGTAACATTGTTCAACTCATGAAATGTATAATGCAAACAATGTTTGAACAAGAAGATAATGAATGCAAAAGGATGTCATGAGTTTTTTTTTAAAATATTTTCTCGACCATAAGACAAAAATTAATCAACTTTGTGGCTCGACTATCTTTTTAAAAAAAATTGTCCCCAGTGGAGTACCCAAGCTGTCGAAACCATTTTTTTGAAAAATAAAAATTTTAGGTGTCGACTTTAAAAAACAAAATAAATAGGAGTCGCCACCAATCTTTTATTGAGGTGTGATTGGATCATCTAAAAAACGACTTTGGTCTACAAGTTTTAGAAAAACGGATCCGGGAGTCAATTACGTACGAGGAAGGATTAGCACCCTCGTAACGCCCAAAATTGGTACCTAGTTAATTAATTAGTGTCTTAAGGTTGAGAATTTGGAAAAAACGTGATCCTTAGCAAAACTTAAAAGGTTACGTATTAAAACCCTTATTATTTCAGAGAAAGAAGATACCACACCCAATGCGTTAGGGCACAACATTCTAATTTTCCCCAAAATGAATTGGGCCAAAATACTTGTACAATAAAACTTTAAAAGAACATCCACTTATCCAAGATTTAAGAAATCACACCCAATACGTTAGGGCACGATTCCTTTAGAATCCCAAACTTGGAATATTTCCTTTACTTTAAAAGAACATCCCCTTATCCAAGATTTAAGAAATCACACCCAATACGTTAGGGACAATTCCTTTAAAATCCCAAACTCGGAATATTTCCTTTATTATTTTTAAAAAAATCTCCATTTCGAGAAATCAATGCGTCACATCCAATACGTTAGGACACAACGTGTTGAATTCCCAATAATGAGTTTTTATTTTTTTTGATTAAAGAGAAATGCTCGATTGTTAGATTTAATGAAAAAAATCGGAACCCAATACGTTAGGGCTCAATTTCCTTGAAAATCCTAAATACGAACATTATCTCAAAAAAAATTTCTATTTTTAAATTTGAGTAAAAAAATGATGTAACGTTATTTTATACGTACAAATGCTATAATAATAATAACAACAATAATAAATACATCGATGACATAAAAATAATATAAACAAATGAATAAACGAAATAAAAAAAATAGTAATCCATGACATGCAAAATATTAAATGTAAACACAATTATACAATGAATGAGAAAGCAAACAAAATAAATAAAGATCAGAAGACGTATAATATACACATGGAAATTATGAAGATAAAAAATATACATATAATTTACAAATAAAATTTTGGGTTATAGAATTTATATATAAATATAATACATAGTATACTTATGCAAATAAAGAAAAAAAATATAATTATACGTACATATATAAAATAAAAAAAATAGGTATATTTTAAAAAAGAAAAAGTGAGTATTTAATCATTTAAAAAAAACGTAAATATATACATATAAATATGAAAATATTCATTAAAAAAATATAGGAAAATATTAGTTTAAAAAAATATTAGCTGAAAAAATAAGTATGTTCATAAAAATATACATATATAGTTTTTTAAAAAATGAAAATAAAAATAATAATTACACTATCAATTAATAAAATAAATAAAAAGAACATAAAAAAATTAAATTGAATTGCAATTAAAAAATCTGGGGTAAATCCGCAAATAAATAAAAGTAAAAGGACTAATTTGAACGCGCGAATTACGTAGAGGGGCTGGAAGGAAAATTTTCCCTTCTCCTCTAAAACGGCGCCATTCAAATGGATCAAATTGGAATTTAAAATAAATAAAAGGGTAAATTAAAAAAATAAAAAAAACTTAATTACAAAAATATTAAAAGGCGGAGGGGCTAAATAAAAATAAATAAAATTCGCAGTGGTATCACCTTCTCATTTTTTTTAAAATCGTAAATAAGTAAATAATCGAACGAAAAATAGTAAACCACCTTTAAAAAAAACTGCCAATCGTTCTCTTTTTTTATTCCTCCTCCTTCTTCTTTTTTTCTTTTTTTTTTTCATAATGAAGGGAGAGGCCTCTATTTATAGTTGAGCCTCCCCAAATCCAACGGTACAAATCAGTTACATCAACGGCTGAGATTAAAGGGTATCTACAAATTAAATCTCTAAGATTACAAAATCATATATTCTAAGATTGCATATCATATCTAAGATTATATATCATATCTAAGATTGCATATCATATCTAAGATTGCATATATCATATCTTGGATTGCATATTATATCTAAGATTGCATATCCTCAAAAATTATGTTTCCATATGTGAGCCCGGGCTAAAATTGGGTATTACAACCTTAAAATAATATTTTTTTTAATTATGAAAGAACATTTCCGTAATATCTAACTCAGTTGATAACTTCTTTAAAAGGATTAAATTACTTTAAAATGATATAACTTATTATAATTACGAAAAGAAATTTTTGTAATATTTAATTACATTGGTGACTCGGTTGAAGGTGATTATTATAAAATTGTAGCCAACTTTACAACAATTAATTGCTAGATTTGTCAGGTTGTCTCGTTATCTAATAAAAATGAATAAATTAAGGATTATTTGGGTAATTTACTCAAAAAGAATAATCTTTACCCTAGTGAGCCAGATACGAAAGAAAGTCCAAGAACCCGTCTTTTGTAAGTTACAAAGATGATAGAGCTTGGTATCATAATTATTCTGCAAGCAAGTTAAATATGATTGTTTTCCCATTTGTGGTTAAACAAAATCAAAATCTTTAAGCAAGGAATCAGTTCGAAGGTGGTGGAAAAATTATATTCGACAAAAGCTTTTCCCGCAAAGGTAAGGGCTTTAATAGTTCTCAGATGTGCATTTTCTTCATAGAAATCCACGCTCCACCTATTAAAACTTCATCTTTTGGCTTTTCCAGGTCGTACCCAGATCCAATTTCTTCTTATTTTAAGCTCATTATTGCTCTCAATTTCTTTTAACCTATTGTTTTCTTGCAGGTTTGATTCTTATAGATAAGTTTCAATGCCCAACAACAAGTCTAAACCCAGACCAAGCCGAATGTCTGTTTACCTTTACATTCCCAATATTATTGGTTAGTTCCTGTTCTCAACTTTTGGGTTCTTAATGGGTTTTGAGTTTGTTAGCTCTTTGTAGTTATCCATGAATAATTCCATTTTGGGTTCTTTGAGTTTTATGCGTTTTCAAATTTTGATTGTAGGGTATATAAGAATTCTGTTGAATTGCTATGCTTTTGCTATATGGTTTTCCAGCAAAAGACTTTTTGCTGCTCTGTATTTTCTAAGGTGAGATTTGCATCTAAGATAGGAAGCTTTGTCAGCTTGTCGGAATGATAAATTGGTGGTCTTGAACTTGATTAAATTTGGGATTGCAGCTTTGTTTGTGATGCTGTGGATGGTTGGTGTGCTCGCAAATTCAACCAAGGTATGATTTGTACACTTTTTTTTTTATCTTCAAAGTTATGAAAGTAGTCCAAGCAATAATGTAAACGTGGAATGTATGCATTTACATACCAGTTTTAGGGTGAAATATAGCACATAGAGGAATTTAATTGCTAAAATCGTCATTCTCCGGGGGATGTTGAAAGGAGTGCATGTCATGTAGAAGCGGCACTAAGATTCGAAATCTTATATACTTTTTCCTTTGTTCTTCATTGTTCAGCTTCAACATTTGGAGCTGTCCTGGACATGGTAACGGATAGGTAAACTATCTCTCTTTAGTTGAGACTGTCATTAACTTTTAAAGCTATCTTAATAATATATATTTACTATGTACTTTTTCCATAAACGAGAGTAGAATATTTTAGTTACGCAGTTGTCTCAATGATTCTGTAATTCAGGATTAGCACTGCTTGTCTACTGGTTATACTTTCTCAAGTGTATAGGTAAGTATTAGTCTATTAGTTCATTTGTATTTATATTGCCAAATTGATATACTTGCACCTGCTATATATATCCGTCACGTTTAATGCAGGCCTAGCTTGGTTTTCTTGTCATTACTAGCCCTAGATATTGCTAGTCACTGGCTGCAGATGTACAGGTAGCACTTTTCCTTAAAATATATATTTCATTCCATATTTTTGTTTCTTTTCTCGTTAACTCTTCATATTTAAATTGCAGTTCATTTCTAGTTGGTAAGGCTAGTCATAAAGATGTAAAGGACAGCTCCAATTGGCTTTTCAAGCTTTACTATGGGAACCGGATGTTTATGGGTTATTGTTGTGTGGCTTGTGAGGTAATTATAGATTTATAACCCTTTCCATCTTATCTACATTGTCATGTTTTGGGTACATGTATATTTGATTAAATTATCTTGACTTTGTAGGTTCTTTACATAGCCTTATTTCTTATCTCGAGTAAACATACTGAAAATTTGATGGATGTAAGTCTGGAATCTTGTATAATGTTTTCTTTCCCATTTGCATTGCGGATTCCTTTGCAATTTGATTTCTGATTACTTTTTATTTTATCATTTCAGGTTGTAGTGACTACCCTGAAACAGGGTTCACCTCTTTCTCTTCTTGTTGCTATAAGCTTATTGGGATGCTCAATCAAGCAGGTCATCAATATTATACAGGTAGCCACATATGCCTTATAACTTGATCCAAATTGCCTGAATTTGATTTAACTCCACATTTCCTGTTAAATTGATGTAATGGTCATTTGGATATTTGAAGGTTGGTAACTGTTTGTTTCTTCGGATGGTCTAACTTGGTTGGTATACGGATGTATGAATACTTAATATTCAATGTGACATGAAAAAGGATGCTTGCATTGCATTTTGAGCTGTACATAAGTTTGATCTTGTGCTGAACTTCCTAGATTAGCTATTAAGATACGACACAATTTGTTTTCGAGTATAAACACCTCTGGTTCCTGATTTAAACAGAGAAATCTCTCACTTTATATATTAGTTAATCAGGATTAGCTAATGACATGGTTGAGTGGTTTGTTGAGCTTGCTTCAAGCATCATACTAAGTAGCTGTTGTGTGATCTTGTATCTTACTGGAGTTTATTTGGTGGTTTCAGATGAAGACAGCTGCAGATGCATGTGTGCTTTACGACACTGAAAAAAAGCAGAAGCGATAACTGATTCGAGTTTCGAAGAGCAGAGTTTTGTTTCTGGCATCGACTGCTTAAATCTTAAGGTATAGATGTTGACACTGATGAATCACATTCCAAATAAATATTTTGTTCAGGGGGACGAGGCATCCCGTCTTTTTCTGTTTAATGAAATTGCCGATGCAACTGAATCACATGGTTTGTGTGCATATCGATGATGATGTATCAAACGTTGTGGAACTGGAGGGCTTAAATGTGTTGCATCATATTTCTCCCATCTTTTTAAAAATTTCTTTTGGCATGAGACTATATGTACATTCAGCTTTGTTGAAACTAAAGTCCCAAGTGATTGAATTCTAAATTTAGCTGTGTCCAAATATTGAATTTTGTGACATGTGCATGTAAAAGCGTTCAGTAGATGCCACTGTGGCCACTACTAGCATCAAGCAATTAAACCAGAGAAACATAATCACTTACGGCTTAACAAACGTTAAATTCTAACCATAAAAGGAGAATATTTTTTTTACGGACGGTTTTACAAACAAACAAGATAAGGTAACAGGGAATAAAGATGCTGCTCAGATGTTGCTGAAAACAAATTTGAATATCCTTTCTAACATCCTCACTAAATGCTATAGAAGCTGGACTGAATATCTTGAAAGCCAGGTCAGGTAGATCAATAGAGACTAAATCCGAAAAATTGGCTTACGATAATGGCTACTCCAAGAGCAATTGCTACAAGAGAAGATGCCCATGTAAGTTTCTCAGTAATTCTGGGAATCCTATCTTTTAATGCTTGACTGCATGAGCCTATAAACACCGTATAGCTTCCCATTGCCACCACAGTTCCGAGCAAGAACATGATAAGGAATGCAGCACCGGCCACACGAGATGGTAAAGCAAGTGCTGGCAAAACCATCATTAGCGCATCTGGCTGCAACCCGTGAACGATCCCAGTGGCAAAAGTAGCAAAACCAATCTTCTTTTTTCCGACTGCTGGGTTTTCAAGTGTCTCGTAAACACTAACATCACACTCACCATTTTCTAAGGCAACACATGGGGTAGGAACCTCTGAAGCTTCTCTTATACCCATTGCCCCAATAACAAGCAACGTTAAGCCCACCACTCTTGTGCCCCAAGTCCGGATGATTTCAATGTGAAGGCGATCCTTTAGAAGTAAAAATAGTAATCCAAAGATAACCTGACCAGCGTCATGACCACAACCCCATAGAGCTCCAACAACAGCACTTTCCATTCGAGTGCGGCCAATTGATAGTGGAGCCAAAGCAGCTAGGTGGTCAGGCCCTGATAGGGTATGTAAGCAACCAGCAAAGAAACCAGTCCATGCACTACTTAGTAATTCAGTACGGAGTACTCCACCCCTTACTGCAGCAGCTGCAGTTCCACCGGCTTTAGCACCAGCTTGAAAGGTTGCAAAAGCTGCTGGTGCAAAAATTGGTTGGATTAAGAACATGATAATGGCAGAGAGTGCTATATATGTCCCTGCTGTGATTGCCTGAAACATGTATAGAATAAAAAAAACTGTTGGTACTCTTCGTCAATAAACAGGACTACACCACTTCCAGTTTCCACATAGAATCTTATTCCTTATAAACTGCAAATGCCATGCTGAATGTGATAAAATGCATGACAAAAGTGTCCCACTGCCATGGGATGCATGCTTTGTACATGGATGTTCACATTAAATTACATGTATTCATAATTTATGCCACGCTTCCTCTAATCCATCGATATCTCAGAATTACACTGATCATCATTAGTGGATGATTAAAAATTTCCAAATGCATGAATTCCCTCGGTTATACTTACGATAAAAGATTCCACATTCAGCCACTAGCAATGACTATAGTGTAATACTAACAGTACTAAAATTTTAGCTTCCATATGCTACTGTTGTACACCAGCAAAGCAGAACTTACCTAATTCATGAACAAGAAATTGTGAAAATAGTATACACTTACAAAAGCTAGTTTCACTCCAATTTTCTAATCTATTTAACTGATTGGTCCAAAACTGCAAATGTATGCGTAAACAGTCATGTCTAATTTGGAATCCATTTCCCTGATAATTTTCGAATTCTTCATATTTCCTTTGTTTAGTTAAGCATCAAAATGAAAATGATAAACCAAAAAGGGCAATAAAAGAAGAAAATTGACATGGAGTTGTGATTCATAATTAACTCAGCTAAATTGCATTTTGCCCCTTTCTCTCAACCATTCTTCTTTAAAAAGGACCCCATCTTTGTAACAATTGGGCATCAAAATCCTTATGTCCATAGTTTACTTTCTGGATGCATAATCTATTCACCCTATAACTAGAAATCCTTAATTAAGTATTGACCCAGTCAACCCTTCAATTTTAAAGCATAAAGCTTTCAATATTATAATTAAACACACAAATCTGAAATTCTTAAAGCCCAATTGAAGTAAAGTTGATATTAATAACCAAAAGAAGCTCCGAAAGTTCCTCAAAGATTTCTTTTCTTTTCTTTCTTTCTTCAATAAATTCAAGAGGAAAAAATCAATTGCAATAGTTTTATTAAAAGCTTGTCTAGATGCCATACCTTTCTTTGTGCAGAAGCTTTAATTGCAACAAGCTTGAGAAAATTGGACGTGGGTGTTGACCCATTTGCCGAGTCGACTCGCGGAGAACCGAGTGAAGGCAATTCATTGCTGGGATTGGATAGAGGATAAGAGAAGTGAGATGGGTTATTATCGGCCTTGCATGAAATAGAAATGAATCGCCTGAGTTGGGGGCGAGTGAGCGAAGGAACGAAGCCGAGAGTAGGAGAGTCGAATCTGGCGAGTCGAGAGAGAGAAGGAGATGGCTTTCGAGAGATCTCCAAAGGAGTTGGAGAAGAGGAGTAAAGAAGCCTTTCCATGGCTTCCTTTGGAAAGTTGAAGGCTTTAAAAGGTGAAGATTTTGGCAGAGGGAGTGGGAGAGTTCTGCTGAAGATAAAGTTTTGGCAGAAAACGAGGAGGTTTAATTGAAAATTGGAAATGGAGATTATATTTGGATTGAAATTTCTTTTTGACTAAACCCGACCTTTTTATTACTTATTTTTTACTTTGAAGGTTAAATCGGTTTGCTCTAAACCCTAGATTTCTCCCACATTTTTTTTCTTCTAAATTTAATCTAAAATAAATTTCTAATTTCTATTAAAATAGTTTTCCTCTAAATCATTTCTTCTAATAATAGCATGTTATTTCATTTCTAAATAATAATAAATAAAGTGATACATTTTCAACAAAAAAAATATGATTTTTTGTACAATCAAAACATAAATTTACGTAGGAATTTTATATTGTCTATATTCCTATAAGTGTAAAAATTTCATTTCTTGGGAAAATGCAAAACAATGTTTCAAAAAAAAAGATAATAAAAATACTAGTAATTCAATAAAAATGTGCAAAATTTTAATTAATAATTAAATAATCCTAAACAACTCTTACACATAAGTAGGTTTCAGTCAATCATTAATGATGCAGTGTCCATTGATTTTGATTGCTCTCAGATCTCATTCCATTTCATGGCCTCAAATGAGTCCACAACAGCTCCTTAAGCTAAGATTTTTCCACCCCCAACTTTGCTTCATTTTATGAACCGGCTATTTCCAAACACTCAATAGTGACCTTCCCAATTGCCACTAGCGTTTGTGGAATCATAACTCTTAATTAAGGTAAGCTGAATGAATTGTTAATTCATAAACGGGAAGGTGGTTGAGGAAAGGGACAAAGTTGGTGAAGTTGGCATAGGATTTGAAATGTTGGACTTATCCAAGCCTTGGACATCAATTCAGCATAAAAAGTTATCCTGGACAACTTCAAAGGACCACGTGTAGACCCACCTACGGCCTATTCACTACCCTTTACACGCACAATGCTCGTGCTAGCACACACCCGCTACACGCACGCACTGACGCATTGATGGGGGCTCGTTTTTAAGACCTCACCTTAGACGCAGGGTTTCAAATTCTCAACCCAACAACAATATGGGGCTGGTGTTTTAGCCTTCTTGTGCCTACGTTTGTTCACCCTTCGGCTTTCTTTAGATAGGACGATACTCTTTTTTTTTTTTAATGTTTAAAGTCTCCAATGGTAGTGGACAAAGTTGGTGCAGAGTTGGGGCTACTTCTCATCTAGCGAATGCCTCTTGTTATGTGGCACAATTGCAGAAACCAAGGACCATATATATTTTATGAATGCCAGCCGATTTACACAACATGTTCTTACATCCAATAGAGCTTTGGTACAACCTAAACCCTGGCTGGATGCATTGAACTGGGCCATTAAGCAAGCAAAGACCCATTGCGTCTTGTCTTTGCTTGATTAGGTAGGAGATTGCCAACAGATACCTTTAGGTTGCTAACAAATATTGTTAGACAGTGATTACCTACCCTTACCAAATTTACTCATTCCTTAAACTCCTTGATGGATTGGTGGTTGATTGGGATATAGGCGAATAAGTAGTGTCTTATTTGCTTTATTTCTCCTTATTGAGTTGGGTTGTAATCATTATCAATGTTGTTATACGCGGTAACAAAATTTTGCTTCCCATAAACATTTTTCTTATCCAAATAAAAAAGATATCGATCTCTAATAATTACATTTGTGAATTCTAACTTAATCTTGCAAATTCGATTCATTTATTTCATATTCAAAATTGACCTAAACCAAACCCAAAATGACCAAAATCTAAAATAACATAGTTAAAATATGGACTAAAACATGTCACAAGTAAACATTTTCAAACCATCATCAACATGCCAAGAGAACCTTATAAACAAGCACTTAAAAGTTACCAAAATAACATGACTTGGTAAGGCATCAAAGTGTAACAAATCAACATAGCTGTCCAAAGTTTATACAAGCCAAAACACCATTACCACATACACCATAATACCATTACAAACCACCCTATACATGCCATTATAAACCTTAGTCAAATTACTCAAAAACTACCAATTTTATTGTTGGATAGTGTGATAGGTATTCGACGAGCTTCCAACCAAATTAAGCTTCCGATAATCTATAAAACAATGAAAGGAAACTACATAAGCAATAAATGCTTAGTAAGCTCATATAAACTTAAAACGTAACTTACCATTTCAATAATGAAATTTATAGAATAAGTATAAACTTTTACCAATGCCATAAGTTTAATAAAAGTCTATATAACACCATCAAACTCACAAATTAGTACACTTGTTCAGATACATATGAAATCAACCATGTATAAACATAACATTTAATTCATCATCGCTACCATACTATCATGATTCATTCCATTTGCTTACTTATTAATTCCAATATTACAATTCAGAGATTAAACATAAACTATTACCAATGCCACGGGTATTGTATAAGCCTGTTCAAGCACCGTCGAACTCACATGTTAATAGGTTCATCAACAACACATATAAACTCATCTACATCATAAGTAGAATTTCATAAGATACATTACATAAGCATCAACCCTTTCATATAGTCATGAACCTTTCCATTAAGTCACCTATCGTTCCATTCCTTTTCTTACCTGTTGAACTACTTAGAATTACATTGGATACTCGAGAAGTCTCACACGAAGTGTGCCTTTACATATAACCGTAACCTTTCCTTTACATCATTGCTCACACGAGCTGTGAAATAGGCCTGCTCACATGAGCTATGTGTCGGAATGTAAGCTACACGATGCTGCTCACACGAGATGTGGAGAATCCGCAACAAATGTAGGACCTCAGCCATCGATAGGACATTTAAGACTAGCACCCGAAACATGAAATCTCTAATGACATGTCATTTGTATCCTAAGAATTCCTAAGGTTCAACCGAGACTTGATATCCGTTAATTCATCATAGCATTGATACATTTGTATAATTATTCATTTACATCAAAATAACATAATAAACATTCAATTTAAAAAACATTAAATCGGTTACAATTCATATGAACTTACCAGACTAAATTGCAGTAATGACTAAGTACGGGGGCTATTTGGTAATTTTCTTTTCTTCTCAATTTTTCATTCGTTCTTGATCTAAAATTATAATTCCATTCAATTCACTAATTATAATAGAAAAATAAATTCATTTTATGCAATTAAGTCCTTTTTGACATTTTTACAAAATTGCCTCCAACATTTTACTTTTATACAATTTAGTCCTTAAGCCCAAAACATGCAAATTAACCATTTTTATTCAATTTCAAGTTTAGCCAAATTGTTTGGAACCCTATTACAACCCATATTTTCTGTTATTTTACATCAAGTCTTTGTACTTTTACTAATTTCAAATTTTAGTCCTTAAACATTAAAATTACCAAAAATTACTTTACAAAATAGTCCTATCTAGCAACCAAGCTTAAGATTCTAGCATAACCTTTCAAGAACATCTCAAATTCATCAATGGCACATTTCATAACATTAGAAAATTTAACAAATTGACCCCCGGGTTAGCTAGATTAAGCTAAAACGATAACAAAAACATAAAAATAATTAAAAACGGGTGCAAAATAGACTTATATGCATACATTGAAGCTTGGCCAAAATTTAGGAAGTTCAAAAATGGTGTTTTATTCGACCACGATTGCTGGTAATAGTATTGAAGATGATAACTCATTTATCATCTTTTATTAATTTTAATATATTTATTAATATACCATTATAACATTTATAATTTACCTAAAATTGTTTAAATTTTCACCTTGAAACCGTCCACTAATATAAAAAAGGTATATTTACCTTTTAAAACCCTTAATCCATGGTTCTTTAGCCATTTAATACAACTAACCTAATAGAGATTAACTTTTTCATCCTTTACAAATTAGTCCTTTTCATTTAATTAACTATCTAAACATTAAAATTTCTCAACCAAATTTTAATACGACCTTAATAACATTCCGTAAATATTTAATAAAATATTTACGACTCAGTTATAGAAATGAGGTCTCGATACCTCATTTTCTAAAACCACTTGACTTTAGGGTCATACCATTTGAACCTAATTATTCATTCAAATAGCATAAATATCCAATTCAAAATTTATTTTAATACTACATTAGGCTCATAAATATTAAATAATAACATTTACAAACTTACTCGTTGGATTTGTAATACCCCTAACCCATATCTGTTGTCAAATTAAGGTTACGGAGCATTACCGTATAATAGGAAACATTTAAACTTAACTTCATTCAATAACATAAACACATCATAAACCAATCTTATACATAGATACATACATACCATCTCTAAATCGATCCCTTGAGACCTTAAAAATACCTTAGAAACGATTGGGACTAATTTAAAATCATTTAAAAATCTAGCAAAAAATCATAAAAATTTTGAAATAGGGGTCACACGGTCGTGTACTTCACACGACAGAGACACATGCCCGTGTAACCTTCGAACTAGGGACACACGGTCGTGTCCTAGCCCGTATCCTCACCCGTGTAACTCTCTGAGTAGGGTCACACGACCGTGTCACAGACCCGTGTACCAGGCCGTGTAACTCTCTAAGTTACCCCGCATGCTCGTCTGTTAGGTCGTGTAACTCACTGACTTGTAACCTAATGAATTCACCAGAGGACACATGCCCGTGTCGCCAAGCCGTGTGTCTCACATGGCTGAGTCACAAGCCTGTGTCTCAGGCCGTGTAGACCCAAATTTACCTACAATCAAGCCATTTCCAAGACCATTTCATGCATAAGCAATTAGACCAATTGTGCACACTTTCAAAGCACCAAAACCTTGTCTAAACATACATATATTTGCCATTTCAAGAATCATAATTCTACTAACCAATATGCTATTCAAAGGCACCTCAAATGCATTCAACAACACCTACCTAAACATGTAAATATTACCATATTTCAATTATCAATTCCTAGTTCAATACTTACCAAAACATGCCACAAACTTTACCATTATCATACCATTCCAAACATACCATAGAAGACATTCAAAACATGTATCATAAAATAACCAAAATGACACCATTTAACAAGACATCAAATGGTACCAACCAATTTAACTTCCAAAACTTATACATGCCAAATCACCAACTAAACACCAACAAAATGCCATTACAATTCATCATATACATGCCATTATAAACCTTGGTCAAAACATTCAAAAGCTACCAATATATCTGTTGGATAGTGTGATAGGTCTCCGACGAGCTTCTAAACCGACCGAGCTTCCAATAATCTATAAAACATAGGAAAAAAAAACCTACGCAATCAATTAATGCTTAGTAAGCTCGTATAAAATAAAACATAACTTACCATTTCATTTGCATAATATAAAGCATAAACATAATATAATCCAAACCATAAGCTTGGCATAAGCCTATACATCACCATCAATACACAAGTTAGCACACTTGCACATAAATCAAATGAGCCATCCTTCATATAAGTCATTTTCCATATGAAATACATCAATTAGTTCATGTATTCTTTCCATAAAATCATACTTGATTCCATTTGAATACTTACCCTTTTAATCCATTTTCTTGCCCGTTGAACTATCTACAATTTCATCGAATACTCGGAAAAGCTCACACAAAGTGTACCTTTACATATACCTGTAACATTTCCTTTACATCATTGCTCACATGAGCTGTGAAATGGGCCTGCTTACACGAGCTGTGGGTCAGAATGTAAGTTACATGATGCTGCTCACACGATTTGTGGAGTATCCACAACAAATGCAGGACCTCAGCCATCGGTAGGACATTCAAGACCAGCACCCGAAACATGAAATCCCTAATGACATGTCATTTGTTTCCTAAGAATTCCTAAGGTTCAACCGGGACTCAGTATCCATCATAGCATTGATATGTTTATACATCGATCTATTCACATTATAAATAACATAATAACATTCAATTTAAATAACATTAATACGATAATCATTCATAAGAACTTACCTCAACGACTAAGGGTGTAGAAGTTAGGTCGTACTAATCAGAAGCTTTCGCCTTTCATCGATTTAACTCCGGTTGAGGTTTACCTTGATCTAAATAGATAATTGTATTCAATTAAGTACTTCAATTAACCTCAAACATTCAATTCAACCCATAATTCACATTTATATAAAATTACCAATTTGCCTCTAACATTTTAACTTTTTCACAATGTAGTCCTTAAGCTTATAACTTAAAATCTAACCATCTTAATCTAAATCCATGTTAATCAAACATGCAAGGAACCTTGGAAAAACTCTTATTTACCATTATTTCATAATAAAACCCTAGAATTTATACCTTTAACAAATTAGTCCTTAATACCAATTTCATCAAAAATCACTTAACAAAACTTATTTATTTTTCAACAAAGGTTCATAATCTATCATTTAATATCAAAATATATTCAAAAAATTCATGGAAAGTCCTTCAACCTTTAAAAATTTTACAAATTCACCCTCGAGCTAGATAGATTAAGCTAAAACGGACTCAAAAACATAAAAATCATTAAAAACGGGGATTGAAAACTCATCATATAGGGATTTATCCCTAACCAAATGCTTCAAGCTTTTTAATGGTGTTTTTAGGTTTGAGAGTAGAAAAAAGATGAAGATGACAATGTTTGATTCATCTTTTCTTATTTGGTTTTCTTTTTAATTACCAAATTACTAAATTAACCTTTTAAAATCATTAAAATTTTAATAAAACCATGCCATGTACATCCACTAATTCATTAAATGGTCTATTTACCATTCAAGTCCTTTAGTTTAAGATTTCATAGCCATTTAAATCCTTTAACCATTAGAACTTAAGTTTTACTCTTTTGACGATTTAGTCCTTTTTACTTAATTAATCAAGCAAACATTAAAATTTCTTAACGAAATTTTAATACGACCCTACTATAATCCCGTAGACCTTAAAATAATAAAATAATAACTCACTCATTAAAATTATGGTCCCAAAACCACTATTTCTGATATTACTAGAAACGAGCTGTTACAGGATTTGTGGCCCCTAAACCACTATTTCCAACACCACTGAAAATGGTCTATTACAAGTATTAACGATTCTACCCTAAGTAAACATGTATATCTATATGCATATATCTACTATATACTTATAATAACAATAACATTAAAAACGTATCAAATTTTAAACCAATTATAGTTCATGTCCTATTAGCCATATTCAATGCCAATATATATAAATTGAAATGGAAATATAACTATTACTGAGTCGAGGGTTGGCTTCTGAATGCGAAAATCTAATGGTGCTTACTTGAACAATCGACAAGATTATACACTGAGCAATTCTGCTGAGTGATAAATTTATGACATTTTAACTTTAATCGAGCTTACGAAGGCACTTAAGTTGACCCGGGCATGAAGTAGGACCTATTTACGAAGTTTCCAAAATTTCATACCAGGATCGATACCCTTGGGTAGGTACTGATACCATTTTGGCATTTTGTTTGTTTGAGAAACTAGTTGGAAGTGTTAAGAATCAATACCTTATGCCAAAATGGCAAAAACTCCCTTTTTGGTACCCATTACATGCCCACGTCTTAACTTACTCAAATGGTTTCTTAAGGCACCAAATAAGCCTACAATTTAATAGATAACATCACACTTACAATTCCATATCATCCAACCATCAACAAGCCATACCAAATTCCATCTAAATCATGACCAATTTGTATTTATCATGCTCAAAATCATTAATCACACCATAACTAAGCAATGTATTGCACTTCATATTCAATCTTATCAATTCCATCATCTTTAACATATATATTTTTTTACATTCACAAAACATTAATCAACATTAAATGCTTACTAGCAATTTCATATCAAAACATACCATTTATACTTAATCACATATCTAAATAATCCTTCAAATATTATAAATAAACCCACATTTATAAGTCATTCCATTTCTAATTGCATTTGATACCTATTCTATTTCAAGCCAACTTAAACCTATACCAAAACATTCTCAATTATACATAACGACCATTTCTTTCCTCCTAACCAATTTCAATACCATATCTATACTAACATATACAATCTAAGGAATATTCAACACATACACTAACCCTATATCATCATAACTATTCATTATTACAAATAATTTAAGTTTACTCATTTTTACCTAGTTTTCTCTAAAACTTAACATTCAATCTTTCATAACATAGCAAACATATATGCAAAAGATTAAAAGACTTAGCGTGAACACATTACCATGTACATACCATATCATGATCAAGCTATGGCAATTTCGATTGCATATACACATATACTTAACTTGAAATTATAAACCTTAAGTCATAAACCCCAAAAATTCAACCTATTATCAATTCATACCACAAATGCTCACCTTACCTATGCATACTTATTTAAGCTACTTAACTAATTCATTTCAACCTTTCACTTAAGACATGTATGAATCATACACCATATACCACATGCATTCTACCTATCAACTTTAACATTCAATCTTACAATTTTTTGTGAAGAATGCATGTAATACTTTAACTATTACTAAATGGTTTTATACCAATTCATATACAATTAAATGCATTCAACTATTACTATAAACAATCATCTTTCACTATATATTAACATATCATATATCAACATCTAACATATATTCAAAGTATACCAACTTCAAATGTCAATATTACAAAACATAGTTACACTTATCAAATTCAACTCAATATTTTAAACATAATAAGGCATAGGGACCCCACTAGGTACATGCTTTATTATATACTATCACAATTCATATCTAATTCTATGTATCAATTAAATCATACAACTTTATATTTTATTCAATTTAGTCCTTATCTTGATATTCACTTCAAACCTTAGAATTTTTAGCTCAATATCTATTAATAGTTTACCTTAATGTTATATAATGCACTATATCATGAATATGCTTCAACTAAAATTAGTTTCGGGTCATAGAAATACAAACTGAAAGCTCATGCCATCCATCATTGACTTTCTCCTTCCTTTTCCCTTTCGACAATCCTGCATCGTTCTTAACTATGAATAATAATTTAGTAATGATATAATATCAATCACATTCAATTACAAAGTTATACACATTTTGCAAATTATTCAATTTAATTCTCTATTCCGATAACCAATCAAATTCATACCAACACTATTTGATCATTCATAATCAACTATCAATTCATTAAATATCACAAATTAAAATTCATCATATTCGATTTATTAGTCAATTTATCATTTCTTTACAATTTAGTCCATATCACACCTTTTGGTGCCAATTTGTAAACAATTCAGATTTTTAATTAAACATACACATATCCATAATTTGAATACATAAAAATTTGATTATAAATATAACATATGAACTTACCTGGAAAAACAAAAAAAGATCAATTCTCTAAGGACTAATTAACAAATTTGCCTTTTTCCTCGATTAATTCTGATTTGGTCCAGTTTCCGCTCTATACAATTATTCGATTCAATTTATCAATTTCAACCCTTTTATTTCATTTTATTATAAACATATATGAACTCAATTTCATTTTTGAATACTTTCTAAAGTTTTTCATTTTATTCAATTTAGTCCCTAAAACTGAAAAAGTTATACCTTTCAAATTTGAGTCTCGATTTTGAAATTGATCTCAATTTCATCCTTCTAAAGCCCACTAATATCCATAATTATAGAAATTTCATACCAATTTTGATATATTTATACTTAAGTCCTTATGGTCAAATCTAACAACTTTCAATTTACAAACTAGTACTTTTCCATATCTAGGCTTTAAATCTAACCATTTAACACCAAAAGCTTCAAGATTCAATAAGGGAAATATTTATAAAATTTAAAATTTTTGAAAACAGATATATGGGTTAGCTGAATCAAATTACAACGATTTCAAAAATATAAAATTTATTAAAAACGAGGTCAATTTGACTCACCATGTAATGGGTTTAGAATTGGCCGAATGTATTTAGCTCAAGAATTCTTAGGTGCTTTGTTTAAAATTTCAGTGGAGAAGAAACAATGAAAGATGATAGTGGGCTTTGTTTTTATTATTTTTATATAACATTATTTTTATTATCAAACCAACATAGTTTTGCTAGAAACCAAGGCACCAAATTGTGGAATCCTTCCCATTAAGGTCTAATTGCCAACTAAACTCTTAATTATTTTCTATTTATATCCTTTAACAAATAAAAATCTATGGTGATTAACTTTTACAATTTTTATGATTTAGTCCTTATACCTTAATTAGTCGCTAATTCGGGCTTAGTTTACGAAAATGAGATCCCAATAACTCATTTTCCAATACCACTGACTTTAGGGTCATTACACTTGTACCTTAATTAACTATCAATTAAACAAAAATTACTAGACCTAGTTTTAATATTTTTCTATATTAGTCTTGTAAATATTAATATTTAATACTTACAAGCACGGTATATGAAAATGGTATTTTAGAATCGTAATTTTTGATACAACTGGAAATTGGGTCATTACAATCTTAATATATTGTCAACTTGTGTGAGCAACTTATTCCCAGGTATCCGAGTCTGTTTTACTATAGTTCCATCGGGTAATGTTCAATTGATTGGAAATAGAATTTAAATCATGACATGATGAAATAGTATTGATAATACTTGACATATAGATTGCAATATGATTTTGTTTCAAGTGTTGACAGTACTTATGATTCGATAACGTAACTAATGCTTTCAATTTATGGTGATGTTGCATGTGTAAGTATGTCTTAATGTGCCAAGAAAAGTTAAATTGGTTTCCAAATAGAATAATTATATGCCTTAATGATCAAGGTATGCTTTAGTTTCCATTTGAATTTACTTAGCATTCTAAATACTTACCTAATTGTTTTCTCTTTTCCTTGTAGATTATCACCTTATGGAACTTGTCAAGTCAGGTCATTTTGAACCTCACACTATCCTATCATCATATCTGTCACACCTCAAGTCTAGTGGACCTAAGATTTTGGCGTATAGAGGTAAAATAATCTGTTTGGCTAAGTGTAATTCGCCCATATGTTTCTTTTGGCGCAAAGGTGTAGGCGTACTGCCGTGTAAGCAAGTGAAAATTTTATTTCAGGATATTCTGCTATTTAAAGGAAAGGATAGAGTTAAGGGTTCTTGGTTTAATCGGGGATCATTCTATGTCTGGGTAAGTATTATAGCTGTCGAAACCATTTTTTTGAAAACAAAAAATTTTAGGTTGCCGACTTTAAAAAATGAAAATTGGGAGTCGCCACCAATCTTTTATTAAGGTGTGATTGGGTCACCTAAAACGACTTTGGTCTACGAATTTTAGAAAAATGGGTTCGGAAGTCGGTTACGTATGAGGAAGGATTAGCACCCTCATTACGCCCAAAAATTGGTACCTAGTTAATTAATTAATGTCTTAAGGTCGAAAATTTTAAAAATATAATCTTTAAAAACTTAAAACGTTGCATATTAAGACCCTTTTCAATTCAGAGAAGCAAAAATGCCACACCCAATACGTTAGGGCACAACATTCTAATTTCCCCCAAAATGAATTAGGTCAGAATATTTATACAATAAAACTTTAAAAGAACATTCACTCATCCAAGATTTAAGAAATCACACCCAATACGTTAGGGCACGATCCCTTTAGAATCCCAAACTCGGAATATTTCCTTTACTTTAAAAGAACATCCACTTATCCAAGATTTAAAAAATCACACCCAATACGTTAGGGCACAATTCCTTTAGAATCTCAAACTCGGAATATTTCCTTCATGATTTTTTTAAAAAATCTTCATTTCGAGAAATCAATGCGTCACATCCAATACGTTAGGACACAACGTGTTGAATTCCCAATAATGAGTTTTTATTTTTTTGATTGAAGAGAAATGCTTGATTGTCGGATTTAACGAAGAAAATCGGAACCCAATACGTTATGGTTCAATTCCCTTGAAAATCCTAAATACGAACATTATCTCAATTTTAAAAAATTTCTATCTTTAAATTTGAGTAAAAAAATGATGTAACGTGATTTTATACATACAAATGCAATAATAATAATAATAATAAATACATCATCGACATAAAAATAATATAAGCAAATGAATAAACGAAATAATAAAAAAAAGGTAATCCATGACATGCAAAATATTAAATGTAAACACAATTATACAATGGATGGGATAGCAAACAAATAAATAAGGATCAAAAGACGTATAATATACACATGAAAATTATGAAGATTAAAATATACATATAATTTACAAATAAAATTTTGGGTTATAGAATTTATATATAAATACAATACATAATATACTTATGCAAATAAAGAAAAAATATAATTATACGTACATATATAAAATAATAAAAAATAGGTATATTTTAAAAAAGAAAAAGTGAGTATTTAATCATTAAAAAACGTAAATATATACATATAAATATGAAAATATTCATTAAAAAAATATAGGAAAATATTCGTTTTAAAAATATATATATACGTGTACATATAAAAGGAATATACATGGATAAAAAAATTAAATAATGAGTACATTATCAAAATTAATTTTTTTTAAAAATAAATATACATATATATACATATATAAATGTGAGAAAAATATAAGTTAAAAATATGTGCATAAAATATACATGTATAGATTTTTAAAAAATAAAAAAATGATTACGTTATTAATTAATAAAATAAATGAAAAGAACAAAAAAAAGAAAAACTAAATTGAATTGCAATAAAAAACTGGGGTAAATTCGCAAATAAATAAAAGTAAAAGGATTAATTTGAACGCTCGAATTACATAAAGGGGCTGGAAGGAAAATTTTCCCTTCTCCTCTAAAACAACGCCGTTCAACTTAGACCCAATTGAAATAAAAATAAATAAAAGGGTAAATTAAGAAAAAAAACTTAATTACAAAAACATTAAAAGGCGGAGGGGCTAAATAAAATTCGCAGTGGTATCACCTTCTCCCCTTTTTTAAAATCATAAATAAGTAAAAATAATAATCGAAAGAAAAAAATAGTAAGCCACCTTTAAAAAAACTGCCAATCGTTCTCTTTTTTATTCCTCTTTCCCTTTTCTCCTTTTTTTTTCAATGAAGGGACAGGCCTCTATTTATAGTTGAGCCTCCCCAAATCCAACGGTACAGATCAGTTACATCAACGGCTGAGATTAAAGGGTATCTACAAATTAAATCTCTAAGATTACAAAATCATATATTCTAAGATTGCATATCATATCTAAGATTGCATATATCATATCTAAGATTGCATATCATATCTAGGATTGTATATCATATCTAAGATTGCATATCCTCAAAAATTATGTTTTCATATGTGAGCCCGGGCTAAAATTGGGTATTACGATAGCTTTGCATGTTTGATGTTTTTGAAAGAGTGAGTCTATATGTGGTATATGAACAGTAAGTTGTAAGTTTAAGGCTTTGCATGGGGTTATTAGAGTTTCTTATGATAGTAAATTGTATGTAAATGAGTTTTAATGGTGGTCTTATATTCTGTAAGCAGTTTTTGCTGCTGGTTCGAGAAGGATGGTTGAGTCTAGAACCTTGAATTGCAGTAGGTGAGTATCAGGTGAGTCTCTACCCTAACTCCCTCTCTTATGTAAACTTTTTCAGTAGAATAAAATGTATATATACAAAAGATGATGATATCTATAATAATCGATAAGTGTATGAGTATAGTAAAAAGGAGATAAGTACTGTGATGATATGCAATAAGTTCTGTTGAAGAGGAATGTTTATTGATAAGTATGCAGGTAAAGTTTGAGATACGAAAAGTATGAGTCAGTCAGAAATGAAAATAAATTTGGGTAAGTAAATGAACAAAAATATCCCTTTGTGAAGCCTTTGGTAGTGCAGTTATATTGTAAACCAGATTGACAGATCATGATATAGAAATGATTATGAGACCATGAGATTGAAACCCATGATATCTTGAAATGATTTGAAAACACTCATGGTGTATCCTCCAATAAGATGAAGACTGGACTGATAGATCACAATACATGAATATGTGTAAGACCATATGGTTAAGACCCGTGGCAAGATATGTCTGTGTAAATGTTCATGGTGCAGCCTTCGATGGTGTGTAAATCAAATGGGCAAATCGCGATACATGAACTTATGTATAAGTCCATGAAGGGGAACTCACAGAACCTTCTGTGAAAGTCTGCTGAAGTAGTAAAAATTTGATTCTGTATGATGCCCTTGTGGCGTATTCTGCTTGGTCCTTGCGGCATACTCTGATAAATTTGTCTTGTAAAATGTACTTATCTGCCCTTATAGTAAGTCTGGGTAAATCCTAATTGTTCTTTAATAAGTATTGCTAAGATAAGGAAGTTCTTGAAGAAAAGTGTATATCTGTATGCTAAGAAGGGTATATGTCATGATAATCTGTTAGTGTTGAATATAGACGTATTCGTAGTTAAGGGACATAAAAAATTGTTTATTTGAATTCGTTTGTGTTGTATAGTGCTAAAATATGAGTTTTTGGTATATGCCATATTTGAACAGTATCATACCTTCTTTTGGAATCTTATAGAAACCGAGTAATCGTATTTCCTGAGTTATTTGAGGTTCTATAATAAGGTTTTATGGAATTCATCCGAATGATCTGTATAGTACATTATCAATGAAAGTTTGTATGATATTAAACTAGAGTATGATTTGATTAGTAAAATGATGGTATGCAAATCTGAGTAAGTATCCACCAAACATGTATGTATCCGCCAACAATTAGCATCTGTGAACAACTGTTCTGGAATGAATGTATGTGTGAAGGTTTGGTCTGTGTAAAGTAGGCTCTGAAGGTATATTATTATGAATGGTACATTGATAAGTTAAGAGTATGAAAGTTGGTGTGTAAGTGTATTCCAAAACTGTAACAGTATTCGTCTGAAATAGAAGTAATTGATTCAGAGGTAGTTGGCGCACAGATATTCTTCAAATAAGATAAAGTAGCTGCCAAGGTATTTTTGTGATAAAGCTCACTAATTTCTCTTGAACTTACAAGATTTGCTCTTGTTTCAGGTATTGTGATAAAAGAATGCGCCAGGAGGGAGGACGCCAGGGTAGCGGCGAAGTGGGTTGTTATACATATAGTGGAAGTGGCATATTGTGGGCTTTCACCCTAGGAGTCTGTCTTTAATAAATTTTGTATTGTAAAGGTTTAGAAAAAGGTCTAATGTAATATTTTATACTTTCCTTTGTTTTTATATATTAGGGCCTTTAGTTAAAATAATAAGAAAATTGTTTTCATTAAAAAGTATGTCAACTGTTTCAATATTTTGTGAAGTATTGTGTAGTAACACCCGAGATCTAGACCCAATGAATCGGGTCGAGTTAAGAGTGTTGCAGTATCGGTATCTATTTGATCATTTTGAACCTAAGGTTGTGACATGTACATAAGTGTTTTGGTGCAACCCTTAATGAATAAAAGTCTTGTTGAAGTTGATAACTTGTAATGAATTTGGTATATGATGATTTTGAATGTTGATTATGGCATGAGATTTTGGTTAATGCTTGTTTTGTTCTTATTTGATGCTTTTGGGAAGTTGATATATAAAACTTATTTTGTAACACCCCATACTAGGCCTAAACGTCAAGGCCAAGTCTAGAGAGTCACATTGAACATTTCTCAACATAACTTTCAAAACTTAACTTTTAAAATCTTCCAGAATCACCAAGGATTTAAAAGAAAACAAAACATGCAATTCGAAGTTTAACATCTTACAAAGTTGAAAATACGAAAATTAAACGTGTTAAAATAGCATGACCAAGCTCCCAATCTGCCGATCTACTTAAGTCTGAGGATTATTTGTAATTCATTCAACAAATAAAATGAATTAATACTCCAATAAAGGGACTAATTATGTACTCGAATAGAGTTATGAGCAACCCAGTTGGTATATAAATTCAAATGTTCAGATTCAGAGACAATTTGTTCAATTTAACAAATCAGGTCAGATAAAACATCTAATGAATCGAATCATTGTTAGATACAGAACAGATGCAATTTCCTACCCTCATCTGCTACACACCATATCTGACCAACCCAACACACCAAGTTGAGTATTTATTACTCATCTAGCCCTACACACCATGTAGTGTCCACATGACACGCTTCAGTAATTGCAAACTAATTGCCAGATCAATTCTCACCTAATGTAGATGCAAATACAAATAATAGTTAATACAGAGGCCTATATGACCATTCATATATAGTTCATACTCGTACAGAATAAGTCATTATCATTATCAATTTCCATATGCAATACACACACTTATTTTCAGTACTCAGTCTCAGATCACAGAATAATAGTTTATACAATTTTATTCAGTTCATACGGACCCCATAGAAGGCATGAATTCGTTTTAAACAACGTTTGTGGTCTGAGGGGAAAAATTCCAAACATTGGTTCACACTCTCATGTGGTTTCACCCGATTTGTATAGTTGGCCCGTGTAGTTCCACACAGCCTGGCTCACGCTCGTGCACCTTCCGTGTGTCTCACATGGCCTGACACACACCCGTGTCATCTGCCTTTGTGGTCCTAATTCGCAGACAATGAGTTACACGGCCTGGACACATGCCTGTGTCATTGGCCCGTGTGAAACTTGCACTAAACATTCCCACACAGTCTGGAAACACGTCCATGTCCCTTGCCCATGTGTCTCTAATTTATGAATAGTGAGTTAGACGGCCTAGCACATGGTCATGTGGCGTTGACAGTCCTAATTTTTGACAGCTAAAACTCGAAGAACAAGGGGTTTTTGGTACCCACTTGACATAGCATTGGTGCAGGGGCAACCCCAAGACTCCCAAAGCCTAAAAACAATATTCAATCACCCAATTAACTCAACAAAATGCTTGATTAGAGCACAAAATCGAAACTCATCAAAAATTTCAACGTAAACTTCCAAATGAACAACAAATAATACCTTCGCACAGGACAATCAAATCACGATTTTAGACATTGAGAGAAATGTTATGCACAAGACCTTCTCCTAACGAACAATAATCAAACACATAGACAAGGAATTTGGGCAAAATAATCAGAAAATCCACGTTTGACAAAAATGAATAACAGCGAGAGTTAACAAAATTTCAACGATAGAACTTACGAATTTACCTCTCAATTGATGCAATGAAAAACTAGAATTCTCAATTCGGCCTAGTAACAGTTACGAAAACAAACAAAAAGAAAAAAAACAACGAAGTAAAAGAAAGAAAGGAAAAAAAAGAAAGGAAAAGAAAAGAGGAAAAAGAAGAGAAACGAACGTGAAAATCATTTTAAAATTAAATCAAAACTAACAAACTTTACCAAGCAGCAATTTTTTTCCTGAATGCATATGCAGAGACTCGAACATAAGACCAACAAGTATGCATAAGCTTAACCCCTGAATCACTAGGGTCATCATAGACACAGGGATGTGCAGGATTAAACTTAAGTTAATAGTTCAAGAGTAGAGGTTAGTTTAGAACAAAATAACAAAACTTTCTAAAGGCACAACTTGAACCCCTAACTTCAAACACATATACAGAACACATAGCCACAAATACAAAGGGTTAACTACGATAGAAACCAACAGCCAAACATTTAAATTTTATGGCGTTACATATTTGAACTTGGTATTTTTGTGTTGTTAGGATGAAACAAGTAAAATAGCTAATTTAGTGCCTAGTTGAAAATGGTATGCTTGATTGTCATGATTAAGAAATGAGAATTGTTCTTGATTGTTTATATTTATACTTAAGGTTTATAAGTCATAGATGTGCATAATGTGCCTAGGTGCATTCAATTGAAGTAAAATGGCATAAATCATCGTGATATGGTATAAGGGTTAGTAATTGAATGGTTAAATGTTATATCATAGTTTCATTTGATTTTTTTGAGTTTTGTTGATGAATAAGAGTTAAATGCTTGTTAAGGTGTTGGATTGTGTATTTAAGCTAGCGTAGCATGGTTTGTTAAGCTTTAAATCAAGTAGAAATGGTGATTGGTTGAACATGATGAATGATTGTTGTTGGAAACTATAAAATAAGTACTAAACGATTTATTTTTATCAAAAATAGAGTTTATGTCTGAACGAGCATCCATCCTCGTCAAAATGTCGGCTGATAGTATGTGACGTCACGATGTCGAGTGGATGGAGGTCATGACATGAAAAACTATTTGGCAGCATCACATACTGAAAGGAATGTGGTTGACATTGAATTGTATGTATAAATAATTATTTTACTGTGAATTTGACTGTTGGTTGTTGCTCCGACAACGAATGTAGCATATTGTAGCTCGGACCCGACGATCGGGTCAAATAAGAGGTGTTACATTTACTACTTTATCATCCTTGCATGGATTTAGGTAATTCTTTTGTTGATTTAAATTGTATTTTATTTTATTTTTTATCAATGAAGGAGGGGATAGGACTTCAACTCTGGAGGCGATGCCAAGGCCACCTTTTACCCACTACACTACTAAAGTTGTCAGATAATTAAATTGTACGTTGTTTTTAGGAAATAAATATCATAATAAGTTCTTGATTAAATTTTTGATTTGATTTGTTTCAAAATAAGAAAATAAAAGTTAATTAGGAATATGTGTTTGGCTTAAAAACAAAATTTCACCAATATAGTAGTATTAAAATTAATATTACACGCAAATTAAAAATGTATACATATAACTAATAGTTATAAATTATAAAATTATATTAATATTTATATTAAATATTAAATATAATAATTATATTAAAATTTTAAATATCACTAATAATATATTAAAATATAATATAGTAATTTATACCTCTACTTATTACTATAATAAGTTCAACTAATTTTGGGGAAAATAAAATTAAAGATTAAAACAAGTTATTTGTAAGATTATATTCCTAATTTCATTTAAGAGAAAGGAAAAACAATTTTGCTTACTTTCTTTCCATTTGAAAATCCAATTCTTTTTATTAAAAAGATCGAAATAATATTTTTAATCAATAGTGAGCATGTTTATAAGTTTAATTTTTTAAATAATATTATTTTAATACCTCAAGTTGGGATCGATTGTGGGGTCAATTGACCACACAAATTTTAAGAAAAAATACTTTATATAAAAAAATAAGTAGTAGTCTGCTACCCTATCATGTTATTGTCTGCCCTCTTTGGCATGATTTTAGGTTTTTTGTGTTTTTATTCTGGTGTTTTGGCGACGACTGTTTAACAAGTTTTTCTTTAATCTTATTGAGTATTGCTTCCAATTTTTGGAATTTCTAATCAACAAGTTTTTCTTTAATCCTATTGAGTATTGCTTTCAATGTTTGGAATTTCTGATCTGCATTCATGGAAACCAAATTTTCAGGATTAACGCTTAATGAAGAAGAAGAAGCGGTTCTACAAGTACAGATTGAGTCAAACAAGAAAAAGAAGAAGGGGTCTAACAACTGGTAGGGTGTTTCCTAGCAGCTAGCGTTATTCACTTTCCAGCAATGAGAAGCACTATGGAAAATTTGTGGCATCCTGTTAGAGGCGTCCAAATACGGGATCTGGGGGAAAAAAATGTTTTTGTTTCAGTTTTTCCATGTCATTGATATGAAGAGGGTTCTGAAGGTAATCCTCCCTTTTTCTTAAAAACATACATAATCCACCCGGCCCATGGACAGGTCTAGTAAATACATCTAATAATAAATATAAACATAACCAATTGAGATAAAACCGTAACCAACTCAACCAAAGATAATACAATATTTAATTATTAGAAAGATACAAATAAAAGAAAATGTAAATCACAAAAAAGAGCTCGCCATGGGGATGGAACACAAAAATTTCATTTAAATTAAATTAATATAGTTATCCATGCTTCGTAGTCGGTTAAATATTTATTTGTGTTAAATTATAGAGTAAAAATTTGAATGTTAAAATATGCTCTAAGTCTCTATATATTTCGTACATTTGAAATTTAGTTTCCTCACTTTTACTTTCAAAAATTTAGCCTCTCTGTATATTGCGTTGAAAATGCTTATGCAACTTTTTTTTTTAAATCCATTTGAACTTGTCATGAAAAAATAAATATTTTTTTTGAAATAGTGTTCTTTAAAAAATGACTTAAAAGGGACTAAATTATGTCAGAACTAACGTATATGTATTTAATTCAAGTTTTAACATAGTATAGGGGCTAAAGTTGAAATTTGGCCATTGTCTTATAATGTCAAAAAAGCAACGCAAACCTAAAAGATGTGTTTTCCTCTAAGACCTTTAGAGCATTCAAATTATGTATAATCACGTAAAATTTTAATCGAAGTTAATAATATTAATTATTTGGACTACCTAATAACATTATAAAAATATAAGGATCACATTATGTTAGAAATTATAGTATAGAGTGTAACACCCTTATACCCAACCTGGTCATTGGGTTTGAGTTATAAGGTGCCACATTCGTTGCCAAAACAACTAAAACCAAATTATATTAGTTTAAAAATTGTTAAACATTCAATTGTAACTAAAACAAGAGAATAAAACCATAAATAATCATTTACGGGTCTTATACAAGCTTACGAAAGCTCTTTTGTTAACCCGAGGTCAAAATAGGACCAAATTATAATAAATCTAAAATTTTGGGTTGACATCGCGACACTGGGGTTCCTCATCGCGACGTAACTCTTTGTTTGGTGATCGTTGTAACCTTAAAGCAATAACGTTGCCACATAGACTTCGTTTTGTTTCTCATATCGACATTAATGGTTCCTCATCGCGACGTATCTCACTATTTCCAAAAAGGACCAGTTTGTAACAAATTTAAAGACTTGTATTAACATGTATAATCTCAATCACAACCAAACAACACATTTTCAACAGCATATGATAAAAAAACATACCAAACCGATACTTCAAAATGACATTAAGCAACTAGGTTCCAAGTTTGATCATTTTTTATATGAATTCGACTTAAATCCTAGGTACACGCCATTTACAATCGAAATGATACTTTACAATCTTTGTTGAGTCAAAAATGGTCGTCTAGATGCTGGCTTCAATTCCCAAGGCTTCGAGAGCTACCTAAACTTGGGCACGGAGAAAACAAACTATACACTGAGCAATAGGCTCAATGATACATTTATAATTCAAGACATATAAACAAACTGTTACAATTCATATCAAGCCTATACAAGTATATCTGTATGCATGTTACATTCAACTAACTTATACTTTTAGTTTTCAAAATTTCATCATCAATTTAAATGCATGAATATGCTTACAACAAATACCAATTAGCCCCAATCCACTTATAACATGTTTAGACATTAACTTTACTTGTAATTAACAACATTTCAAATATATCAATACCAAACATTCAATTGTAAGACCATTACATATATAAATTATAATGTCACACTTTTCACTTGTTTTTGGAGTCTACCGACTCATTCACATTCATTTCGACCCTTTAGGACTCGTTTTCAGCTAGATTCATAATATAATCATATATATTATTTATTTCAATTCAAATAGTTACAAGTTTAACTCGATAGTATTAAATATTACCTTATTTGAATCATTTACTAACTTGTGATTTGAAACCCTTATTAAATCAACTCGGACAGATGCTTGAGTTGTCCAAAAAACACACCAAATTGGCACCGAAGTGGATTACCGGATAATCTGAAATATTTAAACTGGCACGTAAGTGCATGTTAGCACATGGAGCGCATCCTAGCGCAAAAGGTGTATATCTGGCACACAAAGTGCATCTGGCATATGAGGTGCATCCTGGCATATAAATGCATAATCTCGTACACAATTCAATCCTATGGCATACCAACTATATCCAACTCAGCCCGAGTAGTTAATAGGGTATCAATATTCAATTCAATTTACATTTTAATACCCATATCATTTTTCAACCATACACAGTATCACAAATTCAATTCATTAACATAACATATGTATTTCATATCATTCAATACATATTCTCACTCAATTTCATAACATATATCATATTTCAAACAATTCATGTTATTTTCTATTTTATTCAATTGAGTCCTCTATTTCGAAACTTCATATTCAAACCCAATTCAATAGTTCAATATATCTCTAAATACTCACCTTGAAACTCCCATACAAAATTAACATGCAAATGTAATCAATTTAAATGACCTTAAATCATAATTCTACAAACTAAGATTTCCGTGCGTCACTCGTCGATAATTTTCGTTTTCCTTTTCCCTCTCGACGATTTGGCATTATCGTTAACTATAAATGATCATAAAACATATCACATAATCAAATTACAGCCAAATCAGAATCAAATGTCAATTTTTATATATTTTATAATTTATTCAATTCAGTCCCTACAACCGAAACAAGCATAACTTTCAATTTAAAGCCTTGGATTAGAATCCGATTTCACCAAAACTCATTAAGGACCCTCTATTTTGCATCCCTACTAATAATTCATTATATTTTTTAATTTTATTCAATTTGGTCCCTAATGTACGAAACTAACAAGTAAGCTTCACGATTTAGTCTTTTTCATATACTAAGCTTAATTTCTAACAATTTAACACAAAAATCATTCAATTCTCAACTATGGAAACTTTGTAAAACTATAAAAATTTCACAAATTATTAAATGGGTTAGCTAAATCAAGATCCCATGATTCAATTTCTATAAAAATTAAATAAAAATGGTTAGGGACTTATTTGAAATTAAGGCCAAAAACTTGAAAACCCTAGCTATGGCGTCAAGCATTTCTTTCTCTCTTATAATTTGTTGGAGAAGATTAACTTCTCTTTCTTTCCATAGAATTTTCATATATATACTAGGATTAAATTATTAATTAACTTAATAAACCTTATTTTGATTAAACAAACCTTATTTTAATTAATCTAATGATCATATAACCATACCGTCAACTATTACATAATTAAACATGGTATAATTGTTGTAACAGCCTGATTTTCAGTGGTGTCAGAAATAGTGGTTTGAGGCCACCAAATCCGGAAAGTAAGTTCGTAAATATTATTATTTAATATTTAAGAGTCAAATATAGTTTTAAAAAGGTTTTTGAATGAGTAATTTGTGTATTATAATGATTTATTAGGTCAAATGGTTTTAGAAAGTGAGGTATTGGGACTTCTTTTCCATAAATTGAGCCGTAGATATTTTTATAAATATTTATGGAGTGTCGTTAAGATAGTATCAAAGTTTCGTTAAAAAATTTTAACGTTTCGATAGTTAATTAATTAAAAAAATACTAAATTTAAAAAGGTACAAAACTTGCTAATTAAAATATTCAAGTGATTAAATGGCTTGATTAATAAATGATGGAGGACTTAAATAGTAAATTTACATAAATTAAAAGGATGAGGCGGCATAACAAGAAAATAACAATAATAAAAGGCCACTTAATGGCAAAATGGTAATTATTATGAAATTAAAAGTACAAATTGAATTTCTAAGAGATTTCTAGGCAATTCTTCTCCTATTTTCAGCTCAAATAGACATGGGGAGAGCCTCTTGAGCTGGTTTTGCACATTTGCTTCATGTCAATGCAATTCTTACCCGTTTATTGTAATTTTTATGTTTTTGAGATTGTTACAATTAGGTCCAACTAAATCTTACCTTAGTTTTTGATTTTGTTAAAGATTTTGAATGTTTCCTTTGATGAATATATATTATTTTTTATTCTAAATGATGAATTTGAGATATTAGTTGTTATTTAAAAGTATTTTGTTAAGTGATTTTGATGAATTTTTCGATTAAGGGTTAATTTCTTAAAGAAATAAAAAATACAAGGGTTTGTTATGAAATAATTGAAAAAATGGGTTGTATTGAATTCCATGAATATTTAGCTAGCATGGTTTTGCATTAAAAATGGTTAATTTGCATGTTTTGGGCTCAATGACTAAATTGAATAAAAGTAAAAGTTTAGGGGAAATTTTGTAAAAATGTAAAAATGACTCAATTGCATGAAATGAATTTTTTTATTGTCTAAATTAATATATTGAATGAAATTATTAATTTAGATAAAGGTTGAGTGGAAAATCGAGGAAAATGGAAAATTTCCAAAATGTCCCTGAATATTGGTATTTCTGCAATTTAACCAGGTAAGTTCGTATGAATTGTATTCTGTATACTTTTGATTAAAGTGAATGTTAATTGGTGATTGGTAATACATATATATATTCTATTGTTGGAATTGAATTATTGTTGGAAAAAATATTATCAAATTTAATACTCAGTTTGGATTGAACGTGAGATTTGAGTACATTCGTGATTTGGCGAATTGATGGTATTGGAGGAATATATTGACAAATTACCCAAGTAAATTGAGGTTCATCACTTTTTTCGAACTCTCGTGTTTTACTTTATGTTTAGCTCTTATGAGCTTCTATTTAACTCATACGAGTTTTTGTTCAGCTCTTACGAGCTTCTGTTTAACTCTTATGAGTTTCTGTTCAGCTTTCGAGCTTCTGTTCAGCTTTCGAGCTTCTGTTAACGATGTACTCAAATCCGTAAGTCATTCTTCGAATGGTAAAATATCGGGAGTTATCTTAGATGATATATGTATATGAAGAAATGGTAAGAGAATGATATGTATCATGATATGTATATATATCAATATCTTGATATGTTGATACATGGAAATTATGTAAGTTGAGACGAGTAATAAACTCAAGTGTGACATGTTGAGATAATAAGATTATCGATGTTGAAATTATATGAAATATGTTCAAGTATGCTAATAAGTGTTGTTGTTTGACGCTTAGGCAAGTGCCAAGCTATTGGTTGAATGATAATATGTTTAATTATAAGATGAATTGAAATGGTAAGTGCTTAAATGAAAATCTACTTGTGCTCATGAAAGCGTGGTAAGTTTTAAGTTATACAATTTCTTATGAAATAGCTTATTATGTGATTAATTTGGAAAGGGATATGTTTGCATGCACTAGCTTGTGGCTATGGTGGTGTGATATGCTTATGACTTGTGTGTTATGCACATGGAGTGGGTGTGATAATTAAAGAAATACAAATGAGAATAAAGAAAGTTGGAAGAGTATAAAGTTGTTTAAAACTCTACTATACTTGGGATAATATGTATAAGAGATGCTATGGATTTACTCATTTTGTGAGTTGTTGAATATGGTTTCTTGAATCGTGTGGCGTCAGTAAATTTTTATTCATGATAAGTGTAAATTTCATAATGAAATAGATTGATATGATTAAAGTTTATACGAGCTTACTAAGCATTCATTGCTTACATATTTGTTTTTCTTTACTTTTCAGATTATCGAAAGCTCGATTGGGTTGGAAGCTTGTCGGAGTTATATCACACTATCAGCGGTTCTATCGGTACTTTCGAATGTTTTGATTTTGGTTATAATGGCATGTATAGGTATTTTGTTTAATTTTGGCCTATATGTAATTTTTTGATATTTGCCACTTATTTTGGCTTGTTTTGGATGCCTAATTATGGCTTGTTGATATGTATAATGTTGATTGTAAGTTGACACAAAAATTGGGTGAGAAATATGGCTTGTAAAATGATCTATTTTCGTCCACACGAGCAGAGATACGGGCGTGTGTCTCAACCGTGTGTGATACACAGCCAGATCACACGGCTGTGTGTCCCCTGTATCTTAAATTTGTACAAAACAGAATGCTCACACAGCCTAGCACACGGGTGGTTGACTTGGTCATGTGACCCAAGTCAGTATACTCACATGGGTATGGACACGGGCTGAGACACGGCCGTGTGTCCCTATTTTAAATGCCTACACTGCCAGAGACACGGGCGTGTCTCCTCACACGGCCGTGTGACCCCTGTATGTTGAAAAATTTAAATATTTCTAAAAAGAATTTTGAGTTTCCAATTTAGTCCCGATTTGTTTTTGATATGTAATTTAGGCCTCGAGGGCTCGTATTAAGGGGCAATATGCATGATTTTGATTGATTTTTGACATGAATGCTATATGATATGAAATGTTTGCATTTTCTGTCTATTTGATTTGTAAACTCTGATAATGCTCTGTAACCCTATTTCAGCAACAGATTCGGGTTAGGGGTGTTACAATTGTTGTTTTGAACCTTTGGTGAATTTCAATTTAAATCCTCAAGCCATTTACTAATTAAAAATCTATAGCGATTGGACTTTACAATTTAGTCTGAGGGCCCTAATTAACCACAATTTTGACTAAATTGGCTGTCCAAATTCCAGGTCATTCATACTTTAACTCCATAAGTATTCTTATTAAACATTTACGAACTCGATTTATGAAAATGGGGTCCCAAAATCGTCTTTTTCGACACCACTAGAAATTGGGACGTTACATAAAGTCTAAATCTTAAGGCCACGTTTGGTTGGAAGGAATGGAATAGTCATTCCCTCCTTATTCTTGGATGAACATTTAAGGTATAGTTTGCTTCACTGTTTTCTTCATTCGGTGAATGGCTATTCCTCTCCTATTCATCTGATTAACTGAATCATCATTTGGTGAAGGGGGCTAAGAATAGCCTATTCAACAACAGATGTAATAGCAAAATTCCCCCCAGACAATTTTACCCTATATTTGTTCGCCCATCATTCGTTAATTTCGTCGTTGTAAAAGTGGTGCCTCCGTCGATTCTGTCATTGAGAATCGTCGATTCATCTCCAACTCATTCCCAGCCTCCGCAAAGCTGCCCCATTTCCCTTGTGAGAACCTCTATAAGTTCCCATTTTTTCTTCCTCTTCTTATTTTATAATTTCAACTATGTTTGTATTATTGGTTATGTTTTTCATCTTTTCTTTCAAAAAAAATTTCAATTATCATTGTTATAAGAATGACCTAGACGAATATTGAGAAATCTAGTTCACATTAAGTAATAATTTTCCATAATTTTCTTGAATTTTGAAGAAAAATGGAATTATTTTAGTTGCAAAGATTGCAGTTTGGGGATTCATTAACCAACTGGTTAAATCCAGAAGATAGAACTAGTATTTTTGTGATGGATATGATGCGTATGATTTGGTATTTTTGTTTCTTGTGTGTGTATGTACTTCTGTCTTGTATCTCTTTTTCATTAATGTTCTTTTTACCCTCTGGATAAATTTGTTACTTCTATATATTACTGACATCTTTATCCTTCTAGTTACTAATTTTCACGATGATTTTAATCTGCATGTAGTTTAAATTGGATATAATAAGTTGCATTTTGTGTTATTTAGGGAATAAGATTGCATACTTTTCCCATTGTTTATCCTAAAATTTTGGGTAAAAGTTTTATACTAATTAATTTTATTATTTCAAAAAATATTGGTTGATAGAGTTATTCATGCTGCTGTTGGCCAATTTTGTCTTCTAATTCTAGTTCTGAAGAACACATGAACCCCATGCTAGTTAGGGATCATGCTATGCATGAGTTCCTTCTAGTTGCCATGGGTGACATAACTAGATCAGCTCTTGATGTTGGTCGCTCTGGTTGGGACAATGTTGGTGGTCTCAATGACATTAGGGCTTCTAAATTTCCTATGATTATTTTTAATCAATATTTGGATTAACTTCAAATGTAATCTAGAATGTGAAACTTATTTGTATCTATTGTCCCTACCGTGTTTATCTTTTTTATTCATGTGAAGAGAATATGATAAATAAACCTGTACCTTTTGTATTGTTAATATTTTATTCCAAAGGCATTGTAATACTTTCTTTTGATAGATTTAGTCTGGTTTGTAAAAAGATGTATGACAGTTTAGGTTCCCAGGTAGAATCTTGGTACGAGCTGATTTGAATGTTGTTATGTTTTCTCACCCTGCAGTTGCTGCTTTGAATCTTGGTACAAGCTTATTTGAATGTTGTTATACTTTCTCAATATTGTTCCAAGTTTGAGATATTTTCTCTAAAGTAGTTGCTACTGCACCTTGCCTCCTCTTTTTTGATGAATTTGATTCCATTGCCCCTAAAAGAGGACATGACAACACTGGAGTAACTAATCGAGTTGTTAAACAAGTTAGTATCTTTTTTCTTGCTGCATTTTATTATTTTGCCTTAACTCTTGATGTCTTTCTCATTTTTATTTTGCTTTCAAATAGTTCCTAACTGAATTAGATGGTGTTGAAGTTTTGACTGGTGTATTTGTGTTTGCTGTAACAAGGTTAGCTCCTATGGAATCCAATTGTATTATTTTGCTAGTATCTATTATTAATCTTCGGTTAATCCCCACAATGTTGAGTTCGGTTCATTATTATCTTCATGTGATCAATTTTGACAAGAGATGCATACCCAAATAAGATAGCTTTTCAAGTAGCACAAAATTTTAACCACATGTATCAGCTTTGTTATCAAGATTAAGTGGTCAATGTTGGATTTTGATGTACATCTGTCACTGATTTACTCAAAAATTTAAAAATTTTCTTATATTTGGAGAAATAACTTGTATATTCGTGTCCAAATATGTGTAAAACATAAATGAACAATCCAAGCAGCACAGTATGGCGTAATGTGATTTGCTATATATATCGAACTAGAAACTACCTTGATCAAATGTTTTAGTGTTACTTTCTTTTATAATACTTTGTTTTTGCACATATAATGTAGTTGTCATTGGCTAGTGATGTCGATTTAGACGCCATAGCATATATGACGAAGGATTTAGGGAGCTTATCTCCAAGCTATTCTCTCAGATGCACAGCTCGTTGCGATTCATGAACATTTGAGTAGTCCGAATAGCAATGAACCTGGAAAAATGCCAGTCATAACTGATACTGTTCTGAAGTCTATTGCTTCCAAGGCAAGACCGTCAGTTTCAGAAGCCAAAAAATAGATATTGTATGGAATCTACAGTTAGTTTCTAGATTCAAAGTGATCTGCAACCACAGAGGTCTTTGTCTCTTACATACTAAATTCCCTTATATTTGTAGCTTCTCACGTTAGTCACTCACTGAACTGAATAAAATTGAAAATTTCCATGCAATCAAGGAATGCAAAAGGCAAGAAGGCAACTCAGGTTCGAGATATTTTCTCTAAAGCAGCTACTGCTGCACCTTGCCTCTTCTTTTTTGATGAATTTGATTCCATGGAACTTAGGAAACAAGATGGGAAATCCAGTTTATATACATAAATATACATATATTACATGGTAGAGATTAAGCATCGTGAAAATCTAATCATCTAACTAACAAACCAAATCATGAATTATTGGAGATTTCTACTTGGTGGGAAGAGGACGTTGAATTAGAGTTATCTTCCGTATGGCATAGGTGAGTAGTTGAATGATAGCTAAACACAATGATACATCTCGCACATAAATGGCGAAATTCAATGATGCACAAAATAAATTTTCCTTATAGATTTCTTTTACATTTCCCTGTAACCAAGGCCCTTCTTTACACGAGTCAGAGTAAGTAACATAGATTTTTTTTTGTGTGTTTCTTGTTATCTCCTTGATTCAGACACTAATAAGGAAGAAAAGTAAAATTAAAGTTGTTGATATCGCTTGTTGATAAACTGCAATATATGTAATGTTAAATTTGAATTTTCTTTTCTAATGAAACAACATTTTATGTCATAAACTTGACTTCCTATTCTAGCAAGTGTAGTGCAAGTGATTGTGATTGTGATTTGAAGGTTTAAATATCATAATAAACCATACAAATGCACTACTCTAACCATGTGTTTGTTGTGTGCCAACTATAATGGAGATAACTTGAGAAGCACTTGACTCAAATAATAGTGTATTATTTTAAAATGTAGTAAATAAAATATTTTAAATATTTTAATATAATTTAATATAAAAATAATTATATTAAGAATTTCATTAAATTATATATTATTTTTATTAAATTATATTTAATAATGATCTTATTAAAATTTAAAAAGAATAATCATCTACCTAAAAAAATTCTATTGGGGGTATCTTGGTCATTTTAATTTTTTTTCTTATGCTATTACAAGTCTATTCCATTCAACGAAACAGAAGAATACAATTACAGTTGTATTCCATTACATTCAACCAAACAATTGAATTACTGATTACAACTCTATTTCATTACAGCTTTATTCCATTACAACTTTATTCCATTACAACATTATTTCATTCCAATGAACCAAACATGCCGTAAGTTCATGCATAATAGAGAGACTAAAACTAAATTTAACATTTTCTTGAAAGAGAATCGCACATATGTCAACAAAAGGAAGGATCAAATTAAATAAAATTAATATATAAGAGGTAAATCTCACATATGATTATAGTAAAGGGATTTGAATTAATTTAACCATTTATCTTTGAAGGACAGGACTACATTAAATGAAATTAATTTAGAGACTAAAACCCAAATATAATTATAGTAAAAAGATTAAAACTAAAATTTAACCTTTTTATCTTTGAAAACAAAAAGAAAAGAATACAGAAATGGGTGGCACGTATCATAAATGGAAAGAAAAATTGCTCTATTGACAATCCCAATCTCATCCATTCATGTTGTTGTAAAGACACTCAACCATTTGAACAACAAACATCAACAATTATAATTTATACACGCTTTTACCTAAACCCTTTTAAATAAAATAAAATTGTGAGGACATGGCATGCCTCATCATCAAAACTAGATTATTTTGCATGTTATTTTTTTTAGATGGGATATTCCAAAAAAAAACTGTGATTATAATTTTTTATTCCAATAAAATATGTAATTTTACTCTATTTTGATAGCAAATTGCAAATACAACAAATGCTTAATGATATATATTAGCTCTTTAATAACAAGTAAAATTAATGAGTGAAAAGAAATCATTAAAATACAATGCAAGATCCCAAAGTATATAATATATCTCAAAATCTCAAATACTATTTATTTTTATTCATTTAATTTTTATTTATTTGAGAGAACTAATAAGATTTTGACTCAATTTTCTTTTAGTTTTTGCATGTGTTTTAAATTCTAAAAATCTTAATGATGTTTTTTTATTCTACAAAATTTAAATTAGATAAGTTATTATTTTTAAATTATTATAGCTTAATTAATTTAAATTTATAATAATTTATTATATTTTATTTTAAAAATTGGTTCTCATAATTATTAATTTTATAATAAATTTAAATCTAAAAATTAATTAGATTTAAGATGTGATAAATCAACTTTACTTAATGTTTCGTTGTAACAATAGTTAGAGAGAAAACAAGCAGCGTAAAAAATAAGAGCAGAAACAAATTGACTCAATCGATCATTGTTAATGCAGTTCAAACACAATAGTCTTGCGTTTATGGAGCCTTGACCAGTGAATGATTTTAGTCAACAATTGTCTAAATCACCTATCAGTTTAAGTCCAATCTACCTTTACATAAAGAAGTAATTGCAACCCCAATACCGACCTCAATTGTCACAAATCACTCACCCAACTACCTCATAATACAATCAATAAACTCTCCAAAGAATACCTAAAAGAGTCACAAAATAACCACAAGAAAACACAACAAATTTGTTGACAAAGACACTCCAAAACTGATCTTGATGTGTGGTGCAAACAACTTATTTATAAGACTCTTCAAGTGAGTGGTCAATCAACAATGTTTTGATAGGCTTTGAACTCCTATTTAAAAGCTGAAATTATTTCCTTAACTATCCTGAATATTTATCTCATAAAATTCTTCATAAATCAATTTTCTAACTACTCCTAAACCCTCTTGAATAAATATGGTATTTATCTCTAAAAATAGTATTTTGATCACCAAGTGATAATAAGACTTTCATGCTTATCTAATCACTTCAAGCAATTCAGTTGGAAGTCTTAGCACCCAAATATGCCTATGTTGTGGTCTCCTTATTCTATATGTTGATTAAACATGTTTAGCGACCAAGCTAAACTTCTTCCAATCTTGCATCATCATAAAATAGTAAGGTCTGATGTGTCCTTCTTTCCCACAATAATGGAATGCAAACTTTCCTTTCTCCTTGTTACATATATGTTGTTGTCCAGACATTATTTTATTAAATGTTGCAACATTAGATTAAGTGTTACTTATACTTCTCATTCTTTGTGTTAGATTTGGTGCCCTAAGAGTAGTATACTCGTTTGTATATTTGAAATTTTTTTTGAATAGATTGGTTAATAAAATTATTCATGAATTACATTAATTTCCTTTATATAATATTCTCATGTGATTTTTGCATGTAAAGCAAAATAGAAGCAAATATTAGCTCATTGGTTGTCTAATGTTTAACTAATACTAAACGGTATTACGTGGTCAGATCGTAATACGAAAAAACAACTTATATTAATAGACAAACCTAAACATGTCCTTAGTCTAATCGAAAATGAGCAAACTGATTAAAAGATTAATAAGTTGTCTATCAAGTCCAATTGGGGAGATGTCTTGTCTTAGGTATTGAAGCGATGACTCCCAAAAGATAGAGACATAGATGTGACTGACTGGACTGACAGTACATTGGACAGGTTCCAAACAAAATAGATCCTAAATCTGTTTATGGATTTATTCACCTGTGACATTCATAGTGTGGCATTCCTAAATCCTGAGTGAATGATGGACTATGTATGTGTGACTCGTACACTTTGATGTAAGTAAAAGCTTGAATTCGAATAAATAAGGAACCGAAAGTTGGTGCCTTGGGTGTACGACTTCAATAGTATGTAGCATCATTCACAACAGTGGAATTCATTGCCTAAGATGCTAGTAAATGATATCCTCTCATTGGTATTACATGGTTGATGAAAAGTAAAAGTGGTCACAAGTCATTCGTCTTTATGATGAATGGCTTGATTACTATTTGATAGTAATTGACTTTTCATTAAGGAATATGTAATGGTTACCATGAAATAAAATATGATCGTACTGGGAGAGCGGATATTATCCCAAAGAGGTTAAAGATATCCTATGAGGGTAAAACACTTATAACAAGGTCATTAGACAAGCACTAAGTAGTTGCTTTCATAATGATATGTCGTTAGGGAGAGCTCAGTCATGATACTATAGTGGAAGGACTTTGTGACTAAATGAGTTTATAATTAATAGGCGAAAAGAAAAAACTTAATTATAAATCATTTGAGCCCTAATTACATATGTCCAATCAGTCCCTCCACTAGCTCGTTGAAACCAGAAATGAATTACGTGTTTGAATCAAAATGAACAAAATGAATAGAAATGGATATATGGAAAACATTCAAAAAGCTTTCTCTGAAATAGAGAAATGGAAATATCGAAATGAATGTGATTTTCTCAAAATGGAAATGAAAATGAGAAATGATACATTTGCAAATGTAAATGGATTACTTAGAAATGATCGGAAGAATAAGTTTATGTTTTTTAGCTGTTTTAAATCTCAAAAATGAAAATAAATCATTCAATCATAGTGTACATGCTGAATAGTGAAATATTAAATATATTTTCTCAAAATTTTAGCAAGGGTAAAATGGTCAAAGTTTTGCTGGGAAAATTAGTTAATTTTTTTCTAAGGGTAAAATTGAGATGAAAAAATTATTTAATATAAATATATTGAAGTTTATTTTGGGAAATAGAAAAATATAATCAAGTTGGGTCAAATTAAAAAGTACTAGATCGAAAAGTCCAAGAAGTACTCATAATTGGACCCGATATGAGAGAGGCCCAAAACCCCTCATGTAACATGAAGGAGGCGGCAACCGTAGTAGGAATACTAGGGTGTGTCATCCACCTCATTCCTGCTCTAAGTAGGAAGTTTTTTTTTCTTATTTGAAATAAACCACTATAACTCAACAAGGATTCTGCCTTCTCTTCCTATAAATAGATGACATCGGCAGAGCTATTAACAAAAATTTGAGAGATTGTTACTTTGCCAAAAAATAAAGTTAATTTACTCTGCCAAAATAACAATTCTATCGGTTTCTATTAAAAGAAGAGAGAATTTTTATTTTCACCCCAAAAGTAAACTTTTTTTTTCTAGTTCTGTGTTTTAAATCAATTGGTTCTAACCCACACTCGAAGCAGTTTGTGGTACAAGAATAGAAGGGAAGATCGTTTGGTTGAAAGCTAGAAAACATCAAGGATTCGCTTATTCGAGAACACATGTATGATTTTAGTTTAAGGTTTATTGCAATAAATATCACAAACCGAATCGATTTTTAAAATTTTAAATTTTCACTCTGCAAGAAAATTTTTTTCAAACAAGATTTTTTTCGAAAACTACATGGGAACCGAAGAAACTATGAAATTGCAATACCCTAACCTATTTATAGGGAAAATTTTTGAGGATGAATTTTCTTAAAGCGGCAGAGTTGTAACAGCCCGTTTTTTAGTGGTGCCAAAAATAGTGATTTCAGAACCCCATTTTTTGATGACCCGGTCCATGAGTTTTATTAATTAATAATTATGATTTACATTGTATTTTACTGAACTTTGGTCTTGTTAAGTGGGAGAGTTAGTTAAGGTACAAGTGTTCAACCCTAAAGTTAATGGTGTCGCAAATCGTAGTTTTAAAACCCCATTTATGATGAACGAGACTATGAATATTATTCTTTAATATTTTCAAGGTTGCTATAGGGTTTAATTAATTTTGGTTCTTTAATTTTGTCAATCGGATAGTTAACTAAGATATAAGGACTAAATCATAAAGTGGTAAAAATTAATTGCTATTGATTTTTATTTGCTAAAAGGGCTAAATAGTATTAATCCAATGATCAAAGCGGTAATAAGGCCATTATTAATGGTGGTGGGCGGTAAGTTATGAGTTGTTTTAATTAAAAATAAATTATATTATTATGTTATTATGTTATTATATGTATATTACATAAAATAAAAGAAAAAAAAGCTAAAAAAATTGGTTCTTCTTCATTCATCATCTTTTTTCTCACAAAAACAAAAGGGAGATAGGGTTTTACTTCAAAAACTTTTGGTCCTTGATTGGTAAGTTTAATTTAGTTCTTTTTTGTAATGTTTATGTTTTTGATAGCCCAGGAGCTTGATTTAAATAGCTCAAGGACTATTTTGCAAAAATATTAAAATTTATAAAAGTTTCATTGTTGAATATTGAAGCTTTTGATACTAAATTGATAGATTTTGAGCTTAGATGTGAAAAGGACTAGTTTGTAAAGTGAAAATTGTTAATTTTGAACATAGAGAATAGAGTGTGAATAATTCAAAACTAGCATGAAATTACTATATTATAGTTATTAAAGGGCTGTAGAAGGATAATATTGAGATCGGTTTCGAAATCGAATCTCAAATTTGAAAGTTATAGCAAATTTGATTTTAGGGACTAAATTGAATAAAATACAAAAATTGAGGGAATATTTGATAAATGAAATTGGACTAGTATATAATTACAATATGCTATTAAATGATGTTTTGAATTGATAATTGAATTAAATTATGATTTAGATCGGGATTTAAACTAGTCAGAGGATATTCGCAAAAATAAATTACACATTAGTCCCTAACATCTTGTTGGTTTTTGTTTTTACCAGGTAAGTGTTAATATCTTGTTTGTTAGTTGAGTTGTTATGGAAATTTTAAGTTTTAATATTGAATGGATTAAATTTAAAGTATGTAATATAGTATGGTTTTGAATAGATACATTTCAATTATTGTTTATTAAATGTTTATATGATAAAACGATATGTATAAATGATGATATTAGAGAGATTAAAATGTATGTATACAGAACAATGCCATGAGAATTTAGTAAATGTTACGATACGAAAAGCAAATCGTTACCATTTTAAAAGAATTGAGTGTTGGTCAAGGACTACTTTATCGATGGGTCTACAACTTGTGCGAACAGCATCAAATAAAGTTAGCAAAATAATCTCGACCTACAGCTTGTGCGAGTAAACCCAAACAATACAGATCAGGGTGCTAGTCAATGACTTAGTTATTGATGGCTGAGATCCAGCATATGTTGTGGATTCTCTATAGATTGTGCGAGCAACATCGAATAACACCTATATGAGCAATCTTGACCTATAGTTTGTATAAGTAGACCCAAGTTATACAGCTTGTGTGAGAAAATTATATGTTACAGCTTGTGTGAGTGATTCAGTCCTGAATATACAAAATTAAACTACCATAGTTATCCAGCAAAGATATGGACAAGTTGATAAAGGAATGATTGGAAAATCTAATAAGAAACTCGGTTGACATGGTTGACATGGTTGAAATATCGTATAAGTTTAAATGGTATAGTAATATATGGTATATATATGTGTGTAAACTGAACACTTTGTGATTATATTACTAATATGTTAATTTGATTATGGTTTTGTGAAATTGGTCAAATAGGTTTAAGGATGTCATAGTATTTTCATGTTGTGCATATTTGATTTCCTATTGATTAAATGATGTAATACTTAGGTAAATTAAGTTAAATTTCATATGGTCTTACTAAGTATTTGATATACTTACCATTGATTTTACTTATTTGTAGATTATTGATTTAGGAGTGTGACGATCGGATCACTTTGGAGCTCACACTATCAATCTCTCGTTTTGATAGCATTTTGATCGTTTTGAACTCGATTATATATGGTATGTCCTTAGGAGTGTTAAGTTTTTGAAAATGTTAAATATTTTTTGTGGCATAGTTAATTTTGAACACCTATAGTAACTTATGGAAATGTTGAATTGCTTATGTCCATAGCTTTGGTATATTGTTGTGCTTAAATGGATGGACAATTATAATGAGTTATGTGCATATGAACCAGCTTGTGGTATGGATTGAATAAGTGTTTTGGATTGTTATAAATAGGTAGAATGGTTTGTATAGATTTATGTTTCATTGTTGTGATTTGGTGCCAAATATGGCATATTGGTTTTGTGAATTGTTTAGATGAATATATGTTATGTTTTGGCATGGAATTGGTATGTTTTGAACAAGTTTAAATAAAGTCAAAAGAATTCTTTAGCCTATTTGGTTGGTTGGTATAAATAAGTGTCAAATGGCCTTAATGTACAAAAAACAGGATTCACTTTGCGGCGTCATATAATGGTCGTCCCGACTAGAAAAAGCTTGTAATGTCACATTGAGATAAGGAATCCCATCGTCTCAACAAGGCTGAAATAATGAGTGACGTTGTGACGTTGAACGGGCTGACGTCGTGATGCGACAAACTATTTTGGCGACGTCATGACAAGGAACTCCATCATGCCACGACATCGTTCTGAACTTTTGAAATCTTTGTAGTTTGGTCCTTATTCGATCTCGGGTCAACTTTTGAGCTTACGAAAGCTTGTATAAAGCTCAAAGAAAAGTTTAATTTGTACTGAATGACTTATATTATAGTAGTTAATGATTTTTGGATTCGAATTATTCATTAAATGTTTATAATTATTCTATTTTGCATTGTAGCATTCTGTAGCTCAATCCCGATAATAGGGATGGAAAAGGGGTGTTACGAAAACTATCCTACGTCTACGGAGCCTTACTTAATGAATGATGTTCAACAATCATCTGGATCACCTATTGGCATCTACCCTTACACAAAGAAGTAATTATAGCCCCAATATCGACCCCAATTGTCATAGATCACTCACCCAAATACCTAACAATACAATTAATAAACTCTTCAAATAATATCTAAAAGAGTGTCATGAAATAACAACAAGAAAACATAACAAAGTTGCCGATGAAGTCACTCCAAAACTGCTCTTGATGTAAGACACAAAACAATCTATTTATAAGCCTCTTCAAGTGGTCAATCAACAGTGTAGTAAGATTGAAACACCTTATTCTAATCAATATCAAATAGATGAAGTTTAATAAGGTTTAAAAAACCTTATTTTAAAATAAAATAAAAGAAGTATAGTTCTATAGGGATTTTACTTTTATTTTATTTTACCACTGTATTTATTTAAATAAGGATTCGGGTCACATAATTCTAACAATCTCCACCTTGACACGAATTCTCAATAAACAAGTTTTTCATCGCGAACTCTCAATGAACAAGTTCTCCACCTCTTCCATAAAACCCCTTAAGGGTTTAACTTCAACAATGAACATCAATCAAGTCTAAGCAATTCTCAAACTTGGTTATTGGAAGTGACTTAGTCATCATATCTATAGGATTTTCATGAGTACTAATTTTGCTCACAACAATATCACTAAGAGCAATAATATCACGAACAAAATGATACCGGACATCAATGTCTTTTGTTCTCTCATGAAACATTTGATCTTTTGTAAGGAAGATGGCACTCTAACTGTCACAAAATACTGTATCAATTTGAAGGTCTTCATTGAGTTCACTAAAGAGTTCCTTCAACCAAATAGCTTCTTTACAAGCCTCAGTAATCGCCATATACTCAGGTTCAGTGGTAGACAAAGAAACTGTAGTTTGCAAAGTCGTTTTCCAACTAATTGTACAACCTCCGATTGTAAATACATAACTTGTGAGAGATCTTCTTCTATCAAGGTTTCCAGCAAAATCAGCATCAACATACCCAATGACTCCATCTCTAGTTCTTCTAAATTGTAAGCAAACATCAGTAGTACTTCGAAAGTATCTTAAAATCTACAGAACTACTTTCCAATGTTCTTTACTGGGATTCGCCATGTATCTGCTAACTGCACTAACTGCATATGATAAATATGGACGTCAACAAACCATAGCATACATGAGAGATCGCACTGCACTAGAGTATAGAACATGTGACATGTACTCAATCTCATCAACTGATTGTGGAGACAAAACCGATGAAAGTTTGAAATGGGCTGCTAAAGAAGTACTAACAGGCTTAACATTCTGCATATTGAATCTGCATATTGAATCTGCAAAGAACTTTCTCAATGTGTCCCTTCTGACTTAGGTACAATTTACTTGCTTTTCTATCTCTGAGAATCTCAATACAAGGTATTTTTTTTGTTGGTCTCAATTCTTTCATCTCAAATTCTTCACTTAGTTGGGATTTGACCTTTCTTATCTCCTATTTATCTGTCACTGCTACAAACATGTCATCAACATAGAGGAGCAGATACACAAAAGAATCATCATTATTTTTCTTAAAGTAAACACAACTGTCAAATCTACTTCTTTTGAAATCATGAGAAGTCATAAAGGAATCAAACCTATTGTACCACTATCTTGGTGACTGTTTCAAACCATAAAGGGACTTTTTCAGCAAACAAACATAGTCATCTTTTTCTGATACTATAAAACCCTCTAGTTGTTGCATGTAAATATTATCATCAAGTTCTCCATGCAAAAATACATTTTTTACATCTAACTGCTCAAGCTCCAAATCATGCATGGCCACAATACCAAGCAAAGCTCGAATTGAACTATGCTTCACAACTGGGGAGAACACATCTGTGAAGTCCACTTCTAGAATTTGACTATAACCCTTTACAACAAGCCTTGCTTTATATCTGGGTTCTTCAACTCCTAGAGTCCCTTCTTTCTTTTTAAACACCTATTTACAACAAACAGCCTTTTTACCTTTAGGAAGTTTCACAAGACCCCATGTTCTGTTTTTGTGGAGTGATTTCATCTCCTCTTGCATAGCAAACATCCACTTTTCTAAGTCTTCATAGCTATTCGCCTCAGAATAATTAGATGGCTCTTGATTTGCATCTATATCTTCAGCCACTTTGAAAGCATAAGCAACTACATCAGCCTTGGCATACTTCTTTGGAGATTTAATTTCTCTTCTAGTTCTATTTTTGGTAATAGAGTATTGTGGTGAAAAAGCAACTCTATTCTAAATTTTTGTACTGGCTTGAGGAGTCAACTCTGTTATAGATTTTGGATTAATCAGATGCTCCACCTGCTTTTGATTTTCTTTATTGGAAGAGTCTTTAAGAGATAAGTTAGGTAGCATAGCAGTTTCATCAAAAACAACATCTCTACTAATCACAACTTTTCTATTTTCAGGACACCATAACTTATACCCTTTTACACCAGCTTTATAACCAAGAAAAACACATTTAATGTATCTTTGTTCCAATTGTACATTATTAACATGAGCATACACAGGACACCCAAAAACCTTTAAATTAGAATAGTCAGCAAGATTACCAGACCATACCTTTAGTGGAGTCTTATTCTCAATGGCAACGGATGGAGATTGGTTGATCAAAAAACATGCAGTAGAGGCTGCTTCAGTCCAAAACAACTTCGGTAAGTTAGCATGCGACAACATACATCGAACTTTCTCAATGATCGTTTTGTTCATTTATCCTGCAACACTGTTTTGTTGTGGAGTATGACGAACTGTCAAGTGTCTCACGATCCCTTCTGACTTGCATAGTTCATTAAACTCATCAGAACAGAACTCTAAACCATTGCTTGTGTAGAGGTATTTTATTCTTTTCCCATCTGTTTTCAATCATAGTTTTCCAATACTTAAATGCAGAAAACACATCACTTTTCTGCTTCAGGAAGAACACCCAAACTTTTCTAGAAAAATCATCAATAAAAGTTAGCAAATAATTAACTCCACCTCTCAAGGGCACTCTGGATGGCCCCCACAGATCAAAATGAATATACTCCAACATTTGCTTCATGTTATGGATTTTTCTGGTGAATCAAACTCTCTTTTGCTTCCCAAAAATACAGTGCTCACAGAACTTTAGTTTGCAAATTCCTTGCCCATCAAGAAGTCCTCTTTTACTCAATTCTGTCATGTCATTCTCACTCATATGCCAAATTTTAGTAATATCATCATCTAACAAGAAAAAGAAAGCGATAGCTGCATCACCAATAACAATAAAACTCTATAAAACATATAATTTGGCAGTCTTTCTCTACCCTTTCATCACAACGAGGGAACCTTTGAAAATCTTTAAGACCCCACTTTCAGCTGTGTATTTGTACCCTTTTGAATCAAGAGTACTCAACGAAATTAAATTTCTCTTCAATTCTGGAACATGCCGTACATCATTAAGTGTTCTAACAACTCCATCAAGCATCTTAACTTTAATTTTTCCAACACGTGCAATTCTACATGAAGTATTATTTCCCATCAAAACAACACCTTCAGACATTGTTTCATAAGTTGTAAACCAATCTCGATTGGGACTGATGTGGAAGGTGCAACCCGAATCAAAGATCCACTCCTCGTTCACTTTAGAATTGTTGACAGAAACGACTAGAAGTTCATCATCGCTGTAGTCTTCTACAACATCAGCTTTACCAAAATTTTCTAGTTGTTTTCCATTTTGTTTCGCAGCCTCCCTTTTGATATTTTTTTGTAGCTTATAGTACTCAGATTTAATGTGTCATTTCTTCTTGCAAAAGTTACAAGTTTTACCTCTGTTTGAAGACTTTAATCTACCCTTAGATTTATCACGAGGATTCCGCTCCTGTGCCTTTCCATGATCATCAGCAGATCTAATCTTTTCTTCTATGAACAATGAGACCCTCTCCCTGAGAGTCGATTTTAACCACAAGATGCTTCAGCTTATCATACGAGGTTAAAGAGTCATAAACCTCATCAACTGTGAGAGACTCGCGACTATATAAAATCATATCTCTAAATGTTGAATAAGACGGGGGCAACGAACAAAGTAAAATCAACCTTAGATCTTCCTTATCATACTGAACCTTCATGGCCTCCAAGTTTGAGAGAATTTCTTTAAACACTGTTAAGTGTTCGTGCATAGACGCACCTTCCTCCAAACGATGAGCATAATGACGTTGCTTCATATGCAGCTTGCTAGTTAGAGTTTTCGGCATACATATTTGTTCTAACCTCTTCCATAATCCAGCAGCGGTCTTCTCCTTCATCACATCCTGTAAAATTTCGTTAAACAAATGCAGATGTAACTGTGTTAACGCTTTTTGATCCTCGCACTTTTTCTCTTCCTTCGTCAATGTTGAAAGCATTTTATCTACCCCTAGTAGGGCTTCCTCTAAGTCTATCTATGCAAGAATTGCCTGCATCTTTATCTATCACAACGCGAATTTGGTGTTGCAATCCAACAGCGGAATTTCATACTTCAAAGACTCCATTACCGTGATTGAGATGAACAACCTGGAATCTCGGATACCAATTTGTAAAAAATAGAACGTCGATAATGACAATTTATCGCAAAGAAAAAGAGAGATAAAAATAAAGAACACACATATTTTACGTGGAAACCCTTTCAGGGAAAAAACCACGGGCAGAGGAGAAGATAATTCACTATGTCGAATTCAAATAATTACAAGAGGAGTAGACTATGTCTATTTATAGGCTTGTAAAACCATATTCTAATAGGAGTGTAGTAAGATTGAAACACCTTATTCTAATCAATATCGAATAGATGGAGTTTAATAAGGTTTAAAAAACCTTATTCTAAAATAAAATAAAAGAAGTATAGTTCTATAGGGATTTTACTTTTATTTTATTTTACCACTGTATTTTATTTAAATAAGAATTTGGGTCTTTTAATTCTAACAGTTGTTATATCAAAATATTACAAAATCAAAGTTAATGATTTGGAATCGAACATAAAAGAATTCTTAAATGTTGTTAAATCAAAATGTTACAAAATCAAAGTTAACGATGTGGAATTGAAAATAAAAGAAAGAAAAAGGTGAAAAAAGATAAGGGAAAAAAAAGAGAGGCATCAAGGCAAAAGATAGACAATGAAAGTGGGTGGTGAGTAGCGATCAGCTCGAAAGCAAGCCTTACTACCACAACTATTGGAATTAGATCCTATTAGTCGATCGGATCGATTGAATCAATTGGTAGAACTAATTGAATCGACGGTCAAATAGTTTTTTCTCTATTTTTATTTTTTAAAATAATTTATTTAATTAAATTGTATGAACCGTTCGACTCGAGAATTAATGATCTAACGTATTTAATCATCAATCCAATTTTGAAAATCTTGATCATAGCCAAATTTTGTTAATGTTTCAGCTTTAATTTTATAGAAAAATATAGAAGATTCTTTTAACAATTGTAATCATTAAGAAAATTTTAAAGAGATAAAATTAGTTTAAGAGATAAAAGTATTAAATTGAGTAAAAATTTAAATGTATAAATGAACATTTATTTCAACCAAAATAAAAATAAAAATAAATTTTTATATCAAATTTCCAGAAAAGAAAATCTAAAATTAATAAAAATAACACCAAAATATATTGAAATCCAATCAAGTTTCTTACTTTCATTCTAGTATCTTTTGTCATCTCAAATTTTGTCCACTAAATTAAAGGATATTTCCGTAATTTGAGAAAAAGGATAAAGGCTTCTCTTACGTGTCATCTATGAACAAAAGACATGTCATCAGTTAACTTATACCACAAAACCCAAGCATCATCCCAAACTCACCACAGCCCTCAACCCTCTCCACCCCTCTATCCAAATGGGTCAAAATCACATGTTCTACGGAACAGACACTGCTATCCTGTTCCTCATCATTCTCAACCAACATCAACCATATACAATGATTTTATCAAAATTTTCAATTTTAATATTCGATAATCATAAGGTCAAAACTTTACTAAAAAGCACATCGAACTGCTTACAACTCGAGTCTTTGGTAGCGATATTACAGGCCACTGTAAAGCAGTGTTCTTTACCACACCAAAGCATTGCTATAAAAAGCAAGAAACAGAGTAACTGAAATTTAAAAAGCTCAGTTTTCTGCTCTGTTTTTCAGTGACAAGTTTCAATGGCAAAACCAGTTTCCATTGAAGTGTGGAACCCAAATGGGAAATACAGAGTTATTAGCACCAAACCTATGCCTGGAACTCGATGGATCAACCTCTTAATCGAGCAAGATTGCCGTGTCGAAGTAAATTATATGTTTTTTTCACTTCTCTAAATCCTCTGTTTTCGTTCTCCTCTTCTTCTGTTAAATCCCAGTTTTTAAAGAAGTTTTTTTTTTCATCATCCTGTTCAGATATGTACTGAGAAGAAAACGATTTTGTCCGTTGAGGATATCATTTCTTTGATTGGCAATAAGTGCGATGGGGTGATTGGACAGGTGATTTTCTTCTTGCGATTATTTGTTTCAGTTAGAAAATAAAAATATGAGTTCTTTTTTGTTTCCATTTTTTTTTGTGAGTTTTTTATGTTATGAATTTGTGTTACAGTTGACTGAAGACTGGGGGGAGACTTTATTTGCAGCTTTAAGCAGAGCAGGAGGCAAAGCATTTAGTAACATGGCTGTTGGTTACAACAATGTTGATGTTAATGCTGCCAACAAGTATGGTGTTGCTGTTGGTAACACTCCTGTAAGTTTCACTTTCCCACTTAGTTGCAAATAGTTTTACGGATTTAAATAGCGGTCCGTTACCGAAATAGCGGCCGTTATATAGCGGTAGCGGCACCGTCCGAAACCGCTACTGCCGAAACCCGCTATACCCGCAATACACAATAAGTAATGTAAAATTCACGACCGCGATACCTGCAATGACCGCAATAGCATCCGTTATGTCCGCAACCGCGATAAACGCAATGCAACCGAAAACGCGACCGCGACCGCAATTTAAATCCCTAGTTTTACCCTTTCACCTTTGAAGCTTTTTAATAGGATAGTTTAATCATATTTGGGTATGTTTCCATAACATGGATAAGTGCCAAGCTCCATGTGTTCGATTATATGTCTTCTACAATGCATTGTAATGATAAAACAATAAATAAACTTGCAAAGATTTGAGTAGTGATAAAATGCTTACGATGTTGATTCAGTAATTTTGGGGTAGAAGCAGTTGAGCTAATGTTGGTGATAATTTGGTGTAGGGTGTACTCACAGAAACAACGGCAGAGCTAGCGGCTTCTCTTTCTTTGGCAGCTGCTAGAAGAATTGTTGAAGCAGATGAGTTCATGAGGGCTGGCTTATATGATGGATGGCTCCCTCATCTGTATGTCCACGAAATATTACTTATATTTCATTTTTTGTTTATGTCGATGATAAACTCCAAAACTCACTTACATCATGCTTGTACAATTCCACTTGTTTCTGTTACAGGTTTGTGGGAAACTTGCTTAAAGGACAAACAGTTGGTGTAATTGGAGCTGGTCGTATTGGATCTGCATACGCCAGAATGATGGTAATCTCTTACTAGCTAAATTACACACCAGATCTCTATGCATAGGTTAGATAATTTATTCGACATTGTTTGAGGACACTTGATCATAGTAACCTTGAATATAAATAGAAACTATTGTCTGGGTTGGTGAGGTTTTTGAAGTAGATTTTAAAGTTGTGCAAAATCCTGGCTCCTGAGATATGAAACATACCATATAATATTGCTGCAAAGTGCATATTTTCCAAGGCTTATTCTACTTTTGGTCCTACTTTGCTGCATTAATGGGAGCCATTTCGTTTTCCTATCTTATAACAGGTTGAAGGGTTCAAAATGAACTTAATTTACTATGATCTTTACCAATCAACACGGCTAGAGAAGTTTGTCACAGGTATGTCTTGAGACATTTTCCGCAAGTTACCGAGTTGTCAATTCTTATTTTATGATGCTTTTATGTTTCCTCATCCCAGCTTATGGTGAGTTCTTGAAAAGCAATGGAGAGCAACCCGTTTACTGGAAAAGAGCATCAAGTATGGATGAGGTGCTTCGGGAGGCAGATGTGGTAGGATTTTCTTTGCTCAGAACTTTTAGTGTAATTTCTAGATCCAGGTTTTGAATTATAAGGCCGATTGAGAGGGATTGCTACCTGTTCTTTTTGTAGATAAGTCTTCACCCGGTCTTGGATAAAACCACCTATCATCTGATCAACAAAGAAAGCCTTGCAACAATGAAGAAGGTGATTGAGAACTTCTCTTTGTCCTTAACATTTGGAAATTTATGTCTTGCTCAAGGAAATATGAAGTGGATTTTATTTTTGCAGGAAGCAATACTTGTAAACTGTAGCAGGGGCCCGGTGATTGATGAAGTAGCTCTTGTTGAGCATCTGAAGCAAAATCCTATGTTCCGAGTTGGTCTTGATGTCTTTGAGGTGACTTTACGAACTTTCAAATCTCGAGTCAACCACATGAAAACCATCCTCAATTTAGTGCATAATTGTTGATTAATGGTGTTGCTTTAGGATGAACCTTTCATGAAACCTGGGCTTGCTGAGATGAAGAATGCTGTCATCGTACCACACATTGCTTCTGCTTCCAAGGTAATGTTTACTAGGATTCACATATCACGTTGGAGTGACTTACCGGATTGTAATTTTTTTTCCTCGTGCTTATGCAGTGGACTCGTGAGGGAATGGCAACGTTAGCTGCTCTAAACGTCTTGGTAATAGTTTTGCTTCTCGCTTTCTTTAAGTTCAGATATGTTTGGCATTAATTCGGGAAAAGGATCGAAAATATATCTTGTTTTTCGTCTGTGATAGTCACTGTTCTAAGCATTGCTACACATTCTCAATCCGCATTACAGGGCAAGATCAAAGGATATCCAATTTGGGGTGATTCAAATCGCGTCGAACCATTCTTGAATGAGAGTGTTCCACCTCCTGCTGCATGTCCAAGCATCGTTAATGCGAAAGCATTAGGTAATATTCATGTATCGAAACATTATTCACTCTCTTTCTCAAAATTGCAGGAGCCATGATGTATGTGTCTATAACTTCACATTCATCAATCAATCATGTTTTCTGCCTCAGGTTTACCTGTTTCAAAGCTATAAGCACCAACGGTCGGTCTGGGTTGCAGTCCGAGTAGTTTCTCCTATGAATGTGAAGTTTGGGGTTGTACTGAGTTTAGTTTATGCTAGACTGACAATGGCAATTACCATGTATATGTTGCATGGGGAAAGTACTCCTTTTATATACTTACATTTTGCTGTCTTGTATGTAATAGAGAACAGCTCTATAATTTCATCAAACAAATGAAGTTGCACTCATGGATTCATCGATCACTGTTCATCATACTATTTAAATTTGTATACATAAATCAGCAGTTGCATTGACCATCCAACAGTTATTTCTATAGACCGGTGAAATAGTTGACCTTTTACTTCTATTGAAATAATTCTGCTATATTATTTTTTTCCAAACCTCCTTAAATTGTAATTTTTTTTAGCACTTTGTATGTCCGTTTTACTGTTTATATCCAAGGTTCATAACTCTCCCTCTTAATAATATTGTCTCCAAGATCCGAACCTCTTGAAAGTACAATATGTCTTATCAGTACACCGTATACCCAAAGACCTGATGTTTCCTTAAATTGTAATTTGATAAAAGTTGTTATAGTAAAATGTTTTGTTAACAATTAATTATATAATAAATTTTATGATTGAAATTAAAATTTTTACCTCAATCATATCAAATTAAGTTGATTATTTATCAAATTAAATCTTAATTAAATTATTAAAGAAAATTATCAATTATTGAATTTAATTCAAATTATTGTAGAAATTCTAGATTAAAAGTGTAATTCTCAGTGCTTGATTTCATGGATTAGAGAAAATTATTGACAATTTTATGATTATTTTTCGTTTCGAAATCAATTTATCTATACTATATATTAAATAAGTTGGTATCATGAATCAACGAAGCACTAATTAAATTGAATAATGATTAAAATACTCTTTATAAAATAAATCATATTATTTTAGAGTACTTTTATCATTTTATATATTTTATATTAAAATAAAAAATATTAATATAATAATATCTAAACCCAAGCTTTTAATGTTTCAAAACTTAATACTTGAATCAATATATTTTTTTTATAAATATATTTGTTATATAATTTTGAATTTCACTCATACGGTGGTTGGGTGCAACTATAATATCAGGCTGTAGTTTGAGTAAGGGTGTAATCGAGTCCAATTACTGTTAAGTTTGAGCACGACTCAAAATTTGAAACTCAAGACTCGACTTGAACTCAATCGAAAATCTATTTTCAAGTTCGAGCTCGATTAAACTCGTCTACCAATTTTGTACTCAAGCTCGAGTTTGGCTCGATAATTAAGTTTAGGGTGAATAACATATATTAAAGGTAATAACATAACTTAATAATATAAAAATATAAAAAAAAAACTCAATAAGGCTCACGAGTCATTCGAGTTGAGTATTATTAAGATTGAATTCGACTCAATCAATAACTCAAATTGCTTGAATTCGAACTTGACTTAATAATTACTAAATCAAATTTAAATCTTTTCAAATCAAAGTCAAGTAAATTATATTTGAGTCAAAGTTAAAAATAAAAATAACGCATGTTTGAACACCCAAAAGTACGGTCGTCATAACTATCTTGTCTACAAATATGGAATCAGCATAAGCAATTTGCTCTACTGCCTCATTGACCATTCCCTTTCATTTGACCTCATCCAAATGGAAGCCAACATGTTTGTCATGAACTAAAGTAACAACGGTTAGAACAGTAAAACGAATATCTTTCATATAAAACTTAATAAATTAATACCTAATTTAGATTATCAAAAATAAAAATACAGAAACATACTTAAATTTATTGATATTTTAAAATATTTAAGTCTTATGATTTTGATATTTTAAATTAATATAGGTTCTCTCGTTTCTATATATATAAGTGTTAGAAAAATTACGTATATGTAATTTGAGGACCATAACCCTACTATATACATTTTTACACATTAACTTGAATTTCTATTCAACCCATTAGACCCGATTTTATTTAATAATTTAAGCCCAATAAACCTTAATCAAACCTGATCACATTTAATTTGGGTTAACCTTTATGATAGTAAATAATAGGGTAAATTACATAAATGTTCAAACGACTATTATGAACTTTCTTGTTAGGTCACTCGATTTTAGAAAGTTACAAAATGGTCACTTGACTTATCATTTTTGTCTTTCTTTGTCCATTTTTACCGACGTCCCACTAATTTAGTTGTTAACTTAATGAAAAAGATTTTAGAATTTTTTCCACATAATTTTCCATGTCATTTATTTGATAAAAACTAAATAAAAATAAATAATAATAATAATAATAATAAACAATTCCATCTCTAATAATCCTCTCAATCACGTTCATTGAAACAATTTTTTTTACCGTCAGACTCATCGGTGGCCTCGTCGATTCTTTTTCCTCTTAACAATTCTCACTTCTTTTTGTGTGGTTGCTCACTCGTCACCTTCCTCTCTGGTGTAGTCCATTTCGGCCATGGATGGAGAAGCTAAGGAGGAAAACGACAGTGCGACGATGGAAAAAAACTATTGCAGAAATGGAGCTAGAAATAAAGGGCAGATTTGTGCGACCATGGATGGAACTGTTGCAAAATACTTCACATTTCAATTCGTAGGAGCCTAATTCATACACTCTTTCTCAATTTGTCATCATCAATTCATACACGAAAAAGTCAAAGAAATAAAATCCCTTTTATTTTGAAAATTAAAAAAAATTCCAAAGACTTTAAAAAGCAAAAAGAAAGGGGAAATGTGCAAGTCCAACCTAGTGGCTGCTAGGGGTGTTCAAACAGTCAGTTCGGTTAATACTCGAATCGAATTACTATTAATCAAATTACCCGAAATGTAAAAATCTTTAACCGTTAATTGAATTGAAGTTTTTTTTCAAATACATTAAACGAATCAAAATATTTCAGTTAATTCGATCAGTTAACTGAATTAACCGAAATTTATATGTTTTTGTCTTTTGGCTAAAATAAGTATAAAACATAAAAAAAAATACATTGCTAATGTTTATTTTCTTTTATTCAATAGTTCAAAAAACTTTAAATAGAGGTGAAAACAACAAATAAGACATTAGAAACACTACATAAGTCTTGAAAACAGCAAATATTTCAGTTAATTGGTTAATACGGTTAATTACCCGGTTTCGAACCGAATTAACCAATAACTAAAATTCCAAAAATTCATTAACCGACCTCCAACCGAACTAAATTTGGCCATTGATTGATTAACCGAATTAGATCGATTAGGTCAATTAATTCTGTTTTAACCGAACTATGGACACCACTAGTGGCTGTCTGAAAACTTTGTTTGCAAAAGCCAATACTCTTTACTTCTAGCTCCATTTCTGCAACAGTTCCGCTCCCACCACCGCACTGTTGTTTTCCACCTTAGCTTCTTTGTCCATGGTTGCAATGGACTACACAGTAAAGGAAGGTGACAAATAAACTATCTACCCAGAAAGAAGCAAGGATTATGAGGAAGAAGAAGAATTCGGCAAGGCCACTAACGAGTCGAACAACAACGAAAGCTATTCCAACGAAGGTGATTGAGAGGATTATTAAAGATGCAATTGATTTTTATTTTATTTATTTTTTATCAAATAAATTACATGACAAATTATGTGGCAAAAAAATTCTAAAATTCATTTCATTAAGTTAACGACCACATCAATAGGGCATCAGTCATTTAATAGAAAGAGACTAAAAAACAAAAATGATAAGTCAACTGCCATTTTATAACTTTTGAAAATCGAGTGACCAAATAAGAAACTTTAAAATAGTCAAGTATGTTAAGACTTAGTGTCATAAGTGTAGTATATTCGTTAATTTATTGTAACATCCTAAACTCGACCCAGTTCACCGGATCTGGATCATGGGTGTTATCACACAGAACGCTTAGTCAAATTCACCAAATTGCATCAGATAACCTTTTATTTAAAACATATTATTTGTAATTACATTTTAAGACTACAACTCAATATACAAATATGGTACTTAATCATAAAATATTACAAAGTACAATAAATCTTTCTTAAAACAACCATATGATAGTTACAAATTCATTAAAATAGAATTCTACAATACGTCACCTGACCGGCTGCACGCGTGCGTGTTAAAACAATGAATTATATAACAATTTTGAAAGTCCAGTTTTACTGCAAGCGTACAGTGTCAGTTGTAATATTTATAGTTCCGACGGAACACGAAGTATTCCAAGAGGTTGAACCCAAAAGAAAAGGCGATTAAGCAATAACTAACATACACAATAGAGTCTAAGCGGCTACTAATACGATTTTATAGTACTACAATTCATAACAAGATAAGTTTGCAAGAAATTAAATATTCTATTCTAGGGGCTAAATTCCAAAAAAGTGTAAAACTAAAGGGCTATCCAGCAAATAACTAATGGGGGTTGGTTGGATTCAATGTGGTTCATCGAACCTCGGACAATGGACATAAATCGCATAAATTACCAAGTAACTCTATTTTATCTTTCGATCTCAATTTCACTGACTTAGACAAATTAGATCTGATTTATCTTTCGATCTCATCGGTTAATCCGAGACTAATGAACAGGTGCGCGACAAGATTACCTTCCGGTCTCACTTTATCTTGATATATTCCCTTAGGGGTGTCACTATCTAAGTTCTTAGTTCTATTTGATTTAGTCTAATTTATTACGATTTAGTCCTTTGTCCAAAAGTTTTAGTTTACCCACATCTCCATCAACCAACCTCCTTAAAGGTTTAGTTACACATGCTCAAGGTAAAAGAAATAAACATGAAAATGTAAAATAAGGTAGCCATGAAAGTAAAACTTAAGAAAAATGTAAAAGTTGAGATTTTTGTGCAAGAAAACTTAATTAGCATGTAACCAAAAGCATTTAACAGGAAAATCTAAAGCAAGAAACATAAAATGAACAAGCTTTAAGAAATTGAAAGTAAAATAAACTAAAATACATTAAAGTAAAGCTTAAAAGGTCTTGAAATTAAGGTACAGGAACTATAAATGCAAATAAACCTTAGCTACGATACTAACTAACTTAACTAACACTAAGAATAACAATAACAAGAAGTAAATGCAAAAAAATAAACTTTAATCTAAGGTAGAAGAAGAGAAAAATAAAAACCCTAAAAAAGTGCAGAGAAAAACTAAAGAAAACCTAGAGAAAACTAAACCTAAAATTAAGCTAATGTGTGTGTCTCTCCTCCTCAACAATTTTTAGCTATTTTAAAGTGTATTCTAATAAATTTTCGTTGCCAAAAATGCCCCTACACGGGCCTTGTGTGATTGGTGAACTGGGTAGATAAAAACTGCCCTTTTTGTCTAAATTTGTCCCCCTAACGAAGGTGGATATCGCGATACCACTGAAAGGAGTCTTCACTCTCCTATACTATTGGAGGTATCACGATTCCAAGGTGTGAATATCACGATACCCTTTGTCTTGGTATCGTTCTCGCTCGTTTGCGACCTCCAACACATCCTTACATCATTCAAACACACGTTAGGCCTCCCAATAGCACTATCAGCCAATTTGGGTCACAAAATAGACAAAAATGAGACATTTTCACTTATTAGCCAAAAATAGGAAAATAACGAAAAACTATGCTAAAACGCTATTGTTCTCGAGAAAAAGCTCCTTAAGTGTATTCGAAAAGCCTAATTTGCCATATTGATTTATGGTAGATCATCGCCCCATCAACTCTGTATGCGTAATAACTCGATACGCCTCTTCTTTGGCGTAGTCTTAGCTTTGTCCCTCCAAGCACAGTCTATTAACATTGAAACATGAAACATATATGCAACAAAAATAAATACAATAGTACTTAATGAACTTTATTACTAAAATGTCTTGACAGATACTTTATATTCTTGAAAGAACGTCTTTGCATCAACCATCTTTCTAAACTACTTATATTTGGCAGATACCACTATAGTTGTAATACATATATATATGTCAATTATATCCTCTTCAAGTACACATTCTTTCTATTTTAAAACTGAAGATTTTTTTAGGCGTTTCTTAATTCTCTCGTTCACATATACACTTCTGAACAGAACATACCTTCAAAATCCAACTAATATAACCCATTTTCTAATACTTGCTCTTAACTTAAAACAGTTGTTCATTATCATTATTCAAAGGCAAACACATACACGTATGGAAAATACTTACGTATATCTAAGTTGTAACAGCTCGTTTTCAATGAAATCAGAATAGTGGTTTCGGGACCACAACTCTGAGTTTAGAAGAAAAATCATTTTAATATTATTTTGTGGTCCGCATTATGATAGAAATGTCATATGAAAATTTCGTAAAGAAATTTTACTGATTTCATGTCTAATCTGATAAACGGACCAAATTGTATAAATTACAAAAGTTGAATTCTAGTAGCTAAAGGGATCAAATAGCTATGGAATTAAAAATTGGAGGTCCTTATATGGAAAATAGACTATTTATAGGAGTTAGTAGATAAGTATGATTAGTCATCATTGGAAAATTAAATAAAGAAAATGACTAAATTGGAAAGATGAAATAATAAAAGATGATAAATTAATTAAATAAGAAAATGTCATCATTTTCATCATCTTTTCAAAATTAAAAAGATGGAAACCCTAGCCATGAAAACCTAAGTTCAAGCAAGCTTATTTGGCCTAATTGGGTAAGTATCTTTGTCTCGTTTTTAATGGTTTTTATGTTTCCAAGATCGTAGTAACTTAATCTAGCTATCTCGGGGATTAATTTGTAAAGTTATCAAAGTGTTACGTTTTTTCATGGATGAGTATGTATGAATTATGAAGTTTTATGGTAGAAAATGAAATGTTGTTGATAGATAAACAACTTTTGTAAAGAGAATTTTGATGAAATTATGATTTAGGAACTAAATTGAAAAGATGTAAAATTCATGGAAAAATTCTAAATTTTATGAAATACATGGGCTACAAATGTTATATGTAAAAATTGGCTAGGCTTGAAATAGGGATTAAATTGTATGAATTTTATTTTTCGAACCTAAGGCGAAATCATAATTAATCAAAAATATATGGGAAAAATAGTAATTTTTCCAAAGATGTGTATTGGATTGAATTGAATATGAATTGATTTTAAATTCATTAATATAGATCCAGATAGACACAATACAGAGTTAGATCGAGGAAAAAAGAAAGTATCGAATTAGTAGCTTTTGTGTATACGGACATTTTTTAGGTAAGTTCGTGTAATTAAACTATATATTCATATGTTTTAGATTGAATATTTTTGTATGAAATTCGTATAAATTGTCATGTGTATTTATTAATCACATATCCGAATATATCAAACCAGTATAAGTCCCGTTGAACCTAAGAAATGCGATGGATACAAATGACATTGTCATTAAGGGTTCCGATTGGTTGTGGTCCTGCATGTGTTGCGGACACACCACAACTCTTACAAGCGTCCTGATATCTGGCTCTCACGAGCTTTCCATTTATGGTTCTTGTGACCTTCCCGATTAATGACTCTCTTGAGCTTCCAGTTTGTGGCTCTTATGAGCTTCCTGATTAATGGCTCTCCGGAGCTTTTCGATATTGGCTCGCTTGAACTTCCTGATTATGGCTCTTATGAGTTTCCCGCTATACAGCTTGGATAAGTTTCTCATTACATGGCTCACATGAGCTTCCCGTTATATGGCTCAAAAGAGCTACCCATTTATATGCTCACATGAGCATTCCTGAATATGAATTGACGGATTACAATTTTGTACACTTAGTGTGTACTACCCGTGTATCCATCGATATTTTAAATGATTCAACGGGAAAAGTTCTGATATGTGACAATCTGAGTTCAAGGTAAGTTATTACGGAAATATACTTAAAATACATGGATATAATTGTACTTGTTACAAGGACACATGATGAGGAAACTGTATGAACATGGAAATTTGATTATTTGTAAGCTCATACATGTTTATTGATATTTATATGAAATACATGACTAACATGATTGTTGAGGATATATGTTTAGGCTTTTGGTCAAGTTGTTTGGAATATGTTTTGTATGCTTACCTTATATGTGAAATAATGGTAAGTTAAATTTCATGTTATACGAGCTTACTAAGCATTAAATGTTTACTCTGTTTTATTTTCTCTGTTTTATAGTAATTCGGAAGCTCGTTGGGTTAGAAGCTTGGCGGAGATATCTCACACTATCCATCAGCCTATTTCGGTACATATAGAAAACTAATTTTGGTTATAATGGCATGTATAGAGAAATTTGGCTAATATTGGCTTAAAAGTATTTGGTTGTAAATAGCCATTGGAATGGCTTGAGTTGGACATATTTTGATATGTATATATATGTGTGGTTTCATCATGTTTTTTGTGTATGGTGTGGTTAAATGATAGATAGTTTATAGGCATATTGATGTATGAGTTGAGATAGTATATTTGGTATAAGTAAGCAAATAGGTGTTTTGATTAATACGATAAATTTGAATACTAAAATATATGTGGTATATGACATGTTTAAGACTTGGTTTTAGCTTGATTTAAATACCTTGTATTGGTTTGTAAATGTGTTAAAATGTTAATGTAGGTGGAAGACAAATTTGGTAAGAAATGTGGCTTGAAAAATGCCTATTTTCGTCCACACAAGTAAAGACATAGGCGTGTGTCTCAGCCGTGTGTGGCACACAGCCTAGCACATGGGCGTGTGGTTTGGCCGTGTGTCCCCTGCATCTTTAAATTTTTAAAATAGAATACTCAAAATTGTTCACACGGCCTAGCACACGGGCGTGTGGATAAGTCGTGTGACCTCTACACCTTAATTATGCAAGTCAGTATGTTCACACGGGCGTATGGCTTGGCTGTGTGATCCAAGTCAGTGAGCTACTAATTTTGGACAGGGCTGGGACACGGCCGTGTGTATCTATTTTGAATACCCATATAGCTTGAGACACGGACGTGTCTCTTGACCATGTGAGACATATGGGCGTATGTCCCCTGCACTTTGAAATTTTTTTGATATTTTACGAAAAAATTCTCTAAGTACCCGATTTAGTCTCGACTTGTTTCTAATGCATATTTTGGGCCTTGAGGGATCATATAAGGGACAATATGATTGATTTTGATTGATTTATGATATGAATGTTAAATGATATGAAATGTTTGTTATTTATTCTATAAATTTCGATAATGCTTCGTAACCCTATTTTGAAGATGAATTCAGGTTAGGGGTGTTACATTTATTGGTATTCGAGCCACGTTTAGTCTATTTTCGGGCTAACGTAACGTATACGAGTCTAGATATACATGTCATTATACAACCTGTGATAGTGTGATATCTCATGATCATTTTAAAACATGTTTTTCATATAGCAATGTCATCCAACCAAGCTGATTCTGAAGAAGCTGAGAGTAATGCTCATGCTTCTGTACAAAGAGTAGCCTTGAGTAGTAAAAGGCTCGTGTTTGTGGGTCGAGGAGGAGAGGCTAAAGAATACTTCTTCCAAATGATGAATGAATGGTTTAATGAATATGTGAGAACATATCCAGTTGTACAACAACCTCCATCGCCTCCTGTTTCTCAATCGATTCTCGATATGCCTCAAGGTACAGAACTTATTAGGACTGGTAAGTCTCCTATTGATAAAATTCGTAAATATGGGGCAGAAGAATTCAGAGCTACCGCCGAAGATGATCCCGAAAGAGCTGAATTTTGGTTAGAAAACACTATCAGGGTCATTGATGAACTATCCTGTACACCGGCTGAATGTCTAAAATGTGCAGCATCTTTGTTAAAAGATTCAGCTTACCAATGGTGGAACACACTAATTTTAGTTGTATCGAAGGAAAAGGTCACTTGGGAATTTTTTTCAAACTGAATTTCGAAATAAATACATCAGTCAAAGATTTCTTGATTAGAAACGTAAAGAATTATTGGAGCTTAAACAGGGGCATATGACAGTGTCTGAATATGAACAAGAATTTGTCTAATTAAATATGCCAGAGAATGTATCCCGACTGGAGTCTCAATGTGTAAGCGGTTTGAAGAGGGTTTAAATGAAGACATAAAATAATTGGTTGGGATCCTTGAGTTGAAAGAATTTGTTGTACTGGTTGATCGAGTCTATAAAGCTAAAGAGCATAGTAAAGAGAAAAGACAAGCTGAGATTGAAGCCCGAACTTCAAGTAAAAGATTTACGGGAAAGTCACACCAAACGACCTCAAAGAAATTAAAAAGATATCATGATATTTCTACCACCTCTGCGGGGTACTCTGGGAGAGATAAAAGCACTCGACACTCCAGTCCAAGATCCTAGGCTACATCTATAGCTAGTGTGGGAAGTGTTAGAAACACTAAACCTAAGTGCAAGTATTGTAATAAGTTACATTTTGGTGAGTGTCGCATGAAAAGCAGAGCTTGTTTTAGATGTAGTTCCTTTGATCACTATCTTAGAGACTGCCCAGAGAAACCTGAAAAAGATGCAGTTCAGCCTTAAAGTGTAATATCTTGAAAATTACTACTGTAATACCCCGAAAATTACTACAATAAGAAAGTAGGTATCCTTAATAGTAAAATAAGGAAATAAAGTGACAAAAAGGGAAATTTTGAGTTATGATAACATTGGGAATTATATTATGACATTAATTCAAGAAAGGATTAAATCGCAAAACTGAGAAAAGTTTTGTTTCCCAAGAGTAAGTACTCGAAATTTGAGGGGTTAAAGTGTAAATACAAAAATTTTGAAGGACCAATAGTGTAAATATTTTAAGGGTGGAATAATCTAGAAACTAAAGAAAATGGATGAATTAGGACCAAATTGAAAAGGTGAAGAATTTTGAGGGACTAAATCACAATTTTACCAAATTAAGTGATGACTCAAGGATGGAATTCTTAAAAATTATGAAGGGCAAAATGGTCAATTAGAAAAAAGAGAAATCTAGAAGGCAATGATGATATTGATGATATTTTAGATTAATTAATTAAATAAATATTAGTTTATTAATAATTTAATTTAATTTTTAAATGATATTTATTATTTTATTATTATTCTATTTAGTATATATATGGAAGGAAAGATGAAGAATCTTCATCTTCTTCCATGCAACCAACGTGAGAAGAGAGGAAAAGAAAGAAAGTTTTGTTTTATTTACAATTTGGTCCTTCCACCAAAAATTTACCATTTTCACTTAGAAATCAAAAGAATTTTCATAGCTTCCAAGAGAGAAAAATAACAAGGAGACAATGGGGAGCTATAATATCAAGTTAGGTTCAAGAAATAGAAGTTGGAGGAGAGATAAAATCAAGTTAAAGATTGAAATCAATAGCACAAGGTAAGAACATCAAAATTTCAATATATTTTTAAGTTTGATATTATTGAAAAAGCATGGAAATAATGTTATAGTAGAGTTTTCTTATATAAGGTCTTATGTTCTTGATATATTAGTGAAGAAAAATAAGTGAAAGTGATGGGAAATATTATAGAGAAAGGAAATAAGGGAGTTATACACCTAATAATCAACATTTTGCACTAAAATAGTTTTGGACAGCAGCAGTAGTCTAAATTTGAAAAATCACCATAAATTGTGAAAATTGAATTAGAGGATGAAAAAAATATGGAATTAAATCTTATTGAGTCTAGTTTCTCATAGAAGAAACGGTGTAAGAAATGGAATTGCAAATCATGAGTTATAATAAATTTTGTGAGATAAGGTCAGAATGATTTCGGGTTCCTTTGTTCTGACTTTGAAAAATCATAAAAATTGGAGAAAAATTATTAGGGGCTTAAATTTATATGTTTAAAATATTTAATGAGTCTATTTTCAATATAAATAGACGGGAACATTATCCGAATCTTGTACGAGGAGATAATTAATTTTTAGTGAAGAAGGGTCAAAACTGTCAAATAGCAGAATAGGGATGAATTTAAAGAATAAACTGTACTTATTGGATAAACCAAAAATTCTGAAAATTTTATGGTAAGAAGATATGTGAGTATAGTTTCAGAGAAAATTTTTGGATCTTAATTCGGAGTTATGTAGATCAATATATAAATAGTTTTGTGACAATGACTCAAGTGGACAACTTTGAATGAACAAATAAATAAATAGTGAAATTATAGATAATGTTACATATAAGCATGTTATATACATTAAGGATGTGGAATGGAGAGGAGAAGGAGGAAAATATATGATTATTCAACTAGCATGAGTTTTCGTTAAAAATGGCTAATTTGCATGTTTTAGGTTCAGTGACTAAATTGAATAAAAGTAATATTTTAAGGGTAAATTTGTAAAAATGTCAAAAAGTGACCAAATTGCATGAAATGAATTGTCTTATTATTTAAATTAATAAATTGAATGAAATATTAATTTATATCAAGATTGAGTGGAAATTCGAGGAAAATAGAAAATTACCAAAATGTCCCTGAATTTTGGTATTTCTGCAATTTAGCCTGGTAAGTTCGTGTAACTTGAATTATATTCTTAGATGATTGAAATATATATATTGGATTGAGATATTGATTTGAATTATGAACATGAGAAATTGTGAATTGAATGAAATAGAAATGAAGCTTTGAATTACATTGTAAATATCGGGTCTCGTAGGCCCTATTTGTTATGAATATAATATTTCGAGGATATGTTGTAAAGAATTATAAAAGAACGTTAATAATTTAAAAGTTTTAATTTGGATGAAATTTTGTAACTCGGTTTAATACGTATGCAAATGTATGTCTTCTAGTAATGCCTCGTACCCTATTCCGGCATCGAATACGGGTAAGGGGTGTTACAATGTGACATCGCCAGATTCGGTCATAACGTTTAGACTGGGTTTGGGGTGTTACATAAAGACCGAGCAACCCTGCTACAAGAGGTAGACCACCTCGTAATCTCGGTAATGTAAGCGGTAGTCGGGGTACGACAAAAGATTCAACTGTCTGATCTAAAGCAGGAGCACCGGTTGGAACTTATGCTATTCGTGCACATGAGGATGCCTCTGCACAAAATTTTATTACTAGTACTTTCTCTTTTCTTGATACTGAAATAACTGCTTTGATTGATCTCGGTTCAACTCATTCATATATTTGCACGAATTTTGTAACTAGTAAAAATTTAGCTGTCGAGTCCACTGAATTCGTGGTTAAAGTATCAAACCCCCTAGGCTAGTATGTGATGGTGGATAAAATTTATAAAAATTGTCTGTTAATGGTACGGGGTTATTGTTTCCCTACTAATTTGATCCTATTACCGTCTGATGAATTTGATGTGATTCTAGGTATCGATTGGTTAACTCAGCATGATACCATGGTAAATTGTAAACAAAAGCATATTGGATTGAAATTTCAGAATGGTGAAATGCTTTGTATTGAATCAGATAAAATGGATGGGTTGTCTAATGTAATATCAGTCATGTCAGCACAGAAATATGTGAGAAAACTTTATGATATTTATCTTGCTTATGTGTTGGACACTAAAGTATCTAAGTCGGAGATTAAATCAGTGCTAGTGGTTTGTGAATATCCTGATGTGTTTCCCAAGGAGTTACTTGGATTACCGCCGGTTAGAGAGGCAAATTTGTTATAGACCTTGTACCGGGAACAACACCGATATCGATAGCACCGTACAGAATAGCTCCTACGAAGTTAAAAGAGTTAAAAACACAGTTTCAAGAACTACCTGATAGGGTTTTGCTCGACCTAGTTTCTCACTTTGGGGTGCACCGGTTCTATTTGTTAAGAAAAAGAATGGATCCTTGAGATTATGCATCAACTACCGTTAGCTCAACAAAGTCACAATCAAGAATAAGTATCCACTGCCTCGTATTGATGATTTGTTTGATCAGTTGAAAGGTGCCATAGTGTTCTCGAAGATTGATCTCCGTTTTGGTTATTATCAATTACGAGTGAAAGACTCGGATATGCCAAAAACAACATTCAGAACCAGGTACAGACATTATGAATTCCTTGTGATGCCGTTTGGTTTAAAAAATGCACCTGCAGTGTTTATGGATTCAATTAATAGAATTTTTAGACTGTATTTAGATAGATTTATTGTGGTGTTCATTGATGATATTCTGGTATATTCTCTAGATGAGACTGAACATACCGAGCATCTGAGAATTGTTTTGTAAACTTTGTATGATAAACAATTGTTTGCCAAATTTAGTAAATGTGAATTTTGGCTTCGGAAAGTTGGTTTTCTAGGACATATAGTATCGGCTGAAGGCATCAGAGTTGATCCAAATAAAATTTCAGCAATTGTTAACTGGAAACCACCAAAAAATGTATCTAAAATCAGAAGTTTTTTGGGATTAGCCGGATATTACCGAAGATTTGTAAAAGAGTTCTCAATGATAGCTACACCAATAACACGGTTATTACTGAAAGATGTAAAATTTGAATGGACCGATAAATGTCAGCAAAGTTTTGATCGGTTGAAAGCCCTATTGACTAAAGCACCAGTTTTAGATCAACCTGAATCGGGTAAGGAATTTGTGATTTACAGTGATGCATCATTGAATAGTTTAGGCTGTGTCTTGATACAAGAAGGTAAAATAATAGCCTATGCATCCAGATAGTTAAAATCACCTGAAAAGAATTACTCGATACATGATTTAGAATTGACAACTATTATTTTTGCGTTGAAAATTTGGTGACACTATTTGTTCGGTGAAAAGTGTCATATATTCACTAATCATAATAGCTTAAAGAATCTGATGTCACAGAAAGATTTGAATCTGGGACAACGTAGATGGCTTGAACTGTTGAAATATTATGACTTGGTAATTGATTATCATCTGGGAAAAACAAATGTGGTTGCAGATGCTCTAAGTACAAAGTCTTTGTTTGCTTTACGAGCAATGAATACCCGATTGTCATTGTTTGATGATGGCTCAATCTTAGCTGAGCTAAAAGCTAAACCGATGTTTCTACAGCAGATTTGTGAAGCTCAGAAAAATAATATTGAGTTACAAGCTAAACGGGTACAGTGTGAATCAACTTCTGATTCAGAATTTCAAATGGGACCTGATGATTGTCTGTTATTTAGAGGCAGAATCTGTGTACCGAAGAATTTAGAACTTGTACAAAAAATTTTGCACGAAGCTCATAATGGTACTATGTCTATTCATCCGGGAAGTAATAAAATGTATAATTATTTGAAAAAGATGTACTGGTAGTAGGGAATGAAACGTGATATTTCTGAATTTGTATCTAAATGTTTGATATGTCAGCAAGTTAAAGCTGAGCATCAGGTACCTTCAGGATTATTACAGCCAGTTACGATACCGGAATAGAAATGGGATAGAGTTATTATAGACTTTGTATCAAGGTCACCCCTATCTCCGAAAAAGAAATATGTTATTTGGGTAATTGTCGATCGTTTGACGAAGTCTGTACATTTCATTCCGGTACATATGGATTTCTCCCTAGACAGATTAGCAGAGTTGTATGTTTCAGAAATTATCAGACTACATGGAGTACCAATCTCCATTATTTCTAATAGAGATATGTGTTTTACATCCCGATTTTCGAACAAGTTACAAGAGGATCTGGGTATGCAATTATTAGTACCGCATGTCATCCTCAGACTGATGGTCAGTCAGAGCAGATCTTAAACATAAAGAGATAGAGTTTTAGGTTGGTGATAAAGTATTTCTTAAAGTTTCACATTGGAAGAAAGTTCTTCGGTTTGGTCGAAAAGAAAAATTGAGTCCACAATTTATCGGGTCGTATGAGATTTTTGAAAGAATCGGGTTTGTTACGTACCGATTAGCACTGCCGCCAGAACTTGATAGAATTTACAATTTTTTTCATGTCTAATCTAATAAAAATGACCAAATTGCATCAAACCAGTATAAGTCCCATTGAACCTAAGATATGCGATGGATACAAATGACATTGTCATTAAGGGTTTCCGATTGGTTGTGGTCTTGCATGTGTTACAGACACACCATAGCTCTTACGAGCGTCCTGATATTTAGCTCTCACAAGCTTTCCGTTATATAGTTCTTGTGACATTCCCGATTAATGGCTCTCTTAAGCTTCCCGTTTGTGGCTCTTATGAGCTTTTTATTAATTGACTCTCCGAAGCTTTTCGATAACTGGCTCTTATGAACTTCCTAATTAATGGCTCTCCGGAGCTTTCCGATATTGGCTCGCTTGAACTTCCTGATTATGGCTCTAATGAGCTTCCCATTATATAGCTCAGAGGAGTTTCTTGTTACATGGCTCACATGAGCTTCTCGTTATATGGCTTGAAAGAGTTACCCGCTTATATGCTCACATGAGCATTCCTAAATATGAATTGATGGATTACAGTTTTGTACACTTAGTGTGTACTACTCATGTATCCATCGATATTTTAAATGATTCAACGGGTAAAGTTCTGATATGTGACAATTTGAGTTCATGACAAATTATTACGGAAATATACTTGAAATACATTGATATAATTGTACTTGTTACAAGGACACATGATAAGGAAAGTGTATGAACATGGAAATTTGATTATTTGTGAGCTCATACATGTTTATTGATATTTATATGAAATACATAACTGACATAATTGTTGAGGATATGTGTTTAGGCTTTTGGCCAAGTTGTTTAGAATATGTTTTGTATGCTTACCTTATATGTGAAATAATGGTAAGTTAAATTCCATGTTATACGATCTTATTAAGTATTAAATGCTTACTCTGTTTTATAGTAATTCAGAAGCTCGTTGGGTTGGAAGCTTGACAAAGATATCTCACACTATCCATTAGACTATTTCAGTACATATAGAAAACTAATTTTGGTTATAATGGCGTGTATAGAGAAATTTGGCTAATATTGGCTTAAAAGTATTTGGTTGTAAATAGCCATTGGAATGGCTGGAGTTGGACATATTTTGATATGTATATATATGTATGGTTTCATCATGTTTGTTGTGTATGGTATGGTTAAATGATAGATAGTTTGTAGGCATGTTGATGTATGAGCTGAGATAGTATATTTGGTATAAGTAAGCAAATAGGTGTTTTGATTAACACAGTAAATTTGAATGCTAAAATATATGCGGTATATGACGTGTTTAAGACTTGGTTTTGGCTTAATTTAAATGTCTTGTATTGGTTTGTAAATGTGTTAAAATGTTAATGCAGGTGGAAGACAAATTTGGTGAGAAATGTGACTTGAAAATGGCCTATTTTCATCCACATAGACGTGTGTCTCACACACAGCCTAGCACATGGGCTTGTGGTTGGTCGTGTGTCATCTGCATCTTTAAAATTTTAGAATAGAATACTCAGAATTGTTCACACAGCCAAGCACACAGGCGTGTAGATTGGCCGTGTGATCCCTTCACCTTAATTATGCAAGTCAGTATGCTCACACGGCCTAGTACACGGGCATTTGGCTTGGCCGTGTGATCCAAGTCAGTGAGCTACTAATTTTGGACACAGGCTGGGACATGACCATGTGTCCCTATTTCGAATACCCACACTACCTAAGACACAGGTGTGTCTCTTGACCGTGTGAGACACATGCCCTGGCCACACGGGAGTGTGTCCCTTGCACTTTGGAAAAATTTTGATATTTTGCGAAAATTCTTTTGAGTACCCGATTTAGTCCCGACTTGTTTCTAATGCATATTTTAGTCCTTGAGGGATCATATAAGGGACAATATTATTGGTTTTGGTTGATTTATTATATGAATGTTAAATTATATGAAATGTTTGTTATTTGTTCTATAAATTTCGGTAATACTCTGTAACCCTGTTCTGGAAATGGAATCAGGTTAGGGATGTTACATGAGTACTATCAAACCATTAAGTTAATCATACCATGATTCGATGCCATACAACCCATATTGACAATGTACTTCATAGATCAATCTGTTAACATTCACAACATTATTCCAGACGCTCAAAATAATTGATATTCAGTTTTCATAAAATTTCAGGCGAAGTCATTATGCAACTCAGATATGAAAAATTCCAAATAACTTTGATTCAGTTATATCACCATGGCGAATACTTTATTAACATCCAGATACACGGTTCTTTTCAAAAGCACCCTTTAAACTTATTTATTTATTTCACAGATCATACTCAACTCTTAACCTTGAGCAAATCAATACCTTATCACAGCCAAACTTATTACAGGGCTAACATAATTTATCCATATCTTACCATAAAGACTAATACACAACTTACAAGGCATACATGACAGACCACGCCACAAGGGCCAAACAGAAAGTGCCATAAAGGCATCATATAACTTACCATCATCTCAAGCACTTACAACCCCTATGCAAAGCATGTACTTAAAGCTTTACTGTTCACAGAACTCTTATAGTCTTACCCTTTCAGAACTTAACAAGTAAAGCTAAAACACTTACCCGAAGATGAAATATCCAGTGATTAAACCCATAATTGAAGCTTCTAGCTTAATGAGAAAGAGATACATATATACATTTAAAGAAAGAATCAGAGAGTAATATTTTTAAGGAGGAAGAAGAACTTCCTTCAGAACCTTTATCTCATATATATAATCCATTCCCCTTACAAACATTCAACAAGTGTCATTTAAATTCAAAGCTTGTCTCTCTTATTGGCCTACAGGCTTTAAAAGAAACATAAATAAAAATCCTGCATAATAAATATTAAGACAGTCATTTTAGTTGGTTCCTAACCAAGCACTTTATAACCCAATGAGAACAATACTAATACAAACTGGACGTATTATACATTTGGCGATAAATCATATTATAATTTACCTTTTTGTCCAGCTAAAACCTTTACTCTTTGCCTAATCAGAATAATATAAAATAAAATTTCCACTTAATTACTCGGCGTATACTATGCATCCACAAGTATACGCCACAAGAAACAAATGGGCGAATTACAACCTGCCAAACACATATTCTTTCACTACCATACACCTTATCCTTGAACCTGTGCGAACTGGCATGTGAATCTAAGTACAAAAGATGACTTAGAAATTAATTTATTTTTTCAAATTATTATTTAACTTATTGTAATTAAATAATTGAGTTTCGAGGTGAGAATTAAATTAATTAGTTATCATAGATTTGTTGAATAAAGAAATTAAATTAATTCCCTCATACATTCTAATACAATAAAGTTGTCATGACTTTAACAGGACTAGAATTGAGTTAGGAAAATAATTTAATTGAGAAATTACTTTAGTTGAGTTAAGTTAATTAATTAATATTTATTTTGGATAATAGAAAATAGTTGTTTTAGTTTAGTTAATTAATTAATTAATTTAGTTAAGTGTATTACTGAGTTAATATAATGGGTCAATCAAACACTAACTCAATTGTGAATTTACTAAAATACCCTATCGTATATAAATTAATTGATATTGTATGAAAGTGTTATTATCTTTTTCCATGTAATAAAAGAATAAAAATTCGAACTTCAAACATCATACATAATAAACATTTAACTTTAAATGCATTTCTTACATATTTATACCTAAAAAGGTAAAATGTGTACTTGTAATTTCATAAGATAAAATAAAATAAAAAGTTTGATTTGAAAAGTAAAAAGTTAGAAAGGGGTGGCGACGGTAAAAAGGTAAACGAACAGAAACATCGAGAACCATTTCCAATAGATATAATAAACGACAGCGTATAGCTCCAAACATGAATTTTTCTATAAATACCTACTGTTTCAATCAGTGTTAAATTATTATTATATTTAGTGTTTTCTCGGTTGGCTCTTTCTTTTTTGTTTCTGTTTCCTCTCTTTTTATTGAAAAATTAGGGTTTCCGTCAGCGGTATTGAGAATCAATGGCGTCGACTTCGAGGAAGATAATGTTGAGGAGCTCCGACGGAGAGACTTTTGAGGTGGAGGAAGCGGTGGCGGTTGAGTCGCAGACGATCAAGCACATGATCGAGGACGATTGCGCCGACAACGAGATCCCTCTCCCAAACGTCACCAGCAAGATCTTGTCCAAAGTCCTTGAGTACTGCAAGAAGCATGTCGATGCTGCTGCCGACAAGGAAAAGACTCCCGATGACGAACTCAAGGCTTGGGATGCTGATTTTGTCAAGGTTGACCAAAATACCCTCTTTGACCTCATCCTGGTCAGTTTCCCCTCTTTTTCCCTAATTCCTTTTTCCGTTCACAATGCTGTTACTTTTAGAGCTGTTTGGGTTAATTGAAATCGTCTGCTCATCTGTTTATTGCTCTACTGTTACCGGACATCGCTTTTTTCCCTAGCGTTTTTTGAATCAGTTTGCACGATCCCAATCAGGAGGCGTATGGTGAATAAATTCCCATTGATTCATTAAGACACATAATTTACAAGCTTCAAAATTTATTCATTTCGTGGAAATACCGGTGTATTGGTCTTGATAATGGGAATTGAAGTATTAAACGTATAGATTGTTGCTTATTTTGTTCGGGTTTATTTTCTATTCGTATGGTAAATCTTTTGATATTGGGATTTGCAGGCAGCGAACTATCTGAATATCAAGAGCTTGCTGGACTTGACCTGCCAAACTGTGGCTGATATGATAAAGGGAAAGACACCCGAGGAGATTCGCAAGACCTTCAACATCAAGAACGATTTCACCCCCGAGGAAGAAGAGGAGGTTAGGAGGGAGAATCAATGGGCATTCGAGTGATAGGAAAGCCTTTAAATTTAATGTTGATATTATTATAGTTTCTATGCTTTTCTCGCTAGGTTTTCAAGTTGGGGAAAAAAATTAAGAACATTGGCTTTCTTTTGGCTTATTTTGTTATATGCATTAGTGTCTTCTATTCTAGAGGATATTTAATATGAACTTCTCCCCTCCTCTATTATCATAATATAATTAGAATTTCTTAATTTGCATTGCTATTCTTTAGTATTTTTGTTGTTTCTGATCATCTCACTTTTATTTAACTTCTACTTGGGAGAAGTGATGTGCAATGCATACATACATATTTACGATATATAATTGAACCAAATGCATATTTACATACATTATACAATCCGAGTTCTATGAATCATGTGTGCTCAAGTTTTTTTTTATTTTTGGGCAATCCTTTACCACCTTTAATGGAAGCGTAGAAATCCTATTTTAGGGAGATTCAGTTTAAGGGTATATTTAGCCTGACTATTCAAAAGCCTTTTGACAGCAAAGCAGCTTTAGAATGTGCTTTTCAACCAAGAAAATGACTGATCGGTGTTTTCCAAAAGGACCTTACAATGCTAAACTAGCTCCAGATTGAAAGATAAGTAAATTTACCTCTCATGGGACCTACTGGCCCTAATCTGTAACTTCAAATGGTTTTACAGTGTTTCATTGGTTGGATTTACAATATTGTACTTGCATGTATAAAAAGTTATGAAATTAATAGCAGCTAAATCTAATCCTCCCCATGTTTTCAAGTATCTTGGTTTTAATGTAAGTCTTGCAAACATGCTTGATAGAGTTTTCATTTGATGATATGATTTTGCAGTTGTGAGTAATCCTCTCTTGAGTAAAAGCTTTGAAGAGTGCTTAAGAATATCCTCTCTCAAGTAACATTAAACTTGCATGTTTTTCTTCAACATTGTTCAAAACAGGAATAAACATTGATATCTCAATATACCCCATAAATTTAAAAAGCATCAGAACTGGTATTATTAGTTAATATGCCCTCTTAGGACATCATCTATCAATAAACATTAATAACTAAGTAATTAAAGGGTTTTTTGTTTGGTTTATGTCCATCGCATCTCTTCATACTTTATCTTGAGCAACTTTCTCTCTTCTTCCCACTTGTCTCTATCTTCATTATATTTTTCTTTCAAAGTGCTTTTAACTCTATCAAAATTCTCCTCCTTTTGCAGCAACTTTTTCTTGTACTTATCCTTGTATTTCCCTTTGGCTTTCATTGCTTCTTCCTCTTTGAACATCCTGCAAGTCTCACATGCAACTTGCACCTGCATGCTTCCCTCTTCACCTTCTTTTTCATTCTTCTTCGCTGTTGTCCTTATTTCTACTTCCTCCTTTTCTCTCATGCTGTTGTAATTTCCTCCCTCAATGGTACCCTGAAACAATACATTCAGGAATATCAGATCATGCATGCAAATTCAATCCACCATAATGATAATAATAATAAGGCACTTACGCTTTTGTTTAAAGATCTTAACTTCAAGTTGTGTAACAGAGTGGAGAAAAGAGCATAAATATCCTGGAGAAGGAGCTTGACCATGTAAACTACGAAATCATGCAATATCAATGCGACGAGCGTGGCAATAAAGTGCTGTTTATTACCATCTACAGCAAAGTAAAGCAAACACATTAACAAGGTTCGGTCGAGCCAAAACCAAGTCTTCTTTTCTGCATCCATCACTGAGATATCACTCTCCAAAGAACCCTCTATTCAAAGAATAAACACAAAATGGAATATCACAGCGTTTCGAACTGGACAGTGCGTTTGTTATTACATATATATATGTGAATAAAGTTAAAAGGGAATAAAAAGTTAACCCTAAACCTAGCTTGGAACTTACGATATTCCTTACAAGGTGACCTTAATTGAAGAGAAGCCAGAGGCTAACACCTAATGGTGGATTGGACCTTCGTGAAATGTTGGGTTTTCTAATTTCATTACTTTTCTTTCCTCTTTTAGGCCCAAATGTTCTCTCCCTCCATTTCTTTAACAACACCATCAACAAATTTAAAGGTTACAATAAAATTAGGGATTTAGTATTTACAATAAATAAAATTTAAGTGAAATAATTAATACCATTAGTGCTTCTTAACATGCTAATTAAGCTACTCTCACTTAATAGAAAAAATTTGATAAAAAATGATAATAAAAATTTTGAATAAAAAATAAAAAATAAAAAATACATAGACAAAATCCAAGTAGATAAATTAGTAGCAAAATTTGGCCATATTTAAACCTTATCTTTTAAAGCTTTCAATGGCCATTTGAAAAGACTAGTGTTCTAGTGCAACACCAAAATTGAGTTCAAACCCAAGTAACCTCTACTTCCTGCCGTTGTAAAAAAATAATTGAAGCAAATGTGAGTTCATAATATTTATGAAAAACAATGAAATATATAATTAAATATAATAGAGTTTAAAAACTTCAAAAGTGATAATTGAAAATCTAACATGCGATAGACATATGATCATTTTTTTAATTACGTTTGTGAAGCTATTCACAACATGGTTAAAACAAAATCTATACATTTCAATCACCCAAAAGAATGCCGTATATATTCTTATTGTTCAAGATTTGTCAAATCTCTAAAACTAAATTTTTTTAAAAAAAAATCATAAATTCGATTTAAAAATCAACCGAATGTGGAAGATAATAAACTAACAACTCATAATTTTATTATATACAAAAAATAAAAAAAAAAGGTGAATGAAGAAGACAACATGAAAACACAGAGCTTTTGGCTTATATCACCTTTTATTTTTTTATTCTTCTTTCTTTTTTCATCAATAAAACAAAAATGGCAGCTTCCATCAGAAAAATTTATACAATAAAACAGGATATCAGTATTCAGTAGTCATGTTCTGAAAACAATAAATTATAAACTCATTGCCAAAACAGAGTATTTGGGTCAGATTTTCACAAGCCTTTTAAAAATTATTATTTATTTTATGATTATGATTATATATGTTATATGTTGTATACATACAATTATCAGAGACTTGCTTTTGTAATTTAATATGTAGAGTATGGTGTTTGGTTTGCCATTTGCCAAGACAACTGTTGCCATCATTTTTGTTACTTTTTTTTTCTTTTTAGTCTTTAATGAATGATTTAAGGGACCACTAACTTCATTTCCACCATCTTTTTTTTAAGGGAAAGGGAACATTCCTGGTTTTTATATATATATTATTTAATTGCATTAAGCTTTTTTAAATTTATCAGTTTTTTTTTTATATGTAAACTGTACTTAAAATTAATGTTATATCAATGAAGTTAGTTTGTCATTCCAATAAGTCAATTAGATGTAAAACACAATTCAAATATGTATTTGTTGTATGAACAATTTGGATACGATGTGATAACGAAAACAAGTCATGTCAATAAGATTTATGAAAGCTATATATATACATACATATATATTAACATGATATATTCGAACTCTTTATGTAATAGGTACACATATGTTTATAATATGATTGACATGTAAATATGATTCATCTTAGATTTAAGTTGATATTTAGTGTCTAAACTAAACAGAATGAGCTAAGTGGTATAATTCTTATACTTTTAGAATTCAATTGGAGGATAGAGAATATTTTATGAATTAACTTTAGGTATATATTTTAAACTCACTTCAGCTACACAAGTTTAAAAAGAAATTTGAATACGAAATTATATTAATCATTTGGGAGATAAAATTAATTTTATTAAGTGAAAATGAAAGACAACTTTTTTGGAGTCAAAATGAAAAATAATTTTGAGTTTGAAGAGGAAAAGGTTTGTTATGATATTTAGTATTACTAACCCATAACTCGAATGGCAAAGACGATGATTGCAACTTTTTACATTAAGATTAAATTTCTTACAAGAACAGAGATAGGCTTTATGTAGTTTGATCAACGAACAGTGAGACAGTGTCACATGTTATCAATCAAACATACACGCGAACAGGTATAGCAAGGATAGTGCTCGCTGCAAACAGGAATGGATGGTCAAGTTTTGGATTTGGACGTGAAGGATAAAGACAGAATTAAAAAGACAAAAGTGACAGAGGTCACGAAAACCTTGCAGTTGTTTTATGATGATGTGGATAGAGTGGTAAAAATTTCGTCGGCATTGGCAGAGGAGGAAAGAAAAGATTTGCTCCACTGTTTAAGGGTGAATTCTGATGTTTTTACGTGGTCGGCTGCAGACATGCCTGGAATGGATCCTTAAGTAATTGTTCACAGGTTAAATATGTTCCATGAAGTTAAATCAAATAAGCAAAAGAAAAGAAAGCTTGCTCCGCAGGTTGTAGAAGCAGTAAAGCAAGAAGTAGGGAAACTGTTGCTAGTAAGATTTATTAAGGAGATGGAATACCCTGATTGGATTTCGAATGTTGTGATGGTGAAGAAGGCTAGTGGAAAGTGGAGAATGTGTATTGATTTCACTAACCTTAATAAAGCATGCCCTAAAGACAACTTTCATTTGCCCTCAATTGGTAGATTGATGGATGTGTGCTCAAGGCATAGATTCATAAGTTTTATGGATGCGTGCTCAAGGCAACTTACAAGATGATGGTTAACAAAATTCTTAAAAATTAAATCGAACATAGTGTCGAAGTTTATGTTGATGATATGCTGGTGAAGAGTTCTACTCTAAGGGGGTATGTTTAAGATATTTTGAAGGCTTTCGCCATTCTGCGAGCTCACAATATGAAATTGAATCTGGAGATGTGTGTTTTTGGTGTAAGAGCAGGCAAATTTATAGGCTTTCTAGTTTTAGAGAGGGGAATAGAGGCAAACCTAGAGAAGATTTAGGTTATTTTGGATATGCCTCCCCCGAGGACTATCAAGGATACCTAACATCTAACGGGGATGGTGGTTACACTTAGCAGGTTCGTCTCTAGAATGGCAAACAAATGTTTACAGTTCTTTAAAGCCTTGAAAGCTTCTTTTACTTGGATTGAAAAATGTCAAGTTGCTTTCGAGAAGCTTAAGTTGTATATTACATCACCACTTTTGATGCCACCTCGCGTGGGGAAAATTATGTATCTTTATTTGGCAACCTTAAATGAGACAGTAGTAGCAATTTTAATCAGGGTAGGAGTTTACCAGTTTCCGGTGTATTATGTCAACAAGGTGTTGCAGAATGGCGAGTAAAGGTATTTAAAAATAGAAAAACTCACTTTTTATCTAACTATGGCAGCTCGCAAGTTGCATCCTTATTTTCAAGCTCATCTTGTAAGAGTCATGATGAATCAATCTATCAAGGATATTCTGTCTAGAGTAGATACTTCAGAAAGAATGACAAAATGAGAAATTGAATTAGCTGAGTTCGATAAAGAATATGCTTCAAGAACGACGATAAAGGGCTAGATCCTAGCCGATTTTATAGTAAAGTGATCTTTTGATAAGTCATCAAATCTTGCAAATGCAGTAGTTAGCTTGTCACTAGGGGAAACAAGTTCAGTTACGAAATCAAAGTGTTGGGCAGTTTATGTTGATGGCTCCACAACAAAGACAGGGTCAGAAGCATGAGTTCTTCTAGTTGATCTCGATAAAAATAAATGGGAGTATAGACTATATTTTTTCTTTTAAACGTCTAACGATGATACGGAATACATTGTATTAATATCAGTATTACAATTAGCTCAGTAACTAGGAACAAAAAAACTAATTATACATACAGATTCTGAGCTTGTAGCAAAACAAATCAGTGGGGAATATGAAGTAAAAGAACCAATCTTGAAGAAATACCATTCCATGTCAACTTAGTTTCTTACAAAGTTTGATAAAGCGCAAGTCAAAAGCTCTTAAGGAGGGACAACACTAAGGGAAATATTTTATCAATGTTGGCATCATCTGTTATCATTGAGCAAAGAGAAAAAATCTTGGAAGAATATAAAGACGTCCCAAGCTATGACATTCAAAAAATCTTTAATCTGAGCCAAGAAGAAACATAGATGACCCCATTATCCAAGCCTTGCAAGGAGATGAGCACCACCTTAATAAAAGGAAGCTTGCCAAGTTGCAATATAAGGCTGTAAGGTATGACATCATTGTTTATATTTCAAATACCAATTCATTTGCAAATTATTCATTTTTTAGTCAATTAAAATCATTTACTTTATTATACAGTTTTTAGGTATACCCTTCTAAATGGTGTAATTTATAAAAATGGGTATTTTCAACCACTGTTGCGATGTCTTGCACCATTGAAAATTGAGTATGTGATAAGAGAAATCCATAAGGGAATTTGAGGTGATCACTTGGGTGGAAGGCTACTAGCACAAAAAGTTCTTAAACAAAAGTACTATTGGCCAATTTTTTGTAGAAGGACATATACTATATGATTCACACTTACTATGCTCGACAAAGATATGCTCAAATGCACCAATCATCAGTAGAGCCTTTGCAAATAATGTCAAGCCCTTGGTCATTTACAACTTGGGGAATAGATATTTTGGATCTATTTTCGATAGCTACAACACATAAGAAGTTTATAATGGTTATTGCAAATTACTTCACTAAATATATAGAAGTTGAAGCTTTACAATTACGGAGAAGCAAATAGAATCCTTTTTTTGGAAGCCCATTGTTTGTAGGTTTGGCATCATACACTTAATTATAATAGATAATGGAATCCAATTTTAAGGATTTTTTTTTTGCAAAGATCTACATATTACTTTGGCCCAAAGCTCTATCAAGACACCTCAAATGAATGGTCAAGCAAAGACAATGAACAAAAAGATTTTAACAACTCTGAAGAAAAATGTTGATAAGGCTAAATGTGTGTGGTTAGAGGAATTACCAAGAATTATTTAGGCCTTACGAACCTCACATCACACAACAACTAGAGAAATTGTATTCTCACTTATGTATGAAACAGTGCCATTGATCCCTGCTAAAATAGGTATGTGATCCCATAGAACAATCCATTTTGATAAGGATGCTAATCAATAGGCTATACGACTCAACCTCGATCTCATTGATGAAATTAAAGAGGCAACAGAAGTCAGGTACGTGGCATGAGCTCAACAAGTTGACCAGTATTATAATTCCAAAGTTAGTAACAAACAATTTCAGGTATGTGATCTTGCTTTGAGGAATACTGAAGCTAGTTTTACGGTGTCGCGGTAAAGAAAAGTGGCTTCAAATTGGGAATGACCTTACAAAGTAGTAGAAAAGATAGACTATAGAGCCTATAGAATAGCAAAAATAGAAGGTCTTATTCTATCGCGAACATGGAATGCACGCCACTTAAAGAAGTATTATGAATGAATGATTTATTTTTCTTTCAATAAAGAAGTATTATTTATAAATGATATTTATTTTATTTTATGAATAATTTTATTTGAGTTAGCTGATCTTAGATCGTAACTCTGAACAGCTTGTTGATTTAATATTGCAGCTGATATTGTTAAGGCTCGCTGATTTAAGATCGCAACCTAAGTTCATTCGATTTAGAATCATGAACAAATTTTATTTAAGTTAGCTGATCTCATATTGCAACTCTGAACAACTCGTTGATTTAAGATCACAGTTGATATTGTTAAAGTTCACTGATTTAAATCGTAATCTAAGTTCATTTGATTTAAGATTGTGAACAAATTTTATTTGAGTTAGTTGATTTCATATCACAACTCCAAACAGTTCACTGATTTAAGATCGCAAATGATATTGTTAATGTTTGCTGATTTAATATAGCAACCTAAGTTCATTCAATTTAAAATCGTGAACAAATTTTAATTAAGTTAGCTGATCTCGAATAGCAACTTCGAACAACTCATTGATTTAATATCGCAATTGATATTATTAAGGCTCGTTGATTTAAGATCACAAAACTAATTTCATTCGATTTAAGATTATGAACAAATTTTATTTGAGTTAGTTGATCTCATATCGCAACTATGAACAACTCTTTGGTTTAAAATTGCAGCTAATATTGTTAATATTAGCTAATTTAAGGTCGTAACCTAACTCCAATTAATTGAAAATTAAGGACAATTTTCTTGGAGTTAATGGATTTCACAAACTTTGCTTCTTAGTTCATTTAGGTTAATAACTCAAATGCACTGTTCACCATTTAAAACAACTATGAATTTTTTCATTTCAATTTCAAAATATCAAGTACAAAAAAGTAGATAAACTATGAATTAACATTGCTTTCTTGAGGATTGGTGGGTGCTTCATCTTTTTCTTTAGCTTCTCATTTGTTCTTATTACCATCACACTCAGCTGTGGGAGCTACGCTAGTTTCAACAAGAGCTTCAACGAAGTACAGATTACTTTTTCACTTCTCCATAAATACTTTTTCTGCTACTTCAGAAGGAAATTTGACGTCAAAATCCAACTGAGCACCAATGAGCTCGTTCATAACATCAAAGTTGACTCTACGAGCATCAAAAGGTCCACCAGCCACTTGAGTATGTAACAGGAAGTTAGATTTCAAATCGGGCAAGTAATCTTAGAAGCTTTGTGTACTATCCCTTTTATACTTCTCCAAAGCTTCCTCGTGACTTTTAACTAAGTTAGCTATAGCAGATTTGTGTTGTTCATCCATGCTTTTTAAGGCAACCTCCAACACACTCTTATCAGCTCGTTCACCTGTGATCTCCCCATATAATTTTTTAATGTCTTTTTTGGCAGGGAAAGATGTTCTTATAACCTCTTGTTCTGCTCTAGTAATTTCTAAGTATCTTCAACCATGTTCACATGAAGCTCGCGAGCTCTTTCTAAAGCTTCTAGGGTAGATTGGTGAACATTTTCAATTTCTCTCTTTTTAATCTCTAATCTATTAATGCCCTCAGCGAGCGCCACGTTGACCATACCAGTCTCGGCTAAGATCACTCGCAGAGAAAATGCTAACTCTTACAGCGAAGGTTTACTTGTACCATTGAATGACTCAGTGGGCAGATGTGTTTCTTGACTTCTTAAGATATACAGGTGTTTTATTATTTTATCACCTCATTGGGACTAAAGGGAAACTTTTGCATATTGAGATGCTCTCGCCATAGAAATAAAGTCCCCTTTTCACTACCAGAAATAATGAACTTCATAGAACCATTAGGGGGCCATGATCATCAACAACTCCAAAGACGCCAGTTGTCTGCTTTGGTGCTAGTGAAGAGTTAACAGGAGTGATTGGAGGAGATGGACTTGTAGTAGGAACTGTTGTGATAAAATTTACGTTATCAGATATTTCAATGCGATCATTTTTTCTTTCGACAAAGCTCCTTTACTGGGCTACCTTCATTTTTGCTGCTTAGTACAATGTCAGCTTCTCCTACAGTAGTCTTTTGCTTCTTTTTACCTCTTTACACACTCTACATATAAGATAGCACATCCATATATTCGTTGATTTCTTTGGATAAACTGGTGGATTCCTTAAGATTTTCTTCAACACCACGAGTTGTGTCTGCACCATCAACAAGTGTAATATTAGCACTAACAATTAACATAAGAGGGTTCGCACCACTCTCTATATTCATTGAAGATTTCGAAGACCATTAATGAGGCTTTAATTTACAAAAACTATAAAAAATTCTAGGCTCATCTCTATTTCCCAACAGTATGAGCCCTAATTCATCAGTGGCTCTATGTGGCCATGCGAACTGTGCTGGTAGTTCCATCATCAACATCAAGTTGCCTCCATCCATTAGTGCTTAGATTTAATAGGCAATACTAAAAAACATTTTTCACAGTTAGAATTTCCTCCAAGTCTAGCACACGACCCTGGTGTAAGTCTATAATATTGTCCTCAGCCTATTTTTGTCATAATATATTATTTTCTTGAACACATATCTTTGCTAGGTATTGACCACTTGGTTGGAAAGTCAAAACCACTATTGAGATTGTATTTAACTCGTATGTACTTGCAACGGTTTAAATAAAGGTTAGAATATCAATTCGTAATAATAGATTCCACGTTTTCGCGGGGAGTGAAGTAAAATAAACCTACCGAACCCCTTCGGTTGTAGGCCTTTAGTTGATACAAATTTTGAAAAATGGCAATCAACGACATTTCATCACGCCGACTAGATTCAATAAAGTACGCCATCGCGATCCACCAAGAAAAATCAGACAACTATCCTGAAGCTATTTCGTATTCATCAAGAAGATGACAGAAAATAAGGGTGAATGGTAAATGAAACTTTACTTCTATCACGTGAAAATGGAGTAAAAAGTTACCGTCGTTGGTGTTGCTCAAACGATGTGGTCCATCAGGGATTAAAAAATCTTTAGCGAAGTTTAGTACTTGAATTTTTCATATAGCCAAGGCTCGATTCATTTCTTCCACCTTCGTAGAACAAACATAAGCCTTAACTTCTATTGGACTTCTCACTTCATGGTGTCTCAAAGGATTATTTAGAACCATGTGACTACTTTCTCTGGTTCTGGCCATGGATCACTAACAAAACTAGAAACAAAAATGGAAAATACGATGGGAATTTTAGGGAGATTACCTCTAAAATTACTTTTATTGACAATGGTTTTTTTTCTTCAAAGTATCATATTCGAATAATGAGATTTTCTAGGGCTCCGGTAACCTCCTTTTAAAAGGGGTTTTTCACAATTTAATGATTCATATAACCAAGAATGAGGACACAATCTGCTACACATAGCTATATTCTTTCTTCACTCGTGGCGAAGTATATGTTGCAAATTAAGAATGTACAACATACTCAACAAGTTTTTCAACAAATTTTTCTTTATATTATTTTTTGACTTATAGAACCAAATTTCAAGAAGAGTCACTTTATAACTCTTCTTGAAACTAGGCGGGGAATAAATTGTTATGATATTTACTATATTGACCCACAACCCAAATGGATCCGGGTCAGACTTTATGCGGTTCACATATCGAGCTTGCGTGATATTGAGTGTTCGCAGGAAGGGCACTTACACCTTCCTGCGAGATCACATGTGAGATTGCACATGGGACTGCATAAACACATGTTAAGTCTAGAGTAAGATCTATGTTGGCATGCATGAAGCCTACCTAGATATCACGTTAATGAACAATAATTATATCTTATAAATACACAGCTTCACCTACCTAAAGGATATATAGAAATAATCAACAAGGTTGAATGGAATTAAAGTAGAAACTATGAAAAGGTACATTAATCCAACCTATGAGAACCTTCAATATCCTAATAATTAAATATAAAAGAATAGGTTAAAAGGAATGCCAATCTTTGGGTCCGTTTGATTGCCAGTAAAATGTTTTCCGTAAAATAATTTCTGGAAAATGTTTTACTTTTCTGTAAAATGATTTACTAGAAAATATTTTCTGGTGTTTGATTGAATCTGTGTAAAATATTTTCTACTGTTTGACAGATTTCTTAAAAATATTTTTCGGAAAAGTTGTTTTTACATATATTAATATATATTAATAATTTTTTACATTTTAAATTGTTTTTACATATATTGCAATGATTTATTTATAAATAAATAAATCAAATTAAATATATAATAATACTCAATTATTAAAATATAAAAGCATTGTAAACTACTTCTGAAATTTACTAATTAGTAGTGAATCAATTGTAGTGATCTCCTGATGAAATTACGCTCAGCATAAAAGCAATTACGAGAAATGAATTCAATGCCAAAGTACAAGATAAATGGAACCAGTCATTACTTGGTATGAGGTTAATGCTTGCAATAGAGGGATCAACACAATCAGTTGATAACTTTAAGAAATTGATTCGAGGTCAATTATTCTTCTGAATCATAAAATGGGAAAAAGAACAATAAAATTAATGATACTGAGACAATAAAAATTATAACAGATGATCGTTTATCTTGGTCTTTCAGATGTCGATGTTTGCACTAAAGATGCAGCAACTCTCATTAACAGCCCATTACCGCACAATTATACACAAAAGTACCTGCCCGTGCCTTGACAGCAAGCACATTCCACTCTTGTCCATCCCTGTTTCCCTCATCTGGATTCCAAGAATGCAGAACAATTACTCCATCATCATGCCCTCCATGACCTCCAGCTCCTATTACTAGTAAACTGTTTCTGCATGCTTTAAATGCCAGCCCCCAACCGTAGGAAGAGTCCGCCCTCACAGGTAGTCTCTTCACAACACTCCATGAGTTATTAACCTTATCATATTTCTTAACCTTATCACAACACTTCATTATTTCTGCCCTCCTGGTCCAAGCTTCTAAATCTGGAGGTGTGGCAATGCAGAAACAGAACTTTATAGCTCTTAGTAAAACTGATCAAAACTTCCTGCAATTAGTACCTCAATCCAAATTGATTGCCTAGGCCAGCCGCATTGTGCAGTAAAGAGTTAAGCCATAACAAAGTAAAATTTATAACAAACTTAGTTATCTGATGATACTTAGAGAAAGAGGGATGATGAAATGTTGAACCAAAAACTAAATTAAGCAAATTGAGCTGTTTCAGAATTGAATGATGCGCATTTTGGTTCTGAAGCAATATACAGTATGTAACATCATCAAAAAGAAAATAAAAGAATGAGACTAGGAATCTTTAAGTTCCAGACAAATGGAAGAACTGCTATAGAATATACTCTAAGTAAGAGAGGAATATGCCAAATGTTGGGAACATAATGAATATTTAAGATGTTCGCAACCTGTGAAGAACCAGAAGGATAAACACAATCCTTAGTAAAGATGACCAAACTAACTCAAAAGAATACAAACCAAATTTTGCAATCAAATTTACCTCAACGTGACAAAATTGTGAAAGTTTCATCTTTGTATTATCCAATAATGGCTGTAAGTCACCAACCAAAAGGGTGTATTTACCATCAATTTAGGACAAAGCTCAGATCAAGAAAACAAAGAAATCAAAAGGATATCCAGTAAGATAAGAGAAAACACAAGCAAACCCAAGGGCTAAAGCTGAGAAAATGCAATTGTTCACAAAATATTTCTATGATATGAATGCTACAGATACAATGCCAAGTTTTATACGACAAATTCAACAGCAGTTTGCAGCAAAACTTATGCAAGTAAAGCGCCAACATAATGCCGCACCCCACAAATATGATAATGATTACATAGGTTCATGCCAACACATTTAAAAACTAATAAAAATGCCTAAAAGTGCTACAATGAGCCAACACAATAGTACTCCAGAAAGATAAAATGCAATGATGCAATTCCCCAAACGATTCTAATGAAAAATCACCTACCACAAGAAGTACATAGGAGGCAGTGTACCTGAGCTAAGCAAAATGTAAGCAGATCAGGAATTAGAATGACATGAATGAGGCAGAAGTTATCTTTCCCTGAGGAAGAAAATGAAAATTATTATGACACATGAGGATTAATATCCAAATATACCAAATAAATTGATATAGTCTCTTTGAATACTCCATAGATGAAGAATCAAATGTTCTAGATTGAGGTTTAACAAAATAGGAACGGCTACAAGACATTCCCACTAATCCCATTTGAACAAATAATGTGTGAACTTAAAGACTTTGAATTTTTGCTCATTAGTTGTGTCTTGGCCACCACCACCATTACCATATCTGAATTATTTCATTACCACCAACAAAAATCCAACTTGCACAGTTCAAGGAAGATGAAACGGTAAATAAAAAAAACATAAAAATTAAAAGAGGGATTAACCAGCAACCAATTGGGCCAAAACAACATGTTGCTTCTAAAAAACAACCACATATTTCTTCCTTTTCATTCATACCTTCGAGAGAGGAAGATGAACGCCATCGTCGATTGGTGCAGTGTAGATTTCGACAACGAAAGGCGGAAAGGAGGAAAATCAAAGATGAATGCCGGCGGTTGGTGTTGGGAACCATTGCTGGCTGGCGGCAAGCACTAAATCAGGGTGGGAAGAAAGGGGGAAGGGGAAGAGGCTTTGGGTTACATTTACTGCTGAAGAGAAAAACTTTGGAAAATGTCTTACCAAATGATAAACGGTAAGACATTTTCCTAAAATGAAGAGTTCTTTTCTCGTGTTTTGGAAAAGCTTTTACAATGGGAGTTTATTTTCCACCAAACAAACAGTAGAAAAGGAGGAAAATATTTTCCGTAAAATGTTTTACAGGTAAACAAACACAGCCTTAGAGGTAACCCTTTGAGTTTCAAGGTTAAATTGTAAGAATTGAAATATCTTTTAAATACAATTTTAATTTTGAATTTCATGAAAAGAGAATATAGTATTAGAAAATGTTTATCTCTTAGATCCAATTTAACATCAAATTTAATTAAAATCTAATATAATTAATAAGCACCTTACAATCTCTTAAAAAGAATAAAAACACCTTTATGTACCCACAAACTCTTAACAGATAATTATATTTGTTTTATAGTTAGCCACTTGCATTGAGAAAAAAATTGCCCCAAACCCACACTTGAGTTTGGTCCCTCTAATACTTTATTTACTAATATATGGTTGGAGTTAGATAAGATCATGCAATCTCCTAAACCATTATATTCTTGCATTAATAAAATATTAATTTACCCCAAAAAAAAGCACTTAAATTCCTATGTTTTGTAAAATTGTTCATATACTGTAAACGACAAATCCCAAAAAGTAAAAAATAAATGCATTTAGGAAAAAGCTTTTATCTCACTTTTTTACCTACTAAAGTACAATCCACTTAGTTTCTTTAATCATATTTGGTCTGTTATTTATTTTCAGTTAATCCCAGTTTTTTTCAATGTATGTGAAAACAAACACTCTGATTCTCTGTCAATTTTTCAGACATCTTTATTTTTTTATTATTTTCTTTTTCTGGCAGATGATTCCCAGACTATGATTTCAACTAACAAAGATCCCTATTCCCTTGCCCTCTGATTCTCGGTTGAATTTTAACAGATTCCACTTTCCACTCAAATTATTTCACACTGCTTTATTTTTTAAATTATCATAAAAATGTTTCAATAATAGAAAAAACTGAAAAATTAACCTAGTTATTGACGAATAGGTGAAACTAATTTGTTACAAGTAAATTGCTGATATTTTTCTAATTCAAGTCAGTGGTTTAACAAAGAGGTTGAATATTAGAGCAACTAAATGGATTAAATTCTTATAAATTAATATTGATGGACAAATTTGTAATTTTTACAAAGTAAAAGGATGGAATTCAATATTAAACCAGAAGTTTAAATTCTTTTGAGGCTAAACTAAAGACTTAAAGTTCAACGTCTAGATAATCAAATTAAATTCGAATTTACGGCGGTGGTTAGCGTTACTGTTTTCTCCATTAACGCAAAAGCTTTCAAGTAACTTTAACACTATTCCGTAACTTGGTGGGTTGGTGATAGAAAAGTTTGGCTTTGGCCAATGACGGCTGTGATGACAGACAGTGGCAAAAATCAGGAAGTGTGTCGTCAACGCAAGTTCGTAAAATGGAAATGGCCGAGTGTTTGGCATTATCTACTAGATATACGCTACATTTTTTTTTCCCAATAACCAAACAGAAAATTACAAATATTAAAAAAAAAAGAAAACAGCCTTACCGCTTGAGGGTTTGCGGCAAATGGGATTGAGCTGAGGTCATTTCCGTGACCTGCAAAAGAAAGGAAAGGATATTTAAAAATCGATGTAAACTAAATAATTAGTATTAAAAATCGTCACATCTCAAGGAAAGCAACCACAAAAATGAAATATAAAAAAATTCGGAAATTTTGAAAAAGCAGGGGAATTGAAATCTCTTTGGGAAAATAAAAGTAGGAAGGAGGAAGTTTTCAAAAGCAAAATGGAGCCCACGCTTTAAGGTGCTTTAGGGGATTTCAAATTTCAGGGTTAATCATAATTACGAAATAAAGAAAGAGAATTTTGAAAACTAAAAATCAATGTGACCGTTTGATGGGGGAAAGGGTGGCGGGTGGTCCACCTCTTCCTTACCGTTCGTTCAACGGCTTGCTGTAGAAAAATCTGGAAACATCTAGCCATTTTCATGACAAAGCTATCTTATTGAATGTTCTGGATTTTTATTTCATTCCTATTTAAATTGAATTAATTTACTTGAGCAATTGGTACCATCTGAGGCAAATATTGACATGTTTTTTTAGAGGGAGAAATAAGCTGGATGAGAGAAATTTCGAGAATAAAACATGAAAATACATTATATTAACATCATCCTAAAAAATATAATTTTTAAGTATCAATAAAATAATAATACGTCATTAAATTTTAAAAATAATAAAATATTATTATACATTTATCCATATCTTATATATTCTCTAACTTAATTTAATTTTTAAAATTATAAACAAATATCTTTTCTTCTTTTACAAATTTTAATCATTTTGTTTTTTCTCCCTAAGTTAATTTTTTTATTGTTGTGCAACTAATTTTTTAAAAAAAAGTAATTTTTGTGTACATTTTTTCATGTCATTGACTCATAATTTTGATAGTTTTTTTTACCTTGAACCTTAAACCTCAATGTTCATGGTTTGAGTTTGAGATTAAGGTTTAGTGTTCGGGTTTGGGTTTTGTATTCGATGTTACAAATATGGGGCTCGAGTTTAAGGTTTGGAATTCTAGGTTTTAGGTTTAAAGTTTAAGATTCTAGATTCAGGACTCAAGGTTTTGGGCTTGGGGTTTAAGATAAAAAAATTATCAAAATTCTGTGTCAATGATATAGAAAAATTATTAGAATGTTATGAAATAATTATAAAAGGACTATGAATAATATGGTGAGAAAAATTCATAAAATAATTTTGTTATAGATAAGTATATAATAATTATTTAATGTATGTTATTCCTATAAAACAAACCATAAATATTCTAAGTTCATTATTAAATTTATGGAGGAATTTATCAATCTTTAAAGGATAATATTTCGCAATTTCTTTCTAAACGATCAAAATTCCACTCCTCAACAATTTTTTAAGTGTATTTATTTTTAAAATATTTTTATATATTATTTTTGAAGAGAAAAAACTGACATGTAAATAATACATGTTAGAAATCATAAAAATACATGTTAAAATCATGTTTTTTTGTACTTTTTAATCTATATTAGTCGCTTATTTTGAATTTCTTTTATAATATTTAGTACGTTGATAGTAATAATACAAAATGGAGATTTTATTTAAAAAAAACGTTTTTTTTAGTTTTTTTAACAAATAAATAGTTGATTAAATAATTTCACATAGTGGTTTTTTAAATATGAAAAATAGGTAAATTGTTTAGAAAACTAAATTAATATATTATTTTATTTATTTTTTAATTGAATTGATATTTAATTAATTAAGATTGCTACTTATCTATTAGAACATTAAACTTTCATGGATTATTTGTTGTATATGCGAAAGATAAATATAACATTTTTTTGGCAAAAAAAGGGAGAGAAATAGGTGGAAAATGAAAAAAAGAGAGAAAGGGAAGGGAAACATGGAATTCTAGTGGGTGGGGCCCGTGACGTGGATAGGTTTGAGATTAAAAAAAAAGAAAAGAAAATGAAAGATAAGCTTGGTGGTGGTGGGACGTTGCCGAATGTGCCGCAGAATCATCCGTGATACTGTTAGCCAGCTGTTACCACGTGATGCTTGATTAATCCCCTATTAGTAGCATTACTCAACCAAAATACTGGAATCATTGAGAATTCATTACGTTGTTTTTGGGAAGGAATTAACATTTCATCCATTTTATAAAAATGGATTTTTATTATTAAAATATTTTATTTATAACTATCGGAGTTTAAAATGTTCCTAATCTGTATTTCTATTGTAGCCCAAAAGTTACGGCGAGGGGAAATGGTTTACATGTAAAAATAATAATGTCAAGAGGCCTTATAATATACGATATCGAAGATGCTTATGGAATTTTGTAACAAATAAATGCTGCTGCTGCGAGTTGGTATGAATCCAAAATATTATCAAACTAATTATTTGTGGAAACAGAAAGGTTTCTTTTCATTTTCTTTTTCTGCATTCGACAATATCTTTTTTCTTTTTCCAAAAGAAAAGTTGTTTTTGGGTGAAACATCATCGCAAGACTTCACGAAGCGATTTTAAGCCATAATCTCAAGCAATAACAAGTATTAAATACCATTACGATTTCAAACATCTAACATCTTTTAATAATATTAATCCGACCCCTTTTGCTTCAATGATTATAGCTTGCTGCTTAACAACTCGCTTACTATACTATAGACTTCGTTAACATGTGTGGCGAGCTCATGTCAAGAGAATACATGTTGGTCTTAAGAGAGGGCACGTATTAACATGCATGTGATCTATTTAAATTTAGTACGTCACATCAAATCATGAAAAATAAGGGAAGGATGTAATTTTTTTGAGATTAAATGAGAAGGGCGTAGGTAATAAAGTAGAAAGGAAAAAGAAATCAAGAAAGGTGTAGTTATAGTTTATTACTTTATTTATATGATTAGTAAATGCTATTGTTTAATAATTAAGAAAAGAAAAACTAGAAATAGTGGTTTTGTGTAATTTTGAGGTTGCTTTAAGTAACGTCTTTGATTTTCTATGTAACACTCAATTTCTCTATTCCAAAGAAAGGAAGAAAAAGGGCTAAAATGGAAGCTAGTTAAAGTTTTATAGTGTTTTATTTTCTTCACACACCTTTAACAATTAATTATAATATTTACAATGGTAGTAATATTTTATCAAATTATTGATTTTATATACAAATATTTTAAAGTGATAAAAATATATTGTATTATTATTACAAAAATAATAAAATTTTAATTATTTTCAATTAAATTAATGTATGATTGATTCTTTATATTAATTCAATCAACAGTTCGAATAATAATAAAAATAAGGCTTATACCTTTTCAGTTTAGCCTTTAAATTATACTCATTTTCTCAATATGGTATCTAAATATTTTGTAGCCTCATTCTGGTATCTAAGCTGTCATTCCATTATAATTTTTAGTAAAAACAATTAGTAGTGTTAAAAAAAATGTTATACCCAATAAATGAGAACACATCACTTTCTTTTAAGCATGACAAAAATGTTCGAAATTAAAATATATAGTTTGTGGATCAAATCGTGATATAAGCCTAAAATAGTATACTGGACTAAATATAAATACTTTATTTTTGGGTTAATTATACCTAAATTTCGTAAATTATGACTTAGATTCTAAATTGATTTTTAAACCCGAAACATTAGTATCACTTCAATCAGATCATTTAGTTAGTTTCGACATTAAATGCTACCTTAAATTTAATGTGAAGTATACTTAAAATAAATGAATTATGGGCAATATATCATGGTGTACAAGTAGCTTGACATAGATGTTATTCTAAAGTTATTCTGGAGAGTGATAGCAAGGTAGCGGTTGATATGCTAAACGCAGATTCTGAGGATGTTATGATGGCTTCACTCATCCAAGGTATTAAAGTAGAAAGCTGATTGTATAGCAAAAACATGCCTTGAGAACCCTTTAGAGTTAGTCATTTTTTAGTTACTTTTGATTAATGTTAGGAAGATGTTATTAGATGATAAAGCTAGAAATCTTATGTAAGGACTAATAGGTCCTAAGTAGAGGTGCTCATGGGCCGGGCAGCCCAGCTCGGCCCGACGGCCCGCCCGAAATATGGAAGGGTTTGGGTAAAAATATAGACCCGAAATATGGACTTGGGCAAAAAAACGAGGCCCGATTAAAAAACGGGCCGAGCCTCGGGCACCACTTTTTTGGCCCGAGCCCGACCCGGCCCAAATATAATAAATATTTTTATTTTTAAATTTTTTTAATTTTTAAAATAAATTTTTGGTATTTATTTAAAAAACGGGCCGGGCCGAGCCAGGCCTGGGCTTATGAATTTTTCCCGGGCCGGGCATGGGTAAAATTCTAGGCTCATATTTCGGGCCGGGCCTGAGCCTAAGACTCGGGCCAAAATTTTTTCTGAGCCCGGTCCGAACCCGGCCCGGCCCATGAGCACCTCTAGTCCTAAGGTCACTAATGCTCTTCTTCTTCTATAAAAGAAAATAAGTGAATTAAATTGTGAACACGAGTGTACCTACTAAATGAACAAACTAGATCATTCGTGCTAAAAAAATTATCACCCTAAATTTATTCACATTATATTTTTAGAATATCATATTTAAATTGTTTAAGCGGTAAGTACACGTATATTAGCTCTAGATTAAAATAATTAAAAGAAATAAATGAATATTTTACAAATTCATTTGGGGAGTTAACCATTTAAAAATATTTGAAAAATTGGAAATAGTTTGATATAAATAACTGGAGAGAAAGGAAATGGTATGAGATGATGTGGCAACACAAAGGGAAGGGGATATGAAAGGGATATTGTAGGAAATTCAAGTAAAATTATGGAGAAATAAAAAAAGAGAGAAAAAAAGACAAGATATAACCGTGGCTTAGGTTGGATGCCAGGCTGACCCCTTTGAAACCCTACTTTTGAGATGATGATTACTTTTAGCCCTCACAGTCACATGGTCTCGCTGTACACCCTTTGGTCCCACCCTGACTGTCCCCTACCCCTTCTCAAACCCACCAAATAATATATTATTATTTAAGGAAAATGATTTCCCATAACCCAAATTATATTCCAACACTACCCTTGGCTTATCCGTAAATGCACCATTTGTGTTTCCCCTTGACACCAGTTTAAAAGGGAGTGATTTGAAGCTGCATTTAGTTGCACAAAGAAACAACATAGATATAATAAGCACCTCCCCGTAAGCAAACCACAAAGGAAAGCTTGGAGAGAGACCCAAAAACAATGTCTAAGGAAGTTAGTGAAGAAGGACAGGGTCGTAAGGACTATGTGGACCCTCCACCGGCACCTCTGATTGACATGGCTGAACTCAAGTCATGGTCTTTTTACAGAGCCCTCATAGCTGAGTTCATAGCCACTCTCCTCTTCCTCTATGTCACTGTTGCTACTGTAATTGGTCACAAGAAACAACAAGATGCATGTGATGGTGTTGGTCTCTTGGGTATTGCATGGGCTTTCGGTGGCATGATCTTTATCCTTGTTTACTGCACTGCCGGTATCTCAGGTAACACCAACACCACACCAAAACAAAACCCCTAACCCTAAAAACTAAATTGCTCTTTTGTTTGCTTGAAGTGTTTTGGTTGTTTTGGTTACAGGTGGACACATTAACCCTGCGGTGACTTTTGGGTTGTTTTTGGCCCGTAAAGTGTCTTTCATTAGGGCTGTGGCTTACATGGTGTCACAGTGCTTGGGTGCTATATGTGGAGTTGGGTTGGTTAAAGCTTTCATGAAGCATCCATACAACTCCCTTGGTGGTGGTGCAAACACCGTGGCTTCTGGCTACAACAAGGGAACTGCCTTGGGAGCTGAGATTATTGGAACTTTCGTACTTGTCTACACTGTTTTCTCAGCCACCGACCCCAAGAGAAGTGCCCGTGACTCCCACGTCCCTGTATGTAACATCTATATATGGATCGACTCCATGATTTTAAGCTGTTACCGTGTCTGATGGGATTTAAACTGTTGTTTTGGGTGTAGGTATTGGCTCCCCTTCCAATAGGGTTCGCAGTGTTCATGGTTCACTTGGCTACCATCCCCATCACCGGTACTGGTATTAACCCTGCAAGGAGTTTCGGTGCTGCTGTAATCTACAATAACGACAAAGCCTGGGATGAACACGTAAGTGTTCATGTACTATTAACATTTTACTGTCCTTTTTTGATCTTTGAAACTAAGACATGGTTTATATTTGTGATGGACAGTGGATTTTCTGGGTTGGTCCATTTGTTGGAGCACTTGCAGCAGCTATATATCATCAGTACATCCTTAGAGCAGCAGCTATCAAAGCTTTGGGATCCTTCCGCAGCAACCCCACCAACTAAAAAAAATCAACCCAAATAGCTTTGTCTCCACTTCACTCTTTTTCTATTTTCTCCATTTGTTCGTTTGTGTGTATGAGAAGATTATTATGAATGATGAATGATGATGACCCTTTCCTTTTTATCATTTTTCTCTATTTATAAATATTTAATCCTTCGTTGTTAGCTTTTGCTTCTCTCATGTATCACTGTTTTTTCACATTGTGTGCAGTGTAAATCTCTTTAAGAATTTAGATAATTGATTCCTTAGTGTCGTTTCTTAAAGGTAATATGTCTCATTCAAGACCTAACCTATTGTAAAAGACCTAAAATGACAAAATGGGTAAACAAATTTTCCCCATAATGGCCATTTGGAGTGAGTGGGATCATTCATTTCCCATAAATTAAGGGCCTTGTTTTGGAGTCATGTGAGGTACACATGAGTTAACTTTTTGTAACAACATATGATAGATAGACACGTATAAAGGAGAAGGGTAGCAAGAAAGAACCGAAGATGCCCCCTTCCCAAGGAAGATAAAAAAGGGGTTAAAAAAGTTCAAATTCTGACCCTCCTCCTTTTTTCACCTGTCTGGAAAGGTCAGTTGGTTGCCAAAAGCAGAAAACGAGAGGGCAAGGAATCCGAGGACCCTACAAACGAAGCCACGCGTCATGGCTGCACATGGGTTACCTCTCAGTCTTATCCTATCAGAAATCGGCTAAAACCACAAAGGCAAAGAAAGATAAAAGCCAAAAAACAAGTAGTAGGCTGGTAGCAGTGCAGTACAAAAGAGAAGGGAAGTAGTATTAATATACTTTCCCCAAACTAAACAGTTTGTATAATAAATTTGTAAGTAATAATGTTTTTATGGGGTGGTGTAAAAGAGAAATCATATTCCCGTCTTTTTACGAAAGGTACGTAGCATCCCTTGAACGTGAGCTGATATGATGATGAAAACTTCAAGAGCATTTAACCAATGGCCTATGGCATGCATGCAACCATAGTGGTGAGGGTCCAGCGCTTCATTTCCATTTTCTTTACTTAATTGCAAGGGTTATTGTTGGATATAATTTAATTTAAAATTTAAACTATTTGAATAAATTTATTCAAATTAAATTATAATAAAAAGAATTTGATGATTTTTTTATTGGAGTTCTTAAAATTATTATTTTAAAAAATTTTAGAATTTAAATTTTTTACTATTTTTTGACCAAAAATATGAGATATTATATCAATTTATTAATCGAATTCAGTTCTCATTTCAAAAATCAAAATTTCCAATTAATGAACTCAATTAATCGACTGCTCAGCCCATGGTCCCAAAGTCTTGGATTCCTGTAAAGTAAATATTCTGGTTTAAGGTCTATAACTTCCCTGATTATCCCCCCATTGTTTCGTAGCCACCAAACAACGGAAAGTTACCCTTCAATTATGGGGGACCAAACCCACAAGCTTTCTACATGAATAGGGAATTGGGATGATGACAAACTTAATTATCATTTCAGCCTTCCTCAAGTCTAATCAGATAGCCCCTATAGCACCACAAAATGACGATATCTCTATCCAGCACAACCATAACTATCAGTCAAGCACAATAACTTTTTACCTTAATCCTTCAAATATCATGATATATAATCATATGCATTTAAGAAGCTGCAACCAACATGAGTGAACCAACATGTAAAGCATAACAGAATGTATAAATTTCAACCAATGATACAAAGTAATTGACTTGTTTTTATTTATATATATCATCACATTAAATGGTGTTAGGTTTAGGTACATAGGTACCAAATCCGGAAAATTGCAAAATAAACTCTTACAAGCAACCTTATAAAAGCTTTAATTTAACGAAAATGACACCAAGTCACCAAGGCATTTTCGCTCCCTAGTCCTAGCAATCCAGTCAGCAGCTAAATTAGCCTCTATAACGGTCCTATAAAACAAGGTTTAATGACAGGTTACTCAAAAAGATCAGCAGCAAAGACATTCCCAGGAATACTAGTAGCAGCATCAGATTCACTTCAATCCAATCTAAGTCAAACCGTAAGGCCGAGTTGAAGATCTCAGACATACTGCTCTTACAAATAGATTCATGGAGGCAAGCAATCCGGTAAAAGATAAAGGTTAAGTAGTACTCAAAAGATGAAGATCAGATACACTTGCAGGGAGGTATACGTATAACAGCATTGGATTCACTATAGTCCAGTCAAACCATTAGGTTAGGTTGAATATCTCTGAAAATACATTCCATACATATTCATTGATTTATGAAGGCAAGCCAGCCTGACTTGATGCTTGCTGAACTGGACAAAAGCATAGCAATGAACAATATACCTTAATCAGGCAATGCAGTTCCACGTTCAAGATTATTTTTTATTTCCAGAGTGTATTTTCCAAATGCCCTTTCAATCTTCTTGTTGAAATGCTCATTACGATCATTGATTGAATCAATATCCTTCTCTTCATGAAACTTCCTCCTCCGGCTAAATGACTTGCGCTTTTCTTCGCGGTCTTTAAGTTCCTTCACCATCTTCTCAATCTTATCTTCTGAAGTTTTAGGTGCCTGTTCACCAAAAGGAACACAGAGTGAATACTTAAACACATGGGCAGGATAATAAGAAAGAAACTAGCAACCCTTTCCCCCTACTTTTTCCGGTCATACCTTCCCATATTGGAGGCTTGAAGCTTCACGATAGAACTCTGGATCTGCTTCTTTCATTCTGTTATATTCTTCTAGGTCAATATCAATGTTCTTTGTCCGCTTCTTGTATGCATTGTACAATGTCTTCTGATTGAAGACTGTTAAGTCCCTCCAAGAAAAAACACAAAGATTGAGCTCATTGACATGGTAAAATTTTCTATCCTACAGAATGGATAAGAGCTCTTCTTTTTTCATCCACACACACACACAAAAGATGAGAATGCATTGGACAAGTTTCACGGGCCGATAATATTTACGACTTCGAAATATACATGCATAAGCAGCTGGTACAACATAAAAATTAGAATAAGGAGTATCATTAACAACCAGGAAACATAACAATCATGTAACCAGGATAATGGAAGAGAGAAGTAAATATAATAAGTAGAAGCATACCATCCCAACCAAATGGAGCAGGATCCTTTTCCCATTTCTTATATTTTGCCTCAGCTGCTTCTTGGGTATCTAGCATATACGCATTTTGCAAATCCAAACCATTAGCATCTAGTAATTTTCCTATCTTTTTCTTCCTTTCCTCCAGCCACTTTTGCTTAGAAATTCCTCTAGATTCTGGCAGAGCTTCCATCCTTTTCTTTTCAGCCACCATTGCTGTTTGATTGGCTTTTCTCGCTTCATTCTGGAAGCAGATAATCATTCTTAATAATCAGTACAGATATAAAGATGACAAAACAGATCATCTTGTTTTTGAAAGATCAATCAAACTAACCATCTTTAGTCTCAACTCGAATAGTTTTTTCTGTCTTCCTGTAAGATTTGTAATGTCTCCTTCAATGTTCTCCTCAACAGGGCGGTCACTATCATCATCAGGGCTTTCTTCTGGTTCTGGAATGCCAGGTTGCACATCTTGTTCTTGATAAGCAGCAGGTGTAACAGGCTGGCCATGCTCAGGTTGCGGAGTTTCTATAACAACATAAATTGCAATTAAGCCGATAAAGTTAAACTGTCTAATGAGTTCTCAAGGAAAAGGCAGGGTAAACAAAAACATTAATTTAAGAATTACAAGTATAACAGTTAAGCCTGTCACTGATTTATCCTTTCTAGCTTTGGCCTCAGCAATCTTCCGGAAGCAATATTCAACGCATTCATGATACGGATTTGATGCATTTATACAATCCGGGTGCACTCTTCGCTCTTCTTCCATTTCTTTTCTGCTATGTTTTATCTGAAAAATTAACTTAGGAAATTAAGCAAATCCAGGACTCTTTTTTAATAGATTATAAAATAAATAAAAAAAAATCCTAAACTATCACCAATATTCATTCTTTCAGCAAGAATATACACAGAACTTCCATTGATGTGTAGCTTTCAACCGTTGATTACGAAATTAAGGAGCAATTGAAATAGATAAACAAAATTATTGTTCAAAAGAACCAAACTTGATCGTTAATTCTATTATAAAATTAAACTAAATCGAAAAACATGGAGCCGAATTTTCATCCAGCGTGATTTCTCAGAAACCGTAAAAGACTTAAGTAAAACCTCAAAAACCCTAGAATATGTGAAGCAGGGAAAATTTGAAAACATAAAGAAAGATTTAAACGAGCGTGTAACGAACCTGATTGATGAAATTCCTGAGATCGCTTCTATAATTTTTTCCCCTTTGGCTAGGGTTTTATTTGGATAATTTTTATTTATTTAATGGGTAAACTACAAAGATACCGCCCAGCTATAAAAACTTTTTCATTTTAGACACTCAAAATAAAAAATTTGCAATTGAAGCATCTAAATTACATAGTTTGTCCCTATCGGTTAAAACACAAATGCTGACGTAGTGAAAAAATTTGATATAATAATAAATTTAGTCATCATCTTTTTTACATATTATATTAATTTAGTCATAATTTTAAAAAATGACCCTCAAAATTTACAAATAATCTTAATTTGATCCTAAAATTCAAAAAAAAAACTCTTAATTTAATTCTAAAAAATTCTAAAAAAATTCAAAGAAATATAAAAATATTTTATAAAAAAATATAATTTATTATTATGCTTAATTTTTAATTGCCACATCAGTATTTCTATTTTTAACAAAAAATGATCAAAATAATTTAACTATATAATGAAAGTGCTTAAATTATATACATATATATATATTTTATTTTGAATACCTAAAATGAAAATATTTTATGTGTTTAACGAGGGCAAAGTAGAAACTCAACCCAACTTCCCAAGCCTCACAGTAATCTTTATTATTTAAAACTTGAAAAAATTATATAAATAATTACCTAATTATAAAAATATTTTATTTTGATCACTTAATTAAAAAAATTCAATTTAATTACTAAAGTTTTTGAAATTTATTTTTTCCACATCACTATTAACCGTTCATAATGAAAGTATGACAACTCTTTTTTCTATTGGTATGATAACAAAATTAGTTATCGAATATTTATAAATATATTTATGTTATTTTGGTCTTAATTTAAAAAAATTAGTTCTCAATATTTTCAAAATTTATCAATTTAGTCCTAATTTTAAATGATTAAAAAAATAAAAAGTAAAATTAAAAATATTAAAAATAATTTTCTCGATAAAAAAGATAATATGTAGCACCTACTAATAGACTTATTAAAAAAAGAATTGAAGTTTATTTTTATTGTTTTAAGCTGATATATGGATTAATTACGGGATTTGAGAGTTATAACAGGGCACATGGGCAATTGGGCTTTCTCAAACATAGATGAACTCTCCAGTCTCGTAAATTTTTTTATTATAGTGGATTGTCGAGTCTCATAATTTTTACTCTTTATTTTTTCATGTAAAAAATGTCTTATATTATTTTCTATGCTTTTGGCGTTGATACATATTGTGTTAATGGGTTTGCCATAATAAGCAAATCATATTTAACGATACTTCCACAATGTTGGATGGGTTCAGGTTCATCCCATCAAAGAGAAGGTTTAGATCATAAAAGATTGAATATTTTAGAAGGAAACGGTGTCCGTCGGCGGCAGCTCACGGTGGCTGTGATGGCGATACAAGGGGGCAGTCTGTCTCAAATTCTTGATGTGGGCAATGTGAACCACTTGTTGGTAGTTTAACTGAGTGAGAGAACACAACAGAGGCATTGGATATAATTATTACAATCATTAGCAGCTCCACAATCACCATTCCAGTTCCCAAAGCAACATTTGGGATGACCTTCTTCAAGCTCTGCTGTTAGAATTTCAGTATGACACACTGGTTTAGAAGTTACTAAATCGGTGAAAGTAGGTGCATAAAATTCCCAACAATTCAGGGTCAGACCCTGGCACATAAAATGGTTAAAAGAACACAAAAATGGGTCCCTAAACAGCAATTACTACTAATCAACAAAACAAACGGAGAAGAAATTGAAATGCAAAAATGCGGAGACCCAAACTCCATGTATCAAAGGCATTGCCAGAGTTGGCTGATGGAGTTGGGTCCAAATTAGTACTGCTAGTATTCCCTGCTTTAACATCGACACCAAACCTCATTCCCCCAATGCAATGCCCACTTACATTGCAGATGAACCAATACTTCTTTGATTCAGTGAGCTCAACTTTATCATCTCCGCTCTCATACTTGGCTAATACTCCACTGCTCGCATCACATGTTCTATATGTAGACTCTGTCACTTCAAACACATTGTGTTGCCCCTTGTTATATGTAAATTCTACAAAAATATAGTGTCTGCTGAGTAATTTATATTTGAAAACCTCCATAAATAGCATGGTTATGAGGAAGAATCATGAATATATGCTCACAATCACGACCCAAAAAAGGCTTTTTCCTAGTGCTAAAGATGAAGGCAAAATAGTTTTCTAATGAAAATAGGATTAGGTTGATTCTCCATTTGGTGACAAGGTTATTTACAAATTGGCTTATTTTTTTTAAACATGGTGATGTTGTCATATATCTGTCATTTTTAGGTTAAAATATGCCTATAGTCCTTGTACTTTTCGAAAATTGGGAATTTGGTCCCTGAATTTGTAGTTTTAGGAATTAAGTTTTTTTACTTTTTGGATTTCAAAATTTAGGTCTCACCGTTAGCATTGTTATTTTTTTTTGTTAAATTGATTGCTGTGACATTTAAAAAAAAACACTACTCATTTGGTAGCCCTATAATTAAAAAAATGTTATAATTAGCCTGAATTTAACAAAAAAATAAAAAACAATTAACAGTATTGACAGTTGGATCTAAATTTTAAATCTAAATTTTAAAATTTAAAAAATAGAAAAACTAAACTCCTAAAAATACAAGTATAAAAAGTAAATTCCTAATTTTTGAAATGAATGACTATACCCATATTTCAACTTTTTTATAAATGGATGAAAATTATTCAATTTTTTTTTGTCTTTTTGAATATGTAGAATAGTCTATCTATACAAAAATACCACAGTGTATATGTCTTATAATAATAAGTTTAAAAATAAGGGTCAAATTCTATGGATGGTTATTGTGATATGGGTTTTTGACGAAATTAATCCCTTTATTATAATTAGATCATTTATTTTTCAAAATGTGTAATTTCCAATTTGAAGATTAAAGTTTTTTTTTTGCTAATTCTATTAAATCATTTGATATGATTTTTAAAAAAAAAAATTTACGATGAAATTAATGAAAAAGTTACTAATTAAAAAAACTAAAAATGATGAAATTATAGGAAGCAACTAAATCCGCTATATATAACCAAACTTTATGAAACCAAATGGGAAGGAAGCAGCAAATACGTACCTAGAACATCGCCGACGGTGAAATTGTATTTCTCCGACCAGGAACCATAGTCAACCTCGGAGCTCCATCCGCTTTCATCACCAACACTGTAAACTTGAGATACGGCTCCTTTCAGTATTGAACAACATATGATAAGAATGATTAGCCTGCCAATCTTGTCTTCCATGGCTTTTCAAAGCAACCAAAAACGATGAAATTTTGTTGCCCATCTTAGCTTTTATCGTCAACTGGTTGGGGATGTCATCATCATTTGTTATTAATTAATAAAATACAACTGGCACCGAATCATTTAATTTGAATGGGCATTCTTGGTTCTTAGGTTCTGTTTTATATTAAAGTGAGGGGTAACTCAAAGCTCCAAGTAAAATAGCAGCCGGCCAGTTAAATGAATTTACGCTGTCTATAATGATGGATGCTAGAAGATGCTTCAAATAAAAGATACATATGTAAAGTCTTTGATGCCTTTACTTAACAATAGCATAAACTATAAATTGTTTACTTTCTCTTTTGGTAAATGAATAAAATATCTTTTTATATTAAAAAGGTTGGTAGTGTGTTTTCTTAAATAAACTATTTATTGAAGAAAAAAATATATATAAGAAGGAGGGTTACAGAGATGGAAAGTACAAACAAATTATGTAAGCACAATGTGTTAACCACAAACTCAATTTCCATAGGCTTTTGTGTTGGATTGAGCCAATAGCAAAAGGGTTAAAGAAACCGCCCAAAGAAGATCATCAAAGGGGTCAAACAAGTTTTAAAAGGCCCAAAAACCACCCCTAAACTGCTCCAAAAGATGAGAGCACAATGCTTGGGCTTAAGCAAAAAAAAAAAAAAAACTAGCAATGCCAACGTGGTAAGGCTTGAAGGGCTTTACAACAAGTGCAAATGTTGAGAATTTTTGTGTGGATGATTGTGAAAGCATGCATGGTTTTGAAATACATGTTTTCACCAAGAACTAAATGCTCTCACTTTGTTCAACCTGTCGCTTTTTCAAGTATTTGAGCTCTCACCAAATACAATACTAATTTGTTGACAAGTCTATTGATTCTCAACTATTAACACTCTAGACTTATGTCAACCTCCCTTCAACACAACAAAAGTGAATAGAGTAACATGCAAACAATTTGCTTTGAGGTCCATTAAATGTAATAGATCTACTAAGGAAAGTAGCAAACCTTGCAAGTAGGATAAACTCTATCAAATATGTTTAGTATATTTTTTTTCAAATACGTTTTGGAATGTATTTCTGTTATGAGTTAAATAATATATTGTGATAAAAATTTATTGATTAGGAACATTATCTTCGTTTATTTCACTGTTTACATTTTCCAAAAAATGTTTTACACATTTTTATGTGTTTGGTTGAGTAAAATGACTTGACTCAACCTAAGTCATTTTACATTATCTTCATTAGAAATTTTGAAATGGTTGTTATGTTTGTTGACTAAGGAGGCTTGTGTAGTAAGAACAAAGCTAAGTAGATGGACAAAGCGTCAACCTGTAGGTGGGTTTCAGAACTCAAAACTTAAATGGTTATTTGTTTACCTTCAATATCATGTGCTAAGTAGGTTTGACGGAATGTTATGCAAAAGATGAGTTGTTCTATGGCTGAATGATGCATGTTGAGTAGATATGAGAATACATGATTGGTCATAAGTTTAATCACGTTGAATTGATGAAATGTTTGGCAGATTGTGTGTCATGCATGAATAGTAGCATTAGTTGAATGCATGTGTATGAATTATGCAGAATTGTGGAGGGTTGTCGAACTGTGATTGAGATGGAAGATGGAGAAGGGAAAATGATATGTGATTTTCCTCCGGTAGGACATGTAAATGCAAATTGAAATTGGCAAATGACCTCGGCCTTGTGAGGGAACACTTATGTGTTCAAATTAACAAGGAGGATTTGCGGAGGTTCAGGTGAACTGTATTGAAAATGAATATTAATGATATGTGGATTTGCGGAGGTTTGGACGAACTGTATGGCGAAAGGTGCGCACCAGTATAAGAGAGCCTTTTATGGGACGCATGAGAGATCTTTATGGGATGTGAAGGACTCTACAGAGTCGGAGACTTTAAGCCGTATGAATGAATACAAGATCATGGCCATGGCAAGAGCCAATGAGGTCCGTGAGGCCGTTTGTGTTTATGAATATGCTAAACGTGCCTAGATGACATAATCCAATGAAGGTTCACGAGATAAAATCGCATTTATGAATATGTATATATGTGATTGCATCTATGTCTTTGCAAATATGGGATCCGCGTGATAAGTTCGCGAAGAAAGAGTTCATTCTCTTGTAATCTATTATTATGTGCAAAACCAAAGGTACGAGCTATCTATTTATGTGAGTTTGTATATGAAAGATATAATAGTCCATCAGGACCATCTCATATGTATGATTCCTCAAATAGGGGATTCACTCTTAAGAATCCGCCTACATGTTATCTATTTCTAAGAGTGGACCACTATGAATGTGATTTCTGTTATTGCAAAACAAAGGTAGGATAAGAAAATCTGCCAGATTTGTCTAATGGATTGAGGAGAGTAGATCTTTTCTATTAATCCGTAATAGGGGTCTTCCTTATGAATCCACCGATATGTTTTGCTAAGTGTCAATATGCAGATTTCGGGTCTGAAACGTGAATCCACAAGGATCGTACTACGAATTTGAGTCCATAAGGATAAGTTATTAATAAAAGTTTGGAATAGGGACTATTTTCCAAGCTTTGTCTTACTTGGTTATCTGTATTTATTGATGCGAGACATACTATGGGAATTATTTGTGGGTTATCTTTTACAAGTTCGCAAGTAAGAATTCGCAAGGATTTCCTCTTAAAGAAATAAATACATAAGGGTCCACAAAGACAACTAGAGATAAAATTAGTAGGATAATTCGCCAAGAGATCAATTGTTATTAAATTTGTATTTTGGTATTACATCTATGAAATCTCATCAGTGGAAGCTTTATGTGTTCAAGGCTTTGTATAGCCAAATATGAAATTTTTTATTTTCAAGTCAACATGAATGTGGAGCTGTGAAACACAAGTTTACTAGTGTCGTATTGAGGAATGTATGAAAACTCACTAAGTTCAATTGAATTTATGCATGTGTTATTAAGTATTGCAGGTAAAAAGAGAAAATTTGAGAGTTCGGGGAGGGACTAGGCTATAATCCACTATGTTAAGGCAAATTTGTTTATTAGTCGTATTATGCATACAACGGGGCGGCCTAGAGGCGAAACCTCAAGGTTATAGTCGTAGATGTAATTAGCTATGCTCAAAATGTTATTTTCAAACCTAAGCACATAATCAACACGCTAAAGACTACTTTGTAAAAATATTTTGCTTATTAGACTGAAATATATAATTCGAAGTAAATTCCTGTATAATGCAAGGTTAAAAAGAGGATTGTGTTTTCATAATACTTGTACTTTGTGAATATGAATTTCGGGTTGCAATAATAATTAATTAGTTAATTTTCGGATATTGGGTGTAGCACTCTGTAATCCGGACCTAATGATTGGGTTGGGTATAAAGTGTTTTAATTTCACTTTTCTTAGCTAAGTGATGAAGGAATGTTATTGCTTTGATTGAGTTCTAAAGTGATCCAAATACTTCCTAATTTAACTTGTGATATGCAGCAACTAAAAGTGAAAGGGAAAAAAAAAGAAAAAATGAATAAGAGTGCTATTTGTCTTTGGCTTTTTAGGATAGCATAAATATTGTTCATTTTTCACTTGAAGAATCTATTGAAATAACAGAACCCCACATCTAAAAAATACAAGGTTGTGGAGTGTTTGTACTACTATAAATAGAGGTAGTTTCACCACCTTTAAATCATCTCAAAATTTTCCATTTTCTTGATAAGGCAATTTTTTGTCTTCCTATTTGTAATTTTTCACTTGTATTTTTTTGCAGTGTAATATATTTGGTAGTGTTCAAGGATGTAGGCGTAATTTGTCGAATCTCGTTAAATTTTTGGTTTTTTATTGTTTTATTTATCTTTCAATATTTTGTACGATATAATTATAGTGATATATTGTCTTATTAAATTACATTATAGGGAAATTTTATCTAGAAGATTGGGTTTTAAGCGATATCATTTGTGACCCCTCCAATCTTTCTTAGGAATTGAATCTAGTGTGGTTTTTTAGTACAATAATTTACTCTGTTTTACCCTATTCGCACAATAAATGGTATCAGAGCTAAAGGTTATTCAAAGTATACTTTGTGGTTGCGGTTTAAACTGATCTTCAATATAAGAAAAGATTTTCTACGACATATTAAAAGATTATGGTTGAAATGATAAATAATCCAAGAGCTCTAACATTGTTTATATACACGAGATCGACAGTGACAAATACAAGATTGATAGTGGAGATCTTCAATGGCATTAGTCCTTTTGGTATATGGCAAAGTGAGGTTCTAAATACTCTCTTTCAACAAGGTCTAAACATTACCATTGAAGAAAAGAAACCAAATGACGTAGAGGAGAAATATTAGAAGACTATCAATTATTGGACATGTGGTACAATTTGATCGTGCCTTCTTGAGAGTAGAAAATTAAAAATGTGAAAAATGACCCGATTTGTGATATTTATAGCAATAAACCCTAGATCGAATTCATACTTATGTTTTTGGATAGTCGGATCTTTTTCATTCTCGACTTTTAACCAAACAATCTTTTTCGCTATTTTCGTACCACGACTGCTTTGAATGTAGGCTCAAACAAATCGAATCAAACATAGAATCAAAAATATTTTCTTTACTTTTAGTGGGAAAGTAAATCCCTCTTAAATAGAAACAGGAAGAATTACAATTCTTAAAAAATAAAATTTATTCTTAAAATAAATTTCCATTACTTTTTGCCAGAATATAAATATTGAAAACTTCAGAGAAACTTATGTTTTTCTCTTTTTGTTGGTGTGATTTTTGATGTCTACCAATGTCATCTATTTATAGGGAGAGTTGGTAGAATCCTGATTGAAGTGGTAGAATACAAATAATATTAAATTAATAGAAAAATCTCCAACTCCATATTATTTAGGGAGAAGGGCGACAACCTTAGATAGGAATACTAGGGTTTTTCGTCCCATGTATTCCATATAAGGGGAGTTGGGCCTCTCCTATATTGAGTCCAATTATATGTGCTTCATGGACTTTAACTGTAACACCTTATACCTGATCTAGTCGTTAGACCCAAGCTATAGGATGCTACAATAATATACCACAACATTTACAAGTAATTTATTCAATAATACTTAATACCCAATAAATACAAACTAATTCCATGTTAAACATGCATTACAATCAAAATCAAGTCTTAATCGGGCTTACGAAAGCCTTTGAACAAATTCGGAACTAAATCAGGACCAATCTAAAATATTTACAAATTAACAGATATAAATGCAAAATAGGGGTCACACGGCTATGTGATAGCTTGAGGCCGTGTGGTGCATAAAGCTTGTTGAGTCATCAGTGGGGCTACCACCTATGAGAGAGGTGGGTTGTGCACCAGGCTTTGGGGATAAAGTAGTGATACAAACTAAGCAGTTAAAATGAGTAAATGCGACAAGTAAGGTCCATCTCAAACACATCTAATGTTTTACATTATTACTTATCGTTGGCTTGGCAAAGACACAAGGGCCTTTTTAGAGTTTTTAAGAGGGTAAGCCGAGGGGTTTACAAACTAGAGTTAGCGGCAATACTCAAGGTTAGCCTGGTGTTCAATGTAAGTATGTCAAAGCCTATTTGTAAGGATCAATAGGATCCTGATCGAAACAAGTCAGAATGGAGGCAAGTAGGAGCAGTGGCCTCTTACGATTGAATGTATAAGAGAGAAATACAAATCAAGTTAGACGATGACAGAGACATAAGCTGAGTCAAATGTTCTGAGGGGCGAAACTACCTGAGAGACAAGTTGGGAATTAAACAAGGCATCGAGACCGTTCCAAGACCCATGTCATGGGCAGCAGATCAAAGATCGTGACCATTACATATAGAACATCCTATGGAGGCCAATTGATGAAATGGGGCTCATTTAACCAATTTGACCTGGCTCGACTTGTGGAATATATGGAGAAGCCCATCTACTTGAAGCCTTGGTGACCTATTGAAACATTCCAGTAAAACTAGAGTTATCAAGGTAATTATTGTAAATCTTAGGAGGTAAAGATGTATATAGTTTAAATATCTTAGGACTCTTATCTTGTAAATAGGCACTAATTTTAGCCATCAATGTAATTCGATCTGTATCGTTGAATTTGGGGGAGCTCAACTATACATTAAGTCTTCCTTCTCATTTGTGATCACTCAATTGTAATCCTTCAAAGTAATAGAGATACTTAAAGAGCATTTACCCAAACACCTTGTGTGCATTATTTTCTTATGGCATTTTTTGTTCTTTTGTTGCTCTTTTGTTTTGAGTTGCTTCCACTTTGATTCGGTGCTTTAAAGAATTTCTATGAAAATTCTCACTTTGCAAGAGTAAGGCCGACTTAGGCAGATTTGAACCTAAGAAATTGCTTAAGACCGCATGAACTGCGAGACTAAAGTTCTAACCCCGTGACACTTGGCCATAACTTTTGATAAATAAATATATTATAAACACTTTTATAACATGTAAATTATTTGTTATAATATTTTTTTGACAATAATTTTAGAATTTTTTTTAGGATTTAAATAATACAATTTTTTGCTACAACTTTATAAAGTATACAAATTATTTTTATAATACTCTTTAAGATTTATAATATAAGAATTTTTTTCATAACCATCTCAAACACTCATTTGTGTTCATGCTTATAATATAATTTTTATAAATTCTATAAAAATATTTTTTATAATTTGTATAAAAATATTTTTTAAAATTTAATTTGGGTGTAATTACCTACATAATTACTCTAATTCTCACCCTCTCCCCTAAGAATTGAAAAGTGGCAATTGTGGTGCTCCAATTATACAAAATTCAGTAGGACAATCAATTACAATGGTTTACCCAAACATGCCACCCTTATATAATTACAAAAATTACACCTAAATCCAATTATTATGTGGCTTTTCAAACACTATTTTATTATGTTTATTTTACTAAAAACAACTTTTGAAAACTGATTTCAAAGAAATTTGTTAAACGAAAGTTTTTTTATGCAGAATTATTCAAACACCAGAAATATAATCTTTTTCAAAAAATCACTCCATTTTCCAGAAATCATTTTCTGAAATTAGTTTTTAATTAAACAAACGAAGTCAAAGATTGAATTTGTCTGAAAATTTATACCGAATCTGTAAATTGTCTATTAAAGTATTTGTTGGCAATAATAATAAAATTAAAATCAGGATATTCACTTATATAAACAAGATTTAAACTCTCAACCACAAGGAACAAAGTAGGCTTCCATTACGCCACAATTATAAGTTAATAATTCAACCACCTGGTTGATAAAAATATAATAATATAAAGGGAAAAATATAAGATAAGTACATGAACTTGTCAACTTCTCCCAGATTGGTACCTATGGTTTTTTTATCCCAAATTGGTACCCGAACTTTTTTTCCTTCCACTGGTTTGGTACCTGAGCCTAACGCTGTTTAAATTTTGCTGATGTGGCAATGCTGGTCAATTGCATGTCGCCACATGTCGTAATCTCGAAACCCCATTTGACCTTTTTTTCATCTTCTGACTCGACCCTTTTAGTTTTTATTTTATTTTAATTTTTTTCTTTAAAGTTATATTTCATTAATTTTTCCATCAATTTTCACCATCTTTTTTAACATTTCTTTTTCTTTCGTTTTCTCTCTACATCATCTGTTCTGCCATTTTATTTTCTTTTATTTTTTCAACAGTTCTCAACATCTTTCACCTTACATCTCTCTCTTTTTTCCAGCTTTGGTTTTCTCTTAAAATTTCCCCTATTTCTTTTCTCTTTTTTTCTTTCCTCTTCTTCATTTTCCATCTCTTTCATTCTCCACCATGTCTTCTTCCATGAACAGAAAATCAAGTGCGCAGAGAAGTGTTGTGTACTGCCATTGCGGTTCAAGGGCACCCGTTTGCAATGCGAATACTCCATAGAACAAATGGAGAAAATTCTTTAGGTGTTTTAAGTTCAAAGAGGTAAATTAGGCTTTAGGGTTTTGATCTGCCATTGCAATTTGCAGAGAATTGTTGTGTATTACCATTTTTAATATTCTATTTATTTTTTATTGTATGTGTAAAATGAAGACTGGGGGATGTGATTTTGTTCGGTGGGTTGAAGGTGACAGTGAGGGGACGAGCTTAACTATAAAAGAAGAAATATGCACAATCGGTGGAATAATGTTAGAAAATAAGATGTTATTGACAGAGAACAAAAGATTAAGACTTAAGAACGACGAGCTCAATATTGATGAAATGCAAAGAATGTGCTCAAGGGTAACTCGTTTGGAAGAGAAGATAAAATTGTACAATGATAAAATGTCTAGGGACAACAAATTAATAGTTGCTTATAAGTTGTTAATTTATCATGGATGATTTTTTGGTTACCTTGCTTTTGGATGGTGAAATGTTGTTCAAGTATTTACATTAGTTGTTAAGAATGAATGAATTGAATGAAATGGAAAATATTTTTTTTGTCCATAAATTGACATCCATAAATTGAACCATCCATCAAAATACAAACATCAATAAAGTTCCATCAAAATACAACAATTAAACTGTCCATCATCAAAATACATAAAAAAAATCATCCAACAAAATAAAACCATCCATTGTATGTTAACAAAATAGGATCATCAAATTAATCATGGATTAGCATCAACTATCTCTATGGTTTACGATTGTGCTTGGGTAGGTCTTTAGACTTAGCATTTTTTTGTGTTCCTACTTTCCTGAGTCCCATCAACAGTTTCCTTGTCCTTCCTTTTATTGGTGCACTTGGTTGGGGCAATTATCATGGTTTCCCCTCTCATACCAGACTACAATGCATAAAATACAGAATTAAAAAACATATCAAAATACAATAAACAATTTAGAGGTTGGCTTCTTACATTCAAAATTTACATCTCTGTCCTATCATTGGTGATAACATAATCCCTTGCACAACTTGTTTTCCCCTACTACGAAGTCTTGTAAGTATTTGCTGTGTTGAAAAGGTTGGCATGGTGGGAGGAGTTGGTTGTGTTGAAGGAGCTAGTGGTGATGATGTAGATGCTTCAGATGCAACAATTTGAGAATGAGCTGGTGGAGCATGATCAGAAGGAGCTGGTGGAATATGAGTTGTTGGAAGTACTCCAGCTGGTGGAGGTGTACTCTGCAAATTAAACATGTTAGTAGTTCTCAAATTAAACATGTTTTGCATTAAAATTCTTATAAGTTAATAACACTTACAATAGTTGAATTCTAATAGCTTTTGAAGTTGTGTCCAACCATGGAACACTTGTGGCACTTTATCTTCCTCCTTCTTCTAGACAGCTTACTCCCACTTATCTCTTTCTCATCTCCGACTCTATTTGTTTTTTTGTCTCCTAGGTATTTTCCTTGGAATAGGAGGGTTAATTGGTCCCATATCAGATTTCAACCAGAATTTTTCACTTGGGACAGTAAACAATACAAAGCCATATAATTGTTCATAAACATATTTTTTAAACCCCTTATAAATAAAATCAGAAATATCAACTTTTTTTTACAAAATTGCTGCAATAACATGTGGACATGGGATGCCAGTGAGATGTCATCTCCTACAACTACATGACTACTAAAATAAGTCAACAACTACAACATCACCAAAGTTGGCTACCTCAAACCCATCTGCTCCATTCCATTTAACATGACAGTATGAACTCATTTGGATACTCTTGTGTAACTTCTCACATATCTTAGGACAGAATTGATCATTCCAGTTTTTAGTTTTGGCCAAATTATTTACAATCCTACCCATAACATACTGTCTAATTTCTTCTAACATGGAAATTATAGACATTGACCTAGCTCCTAAAATTGCTGCATTAAATGACTCGGAAAAATTGTTGTCAATTGCATCACATATGGAGCTACCAGAATAAAAGGCCTTTGACCATTGCTCAAGGTCAGTCCTAAGTAGACTTACCTTGGCACTATGTTTGATACGGTCAATGTTTTCGATGTGCTTTTCAAAGTCAGTAGTTATGTATGATTTTCAAGCTCCCAAAAATGCTTGTTGCAGGTCTCCTCTAGGATTTTCTTTCCTTTAGTTGGCATATAGATGCCTTGCACAAACTCTATGCTCAAACCTTGGCACCAAATCAGAAATCTCTTCCATCAATCCCTAAATGCAAACAAAAACATTAATATTAGATGGTTGGTTTAATAAATTAAGCATACTATCATAGAATTATTTAAGTAAACATACCTTTTGTTTGTTAGTCATAAAAGTGAATCCAGAACCATTACTAATTACTAAATCTGAAATAAGATTATTAAGAAACCATCTCCATATTTCTCTGCTTTCATTCTCCACAACTGTCCATGAGAGAGAGTATATTTGGTCATTAACATCTCTCCCCACAGCACACAGAAGTTCCCTTTTGATTCTCCCTTTCAAAAAGCATCCATCCAAACAAATAAATGGTCTACAACACTCTAAAAACCCTTTTCTCAAAGCACTAAACCCTACATAAAATTTCCTAAACTTGGGAACTTCAATAGGGGTTGGTGTTTCTACCATCACCTCTATACTGTCATCTAGATATGCTTTTCTAAGTGCATTGCATAGTCCCATAGTCTATTAAACTTATATGAAACCCTTCTATTTATTTCCTCCAGTACCAATTTCCTAACTTTGTTGCATGTACCCCTGCTCAGCTTAACTTTCAACTCTTCATTGGCTAGTTTTTGCATCTCAGTTAACTTTAGCTTTGGAATCAATCTAATCTTACTTAAGAAATGCTCCTCAACAAACTTGTAAGATGCCCTTTTGTTCTTAAAATTAATAGAACACTCATGGGTTTCTATGAAGGTTTTTTTTTATCTTGTAACACCCATCACTATTATCTACACAAGCATATATTCTAAATGGACATCCATCTACCCTACATTTAGCCTTAGTCCTACCCCTCTCATTCCTAAAATACATAATATCAAACCTTTTTTTCTTGCATACTTTGCTAATGCAATCTTAAATTCCTCTGGTCCCTTAAACACCATACCTAGCTCCAAATGTGGTATTGGATTATTAGGATCGAAACATATATGTCTACTTCTAAAAACTACCTCACCATCTGAATCACTTCCATAAAACCCCAGATCCGATGAATCAATGTATTTATTTTGTTTTAGATGAAGAATAATCGAAAGAGTATTAGAGATTGTGGAAGGTTTCAAACAAATTGAGGGTTTTCTTTCAAACAAATTGAATCGAAATGATTTCTCATACGAAGAATCAATGTTAAATATGGGATTGTTAATAACTATTATCTGGCTTTTGATCTTCATCAACAACAAAAAAAACCTAATAGTTTTCTTTTAGATGAAGAATAAAAAAAAACTTAATAGTTTTCTTTTAAATGAAGAATTGTTCAGACGAAGAATCAACAAAATTTTCCCCAAATGCTAAGCTTTTAATTCTTTCAAATTTTAATTAATGTTATATATAATTTATTTTTCAAAGGGATAGCAGATGAAAAAAAAATACAGATCAAATGGGGCTCCCAAATTGCGACACATGATGGCGCACGATCGACTAGCGCTACCACGTCAACAAAATTTAAACGGTGTTAGGCTCAGGTACCAAACCAGTGGGTGGAAAAAAATTTTGAGTACCAATCTAAGACAAAAAAAAACCATAGGTACTAATCTGAGATTAGTTGACAAGTTCAAGTATTAATCTTATCTTTTTACCTAATATAAAAGCATGAAAAATTGTTTAGCGAAAGAAAGGAAGTAGTTTCCCATATACCCGTATTATCAAATGATGATGGATCTGCTTCATCCCTTCTCTAACGATGTCGGGCAATTTAGAGAAGTTTTACCCCAAAAGGTTTCAATGGCTGCCTGGCATGCATACAAATGAGATTGCATTGTTCAAGGAATAAAACTTGAAATCAAGGGAGGAAAATAAAAATACAAATAAAGTGCAACTCCATGGTGTAGGACTGTAAAGCAATGTTATCAATGGAAATAGTAGCTATTGCGAAAATAAAACCAAAAGCGTTTCTAGTACTACTAGGGCACTTTAAAAAGGAAAATGCACAACTTGATCAAACCATCATATGGTGGATAAAGTAACTTTTCGAATGTCAATCTCTAAAATTCGTCGTCATCTTCCTCTGCAATGTGCTTTGCAAGCTCTTGCTCCTGTTGTTGTCTTTCTCTCCTCTTCTCAGCACTTTCTTTCTCCTTGTGGGAGTTTGGTGGGAACCGAAGTGCACGCACAGCATCGTTATGCATATTGAGGCAGAAAGCAATCCTAGAGTTGAATGCCGTTTGAGGCTCAGTTGTAGAGTAGATGTCACCCGTCTCCTTGGACAGCATACATCCATTTGAATGATCCAATGTCGCATCGATAGCTCCATCTCTGATTGCCTTGGCTACTATGCTCTCAGCATCAGCAACAGAGTCCAATCTAAGCTTCTTCGCAACATCGGCCAGTGCGATGCGAGAATATGAGATACTTATGTTGCGTAGCCCAGTCCGAATGACATTATGCCGCAGCCTGACAATCAAGTTATGGGTCCGGTCTGAACTGAAAGTAGTTGAGAACTTCTCAGCAACAGATCTGAAAAGCTCCAAATCACCAATGCGGACAGCCTGAACAATACACAGATTTTGTGTTCTCAGAACAATTAGTAAAATCTAGGAACCACAGAAACCAAAGAGAGTCCAAATGATTATAACGTGAGGATATATGCACATGATTCTCTCCATTTCGTTTCTAGGAAAGACATGCTTGGAATATCAAACTTGGCTCTCTATAAAGTAAGACGACGACTACACAAACTCAAACTCACATTTGTCAGTTCAAAGTATGGCCTCAATGCTTTCTCCATGCCTTTCTGCATAAAAACAGTCCTCTCGGGGATTTCTCCCAGCAGTAATCGAACAATGATTGCCCATTTGTTGCATTGAACCCGAAAACCAAGGGCTGCAACAGGAGCTTTCCTAGCAGCTTGGAGGAGACATTCTTTGGCATCTGTGTACTCCAATTGAATTGTCCTAATCTTCCCCAAGTAAAAGAGGTAGCGGCAAAACTGCAGAGGATAACCTTTGTCTTATGAATGGAATCAAACTATAATGTTTTTACAGTTACAACAATAACCATAAGCCATGACAAACTCCAGGTAACCATTTAATAACCATAAAAATGCAGCTCGGTTAACATTTACAGTTCAAAGACAAAGATAACAGAAAACCGTGACTTACCTGTTGGTTTGAGTGAGCTTCAAATCTAGGTGCCTTTGATCTCAGTTTCTCAGCTTGGTCATACAAATTGTAATGGAGGTAATTGCGAAGTAGCAGGTTAAGAAGAGTCTCCTGCATGAGAACAATATTTAAAAATATGATCCTATCAGAGAAATAATTGCTCAAATGTTTGAAAAATTACCTGACCCAGCTCGTCATGGCGCAATGTTGCAATCCGGTGCAGGGCTAGAAGGTTACTGTCAAATTAAAGATCATCCTAATTAGACCCAGAATGTCATATGTGCTTCTGATCATGAATAAAAGAAACATAACATGCTGAGGTTCATTTAAAAGGAAACGCACATCAGAAAAGATGCTAAAGACAGCGTATGACAGAAGTTAGGAATGAATCAAGTATAGCTCACCTCCTAATTTCAGAAAGAGTACCAGTGAGTTCATAGCAAAGAGAGTAATATAAGTACAGCCTAGCAGCTAGAACATCGAGAGTCCTCCTGTTCAAATTCTTCAGCCGAGCAATGCTTGCAGAGGAACATGCCTTTGCCTGAAACAAGATAACATCATGTTCAAGAAACAGGAAACATCCTGATGAAATTATTTGCTAATGTACCTCATCATATTTCTTTTGATCAATCAAAAATATCAGGACAAGCAAATAGCAGTAGATTTCTAGCTCTGGCAAGGAATGCTTAGCAGGAGGTTGAGCTGTAGAGGTTGCAGTGTCGACTTCCATCTCATTCTCATCTTCCTGAAACAAATTTAAACCATGAGTTCTTAAAAGAACAATTAATTCAAGACTTATTAACTTACAGTCATTGTACTCATAAACAAAATATTTCTGTAAGGTGAGAAACTAGACTGGCGACAGAGAAACTAGACCAGCAACTAAGGCATTTCCTTGAACTTGAAACCAGAAAGCCTACTACACTGGTGAAGGTGACAACGGGGAAAATAACATCATATAAAGGGCCAATCACCAAAAATTAACTTCAAAGATGCAACCAATTATTTTCTATCTTTAGCATTTGTTGCACTTCAATGCTTTTAATTAACTAAGACATCATGTCTAATCTAAGAGGATGGAATGGCAATCACTTCACCACAAGGGGGAAAAACACTTCCACATTAATAACTGAATATTACGATGTTCCATCAAAAGATTACCTTAGGAAGATAAGAAGAAAGACGAGTGAAGGCCTCGGATCCAGGGGTAAGAGCGAAACTAAGGAAAGAGGAAAGCACGGATGCCTTCAACTTCCGTCTTAAAGCCATTGTAAGTCGTATAGCCCTCAAAATACGGCGAGCTTCACGGTCATAAGCACCGGTCTCAATCAGAGACGCAATTTCCTTCAAATCTAACAGAAACCCAGAAAATTTCATTCAAATCCGTGAAAACCCACAAGTTACCAGTCCAGAAAACGCTAAAAGAAAATCAGATTTCTATCACCAAACGTCAAAAAATATGCGCTAGAGACATTTGGATGTTATAGATGCATAGATAGATTGTACTTACGGTGCAAAGTGGATGGAGAAGAGGAAGGAACGGAATTGGACGGAGCTGGTTGCTCTTTCATCTCCACATCTTGAGTCATCTTTGAGAATCTGAAAAATGCAAATTGAAACGAAATTTGACGTGAAAATCAAGGGGAAAAAAAGGTGAAATATTGATTAGGGAGATGCTTAAAACTTAAAAAGCACAAAAGGAAAGGAGAAAAAAATCACCTTTGATTCACGAAAGGAAGAGCTGGATTTTGGGGGAATCGAGAGCCGAGCTTGCAGTGGACTATGGTTTTAGTTTCTTCAGCAGTAGGTCTTGTGAGAGGAGTTGAAGAAAGCGAAAATGTCCGGATTGAACGACGTCGTTTATATGGAAATCAGAAGTCATTATAGAAAAGGTCTAGAGAGCCCAAATAAACTATATTGGCCCAAGGCCCATTATTCTGTTATCTCCTGTCTTGTGGGTTCATATATATAACTATATTTATTAATTAATTCAACAATACTCCAAGATTGATTCTTAAAGGGCTTTTCTTAGTAAGTGTTGTATAAATTATTAATTTTTTCTTAGTTTTAAAAAGAAAATAATACCAACAAATAAAATGTGATACATGTCATGTTTTTTTATTGAATATCATATACTTTTTGGGTAAATGATACAATTAATAATTTAAGTATCACTTCTAACTAAAAGTGTTCATGTTGGATTGGGCTAGACTTGGGTCCAGGTACCATACATAGTTGTTAAACGCAACCCGACTTGAAATATGGGTCTCATATTCTGTTCAAGCCCACTTTTATTTGTAAATGGCTACTCCAAGTCCATTGCCAACATAGTATGAAAGTTTACAATAATTGTACATCGAAAAGGCAAGAGAGCTGGTGTTGCGTCGATGGGTCAGTATGCTCAGAAATGACCTTGATGATGTGCTTATCGATGACTTGACAATACACGTTGTTCCCCTACTATCAGATACTCCTTCGACGAATAGAACTGCTCGTGGCCCACCTAACTGAACCATTGCATGCATACTTCAGAGGCACAAAAATTACTATCCTAGTGATATCTCTTGAAAAGAGTTATATTTCATGCCTTTAGGACTAGCCAATTGCTTGTACTTAGGTACATTTAGTTGTATTTTATGATATTTCATTAGTATTTTATCATTGCATTAGGAGCTTGGACTGTGTTTAAATATTATGTAATTTTAATTGCTTGTGGTAGGGCTATGTTTGGTGGTTTGGTAGGTGCAAGTTGAGGAACAAGAAATAAAAGAATGAAGGTTTGCTAGGGCAAAAGGTTGGACATTTTGTCAGCACGAATGCTGTGGCAATTCTAGGAAGACCGAGTCAACACTCAACGCATACCGGTTTTAGCCCAACTGTACTTGTACCAAAAAAATCTACCTAAAAAGATAATCTTCGGTTGTTGGATTTACCCTAGGGAAAAAGCTATAAAAAGCCAAAGGAGGAAACCTTAAAGGATGAACAAGGGTGGGGATCTATAGGCGAAAAACTAGAGGGTAGCAATTGAGTAGAGACAGAAAGAGGAAGATGAAGGCAGTCCCTCTCAGCCACCACAGGACACTGTGCCACTGGAGTGTGAACTGGACACACAAAATTTGTCTTTCCGACGTTCTTCTGTTATTTCTTAACTATTTATCCGTGAATTGATTTGATGAAAACGATGTTGAATGATATTTTGGTTTTGAATTTTATTTGCCAACCCATGAGCTAAATCTTATAGGGTTGAGATTACTTGATGAAACCTTTATAAAGCATAGATCTGAATTAATTTACTATTTCATTCAATTGTTTTTATTTCTAAATTGTATGCGTGCAATCCCTAGACATAGACGACTATGCAGCATGCTTATAAACTAATTTAATTCTGAAAAGGTTGGATTAGTTGGACCAAAATTGAATGATATGAGTAAGTATTCGACAAATACTTGTAGTAGACTCTAGACATAAAGCAACGTTCATACAGAAGGAAACAGTGCAAGGTATCGTATTAAAGACCTATAGACACGGACAAGGTAACTTGAGGTTTCTGCTCTCTAAAGAAGTAGACCACTTTAGAACTCTTCTAAGTAGTAGATTGATTACGATTTTGTCGAGGCATTGCTGACAGTAAGGGTAAATTCTTAATAATTCCAACCTTCCATATCAACATCGTATATCCCTTATCCCTTGCCGTAGTATCTTTGCCATCGCATCCTTAGTTGTTTACTTGTTCAGTTACATATTATTCATATAATCATTTTCGTAATTGCCATTGCATTTTTACTCTTGCATTGCCATAACATTTTCAATTATTCATCAATTACACATTTTGTTCATATTAATATTCCTTTTGTTTACCACTGTATTTTTATCATTATTCTGCTATAACCTTAATCTAACTTTATTATAATAACTTGACCATTTGTATATCTAATCCGATCCTTGTGGAGACGATCTCACTTATGTAACACTCCTAACCCATATCTATCGCCGGATCAGGGTTACAGAGTATTATCAAAATTTACAAAACAAATACAGTTAATTCATAACATTTACTATTCATATCCTAAATCATACATAATCAATCATATTGTCCCTCAAATAGACCCTTGAGGCCCAAATTATGCATTAGAAACAAGTCGAGACTACACCGAGAACTCAGGGAATTTTTCACGAAATTTTAAAATTTTCCTTATTTGCAGCAGACACACGCCCGTGTGGCTCACATGGCCAAGTGACACACCCGTGTCTCAAGCCGTGTGGGCATTCGATGTGAGGCACACTTTCGTGTTCCAAATTAGGTTGTATACTGACTTAGTCACACGGCCGAGCCACACGCCCGTGTGAGTATACTGACTTACATAATTAAGGTGCAGGGTTCACACGACCAAGTGACACGCCCATGTGCCAGGCCGTGTTATACACACGGATGAGACACACACCCGTGTCTCTACTCGTGTGAAAATACTTGAGCATTCTGTTTTTAAATTTTAAGATGTAGGGGACACATGACCGAAACACACGCCGATATACTAGGCCGTGTGTCACACATGACTAAGACACATGCCCGTGTCTCTGCCCGTGTGAACAAAATAAGACCATTTCCAAGCCTTATTTCTCACCCAAACTTGTCTTCCACCTACATCAACATTTTAACACATTCAAAAACCAATTTAAGGCATTTAAACCAAGCCAAAACTAAGTTTTAATCTTGACATTTTACACATACAACCAATGTACCTTTAGGCTTCCCAATAGACAATTTATTATTATGTCATTCTAAAACTTATACTTACCTAGATACCAAATGCATATATGCATAATCATATTCATACTTCAAACATGATAATACTATATATATATTAAAACATGGCAATTAAAAGCCATTCCAATGGTTATTTACAACCAAAACATGTGTATGCCAACATTTGACCGGTTTAACCTATACATGCCATTATATCCTAATTAAAATTTACTATTTATACCAAAACGAGCTGAAGGATAGTGTGATCTTACTCCGACCCGCTCCAACCTTTACGAGCTTCCGAGTAGTATAAAACAGAGAAAATAAAACAGAGTAAGCGTTTAATGCTTACTAAGTTCGTACAACAGGAAATTGACTTACCATTCATATTCATTTATAATAAGCATACAAAGTACATCCAAATCAAATTAATCAATAACTTGACACATATACATCCTCAAGCAAGTTAGTCACGTATTTCAAATGCATTTCAAGTAAGTAACAGAGATGAGTTCATCGTATAAACATTTCCATGTATTTTCAGGTAGATACAATTATTAATTCATTCAGACCTTATCTTAACTTATATTAGAACTTTGCTCGTTGAACCTTATAAAATATTGATGGAAATCGGGTAGTACACATGTAGTGTACGAATCTGTAATTTGTGAATTCATATTCAGGAGTGTTCATAAGACACTTAAACAGGAAGCACTCTCTTGAGCCATATAACGGGAAGCTCATGTAAGCCATGTAACAGGAAGCTTATCCGAGCTTTATAATGGGAAGCTCATGAGAGCCATATTTAGGAAGCTCACACGAGCCAATAATAGGTAGCTCTGAAGAGCTATTAACGAGAAGCTTGGGATAGCCATATATCGGGTAGTTCAAGCGAGCCAATATCAGGAAGCTCCAAAGAGGCATTAATCAGGAAGCTCACAAAGAGCCTTTAATCGGGAAGCTCACGAAGAGCCATATAACGGGATGCTCATAAGAGCTGCGGTGTGCCCACAACACATGCAGGATCACAACCTATCGGGTTGCTGCGAAGAGCTATTAACGGGAAGCACGCAAGAACCATATAATGGGAAGCTCGAGAGGGCTAATAACGGGACGCTCTTTCGAGCTGTGTTTTGTCCACAACATATGCAGGACTACAACCAATACGAGAAACTTGTATCCATCGATTTTTATTTGTTCAAACACGACTTAACATTTATTGGGCATTTTTGGATATTTAATCAATTCATATACATGGCAACTATACAATTCACATATATAACATTTAACTCAAACAATAAATGCACACAATTTATTTACACGAACTTACCTTAACACTTGTTCGTATACGAGAATCTACTAATCCGATACTTTTTATTTTCCTCGATTCAATTCTGTACTAGGTTTATCCGGATCTATATGAGTAAATTTAACTCAATTTAATACAATTTATATTCAGTTCAATCCAATTCATATTTTAGGCAAAAGTACCATTTTGCCCCTATACTTTTAATTAATTCCAATTTCATCCCTAGGCTCGGAAAATGAAATTCATACAATTTAATCCTTATTTCAAGCCTAGCCAATTTTTTCATATAACAATAATAGTCCATGTATTTCACAAAAATCAGAAAATTTTCATAAATTTTACATCTTTTCAATTTAGTCCCTAAATCACAATTTCATGAAATTTTCCTTTACAAAAGTTGTTTATCTATCAACAACCTTTCATTTTCTACCATAAACTTCAAAATTTCATCATACTCATCCATGGAAAAATTTTAATACTTTGATAACTTTGCAATTTAATCCCCAAATTAGCTAGATTAGCTTATTACAATCTCGGAAATATAAAAATTACTAAAAACGAAACAAGATTACTTACCCAATTAAGCTTGCTTGAATTTCTTTCTCTTAGCTAGGGTTTCCATAGAAAATTTGGGGAAGAAGATGAAAATAAAATTATTTTATTCATTTAATTAACTTATCATCTTTTAATTTTTCAACTTTCCAATTTCAACCTTTTCTTTTCTTGAATTTCTATGGATGAATCATTATAATTATCTACTAACTCCATTAAATGGTCTAATTGCCATTTAAGGACCTCAAGTTTTAAATTCTATAGCTATTTAATCCCTCTAGCTATTAGAATTCAACTTTTGCACTTTATGCAATTTGGTCATTTCTAGCAATTAAACTTGAAATCAGTAAGATTTTTGTAACAAAATTTTCATACGTTATTCCTATCATAATGTAGATCATACAATAATATTAAAATAATTTTTCTTTCTGACTCGAATTTGTGGTCCCGAAACTACTGTCCCGATTTCACTGAAAACGGGTTGTTACATTATCACTTTAGTAGTTAATTTGACGTGTATACTTGCACAATTCGCATATCATATTCACACGTGACACCTAGATGATTTCCCCATATATGCTGTACTCAACTCATTTGTCTCAAACCTCAATCCATGGTGCAGGCTTCATCGACTAATGACTCTCTTGCCTCTTTATATCTATCTTATAGAGCAACTCGATGTTATAGGGTTTCACCAAAATTTTTTGGGTGAACCTGAATTTGCGTTTCACTAGATTAAGGGGCTTTCACTCTACGATGTAAAAATAAATGATTGGCATTTACACCCTAAATAACACATACTACTTAAAAGCAATCTTTGGTATAATGGTAAACATTATGTTGTTTAGCTAAGGTATCCACCGAAATTGCAAAAATACTCACTATCAAGATACTAAATTGCATTGAATGTGAAAACAAAATCAACATACCTTTTATAAGCTCGTTAATCGATTTTTTGTCGCATCCATGTCAATTTTTTCTTATAACACGTATGGTCCAAACGACCTTTAAATCTATTCTAACATATGCAATAGGAGATTTGAAGTACTGGTAGTCTGACATTATAACTTATTTAAAAATAATCTACAATATGACATTTTTACTTCTTATAAGATGAAACTCCCACGATTAGGAAAGGATAGCAGCTAACCATGCTTTCGTATCCAAACCCTTGTTTGTAGAGTACCTTGCAACTATTTATTTAGTTGATCAGTTCATGAGTCGTGCTGCAAAGTGCCTTATATAGATTCTCTAGAGTTTCAACACCTTAGTTGAATCTACTAGCCGTTTTAAAATCCTCTAGTGGAAGAAGATACATGTAATGGATCTTGTTGCCAAACTTGTTTAACAATAACATCTTGCCCGCCATCCAAAGCATCCAATCTCTAATGTATCGATCCATCTCCTCCATAGTTGCATGCAGTGGAGGGGCCTGTGTGATTAGCCTCTCCAACCATGTGCACTTCATGTGACACCCATCCAATTCCTTCATTGGTTTCTCTTTAGACAGGACGACACCCAACAATTGATGGCACTTATATTCCTCATCGATGTTACTAGGATCAATTATTACATGCTCGTTGATTGGAAGGTCGGTTATAAAAGGAAAATTTTAGTGTAAATCATTGCTTCATTGCTTTGAAAATAAATGTATGCATTTCTAGCCTCCAAGTCTTCAACAATGCAACAAGCAACTCGGGAAAACAATTGAACTTTGTCATCTAAATGCCACATATAAACTAACATCCTTCAAGTTTTCTACGATATATCCATCGGACTTCAGGAATTTTAAATTGCATTTGACACAAATAACTTGATCACATCGTTACTAAAAAATCACAATATAATATTAAATTTTGGAAAATCTTAAACATATTTTTGCAAAAGTACAATATTAAAAAAATTGAGTTGAAAATTTCACCATATTGATGGTGTAGCTGGTAAAGTGCTCTTTTTGAAACCTTGATTTCGTCATTTTTCTATAGAAAATAAGTAAAAAAAAAGAGATCTTTTGGAGAGTTGAAAAGGTTTAGAGAATTTTGGTTGAAAAGGTTTAGAGAATTTTGGGTGGGAAAAAAAGAAAAGTGAGTAAGGTATTTATAGAGTGGAAGTTGCCTGCCACGGTTGTGGACTTCTATTGTATTTAAAAGGTCGGTAGAATAAACGACCAAAAAAATTTTGTAGTCAAACTACTAAACCTTGAATTCAATTTTCATGGATGTCTACTATTGAGTTACTCTTGATTGCATTTTACAGTACATCCCTCTTAACATGGTTGTCATTTGGTGATTTGATATCTCTCAAACTTGATACGCATAAATTTCAACATACTCTTAAAAATAAAATCTAAAAATAACTTTAGGTTAATTAGCAAAAAATGCCATTTTAAAAAGTTAATTAAGAAATTAGGCTGGTTTTTCTCAAATTTAGGGAAATAAGCCGATTTTGGAGAGAGAAATAGAAAATGCCTTCTTTAGGAAGCGTTTTCGTCCAACGGTCATTTTATCCAACAATCAAAAAATATAAAACAGTCAATTTTTTTTAACGGTTAAAATTTCGAACGGCTATTTACATTTTCCCCCTAATGGCTATTTATTTTCTAAATAAACCCTACTTATTTTATTTTTTCTTCATTCAATCCTATTTTCTTAATTCTCTCTACTATTTTATTCTCAATTTTTTCATTCAATTTCTCTTAAATTCTTCTTGTCTTAATTTTATATTTCTTTAATTTCATTTAATTTTTATAATTTTAAAAATGTCAACGCCTCTTATTCGTTTGGATGACAAACACATTTCCGGCATCCAATTACAAATGGTAAGAAAAATTATTAATTTTTTATTTTAATTAATATAATTATTAAGTTGTTAACATTATTAATTTTTAAATTTTTTTATGTTTATATAATCAGATCGAATATCGGATTATCGAGACGTATATAGACAATTTAAGTGTGAGGACACCACGTGTTATTAAACAACACTTGTAAGAGGCAAGATTCTTTCACATGTCTTGTATGCTCGGGGGGGCTAAATTGGAGCCCGTACTTATCAACGCATTGGTGGAAAGATGGAGACCTGAGATACACACACTCTATCTTCCGTGTGATTGATCTACCACAATTCGTTGTGGCAAATTAGAGCCTTTTCGACACTTAACGAGCTTTTTTTTAGCCATTTTATATTTATTTATTTCATTTTCAACTTTATTAGTTTATATTTTTTTTCAAAATAAGTGTTTTTACACACTTTTTAGTGTTTTGATGACTCGTGAGGCCAACTCGGGCCTCGAGAATGACTAATAAGCTACTTGAGTGTGTAGGGTGCCAATTTATGCCAAAGAATGCAAAGAACAACGGCCGTGTCACAACACAGGTATCTGATGTCGCGACACAAAACTGCGAAGCATCTAGGGCTAAAATAGTACCGATGTCGCAACATGGAGAAACTTGACATTGTGATGTCATCTAACACAGTGCTGATGTTAGCAGCTTCATCTTGGCATTTTTTTATCTCTTTTTGTCACGACCCTATAGTTAGGGGTGTCAGAAAGTGTATTCCAAGGACTCCGTTCCTGTAAATCGGACTCGTAAATATTTTTATTAAATGTTTACGAAGTTAGTTGTATAGTTAATTAGATTTTGGTTAAGTGAATTTGCATGAATTATAAGTTGTTTAAATGTAGGAATGAATTTGTATAAGTATTAGAAGTGGAATTATAAGATTAAAATTAATTAAAGGACCAATGTAGTCAATATACCTTTATATTAGGTAGTGGACGACATTAATGGGTATTATATACATATAATATAGTTTAATATATCTAAGTTATATATTATGATTTATAAAATGAAATTAATATGTATAAAGGTTATAACAATAAAAGTAATAATAATAAAAGAAAGAATAAAAAAATTGAAATAGAAAAGCATGCAAATAATTGAGAAAGAAAAGAAAGGGAGAAAAGAGAAAACCACGCACGAACTAGGGTTTCAAATATTTCCAAGTTTAATTTGTTAGTCAATTTAGTCCATTTCCTTGTAATTTTTATGTTTTTGGAATCCCGGTGTTAAGTACTACCCGACCCATGTTGAAATTTTAGCATTGAGTAAGATTTTAAATGTTGTTAATGTTGAATAGTTTTAGTATTAATGATTAAATTGATATATTTTTAAGCTAGAAATGAAAGAGGATTAAATTGTAGAACAAATTGTAAATTTTGAGTTATACGGACTAAATTATGAAAATTTTAAAATTTAGGGGTTTAATTGCAAATAGGGAACTAAATTTAGCTTAAAGTGAAATTAGTATAAAAATATAGGATTAAATGTGAAGAATAAAAATTGGTCTCGGTTTAAGGACTAAACTAGAATTTAAGCAAATTTTGAGTAAAAATTGAAATATTCAATGTGAAAGTGAATTGTGTTGTATTGATGTATTTTAATTATTTTAATTCCGTAGCTAACGTCGTACTGGAATCCTTGACTAAAAAGGGGAAGGATAAAATCGACATCGAATAGGTCAGAATCCACTGTTTGTATTTCTATAATCCGAACCTAGTTGTTAGTTATTGTAATTTGATTTAATGCATATAATAAGTGGTTGATGTGAGTATTTTGACGCTTTGATAGTGAAATGAAATTATAGTTGATTGATATAGATTGAATTGGTATATGCATTATGAATGTATGTGCTAATATGAGAATTGGATATTACTTGTATTTGAAAAGTGAAATGAAACCCTATTAACTGTATCGGGATGAGTCGGATATAGATGGCATGCCATAGGATAGGAAGAGTTCAGGGATTTCTTCGACTTCGAGTCAATGAGGCACTAGGTGCCAATTTACTTCGGTTTAACTGATAAGACACTGGGTGTCAATTTATATAGCGCTAGGCGTAGTTATTACTTCGGATTTATCTGATGAAGCACTAGGTGCCAAACTGGTGTGTTGGTTGGATCCGTGTATCCATCTGAGTCGTGTTAATAAGGGTAATTAAATAATAAAGTTCTATGAACGATATTGAATGGTATGGTATGTGAATTGGAAATGAGGTAGTGAATTGAAATATAAAAAATGAGATATGTTGTGATTAAATAAAATACATGAGTTATGTACTCAAGAATTGAATATAGAATGAATAATGCCATTGTATAAACAAAAGTGGTTTGATATGTGAAAAGCTGTTTATATAGCAAGTGATATGAATTGGGACTTTTGTTAAACAAATCAAATATGAAAGCACGTGAAAATTAAGTATAGTATGAAATGATATGCTAATATGCATGAATTCAAAATGATGCTATATGGTAATTGTGAGCTTAGACAATAGTATGTTTGTATAATTCAAATTGTGCATTTTGTATCCTCATGTCTTTAATTGTTTGGATTATAGGAATATCACCGAGTTTTACTCAGCATACAGTTTTGTTTTTCGTGTGCAGGTTAGGTACTTCTCTTTTGATCGCCAACTCAACATCCAACAATGATCTCGATCTCAAATGTGGTGATGTTTACCTTTTGTTATGGCATGTACCTAAGATGTCCTAATTGGTAGAAATTTTGTGAATGGATTGTAATTGAGTTTAAGTATAATGTTGGTTTGGAAATATGTATGTAAACATGTGTTTGTGTTTGAAGCCATAATGTGGTATGTTGAATTGAACCAAGATCTGTTAGGTGTTTTTGAATTTAAGTTGATGTTTTAGGTAGATATAAGCTAGGCCAAATTGATTGATTTTGGCATGTTTAAAAATTTGATTTGAATGATGCATTGATGATATGTTTTGATGATTTAAATGTGGTACCAATGAGGGTACATTGGTTAGGCACCTAGGATGATTGTTTTGGCATGTTTTGAGTGTGTTTAATCGTGTTTTGAATAGGTTAAACGAATGGTTTTTGAGTTGCTTAATGCCCAGGCAAGTAGGAAATGGTAAACTTGTTGTTTAAGGCACATTTTAGGTCCACACAGCCAGACACACAGGTGTGTGTCTCACACGGCTGGCACACGAGCGTCCGAGGCCATTTCGAGAGTTACATGGCCTGGCACACGGGCGTGTGGCTTGGCCGTGCAACCTAAGTTAGAGAGTTACACGGGCTGGGACATGGGCTAGGATACGACGGTGTGTCCCAATTTTGAATGCCCACATGGCCTGAGATAAGGGCGTGTGTCTTAGCCGTGTGAGTCACACGACCGTGTGACCCCTGCAGTTGAATTTCTTTCTAACTTTTTCCTAAAATTTTTAAATGTTCCCGATTTAGTCCCAAATTGAATAAGGGACGTATTGCATGTTTAATGATGAATTATATTATGATTATTGAAATATTTGAAATGAATGATTTAGATTACGTTTATTCGGTAAAGCTCTAAAATCCTATTCCGGCAACGGATATGGGTTAAAGGTTGTTACACTTTTATTTAATAGTATCAGAGGTATTTTAGGCATATATCAGCCCAAATTTAGCCTATATAAGGAGGTCATTGTAACCCCTAAGAGGAATCAACTAATTAAGGAGTAGATTTAGCTAAATAGTTTTCTTAATTTTTATTTTATTTTTATTTTTATGTTCGCATAGTCAAAACTTTTCTATTTCGATGTGAAGACGATTGCAAGTGGAGATTGTTTCGGAACTACGCTTCAATTATTTATCAATGAGCTTTATCTTTTCCTTTACTCTTTTATTTCATTATTTATAGTTCGTTAGCCTGATTAACTAGTGTTTGTATGAATATTAGGATAAATTATTATGTGTATTTTATATTTTGCAAGTTTCAGTTAGGGATTTGATTTATTGATTAAGTAATTATTTACTTAAAATTGAGTGTTCATTCAAGAGTGCTTAGTATATTAGGGAGTGACACCCCTAGTAGAATATCAAGAAAGGTGAGACCGAGAGGGTATCCTATTGAGTATAACTTGTGTGAAGCGGTGAGACCAAGAGGGTATCCGTATGCCTAGGAAGAGACTGAGAGGGTGACTTAGGTGGTAATCCTTAGTGAAGATGAGATCAAGAGGGTATTATTAGCTAAGGGTGGTAAACAACTCAGTTGAGGGTAATTAATGACTTCATTGATAATTAGAGATTTAATCGATCATAGGCCGAGAGCTCGCATTGTCGACACTAGGAATGGAAAATTTCATTAGCTTAGTTTAGGTTAATTTAAGCTTATTAATTTAATTAATTAATAAATACTTTAATTTTTCATCAACACGACTAATTCCAGACTTAATTAGATTAGTAATTATTTCCTGTGTAACACCCCTAACCCGTCTCCGTTGCCAGATTAGGGTTATAGAGCGGTACAGTACAGATCAGGACGTTTATCATCAAACAGAAACAAAAATATAAAATAAATGATAACAATCAATAACTTATAAACCGACCTTATGAGGCCTTAAAAATAGTTTGGGAACAATCTGAGGCTACTTGGAATCAAAATAGAAAAATATGCAAAAAATTTGAAAATTCTGGAAACAAGGGTCATATGGCCATGCGGCCAGGCCGTGTGGAATAGCTTAGGCCGTGTGGCTTTACACATGGCCGTGTGGATTCCCCACACGCCCGTGTGGCCAGACCGTGTGAAAAATCCTAGACCTAAAAATTAATAAGACACATGGCTGTGTGGCATAGCCCAAGCTGTGTGCACCTTAAAAAGCTTCCAAAACAAGACAAACTTTCATCCAACACTTAGGTTCCAAGCCAAATCAAAATCAACCATTTTCATACTTCAAAAACACATTTAAACAAGCCTAAAACATGCCAAACAATCAACCTAACTGCCTAACCAATGTGTCCTCATTAACACCATAATTCAATTATCAACCTCAGTTCAATAGACACAGAAACTATTTTGCATTCAAATTCATAAGTTCATATATAAAACTCATACCAAACTTATCATTTCTTCTTAATCATTCATATTAGTTCATACCATGATTTAAACACTTAAATAAGGTTTATATCACATGACCAAAACAACTTTATATGAAGATATTCACACCAAGATTAAAGGCACATACTCAAGTAAGCTTATACCGAGCTTAAAACATAACATTTGTAATAAGTATCTAAACATATACAAAAACACCTATTACATGCCATATAACCCAAAATAAGCGTATCAAAATCTACCAAAATGAATCTGGATAGTGTGATCTTCAAGTTGATCTTATCACTTGACTCTACAAAATGTTATCTACAAGGAACAGAAAAGAACATGAGTAAGTTTTACTAGATCTTAGTAAGTTTAACGGGTAAAACGATAAAACTTATTGAATTAAATATAAAAATTTTAATAACAAGACTAAAAGGCAGAGTCTCTTATCAACCACCAATCCACAATAGGTGAGCTTATACATAAACAAGTACGAGATCATTCACTATCAAGTCACAATACTATCAAGAGATTCATGAATAATCGTTCAACAATTCAATAATAAGACATTTAACACAAGAAAAATTGTCCGAAGAACAATATACGAATATGAGTACACATTTATCCATTTGAAACAGGCCAAATGCTCCAATGAGCCAATCCAATCGATAACACGCCTTGGCATCAAATGCCTAGCCCGTAGGCTAACATCCCTCCGAAAACACGTCGGGGCACTAAGTGCCAAGCCCGAAGGCTTTACATCCGCACCCGATAACACGCCAAAATCACTGTAATATATCGTGATAGTCTGCAACAAATGCTGGACTTCAGTATATTAAGTGTAAAATCACAGGATAGGAATCATCGTCTCATCTCAAATCAATCCCTGTACCACACGCACTATAGCCTATTGGCATGCCAATCATACTCTATCCTATGTTCATCGGCTCAGGCGACATTACCGCTAGACCAAAGTCTAATAATTTATTATTTCCATTCACACTAATTCAACATCGAAATATTTAAATTAACAATCAACTACTAAATTTCGTCTCATTCAATTCATATTGTAATATATATCAAAATAAACCGAATGAACTTACCAGGGCTAAACTGCAGCAATGACAAAAGTTTAGGGACTATTCAACTACTTTCCTTTTTCCTTGATTAACTACTTGTTCCTGATCTATAATATAATTTATTTCAATTATTAGTCTCAATTTCATATACTATTCAATTTAATACATATAACTTCCTATTTACAATTTTTCACATTAGACCCCATACATTTACATTTTATTCAATTTGGTCCTTAAGACCAAAAGAAGCTTATTTCTCATAATTAAACTTTAAAACCACTTAGCCTAAGTTTTAACCATTCTAAAATAGCCCTAAAATTTTGGATTTATCAAGAAAAACCATGTCTATTTTAGCTTATTTTCGATTTAGTCACTAAACATGAAAATTACTAAAAATCACTTTATAAATTAGATCAAAATTATTATCAAGCTTCATGCTCAATAACAAACATAAAAAATACTTTAAGAACACTAATTGTAATTTTTCTAAACTTTAGCAACTTCACAAATTAGTCTATAAACTAGTTAAATATCAATACAACGATCTCAAAAAACGTAAAATTCATAAAAAACAGATCAAGAAAACACTTACATGCAAGCATGAACTCAAATCAAAGCTCCTCCAATTCTTCCCATGAAGGTTCAGCCAACATAAAGAAGAAATGAAAAAGATGACACCATTCTACATTTTTTTTAATTTCAACTTAATTACAAAAATTCCATTACTTCATATTTTAAATCCATTTTCATTACCTACCATCCGCTATCATTAAATAAGGTATAATTACCTTGTAAGTACAACCCTCACTTCATGTTTAAATATCGATTTAACACATATAATCTATTAATGGCTTGCTTTTGCAACTTTTACAATTTAATCATTTTTACTTAATTAATTATCTAAATGTTAAAATTTTCTAACCAAAAATTAGTACACCTATATAATCACTCTGTAAATATTTAAGAAAAATATTTACAAGCTTGGTTTATAGAAACGAGGTCCTGATACATTATTTTCTAAAACTACTTGACTTTAGAGATAACTCACTTGAACTCAACTAATCATTCAATTAACTAAAATTATCAATTCAAAATTTATTATAATACCATATTTGACTCATAAATATTAAATAATAATTTTTACGAACTCTCTCGTCGGATTTGTGGTCCCTAAACCACAGTTTCCGACACCACTGGAAAACAGGCTGTTTCAACTTTCTCCCTTAGGAAATTTTGTCCTTTAAATTGTTACTTGAAAATAAATTCGAATATTGCAACCTCATCGATTCCTCGGTTTCCCAGGTAGCTTCCTCAACATCATGCTTATGCCACAAAACTTTTACTAATGATACCCGTTTTTTTACTTCTCGAGCTAAAATTTTTACTGGTTCTTCAAAATACAACATATCCAATTGTAATTCAATTTCATTGGGAGTAATCACATGTGAAGGATCTAATCTATACCGTCTTAGCATCGAAATATGAAAAATGTTATGAATCTTTTCGAGTTTAGGAGGCAAAGCTAATCTGTAAGCTACAAGATCGATTCTTTCAATAATCTCATCCGACCCAATAAACCTCGGACTCAATTTTCCCTTTCTGCCAATTCGAAGCACATTTTCCACGGTGAAACTTTCATAAACACTCGATCACGAATTGCGAACTCTATATATTTTCTTTTCAAATCTGCGTATGATTTCTGATGATTAGATGCAACTTTCAAACAATCATGAATAACACAGACCTTTTCTTCAGTTTCACGAATCAAATTGGTTCTAACTAATTTGGATTTACTCAACTCAGACCAGTATAACAGTGTTCTACATTTTCTACCGTATAAAGCTTAAAATGGTGTCATTTTAATACTAGACTGATAACTGTTATTATAGGCAAATTCACCAAATGGTAAATATTTTTCCTAGCTTCCCTCAAACTCGAGAATAGAACACCGTAAGATGTCTTCCAGAATTTGTATTATCTATTCTGATTGTCCATATGTTTGCGAATGAAATGTTGTACTGAAATTGAGTTTAGCACTTAGAGCCTTGTGAAGTTTACCCTAAAACCTAGAAGTAAATCTTGGGTCTCGATAAAAAATAATAGACACTGGCACCTCGTGTAATCTAACAATTTTAGATACATACAACTTAACCAATTTTTGAAGCGAATAATCCGTTTTAACCGAAACAAAATGAGCCAACTTTGCCAATCTATCAACAATAACCAAGATTGAGTCTTTCTTTCTCGGTGATATAGGCAATCCAGATAAAGAAATCCATCGTGACTCGCTCCCATTTATATTCAAGAATCATGACAAGTTGTAATAGTCCAGACGGTACCTGATGCTCGGCTTTCACCTAACAAAGTAAACATTTAGCCACAAATTTAGCAATTTTGCGTTTCATACCCAACCACCAATACATCTGTTTCAGATCACAAAACATTTTCGTACTACCCGGATGAATAGAGTACATACTACTATGAGCTTTAGTCAAAATGTCTCGTTTCAATTCCAGATTATTTGGAATACACAATCTATTGGGAAAGTACAATATGCCATCAACATTAATACTAAATCATGTAGATGAATCACTGTGAACATGATCTTGTTTAGCTACTAACTCCGGGTCATCATTTTGCAACTCCCAAATCCTCTGAAGAAACATTGTTCTAGCTTTCAATTTGGCTAAAATAGAACCATCATAATTCAGAATCAACTGAACATTCAAAGCTGTCAGAGAAAACAATGATTTTTAACTTAATTCATCCGCAACAACGTTAGCTTTTCCAGGGTGATAATCAATCACTAAATCATAATTTTTCAAAAGCTCAAGCCACCGTCATTTTCTAAAATTCAATTTTTTTTTGAGTCATCAAATACTTCAGGCTTTTATGATCAGTGTAAACGTGACATCTCTGACCATACAAATAATGTCTCCAAATTTTTAAAGCAAAAGCAATTGCAACCAATTCCAGATCGTGTGTCAGGTAATTTCTCTCATGTGGTTTTAACTGTCAAAAAGCATAAGCTACAACCTTTAAGCTTGCATCAAAATACAACCTAAGACACTAAGCGAAGCATCACTATAAACAACATACTCCTTCTCGGATTCAGGCTAAGTCAGTATAGGAACTTTTCTCAACATATTTTTCAACTGATCAAAACTCTATTGGCACTTGTCTGACCAAAGAAACTCAACATTTTTCTGTAACAATCTGGTCATCGGTGAACCAACTATAGAGAAATTCTTAACAAAACGATGATAATAACCTGCTAAGCCCCGAAAACTTTGCACCTCTAAAACATTTTTCGAAGCTTCTCAACTAACAATGGCAGAAACTTTACTCGGATCGACACAGATCCCATTCGTAGAAATTATGTGACCAAGAAATCCAACCTCGCGAAGCTAAAACTCGCATTTTCTAAATTTTGCATACAACTATTTCTCATGCAAAATATGTAACATAGTTGTTAAATATTGTGAATGCTCGAATTTTATTTTAGAATATATCAATATATCATCAAAAAATATAACAAAAAATCCTTCCAAATTAGGCTTAAAAACCTGATTCATCAGATCCATAAAAGCGTTAGGGGCATTAGTTAATCTGAAATGCATCACCAGAAATTCATGATGGCCATAACGAGTTCGAAAGACAATTTTTGGCACTTCATGATCTTTTACACACAATTGATAATAACCAGATTTGAGATCTATTTTTGAAAATTTTTGAAAATATCGTCGTACCTTATTCAGCTGCCTGTAATCAATACATAGTCTCAATGACTCGTCTTTCTTTTTCATAAACAGGTGCACCCCAATGAGATACACTCGGCTGAATAAAACCCCTGTCTAACAAGTCTTACAATTGTACTTTAAGTTATTTCAACTTAGTTGGTGCCATTTGATATGGCGAGATCGATATCGGTGCAGTCCCAGGTGTATGAGCAATAAAAAATTCAATTTCCCATTCTGGCGGTAATTTTGGTAACTCTTCAGGAAATACGTCTGTGAACACATTCACAATTGGTACCTAATCAAGTTTTGAGTCTGATTCTCTAGTATAAAGTATATAGGCTAAAAATGCCTTGCAGCCTTTACGAATCAATTTCTGTGCCAAAATAGCTCAAATAACCCTGGTAACACTATTTGATCTATTTAACTCAACTATAATAATTTCACCCGTCTGACATCTTAAGACAATCTGTTTCAGTCTACAATTTACCACAGCTCATATCGTCAACCAATCCATTCCCTGAATAATATTGAATTCATGAAAGGGTAACAACATCAAATCAGTAGGAAATTCATAGCTCTGAATTTTTAGTGGACACTTACGACATATTAAATTGACTAATACGCTTTGACCTAGTGGATTTATAACTTGAACATCAAACTCAGCTGATTTAATAGGTAAATCCTTATATGTTACTAAAGCGGTACAAATATACGAGTGAGTTGACCCAAGGTCAATTAGTGCATATACAGTAACATCAAGGAGATAGAAAATACCATCAATATCATCAGGCGTGACAGCTTCCTCTTTGGCTCGAATAACATATGTTCGTGCAGGCGCTCTAACTTCAGATCTAGCAACTATATCTCTATTCTCAGTATGATTAGCTCTAGTATTACTGATTTGACCAGGACGTTTACCCTTTTGAAGTGTCGACATCTGTCTATCACTTCGTTCATCATTCTCTCCTGCCATTCTTGGGCCATTCCGTACAAAATGATATGCCGAGCCACATCTGTAACACGCACCCGTCTTTGTTCTACATTCCCCACTATGAAGTTTTTCACAATGTTTACAAATAGGCTTTAGAGCATTTCGAACACTTCCCACAAGATCGGCAGGCTTAACTCGATATTTTGAATCATGCTGAATTGATTTATTTTTTCCTAGAAACCCAGATACCGAAGTGGTACGATGAAATTCTTCTTTATTTTTATAGGACAGGGGTGCTGAAAATGATTTAGGGAAGCCTCTTTTACTAAAATCTTGAGCTTTTCTATCTCTCAACTTCTTGTGGTTATAAACTTCTTCCATCTTTTGAGCAGGACCAGATAAAACAACAAATTCTCGAATCTCAGTTCCTCCAATCAACACTTTAATTTCATCATTTAGTCAATCTTCAATATGGATTCACATTTCTTCTTCTTTCGGTACAGTTTCACGGGCATACTTACTAATATACACAACCTCTTTCATATTTAGCTGTTGATTTATTTTCTTGCTTCAATTCAAGAAATTCTTTCTTTTTCCGATCTAAATACCCAAGTAATTCTGTCTTTCGGTACTATTACTGTCAACGTGGTCCACCAACTTTATGCTTCATCTTTAAGCAACGACACTGTGCATATCAGATAATCATTAGGGGAACAGGTAAGTTCATCAATAACTCGTTGAATATTTTTGAGCCAATACCCAGTTTTACCTGGATCATCATCTGTTCTACCTCTAAATTCTTTATCCCCACTTTTTCAAATTTTATCAATAGAAATTCATTTACTTGTTTTAGTTGTTTGAGGAGGTGGGGGTACCATAAGAGGTACAATAAGGGGTACTATAAGGGATGGAGGTTGTTGAGCCACAGGGTTGGTTCATATAAATTCTGTGAACCACTGACCCATTAAACCAAAGAAAACATTTTTAACTTCATTTTCTGACATTAGTGGAATTAGTAAACCACGACTAGTTTCTTGTTCATTAGTTGGAACATTACTGTTAACTTTATTAGTGTTAGCACGATCAGATTCTACCGACATTTTTATAATCTTTATGAAAAATAAGAGTTAGATCGAATGAAATAATATCACACTATCACAGGTTTATATGGCATGTAATTTTTAGACTTCAAATACACTATGTTCAATCCGAGAATGGACTAAATCGTAGCTCTGATACCACTAAATGTAACACCCCTAACTCATCTTCGTCATCAGATTAGGGTTACGGAGTGTTACAATACAAATAATGATGTTTATCATTAAATAAAAATAAAAATATAAAATTAATGATAACAATCAATAGGTTATAAAAATTGGGATAAAATATACTTACAGGCCTTAAAAAAATAGTTTGGGAACAACTTGAGACAACTTTAAATCAAAATAGAAAATATGCAAAAAATTTGAAAATTTTAGAAACAAGGGTCACATAGCCGTGTGGCCAAATCGTGTGGAATAGCTCAGGCCGTGTGGCTTCACACAAGGTCGTATAGATTCCCCACACACCTGTGTGGCCAGACCGTGTAATTAATTTTGATTGTGTAAAAAAACCCGCACTCAAAACTTAATAAGACGAGGTCGTATGGCATAGCCCAAGCCGTGTGCACATTAAAAAGCTTCCAAAACAAGGGAAAAATTTCATCCAACACTTAGGTTCCAAGCCAAATCAAAATAAACCATTTCCTTACTTCAAAAACACATTTAAACAAGCCTAAAACATGTCAAAACAATCAACCTAAGTGCCTAACCAATGTGTCCTCATTGACACCATGATTCAATTATCAACCTCAATTCACTTGACACAAACTAATTTGCATTAAAATTTATAAGTTCATATATAAAACTCATACCAAACTTATCATTTCTTCTTAATCATTCATATTCATTCATACCATGATTCAAACACTTAGATAAGGTTTATATCACATGAGCAAAACAACTTTATATGAAGATATTCACACCAAGATTAAAGACACTTACACAAGTAAACTTATACCGAGCTTAAAACATAACATTTGTAATAAGTATCTAAAAATATACAGAAACACCCATTACATGCCATATAACCCAAAATAAGCGTATTAAAATCTACCACAATGAATCTGGATAGTTTGATCTTCAAGTTGATCTATTGGGCAACAGAAGCACAAAAAATTAAAATCGGTGGTTGTGTACTCCTTCTTCAGTCATGGGCATGGTATCGCATATCATTTTTACATCATCGAGTAAACTTTCTTATAAGGTAAAATTTATTTAATAATATAATTATCATAATATTTTTTCATTATTATATTTTTGAAATAACATATTATTTGAATAGGTAGAACAATGACGCGAGTCATTAGGGTATACCAGACGAGCTCAAAGGTATCCGACTATTGTTAGATTAACTATCAGAAGCCAATATTAGTTTTTAAAATTTTCAATTATTTAATATTTACGTGAGGATTTGAAATTTAATATCAGGTACGTAATAAAATTTATAATTTCATACTGTAGTTTGAATGGATGTCATACTTTTATACGAGAATTCAAGAATGCACCCCAACCAAATTTTTGGTAAATTGCAATATTTGATCAAGTTGAGATGCATGGATCGCAACGGTTGAGATGTACGAATCTGATCAAGTGATGCACGAAATGCAAAGTATTTCACCGTGACTCTAAGAGCTCAATGAACTTCACAATATCAACTTGTGGGGGAGAACCGATGAAAATTGGTCTAAATTCCATGCCAAATACATCCACGTCTGGGAACATAGGTACGATTTCATACCTATGCGCGAGCCAATTGTTCGGCCAGATTTGGAAACTTCTACGAAGTACATGACATGGTTTAGACTTCACGATAAGGCATATTTATTGCTAGAGTAGGAAAGGAGTAGGCAATGTGCCGTAGAAGGCCAAGATGACCCCATATGAGGCAGCGATTAGGAGTACATGTGTTGAGTTCATTATCATCAGTTCTAACCCCAAATACTATACCAATGGGTGCACCACTTCTTGGTTAGTATGGTTTTTTTTCTGGTACTTTCACTCACCCTATTTTTTTTACACAAGTACCACATTATGCGTCATCATACCATGCGTCAACACTTTCTCGAGGAATATTTTTTTCACCCCCTTTATCCCCAGGACTATATTGCACACCACTGCCAACAAAAATACAATGTATCCACCATCGCCTACAATTCTAAACACCATGTATCCACCATCACCTACAATTCCAACATTCTATCCACAATTGGATTATTCGACACTATATGTTTCTCCGTCGATAATGTCACAAACACCCCCAACATCATTTTTCTTTAAAGGTGGGTCATCTTCACAACAACATATTAATACCAGACACGATATATGAAAGAAATGAAACAACTCATTTTTCTGTGGTGTCAGAACAGTGGTTTTGGGGCAACAAATCCGATGTGTGAGCCCGTAAATATTACTATTTAATATTTACGATTCGAATATAATCTAACACTAAAATTTTATTTAAAGATTTATGTTAAATGAAAGAATAATTAGGTTCAAATGATATGTCCTTAAAGTCAAGTAGTTTTAGAAAATGGGGTATCGGGACCTCGTTTTTTTAAAATAAGCCATAAATATAAAATATTTACGGAGTGTTATTAAGGTCTTATTAAAATTTGGTTAAGAAATTTTAATATTTAAATAGTTAATTAAGTAAAAAAGACTAAATTAAAATAGGTGAAAAAGTAGATTTTTATTAGGTAAAGGGGTCAATTAATTATGAAATATTAAACTAATGGACTTAAATGATAAATGTACCAAATTAGAGTATAGTGGACGGTTAGTGGTAGGTTTTGAGAGAAATTTGTTTTAAAAACTATGGTTATAATAGTAATTTAGTAAATAAGTAAAAAAAAGATAATAAAAATGTCATAATCTTTAATTATCATTATCGCCATCGAAAGTTAAAAGAAACTCTATGGATTAAAATTCTTTAGATTCAGCCAAGTTTGAAATGAATGCATGGTATGTAATTTTTTATTTGTTCCTTGTGATTTTATGTTTTTAGGCTCGTATTAGCTTAATCTAGCTAGCCCAGGGGTCAATTTGTTAAATTATTAAATGTTTAGAATTTTAGCAGGGATAAATTTGTGATGTTCTTGAAATTTTATGTTAGATTTTTAAGCTTGGTTGTTAAATATAAATATTTTGTTAAGTAATTTTTGATGATTTTCAAGTTTAGGGACTTATGAAAATGGTAAAAGTCAAGGAAAATATTGTAAATTGTGAATAAATATCGACTGTTATAAGAGTAGGTAAAAATTGGCTAGCATGATTTATGGTTAATAATGGTGAAATTGCAAGTTTCGGGTATAGGGACTAAATTGCATAAAAGGTAAAATTTGAGGGCAATTTTTTAAATTTTCATTATGGAGGGTTAAATGTTAAATTAATTATTTTAAATGCTAGAACGAGATTAATTGAATAATAATATTTATCTAGATCAAGAAACGACTCAAATGGACACTAATCGCAGAAAAGCCAAAATAGCAGATTAGTCGTTGGATCATGTTAGGGCATCGTTTTGGTACAAGTAAGTTCATATAGAGATTAAATTTGTCATTTGATGTTTTGGATGAGTTAATATGTATAATTATGTGAATTATAATCTTGATTTGATAATTGATATTATGGATATGATTGGAAGGTTAGTTGACTTAAAGTTGTAATTTATAAATGTGAAATTCATGATGGTTTATAGAAATATTATAATGCGTTTGAAATAAAGGATTTTGAGATGTATAAGTCCTGTTTTAACCTTGTGAATACTTAGGATACGAATGACATGTCATTAGGGTTATATGGTTTTAGGTGTTGGTCTTAAATGTCCTACCAATGACTGAGGTTTTGCATTTGTTGCGGATACTCCACAGCTCGTATGAGTAGCATCGTATAGCTAACATTCCGATCCACAGCTCGTGTAAGCAGACCCATTTCACAGCTCATGTGAGCACTAATGAAAAGGAAAGGTTACGGTTACGGTTACATAAAAAGGCACACTATGTGTGAGCGTTCCTGAATATCCAATGTTATTCTATACAGTACAATGGGTAAGTAAAGGTTAATGGAAACGCATGTATGAAAATTTAATGTTACTAATTTTCATATGATAGGGAAATATGAATACGCTTATACAATATGAAAATGAAAGATAATTTATCAAGTGATGGATGAAATATGCATGGAATCTATTTCTTAATATATGTTATGTTTTATAGATGTATTGTTTACTTACTATCTATTAACCATATGATTTCAATGGAAAATATGTGTAAATGATATATTTATACGTGATGGATTATGGATGAAGCCTAAATGTTTATCATGTATATGCCATGAGATACTTGGGATTTATATGTAATGATATATTTACTAACCTTATGAGGTGATATGTATAGGAAAGGAAGTTTGGCATACGACTTGATGAGAGTAGGTTTGGTTGTTTAATTTGATATGATTGGTAAGTTACATTTCGCTTATACGAATTTACTAAGCATTAAATACTTACGTAATCATTTAATCTATTTTGTAGTTTATTGGAAAGCTCAGCCAGTTGGAATCTTGTTGGAGTATCGTCACACTATCTATTCGACATATTGGTATTTATGGTTATTTTGGTTAATGGTTATAAATGACATGTAATAGGGTTGAAAGGTTATTCAAATGAAATTGCTTGTCTTGAGTTGTGTCAAGCTTATTGTGGTTAATAAGGTAAATTTTGGCATGAATAATAGTTGCTAATATGGGTGAATGAAACCTCATGCATACTCATAGGTTCTAGATAGTATATGGTATGATGGCATGTTTTGGAATGATTAGTTTGGCCTTTTTTTTTAGGTACTTGGATTATAAGACTATTTTGGTATGTTTGTGATGGTTTGGAAATGGTCATTTGTGATATCATGTGGTAGTTAAATGAACTAGGTTTTGTGCTTGAATATGACATTATGGACTTGTTTTGGTTAATGATGTTTTGGTAAAAATATGGTGCCTTTGAATGACATATTGGTTAGATGAAGTAGGATGTTAGAAAGGGTATGTTTAGATGTGTTTGAATGATGTTTAAGTCTCTTGAATGTGTGCACAAATGGAATGGTTGGTTAGATTTAGTTTAGCCTTGAAATGTAATGATTTTAGGGTCAAAATACGGATCACATGGCCTGGGACATAGGCTGTCACACGGCTTGACTACACGGCCATGTGTTATTTGTAAATTCCTAGTGTATTAAGTTAATGAGTTACACGGCCTAGCACACGGTCGTGTGTTTCAACTTAGTGAGTTACACGGGTGAAGACACGGGCTGGGACATGGCCGTATGTCCCTTGTTGATTGTTACACGGCCTGGCCATATGACCGTGAGACTCATATTTTCAAAATTTTCAACTTTTTCCCAAATCTTCTATTTTGATTTCAAATTAGTCCCGAATTGCTTCTAAGCTATTTTCAAGGCCTCAAAGGCTTGATTTAGGGACCAAATGCATATGTTTGATAGGTTTCTGATTGAGATTTTTATTCAATGTTATGGTGTTAATGTTATTCCGATTGTTTGGTAATGCTCTCAAACCCTAATCTGGCAACGAAAACGAGTTATGGGTGTTACAAGAAACCTAAGGCGCAAATGCAATCTAGAACAAAGGAACAAGATAAAGCTAAAGATCAAGATTAAGATGGAGGTGGAGGTGGAGGTGGAGGTGAAGATGGAGATGAAGAAGATGAGGACTCAGAACCCTAACTACGATGAAATCCTCCTCGTAACCGATACCCTTTGGGTTGTGGCACACATTCGGGTTGACGATGCTGATGAATTTTTTATTTAAAATTTTTCACATATAAGTCATCATTTAGTTTGTTAAATTTTAATTTGTATGGTATTAAAATTTTCCATCCATAGTGTACTTATTCCAATTTTATCAAAAAAGTTTTTCTATTGTATTTTACATCAATAATATACTTATTTACAATCTACAAAAAAAATTAAAAATTATTATTATTATATTCTATTGTTTTTTATATCAATAATATATACTTATTTACAATCTACGAAAAAATTAAAAAATTGTTTGTATTATATTGTATCACATGTCTTCTCAATAATATGCTTATTTACAATCTACGAAAAATGAAAAAAATTGTTTACATTGTTTTCTATTGTATTTTACATCAATAATATATACTTATTTACAATTTACCAAAAAATGAGAAGCAATGAAAAAATGAAAAACGAACAATTATTTGTTTGTTTTTTGTATGTTTATAAAATTAAAAAAAATGTTTTAATTTTAGTCTTCTCTTCAATGTTGCCCCCAGGTGTGGACATGTTGGCTTACTATGCCTTGGGTTCCTACAATAATTGCATAACCTCGGTTGGTCTATCTTCTCCCGAATATCCATACTGTCGCGTATTCGAGTAGAATTCAGTCAAGTTTTTGGCTTGCAACGCAAAGTAATATCTGATATCAACTCAAATGGAGCGCTCAAGACAAGGGGCCACATACTTTCATTTGGGATCGGTGGGAATTTAGATTTTCATTCTTTAGATATGCATTTTTGTTTATAAATTTCATCGACATAGCTAATACAATCCAGATGTGCCAAGGCACATACAAAAGTTTCATGTGCACATGGAAAATGAAGTGTTTGAAATCTCCCACAACTGCAAGTCTTTCATCCCTAATAATAATTTTGTTGGGTCTATGGAACTGATCTGTAACCCGAAACATTTTATTTGGACGTGACTGACACATTACAGACATAGTTCGCTCTTTCTGCATTTTCTCTAATATCTTTCATCACCTCATCGCACCAAATGAGATCGCCCTTTTGTAAACTCTAAATTATATAGATTTTTTTATTGATGTTTATATCACCTTTTTACTTGGAATTTCTGTTAATCTCGAGTATTTGATATCTAAGTGGGTTATTTTCATTCATATTAATACATTAGACCTAAATTAAGTGAAGTTTTCAATTTTATACAAATAAGAATTAATTTTGCATAATTTTATTATTTTATGTTGGATGTTAATTTTTACTCAAAATATGACAGATGGACCGTTGAATTAATAAAGCATGGGAGCTGAATAATATCACACATGAGCATAATTTAAATTGTACATCATGTGAACGACAAGCTCATTAAATTGGACTTCAGAATTCCATGCAACCCAACTTGGAAGATAGTTATTCAAAAGGATTGAGTTTGCTATGAATTGGGTGTCAAAAACCGTCCAATAAGGGAGAGAATGACCCACATTTGACAAAGGCATATGAGCAGCCCAAAATAAGCTTTTGTAAGATTTATTTGGAGGTCCTTGCACTTGTGAAAGAATAAGAAATTAGCTCTCAACCAATGCCCAAGAAACCGTCCAACCCCTAGCACAAATCAAGCTAGAATCAAGCAAGAAAATCAAGGAAAAAATCAGCCACTATCCACAATTCATGGCCGACTAAGAAAGGGAGCATTTCAAGGGATCCTTCAAGCTATTTTCAGCAAACTCTCATGTCACCCTTTTACTATAAATACCACCTCTCATTCTCATATCCCTCATCAATCATTCATTCATTCTTCATTCTTCACTTGTTTATTCCATTTCTTTTTTCCACGCATAAGCATCCCCTCTCCCCATTATCTTTAGCTAGTATTTTCCTTGAGGAAATCCACTCTTGGTCGGCCACATTGAGGAGCATTTTACGAAGGACCAAACACAAGGATTGGAGGAAGCCACTGTGAACGATTTCTAGAGGACTGCCAAAATCATTCAGAGTTTCTTTTTCCTTATGTTTATTTTGTTCTTAGTTATTCAACATGTTAGCAAATTGTTTTAATGTTTTTCCATTAACAACGTTAGCTTAAATTTTTTTAAGTTGGAATGATTACATTAATTTGAAAAAGTTCATTTGATTCATGTTTATGATGTTTTGTGTCTCAGTCGTTCATTCGTCCAATTAAAATCATTTATGTATTCCATGCATTGAAATATATTTGAATGCATTAGAATTAGTTGATCGATCCTAACCAGATGGCAATTAATGGGCACAATAATTGGAAGGTGCATGCTTGATTTAGATCCTAACCATATTAAATTAAAGGTTCGTAATAACTCGAAAGAGCTTTATTATTTTTCATAGATTTTAGGTTTATGTGATTAAATTATTTCAAACCTAATCCGTCCTTGTTACTTCAGTTAAAGTCTAATGAATCCTTAGTTAAATATGTACATAGAAATATACATGTTTTTCTAAGTATAAGATTTTGAAAGAACTTATATTAGATTCTCAGCTAATGAAAGATCGAGTTGCCATAGGAATATTTTTCAGAACTTTATTAAGCATGATGAAAATGAATTGAGTCAAATATGTAATTATTCTAGCTTATTCATGTTATTATTGTTTAACTTGTGAAATTGCTGCTAAACTATCTCATCTCATCCATTGCATTTAAATTAACTCTTTTGCATTTAGTTAATATTAATTTTATCCATCACATCAAAATTATTGTGTTTTCTTACCAACTTGTAATATTTAATTTTACAATTATTTGATTAACATATATAGTCCCTGTGGTGACGATAACTCTTTTACTTACTTATTACTTGATAACGACTGTGTATACTTGCACAAACCTACGCATTATACATTTATCTATCCAACATATTTTTCCATTCACTTTGGAAATAAGGCTGCTAAGCGAAAATATGTTTCTTTGACCATCGACATTATTGAAAAATGATATGTCCCCTTGAATTTATGCATTATGTTAGGTTCGCTGTCATGTGCTTGTATTGTAGACCTTTTTATATGATTAAGTCCACTACTCCTTGGGTATCCCATCGAGGTATTCTGCACCGGCTTTGTTTATAGCTTGCAAGTTTTCCAACATTTCATGGAATCGATGTTGGACGAGCTCGTACCCTGTTGAAGAAAATAAATAGTATATTCATGAATGCAAACAATGTATATGTTAAAGAATGATATAGAAAATAATATTTACTACATACCCATGTTAATAACATGTTGTCGCTTAGCATGTAATCTACCGTAATTTGAAATGTCAAATTAGGCTTCCCCGTTATACTTAAGGAGCTTGTTTTTGGGCAAATTAACATATTTTCCGTAGTTTAGTGTAGATTTTAGATTTCCAAATTGATAATTGCAAATATCTTTTTTTAATCATTTTGATAGACAAATTGGCCAATTGTGCCATTGGAGGCCCTAATGTATGATTGAGTGTTGTAGGTACTCGCAAGTAGAGGTGCTCAAATGGTCGGCTCGGTTAATAACCAAACAGAACTAGCATTAACAAAATTAATCGAACCCTGTAATTCTTTAACCGTTAACCGAATCAAAATTTTTTCAAAAAAATTTATTGAACCAAAATATTTATGTTAATTCGGTTGGTTAACCGAATTAACTAAAATTTATATGTTTTTGTCTTTAGGTTAAAACAAGTATAAAAATATAAAAAATACATAATTAAAAACACTACATAAGTTCAATTAATTAGGTTAATTACCTGATTTCGAACCAAATTAATAGATAACCAAAATTCCAAAAAACCATTAACCAATCTTCGACCAAACTAAGTTCGGCCACCGACCGATTAACCGAATTAGATCGGTTCGGTCAGTTAATTCGATTTTAACCTAAGTTTGAACACCCTTACTCGTTGGTGGCTCAAAATTGTGCAAAAATAGCAATGAAGCAAGGGGTATCACAACATTGAAGCATGCTAATCGCGATACCCCCAACAGGCTTGAGATGAAGGACAACTATAGTGGCATCACAATATCCTCTTTGGTTTTCGCGATACCCACTTGCCAAGAAGCACCCCGTTTCAAGACTGATGATGATATCACAATATCCAACCTTAGGTATCGCGATATCATTATCGTGAGGCGACAAAAAATGACGCTAGGGGTAATGTTTGTCTAGCCGAAGCACCACTCAGAGGAGGCCCATTCAAAGGCATTTTGGTCACAAAATAGGGGTCATAAATCACTTGTAAATCAACTAATTTTTGCTGAGTAGAGAGAGATACACACTTTAGCTTTAGTTTAGCTTAAGTTTCTTTTTAGTTCTCTTAGGTTTCTTCTCTATTTTTTAGGGTTTCTTAGTTCTCATCTTCCTTAGATGTAGAGTTATTTTTCTACAATTCTTCTTATTGTTCTTGTTGTTCTTTATGTTAGTTAAGTAGCTAAATTTTATTTGCAGTTTTAGACCATTTCCTTTACTTGTAATGAAATTTCAACCTTTATTTTAATATATTTCAGTTTCTTTTATTTAATCTGTTAAAGACTTCAACTTTTATGTTTATTGTACTTCATTTTACTGTTGAATGTTCATTTACACTTTTCCTTTAAGTTTTGTAGCTTAAAAGTCCAAACTTTCATCTTTTTCTCATGCTGTATGTTAATGGCTATCATTTCCTTTTCTTGTATGTTTGTTAGCTTAGTTTTTATCATGAATAACTAAACTCTAAGGAGGTTGGTTAATGAAGAGGTGAGTCAGCTGATTTTTGGATGAGAGACTAAGTTGCAAATAAATTGAACTAAATTGAAAAACCTAAAAACTTAGGATTGTCACCCTTAAGAGAATATTTAAGCAAGTGCACTGAGAGGTAATCTTATTGAGCACTAATTCGTTAGTCTCAGGCTAGCTGGTGAGATCGAGAGATAAACCAAACTAATTTGTCTAATTTAGTAAAGTTGTGACTGAGAGGTAAAAATGGAACCATTTTAGGAGTTTAAGCAATTTAGATCCCTATTTCAAAGATTAGTGAACCACATTGCCATAAATCAACCACCGTTTGTTATTCATTGGTTAATTTAGTAACTTTGCAGAGTTTACAATTTAGTCACTGTGTTAATTAGTTGATAAATTAGTGTAATTATTCTTGATTTCATGGCTTGCCATACTATAGTGTTTAGCAATTAGTTAGTTAGACTCATTTTTTTGTATGCTTGTTGCTCTAATTTTCCCAATCGTCGACTCTCTTAGGTTCAATCCTCAAAGTACTCTGTACCCTATTGTCTAAATATATTACAACTGACCTGTCACACTTGTAGACACCAAACGATAGTATAGCTTCCAATCCTTTGTTGTCTTTAATAGTTAATTTCTCTCCTGTCGTTCGCGAGGGCAGCGAGGGAGACGATCAGCATCCTTATGAAATCGATATTAGGAAATGTGCCTATATTGTAGGAAACATGTAACTATTTTCTATTTATTTGAATGATAAATAAATAAAGTTAATTTCACATTTCAATATTATGTCTTTTGTATTTTTATCTTTTATATTTTGCATGCATAGCAAAATTGTGACAAGCAAATATTAGTTCAGTGATTGTCTAAGTTTAAACTAAAGATAAGTGGCATTGTAAGAATGTTTACATTACAAGAAAGACAACTTCAGTAGATAATCTAGCTAAGTCCGTAATCCTGTAAAAGAATAAAAGTGAGCATTTGACTCAAATACTGTGAAGGATTATTATGTCGTCTACAATTCCAATTGGGGAGATGGCTAGTCTTGGCTATTAGAGCAGTTGACTCCACGGGTAGAGACATAGATGTATTCATTAGTAGAATGATACATTGAACTCGACCTAAGATGAATTAATTTTGAACCCGTTTGTGAATTAATTTACTTGTGACGTTCATGGTGTGATTTACCTAAATCTTGAGTTAGTCACTGACCATGTGTATGCAACTCATGTGCTTTGATCTAAGTAGAGGCTTATGCTCTAAAGATGATCGAGCCTATAGTCAGTATGTTGGGTACATGACTTGTGTATGGCATGGCTTTACTATTAATAGTGGAATTTATTGTTCAATTAAAGAGTTAATGATATCCTCTCATTGGCATTGTGTGTATTGATAAATATGAAATGTGGCCATAGGTTACTGGTTCTCAAACGAGCAATTTATCACAGTCATTTGTTGACAGTGATCATATTAATCATTAAGAAGACACAATGGTGACAATGAGATAAAATAGGATTGTATTGAATGAACAAATTTAACTAAAAGAAATCAAGGATATCATATGAGGGTAACACACACATGACGAAGTCATTGGACAAAATAATTGGATGAATTGTTTTCGTAAAAAGTAAACAATAAAGAGTTTTCAATCATGGTACTTCTTGGGCACTGACCCCATAATTAAGTAATTGCAAATTATTAGAACGATGCTTCTAGACATAATTGTAATTACTAGAGCCTAATTGTATATGTCCGATTGGTCACTCTGCTAGCTCAACAAAAGCTCGATTGGACTGCATTTGAATCAGAAGAAAATTTTACGACTTTGAAAATAATTTAATTGAGTCGATTTATTCGATGTGGAATTAAATTAGGTGGTCGTGAGAATTGTTCAACTAAAGAATTTGATTAAAGAATTTTCTTGAAAAATTAATTTGGAAAGCTAAGTGATTTTTGGAAAAATTAATTGTGATCAAGTAAAATTAAATTAATCAAATTAATTAAATTAATATAATATTTTTGGAAATTAATTTTCAGGTCAGACAATTGACTCAATGAGTAATTGAACTTGAAAATTAGACTTGAGATTGTAAATTGGGTCTGGGAATCCAAAACCGAGAGCAAAACCTAAAAATTGGTCAAATCGGGTCCAGTATGTGAAATCGGCCCGATACTCCAACCGATGGCTAGACCGAACTGGTCAGAATGTCACTGACCCGGACTAAACCCGCAGTAGTCGAACTGGCTCGGGGTGTCGTAAGGGTGTTGCACCTACATCATTGGACACAGTAGTGCCGGCGGCATCCCAGTGGCCGGCAGTGATTGGTCTTCAGTGGTTGAGTAGTGGAAGAGTTACACTCCTATTGAGACTCTACCAGAGAATTTGATTTCAGATTAACTATTCCAAAAATAATATATTTTAATTGTTTAATATTAAATTAAATTTAATACTTATTTTAATAGTATTTTATTAATTTATTATTAAAGTGATTATCTTAATATTAAATTTAATTTAATGTTTATCTTTTAGATGAATATTCTATTATTTTAATAAGATTTAATATTAAATTTAATCTAATATTTATGAAACATAAATATTAGATTAAATAATTTAATATTAAAGTGACTGAGTTTAATCATAGTTGAACCCTCTAAACTCTCCCTATATAAAAAGAGCATTGGACCATTATTTTACACATACTTAAATTCAAGAGAAAGTTGTAAAGAGAAATTCTCTAAAGAGATTATTTCAGAAAATTTCTGTAGATATTTTCTGATTTACAACTTAACCAAAAATTTTAGAGAAATTACGAAATTACCCTACTGGTAAATTTTGTGAATTTTTTTTGATTCGAAGCGAACCCACATTCGACAGACGTAAGCTTGAGGATAGTGGAGAAGACTACTAGGTTGAAGCGCTCATCCTAGACAAATCGAAAAGTACAATTTTAATTAAGTGTTCATTACTTTAGATATCACAACCAAGATTTTGTTTTGGAAAAAATTTTAAAACTCTATTTTCCCTAAATTTATTTTCTGCTACGTTTTCCAAACCTATTTTTTTTCAAAAACCGGCCCGTGTAATTTGACCCTATATGACATATACAATACCTATGATGTGCACAACCCAGAGGCTTCCACGTTGATCAATTGCAGCCTGTATTTTGGGTCCCCTATTAGAAATAATGCATATATAGGGTTGCAGGACAACATGCCTTCTTAAGTTAGTCAAGAAGAAATCTCAAGCATTAGTGGTTTCTCCTTCAACAGTTGCAAAAGCTATTGAGAGGATTTTCGATTAACATTCTGTGCAACAACTAACAACAAGCAATTCTCATATCTCCGATACATTAATATGCTATCAATTTGGGCTAAAGGCTTACAGTACCAGAATGCCTCGATGCATGGCTTGAATGTCCAAAAAAGATTATGGAAAACTCTTTTCCATTAGACCATTTGATTGTCATAATACACAGTTTCTGTTTGCAGATCGATAATGGTACCTGAGACGTACTGATTCAATACCTTAAACCATTGCCACAAATTATTATATGATTTATCTCACTCGTTATGCATATTTTTCATAGCCTTCTGTTTTGCAATCCATGACTTGTAGTACGACATAGTGTAATTGTACTGACTATGGATATTGACAATCAAAATCGGTACCAGAGTTATAGGACTCGCTTTTGCCATAGGCAAGATAATGTCAAAGATCATGTCAGAATCCAACTTTGGACGATCTTGTGACATACCTGCAACAACATAAGTATGTGGAGCGTTATATTTCTTAATTATCTAGAACCTGATCATCTTTCTCACATATGCTATGATTTTTCATAGACATCTACTTTCATGCATTGCGCAATTGGCTTCATATTTTTCTGCTTGGGATTTTGTAACATGGAAGTTGACCTCATACTTTATGTTATACCGCTTCACTATAGTAACAAAAGCGTCTTTTGAGGAAAACTCCATTCCAACTTGTAAATCACCGATATTTAACAAAAAAAACTTGTATGACTCGATCTTCTATGGGGTAGTTCTTGAAGTTCTAACCCATCTTCAGCATCAAGGTCAACATTAAGCATGTGGGGTGGATGTACATATGTCGTGAAATCCAAATAGGTTCCTCCAACATTGTCCGAACCTTCACCGTAAAAATCACTCGGTTCAGTAGGAATGGTCTCTAGTTTAAAAATAATGTAATATTTAGACCACCCAACCTGAACTCCCAAATTGGATCATTATTTGTTTCAGATCCCTCTTCGTTATCAACCTAGTTGCAAGTTTAGGGTTTGATGTCCCTTCGTTGGTGTAGGTTGTAGGGAGTACGTCATCTGTTCTTGTAAATCTTACATTAAAAACAAAATCATTTGTGGATTGCCCACTAGTGTAACATGATGGCATACCCATATAAGTGTTTTCAACATAAAACATTGGCGTTTGGAAGTTGAAATCAAAAGTTCTAACACCCAATACTCGACCCAATCGCCGGGTCCGGGTACCAAATGTCACAATTAAACCCTATTACTTATCAACAAATCTGATTGGACCTATCTACAACTTAAACAATGCCTGATTTAGTCCCTATTTATCATATAACTTTATTCTAATCTTTTAGATAACAACATATTTAAAAAATTAAACTTCAACTAAACTTTCTATTATACAAGTACTAAGGTTCTTAGATTAAAGTTCTTACAATCAATTTTTCTTTACTGGACATGTATATATATTTATTTACTATGACTTGGACCTTAAATTTTGATATAATTACACTTATTCGAACCCTAATGTAACACCCTATACCCGACCTGATCGCTGGGTCCGGATACCAAATGTCACAATTAAATCATATTACTTAACAACCTTTTTAACTTGATTTATTTACAACTTAAACAATGCCAAATTTCAATCCATATTTACCATAAAAATTTATTCTGATTTCTTAGGTAACAAGTTTTAAAATTGAAACTTCAAATAAAATTTCTAATATACAAGTGCTAAGGTTAATACAAATATTTTGCCTTACTAGGCATGTATATGTAATTATAGTGACCTGGAACTTAAAATTCGAGTACAACTTTGCTTATTCGGACTTCGAGGTGTAGCTTCTAAGGGTGCCCCTCTATATACATGATACAACTACAACGTTACTCGTGTGGACTTAGCAGGGTCTAGTTTGGTCCCTCTACACAAAACCTCGAGTCATTCATTGACCCTGTATTCAAGGTAAAAATTACTCATAAGCTCGAAAGATCTAAGTGAGATATTGTACAACAGTATTCATAGAAGACTCTTACATTTTTTGGTATATAAGAATTAGTGCACAAAATTAAAAATCCCTGAGTATCTTAGGAGATTTTGTAGTTTGAATGGTATAGCCGATGCCCATGCGTTCTCTGAATGAATCGTTGGCAAACATATAGTCTAATTTAGTCATAAGATTACTCTTTCTTACAACCCTTTTCTAAAACTCGACCTTGTCTAGCTTCATCTTAGACTTCCATATTACTAATCTGTCATAATTTGATATGGCAAATTAGGCTTTCCCGGTGTACTTAAGAAGCTTATTCTCAAGCAAAATAGTGTATTTTTCATAGTTTTTCATAATTTTTAAATTTTAAGTTAATAAGTGTAAATGCCTTACTTTTATTCATTTTGAAACCCAAATTGGCCAACAGTGCCATTGGGGGCCTTGATGTATGGTTGATTGAAAGAAGGGCATGTTGGAGGTTGAAATCGAGCGAAAAGACACCAAAAGAGAGGGCTTTGAGATATCAAAACATTGGAATCATGATACCTTCAACAGAATCGAGATTGGAGATAACCTTTTAGTGGTATCCCGATATCCACCCTCCAAGAAGACCTCTAAGTTCGAAACTGTCTGAGATATCGCGATATCCTCTTTCTTGGTATAGCGATACCGATATCATGAGGAGAAAAAATTAGACAAAAGGGTAGTCTTTTTCCAGCTGAAGCACTAATCATTGAAGGCCCATTCAAGGGTATTTTGGGTACATAAATTGGGTTAGAATAGTTGCTATATCAGCAAAAATTTGGTTGAGAGAGAGAAAAAGATGTCACATTACCTTAGTTTAAGCTTAGTTTTCCTTATGTTTTTTCTTAGCTTCTGTTCCTCTTTTTCTAGGGTTTCTTATTTTCATTTTCTTAGCTGTAGATTTTACATTTCCCGGTAACTTTTCTTCTTGTTTTATTTTTTCTTAGTGTTAGTTAAGTTAGTTACCACCATAGCTTAAGTTTATTTACAACTTTAGTCCTTGTACCTTGGTTGTAAGACATTTTCAGATTTAGTTTAATGTATTTCAGTTTCTTTTACTTTGCATTTGTTAAAGTTTGTTCCTTTTTTGTTTATTGCTTTAGATTTTCTTGTTGAATGTTTCTCTTTACATGTCTTTTAAGTTTTCTTGCATAAAAATCTCAACTTTTATATTTTTCTCAAGTTTTGCTTTAATGGCTTATTTGCTTTTCATTTTCATGGTTGTTAGTTTTATTTCTAGCATGAGTAGCTATGCCTTTAAGGTGGTCGGTTGATGGAGATGTAGTGAGCTGATTTTTAGATGAAGGACTAAATCGTAATAAATTAAACTAATTTGAATGAACTTAAAAACTTAAGATTGACAACCCTAAGGGAACATTTAGGCAAGTGAGACCGAGAGATATTATTGGGCACCAATTCGTTAGTCCTGGGTTAATCGGTGAGATCGAGAGATAATCTGAATTAATTTATCTAACTTAGTAAAATGGAGACTGAGAGGTAAAATGGAGCCATTTTGGGAGTTTACGTGATTTGGATCCTTAATTCAAGGATTAGTGAATTGCATCAATGTTAACCAACCATCATTTGTTATTTAATTGTTAATTTCGTAACTTTGCATGTTTTACAATTTAGTCTTTGCGAGGTAGTTAGTAAATTAGATTAATTTATCTTGACTTCATGATTTGTTGTAATATAATTTTTTTTGTGATTAGTTGGTTAGACTCTTTATTTTACATGCTTTTTATTTAAAAAAAATTCAATCCACGTTTTTTTGGTGGCATGAAACTTGAACCTGTGACTGAATAACCATCGTCAATTAGGGGCTTGATTATACTTGAACCCGTGATCGCATAACCACCATCAACTGGGAGCCCTAGTTATACTTGAATCCGTGATCGTATAACCATTTTGAACTGGGAGCCCAAGTTGCAATGCGACATATTCTAAGGAAATTGTGCACTCCCCACACAAGAAATGAAATGTGTAGGTCTTCGAGTGCCACCGCATCATCATGAACTCAAACATGCCTTAAAACTATCACAATTTCTCTATAAAACACAAACACAAATAAATCTTTCTCCCCAAATTCTCAACACTTAACACAAAAAAGAACAATTTTTGGAAGGACGAAAACGCTTCCTGCTGGAAGCATTTTCAGCTAATGTGGCAATCAAAAGGCTAAAAGTGCGTCATGCAGGAGGCGTTTTCTATTTCTCTCTCCAAATTCTATCTATTTCCTTAAATTTGGGAAAAATTGACCTAAATTATTAATTAACTTTTAAAAATGGCTTTTTTTTACTAATTAACCCAATAACTTTTACCACATAGATTAATAAGTACGATTTAAAACAATAATATAAATGTGAAACCAATATTACTGATAACGTACACTCTAATCAAAATCACATTAACAAAATAATCTTCTTTCTACAACCAATTTCTATGTTTTTTTTTCTAATATAAAATATTACTATGTTAAATAAACTTAGAAGATAATACAGAAATTTATTCATTCAACAAATGCTAATCAAATTTTCATAATAAAAAGGGGGGGGGAAGAAATGCTAATCAATATCTGAGCGTGCCGCAATCAAAACTAGCCTTTCTTAACAGCATCCCAGGTAAGAATCTGGAAAGGAATTTATCTCGGAGGAAGTTCATAATCTTCCCGCTGTTTTGTTGGATATAACCCACCATAGAAGCTGTGCTAACTAGATCAATACTTCTCCATCTTCTCTCTTGAGCATAATTTTTCAACCCCATTTCAATCCTTTTGTATTCCTCTTCTTCATCAACTATTTTTCCATTGTTTTCTTCCCCACCTGGTTTCAGTAACGCTTCAGCAATACACCTTGCTAGAACAACCCCATCTTCCAAAGCTGCACATCCACCTTGCCCAAGGTCTGGTGTCATGGGATGAAGGGCATCACCAGCTACACAAACGTTGCCTTTGCTTATATTGCCCCATAGAAGCTCCCAAGGTCTTCTGTATCTTAACGGGGATGATGCAATGGCATCTAGCTCAGTTTTTCCTACAACAGATTTCATCTCATTGGGTATATCTTCAAGCTTGCTCATTACAAATTGCTTCAGTTTAACTGGGTCGTCTTCTAATTCTTCATCTAAAAAGTATAACAGTAGAATTTTAGGGAAGATGGTACTCGATTTAAGCACAAACAGGGAAAAAGGGTGGGGGTTAGGTACATTTGGTGGATGGAATCCAAGTCAAAAACCAATAAACATTCTCATCATTACAAGGGAGGAAGCCTGATCGAAGACCCTTGCCAAGGAACTGCCTGAATTTTAATCCAAAGCCATGGCCACCTTTGAAATTTGCGGAACCCCTAATTGCTGATCGACCTGTGAATACAGGCTTGTCGAAACCAAGCCATTTTGCCACCACTGAGTTCACTCCATCACATCCAATCAATACCTGTTATCATTTACAATCAAGAATTGAACTCTTGAACAATAAATTATGGTTTTCTTGAAAATTATACACAATTAACCCGATTTTACCTTAGTTTTGAGGATGGTTCCATCAGACAGATGCAGTCGTTTGAAGAAGCCAGATTCCTCAATGGAAACCACTTTAGAAGAGAACCTGATGGTATCGCTGGGGAGTTCCTTTGCTAAAGTTTCCAACAACAATCTCCTTTGAAGACACCGAATTTCATGACCCTTATATGATATCTCTGAAGCTGGCTGGTCTAAAAATGTAGAGGCAACGAGTATGCTGCACTCATATTCAACCACCATCGACGTCAGTTTATAGCAAAATGAAGCTTGGGACTTCAAAAACAAGGTTCAATGTAGTTAAATACAGTACCTTGGCGTAAGGTAATGTTGATGCCGAAGAGATTCACCGATGCCAACAGCATCCAAGGCTTTCCAGGCATTGCTCCATGTCGTGAACGCAAAGCCAGTGATCCTTAACTCGTCTGATGATTCCAATACTAAACTACGAATTCCAAGCCTGTAAGAGTTTAGATTTAGAACCAGTTACTGCTATGTATTTACATTTAGAGATTCTGAATTTTAAGCTAATATGATCGTATGGAAGAACTGTTGGTGCGGGTTGATGTACCTGTGAAGTCCCAAGGATGTGGTCAGACCAGCAATTCCAGCTCCCACAATCACAACGTCTTCAACTATTTCCATCACCACGCTTTTGATTTACAGAGGCTAAAACTATAGTTGCAAAATGCTCTTTATTCTTGACAAGTCTGGTGAACAAATGATGGTGTGGGGAATCCAGATCCAGGCGCAATTCTATATATAATATTTAGTCAATTTTGTGTGGTCTGGTCAGAAAATGGCCGTCAGCAGATTAAACTTAGTCCGCAAGTTTGACTTGTATCCTGTGGTCTTTCTTCGACAAGCTCTGCCATTCCCACGTTTCCTTTCTTTTTCAATGATATTTTAAGAATACTCTCCTTTACTCAAATACAAAGATTCCTTCAATATTTGTATGTAAAATTTTATAATCTTGGAGCCAAAAACATTTCAGTACATGGGAATTTAACGTTCGTAATTATAATATCATCATTTGACTGAAAATTAGGTCAAATGTATTTTTGCGAAAGCCTGTGTCAGAATCATTGTTTGAGCTCAAATAGTTTGTATTCATCAGCTTCAACTTGTAGGGAAGCAATGGGGATAAGATTTTATTTGTTATATACTAAAGTATTTAATAAGTTTTTTTATTGTATTCTGACATCTATCCAAGAATGTAGATGTCATCTAGAGGCTTCCAGGTTAAAATACATTATCTTAAAGCAAACAAAGAATAATAAAAAGACCTAAATTTAAAATTTGATAAAAATGCTCAAATCAACTGGGTCCGAATTGAGAGCAAAAAGTAGCCAAGTAAGGCCTGCCGACGAGGCAAATGAAGTGTTTACTACCGCAGCAGGTATCACTTGGCGGCCAAGAAATGATTAAACTGTAACATTAAAAAAGTTTCAATGAGACTAATTTTAAAAGGTGGACGTTTGAATCAAGATTGTATGCAGGGTATGGTATGGTCATAGGTAGGAAATTTCCAAATTAATTTCAGTGTTCACTATCTTGTACACTTTCTGCTTATAGGGTGTAACAAAGAAATTCAACGACGCCAAATGATTGAACTTTGAGTTTCATGAGGACCACAGAAAATTTGAGCATGATTGAGATTCTTTTCCCAACATTCATTAAAAAAAGTCCACTACCTACAATTAAAATCTACACACATGACTGAATTGATTTGGATCCGCATGAGTTACTAATGTCTTATTTTTAATCTGTTCAAGCTTGGTTTGGCTTACACTATGAACAACATTTTATGACACGAAGCTTGGCTGAATTACAAAACTAATATTTCCAAAATATGTGAATTTCGCATGGTATGCACAAATTTGTCATATATTTATTTTTTTAAATATTTTATATGGTAAAAGATGTTTTTCATTTTTAATTGATTTATCATAGAGATATAACTAGGCTTAATTGAATAGGAAACCTTCAAATTATATTTTTTGTATAACACCCCTATACTCGACTCGACTATCGAGTCAAATATAGAAATGTCACATTTGAGTGCCAAAGAATTTTTGGCTATAACTCATTTAATTTGATTCTTATTAATGTGCTATCCCCACAATATAACAATATCGGACTACATCGGGTGGAATTTTTCTGTAAAAATTTATTTCAGTATCACATTTTACACCAAACAGGGCCCAAGTATCAATACCACCACTAAGATATTGATACTATAGCATAGGTATCGATACCGTTTTGAGCTTCGAAATTGAAAAATTCAAAACAAATACCCAATGTATCGATACATAACACAAGGTATCAATACTTACCTTAAAGTATCGATAGTTTTGGCTTGGTATCGATGCCAAATTGACATTCTTTGTTTCATTTTCAGCATGGGTTAATTTACCACTTTAATCCTTCATATTTTACCCTTTTTTCTTTTTAGCCTTAAAACATACTAAATTTATTATCCAAAATCATTACCCGACCACTTATTCTTAAACATATGATATTCATTAATTGAACCTTATGATCATGCCATTAATTCCAAATTTGTGAAATTAACACAATTATCAACATTTTACAATTAAGTCCTTTAGAGGGCTTGCTTTAAATTAGTTTATCCTCTCTCCCTATCATTATTATTAGTAATATTTGACAATCAATTTGTCAATTAGGGCCTCCTTAATTCATTTTATACCAATCACTTACTTAGTGTTTCAATAAAACATTTGCACTTCCTTTATGAATTAACAAAACCATCCTTTGTAACAATTTTTTAGTATTATAATTCTCCAAATATTTTCCTCCTCCTCCACTCCAATCCACATCCTTTATATATATATATATATATATGAATATTTGACTCTTAACATATCATGTCTAGGTGTGACATTAATTAAGGTTTCTCTAATCACACAAATACTCTTATGAAAGTTGTCCCTGGAATGGTAGTCACTAAAATATTTATATCTCGACCTGCAGGATTCAAAATTAAGTTCCACCTTTTGTTCTTGAAATTAGACTCGATGATAGCATAAAATTTTTGGAATTTTATTTAAGCCAATTGATACAATTTATTCTTTAAATCATCCCATGTTTTGTTGTTAGGAAGTACTGACCCTTCTTCGCTAGAAATTTATTATCTTTCGGTACAAGTCTCATATTAAGACACTATTTGTTTCCCTTGAAAATAGACTAATTAAGCTTTTATCCATATAAATTTAATCTTCTAAACATTTTTTTACAATTTATAATGATTTTTCAAAATTAGAACAAAAAAAACTCAAAATCATTCTGACATTGTCTCACATAAATTATCATATCTCACAATCTAAAATTCTATTGCTTATACGGTTTCTTCTATGTGAAAATAGGCTCAATAATATTTAATTTCATATTTTATTTAACCTCTAATTTGAACTCTACATTTTTTGGTGAATTTTCAAAATGAAACCACTGTTGCTGTCCAAAACTATTTGGTGCTAATATTTAATTTTTCAAGATTCTTTGCATTAATTTCCATTTAGTCACACATAACCATTACACTTTTAATTATCATCCAATTTAATCTTTATATCTCACTTATCATCAACATATAGCTTTAAAATAACATCTCTTATTTCAATTATAAATTTCATAACTTTTATAATTTAATTTCATACATAGTATTTGCATATTCACAATTAATTAGATCAATTTAGTGTACTCTAAACTTGGTTTAAATTAAATAAAGTAGAATACTTACCTCAATTGTTTGTATTCTTTACAATCCATTTTTTTTCTCTCTCCTAGAAGACAACCATGGATGTCTAGCATAGCTACTACTCTTTTCTATTAATTTCATCTACTATTTATGAAGAAATTTTGAAGGTTGGAGCTTAATTGGTTAAAAGATGGTAAATAAAAGAGAGACTAAATTGAAAGAAAAACAAAACTTAAGTTAATAGCCTTAGAGGGTAAAGTGAGAGCCACGGGGGTGATGGCTGATTTATAGTCCTTTCTCAATTTCTCTAGACTTTTCTATCATTAAAATATCTTTTTATGTTTTTTTTCCATTTTGCTCCTCTAGTTTCTTTTAATTACAAGTGAGACATTGCTTTTCCAAAAATATCTTTTTTTGGTAAATTTTCACCTCTAATCCCTCCTCCTTTCTTCTCTAATTCAATTTAATCACTTTAACTCTTAATTTTCTCACATTAACCCCAATATTTTTCACTTTCATGCAAATTTTGTCGATACCCCGAATTAGTTTCTCTCAATATATATATTTTCCTGTTGCCTTCAATACTTTTGTTTACTGTCTTATAATACTAATAATTCTTATTTTCTGACTTTTTTTAAATTCTAACTGGTTTATCATTTATTTGTCATTGTTTTAAACTCTCAAAAATTTTAGAAAGGTTACATTTTGTTTAAGTATCTAACTTTTTTTTTTATCAAACTAAGTATTAGAGTATAATTCTGTAACTATTATGAGCCTCAACCATGATTTCCGTGTAGAACTCTCGTGTATCACTATCTCACCATCCTCAACTCCACCATCACCCTTACAAATTGCTTTTTCCTTGCTATCACAGCAAAAGTCATCACCTTAAAATATTTGAATAAATTAAAATATGTTTTTGAGTATATTGATAAAATTTTGAATTATACTTTCACTAAATGACTTATGGAATATAATACATATAAAATTTATCTTAAATATTATTGTATAAAAAAAGTTGAGACATCAAAATTAACATTAGTAATACAATTACTTATATAGCTTCATTTTATATTTATATATTACAAACACAAATAACTATGTCGCCTTTTTAACATACTTTATTTAATCTAAACATATTTAAACAAAAAAAAACAGATAAAAATACACAATAGCATTATTATTTATACAAAGTTACATAACTTCAATAAAACAATTCCTTTATTGGAACACTCTAGTTATAATGTCCACTCTGTAACATATTTCTATGTTATATAAACTTGGAAATTGTACATAAAATTGTCCATTCAACAAATGGTAATTAATATTTAAGCTTGCCACAATCAAAATCACCCTTTCTTAATAGCATCCCAGGTAAGAATGTGGAAAGTAAATTATCTCTTAAGAAGTTAATAACTGTCCCATTGTTTTGTTGTATATAACCCACCATATAAGATGTGCTAATGAGATCAATACTTCTCCATCTTCTCTTTTGAGCAAATATTTTCAACCCTATTTCAATCCTCCTGTCTTCCTCTTCTTCATCAACTATTTTACCATTGGTTTCTTCCCCACCTGGTTTCAATAATGCTTCAGCAATACACCTTGCTAGAACAACCCCATCTTCCAAGGCTGCACATCCACCTTGGCCAAGTTCTGGTGTCATGGGATGAAGGGCATCACCAGCTACACAAACGTTGCCTTTACTGATATTTCCCCATAGAAGCTCCCAAGGTCTTCTGTATTTTAATGGAGATGATAAAATGGCATCTAGTTGAGTTTTCTCTACAACAGATTTCATTTCATTGGGTATATCTTCAAGCTTGCTCATTACAAATTGCTTCAGCTTAACTGGGTCGTCTTCTAATTCTTCATCTACAAAGTGTAACAGTAGAATTTTAGGGAACATGGTATTCAATTTAAGCACAAATTTGCAATAAAAAGGGGGGGGGGGTTAAGTACCTTTGGTGGATGGAGTCCAAGTCAAAAACCAATGAAAATCCTCATCATTACAAGGGAGGAAACCAAATCGAAGACCTTTGCCAACGAACTGCCTAAATTTTGGTCCCAAACCATGGCCATCTTTGAAATTTGTGTAACCCCTAATTGCTAATCGACCTGTGAAAACAGGCTTCTTGAAACCAAGCCATTTTGCCACCACTGAGTTCACTCCATCACAACCAATCAGTACCTGTTGTCAGGTACTATGAACATTGGCAGTTCAAATCAATGATACATAGGTATGATACATTTAATGTTGTAACGTGAGTAATACATGTCTAATTGATCATATTTATTTGTATTTTTTTTAACTTTGAAATAGGCAGCAAATCCAACATTAGTGTGTAAAAAAATTAAATAAATTTGTAGATTGAGTCTTAGTTCGATTGATATAGGTATTGTTGTCAATGCAAAAAGATGAGGGTTCGAGTATAAGTTGGGGAGGCACTATAAATAATTCTAGTCATTGTTTTAAAAAATATATATGATCAAAATTTATAATAAAATTGTTAAAAAAATTAAATAAACTTGCACAAAGTTCTTTATAATCTCGATCTCATTTTACACTTTAATTACTTTGTTATACTTTAGTTCACAGTTATGTGAAAACAATTATTGCTTTTTCAAAATTCTAAGAAAAATAAAGTTTGGTTTTCATGTGACAACCATAAAAAATTTCATAAATTAACTCGATTTTACCTTGGTTTTGAGGATAGTTCCATCAGATAGGTGCACTCGTTTGAGGAAGCCAGATTCTTCAATGGAAACCACTTTAGACGAAAACCTGATGGTATCGCTGGGGAGTTCATTTGCTAGAGTTTCCAACAGCAATCTCCTTTGAAGACAACGAACTTCATGGCCCTTATACGATATCTCTGACACTGGCTGGTCTAAATTTGTAGAGGCAAAAAGTATGCTGCACTCATATTCAACCATTCACGTTAGTTTATAGCAAAATGAAGCTTGGGACTTTAAAAAGACGGTTCAACGTAGTTAAATACAGTACCTTGGCGTAAGGTGATGTTGATGCCGGAGAGATTCACCGATGCCAATAGCATCCAAGGCTTTCCAGGCATTGTTCCATGTCGACAATGCAAAGCCAGTGATCCTTAATCTGTCCGATGATTCCAATACTAAACTACGAATTCCAAGCCTGCAATAGTTTAGAACCAGTTACTACTATGTATATTACATTTACAGATTCTCAATTTCAGCTAATATGATCGTATTGAAGGACTGTTGGTGCGGGTTGATGTACCTGTGAAGTCCCAAGGATGTGGTTAGACCAGCAATTCCAGCCCCCACGATCACAATGTCTTCAACTATTTCCATCGGCACGCTTTTGGTTAATAGAGGCTAAACTAGAGTTGCAAAATGCTCTTAATTCTTTACAAGGCTGGTAAACATGAAGGAGGATATTTATAGTGCAAGAAAGACAAGGACAAATGATGGTGTCCGGAATCCAAATCCAGGTGCAATTTTGTATATGGTCAATTCGTCTGGCCGTCGGCAGATTAAACTTGGTCCACAAAATTGAATTGTATTATGTTGTCTTTTCTAGTAAAACCAACCATTCATACGATGTAAATAGTATTGCATATTTGAGATAAAAAGAGGGGTTATCACAAGTTATGTAGCTTGTTTTAGTATCAAACACGAGGTGTGGTTGCAGGAATTGAAGAGTAGCAGTCAAGTAAGGCCTGCCGATGAGTGTTTATTACCCAATCATGTAGCAGCAGGTATCATATGGCGGCTAAGAAAGAACTAAACTGTAACATTAGAGAAGTTTAAACGAGACTTAATCTTTTCTTCTGACTAATTTTCAAAGGTCAGGACGTTTCCTTGCCTCCTAACATTTGAATGTCGTTTTACCCTTATTTTTTAAAGCAGACATGATCATTAGTTAACTAACGGTCAACCTTAATAATTGTTGTTGACACCATTTTTTTGATGAAAACGGGGTTGACTTGGATTTTGAAAATAGAATGAAAACAGGAGTCGCCACCAATCTTTTTTTGATGAGGTGTGATCGGGCCACCTCGAAAAGTGGTTGTTTTTAATAAACGATTTAATTTTTATTAAAACAAAGATTTTGGTCTATGAAATTCAAAAAAAGGGGTTCGGGAGTCGGTTACGCACGAGGAAGAATTAGCACCCTCGATACGCCCAAAATTGGTACCTAGTTGATTAATTAGTGTCTTAGTGTCGAAAATTGAAAATTTGAAGAGTTTTAAAAATACGATCCTTAAAAGAAACTCTGATAACGTGAATTGAAATATAAGATTCTCTTGTTCCGAAGGAATATCACATCCAGCACGTTAGGACACGATACTCTAAACCATCGAAACCAAGATCACCTTATAGTTTAATGAAACCATACTTTGAAGCTTTAAGAGGATATTTGGCTATTTAGTCGAACGAGAAATCGAAACCCAGCACGTTAGGGCACGTTTTCTCAATTTTCCAAACGCGAAATATTGCCTTATTTAAAAGTTTAAAAAGGATATTTGGCTATTTGGTCGAACGAGAAATCGAAACCCAGCACGTTAGGGCACGTTTTCTCGATTTTCCAAACGCGAAATATTGCCTTATTTAGAAAAATTTTCCTTTTGATGTTTGCTGTTAATGCTTGACAAAACAATAACGAATACGACAAGGTAAGCAAAGTAAAGTGAGTAACAACAATACAATAGGCAAAATGAAATGACGAGGCGATTACATAAACAAAGCAAACAAATAAATAAATAGAACTAACATTTTAGAAAAAGCACAAGTATACATGAATAAATAAACAAACACCAAATAACAATGATGACAATAAATACAATTATGTAAAAATGTATATGCATGTATAATTTTAAGCCATAAAAATAAGAAATGCATATAAATTATAGAATATGAAAACATAGATAAATATATACATATATAAAAAATCGGTAAGTATTATAAAAATAAAAATGTAAATATGTGTTTATATATATTTTCAAATTGTGATAATATAAAATATATGTATGTGAATTATAAAATATGTGAAATATACAAAAAGTATTTTAAGAATATAAAGAATATATATAAGTATGTATATGATGTAAAATATGTATAAATATGTGTAAGTATATAAGAATTATGAAATATGAAAAATATATTTAAGTATGTATAAGTACGTATATATACATATATATGAATTAAGATGTATGTATTTATGCCTATATCTATGTATACATAAAAATATGAAATATAAAATATAAAAAGTATATTTATAATAAATGAAAAGTATGTACGTAAATATATATTATAAAAATGTATCAACAATTTGAAATTATGAATATTAAAATATTTAATATAATAATATATAAGATGATGACATATAAATTTAAACCAAATAAATAAATAAATAAAATAAAAAACTTGAGATAAATACTAGTTAATCTAAAATAGTTTAAAATAAAATATATAAAAGAAAGTCTTAAATAATAAAAAAGACAGTTTAAAAATATATAAAAATAGTGTTAAAAGGATCAAGGGTGCAATTGAAATCATAATAAAACAAAGGGGATAAATATAAAAAAACAAAGAGGAAAAAGGGACCAATTCGCCACACGCTGAAAGTATCAGGGAGCGAAGAAGAAAATATCCCAAACCCCTTTAGACGCGGCATTTCAAGGCGAGTGATCGCACATAGTCAGAGGACCTGCTTGAAGCAGAGACAAAACTCGCGGGCCAAATCGAAAGAAAAAAAATGGTCAGATTGCATCTCAGCGCCGAATGGAGGGACCAAACGCGCAAATTACCCATTAGGGTAAGAATGCGCAGGTCTTCCCCTCAAATGGTGCCTTTTTATTTGGTGCATTTAAGAAAAATTCTCATTCTTGCCTCTGTTTTCTTTTTCCTTTTTTAGTTTCAAAATCATTCCCTTTTTTTCAAACACCGACCCTTGGGTTTCTTAGCCTCCAGTGCACCGCCGCCGCAGCCATGAAGACCGGTGGCCGACGATGGAGGAAAAGAGGTGAAAGACCTCGGCCTTAGAATACCCCGAGGGCTGAACCCTTCAACCTTAAACAAGAAAAGAGGAAGATTCTCAGCACCCTCTAGATCCGGCGGTCGCAAAGGAGGAGAACCCTCCGTGAGCTGGATCCCGGCGCTTCCTCGGTAAGTCCCCTCTCCCCTTTTTATTTTCACGTTTTCTTTGTAAAAATTTCGTAAAAAAATGCGTAGATAAATAAATGAAATAAATAAATGATAGATGATAAGAAACGGAAATCAGAAAAACTAAAGAAAACAATCAGATTTCTATCAACCTTTTAGAATCTCAGTTCTGTATTTCTTGATTCACTGATGTGTGTTCGTAAAAAAAACAACGGTGAGATTCGGGCTTTTATAGCCGAATCAAAATGACTTTTTCTTCTTTATTATCTGTTAACTATTATTATTGCTCGCGTGCTTCCTTTTTGCCATTATATTTAATTTTCGCAGGTGTCAGACGCGAGGACGACCGGTGGTAGGCGAGCCTTGGGCGGTGGCGGCGTGTGAGGAGCTGGAGCGGCGTACCTGGCAGAGGTGTGCATGCGGCTAGGGCTAGGTTTTTTTTTGCTGAAACAAATTTTAATTTACTGGGTTTTGGGCTGTAATTTTTGGGTTATTTTCATTTGTTTTGGGTCTTTAGGCCTAGGTCAAAATTGACCGGTTACAATTGTCATAGTGTTTCATGTGTACTTAATTACTCACATTTTGTATATATAATGTATACGTAAAAAATATTAAAATTATTAGAATTTAAAAGAATGAATATTTGAAAAAATATATAATTTTTCTTGTCAAATGTTCATTCCGTCTACAGAAAAAAATTATAAAAAATCTAGCAAATGGACCTAACGAGAAACCCACTAATTTTACAAAATGGTTCTTAAAACAATTAGTATTCGATCTGATTGCTTTGAAAGGAAAATTTTATAAAGGGGACAATAAGAGCCCTAAATCGAATGTTTCTGTTATTATTTTGGGTTAAACGCTGCGTTTTGATGTTTTAGTGTTAAGGAAATAAAACAGTGCGTTTTGGTCGAGTTGTTTAGTGCCCAAAACCACACGTTTGAAGTCCGTATCCATTAAATGAAACGATGCGTTTCATGAGCACAGCTATCAACTAACAGCTTACTTAACTGATTTTCGAAACCGTTAATTCTTTCTTTCTTAAGCAGATGTGGGAGGGGAAAATGGTTATGGAATTTCAAAACTGAATTCTGTTTATTCCTCACTTATTGCTACTGTTATTCTGCTTCAGTTGCGTCCATATCATCGAAATCCAAACAAGAATTTATAAGAGCCCTAAATTGAAATTGGAACATTTAACCTATGCAAAAAAAGGGGGGGGGGGGAAATAAGAGCCTAATTCGAAATCAGAAATAAAAAATTATTATTTTAGTCCCTAATCTTTTAATAAAAATGAGATTTAACCCTAAAATTGAGGACATTTACATTGCTGATCCCCTTTTCTCTGGTGTAAGAAATCAGAAGGTAGCATGGAACTGCTAATCTGAAAGCTTCCGGATTGATGAGGGAAATTGCACAAGATTTCAAGACAGATTTGAGGTGAAAAGATATAATTATAATACAAATATATATATATATTAAATTTATTTAGACATGCAAAATCTAAATTGCCGTAAAGATCAAATAGTAAAAATATAAAATATTATTGCAACCTTCATAAATTTAGTAATTAATAAAAAGAAAAAAATAACCGGTAAGTAACATTTAATCTAATTAAATGCAATCGAAACTCCTCTTACAAGCAAAAAAGAAAAAATTAAAACCATTTAAAACATGGAAAAAAAAAGTAAAAGAAGGAAAATATATAAGGTAAAAAGTAAATAAATAAATAAAAAGGAAAGGTCTATTTTCATCCCATTTACTTCTATAGACCCTTAGGAGTTGAAAAATATAATATGTAGGTCAGTATTTACTATATTAAATCATTTAAATTCTGAAGATAACATGATTACATCAATATTTGGACAAAAGTTATGAAAAATATTGAAGGTTAAACAAAAAATTTTAAACTGGAAAATAACAACATTTAATTTTTAAATAAAAAAATTAAATTTCAAACTTCATTAGAAAAAATACTTATTACATTGTTTTTATTGCAAAATATGTGATGGAAAGGCCCATAACAAACTCATTTCATTACATCACAGTTCCTATTTATGATGAAATTCATCATAATTTTTAAGCATATTTTTCAACTAAATCCTATCATCTTTAGTGATCTGAAAGTATTTTTTCCCATTGCACCCGCGAAAAAAGAATACTTCGAACACGGCATGGTTGTTGTTAGACGATGAGATTATGATCCCCAAACTTGCAATGAAGGAATAGTATCTTGTTGTTGCTCATTCCATTTATTACATGAACATGCCATGTCCTATATTGATATCATGATTTTCATTAGGTTTATAATTTGATGAAGCTATTAACGAGGTTAAGGCTATTGAATCAACGAGTATGAATAACAAAACATACCTACAAAAACAACTTATGTTTAGTTTTTGTTATGTAATATGTTGTCTTTTTTATGTTTGAGTACCATTGTTATATATAGTAAAAATATATGTGAAAGTGGAAAGAGATCAAAAGTTTATAAGGAAACAAATTAATTAGAACTAGATAATGATGGACACACTATATTAATGAAAAAGATTACGTAATTTTATAAAAAAATGATATAAAAATTAAATACAACTTTCATTGAAATGAAAAAGTGAGCTGGTAAATATCATAATGAAATATATATATATGTAATGAATTTATAAAAATATATATGGTTATTAAAAACTTGAAATTTATGATGTATTAGGTTCAAATCTTATGATTTTCATTATGTGTTTATATTTTTTTTCAAAATTTATCGAAATATAAAAAGATATAAAATATCCTCAAATTTGTATTTGTTGCTTTGTAAACTAATTAGACTTATGGTAATTTCACAATTGGATTGGGACCCGGTTAGATTTATCAAAATATAGAAAAGACATAAATACTTTTAAATTAATATTTTTTTTTATTTATAAAACGAATTAGAATTAAAAATTGATTGATGGTAACACTAACTCAATTAAACTATTAATTATTATTATTAAATATATAAATTTTTGAGTTAATATTTGATAATTTTATGTACAATTAGTAAATCTTAAAAAAGAAAATCTACTTATCTTCCTTTCGAGTGATGTGTTATTATTCACGGATAGCCTAGAGGCGATTAAAGCTATTCAAGATGGGCAATTGACAGTTTCAAATTCTGCCTTGGTAGGGAGAATCCTTCAAGTTTTAGAGCATATTGGACATTGAAGGTTAAGGCAAGTTCCCAGATAAGAAAATAAAGCTGCAAATTTCTTAGCAAAGATAAGTTCAAACAGGAAGGAAGGTGTTTAAGTTTTCGATGAAGTCTCTAGGGAGCTTATAATTAGCTTTCAAAGTTGGATATAGTCATATAATAATTATCATCTACTTAATTTTTCGATGTAAGCGTTAAAAAAAACCATTTACCTTTTACTTCTAAGTGATGTGTTATTATTCTATTGAATACATCAAATATTTTTTGTTTTAATATATTGTTGGTGATGAGGAATGTAAATTAAAATTTAAGTTAATACCATTTGGATATATCCTTATTAGGTGATGAATAGTTTTACATTTCAGTCATAGATGGCAGAAGACTCATATCATTTGGTTGTTATTTATAGTAGTATCTTTGATTTTTTTTTTTTAAAATCAAATCGAATATAATCGAATTCTACCGGTTCAAATTGACTTCATTCATTGATTTTTAATTTTTTTAAAAATTTATTTCTATATACTTTTAAATTTTATTTTCAATAATTTATATATAATTATTTAAATAATTTTCTATCCCTATTTAATTTAGTATACTTATTTTATCCCTATTTATTTAGGTGGGAGCGGAAAATATATTATATATTTATGTCCTAATGTTTTGAATTAGATTATTATAATATTGACCATAAATATATAATGTAAAAATTTCAAATGTTGATATGAGGTTCATATGTTTTTGTATTTAAACTTAACTCTTATAATTTTAATTTTAGAGGTAAAAAATTGACAATAACACATAATGAAATAAGTTACAAAAATGATAACTGTTATAAAATAAAAAGACAGAGTAAAGAATAAAGAGAATGAGAGATTAAAGAGAGAACGTATTTTATTGATCAATTTGAATATTTACAAAGTTTCTCCAAAGTCTCTATTTATAGGCATAAGGAGTATAAATGAAGTAGAGATCTGCTTCTAATGACTATTAGAATTTAAAGTACATTAAAATTTATCTTGATCTTGATGGATATCCATTTAATAAGATATTCATAACACTCCCCTTAGATGTCCATTGGTAGATAATGTGCCTCGTTAAAACCTTACTAAGATAAAAAAACCCTATGTGAAAAAAGAATTCCTATTAAAGGAAAATGAGTACACATATCTATAATACGCATAATATGCTGCCTTATTAAAAACTTTACTAGGAAAACCCAATGAGACAAAACCTCAATTAATGGAAAAAGAGTACAACGCATATTTACTCCCTCTCGTAAAAATATTCTCATATTTTATGTATTCAATCTTGAATACTAGTATTTCAAATGACTATTTGAATGTATTTGTTAAGCATTTATATCATCATTCTTTTGAAAGTCATGAGTGAGAGAAAATTAGAGGGAAATATATTTTGATCTCTTTAAGTTTCAACAATAATAATAACAAACTCTAATCATGATCCCTTTATAAAAATATAAATAGGTATTTTGGATCATTTTACAATCCTCTTTCAACTACTATTGACTAAGTCAAATTTACCACATATGTTCAATTATTTCAATTCATATAAATAAACAATTTCCTGATAATTTCAATAGGTTTCTGGCATTCTAAATCCTTCAAGGATTTTAATATAAACTTTACTATATATTGATTCATAAAAGGTTGTAACAACAACCATTAGACGCAAGTTAAATCTTTTATGAATTACCAGTTTAATAATATATCTAAAGGTTATTACATCCACCACAAAAGAATATTATACCTTTTTATAACCAATGTCAGGGCTTAGCAAAAAACTTCATATTTTTATTCTGCTCTTGCAAAACTACTTCATTTGTACCCTCACTGGCTTTATACCTTTAGATATTTGGACTATTGGTCCAAAAACTCCACGAATTTGAGTTGCATCTTTCTATTTTGACAAATCTATTCCATATCTATATTTCTCAATATTTTTATTCAAGATTCTCCTTTCATTTCAACAATAATATTGCATGCAAAACCATTGTCACCCACTTTTATTATTTGGTTCCACATTTTCTCAAATTATCATAATTGAATCTTCAATACATTTAAAATGTATAATTGTAACACCCCTTACCCGAGACCGTCTCCAGAATCGAGTACGAGATGTCATCCAATTTAACTTACCGATTCGGAGCATAAAAATTTGCTTTTAAAATTAAATTCACTGTTCATAACAACACTGTCCACCTGCACAACTGTCACTAATTTAATTATAACTTGAGTTACGAAACTCAAAATTTAAATCCGTAAATTTTCCGTGAAACTAGACTCATATTCCTACTTACCATAAAATTTTCAGAATTTTTGACTTAGCACATTAGTACAGTTTATTCATTAAAGTATCCCCTGTTTCACAGCTCGACAGATCTGACCTCTTGGCGCTAAAAATCAAATATCTAATTGTACAGAATTCATATAAGGTTACCATTAATTTATTTTGAAAATAGACTCACTAAGGAATCTGAACATATAAATTATGACCTATAATTATTTCTGTACAATTTATAATGATTTTCTAAAGTTAGAACAGGGGACTTCAAAAACCATTCTGACCCTGTCTCACTAAAATTTAAATATCTCAAAATATAAAATTCCTTTGCCTACACCGTTTCTTTCATGTAAAAATAGACTTGATAAGCTTTAATTATATATATCATTCACCCTCTAATTCCATTTCTACTATTTATGGTGATTTTTCACATTCACGTCACTGCTGCTGTCAAAGAAACTGCTTCTTTGAATTAGTTACCATTTAAACATACATAACTCCAAAACATATTCTTTAATAACTACTTCAATAGCTAACATTAGCCATATCATTTGGACATGCTCAAAATGATTAAGACTCTATACATGCCATAGTTTAAACATTTTGAAAAGCACATAATACCGAGATGGTTATGATAGTGTGATACGAGCTCCGACGGTCCACTATTCGATCAAGTTCAAATCACTATAAAACAAAGGAAAGAAAGAGATGTGTAAGCTATAAATAGCTTAGTAAGTTACATGTAAACAATAATTACTCAATTAATAATTAATACTTTTAACATATAACTAATCAAAACATTTCTTAGCAATTTCAATCACTTACACATACACAATCTTACCAATTCACTTGCATATACATTTTCACACTTAACATTTCATATTCACTTTAATGCATTATTAATCCCGTTGAACACTTGGAATATACACGGATACGTAGAGATTTAGCACATGAGTGCCACACTGATATGTAGCCGAAGCTGCCACTGATATGTAGTTGAAGCTACCACTGGATGTAGCCAAAGCTACCACTGAAATGTAGCCGAAGCTACCACTGATCAATAACATTGGAAATGTCCACGGGTCTGCTCACACAAGCTGTCAGGTGTCTGCAACACATGCTAGATCACCCAGCACCCGGGACTCACTGTAACACTGTAACACTGGTCTCTAGTGACATGTCACTTGTATCCAATTCTATTCCTAAGTTCAACCGGGAATTTACACTTAACACTTTATTTTCAACACATTATCACTTGAATAATTCATGAACAACTTTCATGTTCAACCGGGAATTTACACTTAACACTTTATTTTCAACACTTTATCACTTGAATAATTCATGAACAACTTTCCTTCCACATTCAATATTAATTCACATATCAAATATAATTCACAATTTATACAAATATAACTATTATTTACATATAACCTACCTCGGATGCAAAACGACTATTTTTGTAATTTAGTCGATAACTTTCTCTTTTCCCCGATCACTTGCACTATTTCTTCTTTCTTGATCTATATTAACACAATTTAATACATTTTATCAATATTCCATTCAAATACAATTCATACACAACATTTTGACACATTTACATTTTTCCCCATAACTTTTCAAAAATTCCACTTTTGTCCCTAAGCTCGTAAAAATAAAATTCTCTAAATTCTTAAATTTCAAACTTCACTAAATCATATTTCATGCTCATAACGGGCCTCAATTTCACAAAATCACAACTTTATGCACACTTTACCATCTTTCACAATTTAGCCCTTTTTCAACATTTTTCATTGAAATTCATCTAGTAAAACTTGTAATTAACACTTCAAACATTCATTATCTAACATCACTAATCAATTTACAATTATATCATGAATGGGTCAATTTTTAAACTTTAATTTCATTTAAATTAAATAGTAGAAACATGAAATTCAAGCTTCAATAAGCATAAAAATACGAAAATAATTAAAAACGGGGCAAGAAATCACTTACAATTGAGCTTAGGAAAATCAAAACCCTTAACTATGGTAACCTGAAACTTTCGGCAGCAAGCTTCTGATTTTTTGAAGAAGGTGGACACTTATTTTCTCTTTATTTGTCTTTTACCCAATTTGGACAAAAATGCCCTTGACCCATTACTTAGATATTTTTCTAGAAATACCCTTTTGTGTCCATAACACTAATTTATGGTCTAATTGCCACATAAACACTTCCAATTTCATGCAATAATTCAATTAAGTCATTTAATCACTAATTAGACACACTTTGCATTTTTCTCAATTTAGTCCTAAAAATTCAATTAAGCACTAAAGCATTAAAATTTCCTATCCATATTTTCACACAATATTTCAATCAATCAGTAACTAATAAAAATTTATAAAGTTAAACTATTTCACTTCGGATTTGTGGTTACGAAACCACTATTCCGATTAGGCCCTATTTCGGGCTATGACAATAATAATATAAGGAGACTTGTAATTAATATATATTCCCAACTTTCTTTGAGGATTCACTCATCTTTGTGCATTATAGTGGAGCAATTGGAATATATACACACATACAAAAGTTCAAAGATGAGAAATATTTAGCTCTTGATCAAAAATCAATTGTAATGAAGAGTATTTATAACTTATTGGCTTGATGCGTACAACAATAAATCAACATAATCTCATGTTGAAATAGGAAGTTTAGTTCTCATAAGTAATGGTTTAGATATTAATCAAAGGTGTTCAATCAATAATTTCTCTAATTGTTATACAAATAAATTATAAGCTTTTACAAAAGTTTTTCAAACTCAATCAATAAAAAATTGAGATATAAACTCATCAACTTTAATAAGATGAATTGTCTTAATTACATAATATGAAATTAATTATTTAAACAAGCAATCTTGCAAACGATTATTTTGTAGATGCATCTACCAAAATCATATAATATCAAAATCATCTACACGATGGATGAATGGGTCCATATTCATTTTAGAAGTGCAAGACATTCAGTCTAAACTTTAGCTAGTCAGTTTCTAAAAATTAATTTTCATTGAGAACAAGCAACAAATGAGAATTCTTTAAATTAAAGAATCTTTTGGTTCTTTAATGAATGTTCATATGATTTCTCAATTAATTTTCGCATCATATATGATCCAGGATGGTCTAACTGGTCATGCCAAGTAGTAAATGCAATTGTATCAGTAAACTTCAGGCTTACTTTAACACACATTTCAATTTTACTAATAATATCAATATAAATTATGACAAATTGATAATTTTATTGTCATTTCTTTTACTTTGTATCCAAATATAAATACTATTGTGACATTTACTACTGGAAATGTCTAAATGAAAGTGAAGTTTATAATGCCACTAAGTCATCAAAATAAATAAAATTTCCAAACAATTATATGCAATATTCGCAAAATCTTCAAATTTCCAAAAAAATTGATTATACAATTTGATTACTATTAATAGCAAACTTTAAGAGTGGGTCTTATTTTCTAGATGTATAACAGGTATATAACCAATGACTTTTCATACATAAGTTTTCTCTCTTGCAAGTTCTCATCAATAATATTTTTCCATGTAATTTTATTTGAGAACTTATTCTGAATACTGTAGAGTTATACTCACAGTTTTAAAAAAAAGAAACTTGCAACTTCAGGTGCATCCAACTGTAAAGAGCTTTAGATAGAATTACCATATTCCATTGCTCATAAGTAGATATTTCACAGTCAAATATTTTATTTTCAACCCCTTAATGAGAATTATGACAAAAGAATATCACAAAGATAATTATAATCAATTCAATTTATAACAATAATAATAAATATAAATCAATAACTCAATCCTCTTTTGATTCATATGAAATATAATATTTTCCTCATTCACAATCTCAATATGAGATCCATTATGAATATCTTTTATTTTTCCTATTTAAACCATTAATTCCTTTCCTTTTCAATTCACTCTTACTTCTCTCTAATTCATTCTCAATCCTCTTTCAATTTTCTCCTATTTTTCTCTCAATTCTCTCATAATTCTCGCTCAATTTTCAATCCTCTTTCAACTCTCATTTTTTTTATTAAAATTGTATTAACATTTTTTTAATTAATTTTGTTTTACGATTTTTTTCGTATTTATTGAAATTAGTAATGAAAATTTCTCTAATTCATTTGGATGACAAGCACATTTTGGCCGTTCAATTGCAAATGGTAAGAATTTTTTATTCTATTTAATCTAATTTAATTTAATTATTTTTTGTTATATTGAAATTTAATATTATTTTTATATATAGCCGGAAGATTGGATTTTTGTAACGCCTTGAATTATTTAATTTATTTTTATGAATTTCGACATTGATGTGTATTTACTTCAGTGGTTAAGTGTTTTGGATGTGTGTTTGAGGTCTTAGGTTCAAGTCTTATTTTTTAAAAATATGTTAATTTTTGGTCCTACCCTTATCCTTTTTAGGTGGGCTTATGTTATATTTTTGGTAAACTCATATTAGAATGAGTCTGCTACTCCAAGTGGTAAGGTATTAGCTTATCCTAAGGTCTCGTATTCAATTCCTTGTGTGAGCGTGGATGATATTTTTGCTTCGGTTGTTTGATAGAGGTTCGGTAGAACTAAAACTCTGAGGTAGTTGGATGTGGTTAGTGGGTAAGATTCTAGGGGATAAGGTTGTTAGTGGTTGGAGTGGGGATTTATTTTATTTTTTATTTATTTATTTTTAATTTAAATTTTAAATTTTTCTCTCTCTTCCCAAATTCTTTCTGACGTCAGTTTCTGCTTTTCTCCTCTTTTTGACGTTTTCTCCTTTCCCCTTCTCTACATATTTTTTTTCGTTTTCATTTTCCCCTTCAATTTTGTTCAAACCCTTTTTCTCTTCTCGTTGTGTTTCGAAATTTCGGTATTCTTTGTGCAATTTGGGTAAGTTAGGTTTTAGTTTTTGTAAGCTATTCGAATTTATTCTTTTCGTAGTAATGTAATGGTGTAGTTAAAGAATTTGATTTCTGCGAACATGTTATGTAGGAAAAGGCTGTAAAGCTGTGGGTTTCGCTCCAACGGCCTGAACTGTGTTAGTGGTGGTTTTCGTCGGTGGTAAGTTGGGTTCATTGTTAGATTATTGTTAATGAATTCGTAAATTAACTGCTAAAACGGTGTTTGATATTCTGTTTTTAGGTTTCAGAGGTCTCGGGATTGCTTTCACATCAAAACGAAACAGGTGTGTAACAAAAAACAAGAAAACAAGGTTCGGTGAAAGCCAAAAAAGTGGCATGTTGACACCACAAAGGCATGTGCCCAACCATGTGGTTGACCGTGTAGGACACACGGCCGTGTGACAGGTGAGTATGTGGCCGTGTGGGTGACACGGCCTAGGCCGAATTGGGCGTGTAGGCCCACACGGGTGTGTGCGTCATGGGCCAAGATGTGTGGACCACACAGGCATGGCCAATTTGGGCATGTGGGCCCACACGGGCATATAGGCCTAAAATTTTGAAATTTTTCCTAAGATCACACACGTCATTCTGATCGACTATGGGTCTTCCGTAGGGTCGATAAGGGCAAACCAAACCCTAATGCGTGAGATCTGCTATGCTGATAAACTGATTTAAGTACTAAGGAAACTGATATGTATGATTTGACTATGTTGTATAAATATGTATGATTTATGCATATGAGCAAGCGAAACATGTTAATTCTATGATATTTGTTTATCCGTTATCTGTATCTATATATGGGATGGGATTTGTATTTGTGGAGGAAGTGTTCTGTGAGACAACATTTCACCAATATACTGACAGCTTCGCCGCAAACTATTCTAATAAGTGTTGTATAGACACTATGTGTTGTGTAGGGATGGGTGGGTGTTTTATACCCCACATACTGTGTTGGGATGGTCGGAAATGGTGTGCAGAGGATGGGGGATAGCAAATTGCATATATGTATGATTTTATTTAGGACTCATGTCCGTATTTGATCTGCTATATGGGGAATATGAGTTTATGTGTATGTATGTCTCTGTTAAGTTACACACTGAGTTTTGAAAACTCACATCCGTTTGTCTGATCTGTTCAGGTAATCCTCAAGCATACACGGGTCGGTGCGACAGAGGCTCAAGGGTGACCACTAGTATGGAAACCGTTTTTAGTTAATAATTTAATTAATTTTCTAGATTTTACTTTGAGAGTTTTGTAATGTTGGGACTCTCTAGACTGCTTGTTTTAATTTTGGGTTTGGTTGTGTTTTTTATTTTTATATTGCCATGTTTGAAAAAACCACGGTTTTACGCAAATAAATGTTTTTGAAAATACAAGCTCAGTTTTCAAATATTACGACTTTCAAACTTCCGCTGCAAAATTACATTTTTCTTAAAAAGACAAACAAATGACAGTGTTATAAAATAGTATAATAATATGTTTTTTTTTCTAAAATATGGACTCTTTTAGTAACAATTAACACGAGAAATTCTAACATAATAAGATTGATTTCAAAACACTTCTTCGTAACATTTCCAGATTCGGCTGTAACGTCTAGACCGAATTTGGGGTGTTACAATTTTGGAGACGTATACTCGCAATCTATCCACTACTCCATCGTCTTTAATCGAACCATACTTGAGAGATGTGAGATTTTTGCATGTGGCCCGTATGGGTAGGGGGTGTAAATTGGACCCCACACTTGTATGCGCGTTGGTTGAAAGATGAAGACCTAAGATGCACACATTCTATCTTCTATGCGGCTAGTGTACTATCACACTCGAGGACCTGCAGTTACAACTCAAGTTACTTGTGGATCGGCCGGTAGTGATTGGGTCAGTTGTTGTTACTGATTGGAGTGATGTATGCGAACATCTTTTAGGAAGGAATCTAGACACGATTTATGGAGCCCAAATAAATATGAATTGGTTGAAAAGAAATTTTGTTGGTCTTGATACGAAATCGAGTGAAGTTGAAAGAGAACAACACGCTCGGGCGTACATCCTTAGGATCATCAGGGGTCTCTTAATGCCAAGTAAATCACGAAATCTTATCCATTTAAGGTGGCTACTAAAACTCGTAGACTTTAGAGAAGTGAGCCAACTCAGTTGGGGGTTATCCGTGTTGGCGACATTGTACCGGGAGATGTTCCAGACGACGCAACCACACAAAATTAAAAGCAGTGGTTGCATGCTCATACTACAATCATGGGCATGATACCGACTGCCATTTTTATGTTCTCGAGCGGACTACCCTCATACATTCTCACTCGCAACAAGGTAAAATTCATTAGATAATATATTTACCATAATAAAATTATTTAAAATTTAAATTATTGAATTAACATATTATTTCAATAGGTAGAACCATGGGCCAAGTTATGTAGGACTATCGAAGGAGCTTTAAGATATACGACTCATGTTAGATCAACGATCGAAAGTGGAGGTATGTATTTTTAAAATTTTAATTATATAATATTAATGTAATTGATTTTAAAGTTAATAGTAAAAATATAATTAAAATTACTATTGTACTATAGTTTGAATGGACGTCATACTTCGATCCAAGAATTCAGGCATGCATCCTATCTAAATTCTTGGCAAATCCTAACATTTGGCACGTGAATGTGCCATTGGTAGTGTATGCTACAGTGGAGATGCACAAATTTGATCGAATTAAGAGATAGTTCGGATTTAGGGAAACAATTCCAGCAACACCCCAAGTCATTAAAGATCTGCACAATATTGACTTGCGAAGGAAAATCGATGAAAACTGGGTTACATTCCATGCAGAATATATCAATATTTGAAACCATAAGTATGACTTTATACCTAATCGTGAACCTATTATCGCTTGAGAATTAGCTTGTGATCTAGAGTACTTGTCATGGTCTAGACGCCATGACAAGTCATATCTACTATCTGATAAGGCAATGGGTAGGCAATGTCATACGAGGAGGCCACGACAAGTGCCTAGGTATCCAAGGTTTGGAGCAGCTGCCGAGGTATGTCCTTCATCTACACCAACGCAAGAAGCGGCACCGATGGTCGCATTACCCCCTGGTTAGTATGGCTCGACTTATTCTGGTGTTTTCACTAACCCCTTCATATGTACACCAGCACCACATATTGCACCACATTTTCATGTTTCTACATTGTCTCCAGGTATTATTTTTGGACCACCACATCTGTCCCCACCATATTACACATTGATGTCATTGGCGTATCAGACGACGACGATGTATATGTTGACTATGTTTACGGCACCGACGAGAAGTCCATATTTTATGCCATTGATGCATGGGACACAATATACCTATATTCCTACACCAATAGTGTCACAAACACCCACAAGATCATTATTCCACTAAGGTGGACCATTTTCGCAACCAGCTCTGCAACCATCTTCGCAACCACTTGTTCATAGAACAGACGAGACATGATGACAATTGAGGAGCACACCCCAATCAACCATGGATGAAAGCAAAGAAGAAGATGGGTCGAAACCACAACATATACTCGAGGTTGGAGGTGATGATGAAGACGAAGAATAAGAGCAGCCAGAACCACAACTTGAACGAAGAAGAAATCCGTCTCACAACCGATGACCACCCCGTTGTGGTACAAATTTTGCTCGACAACACAAATGATTTATTTTTTTGTGCTTGTCATGAAAATATTAATTATTTAGCTAAGTTATAGTCGATAAGATCGTATGGATATTGGAAGTGAAAAGAGAAAAAAAAACCCGTTTAGTTGGGTGCTCTTTGCTAACCGAGCCGGAAAGCGTGTCCAATTGGAAGTGATTTCCTGCCAAATTCGTTGAAAATGTGTTTAAGTAGTCAAAATTTTCTTCTCTCTCCAAATGCGGCTTAATCCAATAATTTTTCTAAATATTTGCATGTATCATTTTTGTTAAGCGTTACGTCAATAAATTACACTTAATTACATTAATTGCAAGTACGAAAACGCAACTAATTAATACAATACTTCCATATAAAGCATTCTCATACATGTTGATTTCAAACATTCAATTTATCCAAATCTAAAACATACAATACCATCTATGGGCGGTTGCTAGCTGGGCCAGGTTTTGTTATGATCTGGTAGCTTTTCATGCCCATTTATAATATCAAAAGGAATCTTATTTTTTTAAAAAAAAAACATACAATACCATCTATTTATACATTTTGCTTCCTTTTTATTTATTTAATAAAATAAAATAACCCTATCTTTGTCATTTAAATTCAAGTATCTTTTTTGGATTTTACTCATTTATTAATTTTTCACAATTTTTTTAAAATGCATAATTATACTAAGAAAATTTATAAAAGATAAAAATATTCTAATATATTTTAATTAACTCCAACAGTTTCCAACAAAATAATGTTTTGCTATGTAAAAACACACACACCCTCATCTTATTTGCATTTGTTTATTTAACTTTATTTAATTTGATCCAACTTAAAATATGAGCTTTAAACTTTATTTACGTCATTTATATTTATAAATGATTATTTAGAATTTGCATACCTTCTTTTTAAAAATAATTACTTTCAATTAATATTTAATAATTTTATATACTAAGCATAAATAATTTTAGTGTATATATAAAAATAACACAAAATATTAAAAGAATTGGAAAATTGACGGATAAGGATTAGAGTAAAGCTTAATATATAATTTGGGTTAATATTTGGTACACTGTAGTATATATTTTTTATTTCACAAATAATCTTAAAAGATTATAGTAAAGAACACTTATCAACCCCTGGAATCGAATCGATGGGTAGGAGTTAGAGATATAATTTTTGCAAATATTTTGGTATTTCCCAATTCTTTATGTATTCCAATGTTTGTAAATTTTAGTAGAAAAGGTTAATGTTTGAAAAGTTTTCCACAAAAGCGCGTTTGTGTATTCAACAATACCTTAAAGGAGATGAAATTGGAAGAAATGCAATTTAATATGTACAAAGATGTAGAATTGTATTATAGGATTTATTTTTGTGAAATTAGGATGAAGCTCAGGTAGGAAACAACTAGGAAAATGTTGTTACCATAAGAAACATTCCCCTGAATAAGTTCTAAGTATGACATAAAAATATATCAGATTTGTTGACTTTAAATAATAAACTATTATTCCATCTTTTCTGCTTCAATCCATGCCTCTTAACTTTCCTTTCCATTCTTATTTTTAACAATTTTCCTCTCCAACACACTTGTCCCCCATTAATAAAATATTTATTTATTTTTAAATGGGTTTAATGATTGATATTAAATTGTAGTTAACAAAAATGGACAGATGGAATGAGATCAGTAATGTTGAATATGTTAATGCTGTAACTACTAAACTATTATTATTTTTAAAATTTTATTACGAGAAAATATTATTTTAAAGCAACCAAATTTTGAGTCTAAGAAAAACAAGTACAAACAACAAACAAGTATCCAAAAAACCACATCAAACTTAAACAATACGAATGAGAAAATAACACATAAACCATTTGAAAATAAAGCAGTTGAAAACATTAATTACGACTAATTAATGACAAATTCAGGAAGTAAATTATAAAATTTTAAATTAATAATAATAAAATTATATTTTTACTATCGTATAAATATACAATTTAATTTCGCCCTTCCAATATAATTTTTTGACTACGCCCTTGCAATTAATCCCTCCATTTGCAAGAGTATAAGCCACTCTATTTGTTTCTCATTGCCCATGTAGGAAAGAAACATGACCTATTTACAGTCTCTTCCTATCAACCACATGGGAGATCTTTCACATGTTCTAGGGTCATAAAGGTAGGGGTGTATTCGGTTCAAATTTTGGATAAAAATTAAATCCAACTGTTTCATTTGATTTTTCATTTTTGAAACTTAAAATCATATAAGATAAAAATTAAAATATTCGAAATTGCTAATCACGATCTGGTTCAATTCGGTTCGATTTGATGGTTTTATCAAATTTGGGATTTGTTAAAAAACAATACCATTTTGTTTTGGGTCCAAAAAAATCTAATATTGCAATTCTTGATTTTTTTTCTCACAACAATCATAATGCATGTTCTAGATTCAATTATACATTTATAAAGTGAATTAAATAATTAAATTATTATCATAGTCATCAATAAGGCTATTTAAAAAATCATTTTAAGTTAAGTTAAGTTGATAAATTATTCAAAGTTGTTAAAAGGAAAGTTAATACATAAATCATCAATATACCTAATATTTTTCTGTGTCATTTTTTTTAATTACTTTTATTAATTATAACTAAGTGATTACAACATGCCACATAATTGATTAAATTCATACCTGAACATATATAATTGTGAAAAGTTGTTTCTTTTATAAATAAAATATTATAAATTTTAATAAATTATTTTCCTAAGATTAGAATTATGCTTATAATTATAATTATTATATTTAAGAAATGATTCACTTACTCTAATATAAAACTACACTTCAATAACTTTTTTAATGAAATATTTCCATAACTTTATCTTTTTGTATGATTCTATCTAGTTGTTGTTGTTGTTGTTTATAATAATAATAATAATAATAATAATAATAATAATAATAATAATAATAATAGGATTAAATAATTTAGAACATATAGATATTGAAATGGTCAATTTATTATTCTAATAGGACTATTCCTTTAAACATAGATTTTTTTTCATTTGGTTTGATTTGGATAAAACAGGTTCCATGTGGAAAAATCGAACTCGAATCGAATTGTGCGGTTTAGGTGATAACGCCAACCCAAAACCAACCGAATACATTGGTTTCAATTATTTTTCGGTTTTCTTGATTTCTTTGCTCTGCCCTACATAAAAGGTTTCTTAATCCAAGAGACAACAATAGAATAGTTTGATTCAATCACCAAATTAACCTTGCCACGCTAACTTGTTTTCACAGAAATCTTAAGCACCTATTTGATTGCCATTTGTTCTACAAATAGAATGTTTAAACATTGTAGCGACCCTGAAAAAAGAGCAAAAATTTCTCGTTTGAAGTTTCTAAGTACACCACAACACCTTGATTCCTCCCAACTACCCTATCGGTATTGAATTCATCAATCTTTCATTCGAAGGTGACCATTGAATTCTTTCAGTACGCCAAGCCTTCTTTGGAACATTTACGAGACAACATCTCAAATCTTCTCATCCATTAAAATAATTGAACCTATGGAGGAATTTTTAAACTTCAGACTTTGTCAAAACTAAAATAAGGATCTTGCACCTCAATATTATCTAATAGAGCTGAAAGTTTTTTAATTGAAAAAAGATTTGTGTTGTTATGAATCCATACAATACTATCCTTAATATCAAGATTCAATCCTATGCCTCCAACAAGGACTTATAAATGAGGAAATCTTTTCTCTTTCCATTAGTGGCCTAAAGAACAATATTTCCCACTAAACATCAATGAAACCATCACCACATGCATAACCAACAACCATAACCCATTTATTAATAGCCAATCTAAACAAGGTTTATCCCCTCCCCACAAGTCAATCTAGAACAATATACTTCGACCATTACCCAATATCCATAAAAAATCATTAGTTTCTATCAATTTATCCTCCTTTTCTCCCTTAACCTTATTAACAATCCCTCTTCACACAATCGTCTTTTTTAAGAAATAAAAACCTAAGACTGTTTACGGGTGCCATATTTTGTAGCAATGACACATTTCCAAAGAGCATGCCTCTACGTTGCATAGCACCACTCCAAATAGCATCCCGAGGCCAGTTTTTTCTTTTTGGTAAGTACACTTTTTCAAATTTCACCCTGACATCTTATTGTCTTCAAAACCTTCCCACAAAAAGGCCCTTCTAGCCTTATCACATTTTCAAATAACACTCTTCAACATCTCAAAAAGGGACATGTAATACACTGAAAAGGCTGAAAGCACAAAGTTAATTAACACTACACGACCAACAGAGGAAAGTGATCACACCCCGACGTGTGAGCGTCGAGGCTATAAATCAACAAAAATACAAACAATAATCTAGTGGTGTACTGCAAGTTTGACAGTTCAGTTGTAATATTTATAGTGTTACAATGGAACACCTCGAGTATTCCAGGGATCGAACCTAAGAGGGTTCAAGGACAACGTGATAAATGTAAAAAAATCATACAAATAGGAAGGCTAGCTAACTACTCACTAAGTATCATATTACAACAAATCATATCAAATAGGTAATTACACTAATTGCACAATTAACAATTCAGTTAATGCAAGCGGTTGGTTGACTTTCATGTTGCTAATTAGCTTTTGGATTAGGGATATAAAAGAATTAAACTTCTAATTGGTTAAATTTTACCTCTCGGTTACCATTTTACCAAATTAGACGATTTAGTTCGGTTTATCTCTCGACCTTACCGAATTAACTCGAGACAATGAAAGTGGTTCTTGATAGGTTCTCCTCTCAATCTTACCTATTTAAATAATCACATAGAGTCATAAATTCTAAGTTTTGAAGTTTATTAAATTTAGTCCAACTTTTACAATTTAGTCCCTATATGAAAAATTAACCAAACAACATTTCTATCAACCAACCACCATAGATTTAGCTACCTAACATCATTCTTATACAAATAACAATCCAACACATACTCAAATAGCTCATTAAAATAAACACAAGAGTAAGGTTAGAAAAAGTTTAGGAATTTCTTAGATGGTTGCTTGGAGAAGATGACGTCAACAACAATGAAGAAGAATATACAAATGAAGTTTAGATTTTTATGTTCTGTAAAGTAAATAAACTGAAATATTTTGAAGGTTTTCAAAGAAAATCAAATACAAAGTAAGTTCAGGACTAGATTGCAAAGAAAATAAAACAAAGCTATAGTAAAAACTAACTAAGCTAACAACCAAACTAACTAAGCTCAAAAAAGTAATGACCTAAACCTATCAATGATGAAGAAGAAAACTACTTAAGCTAAAAATATGAAAAATAAAGTTGGCTCCTTTAGTTTTCAGCCAAAAGTGGCTTTTATCAATTGAGTTCAATTCCAAAATCTTGAAAAAAATACTCCTAAAAGTTTTGTCTTGGCTTAGGTTGGTGTTGGACAAAAGGCTTCCCTGCAGCATTTTTCACTCTGTTAGGCATCGATGTCACAATGCCCTCGATAGTGGTGCACTAGTGGTTTTGGGGGTTTTCGGTGTTGCGTAAGGGTTCTTGATGTCGCGGCATCCACTAATCAGTGTTATGACATTACTGGTGGTGACCATAATTTCTTCACTTCAACACCTTCAGGGATATTATGACCTTGGAGGCTTAGTGTCGTGACATCATACCCTCGGTGTCGCAACTCTCTCGACAGTAGGCTCCAGGTTGATTTCTCGTTAAAGTTTTACATCCTCGAGGCAAAGGGGCTCGGTGTCACGGCTTCCATAGCATTAGTATCGTGATACCCACGTTGAATGTTGTTTTCCTCAAAGTTGGGCCATTTTAGTCTCCCTACACCAGCTCAAACACCTTGTTAGGTCCCCCATTGCACCATTTTGTTAATTTGGGTCTTAAAAGGATTAAAACTAAACAAAAACATTTATTAATAATGAAAACTAAAAATCAATAAAACTTTAGAAAGGACACTTAAATTGCTTGAGAAAAGCTCATTGAGTGTTTTGGAAAGCCTAATTTGACATATTAAATTACGAAAAATAAAAAAGGGATCTATTTTACCATATTGCAATCTTTTTCGGGTCTTTTCCCCTACGAGATCCCAATTACTAATTCATCTTGAATCTGCTCCCAACGACACACCTAAATATATAAACAGCAACTCACTCTTTTTTTTTTAATTTGCATAAAGCTTATGTTCTTAAATAAAACCCGTCTTCAATACCAATGGCAATCATATTCGATTTTTGAAAATTAACACTCAACCTAGGATAAAATTTAAAACATCCCAGAATACCTTTCATGTTTAGCACCATCTCTGTTAGGATCTACTGCCCTAAGTGTAGTGATTATATCTATCTATTTGTAATTTTTTAAACAAATTAGTTTAATAAAACCCCACCACCATCATTAATATCTTTTGTATATTATCCCCGAACAGTTTTTTTGCACGCAAAGAAAAATGAAAGAAAACATTAACTCATTTATTGTCTATTATATAGATCAATTTTTTGATAATTGGGGAAAAGAAAAAAACTACAGAATACTCCCTACATTTCAGTCCGTTAGCTGATTGTGTTAGGTAAGTTTAGACAATTTAAAATTAGTATAAATGTTGATTAATTGTGTTATAATTACTTATATATATACACTAAATGAATCTCAAATGAAACAACATTGGTATAAAAGTTGAGTTTGGACTCAATTAAAAGGTAAATAGACATGTATGTGATAAATATATTCTATGTAGAGTAACACATGATATTAAGATAATGTTGATATATGCCTTGGTACTTGGGAATGTTATAGTAACATGAAAGTTCAAAATCAAGTATAAGTGCCCGTTTGAACCTAGTAAACATTTAGGATACGGTTGGTGTGCCAATAGGTTAGATGTGCACTTATCTTGTTAGCACTACGGTGCTCCTGATAGTACTTTCGTACTCTTGTTAGCACTACGGTGCTCCTGATAGCACATTTCTCCTTTTTGCACTACGGTGCTCCTAATTGCACATTTGTGCCCTATTATATAATTCACTGCCCTGTTTGCACTTCGGTGCCCTGTTTGCACTTTGGTGCTTCTGTATGCACATTTGTGCCCTGTTTAGCACCTTGGTGCTCCTTGATACTATAACCCGTGTATCCGAATCCTTTTATTATTATTCACCGAGATGTCTTGATTAAATAAGAGAAGTGATTGACTTGTTGATTGGAACAAACATTGAATATTTGGATTGAATTGATTGAAATGTTTTAATGATTTTCATGTTACATGAATATATGAAAAACTTACCTATTTGTTATGAAATGAAATGTCAAGATTGATTATGCTATGAATACTTAGTTATATAACTGTATTTTTGGATTATAAGGTAAGCTAGTGCATATGTTTTATATGAACTTACTAAGCTTTCATAAAGCTTACTTGGTTTTGTTTCTTATTTCTTGTAGTTGACATTTTGCGAAACACGACTATCAAATCTCTTCAAAGCTCACACTATCCAGCATTAACTCGAAAGCTCTTTTGAAATGCTAGTTATTGGTTATGTGGCCTGTATATAAGTTAAATGTTTAAGTGTTATTTTGGAATGAAATGATGTGAGACAAGTGAACATTTGTTTTATTTCTATAGTTCGTAAATGTTTATATATGTGTGTGCTTTATGTGGGTATATACACAAGTTTGGATGAAGAACTATTATTGACCATTTGTGTTAAATGTGATTTTGAAAGCTGCTAAGTTTCATCAAGGTTGAGATGAATGTTTTGGAATGTATGCATATTGGTGATGAAATGTTCAGATAAAGTATGTTATATGTATAACATCTTGTTGTGAAAAGGTGCCTATGAGTCATATTGGTTAGAAGACTATGAAATGTTTATCTATGATATGTTTTGAGATGTATTAAAAATGATATCACGGATGAGTAAGACTTGTTGTTTAAATTTTGATTGCTTAGGTCATTAAGCTTGTTAAAAAGAAAGATCTATGTCATATGAATGAATGGCCTTAAGAATGGTTAGTACATGTTTGATATGATGGTTAATTAGTTTTTGTACACTTTGTGTTGCCATTTATGCATTACATGAATCATAGGCTTGCTTGCTATATGATGAACACTTAAAATGACACATATTTATCCCACACGGCCTAGCATACGAGTGTGTGCCTCACACGGGCTAGCCAAATGCCCATGTGGATATTGCATGTTTAATCATATTCGGATTACACAGTCACAGTTAGTTATACGGCCTTGACACATGGCCATGTAACATATGCACACACGGGCACAACCTTTCACATAGCCTGGCCACACGGTAGTATGACTCATGTTTACATGTTTACCCTATTTTGTTGCAAAATTTTTATTTTGGTACTTATTTAATCTCGAACTTGTTTTAGAGCTCTCAAAAGCTTGATTGGGACCTGAATTAGTTTGTCAATAATGTTTTACATGGATTATGAAATGAAAAATTATTTTTTAAGCCAAAATTGTCTGTGATTAACTTTGTTTACTATAGTGACATCTCGTAGCTCGGGTCTGGTGATCGGACTAGGTATGGGGTGTTACAACTAAGGATGGGAAACCCTAGTTTATTTAATTAGGGTTGTCGCCCCACCTAATCCTAGTTAGACTAGGAGTTTGTTTTTCTATTGAAATAGACTTCTACAATTCAATAAGAGTTTCACCTCTTCTCCTTATAAATAGATGATATCGGTAGGGATAAATACACAACTTTAAGATATTTTTATTCTACCTGAAAATAGTGATAATTTATTTTCTAAGTATAAATTCTATTTTCCAGAATAGCAATTTTGTCGGTTTCTATTGAGAGAGATTTTACTTTCACATTGAAAGTAAAATAAACAATTTATGGTTCTGTGTTTGATTCGAATCGTTCTAGCCCACACTCGAAGCAATTCGTGGTATGAGAATAGCGAAGAAGGTCGTTCTGTTGAAAACCAGGAATAACTAAAAATAAAAGTGTGATTTCGGCAAATAGTTTATTGCTATAAATATTACAAACCGACTCAATTTTCAAAATTTTTATTTCCCACTATGCAAGAAAACTATTTTCAAACTAAATTTTTTCCAACAAGCTCCATTTCTACTATGATTTCTAACTTATCTCTACTATTTCTCGCTCTTCCTATTAACTCTTTTTCTTTTCCTTCCAAATTGACCTTTGGCCCACCCTTACTCAAGTTTAAGACTTCTTTAGTTCCATCACCTTCATTCCTCCTTCCATTCAACATATTTCTATCAATTTTCCTCCAATAAGTCGTTCTTCCATTGAAACAACCTTTCAAAACACTTATTTTGAAGCTAAATGTTCAAAACCAATTTTGCTAATAACACGTCTAGCATCTACCTTTTGTGCAAACATTACAAATCTGAACCTAACACCCTTTTTATTGTGTTTTGTTGGATTGAAAGAACCCAGCACTTTCCCATAGAGTTCAAAGACTTTCCAGAACCCACCACTTTCCCATAGAGTTCAAAGACTTTCCACAATCCTTTCTAATGGAATTTAAGTGGGATACTAAAAAATACAACATTGTCGCCATGTTTTTTTTTCCAAGTTTTTTGCCAATTGCACCTTAAAGAAAAGATGATGGAGTGTCTGCCTTATTTTGATTGGCAATTTTTTTACTAAATCTGTTTGGACCTTAATTTGATGAATGTCGGTGTTTGTTAGCAAACCATTATTGAAGACTAAATATGTTAGAATCAAGCCAAGTAAGGGTCGAATTGAAGACTTTCAATACAATCAAAGTTCCCTTAAATAAAAGATTTGATCTTCAAAGGAGTTTGGCTACTAGAAAACGTCTTCCATTATTGAATATTGAAAACCTTTTAAGGTGGTTATTTATAAGATTATGTTATTGTAATTCAACAAGCCTATTTACTTGTATATATATTGAAAGACTTGTTTAGGTTAAAAGCATGAATTGAGAAAGGATTATACCTGTTCAATTAGAAAGTGTTTTATTGTGTGCAAATTTTGTAAGTAAACTGAATTAAGTCAATTAGTTTACATCTAAGCTTTAAGGAGGAAAGTCTTAAAGGGAGAATATCTAGCTTGAAGTATAGGAGTGAGATTGCCTTTAGGGAGAGAATTATCTAAGTTGCTACTTGGTGAGTGGGTTGAACTTCAATCATACTTACTTGTTGAATATAATGAATTAATTCTTTGGATAAAATTTATTAGTTGTAAAAAAAATTCGAACTATATAAACCATTTTCTGGTATTCATCTTTTTCTTTTTTCTTTCTTTCTTCTTCTTTTTTTTTTACGGTTAGAACTTAACAAATATCTAATTTTTTTTAAAGATAACACAATCAACCATATAAAAATTTCTTGCCTTTTAACTTCAATTACTTTCCAAATCTATTTTGCTAATAGTTTAATATACTCATATAAACCAAACATTTGGATTTGTCTTTTTAGATTCATGGCATCTTTGAATGCTATTTTTGAACATGAGATTCGAAATGTGTCATGTAATACGTTTAAATAGATTTGACTCTAGTTGTTTAATGTTCATATTCATAGAAATAGGAATTTGGAGCCCTATTTTAGGCTTCTGGATATTAGAATGTCATTTCCAAATCTGGGGTTCGAAATATGTCATGCAATACGTTCAACTGAAATGACTATTAATCATATATACATATAAATTAAGGTAATGATGGTCTCATCATATAATATATTGAATCAATTCCAATAAATATATAGTTTTTTAAATTCGAGTATATATACATATTCGTGCATTGATCATAGCATATCTCACCAACAGCATTGACGACAGGCTGCTAATCATTCACATGGAAAGGTCCCAAAAACATTGCTTAAACCAACAATGTTCATATTCATGGAGATGTACCCTTTTGGGGCCATAAAAGAAATGGGTTCATATGTCAGCTGTCAAGGAAAAAATCAGAAATAAAAAGGCACCCAATACTTGAACTGGTCACGTTGAATTAATTACATGTAAAATATTTCATAAATCCATAACCATTCAACAAATATAAATAAATATTTAATTTTATATTTAATTTTTAATAACCTAAAATCACTAAACTATGGGTAAGTTTTCGTTTTGGTTTTTAACTAAACTAGGCTTCACTTTTAGCATCAATCGAAAGTTCTCTGTTCCTTCCTCCATGAATCTACGAACAAAATTCAAATAATTTTTTTCTTCGATCTTCGACACTGACTGCTAGATCGACTTGAGTCTAAGATATGTTCTTCTACTCGTCAATGAATACTGATCTACCATACTGGTCTTCGAATCATCACTTGAAACTCGCTGGCGGAACTTTTTAAAAAAATAAACTTAACAAACAATAAAAAATTTTGAATAGTTCAATGGTTTATATGAATACTTTCGAATAATTTAATGATCAAATTGTAACTTCTTTTAGTTAAATGATCAAAACAAAAGTTTGACGTATAATTTAATACTTAACGTAATAATCTATCCTTATTTTTAAAACACGTCTCGAAAATCAAATTCAGAAACTGTTTCGACATTGACCAACGCTAATGGTAAAAAATTTCAACTACTTAAAGAGACCGGAAGCAATCAGAAACTAACTTTAGAATAAATAGCTTTCAGCATGCATATATATATATATTATCATATCTTTGCAGTTAGGCAATGGTCAACCTAGCAATTTGTTTCTAAAAAATAATACAAAAACTCAAAGGTGGAAGCTCTTCTGAGGAAGGCTTTCACTATATTTGAAACCCTAAAGGGATAAAAAATGAATCTTGTCAAAGAAGGGATGGTCCACTGCATTAAATGTTACAGAACCTAGACTAAGTACATTGTTTTCAACTGTGAGAGTTGAAAGACATGACTTTTTAACGTAGATTTGATGGAGTTTGAACAACATTATCCGAATTGTCCATCTCTTTGATAAATTTCTAGTGGTTGAGATAAGGGTTTAGTGAACATGATTGCATGATCTGCTTTCCTTTCTATCATTTTTTTCCCTTTGATAAACATGGACCCGTCACCCGTGGGATCTATCTCTTATCTTGAGATTGTGACATTTGGCTTCTGGTTTATTTGACTTTGGATACCATGTACAGTGAATGTCACCTTGAACACTAAGTTTAAAGCTTTAAAATGGTGATTAGAATCGCATGCACCAAATAAATGCAACCCTAAGGAGCTTATAATCCAAAACAAACTTAAATTTTGAAAGAAATACTTCTTTGTAGTCTCATGATTTGATACTATATCCCTCAAAGTTACATCATGGTTCCAACTTGCTAGATTAATAATGGAAGGAACAGCAGGAAGCTTATGTAGGACCCCATAAATAGAACTGAACTTCTATTTCATTCCAAGCTGTTGGGCTTTCTTTTCCATTGATTTGTATTTTTTTTTCATCTTTTTCATAATCTGTACAATGATCTGTTTATTTGGATGTCTAATCTTTCTTACTTCTGAGTCAAATGAAGGGTGCAAAATCGCGTAGATTTCATCTGTATGTATGTCCTGTAATGTGTTTTCATATTTTTTTAAATATATTATCAATCTTTTTTTTGTTTTGACTTGGTATCCAAAAGTCATAAAAATCTCGATTAAATATAGAGTTAAACCGGATCGAACTCTATATACTGATAACTTCTTCCCAACCCATAAATATAAGGGCAATGCGCTTCAATACATTAAACTCACGTCTTTTTGCATCGACAATAATACCCATTCTAATCGATCTAAAACTCAATCAACACTAAAAGAAATATTTATAATATTATAAGTTCCCAAACATATCTTCTATACCAAAAGTAAGTTATTTTGATTAAAAATATCAATTTCATCAACCGTATTTGATATGTAAATCTTAAAATATGAATTTAAAATTTTGTCCAAATTTATTTATAAATTGTAAATGATTAATATGAGTCTCACGCATATTTTTTAATTTTTTTAAATATAACCTTTTTAGTATTTAATTTTTTATATGCATTTTTACTACCATTATATATATTATTAAATTTCTAAATATAAAAAACTTATCATATTTTAATATTTACATTATATTATACTATATTTTATTTTAATATATTATAAATTACATCAAAAAAATCAATATATTATAAAATTGAAAACGATTTGAGTTTGATTCATTAGAGTTCGAACTCAACCTATAATTTAAACAAGACTAATATTTTTATGCAAGCTTACTAATATAATAATTTTAAATATTGGATAAATTTTTAAGCTTGAATAGAACTTGACTTATTTGTAGGTCTAGAAAAAACTAGAAATATCTATGAATCGAGCTGAGCATTTTTCCCAAATCTAGGCTCGAGCTCAATCTTACCTATTTTATAATTTAAAAATTAATATTAATTTTTGAGATTGACAAATCTAAACTCGAGCTTTTAACTCAAAACGTACAGGTCCTCCAACCACGAATTCCTCTAAAAGATTTTTTTATTTTATTTTTTGAGAAATGTTTATATTTTATAAAAAGTGTATGGCTACGTGGCCAGATAGGGATTCCTGAAATTAAAATGAGAAACATATAAAATCAAAGACAATGGACCGTCCTTTCTTACGCATTTAATAATAATGTTAGGTAAAGGGACATATCTGCTTTCTTTTTATCCACCTTTCTCCATCATTTATATATATATATATATATCCAGAGAAAGTTCTCCATAATTGTATTTGTATGACATTCAACATAAAAAAAAATGTATTTATCTATTCAAAATAATTTACATTTAACACAATCGGGGAAGCTCATTTCCAGAAGCATTAAATCATCATCCATCAAACACGTTTAACTGTAATTAATTATTATATTAGTTGAAGTAAAGATAACCACACGTTATTATATCTATATTATTAATAATTATTTTTTTATACCAATTTACATATTCTTATAAAAAGCAAATTATTTACATGTACACACCACAACTTCAACCTACAATATAAAATTTAAGATCAACACCCATATTCAATGGACCATATATTGAATTTCTTATTTTATTTTAATTTAAATTTGCAATTCTTTTTTCAAAATCAAAATTGCATTGCTTTATATGTTATATTTATTTATTTATCTTTACTATATTTAAATAGTTGATTGCGTTGATAGATTTTAACTTATTTAATCAATTATTGATAATATTATGAAAGTAATTTTTCATTTTAAATTATGTAAAAATCTAAAAATATATACTTGATGAGCTATTTCACGTAAAGCCTCATTTGTTGTTAACATTTTTTATTAATTTATTTGTTACATATTCTTTTTCAGAGTTACATAATATTTTTATCACCCGAATTGTGGCGTGTGTCATAATCTAGTACTATATTTAAGCTTTTGACTGAGCTGATGTCATCTATCAATTGGATCTTAATTTGGTCAAATTAAAAAGTAACCAAAAGTCTTATTTTTACAAAGCAATATGTATTATTTTGAGGATACTTACATATGATGGGATTTGGACCAAAAATATTATAATTTTAATCTCTCAATTTTACCATTTTAACCAAAGCCTTATTTAGTTGTTATATCAATTATTATTTTTAGATTTGTTACATATTTTTTTTACCAACGTTATGAGTGTGTCATAATGTAGTAAAGAATTAATTGTTTTTGCCTATAAGGTCTTGTCATTGTTTGCAAAAGCTAAGGTCCCAAATTTGAATCTCTATCATGCGCAGTTGTTATACATGAGTCTTCAGTCTTATTATGTGTTGTTATAATATCTCAGCTTTAGTTTGAATTATTCTGATTTTTAGTCTATTTATTGATTTAATTTTATTTTGCAATTATTTAGGCATATATTTATAATTTTACTATAATTACATTATATTTTTAAAAAAATTTGTTTGTTAATTTCACCCGTCATTTGTTGACCTTGGATTAAAATAATATTTTACTAGGGAACTAAACTAAAGTGAACAATGGAATGGATGATTGAAAACCCAATTCTTTGAGCATATTATACGTAATAAGTAAGCAAGGGTTTTTAGCCTAAGCCAAGGTGAACTAATTAGTTCCACTATAAAGAGAGTAAAAAGTAGAGTGACCTGTGAAAATGGACGACCCAACAGTGGTTTCCACCATTGGAAGCCAAACATTGCACGTTGGGTGGATAATTATCAACAATATAATCCAACATTTCATGTTATTTCATACTCGCTTTTTCCCAGTTTTACGACTACAAGTATAAATAACATATAATTATAAAAACATATATTTGAATCATTATAAAGTATGGTTAAATTAATATAAAACATAAATGAAGAATTAAAATATAATAAAAATAATTTGTACATAATAAAATTATTTAATGCTCTTGACTTTTATCATTTTTTCAAGCACTTGTTTTTGAAAAGCGATTAACAGGGTTTCATTGTATGAAAGATACACATAGAATTTCAAAATTATATAAGTGAAGGAAAGACCTCGATTGATATGTAGAGTAAAATAAGTTTGTTTCCGACCAAAAATATACTTTTGATGAATATTTCATCGAAGAAACTTTTTTTTTTTTTTGGCTGGCAGGAAAATTATTTTCTCGAAATTTATGAGAAATGTGAAATGGGAGGGATTTGAAATTGAAATAATGGTGCATATTCAAGGAGAATAAAGTATATATCCACTATGGATGGATGGAGTGCCATTTATTCACCTTAAGATTCTTTTAAGAGTCAAAATACTCTTTATGTAATTGTCTAAGTTGTGGCCTATTAAACCGCGTTCAATTTTTTGAAGAATAATTTGAATTCGAATCATAGTTGTAAAAAAATATTTTTTTAAAATTTATTTTGATTTTTATATGTTTAAAATGACTAAAAGTATTGGTGTACATTAAAAAAATGATCATGTCAAATGAAAAAAGAATTAAATGTCAAGATTTAATTCAAAATATGAAGGGATATTTTTAAGTGACATGGTATGCTTTTTGAGGGGTCAAATTTTTTTAGAGAAGTCTTTGAAGTGTCATTCGTTGGATAGTTAGTTGAACCCCCAACAATCAAAGGTATTGTCCCTATATCAGGGTTTTGTCCTCAACCTCCTCTAAAAGCCATGTACAGTTCACAGAGGGCACCTCCCTTAGTGGTGATACAAGGATACAACTTGCAAGACTCAATGGAGGTTAAATAAGTTGTGCATGCGTATGTTTGCAAGTATATTTGTTAAGTGTTATATGGTTTAGAATTTGTCGAATAGATGTATGATGAAACGTATGTGATAGTCACTAGCTCGATGAATTGCATGAACTATATTATTAGAGTGCATGCAGAGTAAGAAGGTATTTACCTTGACGGGGTAAATGAAGTTACGAATATTGGTGGAATAGAGGATTGGGCAGATTGATAAGGGAATACAGGGGAGTATGGTTGTGTCGTGGAATGATATCGTCAAGCTCGCTAGAATGAAACCGTGACGACAGTTATCAACTGGTTCTTCGGGGCGACACCGTGATGATGATTCATGCGTTCCATTGAGCAACATCGTGACGATGGTCTACAGGCTTTATGGGGTGACACCGTGACGACAGTATATAGGTCCTACGGGGCTGCACCTCAAAGAGGTTCTAGGTGTAATGCTATAGCTTGGCTATGGTAACCAATAGAGTCCATCTAGATAGTAAACACGAGGATTTCAAGGTGAAAGACCATAGTTTGGCTATGACAACCAATAGAGTCCACCAGGACAGTAAACACAAAGATTTCAAGGTGTAATTTCATAGCTCAGCTATGGAAACCAATAGAGTTCATCGGGACAATAAACACGGGGATTTTAATGTGTAAGACCATAGCTTAGCTATGACAACCAATAGAGTCTGTCAAAACATTAAACATGGGTTCATACTAAGTAAGACCATAGCTCAGCTATGGTGTCAGGTAAAGTCCGTCAAGATGTTGAATGATTATGGCGTATTTGAGAACGCGCGTAAATGGAGTACCTCAAAGATCCTCCAAAATGTAATGATAAGAAAAAGCATGTAGAAATGTCTGAAGTTGCAGGTAAGCCCTTGTAACGATAATTAACTATGTTGAGTTGTGGAGAATCTGCAAGTATGAGTCCGCAGGTTTTAGGCAAGTAAACCTAAATTGGGGGTTATAATAGATGATCGAGCAGAACCTAATTTAAAGAGTCGGTGGTTAAAAGGCAGCCAGAGATAGGTAAGTCCACTGAGATCCACTTGAAAGTAATAATTACTCGAACGGTCTAACAGGTAGAGTCAATCAGAAATCTGCAGAGAAGAGGAGTGTTGACCAGAATTACGTAACACCAATTAGACCACATGGGGCTAACAGAAGAAGGAGTTTGCCAAGGGCTACGTTGGACTGATATTCTGTTGGAAAGTGGTAGGTTACAGCTCGATATAAATTAGATGTTAATTTCATTTACCCAGAAGTTTGGAACGAGATAAACCAAAAGTCTAGGGCCAGTCTGTAAGCGTGATAATTCGAAATTAAGGAGAATATTGGTGGAAGATAGCTAGTGGTAGGCAATGAACTTTTATCCAAGAGGTAAGCTGGTTAATGTGCAAAGGAATTTGATGTGAGGCAGAATTAGATCAAGACCATAGAGATTTTGTATCAAGAAAATGTGGCATATATGTCTAAGATAGAGAATAAATTCATCAACGACGAACTATAGGAAAGGGTAGGGTGACGATTACGCCGGTGAGAACTGTAGAAGGCCAAGGATAAATAGGGAGTTGGAAACTTCTAATTTTAAAATTTTTATTTCCTAAATTTTACAAAAGATAGTTGTGTACTATTTTCATAGAATCTCACTAAGTTCAATTGAACTTATGAAATTACTGCTTATTTGCAAGATAAATGTTTGACTCAAGAATCGACAAGAGAGACCAAACTAGACGATGCCAGTTGGAGGGGTAGAGTAGATGTCATTCATGTGTATAGAGGGAAAATTCCTAAAGGCTACGCCTCGAGGACTAAATTAGATATATTAGTGTTATAAACTTAAATCAAAATTATAAATACTGTCAAATCTACTAGTGTAATAAAATTGTAAAAATTGTAGCATTAGAACAATGAGGATTTTTAGCTGAAGCTAAATCTTGTAATTTAATAGGGTTAAAATATTTATAATAAGTAAAACTAGAAGTCAAGCTTTCAAGTTGATTGTGACATTCGGTACCCCAACCTGGCGATCGGGTCAGGTATAGGGTGTTGCAATTGCACCTTAATGTACCTGCATTGGGATTGAGAATCAACACAAAAACAATCAATAATAGGGTGGCATACTGCAGGTGTAATAGGTTGAGTTGTAATATTTTTAGTGTTACAATAGAACATTCATGTATTTTAAGGATCGAACCCAAGAGAGTTTGGGGACAAAGTGATTCCTAAGCAACAAGCATGCAAATAGGAAGTCTAGTTAACTACTCACTAAGTATCATATTACAATAATTCATAGTCAAGAGTAAATTACACTAATCAGCTATCTAACACCAAATAGGACCAAATTATAAAATAAGTAAAATTACACAAGTAATGATTCAAGAAACACAAGTGGTCGATTGGCTTCCATGTTGTTGATTAGTCAGTGGATTAGGGATCTAAAAGGCTTAAACTTCTAATTGACTCAATTTTACCTCTTGGTCACCAATTTACCAAATTAGACGATTTAGTCTGGTTTATCTCTCGACCTCACCAAACTAACTCAGGCTAAACAAGTTAATGTTCAATAGGATCTCCTCTCAGTCTCACCTATCTATACATCCCTTAAAGGCATCAATTCTAAATTTTAAAGTTTATTCAATTTAGTCCTTTTTTACAATTTAATCCTTGTACCAAAAACTAACCAAACAGCATTTCCATCAACCAACCACCAAAAATTTAGCTACTCGTCATCATTTCCATACAAGCACACTCCCACATACAATCAAAAAATACATTAAAAGTAAGCACAAAAAGAGGGTTAAAGAAATTTTAGAGTTTTCTTGATAGATGCTTGAAGAAAATGAACATGGCAACAATAGTGGTGGAAAATAACCACTAAAGTTCAATTTTTTATCTAAGAAAATGAAATGAAGCTGAGCTATAGTAATGATTAAGGATTAAACTGAAAATACAAATAGAGTTAGAGAACTAAAAGGCAAATAAAACCAAGCTACGATAAAAACTAACTAACTAACACCAAAAAAAAAAAAAGCTTAAACTAAACCATAGAAATGAAGAACTAAGACAACTAAAAGACTAAAAAGATGAAAGGAAAGTAAAAAGTGAACAACCTATTTAGTTCTCAGCCAAAAGTGGCTTTTAACTTATCATTACAACCCAAAATTTTGAACCAAAATGCCCTTGGACTTTGTATTTTGAATGGTGTTGGTGTTGGATAAAAACTACTCTTACAGTCAATTTTCTCCTCATCAGGCATCGATATCATGATACCCAGGCTCTGGTGTTGCAATACCCTAGGCAGTATTGAATTTGAGAGTCATGGGGGTCTTGGTGTTGTGATACCCATCCTTGGTATTGCGATATAATCGAATTTTGCCTTAATTTTCTTCACTTCAGTACTATTACGGGTATCACAACTTCCATGGCTTAGTGTCGTGATACCCTCCCTTTGAAAATATTTCAAGTTTGGGCCATTATCAACTTCGTACACCAACTTAATCATATCGTTAAGTCCCCATGGCACCATTTGGCCAATTTGTGTCTCAAAAGGGCATAAAACTAAAAAAAAAATTTATTAACAACAAAAGCTAAAAATTGACAAAAGTAAAGAAAAAACACCTAAATTGCTTGAGAATAAGCTCCTCGAGTGTAATGGAGAGCCTAATTTGACATACCAAATTACGACAAATCAATAAATTGTCTCCAATGTTGCAAAAAACCTATAACTTCTTAACCACACATTAGAAAATCCTAACTTAGCTTGCCGTAAGCTTTAAACATATCAACTTTAAGTGCCACAAGAATTCCCTTCCCTTACCTCTTTGATCGAATGATATGAATGATTTCACCACCTAATATTACATTATCCATGACACTTTTCTCTTTAACAATGACATTTTGAAAAGGTCAAACCAAATCTTTCATCAACTATTTTTTAATAGTTAACAAGTGATAAGTGCTCATAATTTATGTATTTTAGGCTCTTATTGCTTTAATTTTTATTGATCTTCAAGTAAAATATCATGTCTTAGCTTCATTTGCGTAGTTAGTGTTACTTTTGCATACATTAGCTTTTTTTTTCTTTATTTCTACTCTGATTTTATATTAGTTAGTATTAAATAATTATTTTAATATTTTCGTGACTTTAATTAGGTGCATATGAGCTTGGGATACAATATTGAGGATTACCGTGAGCAAAACTGAATGATAACGAGGAAGGATGAAAAATGATAAGTGGGCCATGACCCAAAATGTAATAGCCTGTTTTCAATGAAATCGAAACAGTGGTTTCAGAACCACAAATCCGAGTTTGAAAGAAAATTTATTTTAATGTTATTTTATGCTTTGCATTATGATTGAAATATTTCATGAAAATTTCGTAAAGAAATGTTACTGATTTTATGTCTAATCTTATAAAAATGACCAAATTGCATAAAATACAAAAGTTGAGTTCTATTTGCTAAAAGTATCAAATAGTTATGGGATTCAAAATTTGAGGTCCTTATATGGAATTAGACCAATAAGTGGAGTTAGTAGATAAGTATAATGATTCATCCATGGAAAATCTAATAAAGAAAAAGATTAAATTGGAAAGAAAAAGATGAAAAGATGATAAATTAATAAAATAATAAAATATCATCATTTTTCATCATCTTTCCCAAAATTAAATCCATGGAAGCCTTAGCTAAGATAAGAGAGTTCAAGCAAACTTTATTGGCTTAATTAGGTATGTATCCTTACCTGTTTTTAATGATTTTTACATTTCTGAGATCGTAATAGCTTAATCTAGCTATCTCGGGGATTAATTTGTAAAGTTATCAAAGTACTAGGGTTTTTCCATGGATGAGTATGCATGAATTATGAAATTTATTGTAGAAAATGAAAGGTTGTTGATAGGTAAACAACTTTTGTACAGTGAATTTTGATGAAATTATGATTTAGGGACTAAATTGAAAAGATGTAAAATTCAAGAAAAAATTCTGATTTTTGTGAAATACATGGGCTGTAAATATTATATGTAAAAATTGGCTAGGCTTGGAATAATGATTAAATTGCATGAATTTCATTTTCCGAGCCTAGGGACAAAATCATAATTAATCAAAAGTATAGGGGCAAAACGATAATTTTGCCTAATATGTGAGTTAGAAGGAGTTGAATGTGAATTTTATTAAATTGAATTAAATTTACTCGTATAGATCCGGATAGACCTAGTTCGGAATTGGATCGGGGAAAACAAAAAGCATCGGAATAGTAGTCTATGAACACGAACATTGTCGAGGTAAGTTCGTGTAACTAAATTGAGAATTTATATGGGTTAATTGAATTGCATGTATGTGTTTGTATTATTGTTATGTATATGAAATTGACTATAGATCTGACAAAGCCCGATAAATGTCAAGTCTCGTTTGAATAAATGAAAATTCGATGGATACATGATTTCTCGTATTGGTTGTGGTTCTGCATATGTTGCGGACACACCACAGCTCAAAAGAGCGTCCCGTTATAAGCCCTCTCAAGCTTCCCGTTATATAGTTCTTGCGAGTTTCCCTTTAATAGCTTTTCGGAGCATCCCGATTAGTTGTGACTCTACATGTGTTGTAGACACACCACATCTCTTATGAGCATCCCATTATATGGCTCTCCGTGAGTTTCCCGATTAAAAACTCTTTATGAGCTTCCTAATTAATGGCTCCCCAGAGTTTCCCGATATGGCTCGCTTGAACTTCCCGATATATGGCTATTCGGAGCTTCCCGTTAATGGCTCTTCAGAGCTACCCATTATTGGCCCACATGAGCTTCCTAAATATGGCTCTTATGAGCTTCCCGTTATACAGCCCGAATAAGCTTCCTGTTACATAGCTCATAAGCGCTTCCCGTTATATGGCTTGAGAGAGTGCTTCCTGTTTATGTGCTCGTATGAGCATTCTCGAATATGAATTGACGAATTTCAGATTTGTACACTTCTTATGTACTACTCGTTTATCGATCGATATTATAAATGATTCAACGAGTAAAATCCTGATATGAGAACATATGAATTCAAAATGAATAGTTACCTGTATATATATATGAAATACATGGAACTTGACTTTTGATGAGCTCATCCTTATTCTTGATATTCACATGAAATAAATAACTAACATGTTTGGTGAGATTATGTGCTTAGGCTTTTGTCCAAGTTGTTTGGAACGTGTTTGTATGTTTACCGTAAATGTAAATGAATGGTAAGATAATTTCCGTCATACGAACTTACTAAGCATTAATTGCTTACTCTATTTTATTTCATCTGTTTTATAGTATTCAGAGGCTCGTAAAGGTTGGAAGTTGGTCGAAGCTACATCACCCTATCCTCAGCTCATTTTGGTATAAATAACGAACTTTCTTTTGAGTATAATGGCATGTATAGGCTAAAGTGGTCAAGGATGGAATGTATGTGTTTAGTTGGAATTAGCCATTGGTATGGCTTGTAAATGGTATGTTTTGATATATAGAATGGTCTTAATATGCTTAATGTGTGTTTGAAATGGATGATTAAGATTAATGAAAACCATATAGGCATATTGGTTATGATAGTAAGATTGATAAAATATGCTTATATATACATATGGCATTTTGGTAAGTATAGATGCTTGAACATATGTGTTGATATGTCTTATATAAAAATTATTTTGGCTTGATTTGAATGATTTATGTTGGATTGAGAATGTGTTTAAATGTTAATGTAGGTGGAAGACAAGTTTGGGTGAGAAATAAGGCTTGGAAATGACCTTAATTTATCCACACGGGCAGAGACACAGGCGTGTGTCTCAGTCGTGTGTGACACACGGCCGTGTGCACGGGCGTGTGGTTCGGCCGTGTGTCCCCTACATCTTTAAAATTTTAAAACAGAATGCTCAGGTATTTTTACACGGGCAGAGACACAAGCGTGTGTCTCAGCCGTGTGTAGCACACGGCCTAGCACATAGGCGTATGGCTTGGCTATGTGACCCAAGTTAGTAACCACCCTAATTTGGACACGGGCTGGGACACGGCCGTGTGCCCCTTTTTTGAGTGCCCACACGGCCTAGGACACGGACATGTCTCTTGGCTGTGTGAGCCACACGACCTAGCCACATGGGCGTATGTCCCCTGCATCTAGGAAAAATTTTGAAATTTTGTGAAAAATTCTCTGAGTTCCCGGTTTAGTCCTGACTTGTTTTAAATACATGTTTTGGACCTCAAGGACCCATTTAAGGGACAATATGATTGATTTCGGATAGGAATAGTAAATAATATGAATTAACTGTATTTGTTCTGTAAACTTTGGTAATGCTTTATAACCCTATTTCTGTGACATATATGAGTTAGGAGTGTTACACAAAATACTTGCGCCCCAACGCAAAATTGCACAACTTAATGCCCAGACTTAGCGCCCCAACCCAAACGCAATGCTCTAGCACAATGCCTTCGCGTGCCTCAACGCAAAGACCTTGTGAGCCCCAACATTGTGATGCCAAGCCACTGTGTCAATACTTGCATACCATGGAATTTCACGCCATTTTGATTTCAGACTCAAGGTTATTTTTGTCCTTTTTCAAATATTAGAGTCCAAGCAAATATTGTAGCCTAATTTAGGCCAAATAGACTTTATAAATAGGATATTTTTTTAGGGTTAGACAACTTTTCTTCCGTTAACTTTTAGCTTATTGCAAACTTATTGTTTTTTGTGTTTTTCTTATTCTATGAATTGTTAAACCCTATTTTCCAGTCAAAGGAATTTCAAAGTTATGATTCTACAAAGCTTGTGACATTTAAGTGTTCTTAATCTTTTCTTTGTTCTTTGGTATTTGCATGTCTTTTGATTTAATTACAAACATACAAGTTTGTTGAATATAGGGCTCGTATTCAATTGCTTAGAATATTTACCTTGTCAGAATTATTAAATCCATAATTATTCAATTTATTCTAATACTTGTGATGAGCAGCATAGGTAGGTATGACGAAGATATGCATTCTATGTTGTGTAGGCATGCGATATAACTTAAATAAATCTTATTTGTGTGTTTGTTGGTTAGAATTGAATCTCTTTCATTCTTAATGCTATCGATAGATTAAATCCTAAGCATTTATTATAGGGTTATTTATCGATAAGAGAAATAATTAATGTCGTTCATCTTGACTATCGAGAATGTAAAAAGAGATCGATGGTTACTAGACATTAGTTGGTAACTATAACCAATTAATTAAAGAATACTAAAAATTATATTTACATTAATGATTAAATTCATGAATCAAATGAAAATTTTACCTTTGGTTGTAGTTTCATATTATTTACTTTACCTCAACTTTTGATTATTATTTTTTGTTAAGTTTTAATTTTAGTTTTCTTTAAAAAGAAACCTTCGTCTTATTTATTAGAATTATCATTGGTCTATATGGATATGACACTTCTCACTGCTATTTTTAAGTTTATTTTTTAGTATGAATTATTTTCAGTGGTCTTGATAACTGTACAAATTTTTGCGATGCTGCTGGTGCAGGACTGCGTTGCAGTTCGATTTCTTGAGTGCCTCGACGTGCACAATGCACACCCCATCACCTTGAAGTCCCTTCTCTCAAGGAGTAATGACGATCGTGCCACAACACAAACTTTACACCTCAAAATTCAAAGCCTGCACACCTCGACACAAGATCTGGTGCCCCATCACCACTGATCTCCTTGGCCTCGATGTTTGGCAACGCCATTATTCGCGCCCCGACACCCTCGACTCTACACCCTAGCATCATGCTCCTTGCACGATGTAGATGAAAGAAAAACCTTTATTATTAAGAAAATATTAATTAAAGATTTTTAAACAATTGAATCATAAGTAGAATGTAACTCTTAAATGGATCTAATTCGTATTAGATCGGATCAATTTAGATAAAATCAATTTGAGTTTTAAGATGATTGTGTTGAGGCGTGAGTTTTTTAGTAGTTTCAAATATTTCAGATTTTCGCGTTTAACGTCTTAATAATCAAAACCGATTTAATTAAATTTAGATTCCAACATATGGAAACAGATTTTTGAAATCCTATCAACATTGATAGGTCTATTTATACCGTGGAACATTAATATATTGAAGAAAATGAACAGATCTCCCATGAACTTGATTGACTCCCTTGCTCTCAACTCATATGAAGCTTCTCTCTTTTGAGTTTGGAGTTAATATCTTTTTTTCTATTTTCCGTCTCTTTTACCGTAGAGGTGTGGAGCCCAAAAATGGACCTCTGCTTTGCTGGCTTCAAGCTCGCCATTGTTGGTTTTTTATGGGTTTTGTCTGCTGAGAATTAGAGGGATAAAAAAAAAAGAAAGAAAGAAAGAGGAGAGGAGAAAAAGGAAAGAAAGAGATTTTATATTTTTTAAGTTGTTGGGGCCAAACCCCAAATCTTTCATATAAAATGACTTCTCCTTTTGAAGAATGACGAAAAAAGAAAAAGAAAAACTCGCCCCTTTCGTTTTTCTGTTATGTTCTTTTCTTCTTCTACTTCAATTATCTCAACACTAGTTGAAACAATCCAATCCAAACCAAACCAAACCAAACCAAATCAAAAGCCAAAACCCAAATCCGAACTTCTTTTTTCCTTCTCTTTTGATGTGATTGATCCATAGATCTGTTGATTCTGGTTTCAAGCATAAACCGAAGTGGTCAAAGAAAAAAAAAGGGTAAGCTTCTTTTTCATATTAATTTTTTAATATTTAGTGTGGGAATTATGAGTGGAATTGTGATTACTAATGGGTCGTTTAAGGGATATGTGAAACACAGTTGTTTTAAAGTTCTCAATGTGAAACATTAGACCTTCTGGATATTCTAATGCCTGACCAAACTACTTTGAATAAAGAAAGAAAAAAAAAAGTGAGCTTTGACCGATTCTGTTGTTTTTAAAAACCCTTCATGTGTTTGTTGATTTTTCCAGCAAAGTTACGGTCATGGCTTTCCTCTTTTAAACTAAAACAATTTAAGAAGGTAGCTTCTTGTACATCATTTATTGGTCTACTACTGCTAGCCGTTGATTATATTGTTATCAAGTTTATTGTATTATCTGATTGATGCTCTTTACTATTCCTTGAGGCTTCAGCAGTAGGAGAAAATACTAACTTCTACTTTAGGTTTCCTTGATTTAGCTGCTTTTGAGTCGTAATTTTACATTGCAGTACTGTTAACTTTTTGGCGTGCTTTCTTGTTTATGTTGCTGTAGTGTTCCATTATTGTGTCAAGAAGCAAAGGAGCTAAGGCTCACGGGTCAGGTTTCTAGGTCCTAGTTGTATTCAGTGCTCATTTAAATGTGGAGAATTTGGAGGGTTTTTTGGAGGAGATGAGGGATGTTATCTGGGTTTATGAACTTCTTGAGGGCCTGTTTTCGGCCGAGGTCGGATCGATATGTTCACTCAAGTTCGGATGCTGGAGGTTGCCAGGATGGGCTTTTGTGGTACAAGGACACAGGGCAACACTTCAATGGTGAGTTCTCGATGGCAGTGGTTCAGGCCAATAATTTACTTGAGGATCAGAGCCAGCTTGAGTCTGGGGGTTTGAGTTCACATGAGTGTGGTCCCTATGGTACTTTTGTTGGTGTATATGATGGGCATGGGGGCCCTGAGACTTCACGTTACATCAATGATCATCTCTTTCAACATCTCAAGCGTAAGTACAATGTCTTTGCTAGGGTTAAATTCTTTTTAAGCTCTATTTTACCGATTAAGTAGATGAAAGAAATATTAAATAAGCAATTGTTTTGGATAGAGTTAAAGGATTGAAGGAATTACGTGAACTTGTTGGTGTTTTTGTTCCAAGTCCAAACAGTTATAGGTTCCTAAGTGTCATTTTGTTATGTTGTGCTTCACTGCTGAACTTTAGCTGCGGAGCCTGGTGTTTATCATTTATTTATTTATTGCTCTTCTGTTTGGTGATATTTGCTATTCATGTGACACTTATATGCTCAGGGTTCACCTCAGAGCAACAGACAATGTCAGTTGACGTGATACGAAAAGCTTATCAAGCAACAGAAGAGGGTTTTTTGTCTCTCGTTACCAGACAATGGCCTATGAACCCACAAATTGCTGCTGTTGGATCCTGCTGCCTGGTTGGTGTTATCTGTGGTGGAACCCTTTATGTTGCCAACCTCGGTGATTCCCGTGCTGTTCTGGGAGAGCTGTGAAAGCAACGGGAGAGGTTCTAGCCATTCAGCTCTCGGCTGAGCATAATGCATGTATAGAATCTGTGAGACAGGAGCTGCAATCATTGCACCCTGATGACTCGCAAATTGTAGTTTTGAAGCACAATGTGTGGCGTGTAAAAGGTCTCATACAGGTATTTCACTATGCTAACAATTTTTATTTTGAGTAGTTACTTAACTGCTACTATTGTCAGATAATAACATCAATTTCTAAACTGCAACACTTGTTCATAGGTGTGATAAGTGGTTGGGGAAAAAATAGAATTGAGACTTGCTTCTAATTGTGGCTTATGTATCATTTGTCTACAAGGTGCTTTCTTTGTGCCACTTTCATTCATCTGTGCTGCAGATGCTAGAGATTTTTGAACCAGTTCTTGTCCAAATTGAGCACTATAGAGCATACTACTAATGAACATTTCAAAAGTTCGTCTGAGCTAGCTTGATTGTTCTTGATTCTTAGGGAAGAAGCATGAACCTGGGAAAGTGATCATCTGCTTACGCTTACTTTTAAAATAAGAACTGAAAACAGGTCTTTTAGTGTTCCTGGATCAAGAATCTATTTTATGGTTGCAATTTGAAGGCAACATTCATGGGAAAGAAGGGGTTTGATCTTTTAGAAAGAAAGAGTCATATCACCTGCATGATATCTTCTCCTCCTATCAGATAAATATTGGGTGGAAGGATGTCCACTATAATTTATTGATTCCAGTCAGATGCATGGATTTATCTGCAAAGCTAAAAGAGAGAAGGGAAATGGGAAACTTTGGTAATTGGCAAAGATTATAGGAAGGGATAAGTAGTGCTACTGGCTGTTGCCAAAAAGTTATGCAATAAAAATTTTTTTTTTGGACTGTGTGTTGTGCATGGTTGTTATTGATATTGCATGTATCCATATATTCCAAGTCAAGCACTAAAATAGTGCATGCTATCTGTCTAGGAATTCAGAATTGTAATTGTGTTTATATGGTTTTCCATGGTCTGTTATGCCTCTGATTCCCCTCCCGTTCTTTTTGTTGAGAGTTTTAATGATAGAATTCTAAACCTTTCAGATATCCAAATCTATTGGTGATGTATATTTAAAAAAGGCTGAGTTCAACAGGGAGCCTTTGTACCCTAAATTCCGCCTCCGTGAACCTTTCAAAAAGCCGATATTGAGCGCAGACCCATCAATAACAGTGCACCAGCTGCAGCCACATGATCAGTTTGTGATATTTGCATCTGATGGGCTGTGGGAGCACCTAAGCAATCAAGAAGCTGTTGATATAGTTCAGAATCATTCACGAAGTGTAAGTTTATGCCTCAATATTTTATGTCATCTATCTTGTTATGAGCACTACTCTTTTCTCTCATCCCTCTGAAAATGTCATTTGCTTAGAGTATGAAAGTCTTTTCTATTTGGTTGCTGATTATAGATTATAGAATATAGAAAGTTAATGAAGCTTTGATCGTTTATCTTGAGAATACTTCCTTTGTCGCATGAGCTGTGGCATTTTGCAGCTGCTGCTCATTCACTAATTTTCCTTTCTGTTATTGCCACTTGACAATTACAATTTTAATCCAAAAGCAAAATACTTCAATTGTGACAAATCATCCAGTGGAACACAGCCACCCTACTCCACATTCTATTCAATCTTAGACTAACTGACCAACTATGAATGGTGATATGCTCCATAAGGAATATGTTTCTTTACTTCTTGGGTAGTTATTAGCGCATGTTGGACAAGTGACTTGCACGCATGCATACACAAATGGATGCTCATGCAGGGAGGAGACATGATTTTACTTTTTCCTCTCAGTTGTTTGTTTATTTTGGTTTTATTTCTTTTTCGGAATTTCAGGTATATTTCATTGATAAATGTTGCATATGCATCATATCGGTGACATCAAGTTTATCTTAAGGGTAACAAAGAACAGAATTTGTTTTTGTAACTTTTGTTGCCTTTGGACTTCATGCAGGGAATTGCAAGGAGGCTGGTGAAAACTGCTCTACAAGAAGCAGCAAAGAAAAGAGAAATGAGGTATTCTGACTTGAAGAAAATTGACCGTGGTGTCCGTCGCCATTTCCATGACGACATCACCGTAATTGTGGTGTTTCTTAACTCAAACCTCGTGAGCAAGGCCTCCTCTGTTAAGGGTCCTAATCTATCTGTTCGAGGGGGAGGAGTTACCTTACCTCCTCGTACTCTGGCTCCTTGTGCCATGCCAGTCTAATCTGGCAGTACCTGATCATATGCCGTATTGCATGTTTTCATGTTGTATCATTTTCTTATGTGAATACCAGGTAGCTTCCAAAGCGATGCAAGCCTTCGATTCTTTAATGTACACTGTAACACTTTACTGGAAACTCATACTTGCATTTTGCATCTGCGTGGGAACACCTAAAAGAGAACTAGAAAGGAGTACAAGTACAAGATGACAATGATTGTAGTTAATTACTTGGGTAGTTCCCTCAAGTCTTTATATAATAGTTTCCTTTTGATCTTATCTGGTGCATTCCACTCTTTGCTGGACCTTTAATAAGACAAATGGCCGACACCTAGTTTCTTACTGGATCTTAATGGTAGCTAAAACAGAAAAAACCATAAGGAATGGATGATAATAAAATACACTATTAAACAACTTGAATGTTGATCTGTAATAGACCTGGCATGTTGTACGTACCTGCTGCTTACAGTGTTGCATTGTGCAAAGGTTGTGAGATTGGGTGAGGCAGGTCGAGGTTATTACATCACTGCACCTGGCTGGGGTGGAACTAGTCTGTGAGGAACAATTCCATGTTTCATCTCAGGGTTCCTAATCCGAATTTTAGCTGTTCAGGCTTACATGGTTGTCGGCTGGTTACCCAGTTTGTCACCTAATACTATATCATTAATCCAGTAGTGGTGGTTCTATTCTTCCTGGTCGATAAACTTTAGCTGCGTATTAACAAAGAAAACCGAAGTTTATTTCTATTAATTCATATAATCACTTTGGAAAAAAATAACTTAAGTCTCTTAATTTTTGTACCTTAAATTTATAAAGAAAATTTTAAAACAATGGTTGTTGGGACATGAATTGAAACCAGGTTGAGGTTGTCCAAGGTTTTTTAACTCTCTTACTCTCTGCTCCATTGGAAACCCAAAATAAAAAGCCCTTCAACTCTCTTTGACTGGTGTCGTTACGTTTTTTATTTCTTGACATTCAATCTAATCCAACTCTAGATTCTTGTTCTATTCAAAGGGAGAATACAATATTTTTGGGGCAAACCAAACTTGAGGTATTGAAAATGGAGGAAGTAGGCAATTCCCGAGGTGAGGAATAGTGGCTTTTTTCCCTCAACATTTGTCAGATTGTGTCAAGCCATTTTCTCGCTAAACCCACACCAAATAGCCCCTTCACATTATTTATTAGTCCTTCCAACCCTACACTATGGCTCCATTCTCAAAGCCATTGAGCCTTCATCTTCAGCATCAAACAATAAACAAAGCCAAAACCCACCAAAACACCACTAACACAAACCCTTTGCATTTGCAACTGCTCCTCAACTAAGGTTTCATGTAAACTAAAAACCTGTAATTTGGCAATTGCAGTGGGTGACAAACACAGACTAAAAGTGAGTTACATATAGAGTTTGTGTGTTAGGATTGCGCAAACTACTATATACTTTGACTTGAAATGGAATATTGAGATTTGATTCTTTTATCTCTAGAGGACTTTTGAGGCCTTTCCCCATGATCCTTGGGTGCATTTTCTCAGCTGAATTTTCAGCATTGTCCTCTGTACTGAAACCCAAGAATCTTATGAATAATATTTTGTTAAGTACATTAATTCTCAAACTTAAACTTGGATATTTGCAAACATATGAGGATTTGTTTTCCTTTCACAAAAAGGGAAAACAGTAGAGTGAAGCTGATGCCACATTGTAGAACACCGGCTAATTATAACCTGCAACTTCATGTGGAATTGTCAGTAGTTTCTGGCATATCATATAATTCATTTATGGACCAAACAAGAACCTTCTTTTTCTAAACATCACCACTCAGAACTCCAAATCCTTGCAAAAATATAATGCTATTCACCTATTGCCAAATATAATCTCAGTTAAAGAAGGGAGCTATCGAAAAACAGAAAAAAAAAAAAAAAAAAAAAAAAAAAAAAAAAAAAAAAAAAAAAAAAAAAAAAAAAAAAAAAAAAAAAAAAATTACAAGCTTTTTTTTTTTTTTTTTTGCGCGGACCAAGATCGAGTTGCCAAGTCACGAGAAACTCCTACGAAAACCCTAAACAATTAGATCTGAAACGAAACAGAAAATTAAAAGATTAGATTTTTGAATTTTCAGATCTGAAATAAAATCCCCAAATCAGCAAAGAATCAAATTGAGAATAGAAATAAGTGTTAGGGTTCTTGAAACCCTCAAGGAGATTGTGATTCTGCCCAATTGAACACCAAGATAGTTTCCCCAAATTTCGACAATCTAATTTCACCCAAAAAGAGTATGGAAAAACCCTAGAAATTGGGGATTTTGGGCTATTCCTTAAGATAGAAAAAGGCTGAAAACACAATAAGAACAGAAAATAGATTAGATAATGATTCAGCACAAGTAGAAATAAAAAAGAATGACAGTAAGAAATTAAAAGATAAGTCCTAAGAAGCCTTGAAATCTCGAAAGATCTCACAACTCCCTTCAAACGGCTCTAATCTCCCCTCCAAAGAATATCAATGGAAGAAGAAGGTTGAAGATGGCTCCCACAATCAAAAAGATTGTTAAAACAACTTCTAAAGAAAACTCAAGAGAAAATCCTTGAAGAACTCAAAGAGAATTTCACTCAAATCAAATCTGAAATTTTCAATGTAATTGTAATGTAATGTAGGGTGGCTGGCCAAGCCATATAAATAGGCCTTTCAAATGTTTTCCTAATTTAATTAGAACACTAAAACTAAAACTAAAAAAAATCCTAATTATTTTAATATGGAAATTGGCCAAGGGTCTTTATTTGGGACTCTTGGACTGAATATAAAAATTTAAACTAAGTAAAATAAATAAATAAATAAATAAAAATAAAACTTTACAACTTGGGCCACTTTGACAATTTGGCCTGATTTTCAACTAAGTATGGGTGGATTTCTTGATTGGGCTTGGAATCTTCTTATTGGGCCTTGCCCTCAAGAATTTGGGTTTTGTGACTCGTATCATTCCCCCCTTCCTCAAAAAGATTCGTCCTCGAATCTAAAAAATCAAATGAACTCGACTTTCCTCTATCGAACGGGACTAATGGCAATTGAGTCCACTGAGAAGAATAGCCATGAGATAGTAAATAGCAACGGAAATAAGCTTGTAGTCCAATCATAAGCATAATAGAACAGGTATAACGCATGTGAATGGATAGATTCAGATTACCATGCAAACAATCTAATTTACTCACCACTTCCTCGTCAAATATTTGAAACAAAGATGGACATGTTTTAAGGCATTCAGTCGTCTCACATTGTTCCCACAAACCATGAATAAATTGCGAGTAATAAATCAAATGGTAAACATAATCGTCACAAGTAGGTATTTGAAAAGATTCACATGGTTCACAGAGTTGCATAATCATACCATGCATTAATCGACGGTCTATAGATTCACTCACACATGCATTATCAAAAACAAGAATCTTTTTATCAACCATCAAAACAGATAGATCATCAATAAATAAAATAGGACAGTCAAGCACGTTTCGATCTAAGTGTTCATCAACACGATCTTTATCACTATCCGAGGAGTACAAAAGTGTTTCAAAGGTTTCAAGCATCTTACCTCGATAAGCAGAAGAATAAGGGTCGATTTTACCTTTTTCATTTAAAACAAACCTTCGCTCATCGGGGCATAGTGTAGTCGAATCTCCGTTGTTGAGTTAACCTTTGTCAAATGGAACTCAAACTTCATGTACAACCACATAAACTGTTTAAGGCACGAATATAAATTGAAAACAAATTTGGAAAATTTCGTTACCTTATTCTCCAAAATAGATTTGGACAAATTCGAGGATTTACACAAGGTAAATCAAGAGAATAACAAATCACGCTTCTTTTCGTAATGACTTTATCAACCACAATCGAAGAGTAACAATTAATCGGATCAAAATGAGGGGATCTTTTAAGAACTAAGTCACCAAAAGTTTTATCAATAATTTTCAAATCTGCACTGGACTCGGTTTCTAAAATTTCCTTACCTCGCTTACCTTCGGGATCATGTATCTTTGCTTAAGTTGATCGTATGAAAGCGTCTTTCATTTGTGAGGTATTGAAGTTGAAAGTTATCTTTCGATCTTTCGGGAACCTGAAAAGTAGCAACACAAGAAAAATTCATATCTTGGTTAGTGGAAACATTCCTCACTACCCTTTCCACGTCTTTTTCTTTTGTTTCTTTTTCTAATTCATTTTCTCTTCTTTCTTCAATTTCTTTTTCACTCTCAATCTCTTTTTGCTCTTTTTCATTCTCTTTTTCTTTTTCCTCACTTGTTTTAACAGAATTTTTCAGTTTGATTTGGTCCTCATGGACTTGTTCCAGAGTGAGCGGCACTAAGGTGGTTTCTTTCCTTGATGCTTGAAGGAATACCTATTGGTACGACCATCGTGAGTGACTTTTCGATCCAGTTGCCACGGTTCTCCTAGCAACAAATGGCAGGCTTGAATAGGCATTACGTCACACACAACTTCGTCTTGATACTTACCGATAGAAAAGGCGATGCGCACTTGTTGAGTGACCCTAAATTGGCCTTCGTTGCTAAGCCCTTGTAGTTGATAAGGTTGTGGATGCTTGGTAGTGGTTAAGCAAAGCTTTTCCACCATCGTCGTGCTGGCTATGTTCGAGCAACTTTCACCATCAATAATAACTCTACAAAGCTTACCTTGTACGTGGCAGCGAGTATGAAAGAGATGTTCTCGTTGCTGTTCGCTCTTTGGTTTTGCCAAAGATGATTGTCCATGATCATGACAATCATCATCCATTCTAGGGACACGTTGAGGGTTGCACCTATGGGGCTGGTTATCCCTATCTTCCTTAATTGGATCTCAATATTGATGTTTTTGATTCACTCGTACCTCATTCAAAGTAGTATTCAATGCTTGAAGTGTAGCATTTATTTGTGTGATTGCAGCAGTATGTCTGTCTAACTGTTGTTGGACTTTTATAAGTGCATCATTATTATCACCTTTAGACATCTTCAAAACCTGTAAAAAATAAACACTCAACACTCAAAAATAAAAGTTAGCAAACCTCACCATTAATCACTCAAAAAGAAAAATCAAATTCTCAATGAGGTCGAATTCAATCTTGTGAGTTCTTTATCAGAGTTTATATCAACCAATTAGAGAGTGTGAACCAAACTACCAAAGAATCCTAATTTGCACTAGGATGCCAAAAACTCACGAGACACCAATTGATTCGTGTTGCACCGAGGAAGGATTGTGCACACGTTTAAATCCTACTAACACAAGAAACAAGAAGGTGTTAGATATTTTAAAAGGATAATAAAAAGCAAACAAATGAAAACCTACAGCTAAGAATCAATAAAAATTGCTGAAAATAGAAAACCCGAAAAACTGTGGAGTAACTTGACAACTTTGTTCGAGGTGTTCCCGATCTCAAAAAATCACAAAATTAAATCTCGAATGTCCTTAAATATTTAATTTTTGATCTAGAAAGTTTGGGCACCAAACTCAACCCGCTGAATTTTTTTAAAATTTTTATTGGATTTCGTCTTTTTTTCGATTTTTTGACTTTTTTGACTGATTTTTTTTGCAGGAATAAATTTTTTTATATTCAATCACAGTGCCACAAATATGTATGTAAAATTTCAGATCAATTTGACAACGTTTACCCACTCAAATAAAATTTTTTTGAAAAATTTTTCTGGGTAAAACTGCTGTTTTTACTTTAAAATATTGAGATCAGTTTAGAAATCAACCAAGAACACCCAAAACGCCCAAAATCTGATACCAAATGATAGAGGAATGCGCGCGGACCAAGATCGAGTTGCCAAGTCACGAGAAACTCCTACGAAAACCCTAAACAATTAGATCTGAAACGAAACAGAAAATTAAAAGATTAGATTTTTAAATTTTCAGATCTGAAATAAAATCCCCAAATCAGCAAAGAATCAAATTGAGAATAGAAATAAGTGTTAGGGTTCTTGAAACCCTCAAGGAGATTGTGATTCTGCCCAATTGAACACCAAGATAGTTTTCCCCAAATTTCGACAATCTAATTTCACCCAAAAAGAGTATGGAAAAACCCTAGAAATTGGGGATTTTTGGGCCGATTCCTTAAGATAGAAAAAGGCTGAAAACACAATAAGAACAGAAAATAGATTAGATAATGATTCAGCACAAGTAGAAATAAAGAAAGAATTGACAGTAAGAAATTAAAAGATAAGTCCTAAGAAGCCTTGAAATCTCAAAAGATCTCACAACTCCCTTCAAACGGCTCTAATCTCCCCTCCAAAGAATATCAATGGCAAGAAGAAGGTTGAAGATGGCTCCCACAATCAAAAAGATTGTTAAAACAACTTCTAAAGAAAACTCAAGAGAAAATCCTTGAAGAACTCAAAGAGAATTTTCACTCAAATCAAATCTGAAATTTTCAATGTAATTGTAATGTAATGTAGGGTGGCTGGCCAAGCCATATAAATAGGCCTTTCAAATGTTTTCCTAATTTAATTAGAACACTAAAACTAAAACTAAAAAAAAACTCCTAATTATTTTAATATGGAAATTCGGCCAAGGGTCTTTTATTTGGGACTCTTGGACTGAATATAAAAATTTAAACTAAGTAAAATAAATAAATAAATAAATAAAAATAAAACTTTACAACTTGGGCCACTTTGACAATTTGGCCTGATTTTCAACTAAGTATGGGTGGATTTCTTGATTGGGCTTGGAATCTTCTTATTGGGCCTTGCCCTCAAGAATTTGGGCTTTTGTGACTCGTATCAATTGTTCACACTTCCAAAGACTTTTCCAACTCCTTTTTCACACCTTCAAGGCTGTTCACGTTGACCTTTAATGCTGGTCTCTTTTCAGCCAAGAATTACATTTTAATGAGCTCATTTAAGCTCAATTGGCTGAACCTAGCTGCTGCCATTTCTCCAAGTGCATTTGCTCTTCTAGAAATCGTCCCTTGAGCTTCAAATTCAGCTGAATTTAGCTCCAGCAATTTAGTTTTTTATTTCCAAAATTTTCTAGCATTTTTCTAGCCTAATTAATTACTTAGACATTAAGTCTTTGTTTTGGCCATTCGGCTACCTAGCTGAACACTATAAATAGTTGTTCATTTTCATTGTAAAAGGACTTTTGACTTTTGATCATTTGAATGAACTTTGTTCAAAGAGTGAGTTTTCTCCTCTCTAAATTCGTACGAGTTTCGATCTGACTTATCTAGCGTGCTAGTGGCGTCTATCGTTCTCTTTTGAACTTATCACCTTGCTTTGGTGTGGCGTTCAACCTTCTACAATTCCGCAATCCCACCTTGAACCGAATAGAAATCGGGGTGGCACTTTTTAGTGTTGAATCGTTTCTGGTGTTTAAGCTCATTTATCCATTCCACCGTCTATCCTAGATTTTACTCAACTATAATATCTTTTTACAAAACCGAGCCTTCATTTACCTACTTCCATTTTTTTACCCTTAAATCGAGCCTACTACCCTTACAAATTTACCATCACCTTAGCCAACCTTTAAAACCATTTCAAAGCTTCCGCATCTTTAGCCTTATCTCATCCTATTTTTGCTAACTCAACTATTCCTCGTCGACGATCGGGCATTACGTGAAACGACTCAATTAACCCGGGCCGGATCACATCACTTTCGCTTACCCGTATCTTTTCATTCACTTCTAGTTCTAAAACCCGAAGCACGAACGACTCTCTCTAACGACGATCGGGCAACTAAGTGAATTCGACTCATCATCCCGAGTCGGATCACATCATTTGGTATCAGAGCTTGTAAATCGAGAGGCGCCGACGTTCGTATCAAGATCGAACTAGGTTCGTTGGGAAAAAAATTTTGAATTAAAAAAATTCAAGTTGTAATTTTCGTTCTCTCTCTTGTAATAGTGATATTGTGAAGTATTAAAAAAAAGACAAAAAAAATGAAAATTATAAAAAAAAGTGAAGTGGTCAAGTTCTTCTGTTGTTTATATTTTGACCCGATCGACAAAGTGTTCTTTTTATCAACTTTGCACCCCATTTCCAAAATGCCACACTACACCAAAGACTATTTTTCTTTTAGCCTACCCGTACACCGTGACATTCTAACCTTTGTAACCATCTTGAAACTGACCCCAAGGCACCAAGACAAGTCGAAAGAAACAAAATACAAGGTTACGAGAGTAAGCTTGAGTGGTAAAAGGCTAGAGCGAGTGAGATCATTCGAGTGGAGGTAAAAGTCAAACGAGTGTAAACGCGAGCGGGAGTGACACCTTTTTTTCTTCTTATTTCCGAGCGAAATTGAGAGGTTTGTGGTGAGGTACTTAATTTTTTATTTTTTATTGTTTTGTGATGTAACATTTTCTTTTTAGCAACAAAAATTATGTCACGCGAAGAGTTCACCGAATCGGAATACCAATACTTGGTTCAAGAAATGCGAAGAATGGCGACTAAACGAGACCAAAGTGATCGAGTTTCTTCAAGTCGTAAAACGGAACCAAGAACCCCACGGAGATATACCCCCGACTACTACCTGAAAAAAAGTTCCAATTGTGACTCCTTTTCGCCATCTACGTCGAGACAAGGAGATTCATACTATGACTCATATTCATCAACAATTCGAGAAGTGACTTCGATTGAAAGTCCTTTTCATCAAGAAATTCGAGAAGACGAGAAGTCGATTACGATTTTGATTCATTCCAAGATGGCGTTCGAAGAAAAAGACATACTCCTACTAGATCTTCAAAGAAAACTTACTCGGAGTATTCTTCACGAAGTTTTGATTGTGAATCATACGCAAATAGTTCTTCATCTTTTGAACAAGATTTGTATTCTCATCGTTCTTTTGTATATTCTTGTAAAGAGAAAATAAAGAAAAGAAAAGAAAAAGCAAAAGAAGAAAAAGAAAATGAAATAAAAAGAAAAGAGAGGCAAGAGGCAAGTAGGAGAGAAAATGAGCGAATCTTGAGAGAACTTGAAAAAGCCTTTGAAAAAGCCTTTGAAAAGCAAAAATAAAAAGAAAAAGAAAATGAGATTGAAAAAGAGAACGAAAAGAAATTTGAGAGTGAAAAAGAAGATGAAAAAGAAATTGAAACAAAAGAAACGAGTGATTCAGAAGAAAAAGAATCGAGTGAGAAAACAAGTGAGCAAGTGAGGATTATTTCTACTAACCCACCTGTTCGGTCTTCTTGTGAGTTAACTTTTCAGGTTCCTAGAAGTTTGTGTGACCAATTCCATCTACATTACCTTCCAAATGAGAGGTGTTTTAGGTTGTTCGAAAAAGGTAAGTTTGCGAATGACAACCATCCACTTGCGATCGAAGGTAAGGAAGGTAAGGATTCTTTATTTATCGAATCAAAGTCACTTGATTTGGCTAATTTTTGTTCACTTACTGTTGTTAACGATTTTGTTTTAAAAGGTGCCATATACAGTTTTTTTATGACGATTACTACATTGGCAAATTTGTTGACAACATTGGATTAGTTTTCTCTACGCGAATTTTGAATGTGTTTGATCAAAGTCTGTCACTTAAAAATTCTGATGTGTTTGACCATGCGAACTTTTTAAATTCATGTGTTAAATCTTTATGTTTAAATATGCCTGCTCAATTGATTTGTGATAAATCTGCCTGTTTGAAAAGTTGCATGTTCTCTAAAAATTCTTTGTTTGGCATCTATGTTAAAAGATCTTCACATGATATGTGCAATTGTGTTCTTCATGAACAATCTTTGAGTTTTTGTGCGAAATTTCCATGTAGTGATTTACATTCACGATTGATACTCTTGAAGCATGAACCTTTGCATATTGGTATGCTCGGTTTTGTCAATTCAACATGTGTGTTTAAACTAGTGAAATATAATTCGTGTGGTGAGTTGATTATATCTTCTTCTAATATGTTGCTTGTTGGAATTCCTAATCAAGTTCGTGTGTTCAAGCCTGGTGTATTTGCTACATGAATTCATTTTATGGAAACATTAAGCACTTGGCATCATTTACATTCAAATTATGTTTGCTTGATGTTTGAACTTTTGATAAGAAGGTGAAATTCAATGATTTGGGTTTCAATTTTGATTCGTTTACTAATCACCTTGTTTGGTCACATCTGAAATATTCGTTCCATTTTGAGAAGGTAAGATCGACTTATGCTTTGGGACTTGAATCAAATTTCAACGATGATTTATTTTTTTCTTTTCAGTCCATACCTCTTATTGAAACTAACCTTTTACATTTTTGTGAATGTAACCCTTTAAAAAGCACGAGCTGTCATGGTGCTTCGTCACCAACCCAAGTTGATCGAGGTAAAATGTTTGTTTTACATTATCTGTCCGAAGAGAGAAGATTTATCTTATTTGAAAAAGGTAAAACCGATCCTAAATTTTCTTCTCTTCAAGATCGACAAGGTAAAGTTTATGAAAATTTTCAAATACCTTTACTCTATTGGAATGTTGTTGAAAATCTTTTTGATGGTTTGATGTTTGGAAATTGTTTGTACCTTGTTGTGATTGATTGTTGTCTTTGGCCTAGTAGTGATCCGTTTGTGTTGGAAAGTGATTACACAAATCATGTTGTTAATAAGCGAAAGAGTGATTTAGTTTCCAATTGGCCATGGTACACTTTGCGTGTACATTCCCATGAATTGTTATTTTTGAATAAACATATTGAAATGTTTTGGATGAGGAATAATGTGTTTAAGTGCCTGCCATCGTTTACAACCAAATATCCCTTGATCCAACTTAGTCTTCATGTTTGCAACGATGGTCTAACGAAACTCTTTGATAAATTTACTTATGCTTGCTTTGTCCAATTGAAATTTTTGGCATATGTTCGATTGAATGAATTTTTTATGAACTATCGAACACATTTGAATCTGACTCCTTTGAGTTTCTTTTTATTGGCTGTGGTAAGAATTTTTCATGTTTGTGTGACATCTTCCATCCCATTTGACCGAGAAAAACCATGCATGTGTCAAAGTTCTCCCATGGACAAACGGCTCGACTTGAGGACAAGTTGCCTAAAAGAGGGGGGGAATGATACGAGCACGCCCCGCGAACTTTACCGAACAAGTCTGTCAAGCCGAGCAATGACATGTTGCCAAGCTGATCCAAGCTCGTTTCCAGCTCCACGAGCTCCGTCCAGCTCAAATCCAGCTTATTCGAGCTCAATCCATCTTGCCTGAGCTAAACCAAGCTCACTCCTAGCTCACTTTCAACTCACGAGCTAAACCTTAGCTCAACTTCAGCTTAGGAGTTTAGCCTCAGCTCAACTTTAGCTCACGAGCTAAAGCTTAGCTCATTTTAGTTTAAACTCGGTTTTGTCTTTAATACATTAAATAAAAATTTGCACATATTCATTTAAGCATTAAACTTGTCTTATATTAATATTTGTTATTAATATGTCATTGTCATTATATAAATTGATTATGTTCACATAGCCGAATTAATGCATGACATTAATGTGTTCACATCATGCCGAATTTATGAGTGTTCATGAGATGCCTTAATGACTTGTTTATTTCATGTAGGTACATTCCTTTGGACGGTACAATGTATGGATGAAGAAACATCTCTTTTGGGCATTCCACACTCATGAATGAAGAAGTATTAAATGCTGGTGCATGTACGGCTAGATGCAATGTTTCTACAAATTCATGCATGTGTCGAATGCATGTATGGACATTAAAGGCTAGTCCATGAATGGATCAAATGCATGGGATGATAGAATGCATGAATGGCTTAAGTGCATGTATGGTGGCTGTCTCCTAACTTTCCAAGGCACTTATTCGGCCAAGAAGTAGCTGTTCACACTTTGAATTGACCTATAAGCTACTACACATGCATGGATGGGTTCAAGAACGTCCAAAGGAAGGAACTAACTCAATAATTCAACACACTGATTGAATTAAGTGTATGCACAAAGGGAGAACGAATTTACTAGGTTCATGCTGCCATTTATGAACCTACATGCTATTAAAGAGTTTAATTATGAGGATACATGTTCCATACAAGTGCATGAACGTCCCAAGGAGATGAATGCAACCTTTGGTGCACATACAAGTCACTTGAAGCCTTTCTTTATGATTAAGCATTCATGCACACACTTAGGCGGAAGAAAGTGTCCATTCAACTAGTTCATGAATCTGCCGAATTTATGAACTATTTTAATACATTAGTGTGAAAGTTTTTATTATTGTGTGAACACCTAGATTCTGAATTTGAATGGTCATCTATGTGCCTATAAGTATTTGTTTTCTTCAATTGTAAGGGACTTTTGCCAAATTGTTAATGAACATTTGTTCTTGTGAGAGGTTGCTTCCTCTCATATCTTGTACAAGTTTCGAAAAACTTATCTGGCTTGTGCTAGTGGCGTCAATCGTCTTGTTTGAACTTATCACCAATCTTGGTGTGGCGTTCACCTATCCATCTATCCATCTTTTCACCTTAACAATATAGGAACCGGGGTGACACTTCTTAGTGTTGAATCATTCCTGACGTTAAGTTCGTTTTCCATTCCCATCCTTCAAATTATTTTCTTATTATTCCAAACCGAGCCATTTCCATCATCCATCTTTGCTACTAAATCGAACCTATTACTAAATTCACCCTACTTTGAAACCTTCCACTTACCCGTATCTTTTCATTCACTTCTAGTTCTAAAACCCGAAGCACGAACGACTCTCTCGAACGACGATCGGGCAACTAAGTGAATTTGACTCATCATCCCGAGCCGGATCACATCACCTGACGGGACACTTTGGAATAAGCAAGACATTGTCGACCCTCCATGAACATTTTTTTTGGCCGCGAATACGGAGAGACGTGGAGCAAATTTGTGAACGCTGCCTAATTTGTAAACGGGCTAAGTCGAAGGTCCAACCTCATGGACTTTACACACCACTTCCCATTCCCGACACCCCGTGGACCGATGTCTCTATGGATTTTATTCTTGGATTACAGAAAACTAAGACAGGGAAGGACTCAATCTTTGTTGTAGTCGATAGATTCTCTAAAATGTCACATTTTATTTCTTGTGCTAAAACTGATGACGCTATGCATATTGCTAATTTGTTTTTTAGGGAAATTGTACGACTGCATGGATTACCAAGAACGATTGTTTCCGATTGAGATACAAAGTTCTTGAGTCACTTTTGGCGAACATTATGGGGAAAACTTGGGACGAAGTTATTGTTTTCAACCACTTGTCATCCCCAAACGGATGGCCAAACCGAGGTGGTAAACCGAGTTTATTCAACTTTGTTGCGAGCATTGGTACGAAAGAACCTCAAGACGTGGGAAGAATGCTTACCCCACATCGAGTTCGCTTATAATAACTCTGTTCACTCGGCAACCAAATTCTCTCCTTTTGAGACTCTCTATGGATTTAATCCTCTTACTCCTCTTAATTTATTACCTTTTCCTGTTGATCAATTTGTCCATACAGATGCAAGGAAAAAGGCTGAATTTTTCAAGGAATTACATAGGAAAGTTTGAGAGAATATTGAATCTCAAACCGAGCAATACGTCCAACGAGCCAACAAAGGACGAAAACGAGTTGTATTTGAACCCGGAGATTGGGTCTGGGTGCACATGAGAAAAGAATGGTTTTCGGCTCAACGAAGATCTAAGTTATTGTCGCGAGGAGACGGCCCCTTCCAAGTCATCGAGCGAATCAATGAAAATTCGTATAAGCTTGACTTACCAGGTGAGTACAATGTTAGTGCTAGTTTTAATGTCTCTGACTTGACTCCTTTCGATGTAGATACTGACTTGAGGACAAGTCATTTTCAAGAGGGGGAGGATGATACGATCACGGCTTCCTATAAGTCAAGTCCAAGCCGAGATCCGATGGTGCTACCTCAAGGGCCGATCACAAGGGCTCATGCAAAACAATTTAAAGAAGCTGTTATAGCTTTAGTTTAGCATGTGTGGGATGATGTCAATGCTAGACCTATCGAACCAGTTAGTGGCCATTTTGGAAATCCATGCTGAACTTTTCTACAAGTTCAGTTCAGCTCACTGAGCTCACCTTCAGTTCAAGTTAGCTCCCATGTAGCTCCACACCAGCTCATTATCAGCTCACGAGTTTAAGCCCAGCTCGGGTTTAGCTCATGAATTAACCATCAGCTCGTGGAGTTCACTTTGAATTCATTTGACACTATTGACTTTTTAATTAATAAGTTCAATAATTAGTTAATTAATATCCTACATATTAAATTTAGTTCACATTAGTTATATTAAGTATGTCTTAAAAGTGTTTATTGATGTAATTAAATTTGTCATAACCGAATATAATGTTGATATTTGTGTTCACATTAGTTTGAATTAATTCTGTTCACAATTCTTGTAGAAACGCAATGGACATATGGAGATTAAAAGCAAGCATGAATTTTTATGGTGCATGGACGGTTGGGGGACTTGAATCTCTTAGGTGCATGTTCGGCCAAGTGCATGTATGACCATATTCAATGTCTTTAAGGTTCATGAATATTTCCATTCATGTATGGTGTGCTATCTCTTCATTCTCCAAGGTGACCATTCGGCCAAAGGACACTCACACATGCATGAAGATAGCTTGGCCAATTAGCTTCCCCATGACTCTCCTTAATTCGTTCACACCTATGTTCACATGGCAAGACTATTCGGTTCACCTTGTTCACACTAGAAGACTCTTCAACATTCGGTTTCACACACATGATGGCCCTTGGAGTGTCCACAATTAATTCATACTTTTTGGCCAAACATTGCTTCATTTAACACGATTGGCCGAACCTCACAAGTGACCATTGGACATCATGCATTCACTTAGTGTTTTCTTAAGCATGAAGATTCATTGATTTCCTATTACCATAGCCGAATCTAGACATGCACATTAAGGGTCATTTTTCTAGAATTTTCTTTAATTAATGATACGAGTCATAAAGGCCCAATCCAAGTTCAAGAACGTGCTGGGCTCAAATTGCCACAAGGCCCAATAACAAGATCAAAGGCCTGACAAATGCGGTCCAAACTAAATGGGACCATTCAAGAGCTTGTTAGCAAGGCCTTAGATGCATACACGAGAGAACAAGAAAATCAAGATTCACTTTCTTGTTTTCAAGAAAATCAAGAAACCGAATCTTGGCCCAATTTTGCTGTTCGAAGAGATTTCAAGAATCAAGAAAATCAAGATTTCAAATCTTGGAAATCTTGGTCCAAGAAACCAAATCTTGCAGCCAAAACGCATTGGATCTCCATTACGAGCGTCAACGACCCAATTTTGGTAGGAGATGGATCACGAGCCCAAATTCTTGAAGGCGAGGCCCAATAACCAAAATCCAGCCCAATCAAGAAATTTCTTCATACTTAGTTGAAAATCAGGCCAAAATGTCAAAGGGCCCAATTCGTAAACATCCTACTTGTTTAATTTAATTTTTTAATCTTTAGGAGCATTAAATGTAAAATTCGGCCCAAAACAGCCCATATAAGTGCATGGCCGAATTTACCTTGTTATTTTATTAATTAGGTTTAATTTTTATTAGTTACTTGTGAGATTAGGATTTGTTGGAGGCCTATATAAGCATTGGCCAGCCACCCTTTGTAAAGAACAACTTATTATTTTTTTTTCTATCAAATTTCAGATTTGTTGAGTGCAGAATTTTCTTTGGGGTTTTCTCCAAGAATTCTCTCTTGAGTTTTCTTTAGAAGTTGTTTTAACAATCTTTTGATTGTGGGAGCCATCTTCAACCTTCTTCTTGCCATCGATATTCTTTGGAGGGGAGATTAGAGCCGTTTGAAGGAATTTGTGAATTCTTTCGGGAATTCAAGGGTTCTTAGGACTTTTCTTTATTTCTTGCTGTTTCGATTTGTTTCTTTATTCCTACTTGTGCCGATTCATCATCTAATATTTTGCTGTTCTTGTTTGTGTTTCAGCCTTGATTCAAACTCCAAGAACTCTTCATTTAATCGGTTCTTTTATTGGCCACATATAATCGACTCAAAATTCCCCAAAATTTAGGGTTCTTGCCGTTTTCTATTTCTTCTTGTTGGGTGAAATTCGGCTGCTGAAATTTGGGCAATTCATATTGGGTATTCAATTGGACCGAATCGCAACTTAAATTCACTTCTTGAACTGTTCAATTTCACCTATTTCTTTCTTTTCTTTTTTTTTGCAGCCCAAATCCCTAATCTTCCAATTAAAAATCTGATTGTTTCAATCTACTTACTGTTTTGGTGTTCTTGGCAGATTCGACTTGTGGGAGTTCATTCTTGGGAATCAATTTCGTGTTCTTGGTTTCAAGAAACCTCTTTCATAAGTGTTTCGTTCCTTGATTAGATCTTGCTGTTTTTTTAGGGTTCTTATTCTAGATTTTAATTTTCCAGATTTAATCTCGTTCTTTGTTTGATTTCAGATCTGTTCGTTTAGAGCTTTCGTAGGAGTTTCTCGTGACTTGGCAACTCGATCTTGGTCCGCGCGCATTCCTCTATCAATTAATGTGTAAGCATGAAAGGCCAATCGGCTACCTAGACTTAGGCCTATAAATACTTGCTCAATTTCCATGTAAAGGACTTTTTTGGAAAACTTTTGTTAATGTTATGCTGCCGAAATTGTGAGGCAAACTTTTCTTATATTTCGTTCAAAGATTCGTTTGGCGTTCCTAGCGTTCTAGTTGTGTTAACCGTGTTCTTTGTCGAACCCGAACTTATCACTATTCGTAGTGTGGCATTCAACATACCGAGGTTCCTATCTTGTTAGTTAGTGGGTCGAGGTTTTCCCTTACCAAACCTATAACCGAACTCAAAAGGCTTAATCAACGGGTCGATACCATTTCGGTATTGGTTCTTAAAAGTACCTTTAGTAGTTCCAAACCCGTTCCCTTCTCTACTTAATCGAACCTAAACTGACCAATTTGTTCATATCCTTTTGTTCCTACCCTTTCGTTCCTACCATTCCATTCGTACCCCTCTTTCTACTTTGACCATACCTTCAACTCAACTAAACCTAACGTAACTTCTCGTAGATGATCAGGCAATCTACATACGACTCGACTCTTCCCGAGACGGTTCGTATCATTTGTCCTCAAATAGGGCCATTTGAAAAAAAATTTCACTGTCGCAGCACCCTCGGTTGATAATGTTGGCTTTGTTGCTCCCAATAACCTAAAAATCACACATTTCTGGAAAAGAAAATAGGTCACTTATATGCCCTTCCCCTTTTCAAGGGTACCACCTCGATTTGTCACCTACACAATAAGGAAAGGAATTAGGAACATGATGTTTTATATGCTCAAAAGAAGTTCCTAAATTCTCATTCAAGAATTGAGTAAATGAAACAATGCCAGGATCAAAAATAGAAGTGGATCTTACCTTGTTCTTTGTTGAAAGCAAACTAGATCCATGAAGCATTCGTGACTCAAAATTTTGAACAACAAAAGTCCACGACTCAAATTCTTTAAACAACGATATAAAACCAAAACTTTGATTTAACTTTTGCAACTTTTCACAATCCACAACTTTGTGTTTAGATTTAAAGACAAAACATCAAATAAGCATAAATGGCTTACACATCCATTCACACGAAATTCTGAAGGCCTAATTTCAATTAATAATGATCCAGAGTAACAAAGCTGATACGAGCACGCCCTGCGAACTTCATCGAACAAGTTTGTCAAGCCGAGCATTGACATGTTGGCAAGCTGATCCCAGCTCGTTTCCAGCTCCACGAGCTCCGTCCAGCTCAAATCCAGCTTATTCGAGCTCAATCCATCTTGCCTGAGCTAAACCGAGCTCACTCCTAGCTCATTTTTAACTCACGAGCTAAACCTTAGCTCAACTTCAGCTTAGGAGTTTAGCCTCAGCTCAATTTTAGCTCACAAGCTAAAGCTTAGCTCATTTTAGTTTAAACTCGGTTTTGTCTTTAATACATTAAATAAAAATTTGCTCATATTTATTTAAGCATTAAACTTGTCTTATATTAATATTTGTTATTAATATGTCATAGTCATTACATAAATTGATTATGTTCACATAGCCGAATTAATGCATGACATTAATGTGTTCACATCATGCCGAATTTATGAGTGTTCATGAGATGTCTTAATGACTTGTTTATTTCATGTAGGTACATCCCTTTGGACGGCACATGCATGTAAGGAATTAATGCAAGGTGCATGCATAGAAAGGTTCAATGGACGGCAATCAAGAGGCATATGCATGTTCATGATGGTCATTCATGTATTTGAAGATTCATGTTCGGAACATCATTGGACATTTTTCTAGAAGTTTCATGTTTTAATTAGGTACATTACTTAATTGTTAAGTTCATGAATGGACTATTCAGCTAGCATAAGATACTAGTATAAATAGTTGGTTATTTTCAATTGTAAGGGACTTTTTGCCAAAATTTTTATTGAATTTAATCTTGTGAGAATTTTCTTCTCTAAACTTTGTTTGAGACTTTGTTGACTTATCTACCTCGTAGTGGCGTCAACCCTGTTTCTTTCAAGCCTATACCAAGGTTCCTATCTTCATAGATAGTGGATCGCGGCTTTATCATTTTTACCATCCACCTTAAGAAACTACAAGTTTCAGGTCGTCACTTTTTAGTGTCGGTTCTACTTGTTCTTAAGCTACTCAATTCCATACCCTACGACCACCCTTGTCAAACATTAGCAACCAACACAAATCCATCCTTTATCGCCTAAGCCTTAAAGTTACGAACGGAACTTCTCGTTAAGACAATCGGGTAACTCAGCATACGACTCGACTCTTCCCGAGGTAGATCGTATCAAAAGCTTTTGATAGTTAGAATCTCAAAAATCAAAAACCCTTGAATCAAATCCCTTGATCAACAATAAAGAATAATAATCACCGGGATCAAAAATGAAGTTTTTGCTTACCATTTCACGTTGACTCGAATATTTATTGGTTGTCAACATGGTAGAAACATGAAGCAAACTAAGGTTATGTTCGAATCTCTTGGACCATAGCATAAAACAACCACCATCAAAATCAAATAAACTAGGCATTTTACACGTCAACAAGTTATCAAACATTCGAATCATTTGCAAATTAGACATGCATGTTTTCAAAAATTCATATGCTTCAAATCTCATCTACACATCCAAATTGCATAACTTATTATCTTGCATAACCAAACCTTGCGATTGCCAATTAATGATTACTTCACTAACATACTTGTCAACAACACATTCTTTATGAGTAACATTTTTTTATCACTACTTGAAACAAACAAATCATTGCTAATCAAGAAAGAATAATCAACCATGCCATGGTACAAATGCTTTTCAAAACCCAAAACATTAACAAAGTTGATGCGATCGTGCCCCATGGTTCAGCTAATTCGAGCAAGGATTCTATGGTGCTACCACAAGGTCCTGTCACTCGAGCTCGAGCCAAGAAGTTTAAAGAGTCTATCACAGCTTTTGTAGTTTAGTTTTGGAATGGAACGCTATTAGGACACTCCGAGAAAGCTGATTCCAGCTCCTTGAACTCACCATGCAACTACCTGCAAGTCCAGCTGATGTGAGCACGCCCGGGGCATCTTCGAGTGCAAACCAAGATCTAAACGAGCTGCCTAAAGGACCTATAACTCAAGCTCATGCTAAACATTTCCTAGAAGCTATTTTAGCTTCTAATGCAAAACCTTGGTTCGAAACAAGGGCCAATGCTCACAAAATCAGCTTGAAGCAACTATCCAAAAGACCCGTGCATTGTTGGCAAGCTGATCCTAGCTCATTTCCAGCTCCTCGAGCTCCGTCCAGCTCAACTCAGCTCATTTGAGCTCGTTTTAGCTCATTTGAGCTTAACTGAGCTTACTTTCAGCTTCTTCTTTCTTCCTTTCAATAAACTAAGTCTTAATTTAGTTTATAATTAAGTTTGCTACAGCTCATGCCGAAACCCCTAGCTCAATTTCAACTCATTAAGTGTTTTGACTATTTCTGAGCTAGCCGAATTTACTTCATAAGTTGACTTATAATTATTATGTCTAAATTTAATTATTGCTTTTAAATTGTTTAGTTATTAATTTAAATTATGATTTTTTATAAATAGTTATCTTTTAATTAATTGTGTGTTAATTCATGTAGGTTAGCCGAATGTGGAACATTCATGAAGAGATGCATAAACGGGAAAGTTCAACGAATGAAAAGATTCATGCACGGCCTGGTTCAATGCTTGGAGGGAATTAAGTTCATGTACATGGGAGGTTAATTACATGCATGTGGATTAAGAAGATACATTCACTTTGGACGGTACACATGCATGAATGAAGGCATTTATTGCATGTTCATGTACGGCCAGATTCAAGCTCCCTTCTAGTTCATGCATGGCCGAATGTATGTAGGTGAAATACATGAATTGTTTGCTGTCCAAATGACTTCCCTAAGCACCTATTCGGCCAAGAGACACTGATACGAGTCACAAAAGCCCAAATTCTTGAAGGCGAGGCCCAATAAGCAAATTCCCAGCCCAATCAAGAAATCCATCCATACTTAGTTGAAAATCAGGCCAAATTGTCAAAGTGGCCCAAGTTGTAAAGTTTTATTTTTATTTTATTTATTTATTTATTTATTTATTTAGTTTAAATTTTTATATTCAGTCTAAGAGTCCCAAATAAAAGACCCTTGGCCGAATTTCCATATTAAAATAATTAGGAGTTTTTTTTTAGTTTTAGTTTTAGTGTTCTAATTAAATTAGGAAAACATTTGAAAGGCCTATTTATATGGCTTGGCCAGCCACCCTACATTACATTACAATTACATTGAAAATTTCAGATTTGATTTGAGTGAAAATTCTCTTTGAGTTCTTCAAGGATTTTCTCTTGAGTTTTCCTTAGAAGTTGTTTTAACAATCTTTTTGATTGTGGGAGCCATCTTCAACCTTCTTCTTGCCATTGATATTCTTTGGAGGGGAGATTAGAGCCGTTTGAAGGGAGTTGTGAGATCTTTCGAGATTTCAAGGCTTCTTAGGACTTATCTTTTAATTTCTTACTGTCAATTCTTTCTTTATTTCTACTTGTGCTGAATCATTATCTAATCTATTTTCTGTTCTTATTGTGTTTTCAGCCTTTTTCTATCTTAAGGAATCAGCCCAAAAATCCCCAATTTCTAGGGTTTTTCCATACTCGTTTTGGGTGAAATTAGATTGTCGAAATTTGGGGAAAACTATCTTGGTGTTCAATTGGGCAGAATCACAATCTCCTTGAGGGTTTCAAGAACCCTAACACTTATTTCTATTCTCAATTTGATTCTTTGCTGATTTGGGGATTTTATTTCAGATCTAAAAATTTAAAAATCAAATCTTTTAATTTTCTGTTTCGTTTCAGATCTAATTGTTTAGGGTTTTCGTAGGAGTTTCCCGTGACTTGGCAACTCGATCTTGGTCCGCGCGCAACCCCGTATCATTTGGTATCAGATTTTGGGCGTTTTGGGTGTTCTTGGTTGATTTCTAAACTGATCTCTATTTTTTAAATTACAAACAGCAGTTTTACCCAGAAAAATTTTTGAAAAAAATTCATTTGAGTGGGTAAATGTTTTCTGATTGATCTGAAATTTTACATACATATTTTTGGCACTGTTATTGAATATACAAAAATATTTCCCGCAAAAAAATTAGTCGAAAAAGTCAAAAAATTGAAAAAAGACGAAATCCAATAAAAAATTAAAAAAATATTCAGCGGGTTGAATTTGGTGCCCAAATTTTCCAGATCAAAAATTCAATATTTGAAGACATTCCAGATTTAATTTTGTGATTTTTTGAGATCAGGAACACCTCAAACGAAGTTGTCAAGTTACTCAGCAATTTTTCGGGTTTTCTGTTTTCAACAATTTTTATTGATTCTTAGCTGTAGGTTTTCATTTGTTTGCTTTTTATTCTCCCTTTACAATATCTAACACCTTCTTGTTTTTTGTGTTAGTAGGATTTAAACGTGTGCCCAATTCTTCCTCGGTGCAACACGAATCAATTGGTGTCTCGTCAGTTTTTGGCATCCTAGTGCACATTAGGATTCTTTGGTAGATCGGTTCATCCACTCTCTAATTGGTTGATATAAACTTTGATAAAGAACTCACAAGATTGAATTCGACCTCATTGAGAATTTGATTTTTTCTTTTTGAGTGATTAACAGTAAGGTTTGATAACTTTTATTTTTGAGTGTTGAGTGTTTTGCAGGTTTTAAAAAAATGTCTACAGGTGATAATACTAGTGACATATTTAAAAAATTCCAACAACAGTTGGACGAACAGGCTGCTGCACTTCGAGCGTTGACTGCTACTATCAATGAGGTACGGTTGAATCAAGAGCCTCAATATCGAGATCAAATTAAAGACGATGTGGATAACCAGCCTCCTGCTCATAGGCGCGCTCCTCGGCGTGTCCCTAGAACTGATTATGATCTTCATGATCGTGGACAACCCTCTTTGGCAAAACCAAAGAGCGAGCAGCAACGAGAACATCTCTTTCATACTCGCTGCCATGTACAAGGTAAGCTTTGTAGAGTTATTATTGATGGTGAAAGTTGCTCGAACGTAGCCAGCACGACGATGGTGGAAAAGCTTTGCTTAACCACTACCAAGCATCCACGACCTTATCAACTACAAGGGCTTAGCAACAAAAGCCAATTTAAGGTCACTCAACAAGTGCGCATCGCCTTTTCTATCGGTAAATATCAAGACGAAGTCGTGTGCGACGTAGTACCTATTCAAGCCTGCCATTTATTGCTAGGAGAACCATGGCAACTGGATCGAAAAGTCACTCACGATGGTCGTACCAATAGGTATTCTTTCAAGCATCAAGGAAAGAAACTTACCTTAGTGCCGCTCACTCCGGAACAAGTCCATGAGGACCAAATCAAACTGAGAAATTCTGTTAAAACAAGTGAGGAAAAAGAAAAAGAGAATGAAAAAGAGCAAAAAGAGATTGAGAGTGAAAAGGAATGTGAAACAGAAAAGAAATTTGAAAAAGAAGTTGAAGAAAGAAGAGAAAATGAGTTAGAAAAAGAAACAAAAGAAAAAGACGAGGAAAGGCTAGTGAGGAATGTTTCCACTAACCAAGATATGAATTTTTCTTGTGTTGCTACTTTTCAGGTTCCTGAAAGATCGAAAGATAACTTTCAACTTCAATACCTCTCAAATGAAAGACGCTTTCATACGATCAACTTAGGCAAAGATGAAATCACACTACATGATCCCGAAGGTAAGCGAGGTAAGGAAATTTTAGAAACCGAGTCCATTGCAGATTTGAAAATTATTGATAAAACTTTTGGTGACTTAGTTCTTAAAAGATCCCCTCATTTTGATCCGATTAATTGTTACTCTTCGATTGTGGTTGATAAAGTCATTACGAAAAGAAGCGTGATTTGTTATTCTCTTGATTTACCTTGTGTAAAATCCTCGAATTTGTCCAAATCTGTTTTGGAGAATAAGGTAACGAAATTTTCCAAATTTGTTTTCAATTTATATTCGTGCCTTAAACAGTTTATGTGGTTGTACATGAAGTTTGAGTTCCATTTGACAAAGGTTAACTCAACAACGGAGATTCGACTACACTATGCCCCCGATGAGCGAAGGTTTGTTTTAAATGAAAAAGGTAAAATCGACCCTTATTCTTCTGCTTATCGAGGTAAGATGCTTGAAACCTTTGAAACACTTTTGTACTCCTCGAATAGTGATAAAGATCATGTTGATGAACACTTAGATCGAAATGTGCTTGACTGTCCTATTTTATTTATTGATGATCTATCTGTTTTGATGGTTGATAAAAAGATTCTTGTTTTTGATAATGCATGTGTGAGTGAATCTATAGACCGTCGATTAATGCATGGTATGATTATGCAACTCTGTGAACCATGTGAATCTTTTCAAATACCTACTTGTGACGATTATGTTTACCATTTGATTTATTACTCGCAATTTATTCATGGTTTGTGGGAACAATGTGAGACGACTGAATGCCTTAAAACATGTCCATCTTTGTTTCAAATATTTGACGAGGCAGTGGTGAGTAAATTAGATTGTTTGCATGGTAATCTGAATCTGTCCATTCACTTGCGTTATACCTGTTCTATTATGCTTATAATTGGACTACAAGCTTGTTTGTGTTGCTATTTACTATTTCATGGCTATTCTTTTCAGTGGACTCAATTGCCATTACTCCCGTTCGATAGAGGAAAGTCGAGTTCATTTGATTTTTCAGATTCGAGGATGAATCTTTTTGAGGAAGGGGGGAATGATACGAGTCACAAAAGCCCAAATTCTTGAAGGCGAGGCCCAATAAGAAGATTCCAAGCCCAATCAAGAAATCCACCCATACTTAGTTGAAAATCAGGCCAAATTGTCAAAGTGGCCCAAGTTGTAAAGTTTTATTTTTATTTTTATTTATTTATTTATTTATTTACTTAATTTAAATTTTTATGTCAATATTCAGTCCAAGAGTCCTAGATAAAATGACCTTTGACCGAATTCCATATTAAAATAATTAGGAGTTTTTTTTATTTTAGTTTTCTAATTAGATTAGGACTAGTTATAAGGCCTATTTAAAGGCATGGCTGTCCACCTTGTTAAACACTTATCATTATTATTAAAATTTCAGATTTGTTGAGAGCAGAATTTTCTTTGAGTTTTCTCCAAGATTTTTCTCTTGAGTTTTCTTTAGAAGTTGTTTTAACAATCTTGTGATTGTGGGAGCCATCTTCAACCTTCTTCTTGCCATTGATATTCTACTTGTGCTGAATCATTATCTAATCTATTTTCTGTTCTTATTGTGTTTTCAGCCTTTTTCTATCTTAAGGAATCAGCCCAAAAATCCCCAATTTCTAGGGTTTTTCCATACTCTTTTTGGGTGAAATTAGATTGTCGAAATTTGGGGAAAACTATCTTGGTGTTCAATTGGGCAGAATCACAATCTCCTTGAGGGTTTCAAGAACCCTAACACTTATTTCTATTCTCAATTTGATTCTTTGCTGATTTGGGGATTTTATTTCAAATCTGGAAATTCAAAGTTCTAATCTTTTAATTTTTCTGTTTTGTTTCGGATCTGATTGTTTAGGGGTTTCGTAGGAGTTTCTCGTGACTTGGCAACTCGATCTTGGTCCGCACGCAACCCCGTATCAGACACTTTTTGATTGATTCATTCCTTCCATGTCCGAATCTAGACAAGCTATTGAGTTCCCAAGACTACACATTCATCCAAGATGCTTTGCTTACACATGAAGCTGTCCAATGGAGTTCCCATCAGCCGAATTTATCCTAGCACATTAAAGACTTGTTCTAGATTATTCTGGTGCATTCATAGCTGAATTTAATTAGTCTTTAAGTTATTAGTTTGACCATTCAGCTACTACTTATTAGCCTATAAATAGTTTGCACATTTCATTGTAAAGGGACTTTCGCCAAAATTGTTAATGAACATTTGTTCTTGTGAGGTTGCTTCCTCTCATATCTCGTACAAGTTTCGAAAGACTTATCTGGCTTGTGCTAGTGGCGTCAATCGTCTTGTTTAAACTTATCACCAATCTTGGTGTGGCATTCACCTATCCATCTATCCATCTTTTCACCTTAACAATATAGGAACCGGGGTGACACTTCTTAGTGTTGAATAATTCCTGACGTTAAGTTCGTTTTCCATTCCCATCCTTCGAATTATTTTCTTGTAACCAAACCGACCCATTTATCCATCTCCCATCTTTCCTACACATAACCGAACCTATTACTAAACTTAACCTTCTTGAAAACTTCCGCTTATTTTAATCCATTATTTTACTTTTATTACTAAAATCTGAGGCATGAACAACTCTCTCGAACAACGATCGGGCAACTACGTGAATTAGACTCATCTACCCGGGCCGGATCACATCACCAGCTCAGCTCATCAAGCTCACCACCAGCTCACTTCCAGTTCCCCAGCTTGGATCCAGCTCACTACCAGCTCATGAGTCCAAGTCCAGCTCGGTTTTTAGTTCATGAGTTGAATTCTAGCTCATGGAGACTACTTTGACTTCATTTGACTGCTATTAAATTTTTATTTAATAAGTTTATTAATTAGTTAATTAATAAACCACATATTAAATTTAGTTCACATTAGTTTTATTAAATATGTCTTAAAAGTGTTTATTGATGTTAATTAAATTGTCATAACCGAATTTAATGTTTACATTTGTGTTCACATTAGCTTGAATTAATTCTGTTCACATTTTCTTGTAGAAACTCAATGGACACATGGAGCATGAAGCAACATGTCTTTTTGGAGGTGCATGATGTGAGCTTGCCTACGAACCAAATGGAGAACGAACAAGAAGCTATTAAGCTGCCCATTGGTCCAATAACGCGAGCTAGAGCTAAACGATTTAAAGTTGCTATTTTAGCATTGTGGAACGGATTGAGGAAAATGAAAGCAAAGAGCTTAAAGACGAGCTGAATATTTTCAACTTCTTTGAAGTTGAAATTCGTTCTAGCTAATTAAATTGCTGCTAGATTTTAAACCATTTAAATAAGCATTTAATTAAGTCTTATTACAGCTTATTAATATGTTTTTATTTAATATAAGTGTTTAATATGTCTTAATTTAGTTACATTAAAGATGTCTTGATTTCATTTAGTTTGTCTAAATTATTACATGTCTTAAATCTGTTCAACCGAATTTGTGTCATGCTTTATTAATATTTAAGTTGTTTCAATGTTAAATTAGGATGTTCACATTATGTATTTACTTAGTTCAGCTTAATTTGATTGAAATTAATTAAGTTCATGTGTGTTTTTAGGTACAGCCGAATTTGAAGATTCATTGGGCAGATTCATGCATGAAGATTCAATGGATGTGAAGATGCATGCATGTTGGGTTCAATGCACCAAATGATACATGCATGGACTATATTAAAGATGGTGTGCTGATTGTTGAAGTTCTCTAAGTGACCATTCGGCCAAAAGAGATGATTTTCCATTCTCCAAAGCTGCGATTTATTTCCTTCACATTGCTGGGTACATTGTGGCTATTCGGTTCATGATGTTCACACCTTATGGTCATTCAAAACCGTCCATTCACACTTCCAAATGACTGTTCAAGTTGCTAATTAATGATGGTAATTTTTAGCAAGAGTTGCTTCATTATTGACCTTATTAAACTCCATTGGCCGAATGTAGCTGCTGCCAATTTTCCAAGTTTGTTGAAGCTCTTCCTTGGTCTATATTCAGCCGAACATTGATTCAAGACCATTCATGGATCTTAGCTCAAAATTAGTTCAATGTTTACTTAGTTTTTAAGTATTGAACTTGACTATTCGGCTACTAGTCACTTAAGCTATAAATAGTTCTTGAATTTCTTGTAAAAGGACTTTTTGCCAAATTTCTGAATGAAATATAATTTTAGTGAGAAATTCACTCTCTTTATTCTCCAAAGCTCAAATTGACTTATCTTCAACGAGTGGCGTCAATCTGACTTTGTTCGAACTTATCACCCATTGGTGTGGCGTTCTTCATACCGTAGGTTCCTATTTTGCTAAATAGAGGGTCTCGGTTTTTATCCTATTTCCATTTCTTTCTTTGAAACCTTAAGCCCGGGTCCTTTTTTGATAATAAGGGTTCGATCTTGTTTCATCGAATTACCCAGCAAACAACAACCCATCAAACTCCTTTGTTCCTAAAGCCATCCAACTTCAAACACCAAGACTTGAATTTGATTCAATTCCGACACTACCTAATTTCGATCGGGAAAGATTACGACTCGTCTTTACATCCGAAACGAGCTCGTATCAGTTGGTATCAGAGCTAGCTAAATTAGGTACGTAAATCGTAGCTTCGAAAAAAAAAAGTTAAAAAAAAGTTTCGAAAAAAAAAATCTGAAAAAAAAAGAAGGAAAAAAATTGCAAAAAAAAAATTGCATACGGTCTAGGTGCGTACGAAAAGAACGTGAAATATCCGTAAAAAAAAAGAGTCTGGAAACACTTCAACAAAAATTTTTCCGAAATCATATTATACACCCTTTTATACCCCTTTGAGTGAAATTTCACACTATTAAAAAAAAATTTCAATTCGTGAATTCATTTTATACGCCACATCTTTAAACCTTTCTTTCTTTCGAGCCTACCCTAAACCATACGATTTTCCTTTGTTTAGCCTTTGAAGCCGACCCACAAGTGGGATAAGTCTAAGGTAGCTTTTTAGAATATCGAGAGTTGGATTTGAGAGGTAAAAGGCAAGAGAGTACATCAAGATAAAAGCCGAAAATAGAGTGAAACACGAGAGGAGTGAATTTTTTTCTTGTGAGCGAATTTGTGAGGTTTTTGTGGTGAGGAAATATTTTGTTCTTATTCTAAACATGTCTAGGAGTCCGGATCGTCGAGCAACAAGTGGAGGAGCTTCGAATGCTGCTGGTGGAGGAGTAAACCTTCAACCGAGGAGAAACGTTCCCGGAGGTGGAGTGCCCGATCTCCAAGTCCAAGCAATCGTACGAGAAATCTCTCGTCTGTTCCAACCCCAATTCGATTCTCTCAATGAACGAATGGAACAAATGGAGGAACAAAGCCAACGTGCGAACACCCCTCCTATTCCGAGAAGAGAGCGAGAACGTCCATGGCAACATGCAAATGATCTATATGAACAAAGTGACGATGAAAGTGATCGAGGTTCACGACAAAGTGCAAGGAGACGAGGTCATCGAGCACGAGAACAAAGAGATCGAGAGACGCCCGATGATGATTTAAAGAATATTAAAATGGCGATTCCTGCTTTTCAAGGAAGATCGGATCCCGAGGCCTATCTTGAATGGGAGAAGAAGGTGGAATTAGTTTTCGAGTGCCACAATTACTCGGAAAGCAAAAAGGTGAAGTTAGCTGCTATAGAATTCTCCGACTATGCCATAATATGGTGGGATCAACTCACGTTGAGCCGAAGACGCAATGGAGAACGTCCCGTGTCTACATGGGCGGAAATGAAAGCAATAATGAGAAAGCGTTTTATTCCTGCTTACTATCACCGGGAGTTGTATCAAAAGCTCCAAAGCTTAACTCAAGGCCAACGAAGCGTGGAGGATTATTACAAAGAAATGGAAGTGGCCATGATCCGCGCCGATGTGGAGGAAGATCGAGAAGCCACTATGGTTCGATTTCTCGCCGGCCTTAACCGAGATATCGCAAATATCGTCGAACTACACCACTATGTTGAGGTTATTGATATGGTCCATATGGCCATAAAGGTCGAAAAACAACTAAAAAGAAAAGGTACGTCACGAACTTTCTCTAACACTTCTTCTATGCCTAGGTGGGGGCAAGGGACCAACAAACGTGACATACCAAGCCGAAACAAAGAAGTAAGTGGTGCCACCAAGTTCAACAAACCGATTGCCGAAACGAGTAAAGGAAAGATGGAAGCCCAACCAAGTCGATCTCGAGACATAAAATGTTTCAAATGCCTTGGAAGGGGCCACATCGCGAGCCAATGTCCAAATCGGAATGTGATGTTTGTTCGAGACGATGGCGAGATTGAATCTAAAAGTGAACAAGAGAAGGAGGCCATTGAACAAACCGAAGATGAAGAAGATGTTGAACAAGCCAAAAATGGAGAAATATTGGTGGTGAAGAGAAGCCTTACTTTGCAAGGTGCCGAAAATGATCAACAACGCGAAAACATTTTTCATACGCGATGTCAAGTGCAAGGTAAGATTTGTTGCGTTATAATTGATGGGGGAAGTTGTACAAATGTGGCAAGTTCAATGATGGTGGAGAAACTCGGATTGGCCACCATTAAACATCCCCATCCGTATAAACTCCAATGGCTTAACGATGGTGGAGAATTGAAGGTAACGAAGCAAGTGTTGATTTCGTTTACAATTGGGAAGTATCAAGATGAAGTTATGTGTGACGTCGTACCAATGCATGCGGGGCCTCTTCTTTTGGGGCGGCCTTGGCAATTCGACAAGCGAGCGATTCATGATGGATATACAAACCGATACTCTTTCAAACACATGGGACGAATGGTGACGTTAGCTCCATTATCACCGAAACAAGTGTATGAAGATCAACTCAAAATGAGGAGTTCGATTGAAAAATCAAAAGAAATCGAGAGAGAGCAAAAAAATGAAAAGAATAAAGAAAAGAGTGAAGAAAAGAAGAAAAACAAAAAGATGAGTGATAAAAAAGAGAGAGTGATTCAAAAGAAAAAGAAACGAGTGATGAAAATGAAAAAAAGAATTTGTTGGTAAAAGAGAGAGAAGTTCGAAAATCGATGTTATTGAAACAACCATTATTGGTTCTTTTGTACAAGGAGAGCTTGCTTGGCACTAACGAATTTGATGATAAGTTGCCCTCTTCTATTTTGTCTGTGTTGCAGGAATTTCGAGACGTATTCCCGGAAGAAATCCCGAGTGGGTTACCACCTATTCGTGGAATCGAACACCAAATAGATCTTGTGCCGGGAGCCGCGATTCCAAACCGACCTGCTTACCGGAGCAATCCTGAAGAGACGAAAGAATTACAAAAGCAAGTAAATGAACTCCTTGAAAAGGGCTATGTGCGCGAAAGCCTTAGTCCATGCGCCGTGCCTGTTTTGCTTGTCCCGAAAAAGGATGGAACTTGGAGGATGTGCGTGGACTGCCGTGCTATAAACAAGATAACTATCAAGTATCGTCATCCTATACCACGATTGGATGATATGCTTGACGAGCTAAGTGGCGCAAGTCTGTTTTCAAAAATTGATCTTAAGAGTGGTTATCACCAAATACGGATGCGTGAGGGTGATGAATGGAAGACTGCATTTAAAACGAAGCATGGGCTTTACGAATGGTTCGTTATGCCATTTGGCTTAACGAACGCCCCAAGCACGTTCATGAGGCTTATGAATCACGTTCTAAGACCTTTTATTGGTAGATTTTGCGTCGTATACTTCGATGATATATTAGTTTATAGTAAAAATTTAGATGATCATGTTTTACATTTGAAGGCTGTTTTGGAAGTATTGAGGAAAGAAACTTTGTATGCTAATTTAAAGAAATGTGAATTTTGCACTAACAAGGTTGTGTTTTTAGGTTTCGTTGTTAGTTCGGAGGGCCTTGAAGTCGATCAAGAGAAGGTCAAGGCGATCCAAGAATGGCCCCGTCCGACGAATGTCTCCCAAGTCCGAAGTTTCCATGGATTAGCAAGTTTTTACCGTCGATTCGTGCCAAACTTCAGCACCTTAGCCGCACCCTTGACTGGAGTTATTCGTAAGAATTCCAACTTCGTTTGGGGAGAGGAACAAGAAAAATCCTTTTTGAAAATTAAAGATTGTCTAACTCATGCACCGTTATTAGCTTTGCCTAATTTTGATAAAACCTTCGAGTTAGAATGTGATGCCTCAGGTTTAGGCATTGGAGCCGTGTTGATGTAAGATGGACGGCCTATTGCCTATTTTAGCGAGAAACTCAATGGTGCCGTCTTAAACTATCCGACTTATGACAAGGAGCTCTATTCGTTGATTCGAGCCTTAGAGACGTGGCAACACTATCTTTGGCCCAAAGAATTCGTCATACATACCGATCACGAATCCTTGAAGTACTTAAAGGGTCAACACAAGTTGAATAAGCGGCATGCTAAGTGGGTAGAATTTCTCGAATCTTTTCCATATGTTATTAAATATAAAAAGGTAAGGAAAACGTAGTGGCTGATGCACTATCTCGAAGGTATGCGTTGTTAAATATTTTGGATGCTAAGTTAATGGGGTTTGTATTTCTTAAAGATTTATATGTCAACGATGCTGACTTTAGTGAATTCTTTAGGTTATGCGCAAAGGGAGCTTACGAGAAGTACTATCGACATGATGGGTACTTGTTCCGAGAAGGAAAGCTTTGTATACCCCAAGGTTCCGTACGAGAAGTGTTGATCGAAGAATCTCATAGTGGAGGATTAATGAGGCACTTCGGAGTTGCAAAGACGTTAGCCATGCTCAACGAACATTTCTTTGGCCTAAGATGCGACGAGATGTCGAACGGTTTTGTAATCGATGCATTGCATGCAAACGGGCTAAGTCACGAATTAAGCCCCATGGTTTGTATAAGCCATTGCCTATTCCCGAAACCCCTTGGTCTGATATCTCAATGGATTTCGTGCTAGGTTTACCGAGGAGTAAAAATGGCCGAGATTCAATATTTGTGGTTGTAGATAGGTTCTCAAAAATGGCTCATTTTATAGCATGTCATAAAACTGATGATGCCGTGAATATTGCTAATTTATTTTTCAAAGAAGTGGTCAGGTTGCATGGCATGCCTAGGACGATTGTGTCCGACCGAGACGCGAAGTTTCTTAGCCATTTTTGGAGGACACTATGGGGGCGCCTTGGAACGAAGTTGCTGTTTTCAACCACTTGCCATCCGCAACGGACGGCCAAACCGAAGTGGTCAATCGGATTTTGTCTACATTGCTTCGAGCTATCATCCGGAAAAATTTGAAGGCTTGGGAAGAATGTTTACCACATGTGGAGTTTGCGTATAATCGAGCTATTCACTCAGCTACCAAATTTTCTCCTTTTGAAATCGTTTATGGTTTCAATCCGTTAACACCATTTGATTTAATGCCATTGCCTTCTAACCAATTTGTGCATGTAGATGGAAAGCGTAAAGCTGATTTCGTCAAGCAATTGCACCAACGAGTTCGAGAAAACATTGAGGCAAGGACCAAGAACTATGAACAACATGCTAACAAAGGTCGTAAACGAGTTGTGTTTGAGCCGGGAGATTGGGTGTGGTTGCATATGCGCAAGGAAAGATTTCCTATGCAACGACGATCTAAACTACTTCCGAGAGGGGATGGACCGTTTCAAGTCCTTGAACGAATTAATGACAATTCTTATAAATTGGACTTGCCTGGTGAATATAATGTTAGCGCGACTTTTAACGTTTCTGATTTGTCCGTTTGATGCAGATTCGATTTGAGGACAAATCGTTCTGAAGAGGAGGGGAATGATGTGAGCTTGCTACGAACCAAATGGAAAGAACAAGAAGATTAAGCGCCATTGTCCATAACGAGTAAGCTAAACGATTTAAAGTGCTATTTAGCATTGGTGAACGATTGAGAAAAAAGCAAAGAGCTAAAGACGACTGAATATTTCAACTTTTGAAGTTGAAATCGTTTAGCTAATTAATTGTGCTGATTTAAAATTAAAAAGCATTAATAAGTTATTACAGCTATAATATGTTATTTAATATAAGTTTAATATGTCTTAATTGTACATTAAAGATGTCTTGATTTCATTTAGTTTGTCTAAATTATTACATGTCTTAAATCTGTTCAACCGAATTTGTGTCATGCTTTATTAATATTTAAGTTGTTTCAATGTTAAATTAGGATGTTCACATTATGTATTTACTTAGTTCAGCTTAATTTGATTGAAATTAATTAAGTTCATGTGTGTTTTTAGGTACAGCCGAATTTGAAGATTCATTGGGCAGATTCATGCATGAAGATTCAATGGATGTGAAGATGCATGCATGTTGGGTTCAATGCACCAAATGATACATGCATGGACTATATTAAAGATGGTGTGCTGATTGTTGAAGTTCTCTAAGTGACCATTCGGCCAAAGAGATGATTTTCCATTCTCCAAAGCTGCGATTTATTTCCTTCACATTGCTGGGTACATTGTGGCTATTCGGTTCATGATGTTCACACCTTATGGTCATTCAAAACCGTCCATTCACACTTCCAAATGATGTTCAAGTTGCATTAATGATGGTAATTTTTAGCAAGAGTTGCTTCATTATTGACCCTTATTAACTCCATTGGCCGAATGTAGCTGCTGCCCCAATTTTCCAAGTTCGTTGAAGCTCTTCCTTGGTCTATATTCAGCCGAACATTGATTCAAGACCATTCATGGATCTTAGCTCAAATTAGTTCAATGTTTACTTAGTTTTTTAATAT